>NC_058088.1:106305491-107528475 GCF_014858855.1 Bufo gargarizans
GCCAGCATTTTCAAAATTACTGTCCTTTGAAATGCTGTCATTCCGTCTGGTGGAGACGGATAGTTTTAAAAGTCTTATGGCAGTGATTGTCCCACAGTACGTCGTGCCCTGCCGCCACGACTTTTCAGGCGTGCCATCCATTCCCTGCACAACCAAGTGGGGACAAAATCAGGTGTGCACTGCGCAACGTCATCTGTGGCAAGGTCCACCTGACTACGGATACGTGGACCAGTTAAATCTCCCTAACAGCACACTGGGTAAATGCAGTGGTGGCTGGGCCTGAGGCGGATAGCAGTTTGGCACATGTCCTTCCACCACCGAGGACTGCAGGGTGCTTCAGTTTGCCTCCTGTTGCTTCCTCCTCCTACTCCGCTTCCTCATCCTCTACTGGCTCCTCATCCGGTCAGCGTAACACCTTTACCACCAACTACCCCGGACCGTGCAGGAGCTGTGGATGGGTATGGAACAACAGACCGATGAGTGTTTGCTGCCAGTGAGCCTCAAGCTTGGCCTGGTGGTGTGGCGATAATGGGCGAAATCTCGTAGCAGCTCTGGACTAGCCGGTATGACGCACAATCCCTTTCCTGGCGCATGTGGCCTGAATTTGGTGGTTCCTAAAAATTCCCCGATATGTCAGACTGCTGCATCTGCTTCTGCTCGCCTGTCAGAGATGCAGCTACTCGGTCTTCCTGCTCACCGCCTCATATGCGACGTGCCCACAAGGTGGAACTCCACCTTGCACATCTGGCCAGACTGTGTGAGCAGCAGCAGGCATAGTGGAGTCGCTCTGCTGCAGAACAGCACCACTTCACCACCCAATGACTGGGCCTCCATGTGAGACTGTGTGTCCTTGTTGCGCTGTTTTCGAGTACGCTCCACAAACATGGCCAGTGCCAATAACGCTGTTCTCAGCGTTACTATCCCACTTTTATAGCCTCCTTGAAAAAACGCTGCTGGCGATGATGGAGAGGATGTGGATCAGGAGGAGGAAGAGGGATCATTTCATAGGGTTTCCGGCCAGTCATTCACAAGTGGCTGCGAGGGTGGGTTCCTGCACCCACAAATGCCAGGAACACAATTGTCCAGCCAGGGCACAGTTCTGGAGGATGACGAGGTGGAGAAGGAGATGGAGGAGGAGGAACCGAGTTCACAGCAGGGTGGCACCCAAACCAGCTCATGGCCATCACTGGTGCGTGGCTGGGGGGATACAAAGAACACAGACGATACACCTTCCACAGAGGACAGCTTTTCGTTGCCTCTGGGGAGCCTGGCACACATGAGCAATTACATGCTGCAGTGTCTCCGCAATGACCGCTGAGTTGCCCACATTCTAACTTGTGCTGATTACTGGGTGGCCACGCTGCTGGATCCCCATTACAAGGAGAACGTACCGTCCTTAATTCCGTCACTGGAGCGTGATCGTAAGATGCGCGACTACCAGCGCACGCTGGTAGACGCACTGCTGGATGCATTCCCACCTGACAGCGGGGGCACAGTGGAAGCACAAGGCGAAGGCAGAGGAGGAGGAAGAGGTTGCCAACACAGCTGGGGCACCACCAGCACCTCAGAAGGCAGGGTTAGCATGGCCGAAATGTGGAAAAGCTTTGTCAACACGCCACAACAACTAGCACCACAAGCTGATATGGAACATCTTAGCAGGAGGCAGCATTTCACCAACATGGTGGAGTAGTATGTTTGGACACGCCTACACGTACTGAATGACGGGTCTGCCCCCTTCAACTTCTGGGTCTCCAAATTTGGCACATGGCCTGAGATTGCCCTTTATGCCTTGGAGGTGCTGGCCTGTCCTGCAGCCAGTGTATTATCTGAACGTGTGGAGGGGGTTAACAGGTTATATTTCCCAATGTTTTGGGGTGTACCCTAATTTACAAAAATAAAAATAAATTTAAAACCAAAAAGCAGTGTAGTCCTCCTCCTCCTCCTCCTCCTCCTCCTCCTGGACCTCGTCCTCCTAGATCAAGATTATTATTTTTTACATATTTTATGTTATTTAAAGTTATTTCCCTATCCACATTTCTTTGCAGAGCACTTGCCATGCTCTTAACCACATTTTGCTGTCATTTGCAGCCCTCTAGCCCTTTCAATTAAATTTTTAGAGCCATTTTAGTGCTTAAAAGTTAGGGTCCCCAGAGGGCGTTATCACAGACAAGCACAGCCAATCTAGACAAGCTCATGTTCATTAAAATTAACCGGGCATGGATCCCACAGGACTTATCCGTACCTTGTTCAGAATAGACATATATACCGGCCTTAAAGGGAACCGGTCACTGGGATTTTGTGTATAGAGCTGAGGTCATGGGTTGCTAGGTGGCCACTAGCACATCCGCAATACCCAGTCCCCATAGCTGTGTGCTTTTATTGTGTAAAAAAACAAAACGATTTTATACATATGCAAATTACCCTAAGATGAGTCCGGTCCCTGACTCATCTCACTTACAGGACTCACCTCAGGTTAATTTGCATATGTATCAAATCAGTTTTTTTACACAATAAAGCACACAGAGCTATGGGGACCGGGTATTGCGGATGGGCTAGCGGCCATCTAGCAACCCATGACCTCAGCTCTATACACAAAATCCCGGTGACAGGTTCCCTTTAACCAGCCATTGTTATACTACAGCACAATAGCTCATTGTTGTATTTTGGCAATTTCCCACTCTTTTGGAGTGTACCCCAATTTAAAAAAAATTATAATTAAAACCGAAAACCAGTGTTGGCTACCTCGTCCTCCTCGGCTTCCACCTACACCGCTACGTCCACCACCTCCTCAAACTCCTACTCCATATGAACCTCCACCTCATAAATCAAGTTTATTTTTTTTAATTTGTACTTATTAAATTTTATGTCATTTCACTAATTTGTCTGTTACATTTTCTGGTGAAATTCACCAATTTTTGGGTGTGATATACCACTGCTATACCAAGTAGACAGGTAAAAACATTTCACAAATTTATCTGTTACATATTCGGGTGAAATTCACAAATTTTTCGGTGTGATATACCCCTGCTCTGCCTACTAGATCAAGGTGCATCTTGGATAATGCCTTTATTGGCCTTATGCATTAGCAGACACAGCTTTGAGTTTGGTTGGGATCAGCAACCTTCAGCACCCCAGCTGCTCTGAACTACAACTCCCAGCATGCACACTTAGGGCTCATGCACATGAACGTCTTTTTTGTCAGTTTCATTTTTTTTTTGCAGCCTGTTTGCAGAACCATTCATTCTAGTGGGGCTGCAAAAAAACGGAAATGACTCCATGTGCATTCCATTTCCGCAAGTCTGTTCTGCAAAAAAAAAATAGAACATGTCCTATTATTGTAAGTAAGCGACTGGCACTCACTATATGGGTCACAACAACAGCATTTATTGACATAAAAATATAATGTAAAAACATCACAATTTACACAAAAATTGTTACATAAAATATCCCCGTAAAACATATATAAAAATAGAATGGGCCATCCACTGGTGTATAAACACTATAAGGCCCATGCACACGGCCGTGTGCATGGGGCCTTATAGTGTTTATACACCAGTGGATGGCCCATTCTATTTTTATATATGTTTTACGGGGATATTTTATGTAACAATTTTTGTGTAAATTGTGATGTTTTTACATTATATTATTTTTATGTCAATAAATGCTGTTGTTGTGACCCATATAGTGAGTGCCAGTCGTTTACTTACAATTTTTCACTTTATTCTGACTGATTGGGTGATCAGTCTCAGACTAGAGCACCTTTACCACACTGAGAAAGGTGGTGAGCTATCCACAATTACTTATTTTCATGTCCCATTATTGTCCGCTTAGGATGGGCATTGTTACAATGGATCTGCAAAAAAAAAAATAACGGATGCAATACAGATATCATGCGTATTTTTTGCAGATTGCAAAATACATACGGTCATGTGCATGAGCGCTTATTCAGCTGGCTTTGCAACTCCCATAGAAGTGAAAGGAGGATTCCAGGAGTTATAGTTTCAGTGCCGGAGGTTGCGGGCCCCTGTTCTAGAGCATAGTCGGTCAGGGATGTGCCTCTTTGGAAAAATAACGGTCATGTGCATTCTCCCTCTCTTCTAAGCCATCAGGACACAGAAAAATACACATTTGGCGTCCATTTTAGCCATTTCCATCTAAGATCCTTTTTTTGTTAAGACAAAAAAAATAAAAAATAATGCAAACAGTATTTAAAAAAAAAAATAAAATAAATCTCAATACAATAATGGTTCAAACAGATGCCAAATATGCACAAGGCCTCATGCACACGGCCTTTGCCCTGCCGTGCATATATTGCGACCCGCAAAATACTTGAATAGGTCCGTAACCCAGAAGGTGCGGAGCAGAATGGAGGTACGGAACCACTACGAAGCGCATCTGTGATGTTTCTCTCCATGCCTCCACACTGCAAAAAATAAAATAAAAAAATAGAACATGTATTTTTTTGCGGTGCGGACGGATCACGGACCCATTCAAGTTGAATGGGTCTGGATCAGTCTGCAGCAACCACACGGATTGTGCCCGTTCATTGGGCACCGCAAATTGCAGCCCCCAATGCATGGAGCAGCCAGGACAAGTTCGTGTGCATGAGACCTAACTGATGCACAGAATCCGTTTTTTTACAGGATCCTTTTTGCCTTTTTCACAATAGCATGATAGATTGGCTCCGGATGCATTCAGTGAAACTCACACCATTTTGCAAGCAAGTTCAGTCAGTTTTATCTGCGATTGGGTTGTTTTTTCCACACAGGTGGAATGCGTTTTTCACACGTGTGATAAAAAACTGAAGGTTTACAACATCTCTTAGCAACTAATCAGTGAAAAACGCATTGCATCCGCACTTGTTTAAAGCCCCATTCACTTCTATGGGGCTAAAGCTGCGTGAAGAGCACAGAATATAGAACATGCAGAACGAATGCGTGAACAAAAACGCTCATGTGCGCAGACCCATTGAAATGAATGGGTCAGGATTCAGTGCAGGTGCTATGGGTTCACATCACGCATGGAACCCGCGCAGAAAAGTTGCTCGTGTGAAAGGGCCCTTTTTGTTTTCTGTTCTTCTGACAGATCAGAGGAACAGAACAACAGTGATGTGAACTTTCCCTTAATAAAGTCGGTGGAGCTCAAGCCAGCAGCACTCAGGAGCTCGACTGGCAAAGGTGACAATAAGAGCCGAGATACTATATGAATTAGTGAACTTTTATTTGAACAGATGAAATGCAATTTATTTGACCAACAAATCCAAAATCACATCCTGGGTTTAGGTTCCACTCCAGGATACAGTCTAAGAAGTATTTTGGCACGTCTTTTATTGAGTCCTTTTATTGGATTACCCCTTGGCTGGCGACAAAGCGGCTCAGTTCATGTCACTGTGCGACTTTCAGCAACCAAAGAAGCAGAGCCGATGCAATACTGACAGAGAAAGTCTCTTCTCAAAACAGGAGGTCCAACAGATCCCATGCCCCCCCATGACAAGTAACTGGTGGTCAGCTGTTTACAAATGCATTGGAGCTGATCTCATACACGTGTAGTGGTTACCGGCCCACACGTTAATATTCCAATGGGAAAAGGTAGATGCAATGTTTAAAATGCTGATTCCCCCCCAACAACAAAAAAGTGTACACAGTATCTGCATGGAATTTCCCACACTGTGGGGGGTGTCCAAGTCCATAGTGGCACGGTCAGTATACGTTCTGTCGAGGAAAATGTTTGCCGCAGGTTTTTTCACCATTAATGTATAGGTTCTTTTTTTCACAATATTGTACAGCTTACACACACAATCAATCCACATAAAAATTGTACCAATCCCAAGTTACGCCATCTGGTACAGAGCTGCGTTCAGAAGGTTTAATCTCTATACAATTTCCTTGTCTTCACCGCGGGTAAAATACAGTAATATGATGTGGAAATTACGGTCAGCTAAATGTAAGCATACCATCACACATACAGAAAGTGGTACACCAAAAAGCTGCACCCCTGCCACTCCGAGAAATCTGCTAGTTTTTTAAGTCTTATTCGCTGGCAGTCAAAAAAAAAAACAACAACTGTAGTCTGACTATCCCCATAGACTACTACGCCTAAGGGCTCATGCACTCAGCCTATGGTGATAGGTAGGCTTGAGCGAATCATAGATCCAAAGTCAATACGTTCAAATACTTACACGTTAAGGGTACATTCACACGACTGTGTGTAATCCTTTCCGTTTTGCGGTCCGCAAATAATGGAACCGTGTGTCTGCATTTTGTGGAAAAACGACTTCCGTTTGTGTTCCCTATGTCTTTAGTTTTTTTACGGTCCGCAAAAAATGGAAAAAAAAAAAAATTTATGCCTTCAAAAATACGTAAACGGATCCGCAAAAAACGGATGACATATGGAAACCATTTGCGGATCCATTGACTTGAATGGGGCTGCGGACCGATCTGTGCGGACAATAGTAGGACAAGCGTCATATTTTTGCAGACTAGAAATGCGGAAATGTTGTCCACACATTTTATTCACCCATAGAAATGAATTGATCCGCAAAAATGCGGAACGGATGCGGATAATATTATACAGTCGTGTTAATGTACCCTAATGCTGTATCTGTACAGCATTTAAATGTATTGGCTCCGTGGAGCCAAAGTTTGTTTCTCCTGAGGTCGCGCGAGACTTCGGTTAATTCCTACTGTATGCATATTTGTGTATTGAAAAACAATACGCAGATCTGAAGCCTAGTGATAAGTTATCGTGGGACACCTTTAAGTTTCTTAAGTTGGCTGTATGGGATATTTCCTGTGTGTGATGTTTAGCTGAACATCAGTCTTTACAGTCGGCTTTTGTATGGTTTGTGAATCGTACACAGGGCTGTAAGTAATGCAGCAGACAATACAGTGTGTTTCCCAAATTACCTTTCAGCCAAATGAACGATATAATTAGGAAACCTTAAGTTGTCTTAGTCAAACCATTTAGGACTTGTTCACATGACTGATTGGCCCAGGAAGCACCATCCGTATCTTGGCCGAACGCAGCTCTCCGGAACTGACTGTATCGTAGTGTCTTATAATAACCTCAGCTCATATCCGATTGCTAATCTCTTGTACTGAACTCACAGTCATATATGAACTGACTGCATCATAAAACACTGATGTGCCTGATGTTAAAAAGTAGTTAGTTGGACATGCAAAATTAGTTAAAAAAATACCCTGACGAATGTGTCATTGGTTCCCACAATATGCTTTCTGCAAAGCTTTTTCTTTAGGGCTCATGCACGCGACCATGACAGTTTTATGGTGCAGTCAGTGCATATCTGATCACGGAACAGAGTTCAGTGCAAGAGATCCACGACCAGATGTGAACTATTATAAAACACTAACAGGGGGTTCAGACCTGAGCGTTCTGAAACGAGCGCTCTGTATGCGCGATTGTACGGGCGTTTACAATCGCGCATACAGAGACAGGCGTGCACACATTGTCGCACGTTCCCGAATATCTATGTGCGGGAACGAGCGACAAACGCCCAAAAAAAAGCTCAAGAACTTGTTTGAGCGTCGGGCGTTTTACAGCGCGATCGTACGCGCTGTAAAAACGCCCAGGTGAGAACCATTCCCATAGGGAATCATTGGTTTATCCGTGTTGAGCGTTCAGGTCTGAACTTAGGGTAAGTGACCGTTCAGGGGAGCTGTGGTCGGCCCGGGAGATCAAGCAGAGACACGGACTGTTACTTCCCGGGCCGATCACAGTCCTGTCAATGAGTCCTAATGGTTTGAGATAAAGACCAAAAATAAACTTAAGGTTTACAAATCATATCATTAATTTGACTGAAAGGTATTGTGGGAAATACATTGTATTATCTGTTGCATTACTTACAGCTTTGTGTACAATTTACAAACCATATAAAAGCCAACTGTAGAGACTGACATTCAACTTTAAGGGGTTTTCCAAAATGTATCCTCAGGATAGATCATCGGTATATTATCAGTGGGGGTCCGACATCAGCTGTTTGAGAAGGCACCAGCACTCCTGTGAGTTGAAGTGAATGGGGCTGAGCACAATACCAAGAACAGCCGCTATACAATGCATGGGGCTGTGCTTGGTAAGCTGCGAGAAGGCCATGGTGCTCACAGGAGTACTGGTTCCTTCTGAGCGGTGGAGGTCCTGGGTGTCTGACCCCCGCCGAGCAGATACGGATGACCTATCCTGAGTATAGGTCATCAGTATCGATCTCGGAAAACCCTTCAACATTACACCTATGTATATATTACATACAGCCAACTTAAGTTATAGTGGGACAACACCTTTACATTTCTTATCACCACAGATCAGGTATCAGCAACCTCTGGCACTCCAGCCATTCTGAAACTACAACTCCCAGAATCCTCCTTTCACTTCAGGTGGAAGTTACAAGAACAGCTGAGCAATTCTGGATGCTGGGAAATGTAGTTTTGCATCTGGAGTGCCGAAGGTTGCTGGGCCTGCCATAGATAGTGAATAAATGGGACCAGAGTGCCCGATTATCACTCCATTCAAGCGAGGGACTCAGGACCCCTTTTTACTTGTGACAAGTGTGGGTTCCAGTCACCAAATCCTAATCACCTAGCAGAAACTGTATGTGACCAGGAGAAAGGCGTCGGGTTAGTCGGCAGGGAATAATGCTGACTTGATCTCCTAGGCTCCGTTCTAATCTGACAGCTTTGAATGCGTGATCACCTCAATACTACACTGAGGCCATGAAAATCTGCAAGAAAGTACAATAAATGTTCAATTCAAATTCAGGTTCTTAAAACTTCACAGCTAACATTTTTCGGCACGTTACAGATTTTCAAGCACACAGCCTGTTAGGGAGGAATTTACTGTGGATTTTCACACTTTGCAGTGAAAAAAGGGTAAAATCTGTGGCAAGTTCACAGCAAAAGTGGCACATCAGGATCTTTGTGCAGTTCTGTAGCACAATCTGCAGGGTTACTCTTTCCACCACTTGGCACAAAGTAACTGAATACTCTGAGTGGCCTATGGCTAGAACGGTTTACCTACTGGGAAAATAAAAACACATTTTATACATACACACTTTTTTGCTGGAATTTGCAAGATGGAAAAGCGTAGTTTACCATGCTTTGGCATTCTTTCTGCCCACAAACATAAATGTAAAACAGGTGATGTGAAAATCTATAAATGAGCGCTCTGTGGGTTTTACATTAAAGGGGTTATCCGATTTCCCCCCCCCCCCCCCAAAAAAAAAAAAAAATATACCGTAATAATAGTGACTCGTTATCTGCAGAACTACGCATGTATTACTGTAAATAATAGTCCAAAATCAAGGTGATACATTCCCTTCAAGAACAGGGCTCCGACATGAATGAGGAGGGCGGCCATCCCAGTATTCACAGCTATGGAACCTCCAAAAACAGCAAACCCAGCATGAACTGAGAAAGCCACACGTGCAGCTCTCTCCCATTAATGCTTGGGGGTGACAGTAGTGGGTCCTGACGCCTACTGGACATTGATGGCATCACATTGATATGCCATAAATGTCCAGATAGGAATATCCCTTTAAGGTCCTAGCTGTCTTCATTTGACATGGCACTGTGAATTACTAGTACAGTCAGGATCTGCATTTTAAAGGAGCTGTCAGCTATAGACGACTTTTCCAGTGCTCCAAAATGTAATAAAATAATAAAAGATCATATAGTCCCCCACCGGTTTCAGTGCTGCAGCTCCTCATCTCTGGTTTCTGTTTATAGGCTGAAGCGTGATGTGGCAGGATACTGCACGCGATCACTGAAGCCAATCACTGGCCTCAGTGGTGTATGGCATGAGACTGGAGGTGAGGACCAGAGCTGGAAAATGGTGAGGGATTAGGTGGCAAGTATTTTTTCTTTTATTATTTTATTACATTTGGGGGGAGTCTTGTTATAACAGGGACAACGCCTTTAGGTGTAATTAAGAACAGCTCTGTTCAGATGACATCAGAGTCGTACGAGTAAAGATTCTGAATATATTCATTTCACTGGCACAAAGTCATTT
This sequence comes from Bufo gargarizans, assembly GCF_014858855.1. Classification (NCBI taxonomy): domain Eukaryota; kingdom Metazoa; phylum Chordata; class Amphibia; order Anura; family Bufonidae; genus Bufo; species Bufo gargarizans. The sequence goes on from NC_058088.1 coordinate 106,315,509, forward strand.
TAAACTTATCTCAATGGCACTAACAAAAGCGTTATTTGGCTTTAGCAAACACGAATGATGAAAATATCTAGTCTTCCAAATATACATGTTTTAGGAAAGAAATAGTTAACATGAAAAATAAACGCAAATCCAGGTCCTAAAGGTTGTTGTAAGTAATTGCAGCCATTGTAGCACCCACTGGGTGTCATCCAGTTTTGTATAGATCCTCAAGCAGGCAGATCAGTAGGAAAGTGCCAAGCCCTAAGGGCACTGCCATAGCTACAATCTCAATAGACCATGACAACCAGGAGACTAATGAAAAACGCTTTAGGAAAAACTCGATGGGGGGGTGGCACATGACACGGGGATGCTCTTTGAGACCCTTTGTCATGCACCACCTTCTCAGGTCCTGCATATTATCAGTTTTATCCAATAGCTTTGCTTTAAAAGTTTTCATGCAAGAAGACCGCTGGCGGACTTTTACTTACAAGCATTTCATTCTACTTCAGGGCGAATTCCCTTTAAAAATGTGTGTAGAGACTTAATTTAGAGTTTGCTATAAGCATGGGCAAGTCACTCATCCTGCGCATGCGCTGGAGACATTATGCAGTGCAATAGGTTTATTGTGCCTGCTGCAGCTTCAAGCCTATCGAGCTAATATAGGTGACAAGTGATTGCCCGGAAGACCTCTCAGGAACTGCAGTGAAGCAATAAGGCTACCAGCACACGGGTGCGAGCTTTCTTGCAGAAATTCCACACAAATTTCTGTGCATTTTCGCACCAAATACCACATGTATTATTACTTGCGGTTTTTGGTGCGGATTGGACTTTTGCTGCAGATTTCACCCTTGCATTTTAGGGCAATTGCACATGTTCAGGATTTATGTTCAGATCACCTGCAGATTTCAGTGCAGATTTTCGCCGGGAAATCCGTGCAGTTAATCTGCATCAATTGGTGCAGATTTACATGCGGCTTTGATGCAGATTTTATTCTCCCCATTGAAGTGAATGGAGAAAATCCATGCAGAAAAAATTATCTGCATCGTGTGCATGAGAATTTCAAATTCTCATAGAATACAATCTACATGACCTACGGTGTGGATTTTCCACATGCAAATCCGCACGCAATCCTGATCATGCGCATTTAGCCTAAAAGGGTGAAATCCGAACAAAGAATTGACATAATGTGGATTTCAAAATCGGCACGGCAGCTCAATTTCCGCACAAAACATAAAGCAAAGTGTAAATGAGATTTGTGAAATCTCTCGCATTTTGCTGTGGTTTTTCGGCATGACAGTCCACAAGGAAAAACCTGCACAGGTAACCTAAACGTATACTATGGTGGCAAGGCCAGGGAGAAGTGGAAGATAGGATTGGAAAATTCTGACACAAACAACTTCTAATACCTGTTGGGTAGAAAAATTATCTTATTTTTTGGGATGCCCAGAAAAATCCCTTAAGCATTCAGACATCTCCAATATAACAACCAAAGTGCGGGGAGAACTTTTATTTTTGCTTGTTCCATTTAGGCCCCACTCCCAATTCATGAGGATTAAGGTGCCTAAATCCTTATCAAATCTTCTAACATTTTGCATCCAACTAGGGCTGAAACATGAGTAAATTGACATAAAAAAAATCCTCAACGCAAATGGGCGGCCATGTGAGGGAGGATGTGGTGCAGTCCTGGAATACACAGAGGCTCATAGGGGCGGCACTGCGTACGGAGCTCTTGGCAGGTCTGTGTGTAGGGGAGCTTCAGAATGCAGGCATATCTGGCACAATTACAGGTCCTTACAGTACAGATCTGGTGCTGATGTGGTGTATATCAGTCAGGGTGTCATGGGGAGCATTCCTGTGATGGGAGGGGGCACTTGGCATATTCTGGGGTATTTGACTATGGCAGCTGCATGGGGGTCTGGCGGTGCGGGGGGGGGGGGGACACTGATTCTTATCAGATTAATCGCTTAAATCGGTAGAGTACTTGATTACTAAAATAATAACGATAGCTGCGGCCCTACATCCAGTTCATTCTAGTTGCAGATTCCATATGGGATTAATCCTCGTTTGGATCTGCCATCACATCGGCACCAGAAATCTGAGTGTCAGTCTTGGATTTCTGTTGTGGAATCTTTTACAAATGCACTGGATTTGTCATGAGCAAAACCACGTACGTGTCAGTATATTCTTATGGTATATTCCAATCATTTAAGGCCGCCTGCACTCGTGTGGTTTTATGTGCTACATATCCGCAATTTCTAACATCGTTTTTTGGCGTGGCAGATGTCACCCTTCATTGGAAATGGAATCCACAGCTAAACCCACAAACACAACTAACATTCTGCGATTTTAGAATTCCGCACGGCAGTTCAATTCCCGCACAGAAAACTGCGAAGTGTGCATGAGATTTGTGTAATCTCATACACTTCGTTGGTACTGTACTACACTGCGTTTTTTTTCTGCACGGAAAAAGCACATGTATTTTGTAACGTGAGCAGGTGGCCTAAATGGGGGTTGGAGAAACGCTTAAAAACAATACCAATCACGTTTACAAAAGGCATTTTCAGTCACAGAAACATTTTGTCACACGGGAGCATACCCTCAGTGTCCCCAACACAAACACAGTTTGTAGGGTGCCAAAGGTGTACTCATTTACAGGGCATAGAAAAAGTCTGTCCACTACATACACTGTTTAAGGTACTTTCACACTTGCGGCAGAGGATTCCGGCAGGCAGTTCAGTCGCTGGAACGGCCCGCTGGATCCAGCAATACGGACACAAACTGATGGCAGTTATCAGACGGATCAGGATCCTGATCCGTATGACAAATGAATTGAAATGCCGGATCAGTCTCTCCGGTGTCATCCAGAAAAACAGATCCGACATTTACTTTTTCACATTTTTTTTGGTCTGAGCATGCGCAGACCGCAATGCCGGATCAGTTTTGCTGGAACACTTGGGGCCGTCATTAATGCATTTTAATGGGAAAAATGCCAAGTGTTCTGGAATTTTGGACGGAGATAAAACTGCAGCATGCTGGGGTATTATCTCCGTCCTGAAAAGTCAAAGACTGAACTGATGCATCCTGAACGGATTGCTCTCCATTCAGAATGCATAGGGATAAAACTGATTAGTTCTTTTCCGATATGGAGCCCCTAGGACGGAACTCAATGCCGGAAAAGAATAACGCTAGTGTGAAAGTGCCCTTAGAAGTGCAAGTCAGAGTGCCCCTCACTCCCCTACATCCAACTGATATGGCTTTATCACAAAGGGACTGTTAGATCTGCAGACGAGAGACCAGCAGCACAAAGCAATGCAAGACATGGTTCAGTTCAACCTAAACGCGAGAAATGGTTCATACAATCAAGCGAGCCTGCATGTATTTGTAGAACTGATGCAGAATCATTGGCAACATAGTAACAGCTATATTACATTCTGTAAACATAAGTATAATACTTGCAGTTCTGAAAAAGGCAATATATACAGTTTTTGGTTAAATAATCTGTTGCGGCTTGCAGTATATATTTATATATGTATATTTAAATTTGACGCATTGACACATCAAATCACGTAGAATATAAGAAATGATCGCTTCTATAGATAGATCCGTCCCCAAAAATACATAAAAGTCTAACCCTTTAGACCAGAAAGGATATTGAAAATTGAAGGACTTGTAGTCAGTGTGAAGCTGCTGCATGACCAGCTGGGACAGGCGGAGAGACAGGCGTCACCTCTGCACGACAGGCAACGGACTGACACCGGGAGCTAGGTAAGCACTAGTAAATCAAAGACGTAGGAACAGTAAGGCAACAAGCTAGATTTAAAGCAGCACTAATGTACACCCCTACCTTCACTACATATAGGGATGTGTATAAACATATATACATACTATGTAAACACACACATATATATATATATATGCCACCCCCGTGGCTGCAGTGACGCACGCCGCTTGACACGTTTTCACCACACGGGGTAAAATGAAGTGCAAAACAGAAAGCTTCCCTTAAACATAAAAAAATAAGTGTGCAAATTTTGTTCTTTTCTACACAGAATAAAAAATACCACTCTGTTAGGTTACCATACAGCGATACAAAAGACCTCCTGCTGTGTTTTTCTAAACACACCACGTGTACAGTAGACCTTTCCTTCCCAAAACCATCTAAAAAGGCACTAAGGGTAGGAATGACAGGTAACAAAAACATGAAATGAACTGGGGGGGCAGTCTGTCTTCAGTCCGGTCGAAAGATAGGATACTTTGGTAAGAATTCTATTAGTATGACCTGGAAAAGAAATAGATAAAAAGAGCATTAACAAATAGCGCACGCTACATGCGGGTATCACCCCTACTTATGCTGACAGCGGTGAAATCGTTGGCCACAGCAGGTGGGCGAGATTTGTAAAATATTCACTTAGTCTCTAGTGACCATAGATCATTTTCTAAGGAGAAATCCTGAAAAGTTTTGCAACCTAGCAGCTTACCGCACCAGCCTACATAAGAGGAAAGCTGGCCATAGTTTTCTACGCAGATTCTCGTCACTGTGATAGAATCTAATGTCTATGGAGAACCGAAAGAGGATGGGTGGACTCTGTGATAACATTGCAGAGTTGGGGCAATTGTTGCTCTTCCAAATATTCTCAGATTCTGTCTGAAATGCTTGAGGAACCTTCCAGGCACAGCATCCCATCATTCCCGGCTATGCGTCTGAGGCTGGAAGCTGAAACACTACTAAAAGTGACCATTGCTGTATTTGGGCAACCCTTAACCACTTAGTGACCAGCCTGTTTTGGGCCTTAACAACCAAGCAATTTATTTCATTTTTTACATCATCGCATTGCAAAAGCTATAACTTTTTAATCAATGTAGCTGTATGAAAGCATTTTTATTTTTTTGCGGGACAAGTTGTAATCTTTAATGGCGTCATTGTGGTGTACAAATAACTTAATGTTTATAAACTTTCTGGGCGGGTGTGGAAAAAAATTGCAATACTGCCACTATACATTATATTCAGTAGCATTATTTTTTTTTCATAAATAACACTAACTTTAGTCTCTGGGTCAGTACGATTACAGCGATACCAAATACATAAAGGTTTTTTTTCGACAACTTTTGCACAATAAAATCCCCCTTTTTTTTAAATAAAGTTTTTTTTACATTTTTCTTTCTACGGAGCTGTGAGAGGCCTCGATTTTATTTTGGGGCTCAGTATAAATATGTGATAATTGTGTAGCCTGGGTCATGGCGATACCAAGTATGTGGGGGGGTGGGGGGTTATTTTTGCAACTTTTGAAAACTTTGTTCAATGTAAAAGGTTGTCTTTCGACTTCAATTTTTATTAATAAAACTTTTTTTTTTTTTTTTTTTTTTAACCATTCACTTGTCCCACAAGGATACTTTAACAGGCAGTCTTGATTGCTTCTATAACACCCTGTACTGATTATGCAGTGCAGAGTATTATACTTTCAGCAAGCTGATGGGAATACATGCAGGCAGGCCTTGGAGCTTCATTCAGCGAACACACTGGACCCCACAATCTCATTAGCAGGGTGCCTAGGGGAGACAGAGGGAGCTCGCTCCGTCTAAACCACTTTGATGCCTTGGTTACAACTGAGCAGGAGCTCGGCTCTCATGGGAGGCCTGTGCAGCACTTCTACCAGGCCACTGGTATTGCTGGTCACTAAGGGGTTTTCAGGACTGTTTTGTCTAATTCTCCCTGCTCCCCATTGCTCCATTCAGGATATATGCACTTCCAGCCCCTGCCAGCGAACTTCCGTGAGGATAGGGGTCAGGCCTTGTTCACATTTCCATTTTTCACTGACATGTGCTGTCTGCATTTTCTGCAGACAACACACGTACCCATTCATTTAAATGTGCCTGTTCACATTTCAGTATTTTTTTTTACTGACCGTGGGCTATAAAAAAAATATATATATAAATCACGGTACATGCACTACTTTTATTCATGATGTGGACCAAGTACGGATCCTTCACAGATGAAACATACGCTTTTTTTCCACGGACGTGACACGGAAATGTGAATGAGGCCTCATGTGCGTTTACTTTTTTTGGACATTTGGCGTTTTGACATCTCCTTCTCGACAGGGAAAAAATACCAGAAAAAGCATGGTTCCCAAAGTGGTCTAGAAAAAAAGATTTAATTGCTTCCAAGAAAAGCCATAAAACCTGTATGCAGTATAGAAAAAAGGTCAGTTGTTTCTATGGTGTGTTTTATGGTGTCTTTAGTGAGCCAAAAACCCCAGAGCACGTGTGTGTAAAGTGGCCCTTAGACACTTCAACTCATCTAAGCTAGAAAGGGATGCGGTTTACGACACTCTGGTATAACGTCAGCCAACTAATAGGCGGTATAAACTTAAACCAATTTAATCATCCAGATACCGTAAATCTGGTGTATTTTTAGGCTGCCTAGTCTTAAGTGTACATTGTCTAAAAATTAGGATTAGTCAAGCTGCCCCATGTATTTTTTTTTGGACGGAATTAAGGTTTTAAATTTATTTCTACCGCATAATAGGATACTTACATATTCCATCATGTTGTTTGATTCACATTTCCTTCTGCTCAGTTTCCAGTGCAAGCCAAGCTAAGAAGAAACAAATCTTACTATCAGACACTGCGCCTTGTTCGGGTTCACATCACATTTTATGCCTCAGCTTGACGTATGCGTTAAAGGAGAAAAAAAAAAAAAAAAAAAAAAAAAAGAGGACACAAAAACGAAGCACACAATGTTCTTGTATCCTGCAGTATGGTAAAAAAAATTATATATATATTTTTACAATTGAACTCTATAGTGAAAGGTTGCCACTGTATGGCATCAGTCTGAGGCATCTGTTTAACGTATACATTAAAAGGATGGGAAAAATGAGATGTGAAGCCAGCCTTACCAGTTACATTTTATATCGATCACTTACCTTGTGATATAATCTGTTATTCTCCCAGTCCAATAGCTTGTGAATGGATCTTCTTGTCTAGCAAAACATGGCGACAAACAAAAGATTATAAGAAAGAGAAAAATCAACTGGTGTGTTAGTGTGTGCATTTAGAAATCTGCGATCATCTCTACAGCAATTATCAGGATATAAATTGCACGGCCCAATTCCACCTCTTCAGCTGAATGGTGCGGAACAATTGTAAGGTCACCCGCCTCTATGAAAGCGCTCCCAGTGCAATTACTTACCCTTTTGTTCAGGCATATAACCGGCCACAAACTTAAGCCTAGTGTACAACAGCAGCAAATACAGCCACATAGCAGCCACTTCACATTGAGAGGGAGATTCTTCCTCAAGCATGTATTCACACGTCCGATACTGATTTTAAACTCTTCAGGGGCAACCTGCAGACACACAGCACAAGATTTGGTAGCATGACAATTATTTAAAACAAAACAAAACACACAGCGGCCCATGTTAAATCACTTTGGCTTTGATTGCAGCTCCCTCTTCACTCCTATAACACAAGCGCTGTTCCACTGCACAACGGATATGAAAGGTGCCCAACCTCAATGACTAAGGCCTCATGCACACAACAGTATGTATTTTGCGGTCCACAAATCCGTTCGTGTTGCATCAACATTTTTTGCAGACCCGTTAAATTCAATTGGTCTGCCTTTTGTGGACATATGAAGAAAGCACACGGATCATCCCTATGCTTTCTGCGTTTATATGTCCTGAAAATGTATACCACCGACGTCAAAGAGTCTGCAAAAATATGTTGGAGTTTCCCCAGGAAAGCCCAGCGTTTAACCAGGCAAGTTTGTGCAGCACATTGTGCCATTTTGCTCAAAAATTTACTGAATCTGAGACCGGGCCCCTTACAAAGCCCGAAAGTAGGTATGTATTAACCGTTTGAGGGGTTGGCCACTTTGATCACTTAACATATTGTCTTTAGAAGATCTACACCGATATCACGATTTGTAAGGTCCCCAACTATGCCTGTTGAGGTCAAAATTCATCAGTGTCTTGGTCTCAACATGACCACTGATGGAGGCGTATGTGGCCACACTCATCCATCAGAAGCCGCCATTGGCCAACATTGCACTGTGATTCACTGCCTGTGGCTGAAGAATGGGTCTGGTCACACGCATCCAACAGCAAACATGTTGGGACTGAAGAGTCACAGAAATGTGGACTAAGCAGGAGGATACCGGGACCACGTTTGGTGTACATCATTTCTAAAAATTACGTTCAAGGATTTGTACCGTGTGTCACTGTGAAAATAGCAAGATGCGACTAAGGCTACTTTCACACTGGCGTTTTGGTTTCCGTTTGCAAGATCCGTTCAGGATCAGTTTTTCCCCTAATGCATTCTGAATGTTACAGATAGTACAAACGTCTGCATCCGTTCAGAACGGATCTATTTGTATTATTTGAACGGATCCGTCTGTACAGATCCATGACTGATCTGCACCAAACGCGAGTCTGAAAGTAGCCTAAGCTTCGGGCCCAAGCCGCCAGGCTTAGGGGGAACGGCCAAGCAGGCCAGTATGCCGGATTTGAACCTAGGACCCCAGTGCTAACCAGTGAGCTTGTCCTGCTATGCTATTTGAAGTTCCTTAAACAACGGAGCACTGGTCCAATCGGTCATTCCCGTAAGCCTGGTGAGATCGGACAATCCATCCTTTAGTGATCACAGAAATCAGATGTGGATGACATTTATTACATGACAGCAGTGTACAATGATATTTCTGCAACAATTAAAGAAAATGACACAAAAAACTTATCACATTATTTCAAAATGTCACGTGGCCACCACCTAGGCAATAATTACACAGATGTCGAGAAGTTTCAAAGCCTGCTCCTTCCAGTGCAATGGGTTCTCACAGGTCTAAATAATGGACTTGGAGACAAAGGTGTAATAAAGAAGCTTCACCCCCCTTGCTTGGGAACTGGATCTACGGGGAGCCGAGCTACTCAAATAAAACAGTAGGGTTAGAAAAAAAATCCAAGGTCTGGTAAAAGAGTCGTGGGGGCGACTGCTTGCTAGGTCATGTTTCTAGTTTTTTTTTTTTTGTTCATCTGTTTAAAGTAGAAGATAAGGGTTTTTATTCTGGTTGTACTGGTCTCCAATGAAAAGCAGCATTATTTCCTCCAGGCATCTTCTTTTTTTAAACATTGTTAAAAGGGGGCCATAATATTTTATGACAGGATACAGCCAAGGCAGCAAACAGAGGAAAACTAAGCAAAACCCAGCAGGCTCAGTCTGGCCTCAGAAAGCCAAGAGTGGCTATTATGGCCCTATCAATCACCTGCATCTCAGTGGACAACACCAGGGGAACTTTTTATGACTTCTGAACTGCCGGCGGAGTCGTACAATGTGCGATTGTGGAGAGTATTACAACAGGAAACTGCTGCGTCTTCCCCTTAGGCCCAAGAACTCACTTTAGTGACACCTGAACTACGGACAGGCCATGACACCAAGCATTTTCAGGGAGGCTCCGCTTTCTCCCTCCATCGGAGATATATACCTCTGACAGAAGTCGGTGACGTTTTTTGGATAGGAGGGTTACAATGGCATACGTCACATCCTCCGCTGCATGTTTATATATTTATAAAAATATAAATATCAAACACAAACCAGGATTTGTTCGGTGCCCAGTTGGCCAGGAAAGCACAGTAAACTATAAAGTCCAAGAAAAAAGTATTCTGATGAATGCCAAAAACACCCCCAGATGAATGGGGCTCTATGGATACGTTCACGTCAAACATAATGAGATAAGAACCAGCCTGGATATAAAAGGCACTGAGGTGCAAATAGCTTATTACAAAGCAAATGAGCTGGTGTGATCTTCCCAAACCCGGAGCAATGTAAACCTAGCCTAAAAAAAGTGGCAGTATAAAGCCTCACAATACATCTGTAACATGGTGCCCATAACCTGCTATAACTAAAGCCTGTATTAGACGTTCCTTCCCAGCAATCGCCTGCTCATTAGTGGAGGAGACCGCTGTTATTACATGTATGGTGACAAGCGATCTCCAGTGCCATCACTTGTCCCCATTCTGACCATTGTTTGCCGGCAGCAGATCGTGATCAGACAGCACCATCTGCCACCAGCAAACAGGGGTTTTTAAACCGGTTGAAACTTTGGGACTGCACGATAAGCGTTTGCTCATTCATCAGGTAATCGGCATTAGACTGCCAGATGTGGCAGACTAGCTGCCCGTCTTAGGGTACTTTCACACTGGCGTTTTGGCTTTTCGTTTGCTAGATCCGTTCAGGGCTCTCACAAGCGGTCCAAAACCGATTCGTTTGCATTCTGAATGGAAAAGGATCCGCTCAGAATGCATCAGTTTGCCTCCGTTCCGCTTTGGAGACGGACACCAAAACACTTTTGTTGTCCGTCTGATGAAACCGAGCTAAACGGATCCATCATGGCACACAATGTAAGTCAATGGGGACGGATACGTTTTCTGACAATAGAAAACGGATCTGTCCCCCATTGACTTTTAATGGAGTTTAATACGGATCTGTCTTCTCCATGTTAAAGATAATACAAATGGATCCGTTCTGAATGGATGCAGACTGTTGTATTATCTGAATGGATCCGTCCATTGCAGGAGGGAGCTGCTGTGATTTCCATCAGCTTGTCCAGCTTATAACAGCGCTATGCCTCTTCAGCACAACATATCCCGATACGCGGCTCTAAACCTGGGGAATCTCTTTACCGGTCAGAGCTTCGGCCCTCGCTTTTTTTTATTTTGCCGTGTCATGCCCTTGGCATAACACAGTATGGCATCTAGAGAGCAAGCACTTTTGTAGATGACTCCTCGTACACAGCTCTGCAATGAGAGACATGGTCCACATGAAAAAAGGTTATCCTGCAGATGTCATCATAATATGCCATATCAGGACTGGTCTCCATCCAGAGTAGCAGGCACATATTCATCGGGTGATCTGCTGCACCTTTACGTTAAGTTCACCATCAGAATTGCGTGCAGATTTGCATGCACCGTATGAAATTGTCATGTACACGATGCAGATTTTTTCAGCGTGGCTTTTGACCGGCAGTGCAGTTTTAAAAATCCGAAGCATGTTAAATTCTTTTTCTGACTGGATTTCATGCAGAATTTCTCCAGTCACTTCAATGGGAAGAGTAAAATCCACATGCGGAAAATCTGCACCAATTGATGCGGATTGTCAGCACGGATTCTCCACACGTAAATCCTGATGGTGTGCATTTACTATTAGATGGCAAATTTCGGGAACAGGCGGTCGTTTGTTCCCAATAATCCGCCCGATTATTGCACCGTGTACATCCACGGTCAGGAAGAGGAGATGCTGAAACGCTTTCTTCTTGTGCAATATACCGTGGGGCTGCCCCATTCAAAAGTGAAATCATCCCAATAATATAACCATTCGTATGACCATGCCTACCTTGCCGGTTAAGACAGAAGGGAACTCTGCATCAAACTTGTTGCTTAATCCAAATCTACAGGAAGAAGAAAGACAATTTTTCACCAGTTAAACCTTATCCACGGTTTTTATCTAAGACTGAATCTGTTACACATATGAAGTGCATTGCAAGTGTCCGTTGACTATTTCCAAAAGCAACCAGCAGAATTATGAATACAGCTCTGGGCTATAATAAAGCAGGCAGTAACCGAAGACCAGTACAAATAAGGGAATATATTTATGTACCTTAAAGGGGTTGTCTACTTTCAAAGAATCCAGGCTGAATGGGCTAAAGAGGGCTTTTGATGTGAATGTGAGCAGCGCTGCAGTAAAGAGCACTGTCCACTACAATGTTGATCCAGCACCAATTTCTGGTAATGGAGCTACACCCGAACAGATGGTCAGCGGAGCTACGGGGAGGATAAGCTAGTGATGTCCTATCCTGAGGATAGCCCAATCCCTTTAGGCCTCTTGCACACGAACCTATCTTCTTTCCGTGCCCATTCCGGTTTTTTTTTTAGGACCGTATACAAAACCATTAATTTCAACGGGTCCGCAAAAAAAAAAAAAAAAAAAAAAAAAAAAAAAAAAAAAAAAACGGAAGGTACATTCCGTTTCATTATTTCCGTTCCACAAAAAAATAGAACACGTCCTATTATTTTCCGCATTGCGGAAAAAAATAAGACTGTTCCATTAGGGGCCAGCTGTTCCGTTCCGCAAAATACAGAATGCACACGGACGTCATCCGTATTTTTTGCGGATAGCAAAATACATTCGGTCATATGCAAGAAGCCTTAAGGACAGATACTACTGCCTTTAAAAACTGTATAAAGAAAACCTGCACCCTAAGTTTTCTGGTAATTCCTGAATATTTTCACAATCATCCACTTAAAGGCTCAATGAGGTCAATAATAATGGCCTATCCTCGGGATACGTCATTAAAAGGGTTGTCTCACTTCAGCAACGGGCATTTATTATGTAGAGGAAGTTACTACAAGCCACTTATGTATTATGATTGTTTATATTGCTTCCTTTGCTGGCTGGATTCATTTTTCCATTACACTATACACTCTCCATGATTACGACCACTCTGCAATCCATCACTGGTGGTCATGCTTTCACACTATAGGAAAAAGCACCAGCCTATTTTGTGGCCGGGACCGCGGTAGTGCACATAGGCTAGTGATTTTTTTCGATAGTGTGCAAGCACGACTGATCACTGATAGATTGCAGGGTGGTCGTAACCATGGAAACAAGAAGTGTATAATGTGATGGAAAAATTAATCCAGCCAGCAATGGAAGCAATATGGAGAATAACAATACATTAGTAAGTGGATTGTATTAACCTTCTCCACATGGTAACGACTGTTTGCTGAAGTGAGACAACCCCTTTAATATCTTATCGGTAGAGGTCTGACACCAAACTGCTGCGGCCTCTTCCTCGGCCAGGGATGTCACGTTCTTTAGCTGGACGGCCCATCTGCAGCTCAGTCTGATTCATCTGAAAGGGACAGGGCACAACCATTGTACAGAGAGAGTCTCAAGACACCCTTTTATTACAGAAGCGGAAGGGAAAGTGAAACATGTGAATACCCCAGCAAGTAATGAGTGAGGGAGCCTATCTTCTAGGCTATGTCTAGAACATGCTGGATGTATTGGAACATGGCCGCCATATTGGATCAAGGGCAGAGGTCACGCTACATTTTTTAATTTCTGGAAGAGTAAAGATACTCCTCTTACTATTTTTGAGGAGTACGAAAGTTACAGTAATTCAAATAGTTAATACGAAGGCCTACATAACATTAAGGGGTTGCTATTCATGCAGGGAATCCATTACTAGTATCTAGAACTGCCTTCCATGCAGAAATAGCACATTTAGACAATTTTGAATTTAACTGAGGACACCGTGGCTCCGAGGGGGTCGGCACCACTGAGGACACCGTGGCTCCGAGGGGGTCGGCACCACTGAGGACACCGTGGCTCCGAGGGGGTCGGCACCGTGGCTCCGAGGGGGTCGGCACCGTGGCTCCGAGGGGGTCGGCACCGTGGCTCCGAGGGGGTCGGCACCGTGGCTCCGAGGGGGTCGGCACCGTGGCTCCGAGGGGGTCGGCACCACTGAGGGCACCGTGGCTCCGAGGGGGTCGCACCACTGAGGGCACCGTGGCTCCGAGGGGGTCGGCACCACTGAGGGCACCGTGGCTCCGAGGGGGTCGGCACCACTGAGGGCACCGTGGCTCCGAGGGGGTCGGCACCACTGAGGGCACCGTGGCTCCGAGGGGGTCGGCACCACTGAGGGCACCGTGGCTCCGAGGGGGTCGGCACCACTGAGGGCACCGTGGCTCCGAGGGGGTCGGCACCACTGAGGGCACCGTGGCTCCGAGGGGGTCGGCACCACTGAGGGCACCGTGGCTCCGAGGGGGTCGGCACCACTGAGGACACCGTGGCTCCGAGGGGGTCGGCACCACTGAGGGCACCGTGGCTCCGAGGGGGTCGGCACCACTGAGGACACCGTGGCTCCGAGGGGGTCGGCACCACTGAGGACACCGTGGCTCCGAGGGGGTCGGCACCACTGAGGACACCGTGGCTCCGAGGGGGTCGGCACCACTGAGGACACCGTGGCTCCGAGGGGGTCGGCACCACTGAGGACACCGTGGCTCCGAGGGGGTCGGCACCACTGAGGACACCGTGGCTCCGAGGGGGTCGGCACCACTGAGGACACCGTGGCTCCGAGGGGGTCGGCACCACTGAGGACACCGTGGCTCCGAGGGGGTCGGCACCACTGAGGACACCGTGGCTCCGAGGGGGTCGGCACCACTGAGGACACCGTGGCTCCGAGGGGGTCGGCACCACTGAGGACACCGTGGCTCCGAGGGGGTCGGCACCACTGAGGACACCGTGGCTCCGAGGGGGTCGGCACCACTGAGGACACCGTGGCTCCGAGGGGGTCGGCACCACTGAGGACACCGTGGCTCCGAGGGGGTCGGCACCACTGAGGACACCGTGGCTCCGAGGGGGTCGGCACCACTGAGGACACCGTGGCTCCGAGGGGGTCGGCACCACTGAGGACACCGTGGCTCCGAGGGGGTCGGCACCACTGAGGAGCTTCATCGTCGCCAGTGGGCATGTGCCGAGCCCAGTGACGTCCGATGCTCACTCTTCCCTCAGTCTCCAGCAAATCGCACTGGCGCAGCCCTCAGTGGGTACTGCGTCTGCGCGAGACTTCGCTCGGCCGTCAGGGAGGGGGAGGAGAGGGATGAGACGCTGTGGGCGGTTAGGGACTCAGGAGGAAGGCGTTTAGGGCACTGCAGGGGGGCGTTACCGGGCACACAAAGTGGAACATAACGCCCCTCTGGGCACCTTCAGGATTAATTAGCATAATTATAAAAGTCGTTTTTCAGCAAAACTACTGGACGGATTACAGTATAGAACAGCAAAACCGATTCAAGGTAATCTGTGGAGCATGACTGGTTTAAAATCTGAATTTGTGTTATGAGAGGTGACAGAATCCCTTTAATCTTGCTATAAAGGGGAGTTTGTCTTCCATGACCCATTGCCCTATCTCATGCCACAATTGCCACCACCGCTGTGGTTATTGGATTACACAGGTCTGTCCGTTATGGAGGTCTCCTGTTGGCATGTCCAGCGCCTCTTTTCTCACTTCAGAGCGGCGAGCCATAAGCTCCGACAGCCCGCTCAAACTGACCAATAACAAAGCTCCTCACTGTAAGGAGCCTTGTTATTAGTTGTTTCAGGCAGCAGAAGCATCGCTGCGCTGCCCTTGCTGTTCACAGCGCTGATGAATGGCAGGGAAAAGTCTAAGGCGTATCGGTACGCCTTAGACTTTTTCCAGGGAGTACATTGGCCTGAACAGGCATCTATGACACTTGTACAGGAGTTATTGCTACCTCTTTTTTCCAATAGGAAGAGGGTCATTTAGCATATGAAAGCGACCAGGATTTTCTCAGAAATCGATTGCCTCAATCAGATTTGCAATATCACTTGTGTTTCAAAAATGATCAACAAAGAAATTTCAAAACTTCTAAATTCTGTGTTCAGCACCAGGGACAACACATTGAACAGGTCCAACAGCTGTGCGTCACAGGGAACGTTCCTGGATATAACTTTCTGGGTTGATAACTTTTGAACCACAAGCGATATTGCAAATGTTATTGTGGCAATTAATTTCTGAGAAAACTCTGGTCTTCCTTGATGTGCTACATGACCCCCTTCCCATTGCAAAAATTTTCCCCTATCCAATATGGTGGCTCTCAAGATTAGGCTATGTTTCGGACAAAACCTGAAAGATAAGACCTCTCACCCATTACTTGCTGGGATATACAGATATTTAATTTTCCCTTTCGTTTCCGAAATAAAAGGGTTAATTTTGACTTACCCTGTACAATCAGATAAATCTACAAAAGACAGTGGTGCAAACGCAACAAAAACAGCCACAAAAAGTAATGAATATATCCTTTATTAAATACTACTAAAAATGATATCATCTTTTGAAGGGTTATCTGATTTTCTTGGGTGTGCCCCTTTATAAGGCTCAGTCATTCTTACCCTGTACATTGTACAGCACTGTGCTTGGTAAGCTGTCACCGAAGTGTTGCAGCCTCTTCACAGAGCTGACAGGGGAGGGTGCTGGGTGTCGGACGGACCCCTGCTGATCAGATATTTTGAGGATAGGCCATCAATATCGAACTCCAGCAACAGTCAGCAGTTTTGACCATACAAAACTGCTGACAGCACTGGGTAGGAGATAGCAGTACAAATATACTTTTTTTTTTAAATAACTTTTATCAGGTGTAGTGAGAATATGAAGTTTTATTCTGACAGATTCTGCTCCAGCAAATGCCAAGTTAAATAAATACTTTCACAAGGACGGTAAGTAAAAATGAAGTCAAATTAACCCCGTTTCTCCCCTGTTACTTCCACCACCGTGCTCTAGTCCTCCCCGGCAGAATTTGTTCTTCTGACTGCAGTGGCGACGTCCCTTACATACCACGTGTGGTGACATATGTACGGAACAACTGCTGCAGCCAGGAGGATGACGTCAGTGAGGCAGGAGCAGAGCACAAAGCAAGGAAGGAAAATGGTAGGTATTTCTCACATTTACCGCTCCTGTGAAAGTATTCATCTAATATGGGACAACCCTTTTAAAAGGAGTTCTCCGGTAATAATGACATTTTATTAAGTGCCAGCCGCCTGACCCACTAAGCTAAGGAATCATACCTGCTCTCCGCCATTCTGGTCCACCACTCTGACTCCGGTGTCTCACAGCAGCAGTCACTGCTGAAGCCAGTCATTGGCTGCAGAGGAGCATGTGACCATCCCCATGCTGTGCCAGAAGTACACATGGAGGGGACCGGCACATGCAGACACCGGAGCGGCAGGCAAGTATGAATTCTTAGCTTAGGTGGGCCAGCGGCTGGCACTCAGGAAAACGTCGTTGTCACCGGAGAACCGCTATAATAAAAGTGCATATTCTGAGTAAATGTGGTTTTGTCCTACTCTGTCCAGCCCCTTGTTCAGCGGCAGTCCTGACAAAGCACCTTCACAGGAGAATCTGGCCACAAACATTCACTGGGCCCCCATAGATTGGTGATACAGGGTCACATGGGGCACAAATATATGTAGTGACTCCTATACAGGTGAGGTCAAATGGGATACCCTATACAGGTCACATAGGGCATGGGTACAGGGGTGCCTCATGTAAAGGTCAGGTCACACGGGGTACAGGTATAGGGGTGCCTCATGTAAAGGTCAGGTCGGGTATAGGGGTGCCTCATGTAAAGGTCAGGTATAGGGGTGCCTCATGTAAAGGTCAGGTCACACGGGGTACAGGTATAGGGGTGCCTCATGTAAAGGTCAGGTCGGGTATAGGGGTGCCTCATGTAAAGGTCAGGTATAGGGGTGCCTCATGTAAAGGTCAGGTCACGTGGGGTACAGGTATAGGGGGCCTCATGTAAAGGTCAGGTCGTGTACAGGTGGTGGCCTCATGTAAAGGTCAGGTCGGGTATAGGGGTGCCTCATGTAAAGGTCAGGTCGGGTATAGGGGTGCCTCATGTAAAGGTCAGGTCGGGTATAGGGGTGCCTCATGTAAAGGTCAGGTCGGGTATAGGGGTGCCTCATGTAAAGGTCAGGTCGGGTATAGGGGTGCCTCATGTAAAGGTCAGGTCGGGTATAGGGGTGCCTCATGTAAAGGTCAGGTCGGGTATAGGGGTGCCTCATGTAAAGGTCAGGTCGGGTATAGGGGTGCCTCATGTAAAGGTCAGGTCGGGTATAGGGGTGCCTCATGTAAAGGTCAGGTCGGGTATAGGGGTGCCTCATGTAAAGGTCAGGTCGGGTATAGGGGTGCCTCATGTAAAGGTCAGGTCGGGTATAGGGGTGCCTCATGTAAAGGTCAGGTCGGGTATAGGGGTGCCTCATGTAAAGGTCAGGTCGGGTATAGGGGTGCCTCATGTAAAGGTCAGGTCGGGTATAGGGGTGCCTCATGTAAAGGTCAGGTCGGTATAGGGGTGCCTCATGTAAAGGTCAGGTATAGGGGTGCCTCATGTAAAGGTCAGGTCGGGTATAGGGGTGCCTCATGTAAAGGTCAGGTCAGGGTATAGGGGTGCCTCATGTAAAGGTCAGGTCGGGTATAGGGGTGCCTCATGTAAAGGTCAGGTCGGGTATAGGGGTGCCTCATGTAAAGGTCAGGTCGGGTATAGGGTGCCTCATGTAAAGGTCAGGTCGGGTATAGGGGTGCCTCATGTAAAGGTCAGGTCGGGTATAGGGGTGCCTCATGTAAAGGTCAGGTCGGGTATAGGGGTGCCTCATGTAAAGGTCAGGTCGGGTATAGGGGTGCCTCATGTAAAGGTCAGGTCACGTGGGGTACAGGTATAGGGGGCCTCATATAAAGGTCAGGTCGGGTATAGGGGTGCCTCATGTAAAGGTCAGGTCGGGTATAGGGGTGCCTCATGTAAAGGTCAGGTCACAGTGGGGTACAGGTATAAGGGGCCTCATGTAAAGGTCAGGTCACGTGGGGTACAGGTATAGGGGGCCTCATGTAAAGGTCAGGTCACGTGGGGTACAGGTATAGGGGGCCTCATGTAAAGGTCAGGTCGGGTATAGGGGTGCCTCATGTAAAGGTCAGGTCGGGTATAGGGGTGCCTCATGTAAAGGTCAGGTCACGTGGGGTACAGGTATAAGGGGCCTCATGTAAAGGTCAGGTCACATGGGGTACAGGTATAGGGGGCCTCATGTAAAGGTCAGGTCACGTGGGGTACAGGTATAAGGGGCCTCATGTAAAGGTCAGGTCACGTGGGGTACAGGTATAGGGTGCCTCATATAAAGGTCAGGTCACGTGGGGTACAGGTATAAGGGGCCTCATGTAAAGGTCAGGTCACGTGGGGTACAGGTATAAGGGGCCTCATGTAAAGGTCAGGTCACGTGGGGTACAGGTATAGGGTGCCTCATATAAAGGTCAGGTCACGTGGGGTACAGGTATAAGGGGCCTCATATAAAGGTCAGGTCACGTGGGGTACAGGACCAGCATGGTTATGACGGCGGTTCTCCCCCAGAGCGCCACTGTTCTCACACAGAAGAACGCCGGCGGTACCGTCACTCCGCAGACAAGTGCCTCCACACGGGCCTGCTCCGCAGACTGCCCCCACAAATCTGTAACTCCCCCCGTCTCTTACACGGTAATGTGTCCGGCTCCCCTCACCGCCACCGGATCCGGTGCGTATCTAAGCAAGTGCTCTTCGTCCACCACTCGGCCGGAGCCCGTTTCCCGGTCGTCGCCATCCTCCTCCTCTTCCTCATCTAACTCGTATATGGTATCAAAGTCCGCCATGTTGGGTAGCAAGACGCTCATGACGTCACCACAACACGGGGTTCGGAGTGCGGGGGTGTCACGTGACAGTGGGCGGGGCTGGCCCTAAGGAAAGACAAGGCGGCCAACGTAGGACGAGTCTGGGCTGTCAAGGCAGCGTTCAGATGGAGCGAACTTGCGGGAAGATGGAGCCGGATTTTGGTTTTAAAAAAAAAAGTTTATGTTTTCAGACACTGTAAAGTTTTTGTGAATTTTCATTTTGCAGCATCCAAACGATGTCACTTTAAGACCAGCCAACCATACAAGTATTCCCACCTCAGACGTCTCGCTAGAAAGGTGTTCTCCGGGAATTAAGAAAATGAAAATACTTAAATATTACTTTATTATAAATATATTCTCAAATACCTTTCATTATTTATAATGGCTCGGTTTGTTCGGAGAGCAATCATCAGGGGAAACAAAATGGCCGCTGTCCCATTAGTTCACACAAAACCTGTCCTAATCACACATGAGGACAAGTTACTTTACAACACTGAGGTAAAGCGCTGCCTCATCCTCCTCTCTACTTGTCAGGGGTCATGATCCTGAATACAGCTGATAAGAACTTTAGCTGAATCTCTGGGGAATTTAGTTAACCTCTTAAGGACATAGGGCGTACCTGTACCCCCTATGTATTTCCGATCACCACCTGCTTGGATCATTGAGAAGCCACCCACGGACAATGCACCGGGGGGGGGGGGGGGTCCTGTGAACCCCCCGTGTAGGCGATCGCAGCAAACCGCAGGTTAATTCAGACCTGCAGTTTGCTGCGTTTCCAAGTTATTTGACCCAATAACCCGGAACAGGATGGTGATCGGTACACCACCGATCACCATCTTGAGAGGTGATGTCACATCACCTCTCAAGATGGTGATCGGTGGTGTACCGATCACCATCCTGTTCCGGGTTATTGGGTCAAATAACTTGGAAACGCAGCAAACTGCAGGTCTGAATTAACCTGCGGTTTGCTGCGATCGCCTACACGGGGGGTTCACAGGACCCCCCCCCCCCCCCGGTGCATTGTCCGTGGGTGGCTTCTCAATGATCCAAGCAGGTGGTGATCGGAAATACATAGGGGGTACAGGTACGCCCTATGTCCTTAAGAGGTTAACTAAATTCCCCAGAGATTCAGCTAAAGTTCTTATCAGCTGTATTCAGGATCATGACCCCTGACAAGTAGAGAGGAGGATGAGGCAGCGCTTTACCTCAGTGTTGTAAAGTAACTTGTCCTCATGTGTGATTAGGACAGGTTTTGTGTGAACTAATGGGACAGCGGCCATTTTGTTTCCCCTGATGATTGCTCTCCGAACAAACCGAGCCATTATAAATAATGAAAGGTATTTGAGAATATATTTATAATAAAGTAATATTTAAGTATTTTCATTTTCTTAATTCCCGGAGAACACCTTTCTAGCGAGACGTCTGAGGTGGGAATACTTGTATGGTTGGCTGGTCTTAAAGTGACATCGTTTGGATGCTGCAAAATGAAAATTCACAAAAACTTTACAGTGTCTGAAAACATAAACTTTTTTTTTTAAAACCAAAATCCGGCTCCATCTTCCCGCAAGTTCGCTCCATCTGAACGCTGCCTTGACAGCCCAGACTCGTCCTACGTTGGCCGCCTTGTCTTTCCTTAGGGCCAGCCCCGCCCACTGTCACGTGACACCCCCGCACTCCGAACCCCGTGTTGTGGTGACGTCATGAGCGTCTTGCTACCCAACATGGCGGACTTTGATACCATATACGAGTTAGATGAGGAAGAGGAGGAGGATGGCGACGACCGGGAAACGGGCTCCGGCCGAGTGGTGGACGAAGAGCACTTGCTTAGATACGCACCGGATCCGGTGGCGGTGAGGGGAGCCGGACACATTACCGTGTAAGAGACGGGGGGAGTTACAGATTTGTGGGGGCAGTCTGCGGAGCAGGCCCGTGTGGAGGCACTTGTCTGCGGAGTGACGGTACCGCCGGCGTTCTTCTGTGTGAGAACAGTGGCGCTCTGGGGGAGAACCGCCGTCATAACCATGCTGGTCCTGTACCCCACGTGACCTGACCTTTATATGAGGCCCCTTATACCTGTACCCCACGTGACCTGACCTTTATATGAGGCACCCTATACCTGTACCCCACGTGACCTGACCTTTACATGAGGCCCCTTATACCTGTACCCCACGTGACCTGACCTTTACATGAGGCCCCTTATACCTGTACCCCACGTGACCTGACCTTTATATGAGGCACCCTATACCTGTACCCCACGTGACCTGACCTTTACATGAGGCCCCTTATACCTGTACCCCACGTGACCTGACCTTTACATGAGGCCCCCTATACCTGTACCCCATGTGACCTGACCTTTACATGAGGCCCCTTATACCTGTACCCCACGTGACCTGACCTTTACATGAGGCACCCCTATACCCGACCTGACCTTTACATGAGGCACCCCTATACCCGACCTGACCTTTACATGAGGCCCCCTATACCTGTACCCCACGTGACCTGACCTTTACATGAGGCCCCCTATACCTGTACCCCACGTGACCTGACCTTTACATGAGGCCCCTTATACCTGTACCCCACGTGACCTGACCTTTACATGAGGCACCCCTATACCCGACCTGACCTTTACATGAGGCACCCCTATACCCGACCTGACCTTTATATGAGGCCCCCTATACCTGTACCCCACGTGACCTGACCTTTACATGAGGCACCCCTATACCCGACCTGACCTTTACATGAGGCACCCCTATACCCGACCTGACCTTTACATGAGGCACCCCTATACCCGACCTGACCTTTACATGAGGCACCCCTATACCCGACCTGACCTTTACATGAGGCACCCCTATACCCGACCTGACCTTTACATGAGGCACCCCTATACCCGACCTGACCTTTACATGAGGCACCCCTATACCCGACCTGACCTTTACATGAGGCACCCCTATACCCGACCTGACCTTTACATGAGGCACCCCTATACCCGACCTGACCTTTACATGAGGCACCCCTATACCTGACCTTTACATGAGGCACCCCTATACCTGACCTTTACATGAGGCACCCCCTATACCCGACCTGACCTTTACATGAGGCACCCCTATACCCGACCTGACCTTTACATGAGGCACCCCTATACCCGACCTGACCTTTACATGAGGCACCCCTATACCCGACCTGACCTTTACATGAGGCACCCCTATACCCGACCTGACCTTTACATGAGGCACCCCTATACCCGACCTGACCTTTACATGAGGCACCCCTATACCCGACCTGACCTTTACCTGAGGCAACCCTATACCCGACCTGACCTTTACATGAGGCACCCCTATACCCGACCTGACCTTTACATGAGGCACCCCTATACCCGACCTGACCTTTACATGAGGCACCCCTATACCCGACCTGACCTTTACATGAGGCACCCCTATACCCGACCTGACCTTTACATGAGGCACCCCTATACCCGACCTGACCTTTACATGAGGCACCCCTATACCCGACCTGACCTTTACATGAGGCACCCCTATACCCGACCTGACCTTTACATGAGGCACCCCTATACCCGACCTGACCTTTACATGAGGCACCCCTATACCCGACCTGACCTTTACATGAGGCCCCCTATACCTGTACCCCACGTGACCTGACCTTTACATGAGGCACCCCTATACCTGACCTTTACATGAGGCACCCCTATACCCGACCTGACCTTTACATGAGGCACCCCTATACCTGTACCCCGTGTGACCTGACCTTTACATGAGGCACCCCTATACCTGACCTTTACATGAGGCACCCCTATACCCGACCTGACCTTTACATGAGGCACCCCTATACCTGTACCCCGTGTGACCTGACCTTTACATGAGGCACCCCTGTACCCATGCCCTATGTGACCTGTATAGGGTATCCCATTTGACCTCACCTGTATAGGAGTCACTACATATATTTGTGCCCCATGTGACCCTGTATCACCAATCTATGGGGGCCCAGTGAATGTTTGTGGCCAGATTCTCCTGTGAAGGTGCTTTGTCAGGACTGCCGCTGAACAAGGGGCTGGACAGAGTAGGACAAAACCACATTTACTCAGAATATGCACTTTTATTATAGCGGTTCTCCGGTGACAACGACGTTTTCCTGAGTGCCAGCCGCTGGCCCACCTAAGCTAAGAATTCATACTTGCCTGCCGCTCCGGTGTCTGCATGTGCCGGTCCCCTCCATGTGTACTTCTGGCACAGCATGGGGATGGTCACATGCTCCTCTGCAGCCAATGACTGGCTTCAGCAGTGACTGCTGCTGTGAGACACCGGAGTCAGAGTGGTGGACCAGAATGGCGGAGAGCAGGTATGATTCCTTAGCTTAGTGGGTCAGGCTGCTGGCACTTAATAAAATGTCATTATTACCGGAGAACTCCTTTTAAAAGGGTTGTCCCATATTAGATGAATACTTTCACAGGAGCGGTAAATGTGAGAAATACCTACCATTTTCCTTCCTTGCTTTGTGCTCTGCTCCTGCCTCACTGACGTCATCCTCCTGGCTGCAGCAGTTGTTCCGTACATATGTCACCACACGTGGTATGTAAGGGACGTCGCCACTGCAGTCAGAAGAACAAATTCTGCCGGGGAGGACTAGAGCACGGTGGTGGAAGTAACAGGGGAGAAACGGGGTTAATTTGACTTCATTTTTTACTTACCGTCCTTGTGAAAGTATTTATTTAACTTGGCATTTGCTGGAGCAGAATCTGTCAGAATAAAACTTCATATTCTCACTACACCTGATAAAAGTTATTTAAAAAAAAAAGTATATTTGTACTGCTATCTCCTACCCAGTGCTGTCAGCAGTTTTGTATGGTCAAAACTGCTGACTGTTGCTGGAGTTCGATATTGATGGCCTATCCTCAAAATATCTGATCAGCAGGGGTCCGTCCGACACCCAGCACCCTCCCCTGTCAGCTCTGTGAAGAGGCTGCAACACTTCGGTGACAGCTTACCAAGCACAGTGCTGTACAATGTACAGGGTAAGAATGACTGAGCCTTATAAAGGGGCACACCCAAGAAAATCAGATAACCCTTCAAAAGATGATATCATTTTTAGTAGTATTTAATAAAGGATATATTCATTACTTTTTGTGGCTGTTTTTGTTGCGTTTGCACCACTGTCTTTTGTAGATTTATCTGATTGTACAGGGTAAGTCAAAATTAACCCTTTTATTTCGGAAACGAAAGGGAAAATTAAATATCTGTATATCCCAGCAAGTAATGGGTGAGAGGTCTTATCTTTCAGGTTTTGTCCGAAACATAGCCTAATCTTGAGAGCCACCATATTGGATAGGGGAAAATTTTTGCAATGGGAAGGGGGTCATGTAGCACATCAAGGAAGACCAGAGTTTTCTCAGAAATTAATTGCCACAATAACATTTGCAATATCGCTTGTGGTTCAAAAGTTATCAACCCAGAAAGTTATATCCAGGAACGTTCCCTGTGACGCACAGCTGTTGGACCTGTTCAATGTGTTGTCCCTGGTGCTGAACACAGAATTTAGAAGTTTTGAAATTTCTTTGTTGATCATTTTTGAAACACAAGTGATATTGCAAATCTGATTGAGGCAATCGATTTCTGAGAAAATCCTGGTCGCTTTCATATGCTAAATGACCCTCTTCCTATTGGAAAAAAGAGGTAGCAATAACTCCTGTACAAGTGTCATAGATGCCTGTTCAGGCCAATGTACTCCCTGGAAAAAGTCTAAGGCGTACCGATACGCCTTAGACTTTTCCCTGCCATTCATCAGCGCTGTGAACAGCAAGGGCAGCGCAGCGATGCTTCTGCTGCCTGAAACAACTAATAACAAGGCTCCTTACAGTGAGGAGCTTTGTTATTGGTCAGTTTGAGCGGGCTGTCGGAGCTTATGGCTCGCCGCTCTGAAGTGAGAAAAGAGGCGCTGGACATGCCAACAGGAGACCTCCATAACGGACAGACCTGTGTAATCCAATAACCACAGCGGTGGTGGCAATTGTGGCATGAGATAGGGCAATGGGTCATGGAAGACAAACTCCCCTTTATAGCAAGATTAAAGGGATTCTGTCACCTCTCATAACACAAATTCAGATTTTAAACCAGTCATGCTCCACAGATTACCTTGAATCGGTTTTGCTGTTCTATACTGTAATCCGTCCAGTAGTTTTGCTGAAAAACGACTTTTATAATTATGCTAATTAATCCTGAAGGTGCCCAGAGGGGCGTTATGTTCCACTTTGTGTGCCCGGTAACGCCCCCCTGCAGTGCCCTAAACGCCTTCCTCCTGAGTCCCTAACCGCCCACAGCGTCTCATCCCTCTCCTCCCCCTCCCTGACGGCCGAGCGAAGTCTCGCGCAGACGCAGTACCCACTGAGGGCTGCGCCAGTGCGATTTGCTGGAGACTGAGGGAAGAGTGAGCATCGGACGTCACTGGGCTCGGCACATGCCCACTGGCGACGATGAAGCTCCTCAGTGGTGCCGACCCCCTCGGAGCCACGGTGTCCTCAGTGGTGCCGACCCCCTCGGAGCCACGGTGTCCTCAGTGGTGCCGACCCCCTCGGAGCCACGGTGTCCTCAGTGGTGCCGACCCCCTCGGAGCCACGGTGTCCTCAGTGGTGCCGACCCCCTCGGAGCCACGGTGTCCTCAGTGGTGCCGACCCCCTCGGAGCCACGGTGTCCTCAGTGGTGCCGACCCCCTCGGAGCCACGGTGTCCTCAGTGGTGCCGACCCCCTCGGAGCCACGGTGTCCTCAGTGGTGCCGACCCCCTCGGAGCCACGGTGTCCTCAGTGGTGCCGACCCCCTCGGAGCCACGGTGTCCTCAGTGGTGCCGACCCCCTCGGAGCCACGGTGTCCTCAGTGGTGCCGACCCCCTCGGAGCCACGGTGTCCTCAGTGGTGCCGACCCCCTCGGAGCCACGGTGTCCTCAGTGGTGCGACCACCTCGGAGCCACGGTGTCCTCAGTGGTGCCGACCCCCTCGGAGCCACGGTGTCCTCAGTGGTGCCGACCCCCTCGGAGCCACGGTGTCCTCAGTGGTGCCGACCCCCTCGGAGCCACGGTGTCCTCAGTGGTGCCGACCCCTCGGAGCCACGGTGTCCTCAGTGGTGCCGACCCCCTCGGAGCCACGGTGTCCTCAGTGGTGCCGACCCCCTCGGAGCCACGGTGCCCTCAGTGGTGCCGACCCCCTCGGAGCCACGGTGTCCTCAGTGGTGCCGACCCCCTCGGAGCCACGGTGCCCTCAGTGGTGCCGACCCCCTCGGAGCCACGGTGCCCTCAGTGGTGCCGACCCCCTCGGAGCCACGGTGCCCTCAGTGGTGCCGACCCCCTCGGAGCCACGGTGCCCTCAGTGGTGCCGACCCCCTCGGAGCCACGGTGCCCTCAGTGGTGCCGACCCCCTCGGAGCCACGGTGCCCTCAGTGGTGCCGACCCCCTCGGAGCCACGGTGCCCTCAGTGGTGCCGACCCCCTCGGAGCCACGGTGCCCTCAGTGGTGCCGACCCCCTCGGAGCCACGGTGCCCTCAGTGGTGCCGACCCCCTCGGAGCCACGGTGCCGACCCCCTCGGAGCCACGGTGCCGACCCCCTCGGAGCCACGGTGCCGACCCCCTCGGAGCCACGGTGCCGACCCCCTCGGAGCCACGGTGCCGACCCCCTCGGAGCCACGGTGTCCTCAGTGGTGCCGACCCCCTCGGAGCCACGGTGTCCTCAGTGGTGCCGACCCCCTCGGAGCCACGGTGTCCTCAGTTAAATTCAAAATTGTCTAAATGTGCTATTTCTGCATGGAAGGCAGTTCTAGATACTAGTAATGGATTCCCTGCATGAATAGCAACCCCTTAATGTTATGTAGGCCTTCGTATTAACTATTTGAATTACTGTAACTTTCGTACTCCTCAAAAATAGTAAGAGGAGTATCTTTACTCTTCCAGAAATTAAAAAATGTAGCGTGACCTCTGCCCTTGATCCAATATGGCGGCCATGTTCCAATACATCCAGCATGTTCTAGACATAGCCTAGAAGATAGGCTCCCTCACTCATTACTTGCTGGGGTATTCACATGTTTCACTTTCCCTTCCGCTTCTGTAATAAAAGGGTGTCTTGAGACTCTCTCTGTACAATGGTTGTGCCCTGTCCCTTTCAGATGAATCAGACTGAGCTGCAGATGGGCCGTCCAGCTAAAGAACGTGACATCCCTGGCCGAGGAAGAGGCCGCAGCAGTTTGGTGTCAGACCTCTACCGATAAGATATTAAAGGGGTTGTCTCACTTCAGCAAACAGTCGTTACCATGTGGAGAAGGTTAATACAATCCACTTACTAATGTATTGTTATTCTCCATATTGCTTCCATTGCTGGCTGGATTAATTTTTCCATCACATTATACACTTCTTGTTTCCATGGTTACGACCACCCTGCAATCTATCAGTGATCAGTCGTGCTTGCACACTATCGAAAAAAATCACTAGCCTATGTGCACTACCGCGGTCCCGGCCACAAAATAGGCTGGTGCTTTTTCCTATAGTGTGAAAGCATGACCACCAGTGATGGATTGCAGAGTGGTCGTAATCATGGAGAGTGTATAGTGTAATGGAAAAATGAATCCAGCCAGCAAAGGAAGCAATATAAACAATCATAATACATAAGTGGCTTGTAGTAACTTCCTCTACATAATAAATGCCCGTTGCTGAAGTGAGACAACCCTTTTAATGACGTATCCCGAGGATAGGCCATTATTATTGACCTCATTGAGCCTTTAAGTGGATGATTGTGAAAATATTCAGGAATTACCAGAAAACTTAGGGTGCAGGTTTTCTTTATACAGTTTTTAAAGGCAGTAGTATCTGTCCTTAAGGCTTCTTGCATATGACCGAATGTATTTTGCTATCCGCAAAAAATACGGATGACGTCCGTGTGCATTCTGTATTTTGCGGAACGGAACAGCTGGCCCCTAATGGAACAGTCTTATTTTTTTCCGCAATGCGGAAAATAATAGGACGTGTTCTATTTTTTTGTGGAACGGAAATAATGAAACGGAATGTACCTTCCGTTTTTTTTTTTTTTTTTTTTTTTTTTTTTTTTTTTTTTTTTTTTTGCGGACCCGTTGAAATTAATGGTTTTGTATACGGTCCTAAAAAAAAAACCGGAATGGGCACGGAAAGAAGATAGGTTCGTGTGCAAGAGGCCTAAAGGGATTGGGCTATCCTCAGGATAGGACATCACTAGCTTATCCTCCCCGTAGCTCCGCTGACCATCTGTTCGGGTGTAGCTCCATTACCAGAAATTGGTGCTGGATCAACATTGTAGTGGACAGTGCTCTTTACTGCAGCGCTGCTCACATTCACATCAAAAGCCCTCTTTAGCCCATTCAGCCTGGATTCTTTGAAAGTAGACAACCCCTTTAAGGTACATAAATATATTCCCTTATTTGTACTGGTCTTCGGTTACTGCCTGCTTTATTATAGCCCAGAGCTGTATTCATAATTCTGCTGGTTGCTTTTGGAAATAGTCAACGGACACTTGCAATGCACTTCATATGTGTAACAGATTCAGTCTTAGATAAAAACCGTGGATAAGGTTTAACTGGTGAAAAATTGTCTTTCTTCTTCCTGTAGATTTGGATTAAGCAACAAGTTTGATGCAGAGTTCCCTTCTGTCTTAACCGGCAAGGTAGGCATGGTCATACGAATGGTTATATTATTGGGATGATTTCACTTTTGAATGGGGCAGCCCCACGGTATATTGCACAAGAAGAAAGCGTTTCAGCATCTCCTCTTCCTGACCGTGGATGTACACGGTGCAATAATCGGGCGGATTATTGGGAACAAACGACCGCCTGTTCCCGAAATTTGCCATCTAATAGTAAATGCACACCATCAGGATTTACGTGTGGAGAATCCGTGCTGACAATCCGCATCAATTGGTGCAGATTTTCCGCATGTGGATTTTACTCTTCCCATTGAAGTGACTGGAGAAATTCTGCATGAAATCCAGTCAGAAAAAGAATTTAACATGCTTCGGATTTTTAAAACTGCACTGCCGGTCAAAAGCCACGCTGAAAAAATCTGCATCGTGTACATGACAATTTCATACGGTGCATGCAAATCTGCACGCAATTCTGATGGTGAACTTAACGTAAAGGTGCAGCAGATCACCCGATGAATATGTGCCTGCTACTCTGGATGGAGACCAGTCCTGATATGGCATATTATGATGACATCTGCAGGATAACCTTTTTTCATGTGGACCATGTCTCTCATTGCAGAGCTGTGTACGAGGAGTCATCTACAAAAGTGCTTGCTCTCTAGATGCCATACTGTGTTATGCCAAGGGCATGACACGGCAAAATAAAAAAAAGCGAGGGCCGAAGCTCTGACCGGTAAAGAGATTCCCCAGGTTTAGAGCCGCGTATCGGGATATGTTGTGCTGAAGAGGCATAGCGCTGTTATAAGCTGGACAAGCTGATGGAAATCACAGCAGCTCCCTCCTGCAATGGACGGATCCATTCAGATAATACAACAGTCTGCATCCATTCAGAACGGATCCATTTGTATTATCTTTAACATGGAGAAGACAGATCCGTATTAAACTCCATTAAAAGTCAATGGGGGACAGATCCGTTTTCTATTGTCAGAAAACGTATCCGTCCCCATTGACTTACATTGTGTGCCATGATGGATCCGTTTAGCTCGGTTTCATCAGACGGACAACAAAAGTGTTTTGGTGTCCGTCTCCAAAGCGGAACGGAGGCAAACTGATGCATTCTGAGCGGATCCTTTTCCATTCAGAATGCAAACGAATCGGTTTTGGACCGCTTGTGAGAGCCCTGAACGGATCTAGCAAACGAAAAGCCAAAACGCCAGTGTGAAAGTACCCTAAGACGGGCAGCTAGTCTGCCACATCTGGCAGTCTAATGCCGATTACCTGATGAATGAGCAAACGCTTATCGTGCAGTCCCAAAGTTTCAACCGGTTTAAAAACCCCTGTTTGCTGGTGGCAGATGGTGCTGTCTGATCACGATCTGCTGCCGGCAAACAATGGTCAGAATGGGGACAAGTGATGGCACTGGAGATCGCTTGTCACCATACATGTAATAACAGCGGTCTCCTCCACTAATGAGCAGGCGATTGCTGGGAAGGAACGTCTAATACAGGCTTTAGTTATAGCAGGTTATGGGCACCATGTTACAGATGTATTGTGAGGCTTTATACTGCCACTTTTTTTAGGCTAGGTTTACATTGCTCCGGGTTTGGGAAGATCACACCAGCTCATTTGCTTTGTAATAAGCTATTTGCACCTCAGTGCCTTTTATATCCAGGCTGGTTCTTATCTCATTATGTTTGACGTGAACGTATCCATAGAGCCCCATTCATCTGGGGGTGTTTTTGGCATTCATCAGAATACTTTTTTCTTGGACTTTATAGTTTACTGTGCTTTCCTGGCCAACTGGGCACCGAACAAATCCTGGTTTGTGTTTGATATTTATATTTTTATAAATATATAAACATGCAGCGGAGGATGTGACGTATGCCATTGTAACCCTCCTATCCAAAAAACGTCACCGACTTCTGTCAGAGGTATATATCTCCGATGGAGGGAGAAAGCGGAGCCTCCCTGAAAATGCTTGGTGTCATGGCCTGTCCGTAGTTCAGGTGTCACTAAAGTGAGTTCTTGGGCCTAAGGGGAAGACGCAGCAGTTTCCTGTTGTAATACTCTCCACAATCGCACATTGTACGACTCCGCCGGCAGTTCAGAAGTCATAAAAAGTTCCCCTGGTGTTGTCCACTGAGATGCAGGTGATTGATAGGGCCATAATAGCCACTCTTGGCTTTCTGAGGCCAGACTGAGCCTGCTGGGTTTTGCTTAGTTTTCCTCTGTTTGCTGCCTTGGCTGTATCCTGTCATAAAATATTATGGCCCCCTTTTAACAATGTTTAAAAAAAGAAGATGCCTGGAGGAAATAATGCTGCTTTTCATTGGAGACCAGTACAACCAGAATAAAAACCCTTATCTTCTACTTTAAACAGATGAACAAAAAAAAAAAAACTAGAAACATGACCTAGCAAGCAGTCGCCCCCACGACTCTTTTACCAGACCTTGGATTTTTTTTCTAACCCTACTGTTTTATTTGAGTAGCTCGGCTCCCCGTAGATCCAGTTCCCAAGCAAGGGGGGTGAAGCTTCTTTATTACACCTTTGTCTCCAAGTCCATTATTTAGACCTGTGAGAACCCATTGCACTGGAAGGAGCAGGCTTTGAAACTTCTCGACATCTGTGTAATTATTGCCTAGGTGGTGGCCACGTGACATTTTGAAATAATGTGATAAGTTTTTTGTGTCATTTTCTTTAATTGTTGCAGAAATATCATTGTACACTGCTGTCATGTAATAAATGTCATCCACATCTGATTTCTGTGATCACTAAAGGATGGATTGTCCGATCTCACCAGGCTTACGGGAATGACCGATTGGACCAGTGCTCCGTTGTTTAAGGAACTTCAAATAGCATAGCAGGACAAGCTCACTGGTTAGCACTGGGGTCCTAGGTTCAAATCCGGCATACTGGCCTGCTTGGCCGTTCCCCCTAAGCCTGGCGGCTTGGGCCCGAAGCTTAGGCTACTTTCAGACTCGCGTTTGGTGCAGATCAGTCATGGATCTGTACAGACGGATCCGTTCAAATAATACAAATAGATCCGTTCTGAACGGATGCAGACGTTTGTACTATCTGTAACATTCAGAATGCATTAGGGGAAAAACTGATCCTGAACGGATCTTGCAAACTGAAACCAAAACGCCAGTGTGAAAGTAGCCTTAGTCGCATCTTGCTATTTTCACAGTGACACACGGTACAAATCCTTGAACGTAATTTTTAGAAATGATGTACACCAAACGTGGTCCCGGTATCCTCCTGCTTAGTCCACATTTCTGTGACTCTTCAGTCCCAACATGTTTGCTGTTGGATGCGTGTGACCAGACCCATTCTTCAGCCACAGGCAGTGAATCACAGTGCAATGTTGGCCAATGGCGGCTTCTGATGGATGAGTGTGGCCACATACGCCTCCATCAGTGGTCATGTTGAGACCAAGACACTGATGAATTTTGACCTCAACAGGCATAGTTGGGGACCTTACAAATCGTGATATCGGTGTAGATCTTCTAAAGACAATATGTTAAGTGATCAAAGTGGCCAACCCCTCAAACGGTTAATACATACCTACTTTCGGGCTTTGTAAGGGGCCCGGTCTCAGATTCAGTAAATTTTTGAGCAAAATGGCACAATGTGCTGCACAAACTTGCCTGGTTAAACGCTGGGCTTTCCTGGGGAAACTCCAACATATTTTTGCAGACTCTTTGACGTCGGTGGTATACATTTTCAGGACATATAAACGCAGAAAGCATAGGGATGATCCGTGTGCTTTCTTCATATGTCCACAAAAGGCAGACCAATTGAATTTAACGGGTCTGCAAAAAATGTTGATGCAACACGAACGGATTTGTGGACCGCAAAATACATACTGTTGTGTGCATGAGGCCTTAGTCATTGAGGTTGGGCACCTTTCATATCCGTTGTGCAGTGGAACAGCGCTTGTGTTATAGGAGTGAAGAGGGAGCTGCAATCAAAGCCAAAGTGATTTAACATGGGCCGCTGTGTGTTTTGTTTTGTTTTAAATAATTGTCATGCTACCAAATCTTGTGCTGTGTGTCTGCAGGTTGCCCCTGAAGAGTTTAAAATCAGTATCGGACGTGTGAATACATGCTTGAGGAAGAATCTCCCTCTCAATGTGAAGTGGCTGCTATGTGGCTGTATTTGCTGCTGTTGTACACTAGGCTTAAGTTTGTGGCCGGTTATATGCCTGAACAAAAGGGTAAGTAATTGCACTGGGAGCGCTTTCATAGAGGCGGGTGACCTTACAATTGTTCCGCACCATTCAGCTGAAGAGGTGGAATTGGGCCGTGCAATTTATATCCTGATAATTGCTGTAGAGATGATCGCAGATTTCTAAATGCACACACTAACACACCAGTTGATTTTTCTCTTTCTTATAATCTTTTGTTTGTCGCCATGTTTTGCTAGACAAGAAGATCCATTCACAAGCTATTGGACTGGGAGAATAACAGATTATATCACAAGGTAAGTGATCGATATAAAATGTAACTGGTAAGGCTGGCTTCACATCTCATTTTTCCCATCCTTTTAATGTATACGTTAAACAGATGCCTCAGACTGATGCCATACAGTGGCAACCTTTCACTATAGAGTTCAATTGTAAAAATATATATATAATTTTTTTTACCATACTGCAGGATACAAGAACATTGTGTGCTTCGTTTTTGTGTCCTCTTTTTTTTTTTTTTTTTTTTTTTTTTTTTTTTTTTTTTCTCCTTTAACGCATACGTCAAGCTGAGGCATAAAATGTGATGTGAACCCGAACAAGGCGCAGTGTCTGATAGTAAGATTTGTTTCTTCTTAGCTTGGCTTGCACTGGAAACTGAGCAGAAGGAAATGTGAATCAAACAACATGATGGAATATGTAAGTATCCTATTATGCGGTAGAAATAAATTTAAAACCTTAATTCCGTCCAAAAAAAAATACATGGGGCAGCTTGACTAATCCTAATTTTTAGACAATGTACACTTAAGACTAGGCAGCCTAAAAATACACCAGATTTACGGTATCTGGATGATTAAATTGGTTTAAGTTTATACCGCCTATTAGTTGGCTGACGTTATACCAGAGTGTCGTAAACCGCATCCCTTTCTAGCTTAGATGAGTTGAAGTGTCTAAGGGCCACTTTACACACACGTGCTCTGGGGTTTTTGGCTCACTAAAGACACCATAAAACACACCATAGAAACAACTGACCTTTTTTCTATACTGCATACAGGTTTTATGGCTTTTCTTGGAAGCAATTAAATCTTTTTTTCTAGACCACTTTGGGAACCATGCTTTTTCTGGTATTTTTTCCCTGTCGAGAAGGAGATGTCAAAACGCCAAATGTCCAAAAAAAGTAAACGCACATGAGGCCTCATTCACATTTCCGTGTCACGTCCGTGGAAAAAAAGCGTATGTTTCATCTGTGAAGGATCCGTACTTGGTCCACATCATGAATAAAAGTAGTGCATGTACCGTGATTTATATATATATTTTTTTTATAGCCCACGGTCAGTAAAAAAAAATACTGAAATGTGAACAGGCACATTTAAATGAATGGGTACGTGTGTTGTCTGCAGAAAATGCAGACAGCACATGTCAGTGAAAAATGGAAATGTGAACAAGGCCTGACCCCTATCCTCACGGAAGTTCGCTGGCAGGGGCTGGAAGTGCATATATCCTGAATGGAGCAATGGGGAGCAGGGAGAATTAGACAAAACAGTCCTGAAAACCCCTTAGTGACCAGCAATACCAGTGGCCTGGTAGAAGTGCTGCACAGGCCTCCCATGAGAGCCGAGCTCCTGCTCAGTTGTAACCAAGGCATCAAAGTGGTTTAGACGGAGCGAGCTCCCTCTGTCTCCCCTAGGCACCCTGCTAATGAGATTGTGGGGTCCAGTGTGTTCGCTGAATGAAGCTCCAAGGCCTGCCTGCATGTATTCCCATCAGCTTGCTGAAAGTATAATACTCTGCACTGCATAATCAGTACAGGGTGTTATAGAAGCAATCAAGACTGCCTGTTAAAGTATCCTTGTGGGACAAGTGAATGGTTAAAAAAAAAAAAAAAAAAAAGTTTTATTAATAAAAATTGAAGTCGAAAGACAACCTTTTACATTGAACAAAGTTTTCAAAAGTTGCAAAAATAACCCCCCACCCCCCCACATACTTGGTATCGCCATGACCCAGGCTACACAATTATCACATATTTATACTGAGCCCCAAAATAAAATCGAGGCCTCTCACAGCTCCGTAGAAAGAAAAATGTAAAAAAAACTTTATTTAAAAAAAAGGGGGATTTTATTGTGCAAAAGTTGTCGAAAAAAAACCTTTATGTATTTGGTATCGCTGTAATCGTACTGACCCAGAGACTAAAGTTAGTGTTATTTATGAAAAAAAAATAATGCTACTGAATATAATGTATAGTGGCAGTATTGCAATTTTTTTCCACACCCGCCCAGAAAGTTTATAAACATTAAGTTATTTGTACACCACAATGACGCCATTAAAGATTACAACTTGTCCCGCAAAAAAATAAAAATGCTTTCATACAGCTACATTGATTAAAAAGTTATAGCTTTTGCAATGCGATGATGTAAAAAATGAAATAAATTGCTTGGTTGTTAAGGCCCAAAACAGGCTGGTCACTAAGTGGTTAAGGGTTGCCCAAATACAGCAATGGTCACTTTTAGTAGTGTTTCAGCTTCCAGCCTCAGACGCATAGCCGGGAATGATGGGATGCTGTGCCTGGAAGGTTCCTCAAGCATTTCAGACAGAATCTGAGAATATTTGGAAGAGCAACAATTGCCCCAACTCTGCAATGTTATCAGAGTCCACCCATCCTCTTTCGGTTCTCCATAGACATTAGATTCTATCACAGTGACGAGAATCTGCGTAGAAAACTATGGCCAGCTTTCCTCTTATGTAGGCTGGTGCGGTAAGCTGCTAGGTTGCAGAACTTTTCAGGATTTCTCCTTAGAAAATGATCTATGGTCACTAGAGACTAAGTGAATATTTTACAAATCTCGCCCACCTGCTGTGGCCAACGATTTCACCGCTGTCAGCATAAGTAGGGGTGATACCCGCATGTAGCGTGCGCTATTTGTTAATGCTCTTTTTATCTATTTCTTTTCCAGGTCATACTAATAGAATTCTTACCAAAGTATCCTATCTTTCGACCGGACTGAAGACAGACTGCCCCCCCAGTTCATTTCATGTTTTTGTTACCTGTCATTCCTACCCTTAGTGCCTTTTTAGATGGTTTTGGGAAGGAAAGGTCTACTGTACACGTGGTGTGTTTAGAAAAACACAGCAGGAGGTCTTTTGTATCGCTGTATGGTAACCTAACAGAGTGGTATTTTTTATTCTGTGTAGAAAAGAACAAAATTTGCACACTTATTTTTTTATGTTTAAGGGAAGCTTTCTGTTTTGCACTTCATTTTACCCCGTGTGGTGAAAACGTGTCAAGCGGCGTGCGTCACTGCAGCCACGGGGGTGGCATATATATATATATATATATATATATATATATATATGTGTGTGTGTGTGTGTTTACATAGTATGTATATATGTTTATACACATCCCTATATGTAGTGAAGGTAGGGGTGTACATTAGTGCTGCTTTAAATCTAGCTTGTTGCCTTACTGTTCCTACGTCTTTGATTTACTAGTGCTTACCTAGCTCCCGGTGTCAGTCCGTTGCCTGTCGTGCAGAGGTGACGCCTGTCTCTCCGCCTGTCCCAGCTGGTCATGCAGCAGCTTCACACTGACTACAAGTCCTTCAATTTTCAATATCCTTTCTGGTCTAAAGGGTTAGACTTTTATGTATTTTTGGGGACGGATCTATCTATAGAAGCGATCATTTCTTATATTCTACGTGATTTGATGTGTCAATGCGTCAAATTTAAATATACATATATAAATATATACTGCAAGCCGCAACAGATTATTTAACCAAAAACTGTATATATTGCCTTTTTCAGAACTGCAAGTATTATACTTATGTTTACAGAATGTAATATAGCTGTTACTATGTTGCCAATGATTCTGCATCAGTTCTACAAATACATGCAGGCTCGCTTGATTGTATGAACCATTTCTCGCGTTTAGGTTGAACTGAACCATGTCTTGCATTGCTTTGTGCTGCTGGTCTCTCGTCTGCAGATCTAACAGTCCCTTTGTGATAAAGCCATATCAGTTGGATGTAGGGGAGTGAGGGGCACTCTGACTTGCACTTCTAAGGGCACTTTCACACTAGCGTTATTCTTTTCCGGCATTGAGTTCCGTCCTAGGGGCTCCATATCGGAAAAGAACTAATCAGTTTTATCCCTATGCATTCTGAATGGAGAGCAATCCGTTCAGGATGCATCAGTTCAGTCTTTGACTTTTCAGGACGGAGATAATACCCCAGCATGCTGCAGTTTTATCTCCGTCCAAAATTCCAGAACACTTGGCATTTTTCCCATTAAAATGCATTAATGACGGCCCCAAGTGTTCCAGCAAAACTGATCCGGCATTGCGGTCTGCGCATGCTCAGACCAAAAAAAATGTGAAAAAGTAAATGTCGGATCTGTTTTTCTGGATGACACCGGAGAGACTGATCCGGCATTTCAATTCATTTGTCATACGGATCAGGATCCTGATCCGTCTGATAACTGCCATCAGTTTGTGTCCGTATTGCTGGATCCAGCGGGCCGTTCCAGCGACTGAACTGCCTGCCGGAATCCTCTGCCGCAAGTGTGAAAGTACCTTAAACAGTGTATGTAGTGGACAGACTTTTTCTATGCCCTGTAAATGAGTACACCTTTGGCACCCTACAAACTGTGTTTGTGTTGGGGACACTGAGGGTATGCTCCCGTGTGACAAAATGTTTCTGTGACTGAAAATGCCTTTTGTAAACGTGATTGGTATTGTTTTTAAGCGTTTCTCCAACCCCCATTTAGGCCACCTGCTCACGTTACAAAATACATGTGCTTTTTCCGTGCAGAAAAAAAACGCAGTGTAGTACAGTACCAACGAAGTGTATGAGATTACACAAATCTCATGCACACTTTGCAGTTTTCTGTGCGGGAATTGACCTGCCGTGCGGAATTCTAAAATCGCAGAATGTTAGTTGTGTTTGTGGGTTTAGCTGTGGATTCCATTTCCAATGAAGGGTGACATCTGCCACGCCAAAAAACGATGTTAGAAATTGCGGATATGTAGCACATAAAACCACACGAGTGCAGGCGGCCTTAAATGATTGGAATATACCATAAGAATATACTGACACGTACGTGGTTTTGCTCATGACAAATCCAGTGCATTTGTAAAAGATTCCACAACAGAAATCCAAGACTGACACTCAGATTTCTGGTGCCGATGTGATGGCAGATCCAAACGAGGATTAATCCCATATGGAATCTGCAACTAGAATGAACTGGATGTAGGGCCGCAGCTATCGTATTATTTTAGTAATCAAGTACTCTACCGATTTAAGCGATTAATCTGATAAGAATCAGTGTCCCCCCCCCCCCCGCACCGCCAGACCCCCATGCAGCTGCCATAGTCAAATACCCCAGAATATGCCAAGTGCCCCCTCCCATCACAGGAATGCTCCCCATGACACCCTGACTGATATACACCACATCAGCACCAGATCTGTACTGTAAGGACCTGTAATTGTGCCAGATATGCCTGCATTCTGAAGCTCCCCTACACACAGACCTGCCAAGAGCTCCGTACGCAGTGCCGCCCCTATGAGCCTCTGTGTATTCCAGGACTGCACCACATCCTCCCTCACATGGCTGCCCATTTGCGTTGAGGATTTTTTTTATGTCAATTTACTCATGTTTCAGCCCTAGTTGGATGCAAAATGTTAGAAGATTTGATAAGGATTTAGGCACCTTAATCCTCATGAATTGGGAGTGGGGCCTAAATGGAACAAGCAAAAATAAAAGTTCTCCCCGCACTTTGGTTGTTATATTGGAGATGTCTGAATGCTTAAGGGATTTTTCTGGGCATCCCAAAAAATAAGATAATTTTTCTACCCAACAGGTATTAGAAGTTGTTTGTGTCAGAATTTTCCAATCCTATCTTCCACTTCTCCCTGGCCTTGCCACCATAGTATACGTTTAGGTTACCTGTGCAGGTTTTTCCTTGTGGACTGTCATGCCGAAAAACCACAGCAAAATGCGAGAGATTTCACAAATCTCATTTACACTTTGCTTTATTGTTTTGTGCGGAAATTGAGCTGCCGTGCCGATTTTGAAATCCACATTATGTCAATTCTTTGTTCGGATTTCACCCTTTTAGGCTAAATGCGCATGATCAGGATTGCGTGCGGATTTGCATGTGGAAAATCCACACCGTAGGTCATGTAGATTGTATTCTATGAGAATTTGAAATTCTCATGCACACGATGCAGATAATTTTTTCTGCATGGATTTTCTCCATTCACTTCAATGGGGAGAATAAAATCTGCATCAAAGCCGCATGTAAATCTGCACCAATTGATGCAGATTAACTGCACGGATTTCCCGGCGAAAATCTGCACTGAAATCTGCAGGTGATCTGAACATAAATCCTGAACATGTGCAATTGCCCTAAAATGCAAGGGTGAAATCTGCAGCAAAAGTCCAATCCGCACCAAAAACCGCAAGTAATAATACATGTGGTATTTGGTGCGAAAATGCACAGAAATTTGTGTGGAATTTCTGCAAGAAAGCTCGCACCCGTGTGCTGGTAGCCTTATTGCTTCACTGCAGTTCCTGAGAGGTCTTCCGGGCAATCACTTGTCACCTATATTAGCTCGATAGGCTTGAAGCTGCAGCAGGCACAATAAACCTATTGCACTGCATAATGTCTCCAGCGCATGCGCAGGATGAGTGACTTGCCCATGCTTATAGCAAACTCTAAATTAAGTCTCTACACACATTTTTAAAGGGAATTCGCCCTGAAGTAGAATGAAATGCTTGTAAGTAAAAGTCCGCCAGCGGTCTTCTTGCATGAAAACTTTTAAAGCAAAGCTATTGGATAAAACTGATAATATGCAGGACCTGAGAAGGTGGTGCATGACAAAGGGTCTCAAAGAGCATCCCCGTGTCATGTGCCACCCCCCCATCGAGTTTTTCCTAAAGCGTTTTTCATTAGTCTCCTGGTTGTCATGGTCTATTGAGATTGTAGCTATGGCAGTGCCCTTAGGGCTTGGCACTTTCCTACTGATCTGCCTGCTTGAGGATCTATACAAAACTGGATGACACCCAGTGGGTGCTACAATGGCTGCAATTACTTACAACAACCTTTAGGACCTGGATTTGCGTTTATTTTTCATGTTAACTATTTCTTTCCTAAAACATGTATATTTGGAAGACTAGATATTTTCATCATTCGTGTTTGCTAAAGCCAAATAACGCTTTTGTTAGTGCCATTGAGATAAGTTTAAAATGACTTTGTGCCAGTGAAATGAATATATTCAGAATCTTTACTCGTACGACTCTGATGTCATCTGAACAGAGCTGTTCTTAATTACACCTAAAGGCGTTGTCCCTGTTATAACAAGACTCCCCCCAAATGTAATAAAATAATAAAAGAAAAAATACTTGCCACCTAATCCCTCACCATTTTCCAGCTCTGGTCCTCACCTCCAGTCTCATGCCATACACCACTGAGGCCAGTGATTGGCTTCAGTGATCGCGTGCAGTATCCTGCCACATCACGCTTCAGCCTATAAACAGAAACCAGAGATGAGGAGCTGCAGCACTGAAACCGGTGGGGGACTATATGATCTTTTATTATTTTATTACATTTTGGAGCACTGGAAAAGTCGTCTATAGCTGACAGCTCCTTTAAAATGCAGATCCTGACTGTACTAGTAATTCACAGTGCCATGTCAAATGAAGACAGCTAGGACCTTAAAGGGATATTCCTATCTGGACATTTATGGCATATCAATGTGATGCCATCAATGTCCAGTAGGCGTCAGGACCCACTACTGTCACCCCCAAGCATTAATGGGAGAGAGCTGCACGTGTGGCTTTCTCAGTTCATGCTGGGTTTGCTGTTTTTGGAGGTTCCATAGCTGTGAATACTGGGATGGCCGCCCTCCTCATTCATGTCGGAGCCCTGTTCTTGAAGGGAATGTATCACCTTGATTTTGGACTATTATTTACAGTAATACATGCGTAGTTCTGCAGATAACGAGTCACTATTATTACGGTATATTTTTTATTTTTTTTTTGGGGGGGGGGGGGGGGAATCGGATAACCCCTTTAATGTAAAACCCACAGAGCGCTCATTTATAGATTTTCACATCACCTGTTTTACATTTATGTTTGTGGGCAGAAAGAATGCCAAAGCATGGTAAACTACGCTTTTCCATCTTGCAAATTCCAGCAAAAAAGTGTGTATGTATAAAATGTGTTTTTATTTTCCCAGTAGGTAAACCGTTCTAGCCATAGGCCACTCAGAGTATTCAGTTACTTTGTGCCAAGTGGTGGAAAGAGTAACCCTGCAGATTGTGCTACAGAACTGCACAAAGATCCTGATGTGCCACTTTTGCTGTGAACTTGCCACAGATTTTACCCTTTTTTCACTGCAAAGTGTGAAAATCCACAGTAAATTCCTCCCTAACAGGCTGTGTGCTTGAAAATCTGTAACGTGCCGAAAAATGTTAGCTGTGAAGTTTTAAGAACCTGAATTTGAATTGAACATTTATTGTACTTTCTTGCAGATTTTCATGGCCTCAGTGTAGTATTGAGGTGATCACGCATTCAAAGCTGTCAGATTAGAACGGAGCCTAGGAGATCAAGTCAGCATTATTCCCTGCCGACTAACCCGACGCCTTTCTCCTGGTCACATACAGTTTCTGCTAGGTGATTAGGATTTGGTGACTGGAACCCACACTTGTCACAAGTAAAAAGGGGTCCTGAGTCCCTCGCTTGAATGGAGTGATAATCGGGCACTCTGGTCCCATTTATTCACTATCTATGGCAGGCCCAGCAACCTTCGGCACTCCAGATGCAAAACTACATTTCCCAGCATCCAGAATTGCTCAGCTGTTCTTGTAACTTCCACCTGAAGTGAAAGGAGGATTCTGGGAGTTGTAGTTTCAGAATGGCTGGAGTGCCAGAGGTTGCTGATACCTGATCTGTGGTGATAAGAAATGTAAAGGTGTTGTCCCACTATAACTTAAGTTGGCTGTATGTAATATATACATAGGTGTAATGTTGAAGGGTTTTCCGAGATCGATACTGATGACCTATACTCAGGATAGGTCATCCGTATCTGCTCGGCGGGGGTCAGACACCCAGGACCTCCACCGCTCAGAAGGAACCAGTACTCCTGTGAGCACCATGGCCTTCTCGCAGCTTACCAAGCACAGCCCCATGCATTGTATAGCGGCTGTTCTTGGTATTGTGCTCAGCCCCATTCACTTCAACTCACAGGAGTGCTGGTGCCTTCTCAAACAGCTGATGTCGGACCCCCACTGATAATATACCGATGATCTATCCTGAGGATACATTTTGGAAAACCCCTTAAAGTTGAATGTCAGTCTCTACAGTTGGCTTTTATATGGTTTGTAAATTGTACACAAAGCTGTAAGTAATGCAACAGATAATACAATGTATTTCCCACAATACCTTTCAGTCAAATTAATGATATGATTTGTAAACCTTAAGTTTATTTTTGGTCTTTATCTCAAACCATTAGGACTCATTGACAGGACTGTGATCGGCCCGGGAAGTACAGTCCGTGTCTCTGCTTGATCTCCCGGGCCGACCACAGCTCCCCTGAACGGTCACTTACCCTAAGTTCAGACCTGAACGCTCAACACGGATAAACCAATGATTCCCTATGGGAATGGTTCTCACCTGGGCGTTTTTACAGCGCGTACGATCGCGCTGTAAAACGCCCGACGCTCAAACAAGTTCTTGAGCTTTTTTTTGGGCGTTTGTC
Organism: Bufo gargarizans; assembly: GCF_014858855.1. Taxonomy (NCBI): domain Eukaryota; kingdom Metazoa; phylum Chordata; class Amphibia; order Anura; family Bufonidae; genus Bufo; species Bufo gargarizans. Next base: position 106,358,337 of record NC_058088.1, read on the forward strand.
GCTCGTTCCCGCACATAGATATTCGGGAACGTGCGACAATGTGTGCACGCCTGTCTCTGTATGCGCGATTGTAAACGCCCGTACAATCGCGCATACAGAGCGCTCGTTTCAGAACGCTCAGGTCTGAACCCCCTGTTAGTGTTTTATAATAGTTCACATCTGGTCGTGGATCTCTTGCACTGAACTCTGTTCCGCGATCAGATATGCACTGACTGCACCATAAAACTGTCATGGTCGCGTGCATGAGCCCTAAAGAAAAAGCTTTGCAGAAAGCATATTGTGGGAACCAATGACACATTCGTCAGGGTATTTTTTTAACTAATTTTGCATGTCCAACTAACTACTTTTTAACATCAGGCACATCAGTGTTTTATGATGCAGTCAGTTCATATATGACTGTGAGTTCAGTACAAGAGATTAGCAATCGGATATGAGCTGAGGTTATTATAAGACACTACGATACAGTCAGTTCCGGAGAGCTGCGTTCGGCCAAGATACGGATGGTGCTTCCTGGGCCAATCAGTCATGTGAACAAGTCCTAAATGGTTTGACTAAGACAACTTAAGGTTTCCTAATTATATCGTTCATTTGGCTGAAAGGTAATTTGGGAAACACACTGTATTGTCTGCTGCATTACTTACAGCCCTGTGTACGATTCACAAACCATACAAAAGCCGACTGTAAAGACTGATGTTCAGCTAAACATCACACACAGGAAATATCCCATACAGCCAACTTAAGAAACTTAAAGGTGTCCCACGATAACTTATCACTAGGCTTCAGATCTGCGTATTGTTTTTCAATACACAAATATGCATACAGTAGGAATTAACCGAAGTCTCGCGCGACCTCAGGAGAAACAAACTTTGGCTCCACGGAGCCAATACATTTAAATGCTGTACAGATACAGCATTAGGGTACATTAACACGACTGTATAATATTATCCGCATTTTTGCGGATCAATTCATTTCTATGGGTGAATAAAATGTGTGGACAACATTTCTGCATTTCTAGTCTGCAAAAATATGACGCTTGTCCTACTATTGTCCGCACAGATCGGTCCGCAGCCCCATTCAAGTCAATGGATCCGCAAATGGTTTCCATATGTCATCCGTTTTTTGCGGATCCGTTTCCGTATTTTTGAAGGCATAAATTATTTTTTTTTTTTCATTTTTTGCGGACCGTAAAAAAACTAAAGACATAGGGAACACAAACGGAAGTCGTTTTTCCACAAAATGCAGACACACGGTTCCATTATTTGCGGACCGCAAACGGAAAGGATTACACACAGTCGTGTGAATGTACCCTTAACGTGTAAGTATTTGAACGTATTGACTTTGGATCTATGATTCGCTCAAGCCTACCTATCACCATAGGCTGAGTGCATGAGCCCTTAGGCATAGTAGTCTATGGGGATAGTCAGACTACAGTTGTTGTTTTTTTTTTGACTGCCAGCGAATAAGACTTAAAAAACTAGCAGATTTCTCGGAGTGGCAGGGGTGCAGCTTTTTGGTGTACCACTTTCTGTATGTGTGATGGTATGCTTACATTTAGCTGACCGTAATTTCCACATCATATTACTGTATTTTACCCGCGGTGAAGACAAGGAAATTGTATAGAGATTAAACCTTCTGAACGCAGCTCTGTACCAGATGGCGTAACTTGGGATTGGTACAATTTTTATGTGGATTGATTGTGTGTGTAAGCTGTACAATATTGTGAAAAAAAGAACCTATACATTAATGGTGAAAAAACCTGCGGCAAACATTTTCCTCGACAGAACGTATACTGACCGTGCCACTATGGACTTGGACACCCCCCACAGTGTGGGAAATTCCATGCAGATACTGTGTACACTTTTTTGTTGTTGGGGGGGAATCAGCATTTTAAACATTGCATCTACCTTTTCCCATTGGAATATTAACGTGTGGGCCGGTAACCACTACACGTGTATGAGATCAGCTCCAATGCATTTGTAAACAGCTGACCACCAGTTACTTGTCATGGGGGGGCATGGGATCTGTTGGACCTCCTGTTTTGAGAAGAGACTTTCTCTGTCAGTATTGCATCGGCTCTGCTTCTTTGGTTGCTGAAAGTCGCACAGTGACATGAACTGAGCCGCTTTGTCGCCAGCCAAGGGGTAATCCAATAAAAGGACTCAATAAAAGACGTGCCAAAATACTTCTTAGACTGTATCCTGGAGTGGAACCTAAACCCAGGATGTGATTTTGGATTTGTTGGTCAAATAAATTGCATTTCATCTGTTCAAATAAAAGTTCACTAATTCATATAGTATCTCGGCTCTTATTGTCACCTTTGCCAGTCGAGCTCCTGAGTGCTGCTGGCTTGAGCTCCACCGACTTTATTAAGGGAAAGTTCACATCACTGTTGTTCTGTTCCTCTGATCTGTCAGAAGAACGGAAAACAAAAAGGGCCCTTTCACACGAGCAACTTTTCTGCGCGGGTTCCATGCGTGATGTGAACCCATAGCACCTGCACTGAATCCTGACCCATTCATTTCAATGGGTCTGCGCACATGAGCGTTTTTGTTCACGCATTCGTTCTGCATGTTCTATATTCTGTGCTCTTCACGCAGCCTTAGCCCCATAGAAGTGAATGGGGCTTTAAACAAGTGCGGATGCAATGCGTTTTTCACTGATTAGTTGCTAAGAGATGTTGTAAACCTTCAGTTTTTTATCACACGTGTGAAAAACGCATTCCACCTGTGTGGAAAAAACAACCCAATCGCAGATAAAACTGACTGAACTTGCTTGCAAAATGGTGTGAGTTTCACTGAATGCATCCGGAGCCAATCTATCATGCTATTGTGAAAAAGGCAAAAAGGATCCTGTAAAAAAACGGATTCTGTGCATCAGTTAGGTCTCATGCACACGAACTTGTCCTGGCTGCTCCATGCATTGGGGGCTGCAATTTGCGGTGCCCAATGAACGGGCACAATCCGTGTGGTTGCTGCAGACTGATCCAGACCCATTCAACTTGAATGGGTCCGTGATCCGTCCGCACCGCAAAAAAATACATGTTCTATTTTTTTATTTTATTTTTTGCAGTGTGGAGGCATGGAGAGAAACATCACAGATGCGCTTCGTAGTGGTTCCGTACCTCCATTCTGCTCCGCACCTTCTGGGTTACGGACCTATTCAAGTATTTTGCGGGTCGCAATATATGCACGGCAGGGCAAAGGCCGTGTGCATGAGGCCTTGTGCATATTTGGCATCTGTTTGAACCATTATTGTATTGAGATTTATTTTATTTTTTTTTTTAAATACTGTTTGCATTATTTTTTATTTTTTTTGTCTTAACAAAAAAAGGATCTTAGATGGAAATGGCTAAAATGGACGCCAAATGTGTATTTTTCTGTGTCCTGATGGCTTAGAAGAGAGGGAGAATGCACATGACCGTTATTTTTCCAAAGAGGCACATCCCTGACCGACTATGCTCTAGAACAGGGGCCCGCAACCTCCGGCACTGAAACTATAACTCCTGGAATCCTCCTTTCACTTCTATGGGAGTTGCAAAGCCAGCTGAATAAGCGCTCATGCACATGACCGTATGTATTTTGCAATCTGCAAAAAATACGCATGATATCTGTATTGCATCCGTTATTTTTTTTTTTGCAGATCCATTGTAACAATGCCCATCCTAAGCGGACAATAATGGGACATGAAAATAAGTAATTGTGGATAGCTCACCACCTTTCTCAGTGTGGTAAAGGTGCTCTAGTCTGAGACTGATCACCCAATCAGTCAGAATAAAGTGAAAAATTGTAAGTAAACGACTGGCACTCACTATATGGGTCACAACAACAGCATTTATTGACATAAAAATAATATAATGTAAAAACATCACAATTTACACAAAAATTGTTACATAAAATATCCCCGTAAAACATATATAAAAATAGAATGGGCCATCCACTGGTGTATAAACACTATAAGGCCCCATGCACACGGCCGTGTGCATGGGGCCTTATAGTGTTTATACACCAGTGGATGGCCCATTCTATTTTTATATATGTTTTACGGGGATATTTTATGTAACAATTTTTGTGTAAATTGTGATGTTTTTACATTATATTTTTATGTCAATAAATGCTGTTGTTGTGACCCATATAGTGAGTGCCAGTCGCTTACTTACAATAATAGGACATGTTCTATTTTTTTTTTGCAGAACAGACTTGCGGAAATGGAATGCACATGGAGTCATTTCCGTTTTTTTGCAGCCCCACTAGAATGAATGGTTCTGCAAACAGGCTGCAAAAAAAAAATGAAACTGACAAAAAAGACGTTCATGTGCATGAGCCCTAAGTGTGCATGCTGGGAGTTGTAGTTCAGAGCAGCTGGGGTGCTGAAGGTTGCTGATCCCAACCAAACTCAAAGCTGTGTCTGCTAATGCATAAGGCCAATAAAGGCATTATCCAAGATGCACCTTGATCTAGTAGGCAGAGCAGGGGTATATCACACCGAAAAATTTGTGAATTTCACCCGAATATGTAACAGATAAATTTGTGAAATGTTTTTACCTGTCTACTTGGTATAGCAGTGGTATATCACACCCAAAAATTGGTGAATTTCACCAGAAAATGTAACAGACAAATTAGTGAAATGACATAAAATTTAATAAGTACAAATTAAAAAAAATAAACTTGATTTATGAGGTGGAGGTTCATATGGAGTAGGAGTTTGAGGAGGTGGTGGACGTAGCGGTGTAGGTGGAAGCCGAGGAGGACGAGGTAGCCAACACTGGTTTTCGGTTTTAATTATAATTTTTTTTAAATTGGGGTACACTCCAAAAGAGTGGGAAATTGCCAAAATACAACAATGAGCTATTGTGCTGTAGTATAACAATGGCTGGTTAAAGGGAACCTGTCACCGGGATTTTGTGTATAGAGCTGAGGTCATGGGTTGCTAGATGGCCGCTAGCCCATCCGCAATACCCGGTCCCCATAGCTCTGTGTGCTTTTATTGTGTAAAAAAACTGATTTGATACATATGCAAATTAACCTGAGGTGAGTCCTGTAAGTGAGATGAGTCAGGGACCGGACTCATCTTAGGGTAATTTGCATATGTATAAAATCGTTTTGTTTTTTTACACAATAAAAGCACACAGCTATGGGGACTGGGTATTGCGGATGTGCTAGTGGCCACCTAGCAACCCATGACCTCAGCTCTATACACAAAATCCCAGTGACCGGTTCCCTTTAAGGCCGGTATATATGTCTATTCTGAACAAGGTACGGATAAGTCCTGTGGGATCCATGCCCGGTTAATTTTAATGAACATGAGCTTGTCTAGATTGGCTGTGCTTGTCTGTGATAACGCCCTCTGGGGACCCTAACTTTTAAGCACTAAAATGGCTCTAAAAATTTAATTGAAAGGGCTAGAGGGCTGCAAATGACAGCAAAATGTGGTTAAGAGCATGGCAAGTGCTCTGCAAAGAAATGTGGATAGGGAAATAACTTTAAATAACATAAAATATGTAAAAATAATAATCTTGATCTAGGAGGACGAGGTCCAGGAGGAGGAGGAGGAGGAGGAGGAGGAGGACTACACTGCTTTTTGGTTTTAAATTTATTTTTATTTTTGTAAATTAGGGTACACCCCAAAACATTGGGAAATATAACCTGTTAACCCCCTCCACACGTTCAGATAATACACTGGCTGCAGGACAGGCCAGCACCTCCAAGGCATAAAGGGCAATCTCAGGCCATGTGCCAAATTTGGAGACCCAGAAGTTGAAGGGGGCAGACCCGTCATTCAGTACGTGTAGGCGTGTCCAAACATACTACTCCACCATGTTGGTGAAATGCTGCCTCCTGCTAAGATGTTCCATATCAGCTTGTGGTGCTAGTTGTTGTGGCGTGTTGACAAAGCTTTTCCACATTTCGGCCATGCTAACCCTGCCTTCTGAGGTGCTGGTGGTGCCCCAGCTGTGTTGGCAACCTCTTCCTCCTCCTCTGCCTTCGCCTTGTGCTTCCACTGTGCCCCCGCTGTCAGGTGGGAATGCATCCAGCAGTGCGTCTACCAGCGTGCGCTGGTAGTCGCGCATCTTACGATCACGCTCCAGTGACGGAATTAAGGACGGTACGTTCTCCTTGTAATGGGGATCCAGCAGCGTGGCCACCCAGTAATCAGCACAAGTTAGAATGTGGGCAACTCAGCGGTCATTGCGGAGACACTGCAGCATGTAATTGCTCATGTGTGCCAGGCTCCCCAGAGGCAACGAAAAGCTGTCCTCTGTGGAAGGTGTATCGTCTGTGTTCTTTGTATCCCCCCAGCCACGCACCAGTGATGGCCATGAGCTGGTTTGGGTGCCACCCTGCTGTGAACTCGGTTCCTCCTCCTCCATCTCCTTCTCCACCTCGTCATCCTCCAGAACTGTGCCCTGGCTGGACAATTGTGTTCCTGGCATTTGTGGGTGCAGGAACCCACCCTCGCAGCCACTTGTGAATGACTGGCCGGAAACCCTATGAAATGATCCCTCTTCCTCCTCCTGATCCACATCCTCTTCCATCATCGCCAGCAGCGTTTTTTCAAGGAGGCATAAAAGTGGGATAGTAACGCTGAGAACAGCGTTATTGGCACTGGCCATGTTTGTGGAGTACTCGAAACAGCGCAACAAGGAACACAGGTCTCACATGGAGGCCCAGTCATTGGTGGTGAAGTGGTGCTGTTCTGCAGAGCGACTCCACTATCGCCTGCTGCTGCTCACACAGTCTGGCCAGCATGTGCAAGGTGGAGTTCCACCTTGTGGGCACGTCGCATATGAGGCGGTGAGCAGGAAGACCGAAGTTATGCTGCATCTCTGACAGGCGAGCAGAAGCAGATGCAGCAGCTCTGACATATCGGGGGAATTTTTAAGGAACCACCAAATTCAGCACATGCGCCAGGCAAGGGATGTGCGTCATACCGGCTAGTCCCAGAGCTGCTACGAGATTTCGCCCATTATCGCACACCACCAGGCCAAGCTTGAGGCTCACTGGCAGCAAACACTCATCGGTCTGTTGTTCCATACCCATCCACAGCTCCTGCACGGTCCGGGGTAGTTGGTGGTAAAGGTGTTACGCTGACCGGATGAGGAGCCAGTAGAGGATGAGGAAGCGGAGTAGGAGGAGGAAGCAACAGGAGGCAAACTGAAGCACCCTGCAGTCCTCGGTGGTGGAAGGACATGTGCCAAACTGCTATCCGCCTCAGGCCCAGCCACCACTGCATTTACCCAGTGTGCTGTTAGGGAGATTTAACTGGTCCACGTATCCGTAGTCAGGTGGACCTTGCCACAGATGACGTTGCGCAGTGCACACCTGATTTTGTCCCCACTTGGTTGTGCAGGGAATGGATGGCACGCCTGGAAAAGTCGTGGCGGCAGGGCACGACGTACTGTGGGACAATCACTGCCATAAGACTTTTAAAACTATCCGTCTCCACCAGACGGAATGACAGCATTTCAAAGGACAGTAATTTTGAAATGCTGGCATTCAGGGCCAGGGATCGCGGGTGGGTAGGGGGGTGCTTCTTCTTCCGCTCCAGTGTTTGGGAGATGGAGAGCTGAACGCTTCCGTGGGACATTGTGGAGATGCTTGGTGACCCAGGCGGTGGTGTTGCTGGCAGATCCTCTTTTTGCGGGGTGGCAGGTGGCTGTAATGACCGGCAACACGCACAGGGAGGAAAACAGGGAAAGCCCTGCCCAAGGGAGAGGGAAAGGTGGTGACCCCTAACTCACCTTGCAGCTGGCACCTGACTGGCCTGACGTCCCTAGACGGGTTCCTCACCCGTGCGGCGATCACGTGCCTAAACCCTGGCTTTCCCTGAAATGAGCCCTAGATAATGAACGGGCCGGTGGGATCGCTAGTCCGCACCACTGCACTAAGAGGGAAACACCAGGGAGAGGACAGACAAATACAGACAAACACAAACACAAACACCCAGGTGGACGGCAACAATTGTCCACAAAGGTCCAACAGGGATCCGGAGGGTAGCGTTCTAAGGCAACACTCAGAGAACGCAGCAACACAGCTCCAGTGGGTCAGAATAGATGTCCAGGCAGGAAGCTCTATATCTGGCAACCAGAGAAGTGTGAGAGGGGAATATAAGGAGGATTGGGAGTGCTGGACAAGGAACAGCTGAGAGAAGGAGCTACGGATCCCTGAGTGAGCCAAAAGGGTTTGTAAAGCAAACCCAGAAAGCTACAATAAGGAAACTTCCCTATCTGACATAGAGCGTGCAGCCAACCGCTGCGACCTCCTGACCCCGGGTACAACGGAGTCAGGCGTGGCTCTTGACACCCTCGTGACAGTGGCACTGTCACTCCAGAGGTGGATGAAGAGGCTGAGACTGCAGCAGAAGAGGAAGCAGGAGGAGCCAGAGACCTTTCTTGGTTTTTAAGGTGTCATACTCCACTGCAGCTCGTGCTTTGCACTTAGATGCCTGGTCATGCAGGTTGTGCTCAGGTTGAGAACGTTTATACCTCACTTCAGGCTCTGATTGCACAGCGTGCAAACCACTCGTGTCTTGTCATCAGCACATTTTCTGAAGAACTGCCACGCCAGGGAACTCCTTGGAGCTGGCTTTGGTGTGCTTGGTCCCTTGCTGCGGTGGGCAGTAGCAGGCGTACTGTCTAGGGGACGGCTGCTCCGCTTTTGCACCCTGCTCCCTCTTCTGCTGTGCTGCTGGCTCTGTGCGGCCACCGCCTCTTCCTCCGAACTACACAAGTCACTCGTATGACCTTGATTTCATGTGGGGTCAAGGACCTCATCGTCCTCCACATCATCTTCAACCCAGTCTTCACCCCTGCCCTCCTTGTCGGTCTGCACACTTTCAAAAGCCACAGCAGTTGGCACCTGTGTTTCATCATCATCCTAGACGTGCTGCGATGGTCCTCCCATGTACTCATCTTGAAACATAAGTGGTTGGGCATCGGTGCACTCAATCTCTTCCACTTCTGGGGCAGGGCTAGGTGGATGGCCATGAGAAACCCTGCTAACAGAGTCATCAAAAAGCAGAAGAGACTGCTGTATGACTTGGGGCTCAGACTGCTTGGCTGATTTGCAAGAGGGTGAGGTGAAAGACTGATGGACATCGGCTGCAGGTGCCAACTCTGATCTTTCAGCAGGAGACTGGGTGGGAGACAATGTAAAGGAACTGGAGGCACTGTCAGCAACCCAATCTACTATCGCCTGTCTGGCCTCACCATTTGTAGAGCTGGAGTAGGCCCGACCAAATACCGCTGAAGGTTCTGTTGCCTACTCGCACCTGAGGAAGGGGTTTCACTTGTGCGTGTAGCTGGCACAGATCGACCACGTCCTCTCCCTGCAACAGGAGCTCCACCAGCAGCACCACGACCGGGGCCACGTCCCTTATTTGACGCTCTCCTCATATTTCTCAAATTTAGGATCTTGCCCAAAATGGGTGTTTTTTTTAAATAGCAGAATAGAACAAGTGTATCTAAAGGGTGTATCTCACAATGGCAGATGCAGCAAAGGCTGCAAAATTAAGATTTTTTCCCTAAATAGGTGTTTTTTAATAGCAGAATAGAACAACAGTATCTAAAGGGTGCATCTCACATTGACAGATGCAGCAAAGACTGCAAAATTAAGATTTTTGCCCTAAATAGGTGGGGGGGGGGGGGTTTAATAGCAGAATAGAACAACAATATTTAAAGGGTGTATCTCACAATGACAGATGCAGCAAAAGCTGCAAAATTTAGTTTTTTTTGCCCTAAATAGGTGGTTTTTTTAATAGCAGAATAGAACAACAGTATCTAAAGGGTGTATCTCACAATGACAGATGTAGCAAATGCTGCAAATTAAGTATTTTGCCCAAAAAGGGTGTTTATTTTAAATAACAAAATATGGCAGCAGTATAAAACGCTTGAATTTCACACGTACAGATGTAGACAAGGCCGCAAATTAATTATTTTGCCCAAAATGGGTGTTTTTTTAATACCAGAATAGCACAGCAATATCTAAAGCGTGTATCTCACAAGTACAGATGCAGACAAGGCCGCAAATTAAGTATTTTGCCCAAAATGGGTGTGTAACGGATCTCCTGGCACCCCGACCGGGTACCTCTGTCGATGGATGCTCCTAGTGCTTCCCGAGGACTCCAAACACTCCACTTGACACCGTAAGCATTGCAGACCCCACGAACTGCCGAAGCTTGGTTGAGGTCTCACCGTCTCCTACCAACCCTGGACCTATGACAAGGCTCCAGGCTCCAGTGGATGAACCTCTCCTAAATCCAGAGAGCAGGGACAGCTCTTACAAGAGCTAGGAGTTATAGCCAGGGGAGTATACAGCGTATAGCAATCCCCATACACATGAGACGAGGCTCTATGTTGAATGTAAAACAGGAACTCTTTATTGAACACACAAGCATTGACTTATATACACATTTTCCAACAAGGGTACCACCCCCGTGGACCTGGTTGGGAACTGAGGACATGACATAGCAGCCAATCCTTTACAGTTTAACCACAAAAACTAACCCTATTCAACAAACACAATGGCATTGTCTGTGACGCAATTAACAAACACAACATGCAAACAGACATCTTCAACCCCTCCATAATGAATGAATAGGGACAGTGGAGACACATGTGATGGGATTATCTCCTGAGTGTATCATATGGTGATCTACTCATCTAAGAGCCGGCTGCTATTATAATCAACTATCTTAATCCCATCACTAACACAATCAGTGGGAGTCTCAGTGCAGATTTACCCCTTTTTGTGTTGCTGAATCCACACCATGCCTTTTTAATGGGCAATAGGAAATATGTGGCATATAAATTACACACATAAATGAGGGTTTATAGTTCCTTGAAACCCCACAAGGTCTGAGGGGGTCTCCATAGTTCTCGGTCCATAGTCTGTAGGAAGGAGGCTGGCCCTCAGGCTTCTCCAGCAGCCCCAGTGACGGTTCAGTCCGTCACAGGGTGTTTTTTTAATACCAGACTAGCACAGCAGTATTTAAAGCGTGTATCTCACACTGACAGATGCAGAGAAGGCCGCAAATTAAGTATTTTGCCCAAAATAGGTGTTTTTTGAATAACAGAATATGACAGCAGTATATAACGCTTGAATTTCACACATACAGATGCAGACATGGCCGCAAATTAAGTATTTTGCCCAAAATGGGTGTTGTTGTTTTTTTTTATACCAGAATAGCACAGCATTATCTAAAGCGTGTATCTCACAAGTACAGATGCAGACAAGGCCGCAAATTAAGTATTTTGCCCAAAATGGGTGTTTTTGGAATAACAGAATATGACAGCAGTATATAACGCTTGAATTTCACATGTATGCAGCAAGAGCTGTAAAATTTAGCATTTTGCCCAAAAAGGGTGTTTTTTAAAACCCAGAAAATTATAGCTGTATTTCTAGCTTAAATTGCACACTGACTAATGCAGCAGAGGCCCCAGATGGAGGGGATTGCAAAAAATGGGTGTTTTTTAAAATCCAGAAAATTATTGAAGTATTTCAAGCTTGTTTTTAACAATCACAGATGCAGCAAAGGCTGCAATATTAAGTACTTTGCCCAAAAAGGGTGTTTTTTAAATAACAGAATATGACAGCAGTTTATAACGTTTGAATTTCACACGTACAGATGCAGCAAGGGCTGTAAAATTGAGTATTTTGCCCAAAAAGGGTGTTTTTTAAAACCCATAATATTATAGCTGTATTTCTAGCTTAAATTGCACACTGACTAATGTGGCAGAGGCCCAAGATGGAGGGTATTGCCAAAAATGGGTGTTTTTTAAAACCCAAAAAAATATTGAATTATTTTAAGCTTGTTTTTAAGAATCATAGATGCAGCAAAGGCTGCAATATTAAAGGATAACTGTCACATTTACACCCTAATTTCAATTATATATATATGTAATTACTAATAACATGATATTCCAGAATCAGTTCCTATTAGACTGACTTACCCCATATTTAATAAGATTCATCCCTTCGCAACCTGTCTTTATACAACTGCATTTTCCCTATTCAGTTAAGATAGCTGCCAATGCCCTCACCCTGAGGCTAATCCCGCCTGCCCTCACTACCCACAATGCATTGAGCTCCTCACATGCACTAGCCAGTAACAATAGCCCCCCAAAAGTGTCAGTAACCAGAGCTCTCCCTCCTGCAGCATAAACGGGTCCTCTTACCACATGTTGCTTTCATTTATACACTGAGCAGACGGCAGATCTCCCTTCCCTGTTGCGCGCTGCTCCAACTCTGCATTCTCCAGCTCTGCTGAGTGAGGGAGCGTCTGCCAAGCGCAGGGACAGGGAGAAGTGCACACAGCCCGGGCACTGTTATCAGCTGCTGGGGAGGACCTGGCTTTAATCATTTACTTACAGTCCCTGGCTGTCAGTAATGTGAGCCTGCACGCTGCGTGCTAGTCCTTCAACACATAGACGGACCATGCCTAGCAACCCTATTTTAAGCACAGGTAAAAATAGGCAGTACAGGGAACAAAAATGTGGGATTAAGGGGTAATTGAATACACAGTGAAAAGTTGAAATAGGGCCACCAAGGTGATATTAACCACCTCAGGACCGCCGCACGCAGGGATGCGTCTTTGCGGCGGACCTGTAATTCCTCGTGGACGCGCCAGGGCGTCATCTCGCGAGACGCGAGATTTCGGTCAGAGCCGGCCCGCGCATGCGCATCGCGGGCTGGCAAAAGTTAGAGGAGTATTTCGTCATAAGCCTGCCAGCCAATGACCGTCGCTGGCAGGCTGATGATTTTCAAAAAATCGAATCAGAAGCCATATAACACCTTATATTTATAAATATAAGGTGTTAAATTGCTTCTCTGCTCCTCTGCTGGTCCTTTTCGTCGGTTGGTTCCAGCAGAGGAGCAGACATCACAGTGAGTACACACAAAACACTACACAGCCCCAGATCAACCCCCATCACCCCAATTAACCCCTTGATCACCCCTTTTTATCAATCGCAGCGGCCTCCGGTACTTCGCTAGCCTCCCATTTGTAAGACAGGCTTGCTTTTTTTCTTGGGTAGTCTCAGGAAATACCCCCTAAATTTAGTAGTCCAAATGGCAAATAAGGGGTATTCTTCTGAAGAGGCCTACAGGCTTCTGACCCAGTCGGATGAGGAATGGGAACCCTCATCTGACGAATCCAGCGGGTCAGAATACGAACCTGTAGAAAGCAGTGGCAGTCTGACCCAAAGTTCGGACGAGGAGGTTAAGGTGCCTGATACCACCAGGCGTACCCGGCTCCGTGTTGCTAGACCACAGGTTGCGCAGGATCCGCTTCAAGGGCAGCAGAGTGGGGCTGGCGCTGTCGGATTACGTGGTGAGGCATACACCAGCAGCGCAGCCCATCCTGGACCTAGTACCAGCACTGCCGTACAACATGGTGAAGTGGCGAGCACCAGAAGGGCAGTTGAAGCTGGTACGGTGGCACGTGCAGTAGTTCCCCCATCGCAGCCACCGCACAGACAGGCCCGTAGAGCCCCTAGAGTCCCTGAGGTGTTGGCAAACCCTGATTGGCAGCCCCCAACTTCAGCCGCACCAGTAGTTCCCCTTTTCACTGCCCAATCTGGAGTTCGGGTTGAGACAGCTCAGATCGGTTCAGCACTGGGGTTTTTTGAGCTGTTCTTGACTGCGGAGCTGTTTGACTTAGTTGTGGCAGAAACAAATCGATATGCCACTCAATTTATAGCCGCCAACCCAGGAAGCTTTTATGCCCAGTCTTTCCGTTGGAAACCCGTCCAAGTTTTCAAAATTAAAACTTTTCTGGGCCTTCTCCTCAACATGGGCTTAACCAAAAAGCATGAATTGCAGTCATATTGGTCCACAAACCCAATTCATCACATGCCCATGTTCTCTGCTGCCATGTCCAGGACACGATTTAAGACCATCCTGCGTTTCCTGCACTTTAGCGACAACACCACCTCCCGTCCCAGAGGCCACCCAGCTTTTGACCGGCTCCACAAAATTCGGCCCCTCATAGACCACTTCAACAACAAATTTGCAGATTTGTATACCCCTGAGCAAAACATCTGCGTAGACAAGTCCCTTATACATTTTACCGGGCGCCTTGGCTTCAAACAATACATCCCAAGCAAGCGCGCCCGGTATGGGGTCAAATTGTATAAGCTCTGTGAAAGGGCCTCAGGCTATACCCACAAATTTCGGATCTATGAGGGTAAAGATCAGACCCTGGAGCCGGTCGGTTCCCCTGACTAACTGGGGAGCAGTGGGAAGACAGTCTGAGACTTGGTGTCACCCTTATTTGGCAAGGGGTACCATCTTTATGTGGACAATTTCTACACAAGTGTGCCCCTCTTCAGGCATGTGTTCCTAGAACAGATTGGCTGCTGTGGCACCGCGCGACCTAGTCGCTGGGGCTTCCCCCAACGGCTCGTTACCACACGTCTTGCAAGGGGGGAGAGGGCTGCCTTGAGTAACCAAGAAATGCTCGCGGTGAAATGGAGAGACAAGCGTGACGTTTACATGCTCTCCTCCATTCACGCAGACACAACAATCCAAATTGATTATATACAGCCAATTGAATCAAATATACAGACACCTTCTTATACCAGCGTCTGGTTCTGCGGGAAAGTAAATAGGGAGCCAACATCTGGTCATTGAAGTCCACCCCTCCCATGAGCGAATTATAGTCGTGGACACAGAGGGGCATGGCGAGTACCTAGAATTCTTTATTTTTTGTCACAAGTTAGCGGAAAATGATGATTTTTTTTTCTTACAAAGTCTCATATTCCACTAACTTGTGACAAAAAATAAAAACTTCCATGAACTCACTATACCCATGACAAAATACCTTGGGGCATCTTCTTTCCAAAATGGGGTCACTTGTGTGGTAGTTATACTGCCCTGGCATTTTAGGGGCCCTAATGTGTGAGAAGTAGTTTGAAATCAAAATGTGTAAAAAATGCCCTGTGAAATCCTAAAGGTGCTCTTTGGAATGTGGGCCCCTATGCCCACCTAGGCTGCAAAAAAGTGTCACACATGTGGTATTGCCATATTCAGGAGAAGTTGGGCAATGTGTTTTCGGGTGTCATTTTACATATACCCATGCTGGGTGAGATAAATATCTGGTCAAATGCCAACTTTGTATAAAAAAATGGGAAAAGTTGTCTTTTGCCGAGATATTTCTCTCACCAAGCATGGGTATATGTAAAAAGACACCCCAAAACACATTGCCCTACTTCTTCTGAGTACGGCGATACCACATGTGTGACACTTTTTTGCAGCCTAGGTGGGCAAAGGGGCCCACATTCCAAAGAGCACCTTTAGGATTTCACAGGGCATTTTTTACACATTTTGATTTCAAACTACTTCTCACACATTAGGGCCCCTAAAATGCCAGGGCAGTATAACTACCCCACAAGTAACCCCATTATGGAAAGAAGACACCCCAAGGTATTTCGTGATGGGCATAGTGAGTTCATGGAAGTTTTTATTTTTTGTCACAAGTTAGTGGAATATGAGACTTTGTAAGAAAAAAGAAAAAAATCATCATTTTCCGCTAACTTGTGACAAAAAATAAAAAGTTCTATGAACTCACTATGCCTATCAGCGAATACCTTAGGGTGTCTACTTTCCGAAATGGGGTCATTTGTGGGAGTTTTCTACTGTCTGGGCATTGTAGAACCTCAGGAAACATGACAGGTGCTCAGAAAGTCAGAGCTGCTTCAAAAAGCGGAAATTCACATTTTTGTACCATAGTTTGTAAACGCTATAACTTTTACCCAAACCATTTTTTTTTATCAGACACGTAGAACAATAAATTTAAAGAAAAATTATATATAGATGTCATTTTTTTTAAACATTTTACAACTGAAAGTGAAAAATGTCATTTTTTTGCAAAGATTTCGGTAAATTTCGATTAATAACAAAAAAGTAAAAATGTCAGCAGCAATGAAATACCACCAAATGAAAGCTCTATTAGTGAGAAGAAAAGGAGGTAAAATTCATTTGGGTGGTAAGTTGCATGACCGAGCAATAAACGGTGAAAGTAGTGTAGTGCAGAATTGTAAAAAGTGGTCTGGTCATTTAGGGTGTTTAAAGGGAACCTGTCACCTGGATTTTGTGTATAGAGCTGAGGACATGGGTTGCTAGATGGCCGCTAGCACATCCGCAATATCCAGTCCCCATAGCTCTGTGTGCTTTTATTGTGTATAAAAAACAATTTGATACATATGCAAATTAACCTGAGATGAGTCAGAGCTTGAAAATATGACTCTTCTGTGCTCACACAAGTAAGATATGACTCTTTTATGTTAATTTGCATATGTATCAAATCGGTTTTTATACACAATAAAAGCACACAGAGCTATGGGGACTGGGTATTGCGGATGTGCTAGTGGCCATCTAGCAACCCATGTCCTCAGTCCAAAATCCTGGTGACAGGTTCCCTTTAAGCTCGGGGGGCTGAGATGGTTAATCACCAAAATCCAATACTCAAAAAAATATATATATATATGTGACAGCTATCCTTTTAGTATTTTGCCCAACATGGGTGTTTTTTTACTAACAGAATATGACAGCAGAATATAACTCTTGAATTTCACACTGACAGATGCAGCAAGGGCTGTAAAATTGAGTATTTTGCCCAAAAAGGATGTTTTTTTAAAACCCAGAAAATTATTGCTGTATTTCTAGCTTAAATTGCACACTGACAAATGCTGCAAAGGCACCAGATGTAGGATAGGATATTGCCCAAATTTTTTTTTTTTAAACCCAGTTTATTATTGCAGTATTTCAAGCTTGGATTTGAATGTCACAAAAGCACATATGCTGTGCTGGTGCACCGAGCTTACATAAAATGGCCGCCACCGCCCACCTAACTAATAGATGGATAAAATGTATTTTTCTGTGTCATTGGGCTCAGGGCAGGGTAAAAAGATTGTGCACTGCACCCACAAAACTAAATCTAGGTAGATCGCTGAGTTAACAAGCACTTCTCCCTCACAGCAGCAGCATCCTCTCCCTACACTAGTAACAGCAGAGTGACATGCAGCACTAGGTGACTCCAGCTTATATAGAGGCTGGGTCACATGCTGCTCTGGCCAATCACAGCCATGCCATAAGTAGGCATGGCTGTGATGGCTTCTAAGGGCACAGAGTTAAACGCTTGTTGATTGGCTGCTATGCAGCCTTTCAAAAAGCTCCATAAGGGCTCTTTCACACTTGCGTTGTCCGGATCCGTCGTGTACTCCATTTGCCGGAATTACACGCCGGATCCGGAAAAACGCAAGTGAACTGAAAGCATTTGAAGACGGATCCGTCTTCAAAATGCATTCAGTGTTACTATGGCAGCCAGGACGCTATTAAAGTCCTGGTTGCCATAGTAGGAGCGGGGAGCGGGGGAGCGGTATACTTACAGTCTGTGTGGCTCCCGGGGCGCTCCAGAATGATGTCAGAGCGCCCCATACGCATGGATGACGTGCCATGCGATTACGTCATCCATGGGCGTGGGGCGACCTGACGTCACTCTGGAGCGCCCCAGGAGCCGCACGGATGGTAAGTATACTGCTCCCCCGCTCCCCACTACACTTTACCATGGCTGCCAGGACTTTAGCATCCCGGCAGCCATGGTAACCATTCAGAAAAAGCTAAACGTCGGATCCGGCAATGCGCCGAAACGACGTTTAGCTTAAGGCCAGATCCGGATTAATGCCTTTCAATGGGCATTAATTCCGGATCCGGCCTTGCGGCAAGTGTTTTTCTCCGGCCAAAAAACATTCCGGTCCGGAACTGTAGACATCCTGATTAGAGTTGAGCGAACACCTGGATGTTCGGGTTCGAGAAGTTCGGCCGAACATCCCGGAAATGTTCGGGTTCGGGATCCGAACCCGATCCGAACTTCGTCCCGAACCCGAACCCCATTGAAGTCAATGGGGACCCGAACTTTTCGGCACTAAAACGGCTGTAAAACAGCCCAGGAAAGGGCTAGAGGGCTGCAAAAGGCAGCAACATGTAGGTAAATCCCCTGCAAACAAATGTGGATAGGGAAATGAATTAAAATAAAAATTAAATAAATAAAAATTAACCAAAATCAATTGGAGAGAGGTTCCATAGCAGAGAATCTGGCTTCCCGTCACCCACCACTGGAACAGTCCATTCTCAGATATTTAGGCCCCGGCACCCAGGCAGAGGAGAGAGGTCCCGTAACAGACAATCTGGCTTCATGTCAGCAGAGAATCAGTCTTCATGTCATAGCAGAGAATCAGGCTTCACGTCAGCCACCACTGCAACAGTCCATTGTCATAAATTTAGGCCCAGCACCCAGGCAGAGGAGAGAGGTCCCGTAACAGAGGATCTGGCTTCATGTCAGCAGAGAATCAGTCTGCATGTCATAGCAGAGAATCAGGCTTCACGTCAGCCACCACTGCAACAGTCCATTGGCATATATTTAGGCCTAGCACCCAGGCAGAGGAGAGAGGTCCCGTAACAGACAATCTGGCTTCATGTCAGCAGAGAATCAGTCTGCATGTCATAGCAGAGAATCAGGCTTCACGTCAGCCACCACTGCAACAATCCATTGGCATATATTTAGGCCTAGCACACAGGCAGAGGAGAGAGGTCCCGTAACAGACAATCTGGCTTCATGTCAGCAGAGAATTAGTCTGCATGTCATAGCAGAGAATGAGGCTTCACGTCAGCCACCACTGCAACAGTCCATTGGCATATATTTAGGCCTAGCACACAGGCAGAGGAGAGAGGTCCCGTAACAGACAATCTGGCTTCATGTCAGCAGAGAATCAGTCTGCATGTCATAGCAGAGAATCAGGCTTCACGTCAGCCACCACTGCAACAGTCCATTGTCATAAATTTAGGCCCAGCACCCAGGCAGAGGAGAGAGGTCCCGTAACAGACAATCTGGCTTCATGTCAGCAGAGAATTAGTCTGCATGTCATAGCAGAGAATGAGGCTTCACGTCAGCCACCACTGCAACAGTCCATTGGCATATATTTAGGCCTAGCACACAGGCAGAGGAGAGAGGTCCCGTAACAGACAATCTGGCTTCATGTCAGCAGAGAATCAGTCTGCATGTCATAGCAGAGAATGAGGCTTCACGTCACCCACCACTGCAACAGTCCATTGGCATATATTTAGGCCTAGCACACAGGCAGAGCAGAGAGGTCCCGTAACAGACAATCTGGCTTCATGTCAGCAGAGAATCAGTCTGCATGTCATAGCAGAGAATGAGGCTTCACGTCACCCACCACTGCAACAGTCCATTGGCATATATTTAGGCCTAGCACACAGGCAGAGCAGAGAGGTCCCGTAACAGACAATCTGGCTTCATGTCAGCAGAGAATCAGTCTGCATGTCATAGCAGAGAATGAGGCTTCACGTCACCCACCACTGCAACAGTCCATTGGCATATATTTAGGCCTAGCACACAGGCAGAGCAGAGAGGTCCCGTAACAGACAATCTGGCTTCATGTCAGCAGAGAATCAGTCTGCATGTCATAGCAGAGAATGAGGCTTCACGTCACCCACCACTGCAACAGTCCATTGGCATATATTTAGGCCTAGCACACAGGCAGAGCAGAGAGGTCCCGTAACAGACAATCTGGCTTCATGTCAGCAGAGAATCAGTCTGCATGTCATAGCAGAGAATGAGGCTTCACGTCACCCACCACTGCAACAGTCCATTGGCATATATTTAGGCCTAGCACACAGGCAGAGCAGAGAGGTCCCGTAACAGACAATCTGGCTTCATGTCAGCAGAGAATCAGTCTGCATGTCATAGCAGAGAATGAGGCTTCACGTCACCCACCACTGCAACAGTCCATTGGCATATATTTAGGCCTAGCACACAGGCAGAGCAGAGAGGTCCCGTAACAGACAATCTGGCTTCATGTCAGCAGAGAATCAGTCTGCATGTCATAGCAGAGAATGAGGCTTCACGTCAGCCACCACTGCAACAGTCCATTGGCATATATTTAGGCCTAGCACACAGGCAGAGGAGAGGTTCATTCAACTTTGGGTAGCCTCGCAATATAATGGTAAAATGAAAATAAAAATAGGATTGAATGAGGAAGTGCCCTGGAGTCCAATAATATATGGTTATGGGGAGGTAGTTAATGTCTAATCTGGACAAGGGACGGACAGGTCCTGTGGGATCCATGCCTGGTTCATTTTTATGAACGTCAGCTTGTCCACATTGGCTGTAGACAGGCGGCTGCGTTTGTCTGTAATGACGCCCCCTGCCGTGCTGAATACACGTTCAGACAAAACGCTGGCTGCCGGGCAGGCCAGCACCTCCAAGGCATAAAAGGCTAGCTCTGG
This sequence comes from Bufo gargarizans, assembly GCF_014858855.1. Lineage (NCBI taxonomy): Eukaryota > Metazoa > Chordata > Amphibia > Anura > Bufonidae > Bufo > Bufo gargarizans. The sequence continues at coordinate 106,378,637 of NC_058088.1, forward strand.
CCACGTGGACAATTTAGAGACCCAGAAGTTGAATGGGGCCGAACCATCAGTCAGTACGTGGAGGGGTGTGCACACGTACTGTTCCACCATGTTAGTGAAATGTTGCCTCCTGCTAACACGTTGCGTATCAGGTGGTGGTGCAGTTAGCTGTGGCGTGTTGACAAAAGTTTTCCACATCTCTGCCATGCTAACCCTGCCCTCAGAGGAGCTGGCCGTGACACAGCTGCCTTGGCGACCTCTTGCTCCTCCTCTGCCTTGGCCTTGGGCTTCCACTTGTTCCCCTGTGACATTTGGGAATGCTCTCAGTAGCGCGTCTACCAACGTGCGCTTGTACTCGCGCATCTTCCTATCACGCTCCAGTGCAGGAAGTAAGGTGGGCACATTGTCTTTGTAGCGTGGATCCAGCAGGGTGGCAACCCAGTAGTCCGCACAGGTTAAAATGTGGGCAACTCTGCTGTCGTTGCGCAGGCACTGCAGCATGTAGTCGCTCATGTGTGCCAGGCTGCCCAGGGGTAAGGACAAGCTGTCCTCTGTGGGAGGCGTATCGTCATCGTCCTGCCTTTCCCCCCAGCCACGCACCAGTGATGGACCCGAGCTGCGTTGGGTGCCACCCCGCTGTGACCATGCTTCATCCTCATCCTCCTCCACCTCCTCCTCATCCTCGTCCTCCTCGTCCTCCAGTAGTGGGCCCTGGCTGGCCACATTTGTACCTGGCCTCTGCTGTTGCCAAAAACCTCCCTCTGAGTCACTTCGAAGAGACTGGCCTGAAAGTGCTAAAAATGACCCCTCTTCCTCCTCCTCCTCCTCCTCCTCCTGGGCCACCTCCTCTTCCATCATCGCCCTAAGTGTTTTCTCAAGGAGACATAGAAGTGGTATTGTAACGCTGATAACGGTGTCATCCGCCACTGGCCATGTTGGTGGAGTACTCGAAACAGCGCAACAGGGCACACAGGTCTCGCATGGAGGCCCAGTCATTGGTGGTGAAGTGGTGCTGTTCTGTAGTGCGACTGACCCGTGCGTGCTGCAGCTGAAACTCCACTATGGCCTGCTGCTGCTCGCACAGTCTGTCCAGCATGTGCAAGGTGGAGTTCCACCTGGTGGGCACGTCGCATATGAGGCGGTGAGCGGGAAGGCCGAAGTTACGCTGTAGCGCAGACAGGCGAGCAGCAGCAGGATGTGAACGCCGGAAGCGCGAACAGACGGCCCGCACTTTATGCAGCAGCTCTGACATGTCGGGGTAGTTGTGAATGAACTTCTGCACCACCAAATTCAGCACATGCGCCAAGCAAGGGATGTGCGTCAAATTGGCTAGTCCCAGAGCTGCAACGAGATTTCGCCCATTATCACACACCACCAGGCCGGGCTTGAGGCTCACCGGCAGCAACCACTCGTCGGTCTGTTGTTCAATACCCCGCCACAACTCCTGTGCGGTGTGGGGCCTGTCCCCCAAACATATGAGTTTCAGAATGGCCTGCTGACGTTTACCCCGGGCTGTGCTGAAGTTGGTGGTGAAGGTGTGTGGCTGACTGGATGAGCAGGTGGAAGAAGAGGAGGAGGAAGCCGAGAAGGAGGAGGTGGCAACAGGAGGCAAAGAATGTTGCCCTGCGATCCTTGGCGGCGGAAGGACGTGCGCCAAACAGCTCTCCGCCTGGGGCCCAGCTGCCACTACATTTACCCAGTGTGCAGTTAGGGAGATATAGCGTCCCTGGCCGTGCTTACTGGTCCACGTATCTGTGGTTAGGTGGACCTTGCTACAGATGGCGTTGCGCAGTGCACACTTGATTTTATCGGATACTTGGTTGTGCAGGGAAGGCACGGCTCTCTTGGAGAAGTAGTGCCGGCTGGGAACAACATACTGTGGGACAGCAAGCGACATGAGCTGTTTGAAGCTGTCTGTGTCCACCAGCCTAAATGACAGCATTTCATAGGCCAGTAGTTTAGAAATGCTGGCATTCAGGGCCAGGGATCGAGGGTGGCTAGGTGGGAATTTACGCTTTCTATCAAATGTTTGTGAGATGGAGAGCTGAACGCTGGCGTGTGACATGGTTGAGACGCTTGGTGACGGAGGTGGTGGTGGTGGTGTTGGTGGTACATCCCCTGTTTGCTGGGCGGCAGGTGCCAACGTTCCTCCAGAGGCGGAGGAAGAGGCCGAGGCGGCAGCAGCAGAATAGGCCGAGGCGGCAGCAGCAGAAGAGGTAGCAGGGGGAGCCTGAGTGACTTCCTTGGTTTTAAGGTGTTTACTCCACTGCAGTTCATGCTTTGCATGCAGGTGCCTGGTCATGCAGGTTGTGCTCAGGTTCAGAACGTTAATGCCTCGCTTCAGGCTCTGATGGCACAGCGTGCAAACCACTCGGGTCTTGTCGTCAGCACATTGTTTGAAGAAGTGCCATGCCAGGGAACTCCTTGAAGCTGCCTTTGGGGTGCTCGGTCCCAGATGGCGGCGGTCAGTAGCAGGCGGAGTCTCTTGGCGGCGGGTGTTCTGCTTTTGCCCACTGCTCCCTCTTTTGCTACGCTGTTGGCTCGGTCTCACCACTGCCTCTTCCTCCGAACTGTGAAAGTCAGTGGCACGACCTTCATTCCATGTGGGGTCTAGGACCTCATCGTCCCCTGCATCGTCTTCCACCCAGTCTTGATCCCTGACCTCCTGTTCAGTCTGCACACTGCAGAAAGACGCAGCAGTTGGCACCTGTGTTTCGTCATCATCAGAGACATGCTGAGGTGGTATTCCCATGTCCTCATCATCAGGAAACATAAGTGGTTGTGCGTCAGTGCATTCTATGTCTTTCACCGCTGGGGAAGGGCTAGGTGGATGCCCTTGGGAAACCCTGCCAGCGGAGTCTTCAAACAGCATAAGAGACTGCTGCATAACTTGAGGCTGAGACAGTTTCCCTGGTATGCATGGGGGTGATGTGACAGACTGATGGGGTTGGTTTTCAGGCGCCATCTGTGCGCTTTCTGCAGAAGACTGGGTGGGAGATAATGTGAACGTGCTGGATCCACTGTCGGCCACCCAATTGACTAATGCCTGTACCTGCTCAGGCCTTACCATCCTTAGAACGGCATTGGGCCCCACCATATATCGCTGTAAATTCTGGCGGCTACTGGGACCTGAGGTAGTTGGTACACTAGGACGTGTGGATGTGGCAGAACGGCCACGTCCTCTCCCAGCACCAGAGGGTCCACTAACACCACCACGACCATGTCCACGTCCGCGTCCCTTACTAGATGTTTTTCTCATTGTTATGGTTAACCACAACAACAAATATATTATTTGGCCCAATGTATTGTATTCAAATTCAGCGGAATATAAATTTGAGGCCTAGTATTTAGGCGCTGGGTGACCGGTATGGATTTAGTGACAGAATTAGACTTGGAAATGCACAGAAGCGTGTGTGTGAAGTTATTCCGAATGACCCTATGTGCACCTTGAATATTATATACCCTTTTAGGGATAGATTTCAAATAGCTCTGATATAGCAGGAACCACTAAATTATGAAATTGCTAAATTGGGAATTGTACTTCAACCCAGAACAAAAAATGTGCTTTGACGGACACTAAATAACTTTCCCAGCTACAACAGGACAGCGGTAACGAGAGATTTAGCGGGATATAAATTTGAGGCCTAGTATTTAGGCGCTGGGTGACCGGTATGGATTTAGTGACAGAATTAGACTTGGAAATGCACAGAAGCGTGTGTGTGAAGTTATTCTGAATGACCCTATGTGCACCTTGAATATTATATACCCTTTTAGGGATAGATTTCAAATAGCTCTGATATGGCAGGAACCACTAAATTATGAAATTGCTAAATTGGGAATTGTACTTCAACCCAGAACAAAAAATGTGCTTTGACGGACACTAAATAACTTTCCCAGCTACAACAGGACAGCGGTAACGAGAGATTTAGCGGGATATAAATTTGAGGCCTAGTATTTAGGCGCTGGGTGACCGGTATGGATTTAGTGACAGAATTAGACTTGGAAATGCACAGTAGCGTGTGTGTGAAGTTATTCTGAATGACCCTATGTGCACCTTGAATATTATATACCCTTTTAGGGATAGATTTCAAATAGCTCTGATATAGCAGGAACCACTAAATTATGAAATTGCTAAATTGGGAATTGTACTTCAACCCAGAACAAAAAATGTGCTTTGACGGACACTAAATAACTTTCCCAGCTACAACAGGACAGCGGTAACGAGAGATTTAGCGGGATATAAATTTGAGGCCTAGTATTTAGGCGCTGGGTGACCGGTATGGATTTAGTGACAGAATTAGACTTGGAAATGCACAGAAGCGTGTGTGTGAAGTTATTCTGAATGACCCTATGTGCACCTTGAATATTATATACCCTTTTAGGGATAGATTTCAAATAGCTCTGATATAGCAGGAACCACTAAATTATGAAATTGCTAAATTGGGAATTGTACTTCAACCCAGAACAAAAAATGTGCTTTGACGGACACTAAATAACTTTCCCAGCTACAACAGGACAGCGGTAACGAGAGATTTAGCGGGATATAAATTTGAGGCCTAGTATTTAGGCGCTGGGTGACCGGTATGGATTTAGTGACAGAATTAGACTTGGAAATGCACAGTAGCGTGTGTGTGAAGTTATTCTGAATGACCCTATGTGCACCTTGAATATTATATACCCTTTTAGGGATAGATTTCAAATAGCTCTGATATAGCAGGAACCACTAAATTATGAAATTGCTAAATTGGGAATTGTACTTCAACCCAGAACAAAAAATGTGCTTTGACGGACACTAAATAACTTTCCCAGCCACAACAGGACAGCGGTAACGAGAGATTTAGCGGGATATAAATTTGAGGCCTAGTATTTAGGCGCTGGGTGACCGGTATGGATTTAGTGACAGAATTAGACTGGGATATGGCCAAAAAATAACCACACTATTGCTGGTTAAATGCACTTGGTGACGGGCGCAGCTTGCCCCTGATGTAGTATATGGCCAAAAAATGAACAGACTATTGCTGGTTAAATGCACTTGGTGTCACAGCTTGACCAACCACACTACTGAGGGTTAAATGCACTTGGTGACGGGCGCAGCTTGCCCCTGATGTAGTATATGGCCAAAAAATGAACAGACTATTGCTGGTTAAATGCACTTGGTGTGACAGCTTCACCCTGATGTAGGCTTTAGCCAAAAAACAACCACACCATTGAGGGTTAAATGCACTTGGTGACAGGCGCAGCTTGCCCCTGATTTAGTATATGGCCAAAAAATGAACAGACTATTGCTGGTTAAATGCACTTGGTGTGACAGCTTCACCCTGATGTAGGCTTTAGCCAAAAAACAACCACACCATTGAGGGTTAAATGCACTTGGTGACAGGCGCAGCTTGCCCCTGATTTAGTATATGGCCAAAAAATGAACAGACTATTGCTGGTTAAATGCACTTGGTGTGACAGCTTCACCCTGATGTAGGCTTTAGCCAAAAAACAACCACACCATTGAGGGTTAAATGCACTTGGTCGCAGCTTGGATGCACTTGGTCGCAGCACCGCACAAGACACAAAATGGCCGCCGATCACCCCATAAAAAAGTGACTGACAAACGGTCTGGGCAGCCTAAAAACAGTGAGTGAGCATTTGAGTATCAGCAGCTCAATGATGCACAGCTGCAGATCGATCGATTAATCAAGTGAAGTCCTTTGGAGGAGTTAATCAGCCTAATCTCGCCCTACTGTCGCATCCGCAACCTCTCCCTACGCTAATCAGAGCAGAGTGACGGGCGGCGCTATGTGACTCCAGCTTAAATAGAGGCTGGGTCACATGGTGCTCTGGCCAATCACAGCCATGCCAATAGTAGGCATGGCTGTGACGGCCTCTTGGGGCAAGTAGTATGACGCTTGTTGATTGGCTGCTTTGCAGCCTTTCAAAAAGCGCCAAGAAAGCGTCACAAAAGCGCCAAGAAAGCGACGAACACCGAACCCGAACCCGGACTTTTACGAAAATGTCCGGGTTCGGGTCCGTGTCACGGACACCCCAAAATTCGGTACGAACCCGAACTATACAGTTCGAGTTCGCTCATCCCTAATCCTGATGCATCCTAAACGGATTTCACTCCATTCAGAATGCATTAGGATAAAACTGACCAGGATTCTTCCGGCATACAGCCCCGACGACGGAACTCTATGCCGGAAGAAAAGAACGCAAGTGTGAAAGAGCCCTAAAATAGCCGAACACCAAACTTTTACTGAAATGTTCAGGTTCGGGTCTGGGGTCCCGGTTCGGGTTCGCTCAACCCTATTCATGAGGGATCGGTCATGTCAAACTAAGTTAATCAGTTTCTATGAGGAGGTAAGTTCTAGACTTGACAGCGGCGAATCAATGGATGTTGTGTATCTGGACTTCTCCAAAGTATTAAACACTGTACCACATAAAAGGTTAGTACATGGAGTGCAGAACTATTAGGCAAATTAGTATTTTGACCACATCATCCTCTTTATGCATGTTGTCTTACTCCAAGCTGTATAGGCTCGAAAGCCTACTACCAATTAAAGGGGTTGTCCGGGATCAAATTTTTTTTTTTTTAAACTGCTTACTCACTGTTAGTAGCCAAATCTATCTTCCTAAGATGTTTTTAGGTGGCTTTTGCACTGCTGCATGGCTCCTACAGTCCCCAGCAGACTGTGTACATACATGTTTATGTATGCCATTACTTCCTGCTGCAGTGCATTCTGGCTCTCAGTGCAGATCAGCAGCTCCTGGTTTCTACAGTGTAAGGCCTCTTTCACACTTGCGTTGTCCGGATCCGGCGTGTACTCCACTTGCCGGAATTACACGCCGGATCCGGAAAAACGCAAGTGTACTGAAAGCATTTGAAGACGGATCCGTCTTCAAAATGCTTTCAGTGTTACTATGGCACCCAGGACGCTATTAAAGTCCTGGTTGCCATAGTAGTAGTGGGGAGCGGGGGAGCAGCATACTTACCATCCGTGTGGCTCCCGGGGCGCTCCAGAATGACGTCAGAGCGCCCCATGCGCATGGATCATGTGATCCATGCGATCACGTCATCCATGCGCCTGGGGCGCCCTGACGTCACTCTGGAGCGCCCCGGGAGCCGCACGGATGGTAAGTATGCTGCTCCCCGCTCCCCACTACACTTTACCATGGCTGCCAGGACTTTAGCGTCCCGGCAGCCATGGTAACCATTGAGAAAAAGCTAAACGTCGCATCCGGCAATGCGCCGAAACGACGTTTAGCTTAAGGCCGGATCCGGATCAATGCCTTTCAATGGGCATTCATTCCGGATCCGGCCTTGCGGCAAGTGTTCCGGATTTTTGGCCGGAGCAAAAAGCGCAGCATGCTGCGGCCAAAAAACGTTCCGTTCCGGAACGGAAGACATCCTGATGCATCCTGAAGGACGGACTGACCATTCAGAATGCATTAGGATAATCCTGATCAGTATTCTTCCGGCATAGAGCCCCGACGACGGAACTCTATGCCGGAAGACTATAACGCAGGTGTGAAAGAGCCCATCATCTCCCTGCACCCGCCCCCTCATACATATTCAGCCTCCTCCATAGATCCGCCCCCCTCTTTCATATTCCTCCCCCATAAACTCCTCCTTGCTCTGTCTCTTGCACTTCATGTGCTCAGTGTTTGCAGACAGTGAACTAACACACAGGGAGCAGCTCCATCTTTCCACAATGGTAGATCATTTTTATGCTTGTGCTAGTTACTTATGGCATACAACCTTAGGGATAGCAGACTGCAACAAACTATAAAGGCCACGCTCCCACATCTATCCATAAACATCGCTGACAGCGTCCCACTATAAGGGCCACGCTCCCACATCTATCCATAAACATCGCTGACAGCGTCCCACTATAAGGGCCACGCTCCCACATCTATCCATAAACATCGCTGACAGCGTCCCACTATAAGGGCCACGCTCCCACATCTATCCATAAACATCGCTGACAGCATCCCACTATAAGGGCCACGCTCCCGCATCTATCCATAAACATCGCTGACAGCATCCCACTATAAGGGCCACGCTCCCACATCTATCCATAAACATCGCTGACAGCGTCCCACTATAAGGGCCACGCTCCCACATCTATCCATAAACATCGCTGACAGCGTCACACTATAAGGGCCACGCTCCCGCATCTATCCATAAACATCGCTGACAGCGTCACACTATAAGGGCCACACTCCCACATCAATCCATAAACATCGCTGACAGCGTCACACTATAAGGGCCACGCTCCCACATCTATCCATAAACATCGCTGACAGCGTCACACTATAGGGGCCACGCTCCCACATCTATCCATAAACATCGCTGACAGCGTCACACTAAGGGCTACGCTCCCACATCTATCCATAAACATCGCTGACAGCGTCACACTATAAGGGCCACGCTCCCACATCTATCCATAAACATCGCTGACAGCGTCACACTATAAGGGCCACGCTCACATATAGATCCCTAAACATGACTGAGAGCTTTACACAATTATAGCAGCTTTGAAACAAAAAAATATTGTTTTAGTGTGTCCATAGTCTGAGAGCCACAGTTTTTTTTATTTTTTGACCGATTGTCTTAGTTAGGCTCCTTTCACACCTGCGTTCAGGTGTCCGCTCGTGAGCTCCGTTTGTAGGGGCTCACAAGCGGCCCTGAACACAGCCGTCTGGCCCTAATGCATTCTCAGTGGAGGCGAATCCACTGAGAATGCATCCGCCTGCCAGCGCTCAGCCTCCGCTCCGCTCAGTGCAAGCAGCGTTCGGGTGTCCGCCTGGCCGTGCGGAGGCGAGCGGATCCGTCCAGACTTATAATGGAAGTCAATGGGGACGGATCCGCTTGAAGATGACACCATATGGCTCAATCGTCAAGCGGATCCGTCCCCCATTGACTTTCAATGTAAAGTCTGAACGGATCCGCTCAGGCTACTTTCACACGTAGAAAATTTTCTAAGTTATAATGCAGACGGATCCGTTCTGAACGGATGCAAACGTCTGCATTATAGGAGCGGATCCGTCCGATGAAACATCAGACTGACCCGCTCCGAACGCTTGTGTGAAAGTAGCCTTAGGGATTCATTTTTTGCGGGTTGAGGTGACGGTTTGATTAGTACTATTTTGGGGGACATGCGCCTTTTTAAACGCTTGTTGTTGCACTTTATGTGATGTTAGGTAAAAAAAAAAGGCTTTTTTTTTAAACTGTTTTTATGATATTTTTTTAAGGTGCTTTTCGGACATGGTGTGTAATGTGATATATTTATGGAGCCGGTTGTTACGGACAAGGCAATACCAAATATGTGTAGGCTTTTTTATTCATTTAATTTTTTTATGTAATAAATGAACGGATAAAAGACAATTTTTATTTTATTTCTAATTCAAATTTTGTAAAGGGGTGCGCCCCCCCTCAATATAATAAACATTGGTGGCGCAGTGCACCCCCCCCTCAATATAATAAACATTGGTGGCGCAGTGCGCCCCCCCTCAATATAATAAGCATTGGTGGCGCAGTGCGCCCCCCTCAATATAATAAGCATTGGTGGCGCAGTTCGCCCCCCTCAATATAATAAACATTGGTGGCGCAGTGCGCCCCCCTCAATATAATAAACATTGGTGGCACAGTGCGCCCCCCTCAATATAATAAGCATTGGTGGCGCAGTGCGCCCCCCCTCAATATAATAAGCATTGGTGGCGCAGTGCGCCCCCCTCAATATAGTAAGCATTGGTGGCGCAGTGCGCCCCCCCCTCAATATAATAAGCATTGGTGGCGCAGTGCGCCCCCCTCAATATAGTAAGCATTGGTGGCGCAGTGCGCCCCCCCCTCAATATAATAAGCATTGGTGGCGCAGTGCGCCCCCCCTCAATATAATAAGCATTGGTGGCGCAGTGCACCCCCACCTCAATATAATAAACATTGGTGGCGCAGTGCGCCCCCCTCAATATAATAAGCATTGGTGGCGCAGTGCGCCCCCCCTCAATATAATAAACATTGGTGGCGCAGTGCGCCCCCCCTCAATATAATAAACATTGGTGGCGCAGTGGGCCCCCCTCAATATAATAAGCATTGGTGGCGCAGTGGGCCCCCCCTCAATATAATAAGCATTGGTGGCGCAGTGCGCCCCCCCCCCTCAATATAATAAACATTGGTGGCGCAGTGCGCCCCCCCTCAATATAATAAGCATTGGTGGCGCAGTGCGCCCCCCCTCAATATAATAAGCATTGGTGGCGCAGTGCGCCCCCCCTCAATATAATAAACATTGGTGGCGCAGTGCGCCCCCCCTCAATATAATGAACATTGGTAGCGCAGTGAGCAGTGCCAATGAGGGTTAAAAAATAAAAAAAATTATTAACTCACCTCCTCCAATTGATCGTCTCCTGTACTTTCTACGGGACCTGGCAAAGGACCTGTGGTGACATCACTGTGCTCATCACATGATACATCACATGATCCATCACCATGGTAATGAACCATGTGATGAGCTCAGTGACGTCACCACAGGTCCTGAAGAATGAACAGGAGACCGGCAGCTACGCGATCAACTGGAGGAGGTGAGTTAATTTTTTTAAATGATTTTTAACCCTCATTGGCACTTCTCACTGAGCCACCCATGTTTATTATACTGGGGGAGGGGGGCACACTGTGCCACCAATGTTATTTATACTGGTGGGGGAGAGGGCGCACTGTACCACCAACGTTTCTTATACAAATACAGGAGGCGGGCGCCGGAATCAAATAGCCGACACCCGACCTTTGTGACAGGGAGCTGATCAGTGACAGTTAACCCCTCAGGTACCGCACCTGAAGGGTTAACTCAACTGCAGCTGATCGCAGCTCCCTGTCACAGAGGTCGGGTGCCGGCTATTTGATTCCGGCACCCGCCTCCTGTATTTGTATTACAGGTCAGTTTTCTTCATTGGTGGCGCATTTTGGTCGCCATCTGGAGCCCTGACTAAGGCTAATCAGACCTCAGGGTTGGCATCTGTTATATATGGGACAATGGGGGCAGAAAGGAGTGGAGCATTTTAGGGGAGGCACTTTATTTCACTTTGACGTCACCGGACTGGAGGGGCGGAGCTTAGCGCAATCTTGGCCAGGAGAGTTACTGCCCCTCCTAGACTTTTGAATAATTAGTGTCAATAATTTTTTATTTTATCAGCACCATAAATCAGTATAGAAAGAAGTAAACAAGCGTGGACGCAGCCACTGTAGCCAGGTGATTACACAGGAATAAAGACATCCGAGCTGTTATTACAACAAGCATTCAGGTGATAGGATACATCATACAGTCATGTGAAAAAATTAGGACACCCTTTGAAAGCATGTGGTTTTTTGTAACATTTTTAATAAAAGGTTATTTCATCTCCGTTTCAACAATACAGAGAGATTAAAGTAATCCAACTAAACAAAGAAAACTGAAGAAAAGTCTTTTCAAGATCTTCTGTAAATGTCATTCTACAAAAATGCCTATTCTAACTGAGGAAAAAGATAGGACACCCTTGCCCCTAATAGCGAGTGTTACCTCCTTTGGCTGAAATAACTGCAGTGAGACGGTTCTTGTAGCCATCTACCAGTCTTCGACATCGGTCTGAGGAAATTTTACCCCACTCCTCAATGCAGAACTTTTTCAGCTGTGAGATGTTTGAGGGGGTTCTTGCACGTACAGCCCTTTTCAAGTCACCCCACAGCATCTCAATGGGATTCAAATCTGGACTTTGACTTGGCCATTCCAGGACTCTCCATTTCTTCTTTTTCAGCCAATCTTTGGTTGATTTACTAGTATGTTTTGGGTCATTGTCATGTTGCATGGTCCAGTTCCGCTTCAGCTTTAATTTTCTAACTGATGGTCTCACATGTTCTTCAAGCACCTTCTGATACACAGTAGAATTCATCGTGGATTCTATGATGGTGAGCTGACCAGGTCCTGCTGCAGCAAAGCAGCCCCAAACCATGACACTTCCACCTCCATGCTTCACAGTTGGTATGAGGTTCTTTTCTTGGAATGCTGTGTTTGGTTTACGCCAAACATGTCCTCTGCTGTTGTGTCCAAATAATTCAATTTTGGACTCATCTGTCCAAAGAACATTATTCCAGAAGTCCTGGTCTTTGTCAACTTTATCTCTGGCAAATGTCAGTCTGGCCTCGATGTTTCTCTTGGAAAGCAAAGGTTTCCTCCTTGCACACCTCCCATGCAAGTTAAACTTGTACAGTCTCTTTCTGATTGTAGAGGCATGTACTTCTACATCAACAGTAGCCAGAGCCTGCTGTAGTTCTCGAGATGACACTTTAGGGTTTTTGGAGACCTCTTTTAGCATCTTGCGGTCTGCTCTTGGGGTGAACTTGCTGGGGCGACCAGTCCTGGGCATGTTGGCAGTTGTTTTGAAAGCCCTCCACTTGTAGACTATCTTCCGGACAGTGGAATGGCTGATTTCAAAATCTTTTGAGATCTTTTTAAATCCCTTCCCAGACTCATAGGCTGCTACAATCTTTTTTCTGAAGTCCTCTGACAGCTCTTTTGCTCTCACCATGGTGCTCACTCTCACTTCAACAGTCAGGAGCACACCAAACTAAATGTCTGAGGTTTAAATAGGGCAAGCCTCATTCAACATGCAGAGTAACGATCTACTAATTATGTGCACCTGGTGTGATATACCTGTGTGAGATCTGAGCCAATTTAAGAGGGAATACATGTGAGGGTGTCCTATCTTTTTCCTCAGTTAGAATAGGCATTTTTGTAGAATGACATTTACAGAAGATCTTGAAAAGACTTTTCTTCAGTTTTCTTTGTTTAGTTGGATTACTTTAATCTCTCTGTATTGTTGAAACGGAGATGAAATAACCTTTTATTAAAAATGTTACAAAAAACCACATGCTTTCAAAGGGTGTCCTAATTTTTTCACATGACTGTACAGGGTGGAACTACGTATAATACATGCCTATATCACTGCACATATATCTCCAAAACAAATGCACCGTCAGTGCACACTCCATAATATCGCCAGGCATTATCAGACAATAAATTCAAACAAAGTAAAAGTGAACAAAGCAGTCACTATGTGGTGACCGACAAACATTTTAGTTAAACAAAGAGCTGTGGTGATCCACAGAACAAGATAAGGTGTATAGACACAAAGTATGAGGAGGAGAAGCAGAAAGAAGAAAAGGGGAAGAATCAGGGTAAAGGGTAAAGGGGGGGTTACTAATTGTTCCCTCATTGCCACAGTACAGGATCCTGGTCCATACTCAGGGGGAGTAAAAAGCGCTAGATGCCCATCCACTCCAGGCCGCCTGCCTCAATTTGATAGGAATAATCGAGAAGGGTAGAGAGTGTTCATATCTGCATGTTTGATTGACCTCTTGTATGACTTCAGATAGCGAAGGAGGAGTCAATTGTTTCCAGTGTCTGGTGACAACCAGCTTAGCGCTAAGTAAAATATGTCCGGTAATGCGTCTCTGCAGGGGAGGGATTTCCTTAATGCCGAGGAACAGCAAGGCCAACTCTGGACAAGGGTTAATTTCATGACCTACCAGAGTGGAGACAAGTCGGAAGACTTTCCTCCAATACTCAATAAGGACAGGACAGGACCATAGGATATGGAGCAGAGAACCCTCACCTCCACAACCTCTCCAGCAACAGGGCGTAGTAGTAGGATAGATTTTATGAAGTCTCTGGGGGGTAAAGTACCAGTGAAGGATCGTTTTCAATTCTGCCTCATAATGAGTGACACACTTAAAATTTGATACCATGAACCCCATGGCGTCTATCCAGACGTCAACAGGGAAGGTCTTGTTTAAGTCCCTTTCCCACCTACGGACGGGAGGGGACTTGACAAAAGTAGCCTTATCTCCTAGTAAGTCATAGAATTGCCTCGTAGAGTGCCTCTTAAAGAGGGAAGGGAATTGGAATAATCTCAGGATAGACGAATTAATCTGGGGAGGAGATTGTAAAATTTTTGAGAGGAAATGACGAAGTCTTAAATAGGTATAGAATTCTGAGTGAGGAATACCAAAGGTACTTTGAATAGCGGCAAAGGGGAGAAGGGAATTATCTACTATTAATTGGGAGATGGTGGCAACACCTCCATCTCGCCAGGTCGGTAAGTTTATATCAGGTATGGTCAGTTCAATAGCGCGTGTGGAAGCAATTGTAAATAAGCGGGTAGAGGTGTCCTTCGATGCGTTGTGAACTTTGGTCCAGAGGGCACAAGCATGTGATATTGTAAGGAAAGGATGTGTGGGGGGGGAAGGGCCCCATAGCAGATGTATCAAGTAATCCCTAATCGGAACCTGCTTCAGTGTATGAGATTCAATTTGCTGCCATGCCTTTCCACTGTTGGACGCCCACCATTCCCTAGTGAATGAAAGACCTATTGCAATAAAATAATCTTTGATATCAGGAAGGCCCGCACCTCCAGCGCGTTTCCTTTTAGTCAGAAGTTCACGAGCTACTCTAGGCTTGGTATTTCCCCAAATATATTTCCCCAGTAGGGCTTGGGCTTTTTGAAAGAATGCAGCGGGAACTGGAATTGGGAGGGCCCGAAAGATGTAAATCATTTTCGGTAGGGTCGACTTTTGAATAATTAATTAGGCTGTCAGTGATGTCACCGGGCTCCCGGAGCAGCGGAAGAGGAAGCTTTCCTCCTCTGCAAGGGACCCGGTACGTCACTGACTGAAAGAAATCAGTTACTTCCTGCCATAAAGGTTTTTGGTAAAAAGGGTACTTAGAAACATGCTGAAAAGGTAGGACATGGATGTATGTAAAGTGTGTGTATGTGCAATGCTAGTAAACAATGGTCCCTAATCCCGGACAACCCCTTTAAGCATATTAGGTGATGTGCATCTCTGTAATGAGAAGGGGTGTGGTCTAATGACATCAACACCCTATATCAGGTGTGCATAATTATTAGGCAACTTCCTTTCCTTTGGCAAAATGGGTCAAAAGAAGGACTTGACAGGCTCAGAAAAGTCAAAAATAGTGAGATATCTTGCAGAGGGATGCAGCACTCTTAAAATTGCAAAGCTTCTGAAGCGTGATCATCGAACAATTAAGCGTTTCATTCAAAATAGTCAACAGGGTCGCAAGAAGCATGTGGAAAAACCAAGACGCAAAATAACTGCCCATGAACTGAGAAAAGTCAAGCGTGCAGCTGCCAAGATGCCACTTGCCACCAGTTTGGCCATATTTCAGAGCTGCAACATCACTGGAGTGCCCAAAAGCACAAGGTGTGCAATACTCAGAGACATGGCCAAGGTAAGAAAGGCTGAAAGACGACCACCACTGAACAAGACACACAAGCTGAAACGTCAAGACTGGGCCAAGAAATATCTCAAGACTGATTTTTCTAAGGTTTTATGGACTGATGAAATGAGAGTGAGTCTTGATGGGCCAGATGGATGGGCCCGTGGCTGGATTGGTAAAGGGCAGAGAGCTCCAGTCCGACTCAGACGCCAGCAAGGTGGAGGTGGAGTACTGGTTTGGGCTGGTATCATCAAAGATAAGCTTATGGGGCCTTTTCGGGTTGAGGATGGAGTCAAGCTCACCTTCTTCAAGCAGTGGTACAGGAAGAAGTCTGCATCCTTCAAGAAAAGCATGATTTTCATGCAGGACAATGCTCCATCACACGCGTCCAAGTACTCCACAGCGTGGCTGGCAAGAAAGGGTATAAAAGAAGAAAATCTAATGACATGGCCTCCTTGTTCACCTGATCTGAACCCCATTGAGAACCTGTGGTTCATCATCAAATGTGAGATTTACAAGGAGGGAAAACAGTACACCTCTCTGAACAGTGTCTGGGAGGCTGTGGTTGCTGCTGCACGCAATGTTGATGGTGAACAGATCAAAACACTGACAGAATCCATGGATGGCAGGCTTTTGAGTGTCCTTGCAAAGAAAGGTGGCTATATTGGTCACTGATTTGTTTTTGTTTTGTTTTTGAATGTCAGAAATGTATATTTGTGAATGTTGAGATGTTATATTGGTTTCACTGGTAAAAATAAATAATTGAAATGGGTATATATTTGTTTTTTGTTAAGTTGCCTATTAATTATGCACAGTAATAGTCACCTGCACACACAGATATCCCCCTAAAATAGCTAAAACTAAAAACAAACTAAAAACTACTTCCAAAAATATTCAGCTTTGATTTTAATGAGTTGTTTGGGTTCATTGAGAACATGGTTGTTGTTCAATAATAAAATTAATCCTCAAAAATACAACTTGCCTAATAATTCTGCACTCCCTGTATATAAAATGAGAATGCTTGGACTGGCAGAAAATGTCTGTATGTGGGTAAGTAACTGGCTCAATGATAGAAAACAGAGGGTGGTTATTAACAGTACACACTCAGATTGGGTCACTGTCAATAGTGGGGTACCACAGGGGGTCAGTATTGGGCCCTATTCTCTTTAATATATTTATTAATGATCCTGTAGAAGGCTTAAACAGTAAAATATAAATTTTTGCAGATGACAATAATCTGTGTAGAGTAACTAACACAAAAGAGTAAAGTATACTGCTACAGATGGATCTGGATAGATTGGAGGCTTGGGCAGAGAAGTGGCAGATGAGGTTTAACACTGACAAATGTAAGGTTATGCACATGGGAAGGAATAATGCAAGTCACCTATACATACTCAATGGTAAAACACTGGATAAGGGATCGTTCACACAATTTTTTTTTTGCTTTCCGCATCCGCACTTGCTTGCGGATGCCTGCGATTTTCACGCAACCCCATTCACTTCTATGGGGCCTGCATTGCGTGAAAAACGCTGACTATAGAATATGCTGCGATTTTCACACAACACACAAGTGATACGTGAAAATCACCGCTCGTGTGCACAGCACCATAGAAATGAATGGATCAGGATTCAGTGCGGGTGCAATGCGTTCAACTCACGCATCGCATCCGCACGGAATACTCGCCCGTGTGAAAGAGGCCTAACACTGACACAATTTTAGTGAACAGCAAACTAAGCTGCAGTAACCAGTGTCAGGCAGCTCCTACCAAGGCCAATAAGATAATAGGTTGCATCAAAAGGGACATAGATGCCTGTAATGAGAACATAGTCCTACCACTTTACAAATCATTAGTCAGACCACACATTGAGTACTGTGTACAGTTCTGGGCTCCTGTGAACAAGGCAGACATAGCAGAGCTGGAGAGGGTTCAGAGGAGGGCAACTAAAGTAATAACTGGAATGGGGCAACTACAGTACCCGGAAAGATTATCAAAATTAGGGTTATTCACTTTAGAAAAAAGACGACTGAGGGGAGATCTAATTAATATGTATAAATATATCAGGGGTCAGTACAGAGATCTATCCCATCATCTATTTATAATATTACAGGGTATAGTTATGCTAGTTTCACACTAGCGTCAGGGGAGTCCGGCAGGCTGTTCCGGCGGGTGAACCGTCCTGCCGCTAGTTCACGTGTGCCCCCGGACTGCCGCTCCATCCCCATTGACTATAATAGGGGCCGGGGCGGAATTCCAGCAGCGCACGGCAAGAGGCAGCCGGACTAAAAGTACTTCATGTCGTACTTTTAGTCCAGCTGCCTCTCACCGTGTGCTCCCGGCGGAACTCCGTCCCCATTAGCCGCTGGAACAGCCTGCCAGACTCGCCTGCCACTAGTGTGAAAGTACTCCTACTACAGAGGGCTCATTGATCCAGGGAGTTATTCCCTGATTGGAGTCATGAAGGATTTTTTTCCCCTTAACCTCTTAGGCTAGGTCTACACGACGACATTTGTCGCGCAACATTTTGTTGCACTAATGTCGCTCGACAATTTTTATAATGGCAGCCTATGGTGTCGCACTGCAACATGCGACATGCTGCGACTGCGACGCGACAGTCGCAGAAAAT
Organism: Bufo gargarizans; assembly: GCF_014858855.1. NCBI lineage: Eukaryota > Metazoa > Chordata > Amphibia > Anura > Bufonidae > Bufo > Bufo gargarizans. Next base: position 106,396,495 of record NC_058088.1, read on the forward strand.
CCATTCCAGTATGGGGGACCACACCTGGAAAGTGTTGGCCAGGGACGATCCGGGCACCTCCAGTTCCCGAGGTACTCCGGCCTGCTCTTTCCTGGTCAGAAAAGATCAGGGCCTTGAGGACTGCCTCATAGAACTGGAGGAATGTCCCTGTGTTGCCAGTGCTCCGGGACAGCACAAAAGAGTTGTACAAAGCAACCGTAGACCGCAACTTTTTTGTACCATGCCCGGGTTTTGCGCATGGCGTTATATGGCTTGAGGACTTGATCAGAGAGATCAACTACTCCCATATACCGATTGTAGTCGACTATATAATCGGGCTTGAGGACCGTTGCCGCGGTACCTCGCACAGGGACAGGGGTGATGCCGTTACCGTGAATTGTGGACAGTACAAGGACATCCTTATATCTGACCAGCAACAGGTTTCCACTGGTAAGGGCACGGGTCTCACCCCTGGGGATAGGTACCTGGAGGGGGTGGGTAGGGAGGCCGCGTTGATTTTTCAGCACGGTCCCACAAGCGGACGTGGATCTGGCGGCGAAGGACTGGAACAAGGGGATACTAGTATAAAAGTTATCCACGTACAGGTGGTAACCCTTATCTAGCAGTGGGTACATAAGGTCCCACACAAGTTTCCCACTAACACCCAGAGTGGGGGGACATTCTGGGGGTTGAATATGGGAATCTCGCCCCTCGTACACACGAAACTTTTAAGTGTACCCTGAGGTACTCTTACAAAGTTTGTACAGCTTCACGCCATACCTCGCCCGCTTAGAGGGAACATACTGGCGGAAAATGAGTCTCCCCTTGAAAGCAATGAGAGACTCATCAAACGCGACCTCCCTTCCAAGGTACATAGGCCTCCAAAAATTTGGCCCCAAAGTGATTGATGACCGGCCTGATTTTGTACATGCTGGGGACATGCTGCATAAGGCTAGGTCTACACGACGACATTTTTTGCACTAATGTCGCATGACAATTTTTATAATGGCAGTCTATGGTGTCGCACTGCAACATGCGACATGCTGCGACTGCGACGCAACAGTCTCAGAAAATCCATTCGAGATGGATTTTTCTGCGACTGTTGCGTCGCAGTCGCAGCATGTCGCATGTTGCAGTGCGACACCATAGACTGCCATTATAAAAACTGTTGCGCGACATTAGTGCAACAAAATGTTGCGCCCTTTCTGTCGCGTAACAAATGTCGTCGTCTAGACCTAGCCTATGGCTACTTTCACACTAGCGTTCGGGGCTCCGCTTGTGGGTTCTGTTTGAAGGCTCTCACAAGCGGCCCCGAACGCATCCGTACTGCCCTAATGCATTCTGAGTGGATGCGGATCCGCTCAGAATGCATCAGTCTGGCACCGTTTGTCCTCCGCTCAGCAAGCGGACACCCGAACACTGCTGGCAGCGTTCGGGTGTCCGCCTGGCTGTGCGGAGGCAAACAGATCCGTCCAGACTTACAATGTAAGTCAATGGGGATGGATCCGTTTGAAGTTGACACAATATGGCTCAATTTAAAAACGGATCCGTCCCCCATTGCCTTTCAAGAATTTTTTCTTAACTATAATGCAGACGGATCCGTTCTGAACAGATCCCATCGTCTGCATTATAGGAGCGGATCCGCTCTGAACGCAAGTGTGAAAGTAGCCTTATCTGCATAATGCAGGCATTTCCGGATGGCCTCAAACCGGGTACGTGTCATAGCCGTACAGTAAAGTGGGGTCTGGTAGAGGACGTCCCCACTCCAGTACAGCCTGACACTGGCCCATGTGCAGCACGAGGCCCCAAAATGTCCTCATCTTGGCTGCACTGACCGGAGTCCAGCCACTGGGCCTAGCCAAAAAGGAGCCCGGGTGTTGAGCAGTGAACTGTTGGGCGTACAGATTGGTCTGCTCCACCATCAGATTCACAAAGTGGTCACTGAAAATAAGACTAAAATAGTCATATTCAGTGAAGCCCACTGTGGGAATCTGGATTCCTGGTTGGCCAACAAAATCAGGAATCACACCAAGTTCACCGGTAGGGGGCTACGGTGGACTTAACTGGTGGGCCGGAAAACTAGTACGAGAGCTTCTCGTACTAGTGTGGGCCACAGGGTCCCTGGCATGGCAGTCCCCTTGCTCCGCCGCCTTGGGGGCTCATCATCATCGCTAGATGATGAGGAGGATGCGGATGACAAAAGGAAAGTGGGGTCATCCTCGTCCTCACTGGGGCTCTCGGACTCGGAGGCAAGCTGGACGTATGCCTCCTCGGCCTAGAACATCCGGCGGGCCATAGGGGAGTGTGTGTGTGCGTGGAAAACTTTATTTAGTGTGCGTGTTTGTGGGGGCGCAGGTGTTCACAGACTTTGCCCTAAACCTAACAGAAAAAAATTAAATAAAAATAAAAGGCAAAAACCTCCCCAAAAAGGCAAAAAAATATATAAAAGATTCAAACTGTTCAGCAGTGGGTGGGCGATGCGATAACAGTGGCCGACGCTAAGGCCCCTTTCACACGAGCGTGACGGATTAGGTCCGGATGCGTTCAGGGTGCGTTCAGTGAAACTCGCCCTATTTTGCAAGCAAGTTCAGTCAGTTTTGGCTGCAATTGCGTTTAGTTGTTCAGTTTTTTCCGCGCGGGTGCAATGCGTTTTGATGCGTTTTTCACGAGCGTGATAAAAAACTGAAGGTTTACAAACAACATCTCTTAGCAACCATCAGTGAAAAAACGCATCGCACCCGCACTTGCTTGCGGACGCAATGCGTTTTTCACGCATCCCCATTCACTTCTATGGAGCCAGGGCTGCGTGAAAAACGCAGAATATAGAACATGCTGCGATTCTCATGCAACGCAGAACTGATGCGTGAAAAACAACGCTCATGTACACAGACCCATTGAAATGAATGGGTCAGGATTCAGTGCGGGTGCTATGCGTTCAGGTTACACATTGCACCCGCGCGGAAAACTCGCTCGTGAAAGGGGCCTAAGGCTGAGTTCACACGGGCGAGATTTCCGCGCGGGTGCAATGCGGTAGGTGAACGTATTGCACCCGCACTGAATCCGGCACCATTCATTTCTATGGGGCTGTGCACATGAGCGATTTTTTTCACGCATCACTTCTGCAATGCTTTAAAATCGCAGCATGCTCTATATTCTGCGTTTGTAACGCAGGACAGGCCCCATAGAAATGAATGGGGCTGAGTGAAAATCGCAAGCATCCGCAAGCAAGTGCGGATGCGGTGCGATTTTCACTCATGGTTGCTAGGTGACAGTCTATTCACTGTATTATTTTCTCTTATAACATGGTTATAAGGGAAAATAATAGCATTCTGAATACAGAATGCTTAGTACAAGGGCAATTGAGGGTTAAAAAAATAAAAAATAAATTAACTCACCTTGTCCTCTTCATCGCGCAGTTCCCGGTCTCTTCTGATGAGCTGTCGGCTAAAGGACCTTTGGTGACGTCAGATCACATGCTCCAATCACATGGTACATCACCACGGTGATGTACCATGTGATTGGAGCATGTGATCTGACGTCACCAAAGGTCCTTTAGCCGACAGCTCATCTACCAGACCGGGAACTGCGCGATGAAGAGGACAAGGTGAGTTAATTTATTTTTTATTTTTTTAACCCTCAATTGCCCTTGTACTAAGCATTCTGTATTCAGAATGCTATTATTTTCCCTTATAACCATGTTATAAGGGAAAATAATACAATCTACACTACAACTAACCCAAACCTGAACTTCTGTGAAGAAGTTCGGGTCTGGGTACCACAGTCGGTTTTTTATCACGCGAGTGCAAAACACATTGCACCCGCGTGATAAACACTGAACATCGGAACGCAATCGCAGTCAAAACTGACTGCAATTGCGTACCCAATCGCGCGGGTTTGCCGCAATACACCGGGACGCATCCGGACCTAATCCGGACACGCCCGTGTGAACCCAGCCTAAGGCTGCGTTCACACGGGCGAGATTTCCGCGCGGGTGCAATGCAGTAGGTGAACGCATTGCACCCGCACTGAATCCTGACCCATTCATTTCAATGGGGCTGTGCACATGAGCATTTTTTTTCATGCATCACTTCTGCAATGCTTTAAAATCGCAGCATGTTCTATATTCTGCGTTTTTCACGCAGCCCTGGCTCCATAGAAGTGAATGGGGCTGCGTTAATAACGCATTACATCTGCAAGCAAGTGCGGGTGCGATGCTTTTTTCACTGATGGTTGCTAGGAGATGTTGTTTGTAAACCTTCAGTTTTTTATCACGCGCGTGAAAAACGCATCAAAACGCATTGCACCCGCGCGGAAAAAACTGAACAACTAAACGCAATTGCAGCCAAAACTGACTGAACTTGCTTGCAAAATGGTGCAAGTTTAACTGAACGCACCCTGAACGCATCCTGAGCCAATCTGTCACGCCCGTGTGAACTCAGCCTTACCCTGCTTTCACACCTGAGCGTTTCCCAAACGCGCGTCAAACGCGCATTTTTGACGCGCGTTTGACTGCAGTGTCCTATGGCCACAAACGCGCGTCAAAACGCCCCAAAGAAGCTCAAGCACTTGTTTGAGCGTCGGGTGTTTTACAGCGCGATCGTACGCGCTGTAAAACGCCCAGGTGAGAACCATTCCCATAGGGAAGCATTGCTTTTCATGTGTTGAGTGTTTTACAGCGAGTTTGAACGCGCTGTAAAACGCTCAGGTGTGAACTTAGGGTTAGAGTGCCGGCCACAGTCAGCGTATGCAAACAAAAATGCGGCAGCACCCCTGAGGGGTCTAGGGTCACACTGTGGACGGTCAGAAGGGGGTTGCTGGGCACAGATCCGACACAGGCTCCTCGCTCCTGGACACAGAAAGGAGGAGAAGAGGAGCGCTGCTAAACCTCCCGCCCGCCCTGCAGCCAATCAGATGTCACCATCACCTCTCAGGATCGCAGGACGGTGATTAGTGGTGTATTATCACCAGAGACCCGAATAACCCGGAAACGCAGCAAACCGCAGGTCTGAATTGACCTGCAGTTTGTTGCGATCGCCGATACGGTGGGGTCACAGGACCCCCCTCAGCATTGTGACAGAGTGCCTGCTGAATGATTTGGTGATCGTGGCGGTGATCGTAAATACACATGACGTACCGGTACGTCATGTGTCCATAAGTACCAGGGCATCATGGCGTACCGGTACGTCATGTGTCCATAAGTACCAGGGCATCATGGCGTACCGGTACGTCATATGTCCCCAACAGGTTAAAGGGAACCTCTAGTGAGGCTGGAAGTCACAGAGGCAGCGGCCTCCTTGCTTCAAGTCACAGTAACCACGCCTCCTGCCCGCCCCTTCGCTGTGATTGACAGCGCATATGCACGACAGTTCGGCTGGCTTTGCCGGCTGTCAGTCACAGCGAAGGGGCGGGGTTACTGTGACTTGAAGCAAGGAGGCCGCTGCCTCTGTGACTTCCAGCCTCACTAGAGGCAGCTTTTACTTCATCTGCCTGCAGGAAGAAAATGAGCGTTACAAACACGCTGCCGGCTGCTCTCAGGTACTGCTGCCGGCTCGGGAGGTTTTTAGGTGACAGGTTCCCTTAAGTGGGGAAAATTGGCTTCTACCTCCCAGTTGTTTTGCCTTCCTCTGGATCAGCTTGCAGGATGACAGGCCGAACTGGATAGACAGATGTCTTTTTTCAGCCTTATAAATTATGTTAATATGCAGATTTTTTTCTGTGCGGATTCTAAAATCTGCAGCATGTGAATTTATTTTATTTTGTCTGAGGTCCAGCAGAGACACAGGGCATTATAGGTTACTGTATTCCCTTATATAGCGCTGACATACTCTGCAGCGCTGTGGGGTCAGAGGAGCAGAGCTCCCTACAGGAATTCCCACTCCCACATGGAGCATGTCCATGCAGTGCCCACTGTCTGTAACTGGCCATCTATGGCGCAGCGGTTCTCCAGCAGAGCAGTGTGAATGAGCCCCTACCTTCCTACGCCGGAGCTCCTCCTGAACTACACCTGTTTGTACGTTGCCAGCCATGGGAAGCCTGTAGCATTCGGGCAAGCACCTGCTGGGTAAGGACACTGAGGCCAATGGCGGAGGTGTGCGTGCAGCCGGCGGCGCTAGGACGTGGCGGGGGAGCGCAGGTGCTGGGGCCCCTGGAGATGGCTGCACCTGGGGCGCTGCTCTGTGCCCACATCTCACCACTGCCTGCTGCACCGCTCCGCTATGAGTACGGCGGGGCCGGAGGAGGACGCCGGGCTCTCCACGTCCAGCGGAGGTGTGGAGGAGGAGCTCTGGCTGTACGGGCCAGGTAGGTGCCGCCAGGTGTGTCTGTGCTCCATGGTAGTGATGATTCCGTCGGCTCCCATCATCAGGCTGCTCTGGTGCTGGCCTCCTCAGCTGCTTCACTGGCTACATTCAGTTTTATACATTGTGATGATGGTCTGAAGATATGTAGAGGAAGCTAGCTTAAAAAAATAATAATCTTAGCTACTTTTTTTTTTATGTATATTAGCATAAAGCACAATGTAATGGCTGATTTGTGCAGCTCGCCCTCCCCCCATCATATGTGCTCCCTGTAATTTTCTCACCGCCATCAATAGACATGGCTGTTCTCCATACAGACAAGATTAGGACGTATTCTACAACTCTCTAACTCTAAGCAGCCACATGGATCTGAATGTTTTTTTTTTTTTTGTGTCTGTGGCCGCAATTGGCTATAGACCCTACAGGGAAATTTCTCTAGGTGGGCCAATGCCCCAGGGGGCACCCAAGCCCTCCTCTCTGCCGCTACCAGGCCCGCACATGCCCTTCTGAATCCAACAGCTGTGGCCGCATCGCTCCTCCTAGACCCCCTGCTCCATATCAGGAGGACAGAAGATAGTAGCTATTGATGGCCACCACAGAGGGCCAGATTGTGGGGCGGTGTATTGTGCTACACCGTGTTAGGCTACTTTAACGCTTGGTTTGTTGTTTTTCGGGATTGAGATCCCGCAGAGGCTCTCAATACTGGAGAAAAAATAAAACGTTTCAGTTTAGTCTTCGTGCATTCTGAATGGAAAGAGATCGGTTCACGCATCAGGATGTCCTCCATTCTGGCAGCAAGCTGTGGTTCTGTGTCTGGTCATAAAAATGGATCCAGCACTGAAAACAATGTAAGGATACTTCCAGACTTGCATTGTGAAGATCTGGCAGGCAGTTCCGTCGCGGATGCAGATTCGTCTAACAAATGCATTGAAACACCAGATCCGCCTCTCTGGTGTCATCCAGAAAAATGGAATATATATATATATATATATATATATATATATCTCCTCAGCATGCTGCAGTATTTTCTCTGGACAAATACCGTAAGAGGGACTGGACTGAAGACATCCTGATGCGTCCTGCATGAATTACTCTTTATTCAGAATGCATTAGGATAAAACTGATCAGTTCTTTTCCGGTATTGAGCCCCTGTGACGGAACTAAATAAAGGAAAACTTTAACGCAAGTGTGAAAGTCAATGGTGACTGATCCGGTTTTTAAGGGCCTTACTTGGTTCTGCTGGGATGGTATTTTACAGTGTGGTATTGTTGCCCCGCCTACTGTTAATTTGGACCTGACTACAAAATGGTACCATTTTTATTTCCCAGTCCGCCCCTGATGGCCACATAGACTTAACCAGGTCAGTGGTCTATCCGCAACTAATGTAATAAGGGACATTTATAAAGCCTCCATACTGCAGTGTTGATCTCCATGCAGTGGTGTTAAATGCGCCAGTGGATAGTTCATTAGTATTAAGGTCTCTGAAAACCCCTTTAATAAATCAAAGACACACATTCTGAAGTCTACTACAGGCTGTATAGACTTCAGCTATTACTTCCGCTACTAAGTTATAGTAAATCTGGTTGGCCGGGCAAAGCCCACCCCCCCCCCCCCCCCCCCCCTTTTCCTTGGCACTTTGAAAAAACGGAACAACAGTGGATAATCCAATATTCAAGGACGATACACTGACCGTCTTGTCATGGGCATCAGACGTGTGACAGATCTAACACAAAAGCTTTGGGTACAGCTTTCTCTAGGTATTGTAGTGCCTCTAAATAATGCAGTCACCAAATAAGTCGGATCCCAGTTCTACACGGTGACCAATGACCGTTCGGTTACATCCAGTAACTCGCAGGTGACATTGTCTCTAATCTGAGTCATTCACGTTCCCTTTTCTTCTCCATCTGACCAGACCAGACAATCTCTGAATGGCTTGGATAATGTCAGATTTGCATAATTAGGCCTGGTCAGGAAGGGGGTAAATGGCCCGGTCCGGAAGTGGTTAAAGAAGTAGCAATACAGGCTGCTTTCGGGTGAAGCGGGTAAGGGGGGCCTGTGGACCTCCTGTCACAACTTCATTCACCTATACCCTTTACTACTGATAGTAACTATTGAAATTCTGCTTGTAATGATGATCAGTTGTTGGGTCATTATAAAATATTATGCGGCATCCATTGAAGTTGATGTCCAACCATGTAATAAAGGTCTTCACCAAGTCGTCCAGAGCCGACTTCTACAGTGACTCTCCCCTCCGCACAAGGAAGCACCCCGTTCTGGCTTTTGTATACCCTATTATGGAGTGACATTTTCAAGTTTTAGTCAACACACTTCAATGTATAGATCTGCCTTGAATGTGAAACCTTGTAGACCCTAAACCAATATGGACATTCACCTGACTTTGGACGCCCTATGTTTCCAATTAGGCTTGTGTCAGCAATGTGCGTTGTATCCCTCTCCCCACTATCCACCCCCCATGTGCAACATCAGGTATTTCAGTGCGGGTCATCCCCCTGGTACACGACTAGATGCATCAGCTCAGAACATCTACCCATTCTTCTGGTCAGCAGGAGACCACCCTCATATTCTTCTCCTCTTTGCATTGTTGTGCAGGTAAATGCTTGCACCAGTCGTCTTGTGACTTCCCATGGGGGGTGATAGTAGATAAAAGAAGCTTTTACCTTCTGCCAAGTATCAGACGAGGCATCCTATCTCTTGCTATTCCCTTAGCGTCTGCTTCTAAAAAAACACAAATTCCCTTTAGGAAGACTCGTTCTAGAAAATAATTAATCCCTGATCCCTTATTAAACTCCACCAGAGAAGTGTTCAAGATGGCATTTATTAGATGATTAAGGGTTAACTCTTGTAGTAGCAGTTGTACAAAGGGCTCATGCACATGACTGTATTTTGCATCCACGTCTGATCCGCATTTTCTGCGTTTTGCACACGGATCCTTTTATTTGTATGGTCCCCAAAACATACAGACGGCACACAGATGTCATCCATGTGCTGTCCACAAATTGTAGAACATGTCCTAGTCTTCGCATTGCGGACAAGAATAATCACTTAATGACTAGTAATGGGAGGGAGAAAAATGCAGAGTGCGCATGGAAGGTGTCCTTATTTTACGGATCCGCTGTTTGCAGACTGCAATATGGACACGGTCTTGTGCCTAAGGGCTAATTCTCTCCGCAGCTTTGTCGCAGACATTTCTGCAGCGGTCTGAACTCTGCTGTATGCGCTTGCTGCCAAAAGTCACAAATGTCTACAGCTAAATCTGCCGCTTGTGAATCCAGCCTAATAAATCCTCACATCGACCGCAGTTTTTTTTATTAGAATAGTTAGTTTACCAGATGTTTGTCCTTTTCCTCCTGAATAAATAACACTGGAGTTATATGATGTCTAAAAGTGTCCAAAAAGTACGTCATAGGCCTCTTTCACACTTGCGTTGTCCGGATCCGTCATGTACTCCATTTGCCGGAATTAAACGCCGGATCCGGAAAAAACGCAAGTGAACTGAAAGCATTTGAAGACTGATCCGTCTTCAAAATGCGTTTAGTATTACTATGGCAGCCAGGACGCTATTAAAGTCCTGGTTGCCATAGTAGTAGCGGGGGAGCGGTATACTTACCGTCCGTGCGGCTCCCGGGGCGCTCCAGAGTGACGTCAGAGCGCCCCATGTGCATGGATGACGTGCTATGCGATCACGTCATCCATGTGCGTGGGGCGCCCTGACGTCACTCTGGAGCGCCCCGGGAGCCGCACGGATGGTAAGTATGCTGCTCCCCCGCTCCCCACTACACTTTACCATGGCAACCAGGACTTTAGCGTTCCGGCAGCCATGGTAACCATTCAGAAAAAGCTAAACGTCGGATCCGGCAATGCGCCGAAACGACGTTTAGCTTAAGGCCGGATCTGGATCAATGCCTTTCAATGGGCATTAATTCCGGATCCGGCCTTGCGGAAAGTGTTAAGGATTTTTGGCCGGAGCAAAAAGCGCAGCATGCTGCTGTATTTTCTCCGGCCAAAAAAAGTTCCGCTCCGGAACTGAAGACATCCTGATGCATCCTGAACGGATTTCTCTCCATTCAGAATGCATGGGGATCATCCTGATCAAGATTCTTCCAGCATACAGCCCCGACGACGGAACTCTATGCCGGAAGAAAAGAACGCAAGTGTGAAAGAGCCCATAGTCCGCCACTGATCATGAGAACTGGCGTCCTGGGTCCCCCATAAGAATGGTGCAGTGGTGTCCAATAATTCTCTGTGAACCCATCGGAGATGGCCCCATAAAGATGAATGGAGCAGTAGTGGCATACTCAGCCACCAGTACATTTTATACCGGGAAGACTCAGGACCACTATTGTCATGATTGTTGTGTCCCAGTGTTCAGACCCACCCATAGAAGCTGATCCCCCTACTATGGATAAAGAATAAGTTAAAATATTGGGACAACCCCTTTAACTCCTTGACGACCTCCACCGTACATGTACAGTGGATGTAATCTCTCTCTAAAGAGGACACCCACTTTGGGGTGGAGTGAGTGCCATAGCCACCAGGTGCCTGCTATTTCGCACAGCAGACACCTGGGTCTAATGACTGTGATAAGCAATATCTCCAATGTCTAACCCCTCAGATGCTGTGGTCAAATAGGAGCTATAAACCCGGGAGCGCTGCGCTCCTGGGGCTGGAACGACTCCCCTAGCAGCAAATGGGAGAGCTGTTAATTTCCTCCAGGAGGCTCGGTCCCCATGAAGGATCCAAGGCTGTTGCAGCTATGTTTCTATGGAGCACTGCCACAGGCTGGGTCTCCATAGGTACATGGCAAATTTCTCATAGACTTCAATGATGCATTGAAGCGATCTGAAGTCTGCATGTTCAAGTTCCCTAGGGTAACTTTTTTTGAAAGTGTCACACGTGGTATCGCCGTACTCGGAAGAAATAGAGCAATGTGTTTTGGGGTGTATTTTTACATATACCCATACTTTGTGTGAGAAATAGCTCTGTAAATGACAACGTTTTAAAAAAATTTTATACAAATTTGTCAATTTACAGAGATATTTCTCTCACCCAGGATGGGTATATGTAAAAATACACCCGAAACCATATTGCCTACTTCTCCCGAGTACGGCGCTACCACATGTGTGACACTTTTTTGCAGCCAAGTTGCGCAAAGGGGCCCAAATTCCAATGAGTACCTTTAGGATTTCACAGGGAATTTTTACGCATTTAGATTCCGTGAAGGGTATGGTGCGTTCATGTAAGATTTTATTTGTCACAAGTTAGTGGAATATGAGACTTTGTAAGAAAAAACAAAAAATCTATTTCCGCTAACTTGTGCCAAAAAAATAAAAAAAATCTTCTATGAACTCGCCATGCCCCTCAAAAGTGAGAGATAGAGAGCTATATCTAATTTTTTTTTTTTTTATAGCACTGCAGCAATTCTACGGTGTTTTTGCAGTGATCATAAATTTTTTTTTTAAATTGTCACTGCGCACAAGATCAGGACTGATCGGGCGAACACTGCGTTTTTTGTAGAGCCTATAGAACATGTCCTATTCTTGTCCACAATTGCGGACAAGAAAAGGCATTTTCTATATAGTTCTGGCAATGTGCGGATCCGCAAAACACATATGGACGTCTGAATGGAGCCTTACAGGGGGCTGATCAATGACAGGGGGGGTGATCAGGGAGTCTATATGGGGTAATAAGGGGTTAATAAGTGACCCGGGGGGGGGGGGAGTGTAGTGTGGTGCTACTTATTACAGAGCTGCCTGTGTCCTCTGGTGGTCGATCCAAGCAAAAGGGACCACCAGAGGACCAGGTAGCAGGTATATCAGACGCTGTTAACAAAGCAGCGTCTGATATACCTTTCAAGGGTTAAAAAAATCGCATCTACAGCCTGCCAGCAAATGATCGCTGCTGGCAGGCTGTAGATCAACTTCTCAGCTACGCGTCGCTGTGAACATGCGCGAGAGCTGAAATCTCAGCTCTCGCGAGATGACTCGTGAAGGAGGAATAACCCGGCTGCCCGCAGGATGCATCCCTGCGTTAGGCGGTCGGGAGGTGGTTAAACACCCGCGTGGCGCTGGGCGTGAAGGGGTTAAAAAGGCATCCACCAAAAACTGAGCACAGATATGATCAGTAATGTTCGGTACTGCTCAGTGGCTGCAAAAAACACTGATATGGGGGGGGGGGCTGGGAACCTCCTACACAAAAAACTGAGCACAGGCGCTGATCAGCGACGTACACACTGATCAGCACTTGGCGTTCACAGCTCACACAAGTAAAAATTGGTGCATGACTGGGGAAAAAAAGTCGTGGCAAAAAAAAGCTTTAAAGTGTTCACAGATGGCTCTCCCAGAGGAGATGGATAGGGACAGTGACTGGGACTTGGTTCCTGGAACTACTGCACTACTGAAATGAAGCTGGTGGCCACCATATCATTGACTTCTTCATTGCCAGTTGCTGAAATTTTTTGCATCGAGGATTCGTTTGTGTCATGTCACCACGGAGCAGGAGTGAAGCGCTTGCTGTTACTCACCACTCCGTGGTCACCTGTCGGCCCGCGCTGCACTGTACTGTATCCTGACACATCGTCAGGTCATGGTGCACGTAAGTGCGCACTATGACCCGACGCTCTTTTACCTCAGGACGACAGTGCAGCGTGTGGAGGAGAGTGGAGCTGCGCCCCTACAGGAAACGTAAGTACTGGTGGCACTGGGGGAGGGAAGCTGATGGCACGGGGGGCTGATGAGTTTTTATAAAGGGAAAAACGTTCTTTTAGTTTTATTAGAGTACTTGATTAATCGTTGGATTAATAGAATACTCGATTACAAAAATAGTCGATAGTTGCAGCCCTAGTAACAATAACCTGTAATATTACACTCCAGAAATACATCCAGGCCCCTCTTGAACTCCTTTATTGTACTCACCATCACCACCTCCTCAGGCAGAGAGTTCCATAGTCTCACTGCTCTTACCATAAAGAATCCTCTTCTATGTTTGTGTACAAACCTTCTTTCCTCCAGACGCAGAGGATGTCCCCTCGTCAGTCACCGTCCTGGGAATGAATAGATGATGGGATAGATCTCTGTACTGACCCCTGATATATTTATACAGTTATTAGATCTCCCCTCAGTCGTCTTTTTTCTAAAGTGAATAACCCTAATTTTAATATTTCAGGGTACTGTGTAGTCCCCCCTGTCACGATGCAGTGTTCTGTGAAGTGGGGACTGCCGGGGCACGCTCGAATCATCAGCACGCCTGGCGTTGCCCATTTCCATGACAACCGCATTAGGGCTGAGCGCCAAGCTAATAGCTTGGCTGCATCAGAACTCAGGAGTCCTGTGACACTGGCCACGTCACATGACTCCACTGGCGCTCTATTTAACCTCTTCAGGACACGTGACGTACTGGTACGTCATGTATGGTTCCGATCACTGGCGGGTGGTGATCAGAACCCGGTGCCTGCTCAAATCATTGAGCAGGCACCTTGGCTAGATGCGCAGGGGGGTCCTGTGACCCTCCCCCAATGTCGGTCATTGCAGAAAACCGCAGGTCAATTCAAACCTGCGGTTTGCTGCGCTTTCTGCAGTTTCTGATCCCCGTGATCCCTGACCGCGGGGATCAGAAACTTTAAAATGCCCAAAACATAGATTTGTCACCCCCCCCCCCCCTGCACCCCTGAATGATTATGCCGCTGTATGGAAAGGGTTAATAGTCAGGGAGCTCCCTCCCTCTCCCATCGGGGGGCTGCTGTGCCCCCCTCCTTACCCTTCCCCGTCTGCTTAGTTGTGGCAGACGGGGAAGGTTCCCATGGCATTAGGATGCCTTCTCAGGCATCCTGCTGTCTATGGTGCTTAACAGATCTGTGCTAAAGGCATAGATCTGTTCGGACAAAGTGTAAGTAAAATGCAGTACAATACACTATATAGTGTACTGTATTATACATACATCAGACCCACTGGATCTTCAAGAACCAAGTGGGTCTAGGTAAAAAAAAAAGTAAAAATAAAAAAATGCATTAATCACTGATTTAAAAATGAGAAAAATTTGAATTCCCTACACATGTTTGATATCACCGCGTCCATAACGACCTGATCTATAAAATGGTCATGTTACTTTACCCGAACGGTGAACGTCATAAAAAGAAAAAAAATAAACTATGATGAAATTGAAATTTTGCCCACCTTACTTCCCAAAAAAGGTAATAAAAATGATAAAGTTGTATGTAAGCCAAAATAGTACCAATCAAACGGTCACCGCATCTCTCAAAAAATGAGACCCTACCTAAGATAATCGCCCAAAAACTGAAAAGAACTATGGCTCTCAGAATATGGAGACACTAAAACTTTTTTTTTTTTCATTTTTTGTTTCAAAAATGAAATAATTGTGTAAAACTTACATAATAAACGTATACATATTAGGTATCGCCGCGTCCATAATAACCTGCTCTATAAAAATATCACATGACCTAACCCCTCAGATGAACACCATAAAAAATAAAAACTGTGCTAAATAAACCATTTTTCGTCTGCTTACATCACAAAAAGTGTAATAGCAAGCGATCAAGAAGTCATACGCACCCCAAAACATACCCTACCCAAGATATTTGCAAAAAAACTGAAAAAACTATGGCTCTCAGACTATGGAGACACTGAAACATGTATTATTTTTTTGTTTTTTGTTTTTTTGTTTCAAAAATGAAATCATTGTGTAAAACTTACATAAATAAAAAAAATTGTATATATATTGGGTATCGCCACGTCCGAGACAACCTGCTCTATAAAAATATTACATGATCTAACCTGTCAGATGAATGTTGAAAATAACAACAAATAAAAAACTGTGCCAAAACAGTTATTTCTTGTTACCTTGCCTCACAAAAAGTGTAATATAGAGCAACCAAAAATCATATGTACCCTAAACTAGTACCAACAATACTGCCACCCTATCCCGGGGTTTCTAAAATGGGGCCACTTTTTTGGAGTTTCTACTCTAGGGGTGCATCAGGGGGGCTTTAAATGGGACATTGTGTCAAAAAAAAAAAAAAAAAAATCTGTCCAGCAAAATCTGCCTTCCAAAACCGTATGGCATTCCTTTCCTTCTGCACCCTGCCGTGTGCCCGTACTGCGGTTTACGACCACATATAGGGTGTTTCTGTAAACTACAGAATCGGAGCCATAAATATTGAGTTTTGTTTGGCTGTTAACCCTTGCTTTGTAACTGGAAAAAAATTATTAAAATGGAAAATCTGCAATTTTGAAATTGTATCTTTATTTTCCATTAAATCTTGTGGAACACCTTAAGGGTAAACAAAGTTTGTAAAATCAGTTTTGAATACCTTGAGGGGTTTAGTTTCTTAGATGGGTCACTTTTATGGAGTTTATACTCTAGGGGTGCATCAGGGGGGCTTCAAATGGGACATGGTCTCAAAAAAACAAGTCCAGCAAAATCTGCCTTCCAAAAACCATACGGCGCACCTTTCCCTCTGCGCCCTACTGTGTGACCACATATGGGGTGTTTCTGTAAACGACAGAATTGGGGCAATAAATATAGCATTTTGTTTGTCTGTTAACTATTGCTTTGTTACTGGAAAAAAAATTGATTCAAAAGGAAAATTTGCCAATAAATCTAAATTCTAAAATGTTATCACCATTTGCGATTAACTCTTGTGGAACACCTAAAGGGTTAACGACATTTGTAAAATCAGTTTTGAATACCTTGAGGGGTGTAGTTTCTAGAATGGGGTCATTTTTGGCTGGTTTCTATTATGTAAGCCTCACAAAGTGACTTCAGACCTGAGCTGGTCCCTAAAAAGTGGGTTTTTGAAAATTTCAGAAAAATTTCAAGATTTGCTTCTAAACTTCTAAGCCCTGTAACATCCCCAAAAAATAAAATATCATTCCCAAATTGATCCAAACATGAAGTAGACATATGGGGAATGTAAAGTAACTTATTTTGTAGGTATTATTATGTATTATAGAAGTAGAGAAATTGAAACTTGGAAATTTGCCATTTTTTACAAATATTTGGTATTTTTTTTATAAATTTATATAAAAAAAAATGTAACTTCATTTTACCAG
Source organism: Bufo gargarizans (assembly GCF_014858855.1). Lineage (NCBI taxonomy): Eukaryota > Metazoa > Chordata > Amphibia > Anura > Bufonidae > Bufo > Bufo gargarizans. The sequence continues at coordinate 106,412,855 of NC_058088.1, forward strand.
TGTCATGAAGTACAATATGTGATGAAAAAACAATCTCAGAATGGCCTGGATAAGTCAAAGCGTTTTTAAAGTTATCAGCACTTAAAGTGACACTGGTCAGATTTGCAACAAATGGCCTGGTCCTTAAGGTGAAATATGGCTGTGTCCCTAAGGGGTTTAAACAGGCAATCTGCTGGCCACAGATTGCCAGTTATTGAGGTCCTTCCTGCATGATACTCACCTGGTTTGTTTGTTCCTGCTTGGCTTCCGATTTCCTGTCCGTCTCATTCTCTGGTCTTGGTGTGTTCTCCTGAGTTGACTTAATCTTGTCCTGACTATTCTCTGCTTGCTCCTCCGGTACCTTTTCTGTGTGTGTGTTGTTGGTCTTCCCTGCACAATCCTAGCTAAGGGTTTGTCGACCAGTTGTCCCTTGTCGCTAGGACTTGCGAGGCAAGTAGGCAGGGGCAGGGGTGAGGATGCAGTACAGTGGTCACTACCCCACCCCCGTGTGTGTGTGACAGAATAACAGGCCTGCATTGACACAGTTATCATGAATCCTTTGGTTACCCTGATGGAGCATGTTTCTAATCTGACTCAGATGGTTCAGGAATTAGGGGAGAAGCTCCATTTACATGAGTCAGGACAGATTGCCTCCACTCTGCATGTATCTAGTCATGATATGGAGCCGCAGATTAAGCTTCCTGAACAGTTCTCAGGTGACCATATAAAATTTCTGTCTTTCAAAGAGAATTGTAAACTTTATTTCAGATTACCCCCTTGTCATCCGGTTCTGAGAGCTAGCGCCTGGGCATAGTAATCTACCGTCTCCAGGGAGATCCCCAGTATTGAGCTTTTTCCTTGCTTGCTAATGCTGGTTGTCTCAGATCTGTCGAGGGGTTCTTCCAGGCCCTAGGTACCTTTTTGTATGATGAACCTGACAGGGCCATGGTAATGGAGACCGCTCTGAAGGCTTTGGTACAGGGAGACCAACCTGCCGAAGAGTATTGTACTCAGTTCAGGAGATGGTGTGTTCCTTATGGCTGGAATTAACCAGCCCTGAAAAGCCAGTTCAGGTCAGAGTTGTCTGAAAATCTCAAAGACTTGTTAGTGAACTTACCAGCTTCCTGAGACATCAGAGGAGACTATGACACTCTCTGTTCGACTTGAGACGTGTTGGGGAGAGCCCCGCAGGAACGTTGGCTTTTTTCCCCAGGAGGTGCTCCAGTCAGAGATCTGTCCTGTGAGCAGAGCAGATTTCTCTTCTGAGGAACCCATGCAGGTCGGGATGACTCGTAGAGATCAGCGTCGCCAACAAGGGGCCTGTTTCTATTGTGGCGAGTCAGATCATTGGATAAACCGATGCTCCAAGAAACCTTCTTCTGATAAATCTACCAAGACGGGAGCTTAAGAACCAGGTATTTCCCCAGTCGTCTGCATGACACCACATCCTGAGATTGACTCCCTCCTGATTGGACAGGAAAAACACAGAGAGGTTAAAACCCCCACCCCCTCCTCACATCACCAGTGTTTTTCCTGTCCCATCAGGATAGGAAGCAGGAGAGGTGCACTGAGCTCGTTTGGGCTCACCTGGAGTTATTTTTCATCTGCAGGCCGAGGTCGGATCTGCAGTGCAGCTCTCCCTCCTCTGTTCGGTTAGGCCTGGGCTCGGGCGCATACGTAGTGCCCCTGCGAAGATTCCCTCTGCAGCGGTCCCGGAGGGCTTGATGCAAAGGGAAGGAGGAACACGGCGGATCGGCACTGAGATGTGTCCCGGCCGGCAGGCAAATGACGTCAGACGCCAGGGGCGGAGCTAAGCGCGCTGACGTCATCCACATGCGCCACAGGTCCTGAAGCGGCACGAGGAAGACGCTATAAAAATGCACAGGACCTGTGTAATGGCGCCCTGCATAGCGTGGCTCTCATACTTGGAGCATCTCTGGAGCGGTCGGGAGTCAGGATGAGCACCCCCCTCACGCCGGGCTCTGGAACCGAGCCTGCATCAAACTCTGGGACAGTGAGTAACCTGTTCTCAGGCACATGCTTCGTATGGTGGGTTCAGTCTGCTCATCCTTTCCTCCCTTACCATTTCAGGGAGAAAAGGATTCGACTTCTGCAGCCAAAAAAACTAGAAAATGTGGTATTTGCTGCAAAAGATTATCTAACACGGGATCCAAAGCCCTGTGTAAAGAATGTACAGCCAGTGTCATCAGAGTCAGAGTCTTCTAGTTTAATTGAAGACATTAGAAAAGTGGTAAAAGAAGAGGTTCAGCTAGCCTTAACTGCCAGAGAACCTACTCCCCCCCCCCCCCCCCCCCCCAAAGTTCCCCCCACTCAGGACTCCCGTAGTGTTAAATCACTTATCCTGGATTCCGACTCTGAGGGGCTGGCGGTCTCAGACTCCGAATCTGTGCAAAAGCACCCAGGATCTTCAGACGAAGAGGGTGAATATAAGCGCTTCCTGTTCAATCCTGAAGATATTGATGAACTCATCAGGGCCACCATTCAGATGGAGATGCCTAAAGCGCCTAAGTCTACCCAACAAGAAATTTTTGGGGGTCTAGGTGAAAGGAAGAAGGCGGTTTTTCCAGTCCCTGATAATGTACAAAAATTAATTCGGTCAGAATGGGAAAATACGAATAAAGGATCCTTTATCCCAAGGGGAATTAAGAGGTGCTACCCCTTTAGCCAAGAGGACTGTACGGATTGGGAGACTATTCCAAAAGTAGACGCGCCAGTGGCCGAGGTAGCAAAACATACGGCCCTGCCGTTTGAGGATTCGGCACAGTTGAAAGATCCTCTAGACAGGAAAGCGGAGAGTCTCTTGCGAAAGACCTGGGAGACTACGGCGGCCCTTCTCAAACCAGGCGTCGCCTCTACATGTGTGGCCAGAACACTGAACCTTTGGCTAGACCAGCTGGAGATACATCTGGTCAATAAGACACCACGGGATCAAATTCTAGAGAGCTTGCCTCCATTAAAGATGGCAACCTCCTTCCTAGCAGACGCAGCAGCCGAATCAGTAAAACTATCTGCCCGTACAGCTGTTCTCTCAAATACAGCGAGAAGGGCACTATGGCTTAAAGCGTGGTCGGGAGATATCACATCTAAAAATAAATTAATCGCACTCCCCTTCCACGGTCAGTACGTTTTCGGAGAAGATTTGGACAAAATCCTAGACAACGCGACAAATAAAAAAAAGGGGTTTTCCAGAGGAAAGATATAAACAAAAAAGGCAACCCTTTCGTGACTTTTTTTTTTCAGCCCGAGAATAAAAAAAGATAACGGGAAGACTGGGAGGTGGAGCTATGCGAAGGGAGGCAGGGGGAGAAGTTTTCTCTTCAACCCAAATTGGGCTGAAGCCTCCTCATCCAACAGCAAACAATGACGCCATACCAGTGGGGGGAAGACTCAGCTCCTTTCTAAGATCTTGGGAGCACGTAACAAACAGCCGGTGGATCTTAAGTATTATACAGGAGGGTTATCTGATAGATCTTCTCTCTTCCCCTCCACAGAAATACGTGATCACTACCCTCCCCCCCCCCCCCCCATCTCAAACTGCAACCTTAAAAAACTACATAAAAAACCTATTAACCTTGGCCGCCATAGAGCCCGTTCCAAAAAATCAGACAGGGCTGGGATTCTATTCCCGCCTCTTCATTATAAAGAAGCCAAACGGGAAATCCAGGGTAATTATAAATCTGAAACATCTAAACAAATATGTAAGATATCAAAAATTCAAAATGGAGTCCCTGAAGTCAGCAGTGAAGCTCTTAAAGATGGATGCAGTGATGGCCACAATAGATTTAAGCGATGCCTATTATCATGTCCCAATTCACAGGTCGTTAAGGGAGTTCCTAAGGTTCGCTATAAAATTGGAGGGAAACATTTAGCATTTCCAGTTCAGGTGTCTCCCCTTCGGGATCTCTTCTGCCCCAAGGGTTTTCACCAAAATAATGGCGGAAGCCTTGACAACCTTGAGAGAAAAAGCAATTTGTGTGATCCCCTATCTGGACGACCTACTGGTAGTGGCAGACAACATAGAGACCATGGAAATCCATCTCGGGTTAGTCCTGGATCATCTACAGAACCTAGGTTGGCTCATCAATTGGGAAAAATCGGATTTAATCCCATCCAAACGGAAGGGTTTTCTGGGCATAACTTTAGACAGTCTCCCAAAGATCCTTTCTGCCACCTCAAAAGATAGTAAAACTTCAAACAGCTTTGAGGAGGTTCAAGAAGGAGAAATTCTGTTCGATAAGACAGGCTATGAAGGTGTTAGGGAGTCTGTCTGCTTGCATTCCAGCAGTAGCCTGGGCACAGTTCCATCTAAGACCACTCCAGAAGTTCATCTTGGACAAATGAACAGATCGCAATTAACCCTAGAGAGGAAAATATTCTTGGATGCAGAGACCAAAAAATCACTAACTTGGTGGCTCAGCAAATCCAACCTAGAAAACTGGATTTTTTGGGCACAAGATCTCCCTCTAGTCATCACAACAGATGCCAGCCTCCACGGTTGGGGAGCGGTCGTCCTAGGGGAACGCCTACCAGGGAACATGGGGTAATTACGTAAGTCAGCAATCCTCAAATTTCAAGGAGCTGAGGGCAGTGTGGGAAGCACTGAAACACACGAGTCAGCTGGCAGAAGGACGTCACATCCTAGTCTACTCGGACAACGCTACAGCCGTGGCCTTCATCCAACACCAGGGAGGCACAAGGCATCGCCTGTTACAGAACCTGGCAAACAAAATCTTTTCCTGGGCAGAAGGCAACATTCAATCTCTTTCAGCGGTTCATCTGAAGGGAGTTTTAAACATTCAGGCCGATTACCTAAGCCGGCACAGACTAGACCCAGGGGAATGGATGTTAGCCCCAGAAGCCTTCCACTTAATCACAAAGAAATAGGGCAGGCCGACGATAGACCTGTTTGCATCCAGGAGAAATCATCAGCTAAACCAGTTCTTCTCCCTCAACCCCAGGGATCATCCTCGGGCAGTAGACGCCTTCAACCAGAGTTGGACAACAAACTTAGTCTACGCATTGGCCCCCCCCCCCCCCCCATTTCCGCTTATCCCCAGAGTGTTACAGAAGTTCCTAAAAGAAAATTGTACACTAATCCTGATAACCCCCTTCTGGCCCAAGAGAAGTTGGTTCTCCCTCTTGAAAGCCCTCAGTGTGGAAGCTCCTCTCCTTCTTCTACCTCGGAGGCCGGACCTTCTAAGTCAGGGACCCATCACTCACCCAGACCTGAAAATACTAAAGTTAACAGCCTGGATTCTGAAGAATCCAACTTATTAAACTTTGGTTTATCAAAAAAAGTAGTGAACTCCTTAGCAGGAAGCAGAGTACCAACGACAAGTACCAAAAAATATGGAAGAAATTCGCTGATTGGTCCGGAACCTCCTTCAACTAGTTCAGAGCCAACATCTCGCTAATCCTGGATTTTCTTCAAGAAGGGCTAGATTTAGGTCTATTCCCCCAATACCCTTAGGGTCCAGGTATCTGCCTTAGGAGCACTGTATAATACCAAGCTAACGGAACATCCCTGGATATCCAGATTCCTTAAGGCAGCAGATAGGATCAGACCTACGATTAGAAACATGGTGCCACCATGGAACCTTAATACAGTACTATGGGGTCTAACCTCCGATCCATTCGAACCTCTGGACTCTATTCACATCAGATGGCTTACCGTTAAAACTTTTTTTTTGGTGGCAATAACCTCAGCCAGAAGGGTCTGTGAGCTGCAGGCCTTGTCCATCCAAGAACCATTCCTTACAATATTTGAGGACAAATAAATTTTCAAATTAGACCCAACTTTCCTCCCCAAGGTAGTCTCGACCTTCCATAGGTCTCGGGACATTGTTCTCCCTTCGTTCTGTGACGATCCGAAAAATGATCAGGAAACCACTTTCCACACATTAGATGTCCGGAGAGCGGTCTTAAAATACCTGGAAGCTACCAGTCTTTGGAGAATAGACAAAAATCAGTTTGTCCAATTTTCAGGTCCTAAGAAGGGGAGGAAAGCGGCGAAAAGTTCCATCTCCAGATGGATTAAGATGGCCATCTCCGAAGCATACAAAGCTCAGGGAAAAGATGTCCCTGCTTCCCTAAAGGCACATTCTACGAGAGGCATGGCCGCCTCCTGGGCGGAAAAAGCTTCAGCCTCCTTACAACAGATTTGCAGGGCAGCAACCTGGAAAAGAGTTCATACTTTCACTAAGCACTATAGGCTAGACTCAGTGGCGTCTCTAGCTTTCAAATTTTGGGGGGGCACACTGGGGGCCAGGACAAAAGTAGGGGGGCAGCTATAACAACGATACATTTACACAAGTACACTTAGAAATGCTGCGATACTTTACCCAATACCTAAAACCGCAACAGGGAAGAAAAGTCCAGCTGTCTGTGGATGACACTGCTATGGGGGGGATCTGTGGATGCCACATACCGTGTAATGTATAGCATCTTATGCTATATGTGTCATCCACAGATCCACCCCATGACAGTGTCATCCCCATTTCCCCCTCCATAACAGTGTCATCCCCATTTCCCCCTCCCTATAACAGTGTCATCCACAGATCCCCATCCCCGCCACTCACAGGAGTGTACATTTGACATTTCTAAACCGTAATCCATATCCTGCAGTAACTTTAACTTTAAATCAGGATTAAGCGGCCGCTCATCTCTACTAGTACCTTAACCTTACACCACTCGGCTAGCTTCGGAAACAGGGCCAGGCTACAGCCTACAGGTACTGCCTGTTAGTTCTTATCGAGCGAGTGCTGATTTCTGCAGGTCAGAGGATACGGATTACAGTTTAGAAGAAATGTACACTCCTGTGAGCGGTCCAGTGGCGGATCAGAGCCTGGTCTCGGGAGGGGCACTTCCAGATTATTTTCTGTCCACCGCCACAGAACAAGGGTGCTTATAGAACAGACTGCACAGTGTACCGGTATACTATATATTGTGGGGCACAGCATGGCGGTATACTGTATATTGTGGGGCACAGTGTAGGCTATATGTGTATAACAAACATATTTGACATGAAGACTTAGTTACTTGGCTTGGCCCTTGGGGGTCTCGGACGCCACTTCCACACTTTGGCCGGGGGCTCGGCGGAGCTCATGTGTTTTATCCTAATGAGAAAGATTTCATAATAAGGATTTGGAGAAGAGGCAGAGGAATAGCAGAGCAGGGAGAGGCTGGTGCTGCTACTAGGGGTCATACCATGTGGGAGTAATAAAGCCCACCATAATGCCCCCCGGTAGTAATAATTCTCCTTATAATGTGACAATGCAAAAAATACCCCCTTATGCCCCCATTTGAGCTAATGTCCCCCATAATGTGCCAGTATAAAATACCCCTATATAGTGCCCCCAGTAAATGCCCCATAGTGCTCCTCTCCCCCTTCCTCCCAGTGCCCCCATAATGTACCAGTATAAAATGCCCCAGTAGATGCCCTCAATGTCCCACATAATTTTGCAAGTATAAATTACCCCTTCTTAGTTCCCCCATAGATGACATTACGTGCCAGTAATAAGCCCCCCATCATGTGCCAGTAATAGGCCCCCCCATCATGTGCCAGTAATAGGCCCCCCCATCATGTGCCAGTATTAAGCCCCCCATCATGTGCCAGTATTAAGCCCCCCCATCATGTGCCAGTATTAAGCCCCCCCATCATGTGCCAGTATTAAGCCCCCCCCATCATGTGCCAGTATTAAGGCCCCCCCCCCCCCATCATGTGCCATTATTAAGTAAGTACTCCCCCTTCATGTGCCATTAAGTAAGTCCCCCCCCAATGTGCCATCATTAAGTAAGTCCCCCCCCAATGTGCCATCATTAAGTAAGCCCCCCCCATCATGTGCCATTATTAGGCAAGTTCCCCCCCCCCCCCCCAAGTATCACTATTGTAAAAAAAAAAAAAAAAAAAAATTATACTTACCTCAGTGTCAGCGATGCGATGCAGGCCTCTTCTGGCCTGTGTCCCACGCTGTATGGCTCAGGCGGCGCGATGACGTCATCGCGCGCCTGCGCCGGCCTCTGATAGGCTGCAGGCACTAGACCGGCAGCCTATCAGAGCAAGGGGAAGGGACACGCCTCTTCCTCCCCTGCACCGCCGCTTAGTAATGGGAAGTTCGGATCTTTTAGGTGAATCGGTTCATTTGAATTAGCTCATTCAAATGAACCGATTCATGAATCGGATCTTCGGTTCACTTGGTGAGTCAGACTGCTGAGCTGACTCGCAAGTGAACCGAAGACTCTAGGTGCCGGTGCGCATGCGCAGATGCTTGATACATTCGATTCACTCACTACTTGCTGCGCTGCTGCCTCAGTGCAGTCGGCTCGTCTTCTTCAGCTCTCTCTGAACTCTGATTACTAGTATTGAGTGATTTATTATAGTAAAGGGAAGCTGAGGCTGACGCCGGACAGGAGGACTCAGGAGTCAGACAGGAGTCAGAAGCTGTCACTGTGGTGTGCAATGTGAATTGTTGTCTGTTGTGCATTGTTACCCACAGTGACAACAATCCATAAAGGTGATGTGAACCCACCCTTAGGCCCCTTTCACACTTGCGTTGTCCGGATCCGGCATAGAGTTCCGTCGTCGGGGCTCTATGCCAGAAGAATCCTGATCAGGATTATACCCATGCATTCTGAATGGAGAGAAATCCATTCAGGATGCATCAGGATGTCTTCCATTCCGGAACGGAACGTTTTTTGGCTGGAGAAAATACCGCAGCATGCAGTACTTTTTGCTCCGGCCAAAAATCCTGAAGACTTGCCGCAAGGCCGGATCCGGAATTAATGCCCATTGAAAGGCATTAATTAAAGACGTTTAGCTTTTTCTCAATGGTTACCATGGATGCCGGGACGCTAAAGTCCTGGCAGCCATGGTAAAGTGCAGTGGGGAGCGGGGAGCGGCATACTTACCGTCCGTGCGGCTCCCGGGGCGCTCCAGAGTGACGTCAGGGCGCCCCAGGCGCATGGATGACGTGATCGCATGTACACATCATTCATGCGCATGGGGCGCTCTGACGTCATTCTGGAGAGCCCCAGGAGCCGCACGGACTGTAAGTATACCGCTCCCCCGCTCCTCACTACTACTATGGCAACCGGGACTTTAATAGCGTCCTGGCTGCCATAGTAACACTGAACGCATTTTGAAGACAGATCCGTCTTCAAATGCTTTCAGTACACTTGCGTTTTTCCGGATCCGGCGTGTACCTCCGGCAAGTGGAATACACGCCGGATCCGGACAACGCAAGTGTGAAAGGGCCCTTAGTTATATAGCTACTGAATGAGATGCCTTCAGTGGCGTACCGCCCATAGAGGCAGACCACGCCACTGCTATGGGGCCCGCGGCACTGGGGGGCCCGTAGCGCAGATAAGGCCCCGCCCACTGATGACCTGCAGCCGGCTATGCGGCTGCTTTTCTCCCCAGGGCCCCCCCCCCCATGTTTAGCTGAATCGCCTCCCAGAGGCGCGGCTAAGTCCTCAACACCCGCCCCCCTCCTCAGCGCTGCGCTCTGAAACACCCGATCCTCCTCTCGTCGGCGTCCCAAATCCGGCGCAGTGCCGGCGATTGCCTGCGCTCTGATAATACGGCTGAGTGACGATGTTGAAGCTGTTGCCCTCAGCCGTATTATCAGAGCGCAGGCGCCGGCAATCGCCGGCACTGCGCCTGCGCGGGATTTGGGACGCCGACGAGAGGAGGATCGGGTGTTTGCAGAGCGCGGCGCTGAGGAGGGGGGCGGGTGTTGAGGACTTAGCCGCGCCTCTGGGAGGCGATTCAGCTAAATGATGGAGGCGTTAGTAGTTTTCATATTTAGGCGGGCACGGCACTAATCAGATGGGCACCGTTCCTGGGCACCGTGGAGAAAGAAAAACGCCCCTCTGGGCCCCAGTCCTTACAGCAAGAATCGATTTTTAGAAGAAAGGACAAGACTGACATGGAAAAGAAGAACACAGATGGAAAAAAGGTACTTTATTAAACATGGATCCATGAGTACCTTTTTTCCATCTGTCTTGTTCTTTGGATTGTGAGTCTTGTCATTTCTTCAAAAAATCGATTCTTATGATATGTAAATGACGCTGTAAGGAGCCCAGAGGGGCGTTTTTCTTTCTCCACGGTGCCCAGGAACGCCCCTGTGAAGTGCCGTGCCCGGCTAAATTTGAAAACTAATAACGCCTCCAAGTTCATCTAAATCGCCTCCCAGAGGCGCGGCTAAGTGCTCAACACCCCCCCCTCCTCAGCGCCGCGCTCTGCGGCAAACACCCCGATCCTCCTCTCGCCGGCATCCCAAATCCCGCGCAGGCGCAGTGCTGGCGATTGCCTGCGCTATGATAAGATGACTGACGGCACTGCGCCTGCGCGGGATTTGGGATGCCGGCGAGAGGAGGATCGGGGTGTTTGCCGCAGAGCGCGGCGCTGAGGACGGGGGGTGTTGAGCACTTAGCCGCGCCTCTGGGAGGCGATTTAGATGAACTTGGAGGCGTTATTAGTTTTCAAATTTAGCCGGGCACGGCACTTCACAGGGGTGTTCCTGGGCACCGTGGAGAAAGAATAACGCCCCTCTGGGCTCCTTACAGCGTCATTTACATATCATAAGAATCGATTTTTTGAAGACATGACAAGACTCACAATCCAAAGAACAAGACAGATGGAAAACAGGTACTCTGTTAAACATGGATTCATGAAAAAAAAATTGGGGGTAAATTGCTAGTGACAGATTCCCTTTAAGGCTACTTTCACACTTGCGTTCAGAGCGGATCCGTCTGGTGTCTGCACAGACGGATCCGCACCTATAATGCAAACGCTTAGATCCGTTCAGAACGGATCCGTTTGCATTAACATGAACAAAAAAAAACCAACATTTTTTTTTTTTTTGTTCATGATAGTGCAAACGGATCCGTTTTGACTTTACATTGAAAGTCAATGGGGGACGGATCCGTTTGAAAATTGAGCCATACTGTGTCAACTTCAAACGGATCCGTCCCCATTGACTTACATTGTAAGTCTGGACGGATCCGTTTGCCTCCGCACGGCCAGGCGGACACCCGAACGCTGCAAGCAGCGTTCAAGTGTCCGCCTGCTGAGCGGAGGACAGACGGAGCCATACTGATGCATTCTGAGCGGATCCGCATCCACTCAGAATGCATTAGGGCTGGACGGATCCGTTCGGTGCCGCTTGTGAGAGCCTTCAAATGGAGCTCACAAGCGGAGACCCGAACGCAAGTGTGAAAGTAGCCTAACATGGCACCCCAAATAAGGAGACCTGCAGGCTGCAGCAGATATCCCATGTGACAGGTCACCCCCAGGAAACCCCTAACAGTTTCTGTAGGTCATGTATAAATTTATTTAATGGGGGTGTGGCATGGGAGGAGCAAAGTCAGGAAGTGGGAGGGGCCATGGTGGGTAGTGGGCGGGGTTAAGGGGCCCAATTCAGATTTTTGCTATGGGGCCCAGTGATTCCTATGTACGCCTCTGGATGCCTTTAACATATATATCTCCTGAGAAGCCAATTTGATTCTAAAGGGTTAATTTAATTCAACCTGTAATCTAAACTCTTGTGTCATCTGTCACTTCTCCTGTCCCTTAATCTTATTACTGCTGCAACAAAAGCAGCCTCAGCCTCAGTGTAAGGCTACTTTCACACTAGCGTTCATGGGTCCGTTCGTGAGCTCCGTTTGAAGGAGCTCACGAGCGGACCCGAACGCCTCCGTCCAGCCCTGATGCAGTCTGAATGGAGCGGATCCGCTCAGACTGCATCAGTCTGGCGGCGTTCAGCCTCCGCTCCGCTCGCCTCTGCACGGACAGGCGGACAGCTGAACGCTGCTTGCAGCGCTCAGCTGTCCGCCTGGCCGTGCGGAGGCGAGCGGATCCGTTCAGACTTACAATGTAAGTCAATGGGAACGGATCCGCTTGAAGAGGTCACCATATGGCTCAATCTTCAAGCGGATCCGTCCCCCATTGACTTTACATTGAAAGTCTGAACGGATCCGCTCAGGCTACTTTCACACTTAGAATTTTTTCTAAGTTATTAATGCAGACGGATCCGTACTGAACGGAGCCTCCGTCTGCATTAATATGATCGGATCCGTTCAGAACGGATCCGCCCGAACGCTAGTGTGAAAGTAGCCTTAAATATGACCAGTGCGGCGGCCTCCCCCTCCCTCCCTCCCCAGTATTAAATATGACCAGTGCGGCCCCCTCCCTCTATATTTATTGGTGGCCGGGCCAGTGCGGATTCCAAGTATTGTGAGCAGTGCGGCCTCCCCTCTCCCCCCCTAATTAAAATCACCCCCCCCCCCATCATTGGTGGCAGCGGAGAGTACCGATCGGAGTCCCAGTTTAAATCGCTGGGGCTCCGATCGGTTACCATGGCAACCAAGACGCTATTGCAGTCTTGGCTGCCATGGTTACTTGGCAATAAATACAAGCATTATACTTACCTGAAGAGCTGCGATGTCTGACCGGCCGGGAGCTCCTCCTACTGGTAAGTGAAAGGTCTGTGCGGCGCATTGCTAAAGACCTGTCACTTACCAGTAGGAGGAGCGCCCGGCCGGTCAGACATCGCAGCTCTTCAGGTAAGTATAATGCTTGTATTTATTGCCAAGTAACCATGGCAGCCAAGACTGCAATAGCGTCTTGGTTGCCATGGTAACCGATCGGAGCCCCAGCGATTTAAACTGGGACTCCGATCGGTACTCTCCGCTGCCACCAATGATGGGAAGGGGGGGGGGGGGTGATTTTAATTAGGGGGGGAGAGGGGAGGCCGCACTGCTCACAATACTTGGAATCCGCACTGGCCCGGCCACCAATAAATATAGAGGGAGGGGGCCGCAATGGTAATATTTAATACTGGAGAGGGAGGGGGCCGCAATGGTAATATTTAATACTGGAGAGGGAGGGGGCCGCACTGGTAATATTTAATACTGGGGAGGGAGGGGGAGGCCGCCGCACTGGTAATATTTAATACTGGGGAGGGAGGGGGAGGCCGCACTGGTCATATTTAATACTGGGGAGGGAGGGGGAGGCCGCCGCACTGGTAATATTTAATACTGGGGAGGGAGGGGGAGGCCGCACTGGTCATATTTAATACTGGGGAGGGAGGGAGGGGGAGGCCGCCGCACTGGTAATATTTAATACTGGGGAGTGAGGGGGGCCCGCACTGGCCACCAATAAGTTAATTACAGGAGGAGGGGGGGGGGGGGGGTCTGCCCCCTGCTGCCTGGCAGCATCTGCCAGGCAGCAGGGGGCAGTCATGTACACAGTTCTCAGTATATTCTAACATGAAGCGTCCCCATCACCATGGGAACGCCTCTGTTAGAATATACTGTCGGATCTGAGGTTTACGATGTAACTCAAATCCGATGGTATATTCTAACATAGAGGCGTTCCCATGGTGATGGGGACGCTTCAAGTTAAAATATACCATCGGATCGGAGAAAACTCCGATCTGATGGGGACTCCTGACTTTGCATTGAAAGTCAATGGGGGACGGATCCGTTTGAAATTGCACCATATTGTGTCAACGTCAAACGGATCCGTCCCCATTGACTTGCATTGTAAGTCTGGACAGATCCGTTTGGCTCCGCACTGCCAGGCGGACACTAAAACGCTGCAAGCAGCGTTCAGGTGTCCGCCTGCTGAGCGGAGCGGAGGCCAAACGGTGCCAAACTGATGCATTCTGAGCGGATCCGCATCCACTCAGAATGCATTAGGGCTGTACGGATCCGTTCGGGGCCGCTTGTGAGAGCCTTCAAACGGAACTCACAAGCGGAGCCCCGAACGCTAATGTGAAAGTTTGTGACTCATTCGATTCATTGAGTTAAAAGAGCAGTGAGTCAGAGGGTAGAACAGGTAAGTCGGATCTTTAGATTCTTTAACTTGTGACTCATTCGATTCCTTTCTATTCTTAGACTCCCTGCACTTACTTGTGTCTGAGTCACGACTCGATTCAGAGAGCTGCCAGTGTGCTTGCCTTGCCCCCTCAGCTCTGGTCGGTGATTGGTTGGTGGGCGGGGAGGGGTGGGTCTGGCAGAAGCCAGCTTCCACTCTGAGATCATATTAGGCTCCTCCCCGTCCCTCCCTCAGGCTCCGGGTCCCTGCGTCCCTGCTGCCAGCAGCGTGAGGTGAGAGACTCTCTGTGACTGAGCTGAGCTGAACTCGGATCAGTCAAGTGAATGCTGCTGGCAGCAGGGACGCTGGGGGGGGGGGGGGGGGGCGCATTTTAGTTGGGGGGGGGGGCCCAGCATGATGTTGGGGGGGGGGGGGGCGCATTTTAGTTGGGGGGGGGGGGGCCCAGCATGATGTTGGGGGGGGGGGGGGCGCATTTTAGTTGGGGGGGGCCCAGCATGATGTTGGGGGGGGGGGGCCGTGGCCCCCTCTGGCCCCCCCCCCTGGCGACGCCACTGGCTAGACTTAGCCGCTAATGATGACCTAAGATTCGGACGTAAGGTCCTGTCGGCAGTCGTGGTCCCCCCCCCCCCTAATTGTATCTTTGATATTATCTCAGGATGTGGTGTCATGGAGGCGACTGGGGAAATGAGTATTACACTCACCGGTAATCCGGTTTCCTGGAAGTCTCCATGACACCACATACATCCCACCCTTTTTTTTCTGCTATTAGCTATTATCCTTTCATCCTGGGGTTCTTCGTTAAAATACACTGGTGATGTGAGGAGGGGGTGGGGGTTTTAACCTCTCTGTGTTTTTCCTGTACAATCTCAGGATGTGGTGTCATGGAGACTTCCAGGAAACCGGATTACCGGTGAGTGTAATACTCATTTCCTAATGTGGTCAAGAAAGATATCTACCTATTGCTGTCTCCATGGGTTTTAACAAATCTTCTGGTAATGTGTTCATTGACTCAGGTTCTGCTGCCAACTTTGATATGAGGTTTTCATTAAAGTTGGGTATTTCGATTTTGACACTACCCATCCACATCATGGCTATCGATTCCACCCCCTGATGGGTGGTACTGTGAAGTATTCTACCCCTGAGATATCCTTGACTGTAGGGGGGTGTCACTCTGAAATGTGTTCTGTTGGTTTCAGAAAACTTACCAGTAGAGGTGGTACTGGGAATGCCTTGGCTCCAGTTACATAACCCCATTATTGACTGGACCAAGGGTGAACTGGTGAATGGGGGGGGGGGTCTCTCAGCAGAATCCAATACATTGCCTTTTACTCTTAAAGGAATATATGGATGTGTTCTCCTCCTCGAACCCCGAGTTGCTACCGCCCCATAGACCTTATGATTGCGCCATTGAATTGGTAGAGGGGGCCAGATATCCCCAGGGACGTATCTATAATCTTTCCAGACCTGAACGCAAGGCCATGGAAGATTATATTGAAGAGTCTCAGTAAGGGACACATTAGGCCTTTTGTATCTCCTATAGGGGCAGGATTTTTCTTTGTCAAAAAGAAAGATGGAGGCCTCAAACCTTGCATCGACTACCAGGAGTTGAATAAGATTACGATCAAGAATCAATACTCCCTTCCATTGATTCTTGATTTTGTTTAATCAGGTAATGGGGGGGTGCTTCCTGGTTCTCTAAAATTTTTATCTGAAGGGGGCATATAACTTGATTCAAATTAAGTAGGGAGATGAGTGGAAGACGGCTTTCAATACACCAGCTGGACAATTTGAGTACCTTGTAATGCCTTTTGGACTCGGCAATGCGCCAGCTGTGTTTCAAAACTTTATGAATGATATTTTTAGGGAATTCCTGGGTATATTTGTAATTGTTTACCATGATGATGATTTTTATATATATTTTTTTTTTTTTACCCCCCCTGATTGAGAGTCATGTATGTCATGTGAAACAAGTGTTGGAGGTTTTGAGGAAGAATCAATTGGCGGCCAAACAGGAGAAATGTGTTTTTGGGGTACAAGAGATTCTGTATCTTGGGTATGTCCTCACTGCTCATGCTTTTACAATGGATCCCAGCAAGGGAATTGGCAATTTTGGACTGGGTAAGGCATCATCCTAAAAGGCCTTGCACCGTTTTTTAGGATTTGCTAATTACCGTAGATTTATAAAAAAAAAAAAATTCAGTAATTGCTAGGCCCTTGACCGACTTTGCCAAAAAAGGGCAGACCTGGAGAACTGGTCTGTTGAGGCTACTAAAGCTTTTGAGACACTTAAGAAGGCTTTCAGCTGCGTCCCAGTTTTTATTCAGCCGGATCAAGAGAGACCTTTCATTGTGGAGGGGGATGCCTCTGAGGACGGAGTGGGGGCGGTTGTCTCTCAAGGTCCCACTAGTCTTACCAATTTAAGGCCTTGTGCCTTCTTTTCCCCCCAAAAAATCTCCTTCCGAGAGAATTTTTGATGTGGGGAATTGTGAATTGCTGGCCATCAAATGGGCATTTGAGGAGTGGAGACATTTTCTTGAAGGGGCTAAGCATTGTGTTACCATTGTTACTGATCACAAAAATCTGATGTTTCTTGAGTCTGCTAAGAGGTTGAATCCCTGTCATGCCAGATGGGCATTGTTTTTCACACGCTTTAATTTCTCAATCGCTTTCAGGCCAGGAAATAAGAACGTGAAGGCAGATGCCGGCTGTTGGGTGAGTGTCATGACTCTGTTTTGTGTGGACATCATGGTATCAAGTGTACTAAGGAGTTGGTATCCAGGTCTTATTGGTGGCCCACCCTGTTCAAGGATATCAAGTCCTTTGTGTTGGCCTGCGAGGTGTGTGCCACGTCCAAAACCCCTAGAACTCGTCCTGCTGGTGAACTCTTACCTCCACCCATTCCCAGTAGACCCTGGTCCCATATTTCTATGGACTATATCAACAATCTGCCACCTGCTGAGGGTAAGACTATGATTTGGGTAGTGGTCAACAGATTCAGTAAGATGGTACATTTTGTTCCCCTTGCTAAACTTTTGAATGCTAAAACTCTGGCCTCTTTGTATGTCTGCATAGTGTTCCCGAGAACATTGTGTCTGATAAGGTTGTCCAGTTTGTGTCGCTTTTTGGAGAGCCTTCTGTCAGAGGTGCCAAATCTCATTGTCCTTCTCGTCTGCCTATCCTCCTGAGAGTAACGGGCAGACGGAGCAACTTAATCAGTCTGTCAATTTCTCAGGTCATATGTCTATGGTGATAAACAGTTGTGGGTTAAATACCTTCCTTTGGCAGAATTTACGATTAATAACCATGTTAATTCCTCCGCTGGTGTCTCCCCATTCTTTTGTAATTACGGTTTCCATCCTAGTTTTCATTCCGGGTCATCTGTCTCCTCGTCTAACCCTGAGGTGGATAAGGTCTCATCTGAACTGTGCAGTTTGGGCCCGGGTTCAGTCGAACCTAGAGAAGGCTCAAAATAATCAAAAAACTTAAAGCTAATAAGAGACGTTCTAGGGGGATGGATTTTCAGGTTGGGGATCAGGTGTGGTTGTCCTCTAAGAATGTGCCTCTTAAGGTGGCATCCAAATAGTTTGCACCTCGTGTTATCGGTCCGTACAAGATTACGGAGGTAATCAATCCAGTGTCGTTTAGATTAAGGTTGCCTGATTCGTTCCACATCCATAATATCTTCCATAAATCTCTGCTGAAAAAACATGTTACCCCTGTTATTCCTTCACAACCTGCTCCACTGCCGGTACTGGTTAATATTTCTGAGGAACTTGTGGTTTCAAAAATTTTGGATGTTAGGAGAGTCCGCAACTCTTTACAGGATCTGGTACACTGGAAAGGCTATGGACCGGAGGAAAGGTCCTGGGTACCGGCTAATGATGATCACACGACTAGGCTTATAAAAAAAAATATATCATTTGGAACATCCTGCGAAGCTGTTGCCTGGGCCCTTGGTGTCGGTGGCCTTGCGTGAAGGAGGGAGTACTGTCACGATGCGGGGGATGGCAGAGGCGCGCTCACGTAATCAGCGTGCCTGGCATCGCCCGTTCCCATGACAACCGCATTAGGGCTGAGCGCCGAGCTGATTACTTGGCGCTCGGTTGCATCAGAACTCGGTAGTCATGTGACGCTGGCCACATCACATGACTCCACTGGCGCTCTAAACAGGCAATCTGCTCGCCACAGATTGCCTGTTATTTGGTTCTTTCCTGCATGATGCTCACCTGGTTTGTTTGTTCCTGCTTGGCTTCCGATTTTCCCCACCGTCTCCTCCTCTGGTCTTGGCGTGCTCTCCTGGTTTGACTTCGGCTTGTCCTGATGATTCTCTGCTTGCTCCTCCGGTACCTTTTCTGCTCTCTTGGTTTTTACGCGGCTTGTTTGACCTTTTTCTGTTTGTCTTCCCTGCACTATCCTAGCTAAGGGTTTGTCAACCAGTTGTCCTTTGTCGCTAGGACTTGCGAGGCAAGTAGGCAGGCACAGGGGTGAGGGTGGAATTCAGTGGTCACTACCCCACCCCCTGTGTGTGTGACACCCTCATTCCAGTTATTACTTTAGTTGCCCTCCTCTGAGCACTCTCCAGCTCTGCTATGTTTGCCTTGTACACAGGAGCCCAGAACTGTACACATTACTCCATGTGTGGTCTCACTAGTGATTTGTAAAGTGGCAGAACTATGTTCTCATCATGTGCATCTTTTCATGCAACCCATTATCTTATAGGCCTTGGCAGCAGCTTGGGTCTGTGGTATAGACCATGATTCATGGTCTTTCTGGGGGAGGGGGGGGGGGGAAACATGAAGATCAGACATCTCCCTTCCCCTTATACAGGTTTTATGAACAAATATATTAGGGTTACAGAACTGACAAAAACAAACAGGAAGTCCAATAGTTAATTACTGGTGCCCTACAACTAGGTTCGCCAAGAACCAATTCTTCTGTGTAGTGGATCACTGGAGGTAACTGGGGAGTTGTGCACAATGTAGCTAACAGGAACCGGTAGGGGCAAACAATCTTTTGGTCCTTGGAAAACTATACATGTCTTAGAAGAAACTGAATTGTTAATGGACTTTTCTGGAAATCTGATTCTGCTATTTTCCAGGAAGTAAATAGGATTATTTCTCAGCATGCTATTTTGCCATTTAAATTGTGGATTTTCCATCATCTCCAGAAATTTTAGCATAGATACTCCTACAACTGTGGGGTATTTGTTAAGGCATTTTAGTTTTCGCCTCAGGCAGCAGAAAGACTGGATGGACCCCTGTGTACCCGCCTACCTTTGTATGCTGTACTCGGGCAGTAAAAGAGCAGCAGCGGGCTGCACACCATCAAAGTTGTAGAAATGAATCTGCAGGAGATCATGGACATTGTTGATGTCATCATCTACCATGCTTCTCTGGCCACTGCTTCACAGGATGGATAGGTGCTCTGGAGATTGCTCATGTTTGCTGCCTCTCTGTGTTGGGCATCATTACTACTGGTAAACTCTTCTTCAGTTTAGGATTCCCTAGGACTGGTGTTACCAAGACACAGTTGTCTTCTAATCCAGGTTTTTTCGTCTTATTTTTGCCGGTGGGAATGGCCTAGCCTGATGGTCCATGGAGCTTGGGTGCCGCTTTTATTATGGGGGCTTCACCCGACTCTTTCACAAGATTAGGTTCAGTATTTTCATGTCCAGTGTCATGATGTAAAGACGAGACCTCACCCTTAACAGCTATAGATTGTTGTCTGGAAGACTTTTCATGATGGATTTTTATTTTTATTTTGTATTAAGTCTTTTTTTTAACGTGGTGAATTCTGGACAAACAAATGGCTCCACAGCAAAGCTCAACTTGCCCTGAAGCTGTTTTGTGCTGGTATTGGCCTCATCTGTCTTTTTGGTGGTATTGTCTGTACTTTGAGCAGTGTCCCTGGGTTGTGGAAATTACCCACGATGTTGTTTTTTTCTCTCTGGGACAGGTCTCGTGGTATGATGAGATCTTCATTATGTGCAGATATCTGATCAGTTACATCCTGACTATCCACAGCTATCAACATGGTATCAATATTCTCTCCTTTGTTGGTCTCTTCTCTTGTATATAACAGGATTTATAAATGCTGATTTGAATTAGCTCCTGACCTTTGTTACGATGGTTGCTTTCTTGACCAGGATGCTGGAATTCCTCGATAGTGTTCAACACTGTAAGGCTACTTTCACACGAGCGTTCGATCGGATCCGTTCTGAACGGATCCGATCATAATAATGCAGACGGAGGCTCCGTTCAGAACGGATCCGTCTGCATTATATTGGCATATAAAAGCTAAGTGTGAAAATAGCCTCAGACGGATCCGTCCAGACTTTCAATGTAAAGTCAATGGGGGACGGATCCGCTTGAAGATTGAGCCATATTGTGGCATCTTCAAACGGATCCGTCCCCATTGACTTACATTGTAAGTCTGGACGGATCCGCACGCCTCCGCACGGCCAGGCGGACACCCGAACGCTGCAAGCAGCGTTCAGGTGTCCGCCTGGCCGTGCGGAGGCGAGCGGAGCGGAGGCTGAACGCCGCCAGACTGATGCAGTCTGAGCGGATCCGCATCCATTCAGACTGCATCAGGGCTGGACGGAAGCGTTCTGCTCCGCTCGTGAGCTCCTTCAAACGGAGCTCACGAGCGGACAGCAGAACGCTCGTGTGAAAGTAGCCTAAGAGCACTCTTCTATAGAATGTTTGTGCACATCGCTGGACCACATCCTACGGAGTGCAGAGAAGATCTCCATAGTGTATTTTATTGAGTGTTTGTTTTTGTTTATTTTTTTATGAATAAACCAAACAGAATCGGAAACCTGGGAACAAAACTTGAATCATTCAAATCATGAATAGGAGCAATAAAAAACTGATTCCCAAGTCACCAACTAGTGTGACCACGCAAGGTAGACCATAGAAAACCCTTAATTGAGATTTCTCAGGACACCAGTAGACCTCTATTTACACACATTACGCAGTTCACCCTAATGGTAGCACCGCTGTCATAGTCTGGGCCTCAGTCCACCTGTCCCAGATCTCCACAAATATATCAGGGGTCCCCCTCACCATATAAGTCAACATGTACAAAGGTATCTCTGCATTAACCAATTGAATCTACTAGATCAAAGTGGGAGTCTTAGGAGGTTTCCAGTTTACGCAAATAAACTTTTCTCCCGTAAAACATAAGGAGACGAAACATTAGTTTCTCAAACTTGGCTGGAATTAAATCTGCTACCAGACCCAGTAAACACACTGCCGGGAAACATACTCCATGTAGTCCCAGCTTTGAGTTAATTAAAGCAGAAACTGGTGTATAACTGTGCAAGACCAAATCATGTGATGAGAAGACTTGAATCGAGGGCAGTATACCCACTTTTACTTGCATTTGCTGGAAATGAAAGTGAACAAAGTCTGTGGGGTGTAAAAAGCTATAGGAGGGCGCTGCCTGACTTGCCCCTCTCATGACTTTCTGTTCCTAGACTGTCTCATGTGCGCACATACTGAGACTCGGGACGCTGTATATTAATAAAATATATTTATTATACACTACAGTCTATTACCTATAATATATTACTAAACACTATATTAACCCACACCCTCTAAATATCATTCTACCCACCCAATATACAAATAACCACACACACCAGCAGCTCCTCCCCCACACCTAGTATTAACTGTCCCTAATATCCTAGGAGGTTGCTTGTCATTCCAGGGGTTGCTCGTTGCCCAGGGGATGACTCTCTTCTTGTGGGGCTGCTCATCTGGACGGCGAGCACCACCAGATTATTTAAACCCGGCGGGGTGTGCTTCTGAGTGGCCCTGCATGCAGTGCACGTGGGCTGGCGCAGTGATATGACCTCACCAAGCCAGCCTGCGTATGTGCCGGTACAGAGGTGCACTGCAGTGTGGAGCATCGGAGAGGGGACCGGCGTCCTGTATAATGGCGATCATCTGCCTTTGATGTGCCCGCAACTGGACATATTTGTCCAGTTGCCTGGGCTGTTCCCCTCCCCAACAGGAATAAGTGACTGGGCTTATATGTGCCTGTAGGGGAAGCTTAAAAGGGGACTTGTGTATGTATATGGGGAGGATTGGAGAAGGATATATAGAGGGAGGACTGGAGGAGGCTATATAATGTATATAAGGGGGTGACTGGAGAAGGGTATATAGTGTGTGTGTGTGTGTGTGTGTGTGTGTGTGTATAGAGGGAAGACTGGATGATGGTATATAATTTATATGTCCCAAAACAGAAGTCTCTGATACGTTGCCTGGAATCTTGGCGGTGCTGATCCTAAAAAAGTGACCTGGGTCGAAGTCGCAATGTTATTCACTGTAAATCTTGTATAGGACAGCGCTGCCGAATTTCTCTCATCCGATTTCTCTTTACACCATAAGGCTCATTCCTGGTAACCCGGACATGGGAACAAGGGCTTGAATCCACCAGCACTTACTTTCCCAATCCACACAACCTGTAGTATACCAAGGAGTTCGCAAGATAGTGAAGCACTGCCTCGTTCGTTTAGGTAAAATGGCTTATTATACTCACAAAGGCATATCATAAAGATAAAAGATCTCCACGCTGCCCGACCCGGGTTTTGCAATAAAGAAGGGCACCCCTGACTAAGCTTGATTGCGAAACCTGGGGCGGGAAGCGTGGTTATCTTTTCTTTGTGATATGCCTGTTTCAAGTGGATACTTGTGAGTATAATAAACCATTTTACCTAAACGGACGAGGCAGTGCTTCACTATCTTACAAACCCCTTGTTATCCTACAGGTTGTGTGGATTGGGGGAGTGAGTTTTGGTGGATTCAAGCCCTTGTTCCCATGTCCGGGTTACCAGGAATGAGCCTTATGGTGTAAAGAGGAATCGGATAAGAGAAATTTGGCAGAGATTTACAGTACATAATTTATATACCTTCTTCCAGTCATCCCTTTCTATATACACTATATACCCTGCTGCAGTACTCCTCTAAATACCCGCCGATCAGCTGTCTGAATAGAAGGCAGCTGTGTTTACCTGCTCGCTGCAGCAATCCAATTGGTGAGAAGGTGTAATTACAAGTATGGCGTCCCTATTCACTTCTATGGGATGGCTCTGCAGTATTCACTTGAACAGACAGAGCCGTCCCATAGAAGTGAATGGGGACACCATACTTGTAATTACACCTTCTCACCACTGGGATTGCTGCAGCGAGCGGGTAAACAGAGCAGAGAATGTAGCGCTCATGTGATTGCTGCGTTCTCTTCAAACAGTTAAAACAGCTGATCGGCAGGGGTTCTGGGAGTCGAACCCTCAGCCCCCCCGCGGATCTGATATTGATGATCTTTTCTGAGGATCCATCATCAATAGTAAAAAGCTGACCCAAAAAAAAAAAAAAAAAAAAATTGCCCTAGATTCTCAGTTGGACTGAAGTCTGGGCTTTGACTAGGCCGTTCCAAGACCTTTTAGATAGTTACCTTTTAAACCTCTGCAGCGTAGCTTTAGCAGTATGTTTAGGGTCAATGTCCTGCTGGAAAGTGAACCTCTGGCATGTTTTCCTCAAGAATTACCCAATATTTACTGCCATCCATCTTTTCTCCAATCCTGCATGAAGAATTTATTTTTATTAATTTTTTTTTGGTGAGGTGAGCTATAGTTTTTATTGCTACCATCTAGGGCTACATGATTATTTTGGATATACAGATTTATTTATTTTTCTCTAATTTTTTGGGGGAGGCAAGGTGACAAACAATGGCTTATTTTTTTATTTTATTTTTCTCGGTGTTCACAAAGTGGTTTAAATGTGTATATTGTACACAGGGCCGTCTTTAATATTGATTGGACCCTGGGCAAAAATTTACTTGGGCCCCCTGGATCCCGCCTACCCACACCTTAGCAGGCAATCACGCCCTCCACCACAACACACATCTGGTAGAGTCCAGTGAATGACTGTAAATACTTCCAGTTCTGAAGACTCCAGCGGCTCAGGATCAGTGCTCTGGGCTGGAAGTGGGCACCGCTGTGCAGGAAGGAGACCAGGGCTCGGCTCACCCTAGTGTTACAGTGCACCCCAGCCCCCCACAGTATGCAGTATAGCACCCTATAGTATACAGCAACCCACAGTATGCAGTATAGCACCCTATAGTATACAGCAACCCACAGTATGCAGTATAGCACCCTATAGTATACAGCAACCCACAGTATGCAGTATAGCACCCTATAGTATACAGCACCACACAGTATGCAGTTTAGCACCCTATAGTATACAGCACCACACAGTATGCAGTTTAGCACCCCACACTATACAGTACCCCATAGTATATAGTAGAGCAGTATAGCAGCCCACAGTATACAGCACCTCACGGTATACAGCACCCCAAACTATACACGATACAGCCCCCCACACTATACAGTACAGCAGTATAGCACTCCACACTATACAGCACCCACAGTATACAGCCCCCCACACTATACAGTACAGCACTCCCCCCGCCCCCCCCCAGTATACAGCCGCCACCACACAGTATACAGCCCCCCACTATACAGTAGTTTACAGTATATTAACATAACAGCCCCTGTCACCTTTTTCTGATGTAATCTTTACACAAAAAAGCTCCACAGTTAACTTCTGCAACACTCTACAGGACCTGTGATGACCTCATAGCCATGTGACCAGTAATTGCTAGGTTACTGGTCACATGGTAATGACGTCATTAAGGTCCTAGAATTAAGATCATTAACACAGTACGATCATGATGCCTGTGTAGCCGACAGCCTGACACCCGGGGCAGTAGCTAGCAGGGCTCAAGAGGCAGCTGCCTTGGGCCCCCAGGAGCAACTGGGCCCAGGGCAGCTGCCCCTTAGTAAAGACGGCCCTGATTGTACAAGATTGAGTCATTGCAAACGTGTTGCTATAGATAAAAAAATAAATTAAAAAAATAATATATATATATATATATATATATATATATATATATATATATATATATATATATATATATATATATATATATACCAAAACAACCATTTCGGGGAGGGGCTTGACCCATCCTATTACCCAATTTGCAGAATTGTCCTAGCAAAATCGGGACTGCTGGTAAGTATGTCTGTACCAGCAGAACCAAATACCACTGCAGCACAAAAAACCTCCCCAGAAGCTGGTGGCCATCAATAGCTGCCATGTCCTGTCCTCCTCCAATCGTCTCGAACGCCTTTTTATAGCGGTCAGATAATAAAATAAGCATTCTTGGGTCTCCCATTCAGTGGAGAGTGGGGACTCGGCTGTCACATGAAATCTGGGATTCTGCTCTGATGGCCGAGCCAGCTATTTAACCCCTTAGATGCTGCAGTCATGCAGAGCATGGCAGCTATTGATGGCCACCACGTATTTTGTGCCGCACTATGGAAATCCTGACCCTACCTACCTGTGTAGCCCCGCCGTTGATGAATTTGGACCAGATTTACACGTTTGGGTCACTACTTTGCTTGTTTTTTGTGACCCTGTGCATTATGTGTTATCATACTGTATGAAAATGACAGCACAACAGGGCTACTGCCTGTGATATTACAGAGAGGACTCTAGGCTAATGGCTCTGCTATGCTGTAGTCCCGCCAAAGCCACAAAGTGGGAATAGTAAAGCCAGGCACCAGCACCGCACTGCATAGTAAAGTCAGTCTGCCCAGTGGGTTACGTTGCCAATCCGCCGCTGCATGCACCACCAAAACAGCTGCATCTTTGCAAAAACTGACACCTGTGCCTTGTGACTCTCTAGTTGCTGCAATGTTTAGATGCAGCTCCCGATGTCCCCTTGTAAACTGTTTTGTAAGATGAAGAGCTCCAACAAGCTCCTGGTGTGTGTGTGTTTGTTTGACTAAAAGTTAAAGCAAAACATTTTTTTAAAGACCTAATCGAGTCAATGTTCACTTTCTGATGTCTATTCCGGTGTAACAGAGTAATAATTGTATTTTATAAGGTTTTCCCTCTATGCTTTCGCTAGTCAGTCCTTTACCAGTTGTGTGTTTCTAACTGTACGAGAGATAATGGTTTCTCTTTTTAGATTCCCCAACTGTCAACGATAACGAGAGACCGAATCAACTCTTGGGTAATTTTAAAAAACTTTAGTGCTTTATTTTATTGTATGTTTAGGATGAATTCTCATGCGTGTGAGGGGAACAGTCCTTGGGCTCCATTCACACATCAGTTATTTGGTCAGTTATTTCCATCAGTTATTGTGAGCCAAAACCAGTGGTGAACCCTACTCGGAGATGAGGTATAATGGAAAGATTTCTTCCTGTTATGTGTTTTTTGACCCGCACCTTGTTTTGGCTCCCAATAACTGATGGAAATAATTGACCTGTGAACACAGCCTTAGGCCTCCTGCACACGACCGTGTTTTTTTCCCCCCGTTTACTGGCCGTTTTTTGCGTTCCGTATGCGGAACCATTCATTTCAATGGTTCTGCAAAAAAAACAAAAAACTGAATGTACTACGTATGCATTCCATTTCCGTTTTTCCATTCCGTTTAGAGAGAGAGCGGTCCGTGGTATGCCGGGCTGGATTCCTGTTCAGAGCAGGAGCGCACGGCGTCATTGGTTGCTATGACGCCGTGCGCTTCATGCAGCCGCTGCACTACAGTAATACACTCGTATGATCTATACGAGTAATTACTGTACAGCAGCGGCGGCATGAAGCGCATGGCGCCGTAGCAACCAATGACTCTGTGCGCTGCTGCTTTGAACAGGAATCCAGCCCGACATACCACGGACTGCGCTCTGCCGTGGAACACGGCCGTGTGCATTCGGCCATTATTGCCCGCAAATCGCGTTCCGTGGCTCCATTCAAGTCAATGGGTCTGCAAAAAAACGGAACACATACGGAAATGCATCCGTATGTCTTCAGTTTACGTTCCGTTTTTTGCGGAACCATCTATTGAAAATGTTATGCCCAGCCCAATTTTATCTATGTAATTACTGTATATGCCATACAGAAAAACAGAACAGAAACACAACGGATCTGTGAAAAACGAACCGCAAAACGCTGAAAAAGCCATACGGTCGTGTGCAGGAGGCCTTACAAAGGTTTTTTCAGGCCCATTGATGGTATAAGTGACTCTCCACTCAAGAATGGCAGGATGCAAGTGCAGATGCAATGCGTTTTTCACAGATGGTTGCTAAGAGATGTTTGTAAACCTTCAGTTTTGTATCACGCGCATGAAAAACGCATCAAAACACATTGCACCCGTGGGGAAAAAACTGAACGCAGTCGCAGACAAAACTGACTGAACTTGCTTGCAAAATGGTGCGAGTTTCACTGAACGCATCCGGAGCCTATCCATCACACTCGTGTGAAAGAGGCCAAAGGCCCCTTGCAGACGAGCGTGCTGGATTCAGTCCGGATGCGTTGCGAGCGGGTTCAGGGAAACCTGCAATTGCGTTGCGGCGTTCAGTGTTGTGTGGGTTCCCCCCCCCCCCCCGCGCAAGTGCAAAGCGTTTTAATGCGCTTTGCACGGGCATGATAAAAAACTGAATGTTGGTACCCAGACCCGAACCAGGACTTCACTGAAGTTTGGGTTAGTGTTTTTGTAGATTTGATTATTTTCAATTATAACAGGATTATTATAAAAAATTATTGCATTCTTTAAAGGGAGTCTTTCACCTAATCTGAGCGTTTTAGACCGCTCAGATCAGGTTATAGACTCTTTAACCCTCATTACAATCATACCCTTCTCTTATGTGTCCCTCGCCCAGATAATGAAAATAACACTTTTTAAACTTATGCAAATTACCTTCTGAAGGTGCCCAGGGGCGGCGTTACTGGGCGATGTGCCCAGAAAAGCACACCTCCAGCCGGCGGACGTCACGAGCGGCACCAGAGGACGGCGGGCTGGGAACTTGCCCGCACCTGCGCACTGCTCTGCCCATTATGGGCAAAGGAACAGCTTTTCATATTGCGCATGCGCCGGCCAACTAAAGACAGCCGGCCGGCACATGCGCAATATGAAAGGATGTTCCTCTGCCCATAATGGGCAGAGCAGTGCGCAGGTGCGGGCCAGTTCCCAGCCCGCCGTCCTCTGGTGCCGCTCGTGACGTCCGCCGGCTGGAGGTGTGTTTTTCTGAGCACATCGCCCAGTAACGCCGCCCCTGGGCACCTTCAGAAGGTAATTTGCATAAGTTTGAAAAGTGTTGTTTTCATTATCTGGGCGAGGGACACAAGAGACAGGTATGATCGTAATGAGGGTTAAAGAGTCTATAACCTGATCTGAGCGGTCTAAAACGCTCAGATTAGGTGAAAGACTCCCTTTAATACAGAATGCTAAGTAAAATGTCCATTGAGGGTTAAAAAAAAATAAAAAATTACTCGCCTCATCCACTGTCTGCTCATGACGTCGGCGCAGGTCTTTTTGCAGATCCTGCAAGAAGAAAAAGACTAACGGTTGCGCGATCAAGTGGATGAGGTAAGTAATTATATATATTTTTTTTTTTTTTTTTTTTTTTTTTTTTTTAACCCTCATGGACATTTTTACTTGGCATTCTTAAATAGCATTCTGTATTAACCCTTATAACCATGTTATAATGGAAAATGATCAAGTAAATGGACTTTCATGGGGTCCCGGGGCTCATCCCTATTTATTAACATCATCTCCTTACCAACCATCCATGAAAATCGCATTGCATCCGCACTTGCTTGCGGATGCAATGCGATTTTCACGCAGCCCCATTCACTTTTTTTTTTTTTTCACGCAACGCACAAGTGATGCATGAAAAACATTGCTCATGTACACAGATCCATTGAAATTAATGGGTCAGGATTCATTGCGGGTGCAATGCGTTTACGTCATGCATTGCACCCACACGGAAAACTCGCCCCTGTGAAAGGGGCCTAAGTATTGTTTAGCAGTTCTCCCCTCTGCAGGGTTTTTCTCCAAGAACCTGTTTATACATGCTGAGGATTGGGGCAATTATCGGGAATAAGTGTTCATACAAACACAGATTTCTGATAATTGGCCTATTTAAATTTGTCACTCATTTTTTAGGATCACATCTTTCATGCAGCACCAACATCCTTGTTTGTGAGCAGCATATTACCCTATATAAAAAGAGATGTGCTGCCAACAAACAATGGAATGGAGGTGTATGGGGATGAATGATCATAGTAATGATGATTCATCCCCATACAGTTGTGGCGATTTGCTGCCTTTGGAGCTTAAATGAGTGGCCAAAGTTTAGGAATTAACTCTATCAGCCCCTGTAACAGGTCCCTTATTCTCCCTAGTTCTCCTTGCATTAGTGACTAGCTTCTAAGATGTCTCCTATAGAGGACAAATGCCAAAAACCTGAGATTCTTTTCTCTAACTTTGTCAGAAGTGCCCTGTATGACATATAGAGATGTGCTGAACAGTATTGAAGTGAATAAAGCATTTGGGGTATAACACTCTAAGGTCCCTTTCACATGAGCGAGTATTCCACGTGGGTGCAATGCGTGACATGAACGCATAGCACCCGCATGAATCCTGACCCATTCATTTCAATGGGTCTGTGTACATGAGCTTTTTTTTTTTCTCCTCGCATGAGTTCTGCGTTGCGTGAAAAAACGCAGCATATTCTATATGCTGCGTTTTTCATGCAGCCCTGGCCCCATAGAAGTGAATGGGACTTCAGTGAAAAACGTGTTTCATCCAGAAGAAAGTGCTGATGCAATGCGTTTTTCACTGATGGTTGCTAGGAGATGTTTGTTAACCTTCTTTTTTTTTTTTTTTTTTTTTTTTATCACACGTGTGAAAAACTCATCAAAGCGCATTGCACTCGCAAAACTGACTAAACTTGCTTGCAAGATGGTGCGAGTTTACCTGAACATATCCGGAGCCAATTCATCATGCTCGTTTGAATAAGGCCTAAGTGTTCGACTGACCTACAAAGACACTAGAGGATCTCTGTCTCTGACACACTAATGCGCCCCAATGATCCAGCAGAAGACAACCCCATTTGGAGTTGTCTTTTGAGCCAACCGCTTGACATATACTTAAAATAAACTATTCCTGATTATATTCCCTGTATGCGAAATAACAAAGATTAACAGTGGACTTTCTATGTCCTGTAAAGATGGGGAGGGGCCCACAGGGAACCCCATTATGACACTGACATTAGCTGCTCCATCGTCTGTGTCTCACTGCAACTCACTCCCTCCCCTCCTCCACAGACCTCTATGGTCAACTGTGATTTTATCCTTTAGAAAGTTGACCGTTTTTTCCTGTTCTCACAAGACAGATTAAGCAGAGAATTCATGGTGAACGTTAGTTCTTGGAAGGTGACGTGGTGAGAGCTGATAAGTGGAGAAATGAGCATTTTCTGATAACATTTATAACTGTTTCATATTTTTGCCAATACCATGGATTATGGAATTCTGTGAAAAGTTGGTGACTATTTTAACGGCTTAAAGTGGTTTTCTGAGATTAGAAAAAAGGTCTTGCATTCTTCCAGAAACTGTGACATTCTTGTCCATGGGCTGTGTCTAGTATTGTAGCTCAATATTATTCACTTCAATACAAAAACGTTCCGCAATACCAGATAACCCATGGACGAGTGGTACTGTTTTTACCTACCCAAGGTGGCATGTCTTGTATGCTGACATGACTACTATGGCACTTTCTACTTGTAGTTTACAGGTAATAAGACCTGAAGCCTTGATCTAATGCCTTGTCTTTTGAATCTGTAGCCATGCAAAGTCTTGTGACACAGTGCAAGATATTTCTAGCGGGAGCATGGAACACCAGGACGATTCTCTGCAGGTAATTCTAATGAACCATTGGTGGATCTCTATGACCTACTGTATATGTTTGATCATGGTAGGTTTACATATGTTAGCATTTTTGGCAGTGTTTTTTCCCCAGTTCCCCATGTCATGGTGGAATGAGGTGATCAGTGTCAGTCTTTTACTCTTACATTTGTGCAGCAGGTACATTTTGCAGAATGTGAGGATTGTTTTTGTCTCATGGTCTGCCTACATAGAACTCGCCAGCAGGTCTGCACTGGGAAGGGTTTTTATGTATGTGTTTCCCTGTTCTTTAGTAACTGTTTATATGGTAAAATTTCCACACAATATCATAGACCCTGACTATACACTCACCTAAAGAATTATTAGGAACACTTGTTCTATTTCTCATTAATGCGATTATCTAGTCCAGTGTTTCCCAACCAGTGTGCCTCTAGCTGTTGCAAAACTACAACTCCCAGCATGCCTGGACAGCCTTTGGCTGTGCGGGCATGCTGGGAGTTGTAGTTTTGCAACAGCTGGAGGCACACTGGTTGGGAAACGCTGATCTAGTCAACCAATCACATGGCAGTTGCTTCAATGCATGTAGGGTTGTGGTCCTGGTCAAGACAATCTCCTGAACTCCAAACTGAATGTCAGAATGGGAAAGAAAGGTGAGTTAAGCAATTTTGAGCGTGGCATGGTTGTTGGTGCCAGACGGGCCGGTCTGAGTATTTCACAATCTGCTCAGTTACTGGGATTTTCACGCACAACCATTTCTAGGGTTTACAAACAATGGTGTGAAAAGGGAAAAACATCCAGTATGCGGCAGTCCTGTGGGCGAAAATGCCTTGTTGATGCTAGAGGTCAGAGGAGAATGGGCCGACTGATTCAAGCTGATAGAAGAGCAACGTTGACTGAAATAACCACTCGTTACAACCGAGGTATGCAGCAAAGCATTTGTGAAGCCACAACACGCACAACCTTGAGGCGGATGGGCTACAACAGCAGAAGACCCCACCGGGTACCACTCATCTCCACTACAAATAGGAAAAAGAGGCTACAATTTGCACAAGCTCACCAAAATTGGACTGTTGAAGACTGGAAAATGTTGCCTGGTCTGATGAGTCTTGATTTCTGTTGAGACATTCAAATGGTAGAGTCAGAATTTGGCGTAAACAGAATGAGAACATGTATCCATCATGCCTTGTTACCACTGTGCAGGCTAGTGGTGGTGGTGTAATGTTGTGGGGGATGTTTTCTGGGCACACTTTCGGCCCCTTAGTGCCAATTGGCCATCATTAAAATGCCACAGGCTACCTGAGCATTGTTTCTGACCATGTCCATCCCTTCATGACCACCATGTACCCATCCTCTGATGGCTACTTCCAGCAGGATAATGCACCATGTCACAAAGCTCGAATCATTTCAAATTGGTTTCTTGAACATGACAATGGGCCAGATTTATCATTAGCTCAGGTCATAATAATGGAGTGAAAGTCCCAAACTCTAAAACTGCGCACAAATTTGCGACTTTTTTCTGCTCTGCGCTATGCTCGCAGTTTTCTGAAAGTGGACGTGTTTTCTTATGTAAATGAATCTCTAGACAGATTTACTATTGGGACTATTTAAAAAGTCACAATTTCACTCCAGTGAGGATCATGCTCATCTTATGAGACTTTTTAATAAAACATGCAACTTTTTCGTAAAGATGTGCAACTTTTGTAAAGCTGCTTACTGACGGATAAACTGCTACCGTCAAACCACATTTATTACAGTCTTAAAGGGCCGATCATAAATCTGACTTGGCTAAAACTGACTTTAGCCACATGTGAAAGTGGAGTGAGCTGTCAGTCATGATAAATCTGGCCCAATTAGTTCACTGTACTAAAATGGCCCCCACAGTCACCAGATCTCAACCCAATAGAGCATCTTTGAGATGTGGTGGAACGGGAGCTTCGTGCCCTGGATGTTCATCCCTCAAATCTCCAACTGCAAGATGCTATCCTATCAATATGGGCCAACATTTCTAAAGAATGCTATCAGCACCTTGTGGAATCAATGCCATGTAGAATTAAGGCATTTCTGAAGGCAAAAGGGGGTCCAACACCGTATTAGTATGGCGTTCCTAATAATTCTTTAGGGGAGTGTATACCTCTTTATTTAGCCGAGAGGTGTTACTGTATATAAAGCAAATGCCAGACACCGTTTCATTGTCACTTAGGCTGGAGAAACAACACATGTTCGGGTTTTATTCTCATTTTACTGATATGCACTGTCCAAATCTATATTTCCGCATAGATCGCACAGAGCTGCAGCGATGACGACAGCGACACGGACAGTGATGATGTGAGAGTTACAATTGGTGACATACGAACAGGAGCTCCATCATGCATGTATGTATGTATGTTTTTCACTGGAATAATAGATGTTTTTCCCATTACTGTAATGATGATGATTGACGATATGTAAACAGTAGCTGCAGCTGGATAGTGACTGACCGCAAAAGACACTTGTTTAGTAGCAGTAGTTGTGCTCGCTCTGCTGAGGTGTGTGTGTGTGTGTGTGTGTGTGTGTGTGTGTGTGTGTGTGTTTGCCTTCCTCTGGATCAACTTGCAGGATAACAGGCTGAACTGGATGGACAGATGGTGTGTTTTTTTTTTTTTTTTTTAAGCCTTATAAACTGTTACATGGACACCTAACTTAAAGAGCACCTGTCACTACAAAATTCAGTGCAATCTGAAAGCAGCTCGTTATAGAGCGGGAGAAGCTGAGCAAATTGATTCAATAGTTTTAACACGTTGCCGACCTAGGACGAGAATGCTCGTCCTAACTGTCCGATACTTCAGGCACTAGAACAAGCATTCTTGTCCTAGGGTTAACGCGCTGCCCCACACGCGCTGTCGCGATCATCAGCAGGGTCCCGGCTGATTCTGACAACCGGGCCCCTGCTGTATCTGCCAGCATCTATGAAAACACTGATGCCGGCAGATTAACCCCTTGTATGCTGTGGTCATGCTGACCGCGGCATACAGGGGGTTTGCTGCAGCTTGTATATCCCCATCCGGTCCCCGTGCTGTGGTAACGGGGACCCGATGGTTGCTATGGCAGCCCCGCTGCCTTCAACAGGCATCAGGACTGCCAGCTACGGAAGCCCAGGAGATCCAGCGCCAGGCCTGGGTCTCCTAGGCAACGGTTTGTCTTACAGTGTAAGACACTGACAGTTCAATACAGCACAATACACATGTATTGAAACAGGGATCAGACCCTGAAATGTTAAAGTCCCACAGTGGGACAAAAAATAACGTGAAAAAAGAAGTTAAAAAAAATAGTTTTACAAAAAAATTATAAGTTTCAAATAAAAAGCAAAACAAAAAAATACTTTTCCCAAAAAAGAAAAGTAGACATATTGGGTATTGCCGCGTCCATATATACCGGCTATATAAAAATATCACATGACCTAACCCCTCGGGTGAAGAATGTGAAAAAAAAAAAGTAACTTCTAAAAAAATCTAGCCCCAGTTGAGCTAATGTCCCCATAGTGCCCTCATAATGTGCCAGTATACCCCTATATAGTGACCCCAGTAAATGGCCCCCAGAGTGCTTCTCTTCCCCCTCCCTCCTAGTACCCCCCATAATGTACCAGTATAAAATGCCCCATATAGTGCCCTAGTAGATGCCTTCAGTGTCCCCCATAATTTGCAAGTATAAAATACCCCTTAGTGCCCCCCCCCCCGTAGATGACCCCATAGCACTCCGCTCCCCCCTTCTCCATAGTACCCACCATGTGTCCGGAGCCCCCATATAACATACCCCTTCTTTGTGGCTTCAGTAGATGCCCCTATAGTGCCCACCAATAATGTGTCAGTAATAAGTGACCCCAATAATGTCAGTAATAAGTGACCCCATAGATTCCCCCCCCCCCCCCGATCATGTGCCAGTAACGAGAGCCGCCCCCCCCTCCCGATCATGTGCCAGTAACGAGAGC
This sequence comes from Bufo gargarizans, assembly GCF_014858855.1. Lineage (NCBI taxonomy): Eukaryota > Metazoa > Chordata > Amphibia > Anura > Bufonidae > Bufo > Bufo gargarizans. The sequence goes on from NC_058088.1 coordinate 106,447,413, forward strand.
CGCCCCCCCCTCCCGATCATGTGCCAGTAACGAGAGCCGCCCCCCCCTCCCGATCATGTGCCAGTAACGAGAGCCGCCCCCCCCTCCCGATCATGTGCCAGTAACGAGAGCCGCCCCCCCCCCTCCCGATCATGTGCCAGTAACGAGAGCCGCCCCCCCCTCCCGATCATGTGCCAGTAACGAGAGCCGCCCCCCCCTCCCGATCATGTGCCAGTAAAACTTTTAAGTATTGTACATATTTTTATATATTTTTTAAATATAACACTTACCTCCATGTCAGCGATGCAGGCCTCTTCCGGCCTGTGTCCCGCGCTGTACGGCTCAGGCGGCGTGATGACGTCATCGCACCGGCCTCTGATAGGCTGCAGGCACTAGCCTGGCAGCCTATCAGAGGAAGGGGAAGGGACACGCCTCTCCCTCCCCTGCCGCAGCACAGCTATCTGTATTGCTGTCCTGAGGACGGCGATACAGATGACTATGGAGATGAGCGCTTCCACAATGAAAGTGCTCATCTCCCTGTGCCCCGCCGCCGCCATCAGTCACTGGTCACCCAGTGCTGCCCGCACCCCCCTCGTAACTCGTCGACACCCTTTACTACATTGACCCTTTCACAGATCTTGCATAACAACAAGGATTGCTTCTTGTTAATTACACAGATCACTCCTTTGAAATTATTATGGCCAGCATGAAGGATAAATGTAAAGGCCACTTATAGTGACCTACATGATATCAATCAGTGCCATGCTCATTGCTGTTGTGAGACTGTCAGTTGGGCACAGTTCCCCCTCACCCGCAGCAGTAATCATCCTGATGGAAATGGCTAGGGATGATTGAATAGACTTCGGATGAAACATCCCATGAGCCAAAGTTATTGCTTCGCAAAGTCTTGCAAGGTACCACTTGGAACCGGACCTGAGTTTGGGAAATGTTTTTTTTTTACAGTACAAATTAATTTATGAAGTTATTGCGTGAAGTCTTGCGAGGCTTTGCGAAGCAATAACTTCGGCTCATCTGAGCCAATACACTCTAATACTGTACAGTATTAGAACCTAAGTCATCCTAAGTGCAGGTGCGTACATACAGGGGTCGCAGTTGCGACCGGGCCCGGCACTCCAGGGGGCCCGGCCGTCTGTGGACCCCTGGGCCCTGCAGTAGTGCTGTACCCAAGGCAGCTGGCAAATGATTATAAAAGTTTTAATAGTATATGGCCGGTCGGGCCCCGGCCTCTGTGCCTGGCCGGCAGTGCAGCACTGCGCACTCGCAGTTAGTACCCTCCTCCACCCATCCAGGGCTGCTGCCAGTGCCTTGCTCCAGACCACGCTGGTTGGCGGGAGTAGGGCAGGTTCAGAGTAGGTAATTTTTTTTATTTGTTTTGTTGTTGTTGTTGTATGTGCCGGCTTCTTAACACAGGGAGCATCTGTCAGTGCGGCAAATCCTTCACAGGGGCCCGACCCCCAGGGGCAAATTTAATGAAATATTTGGCAAAATGACAAAAATTAAACTTAGTACAGAGGGAGTAAAAAATGGAATGCATACACAGGGGACAAATGGAATATATACAGAGGGGGCAAAATGTGTTTTCCTTATTTTCATGACTATGAAAATTGTAGATTCACACTGAAGACATCAAAACTATGAATAACACATGTGGAATTATATACATAACAAAAAAGTGTGAAACAACTGAAAATATGTCATATTCTAGGTTCTTTAAAGTAGCCACCTTTTGCTTTGATTACTGCTTTGCACACTCTTGGCATTCTCTCGATGAGCTTCAAGAGGTAGTCACCTGTAATGGTTTTCACTTCACAGGTGTGCCCTGTCAGGTTTAATAAGTGGGATTTCTTGCCTTATAAATGGGGTTGGGACCATCAGTTGCGTCGTGGAGAAGTCAGGTGGATACACAGCTGATAGTCCTACTGAATAGACTGTTAGAATTTGTATTATGGCAAGAAAAAAGCAGCGAAGTAAAGAAAAACGAGTGGCCATCATTACTTTAAGAAATGAAGGTCAGTCAGTCTGAAAAATTGGGAAAACTTTGAAAGTGTCCCCAAGTACAGTCACAAAAACCATCAAGTGCTACAAAGAAACTGGCTCACATGCAGACCCCTCCAGGAACGGAAGACCAAGAGTCACCTCTGCTGCGGAGGATAAGTTCATCCAAGTCATTAGCCTCAGAAATCGTAGCTTGACAGCAGCTCAGATTAGAGACCAGGTCAATGCCACACAGAGTTCTAGCAGCAGACACATCTCTAGAACAACTGTTAAGAGGAGACTGTGTGAATCAGGCCTTCATTGTAGAATATCTGCTAGGAAACCACTGCTAAGGACAGGCAACAAGCAGAAGAGACTTGTTTGGGCTAAAGAACACAAGGAATGGACATTAGACCAGTGGAAATCTGTGCTTTGGTCTGATGAGTCCAAATTTGAGATCTTTGGTTCCAACCACCGTGTCTTTGTGCGACGCAGAAAAGGTGAACGGATGGACTCTACATGCCTGGTTCCCACCGTGAAGCATGGAGGAGGTGTGGAGGTGCTTTGCTGGTGACACTGTTGGGGATTTATTCAAAATTGAAGGCATACTGAACCAGTATGGCTACCACAGCATCTTGCAGCGGCATGCTATTCCATCTGGTTTGCGTTTAGTTGGACCATCATTTATTTTTCAACAGGACAATGACCCCAAACACACCTCCAGGCTGTGTAAGGGCTATTTGACCATGAAGGAGAGTGATGGTGTGCTGCACCAGATGACCTGGCCTCCAGTCACCGGATCTGAACCCAATCGAGATGGTTTGGGGTGAGCTGGAGCGCAGAGTGAAGGCAAAAGGGCCAACAAGTGCTAAACATCTCTGGGAACTCCTTCAAGAATGTTGGAAGACCATTTCAGGTGACTAACTCATCAAGAAAATGCCAAGAGTGTGCAAAGCAGTAATCAAAGCAAAAGGTGGCTACTTTGAAGAACCTAGAATATGACATTTTCAGTTTCACACTTTTTTGTTATGTATATAATTCCACATGTGTTAATTCATAGTTTTGATGCATTCAGTGTGAATCTACAATTTTCATAGTCATGAAAATAAAGAAAACTCTTTGCATGAGAAGGTGTGGCCAAAATATATATATATATATATATATATATATATATATATATATATATATATATATATATATAATAAAAAAAAATTGCCTCCGCTGTGTGTGTGTATATGTGTGTGTGTGTATATGTGTATATATATATATATATATATATATATATATATATATATATATATATATATATATATATATATATATATATATATATATATATATTCCATTTTGCCCCCTGTCCTAGGGGGACACATATCTGGCCATAATTATTTGAATTATTTTAATTACTGTGAGGGGCCACAAGGTGGGCATTAGTACGGTGTAGTAGCACTTAGGGAAAATGTATGCTATACATTGGCATGGCTCAGTGTTACAGGCCAGCACAGCGCCCCCTGCTGGTGATTTGACAGGGGCAGTGACCATCCCTTCCTTATGTGATTATTCTTTTTTTTTTTTTCTCTATCACCACAGGGACCTTGTTCTGGCAGCAGAAATCACCCCGACGCCAGCGACACCCTGGATGAGGTAGGACCAGGTTTTATTAGTTAGGACTGGGTGAGTGTAGCCATGCATTGGGCTCAGGGCTCTTTCACATGAGCGGATCCTGTGCAGGTAATCCGCTGCGTGAAAGAAAGCCAAGCCCAGTACTGGACAGTGGAGACACAGATCATTCACATGAATGATAATGCTCCGTGCCTCTCTGTGATCTATTTGCTACAAAATCACAGTGACAACTTGATCTCACAGTGAGGGGGGCCCCATGGATTTTGTGTACGCCACTGCCTAAGTGGATTCGCTCATGCCTAGAAATGACCGTCAGATCTGCAGAAGTGAATGTTTTCAGTGGTGTGATATGTTCTGTGTAGAGGAGGATTTGCAGATGGTGCTCCTTCTTACCCCTCTCCTTCTCTGGGATACTGCGGTCTATATTCTACAGCTGAAATCGATCTCCACATGTAACTTTGATGATGTTCATGTCAAATGCTCTGTAATTACTTTGCAGATATTATGTAACTTTTTTTCCCCATAGGATACCAACTGCAAATCAAAGTATGAAAGGGGGTAAAAGCTACAGCGCAGCTGGTAAATGTTTCCGCTATAGTTCAATAAATGTGTATCCTGTATAGTGTATGGAGTGTAAACTATGGCCGTGTTATAGACCAGAAGATGGATAAATAACCAGTTTCTGGGCAGCTTATTCCAAAGTTACAACCAATATGACATATTTTACAAAAAATGTTTGCTGCAGGGAATAGAAGAACGCGGATCAGTCTGCAGAGGAGAAGAACCTAATCAACAGATCTATGCTCTTTATGTAGTTATTGTAACTGTAGTTATTACTGTAACAGTAGTTATTAACTGTGATCTGTTACATTATAGCAAAAACCTTACTAAGAGGGCCTGTCACCACAAAATGCAGTGCAATCTGCAGGCAGCATGTTATAGAACTGGAGGAGCTGAGCAGATTGATATAGTTTTATGGGAAAAGATGCAGCGACATGTGTAACTTATACATTTATAGCTCTGCGTTTTTCTAACTTAAAGGGGTTGTCACTTCAGCAAATGGCATTTATCATGTAGACAAAGACAATACAAGGAACTTGGGCTACTTTCACACTAGCGTTTTTCTTTTCCGGCATAGAGTTCCATCCTAGGGGCTCAATAACGGAAAAGAACTGATCAGTTTTATCCCAATGCATCCTGAATGGAGAGCAATCAGTTCAGGACGCATCAGGATGTCTTCAGTTCAGTCGTTTTGACGATTCAGGACAGAGATAATACTGCAGCATGCTACGGCTTTATCTCCGGCCAAAAAAACACTTGCCTGAATGCCTGATTACTAATGTATTGTGATTGTCCATATTGCTTCCTTTGCTGGCTGGATTAAATTTTCCGATACTTAAAGTAAACTTAGGCACTCCTTGAGAGTTGTTTTGAAGTATTGTGTTGATTTTTGATTTGGTTTTCATATGCAATGCAACTTATTTGTGTACATGTAACGTTTTGGTCCTACATGGACCTTTTTTAAACACTAGTTGACATAGAAGGAAAAAAGAAATCGGTGATCAACTCTCAAGTTTACTTTGATTTTCAGAAAAGTTAATCAAGCCAGCAAAGGATGCAATATGGACAATCGCAATACATTAGTAAGGGTTCTTTCACACTTGCGGCAGAGTGATCCGGCAAGCAGTTCCATCGCCACAACGGCCTGCCGGATCCAGCAATCTGCATGCAAACGGACAGCGTTTGTAGACTGATCTGGATCCGTCTTACAAATGCATTGAAATGCATTGCAAGAACAGATCCGTCTGTCCCACATTTTTACCGGTCTGCGCATGCATTAAATGCCGGATCCGGCACTAATACATTCCTATGGAAAAAATGTCGGATCCGGTATTTAGGCAAGTGTTCCTTTTTTTGGGCCGGAGATAAAACCGTAGCATGCTGCAGTATTATCTCTGTCCTGAACTGTCAAAAAGACTGAACTGAAGACATCCTGATGCGTCCTGAACTGATTACTCTCCATTCACAATGCATAGGGATAAAACTGATCAGTTCTTTTCCGGTATTGAGCCCCTGTGACGGAACTCTATGCCGGAAAAGAAAAACGCAAGTGTGAAAGTACCCTAAGTTCCTTGTATTAACTTTGTCTACATGATAAATGCCATTTGCTGAAGTGAGACAGCCCCTTGAAGGCCACCCCAGTGAACACTTCTCAGTACACCTGGAGGTGTTATCGGGGACTGACGGCTATCTGTGTATACACACTAAGGCCTCATGCACACGTCCGTGTTCTGTGGTAACACTGTAGAACAGAAGTGCACGGCGTCATTGGTCGTCAGTGTATTACTGTAGTGCAGCATGAAGAGCACGGTGGCATAGCAACCAATGACTCCGTGCGCTCCTGTTCTCAACAGGAATGCAGGCTGTGTTACCACGGACCGCTCTCGACCGCGGAACATGAGGCCTAAGTAGATCTGCAGATCATTTACGCTAGGGTTCCTCAACTCCATTCCTCAGGGCCCGAGAGAGAGAGATATTTTTCTTTCGTACATATGGTGATATAATTAGTGTCAATGCATCAAGACTCGCCACAGGTATTCTTCCTGTGGGATATTCTCAAATCATGACTGGTAGCTGAGGACTGGAGTTGGGGACCACTGATCTAGGCAATTGTCGGGAAGGAAGCGTTCCTTCCCAGCAATCACCTGCTCGGCAGCGGAGAAGCCCGCAGCGATCTCCTCCTCAGTACGGGGAGCAGTGATAGCTAATGCCATCTCTCATCCCCATACTGAATCACTGTTTGCCGGCAGCAGATCCCTACTACACGGCACGATCTGCTGCCGGCAGACAATGATTTATAGACCTGCTGAAAGATTCCAATAACCTGATGACTGAGCTCATTCTTCAGGTAATCGGCGGCAGTATTGCACTGCCAAACATGGCTAACAAGCGTTGATACGAGTGCTTGTCAGCGATTATCTGCAGGTGTAATATCAGCTTGGGGCTACATGCACACCGCATTCTCTTCAGATTGCACACAAACCCATTCACTTTTGGGTCCACAAAAAATACAGCACACTGATGTCATCCATGAAAATTAAGCTGATTTCTCTTGACTTTTGCCTGATATTTATTAACCCGGGTATTACACCATATGAACATATACCCTCTGTCTTGTGTATAGGAAATCCATCCATAATTCCTTTCATTACAGGTAAACTGCCACCAAAAGGGATAGATTTTTCTGCTCCAGGGTGTATTAATGGCCTCCCTGTCCTAGAAGTGGATCTGGATTCTTTTGAAGAAAAGCCATGGAGGAAACCAGGTAGAACATTCCATTCAGTTTCTTACCGATGGCTGTGAGACTGTGCTCCGGCCCTCCCTCGTGGATAGCTGTCACACAGTGTCATTGTAGTTAATCGTACTGTCGTTTCTGTGCTATGCTCCCCTAATTGTATGGAATGGATGGCAAATGATTAAAGACGATTGGAATTAATTACCTGAATTCAAAAATTTAGATTTTTTTTTTTAAAAGGGGCGTTTCCATCACAGACAATAGGGGCATTTCACTAGGATAAGCCCCCATTGTCTGATACATGTGGGTCCCACCTGTGGAACCCACACCTACATTGAGAATGTAGCCCTGAAAATGGTGGAGGGTGCACTGCGCACATGTGCAGCCGCCTTCTATTAATTTCTATGGTGACGGCCAAAAATAGCCAAGCGCTGGGAGTGGTGGCCCTGCAAGCAAGGTGCGCTCCCATTCACTTCTGTGGGAGAAGCGCTTGGTGAACCCGGGGTCCTCCGGCCACCACCTTCCCCGCTCTGGGACCCGCACCCATCAGGCAATGGGGACATATCCTAGCGATATGCCCCCATTGTCCCAGATGGGGATACCCCTTCAGGTGAACTCTGTTGTAAACTGCAAACTAGGTTTAGTCCCCTTTTAAGACCAGCAGAAAATGTCATTTACCAGTGTGGTTTAAGATTAGCAAAATATTCAATTAAACGAGGGATTGCACTTTATTGCATTTCATTCTTGTTTCCTTCTAGGTGCTGATCTTTCTGACTACTTCAACTATGGATTTAATGAAGCAACTTGGAAAGTGTATTGTGAGAAGCAGAAGAGGCTGCAGCTGGGCCTGGAGAACTCGTATCCACACAGCAAGGAGAACAAAATAACTGTACAGTAAACGGAGTATGACTCCATCATCCAGCTATGTGATGATGAGGATTGTTATTCACATGCCTCAAGTCCATGTCCGATCTGCAAAAAAAAATGGGTCCATATCCTTTTGACCATTCCTTGGCCCCACAAAAAATAAGATGGATCCTATTCTTGTCCATTTTGCGGACAAGACTAGGCATTTGTAACATGTGTGCTACACATGGAAGGACAAGGGTTAATATAGCAAAGATTATTCGCTTTCTTTGCTGTATACAGTACGTGTTTGAGTGGGTGTCTCTTTAGGCAAAGAGTATCTACTACCTCTCTGCTTTCACCATTCATTCTAAAGTTGACTTTATTATTGTCCTAAACCTATTCAGTCTTTTTATATAGAGGTTTTTAGGTCCTTAACCCTTTCACTACCGGGCCGATTTTTGCCAATCTGACATGTTACTTTGTGGTAATAACTTTGAAACGCTTTTACTTATCCAAGACATTCTGAGATTGTTTTCTTGTGATGCATTGTACTTCATGACAGTTGGTAAATTTGAGTCGCTATATTTCACCTTTATTTATAAAATTATCAAAAATGTGGCAAAATTCTAATTTTTTTATTGATCTACTTTTAAGGGTACTTATACACTAGCATTTAAGTTTTCTGGTATTGCTATCAGTCATAGGGGCTCAATACCGGGGGGGGGGGGGAACGCTTCAGTTTTGTCCCCATTCATTGTTAATCGGGACAAAGCTGAACGGAATGCTCCAATGCATTCTGTTCCATTTGTGTTCCCATACCGGAGAGCAAACCGCAACTTGTTGTATTTTGCTTTCCATCCTGGGATGTGGAGCATGACCCCCAATGCAAGTCAATGGGGACGGATCCGTTTTCTCTGACACAATAGAAAACTGATCCGTCCTCTATTGACTTTCAATGGAGTTAATGGCGGATCCGTCTTGGCAATGTTAAAGATAATACAACCAGATCCGTTCATAACGGATGCAGATGATTGTATAATCAGTAGCGGCAGCGTTTTTGCTGGATCCAGCAGTGTGAAAGTAGCCCAAGACAGATGGTAATACCTCCTAAAATGGTTATCAATCAACATTTCCCATATGTCTATTTTACATTTTTTTAGGATGTCCGAAGGCTTTGTATTTTAGAAGCAATTTTTCAAATTTCCAGTAATAAAGAGATTTTGAGGTGCTTACGTAATGGGAACCACCGATAAATGACCCCATTTTAGAAACTACACCCCTCAAATTATTTAAAACTGATGTTACAAACTTTAACCCTTAAGGTGTTCCATAAGAATTAAAGGAAATGGAGGTGAAATTTCAAAATTTCACTTTTTTAGTATATTTTTAATGTTAATCATTTTTTTTCTTGCAACACAGCAAGGTTTAACAGCAAAATAAACTTCAATATATATCAGGCCTCATGCACACGACACGTGTTTTTTCACGGTCAGTGATTTGGCTTCTGTGGTCCGTGTCCGATTTTGCTTCAGTTGTGTATCCTTGTGTCACCAAGGTCTTGTAGAAAAAAACAGACGCATACACGGATGACATACCAGTTGTGCATCCGGTTTTTTTTGACTGACCCATTGACTTGAATGGGTCAGTCCTCCGTTTTCCACTGACAAGAATAGGACAGGTTATATTTTTTTTTTTGAAGGACTGGAATCACGGACACTGAGAAAAAAATGGAGGACTATCAGTTTTTTTTGTTTTTTTTTCACAGCTCCATAGAAATGAATAGGACCTCCGCTAAACTGTGAAAAATGACGGAACGGACGCGGATGCACACAACGGTCGTGTACATGAGGCCTTAGTCTGATTCTGCAGAAATACCCCATGTGGCGGTAAACTGCTCTATGGGCACGTAGCAATGGTCAGAAGGAAAGGAGCGCCATTTGGAGGCAGATTTCACTAGAATGGTTTTTGGGCACCATTTTGTAGTTTAAGAGACCCTGAAGTACCCCTACAGTGGAAACACTCAAAGTGACCCCATTTTTGGAAACTACAACCCTTAAAAAATATATTAAGGCAGGTACTGAGCACTTTGACCCCCTAAGTGTTTTACGGAATTTAAAAACACTTGGCTGTAAAAATGAAAAGTTTTGTTTCTTCCAATAAAATGTTGCCTTAGCCCCAAATTTTTCATTTTCATAAGGGGTAACAGGAGAAAAAGCACCCCATAATGTGTTACCCATTTACTCCTGAATACGGCAATACCCCATATGTGGTGGTAAACTGCTGTGGGGGCACATGGCAGGACTCCGAACGGAAGGAGCACCATATGGCTTTTGCAGCACAGATTTCGAAGGATTGGTTTATGGGTGCCATTGGTTTTTATTTTTTTTAAGTGATTGTTTTATGTGGGGGCTAATTTTTTGCGGTATGAGGTGACTGGTATCATTTTGGGGTACATAAGACTTTTTGATCGCTTGGTATTACACTTTTTGTGAGGCAAGGTGACCAGAAAATTGCTTTTTTGACAGTGTTTATTTTTTACGGCGTTCACCTGATGGGGTGGATGATGTTATATTTGTATAGAGCCGATCAATGCGGACACGGCGATACCTGATGTCTACTTTTCTTTCTTTTCCTATTTAAAAAAAAAAAAACTTTTTACTTTGAGAAAAGGACTTTTTCAAGAAATGTTTTAAAATAAAAATATGCGCCTATACGCTGTCGCCTGAAATAACTGCAACAGTGCTATATATATATATATATATATATATATATATATATATATATATATATATATATATATATATATATATATATATATATATAATTTTTTTTTCTTGTTGTACTGAAATACGTCCCTATACGCTTTCACCAGAAATAATTGCAACAGTGCAGTGCGTATATATTTTTCTTTGTTACTGAAGTGCGCCCCTATATGCTTTTAACTGAAATAACTGCAGAAGTAAAATGCGTATATATTTTTCTTGTAGTACTGAATAAGATCTAAGTCGCTAAAGGCTTTTCCACATAAGACTTTCCTTTCCTTGCACTTATAAATCGTTTTTTAAGTATTATTTTTTTTTTATATATTTTTTTTCCCACAATCGTTTTTCCTTTAGCTGTCCCTAGCACCTTCAAATGTCTGTCCCTGCACTCTGAACGCTGGAAAATGGCAGAATTTAAAAAGCTGTGACATCACAGCGCTGGCTGGTTCTCAGAAAAAGGTCACATTTATTGAAACACTACTAAAATGGTTTGGGACCAGCATGGGGAGGATGTCTGGATGCATCTTGAACTCCCAGGTCGCTGCTGGGAACGATGTTGTCAGAGTAGTACGCCACTTTTACAGACTAACAATGATACGCACCGAACCAAAGATAAAAATCGATTTTTGGAGGAAAAATTGTTAGGAAACCTTCATTTCTGTATATAAAGTGCATCACATAAAGGTGGGCCTCATTCACATTGTGGGACTCCTACACTCATAAAGCCTATGCACTAAGTGAAAGGGCTGCCAAAAATTGCACTGAACCGGCACTACAATACACTAGTGTTAAGCGAGCATGCTCAGCCGAACACCAGTTTGGCTCGAGCATCGCTACTCTCTGCACATCTTGGAGTTCGGCCAAACGCCGCGTGTGCTCGAGCTTCATGCTTGAGTCTGTGTATTTAAATCAAATTTGGTCTCTATTTCTATGCAGAAGATCGCTGTACAGTGAGGGAATCCCTCAGTGTGAGTCCGTGGCTTAGGAGTCCCTGCTCTGACTCCATATATAGCTATGTCTATATATGGAGTCAGTGCTAGGGGGACACCCTAGTGTATTTTAAATCTAATTTAGCCTGTATTTCAGAAAAGTATCCGCTGGGATTCGAACTCAGAACCTACTGCATTGGAGGCAAGGCACTTAACCACTCGGCGATAATAGCTGCATAGCCAGTTAATTAAAAATAAATATAGACTTCTACTGAGACCTATACAGTAGAAGTCAAATTTTTATTTGATCTTTTTAGTGACTATGTATGCAGCTGTGTAGTGGTTAAAGTTCAGGGCTTTGATGCAGAAGCTGTGAGTTCAAATCCTGTCACAAACGTTTTCAGAAATAGAGATAAAATATATATATATATATTTAGCCATAATATATTTACACATATTATATATTTAGAATATGTAAATATATTATGGCTAAAACATCAGTAGTAGTTTCACACTTATTATGCATTCATATATATCAGATGAGATAATATATATTAATTACACATTAATTTTGTGCCATCCATTTTTTACATATATATTAATATATTATACACTACACTATATAGCTGCCTAGCCAGTCACACAAAAAAAAACTTCTACTCTATAGGTCTCAGTATAAGTACAATACAGTAAAAGTCTTATGCAGTTATGATAGCCGAGTGGGTAAGTGCCTTGCCTCTAATGCAAAAGGTCGTGAGTTTGAAATACAGGCTAAATTAGACTTAATTACACTGGGGTGTCCCAAAGCACTGACTCCATATATGGACATAGCGATATATGGAGTCAGAGCAGGGACTCCTAAGCCGAACTAGAGTCTCAACACCCTCCCCTCTTCAGAGCAGGGGGTGCCTGGGGTTCTCCCATTGACTTCCATTGTGCTCGGTAGAACACCCGAGCATTGCGAAGTGTTCTACTCGAGCACACGAGAACTTTGGTACTCGATCAACACTACAATACACCCTTTATTACACATAAAGGAGGGCATCCTACACACCCTTGACAAATTATGATTGATGGCCTGCTGGTGAACATCAAAAACTATTGGCGCTCGGTAGATGTTTTAGCTGATCTGACCTTCTAAAACATTAGGGGCGAGGGCCTGCTGGTGACCCTTTAAAACATTATGGGTGAGGGACTGCTGCTGAGCTGACCCTCTAAAACATTAGGAGCGAGGGCAGCCTAATAAGCATGTTGATATGATGATGAGGAGGAGAAGGATGATAAAAGGGAGATTGACCCATATACCCTTTTTAGTGGTGGAAGTGGTGCATGGCAATACAGTGTATTCAATACACCATAAAAGCCACATGTAGAGTGCCTTTATGTTCAGCTGCTCTCTGGTGGAGTAAAGAAGTCAGGGGAAATCCACGCCTTGTTCATTTTTAGAAGGGTCAGCATCTTCAGTTGACAGGTAGATGCGCTTATCAGTTATTATTCTCCCAGCAACACTAAATACACGCTTTGACAAAAGGCTAGCGGCGGGGCAGGCCAGCACCTCCAAGGTGTAGAGCACCAGTTCGTGCCACATGTCCAGCTTGGACACCCAATAGTTGTGAGGCACAAAGGGATCACTGAGGACTCTTACACGGTCTGCTAACTTTTTTTTTTTTTCCACTTTCTTTTTTGTTCCACTCTGGGACTTCAACTTTTGAGGGTCTGATCCCCTTTACAATGCATCACAATACTTCTGTATTGTAACGCATTGGCTGTAAGTGTATTACACACTAAGGAAGGCATCGGGCAGCCTTCTCTGCCATCAGGTCCCCGTCATAGCAGTGTGGGGACCCGATGGCCACCCGGCACGATACCGCACGTGAATGCGACGGCATCGGTATAGGCAATCTGTGACTGCTGGACCCCTGCAGCTGATCAGGCAGGCGCAGGAGCTGTATGGCACTGGGATTTATGACCCTGATACCAGCGCCGTACATGTACGGCACTGGTATCCTATGGGTTAAAGGGGTTGTGCAGTGATTTTATATTTGACCGATCCTCCGGATAAGTCAATATCTGATAAGTGGGGATCCGACACCTGGGACCCCTGCAGATTAGCTCTTTGAGTAAGCAGCACTCCGTGCGAGCGCTGCTTCTTGGTCCTTACACTACACGTAGTCTCCTGTGGAGCAGCAGTGTAGTGTAATTACAAGTACTCGCTCCATTCAAGTGAATAGAGCGAGTACTCGTCATTACACTGCATGTCCGAGACGAAGTGCAGTGTAACGAACAGGAAGCGGCGCTTGTCTCTTCAAACGGCTGCTCAGATATTGTTGCACGACCCCTTTAATATGATCTGTATACGGAAAGATTTTTGTTACTTTCAGCAAAATAAGTTTTCTAGATTTTTATTTTTTATAGTAGCCAAATGGCGGCAAAAGTGTTATAAAAAATCCAACAAATCTCACCTGTGTGAGCCTCCACAATCGCATCCAATTCCCCTTGTATGCAGCATTTTCAGGAGTAACAGGGCAGGGTGCAATAAAACCAGGGCTGCTGGAGTTCAGTGTGAATTTGTGTTTAACAATGAGGCCTTCACCTGCCCCATTTTTGGCATACATCGTGGTGGTTGACTGCAACCACCTGTCTGATTACTATATAACAGTATACATCAGAGATGCAAGAGATGACATCAGCAACTCGCACAACTCTTTACCATCCTTCCAGAAGGGAGTAGATTGTTATTATGGCAGAACCTCATTTTTCATTCACTGTTTAGGTCCCCTACAAAATATGCTCCTCTTCCCTCCTCTCCCTTTCTTCTCTTATTGCTCTAGCACTGATGCCTTCACAGTGATATATACTGTATATCCTGTTTGAGCAAAAAAAAGTAAAAGGACTGCAGGAACAGTACGCACCATGTTTGTTCAGTGTACATAGGTCTGTAAAGGGCTATGCTATATGCATAAAATAGTTTTAAATTCTCCATTTTAGATGCATTTCACTAGGGTTATAAAAACTGGTTGCTAAAGTGTCCATATCCTGTAAATAGATGTTCGCTAATATATTCGTGACTTATACGCTTATCTACACTATACACAATGGAACCGATTTTGTCTAAGGAGAGTACACTGATTTTTGGCTTGTTATATGTAAAAAAATGGCTCAAGTGTTAAACACTACATTTTATATCAGGTTTATATACTTTTCCACCTTGCTATACCCCTCGAAAAAGGGCAATGGCTTTAAGTCGTAAAATGCACCACATTTATTAATGGTGTGACCCACAATACTGGTCTAAATCAAACCACAGAAGTGGTGGCATAAAGAATTGAGTCTAAATGGCAGCAAGATACCGCATATCTATCTTCATCCTTACTACTCTAGTTTTTTTATTTTTATTATTTTAATAAAGGGTTTTCAGGGATTTTACTATTGGTGACCTATCCTCAGCCAACACCCGGGACCCCCGCCGATCAGCTGTTTGAGAAGTCACCGTCGCTACAAGTGAAGTGAGTGTGATACCTAGCACAACCGCTATACAATGTACAGCGCTGTGCTTGGTAAGCACGGAAAAGGCTGCGGCGCTTACAGGAGAATCGGTGCCTTCTCAAACAGCTGATCACTGGGGGTCCCAGGTGTCAGACCCCACTGATAAGAGGATAAGGTAGTCGGTAGTAAAATCCCGGAAAACCCCTTTAAGCCAATACATGTGCTCCAATAATCCTAAAATCTGCCATTTGTAACATAAAAGGTAAAAATGCTGTCAACTTGTGTTTTACAAATAGGTTCAGCAAGGCAGGACAGGCCACATCAGTAAAGGAGGTGAAAATATGTTTGATAATTCTGACCTGAATTTTAATATTGAAGAACGAAAACTGGTAATTGAAGCCTCACAGAATGGGTAAAATATGTGAATGTTTCTTTTTTTCAGGTGTATTTAAATTATGTTTGCATTTCAAATTTGAATAGCGCACTTATTTTTTTTAAACGCTGCATCCAGATGTTACAACGCCTTATAGACATAAAGTTGTTTTTATGTTTCATTTTATGATTGGAAAATCTTACCATATTCTGGGTTACGTGCTTTACAGGTATTTTCCCATGAAAGGGTTTCTGTCACCACACTTTTCACTATTAAACAGGCTGACATTATACATTTGCAAATGTCGCCTGAATTTAACTCTGCTATTCTTATTTTTTTTCAGTGTGCCCCCTTTTTTGTGCAATTAAAACTTTTATTATATGCTAATTAGCCTCTAGGAGCACTGACTGTCACACTTCGGTGTGGGAGGGAAACGCCACACCGAGCATAGGAGGGAAGGGGGAACAGGGAATCGGGCCTGAGAACTAGAGTAGGAAGGACACCTCCTAGTAAAACCCTAACCAAAATCCTGACTGACTACCAGTATGAAAAGACCCCAAAGGTAGGGGAGTTCATACGCAGGAATACCTAGAGTCCTATCGAGCCCTATAGGACCCTGGTACTAATGGCAGGGACGAGACTACCTGTTCCTCCAAAAGGAAGGACGAACAGGAGTCTACTTCAGGCCTAATACAAACAATAGGGAAATGCAATACACAGAACCCAAAGAAAATACAAAAGGGAAAGGAAAGACTTAACTTCAAAGAGGCTATGGAAGCACCAGGAACTCAGCCGAGATCCAACCACAATCTAGAGGCACAGAAGCTATAAGCTGCACAGCATAGTGGGAGAAGCAACTATAAATAGAGAAGGTTAAATGACCCTAATAGACACACCTGTGGAAAGTAGGTGTGGCAAGAGCCAGAAACAACACAGATGTCATTTGATCCAAATGGACAACATGTCAGATCAAACGACGTGTTGCCAGTCTCTCCGATCTCCTGCCACCAGTCGCGGGAACATTCGTGACCCTGACCTGAGCTGTTCCTGAGTAGCTCTGATGCTGGAACTAAACAGCTCTGTCCATTGTGTAGAGACTCAGCTGGTGACTGCAGCTCTCCTATTGAAGTGAATGGGAGTAGTGCTGTAGTAACCAGGGAACCTCCGCTCCTCAGATATTGATAGCGTCTTGCCATGAAAGTGCATAAATCTTGTTTTTGGTCCTTTTCCCTCTCAGAAATTTTTTATATAAGTGACCAAAAAGTCATACATACCCAAAATGTTATCGATAAAAACTACAACTCTCTCCTCTCAAAAAAGAGCCCTCGCACACACCACTCTATATAGATGGAAAAATAAAATAAAAAGTTGTGTGTCAGAATGTGGCTGTTTTTTCAAAGTTTTGTTTATTTTAAAAGCATTAAAACATATGCAACGAGCCCCTGAGGAGCTGGTGCAGAAGATAGGAATGGTAGTGGCCCTGATGAGATGATGTGTCACAGTGTACTCCTTTAGGCCTTCTCTGCCTCGGGATCATTGCAGTAAAATTGTGTTTTAAAGGGTCCCACCTCCTAGCATTATGCCCCCATTGTCTGTGATGGGGGAAAAAACCCCTTTAAGTAATTGGGCTAGAAGTAAAATAATGTCTCTTTACTTAGGTGCAAAATAGGAGTTGTAGTGCATCCAGCAGTAGTTGTATACAGTGCAGTTTCACTCCCCAGATGATGAGGTATGGTGGCAGATAATGTCACCTCTGGTGTGCTATCTTGCTGATGTCTGTCTCCTGAACTTCTGGCTAACATCTGAAAGCTGACCCTTGTGACTGTAGGAGTCCACTGTGTAATGCAAGTTTTTAGTGTTTGACTGAACTGAACTATGGTAATGGGTGTCTTAACATGTTTCCCCATCACCTGCAGCAGGGTCTGTATAGCATTCACTCCGCTGACTGTAAACACTGTAGCTTTATTGAATATCTATAGCTGTGGACCTTGCAGTCTATCTGGAGTAGTGTACCTCACAGGTGGGCTGAATCTATGGTCCCTTCTCTGAAGCCCTATGGAGTAGGAGCAGATGGTCATGCTCCCTAGCTTGCTATTCTAGCTTTTGACAGGAAGTGGGACCAGCCCACTCCCACCAAGAGTGGAGGAATGGAAAGGTTAGTCCCATCCCTTTTTAACCAATACCACACAGTGATTGCCATAAAAACAAAACTCCTAAAACAATAGTGATTTTTGCATTTTTTTTCTTCCACTTCCACCCATTTAATATTTTTACCAGCTTCCCAGTACATGGTATGGAATATTAAATATTGCCATTAGAAGGTACAAACTGAAGGCAGGGAATAAACATGAAAATGCAAAAATAGAGACTGGCTGCAGTGGAAAGGGGTTATGACAGTGTTACATCTGTGCTGGAAGCCTTAGGCCCCTTTCACATGGGCGAGATTTCCATGCGGGTGCAATGCGTGAGGTGAATGGGGCTGCGTGAAAATCGCAAGGAAGTGTTGAAGCGGTGGCGACTCTGAGGCAGATCATTTACATCTGTTTTGGGACTGCCCAATGGTGGGTAGTTATTGGAAATCGGTCCAAATTACCTTGGCTCGCAAACTTAATATTGTCCTGGGAGACTTATCGGAGGTTAATTACCAGCCCATAAAACACCAATTATCGATTTAAGGTTATGTTCTTGGCCAGGCTTCTTGTTTCTAGACTATGGTTTTGCTCTTCCGCTCCAGACTGTAGTAACTGGTTGGCCCTGGTCGAGAAAGTGAAAAGCTACGAGAGGATTTTGTATAAACCAAAGAAGTTCTTATTTAAAGTGGGGTAAACTGTGGGAAGACTGGGACATGGTTAATTAATCAATTTGGAATTGCCCCTTTTTATTATATATATTTTCCCCCTTTTTTTTTTTTTTTTCATGCAAGGTGGGGGCGGGGGGGGGGGCAGATGAGGTGGGTTGGGGATGATCTTATTAGTCTGGTTTTTCTGTATGCATTGTAATTGGTTAAGGATGTGAAGTTACATCTGAGCATTGGAGTATCTCTAGGAACGCTGGAGGATGGCGGGACCATCCGGCACTGAATAATGGCTAAATTTTTTGTCGTTTATGGGCGGGGACCCGGGGCTCGGGACCCTGGGCGGCCCGGGGACCGGGTGTGACCCGAAATGCGGCTCTCTCTGTCTGATATGCGGTTTGACTGCAGGCAGTGATACGATACATGCTGCATGGGTGCCACTGGGTTTCTCTTAAAGGGGACAGAGCTGGTCTCTGGTGTTCTTGTCCACATTTCTTTTAAATGCCGGCGATTGCCGAGTGATACTCGACTTGAGTCCCTTTGCACATGAGATACTGGTGTGACTTTATGCGAGGTTCAGTTAAGTCGGGCACTAATTTTCAATTTTAACTATCTGGGGATGAGGCAGCAAAATATGCGTGTGTTTTTTTTTTTCTCTCTCCACTGTGATAGACTGTTGGACCCCCCCAGGTTGCTCCAAGAAATGTTTGCGATCAAAGATCGCCGTAAGCCCGCTACGCATGGTTAATGTGAGCACCAGGTGAATGGACTTAAGATTGTTAATCCTGCCGTTTCTCTCACCCATATTCCGGAGAGGGCGTGCGGGGTGCGCGCTCGCTCCCTGGTGGCCGCCTGGGCTGCGGGCCCCCGATCTCTGCCCTTTATAGATATTAACATGCCAAGTTAGATGCTGTGTGTGTTTGCCTGATTAGGCTGTTGATGTCGGGTGAACCCCGCTCTCGTCTTAGCAAGTGAGATCTCCATCTGACTTGTATTATCCCCATAAGTATGGGTATTTGTATGAAATTATTATTAACCATGCTTATAAATAAGAAACGTATGGACTTAAGGATTCTATAATATCATAAATGTTATATGGATATGTATTTTTGTATTATAAATAAAATATTTAAAGGGAAAAAAAAAAAAAGTGTGGAAGCGGTGCGAATTGTTTTTTTTTTTTTTTTTTTAACACACGGTTGCTAGGAGACTATTGGGATGGAGACCCGATCATTATTATTTTTCCTTATGATATGGTTATAAGGGAAAATAGCATTCTTAATACAGAATGCATAATACAATAGGGTTGGAGGGGTTAAAAAAAATAATAATTTAACTCGCCTTAATCCACTTGCTCGCTCAGCCTGGCTTCTCTTCTGTCTTCATCTTTGCTGTGCACAGGAAAAGGACTTTTGATTACGTCACTGCACTCATCACATGATCCATCACATGATCCATTACCATGGTGATGGATCATGTGATGAGCACAGTGATGTCATCAAAGGTCCTATTCCTCAAAGAGGAGATGCCGGGCTGTGCGATCAAGTGGATTAAGGTGAGTTATTCTGTATTCAGAATTCTATCATTTTCCCTTATAACCATGTTATAAGGGAAAATAATGCAGTCTACACAACACCAAACCTGAACCCGAACTTCTGTTAAGAAGTTCGGGTTCGGGTACCAAACATGACGATTTTTCTCACGCGCGTGCAAAACGCATTTTCCCGCAATGCACCCGGACCTTATCCGGACACGCTCATCTGCAAGGGGCCTTAGCATTTTCCATCACATATGGCAAGAATAGAGCCATTTGCAGCACTATTCTTGCCGTTAGAACATATCTTGCAGCAGTGTATCTTTCCTAATAAACAGAGGCCACGATGCACATTTCTTGTACTGATTCCTGTATTATACAACACACATTACGTTACATTACTTGTAGTGACTCCTGCATTGTTGCCTAGAGCTGCATTTACAATTATGCTGGTTGATACTTAGAATTGTCAAAATACTTAAAGGGGTTCAGCTCTGAACCCGGACATACCCATAATTTCACCCAGCCAGCCAAGCCCCCCCCCCGCAGGATCGCCCAGCAGTGTGTTCGGTGACATCACCGGCTCTGATGGGCTAGCTTTAGCGCTGCCCTAGCCGTTTTACAGGCTAGGGCAGTGCTAAAGCCCGCCCATCAGTGCCGGTGAGATCACCGGGCTCACTGCTGGGCGGAGGGGGGCTGCCTGGGTGAAATTCTGGGTATGTCCGTGTTCAGCTCTGAACTCGGACAACCCCTTTAACAATCTAAAAGCTTCTATACTGCAGGGGTTGGTTACCTTTTCTTACATCAGATAATTGTACAGTATTCTTTTAGGACTACTTTTTAATGCAAATTGTCAAACTGATATTGGACCAGAAAAGGACGCTTAGAGATTTCTGCAGAACTGTGAACGCAGCTCTGGAATATAATACTGCACCAACTGCATATCTTATACTCTTTTTATAGTGTGATACAGTATCTGAGAGCTGTGTATGGTTTTCTAATAGGAAGCAAGCTAAGGCAATTGATGTAATTGGTGGGGAGATCTGCAGTATCAGCCGGGTTGAAGGCCGGAGATGGGACATTCAAGATTCAGATGACATTCCTAATCAGGTAACCAAGATTTTCATGTGGTGCTAATTGTCCTCTATATTTAGAACCTGTGGACTTTTAAATTTTAAGGCTATTTAGTTCTTGTATGTGGCTTTAAAGTGACTCTTTTGGTTCAAGAAAAAAAAAAATCACATTAACTGGGGTATGAAAAGAACACTCACCTGGTGACCTCCTTTACATCTTACATACGTGATGGGGACATCACACGTGACACAAGGGGGCAGGTCATCGCCACCTGCTATTAGCTGCACCCCTTCCGTCGATGGATGTTGATTTTCTGCAGGCAGGTGAGATGCAAAGACGACCAGGGAGAGATCTGGGAGGAAACTGGCATTGGGGACCAGGTAAAAGCAGTGTCGCGGGCCAGGACATTGCAGCGGGCGTTATTCAGTCTTGGATAACCTCTAACACTTGTGAGCAACACTTCTCAATATCTCCTGACTTAGGCTACTTTCACACTTGCGTTCGGGGCTCCGCTTGTGAGTTCCGTTCGAAGGCTCTCACAAGCGGCCCCGAACGGATCCGTCCAGCCCTAATGCATTCTGAGTGGATGCGGATCCGCTCAGAATGCATCAGTCTGGCACCGTTTGGCCTCCGCTCCGCTCAGCAGGCGGACACCCGAACGCTGCTTGCAGCGTTCGGGTGTCCGCCTGGCCATGCGGAGGCAAACGGATCCGTTCAGACTTACAATGTAAGTTGACACAGTATGGCTCAATTTTAAAACTGATCCGTCCCCCATTGACTTTCAATGTAAAGTCAAAACGGATCCGTTTGCACTATCATGAACAAAAAAAATATTTTTTTTTTTTCCCTTTTTGATCATGGTAATGCAGAAGGATCCGTTCTGAATGGATCTAAGGGCCGCTTCACACGAGCGGATGCCGTGCGTGGCATCCGCTCCGTGAAAGAGTGCCAAGACCCGCTGCAGACTGCAGAGGCACGGAGCGGTAACATGACTGTTAATGCTCCGTGCCTCTCTGTGATCTCTTTACTACGAAATCACAGTTGTCACTGTGATTTCGTAGTAAAGAGATCACAGAGAGGCACGGAGCATTAACAGTCATGTTACCGCTCCGTGCCTCTGCAGTCTGCAGCGGGTCTTGGCACTCTTTCACGGAGCGGATGCCACGCACGGCATCCGCTCGTGTGAAGCGGCCCTAAGCGTTTGCATTATAGGTGCGGATCCATCTGTGCAGATACCAGACGGATCCGCTCTGAACGAAAGTGTGAAAGTAGCCTAAAAGAGGCTCGGTCAGCGTGATCAAGCCTATTGAACAAAGCATACTGCCTGGTAGGGATCATCATGCTTATTAAAACCATACCTTTCTTGTGTCTGTATGTTAACCAGCTGCAGAGATATCTGCAGACACCAGTAAGATGTGTCGGCTTCTAAGAAAAGACAAAACCGTCTAATGTATGTGAGAAGGCTAAAGTTCAGTGATTAGTGGTTAGCTTTGCATGTTCAGATCTTGAGCTCAATTCCTATAAAAGACGTATGTGTTTTTTATGTTATTTTTTTCTTATTGGGGTTATCCATGACTATAAAATGCTCCTCTATATGCCGGGCCAATGAATCTACTTACCTGGCTCCTCATGCCGCTTCTGGTCCCCGCACAGCGCTGCTGCTTCTCACCATGTGCGGGTGTAAACATCCGGGTACGGGGGGCGGGGGAGCGCAGCCAATTGCAGGTGGGGATAGCATCCCTAGGGTCACCTGCGGAGCTAGGAAGGCTCGTCCCCATCCCTGCCTGCCATTGGCTGCTCCTCCCCGACACTGGATGTTTTTATCTGCGCACGAAGATGAGCAGCGGTGCGGGGACCACGGGGAGCCAGGTAAGTATATTTATTGTTAGATGCCCGGCATTTGGGGAAGCATTTTATAGTCTTGGATAACCCCTTTAACACATAATAAAAGGATATACATATAAATAATAAAAGATCTGATTATATTTAGAATAGTGTTTTTTATTATTGGAAACCTAAAACCTATTACTGGTTTATTCACACATTCGCAATATATGATAATAAAGAAACCAGCAATAAATATACTTATAAAGACTCACCAGCTTCTGGTGTAATAGGGTTGATCATGCTGACAGAGCCTCTTTAATGAAAATGAGATGACCGGCATGTAACATGGGGTTAATAAATTCCATAAATGTCACAGGGCAGGGATGCACAACCTGCGACCCTTGATACCATTCGGTGTGGCCCCCAACCATCTGGTAACAGACATGTGTGTCTGTCTTGTGGCTGCTCACATGTATTTTTCATGTATTTTCCGATTTAGATTTAAGTCCGGGAACTGTAGCTAGACATTAATGGTATATGCTGTATGTTCAATATGCCATAAATATAGTATTTCAGTCGTTAATATATCTTAAAATTTTATTTTCGGTCCTTGACGTTGGTTCAGTCTGGCAATGTGGCCCCCATCCAGAAAACGTGCACACCTGTGATAGGGTAATCTGTCAATGAGTCATTAGTCATTTAGTCCAGGCACAGCCAAGGGCGGACTGGGAATTTAATGTGGCCCTGGAAAAAAACTAAACTAAAAGTGTCCCCATGTTGTAGGTGGGTCCAGACTGACAGAAGAGGGACAACAGAAGTAGGCGGGGACAACAGAAGTAGCGCCCCAGCAGAACTAAACACTACAGTGCAGCGCAAAATACTGCAGAACCAAGTGCAGCTGCCAAGCAGGTGTAGAAGTAACTGATGCTCCTAGCAGTGATTGAGAGTATCGGATCGTTCTATACCAGGGTGTCAGCCATGAGGTGCTTGGGTGGACCCCTGGACACTGGCCCACAGAACTTTCAATTTAGGGTCTATGGCCGGTCTGCCCATGGGCACAACTATATTATGTTTCAGTCTTAAAATATTCTAGATATGATTAATGTCTAATGTATCTCTTTCTAAAGGCAGTTGACAATCAGGAATACAAGCCTCATCCTCTCATGCAACATCAGCAACCACCTCCACCTCTCCTGCCTCCACCATCCATTATCCATAATCCTCCTCCATTCAGTGGACTTCCTCCACCTCCTCTTTTTTTCCAGCGTCCTCCTCCAACTTCCCAAGTTCCACTGGCCTTACACCCTCCAGGTGATTGTATGTGGAAGATGGACAGATACAGGAATCTGTTTTCTTTTGTTAAATGAAATGACTTATAAAAGTAGAAAATGCATAGAAACCACTGACTATATATTGTTTTATGCCGTCATATTTATAAGGGCCTGGTTTATTAGTATATGTAATACCCTGTCCCACCACTAGAAGCTTCCCTGCACACCACCACAGATACCAGCAGTGGAGATACTGCAACAGATTATGTCAGTTTGCGATGCACTTTTTTATTTTTGTATCTTATAGATGAGATTTATTCACATTTCTGGTACTGTAAAATTCTGTGGATTTCCTGAACGTAATCCACATAGCTTACGTCCGGTGTGGATGTACCCTTACACTTCTTTGTTTCTAACAGCTAATTATTTTTTCCATCTTGTTGTAGCATTGTTACCTCCACCACATGTCCCCCCACCTGCTGTACACATCCCACCCCCCAGCGGGTAAGCTTGTCTTGTTGTTGTAAGTAAATTGGATTGATGTCTTGCTGAATCTGTTTCCTATCATAAGGCTATGTTTTTTATATATATATATTTATTTATTTTTTAAAGCCCCCCTGTGACATACAACAGTAGACCACCACCTCGACAATTATACTTCTCTAATGGTGAGTAATAAAGTTTTTTATTAATTATATAATTGTAGGGCTTATTATCAGGAATGAACGTTAACACTCATTCCCAATAGCTAGCCTGTGTAAACGTGCCGCTGACCACCCAATGAGCGATCAAAACACTAGTTTATCGGGGGAACTAATCGTTTATGCAGACACATAAATCATCATTTCTGGGCAGCAGATCGTGCTGTCTAAACAGCGAACTGCTGCCCAGAAACGGTGTCTTGTCGCCATGCAGTGGAGGCGATTGCTGAATGTAAATGCAGCTCTTAACCAAACTAACAAGCTGGCAATTATCAGGGAGGAACAGTTCCATTCTGATAATTGCTTGCCCATTCAGCGCATGTAAATGCGCCTTTTTCTGATGCCATATGGTCCATCTCAGGCCAGATTATGAATAACACGAGGAATTGGCAGGTCTGTTAAAAATCTAGAGAATTTATCAATGTCTTCACACAAGTGGCATACGAAAGTCTCATATTTTGGTGGAAGCCACATATGCATATGAAAATGAATATTAGCCATTTTACTGCCGCTCTCGCCACCATATCAAAAAGTGGACAATGCTTGGCAGAAGAGCGCGTCTTCCTGCTCTCTGACAGATTTAAAGTGGTGTTTCACCATAAACGCTTATCCCCAATTCACAGGATAGGGGATACATGTCTGGTGGGGGATGATTGCTGGAGCCCCCGCTGATGACAGTGACCCAGTGTTCCTCTGTAAGGAAGAAGTGGGTCATACATGTGCACTGCCGCTCCATTCAACTCAGACTGCTGGAGATGGCAGAGCACTTGACTTCAGCAGTACCATAGATGTGCATGGAGCATCAGTGCGCGTGTGTGAGGGACACTCCATTTAAACAGGTGGAATACAGGGCCCCCGTTCTCCTGATCAGTGTGGGGGAAGCAGTGATTGGACCCCCACTGATCAGACATTTATATTTTATCCACACAATAGGGATAAGTGTTTGTAGTGGGGCACCCCCTTTTAATCATTTATGCCAGATACTAGCGTAAACTGTAGAGTGAATCTGGGCCAAATCCTAGCTGGCGTAGGTTTGATTTTCTAGGGCACAGACAGGCAACCATGCACAAAATGTGTTAAAGGAAATCTGTCATCAGAAAATTACCTATTGTTTAAATCATGTTTTTAGGTTTAACATATTTTTAAAGAATTTTTCATATTTTGGGCAGAACGGTGGCTCAGTGATTAGCACTGTTGCCTTGCAGCACTGGGGTCCTAGGTTCGAATCCGACCAAGGGCAACATCTGCATTGAGTTTGTATGTTCTCCCCGTGTTTGCGTGGGTTTCCTCCGGGTACTCCGGTTTCCTCCCACACTCCAAAGACATACTGATGGGGACCTTAGATTGTGAGTCCTATTGGGGGCAGTTGGATGATGATGTCTGTAAAGCGCTGCGGAATTAGTAGCGCTATATAAGTGTGTATAATAAATAAATAAATAAATATTTTTAATTTTGCCATAAAATCCTGCAGCTTTTGTGCTGGGCACTATGTCTAATAATTGGCGCCACTTCTTGGTCTGTACAGATCACTTTACTGCAGAGGTGATATCATTACAGGCAGGATTAGAATGACAGATAAGACAGGATCCACCATTCACAATAGGTGATTGTCAAAGCAATGAGATCCCCTCCTGACCATTGTGTCTATGGACCATGTGGCTGCCATAAAGCAGTTTTCTTAATGCTTTTTAATTGCTGTTAAGAGCATCTCAGGCAAGATTGCAGCCCCCATAATCATGTTCAGAAATAAAATAAAAGATTCTGCAATCGAAAAATAAAAAAGATTAGAAAAAGGAGATGTTACAATCTGGTTTTAACTGGCAAAAAAATATTTTTGGTGATACAGTTGTTGTCTTACTTTATTGCAGTGACCACGGCATCTGAGCAGTGAAAACCGGGAGCACTGCGGCCCTGGGGCTAGAGAGCGACACCCCTAGCAGCGATCAGGGAATTAGTAATTCCCTGTGGCGGATTCGGTCCCTCTAAAAGATCTGAGCCTGTGGCAGAGCTCCATAGGAACATAGCGAATTTATCCTAGACTTCAATGATAATGCTTTGGAGTCTATGACCGAAGCAATCTGATGATCATGTTCAAGTTCCCTTAGGGAACTTTTAAAAAGTATTAATAAAAAAATCCCTATAATAAAAAATAAAAATAAATGATATAGGCATCAGCAGGTCCCAAAATGCCCGTACTTAGTTTTAAATGATTTATCTCATACCAAGAATATGGCATAATGCCATAAAGGGGAAAAAATCTAAATGTCTCATTTGCCATTTTTAAATGCTTCACCTCCCCAGAAAAATTTAATAAAAAGTTATACACACCTCAAAATGGTATCAATGAAAAGTACAGATCGCCCCATAGAAATAGAGCCCTCCCACAAACTGTGGCGGGAATTGCATATTTTTTTTCCAGTCCCACTAGATTTAGATTTTTTTTTTTCTATCTTTCCACTACATTGTATGCAAAAGTAAAAGGCGCCATTAAAAAGTACAACTTGACCCACAAAAAACATACCCTCATATGGTTATGTGAAGGCAAAAATAATAGTTATAGCTCCAGGAACGCCGGGAGTATAAAAAGGAAAACAAACTGAAAATCGTCATGTCCTTAAAGGGCCACATACACCTACGTGTTTATCTTGCTGGATGTGCTGATTAATTCTGTTTCCATTCTTTGTTTTTATGAATTACAAGTATTCAGTACAACGGACATATCGGGATAGCAGACGGGGGGTTTGTGTTCTAGTCCTGTGCTATCGGAGAATGTGCTTTGGTTTTTCTGCTGTACTACCAGCTGCGGTTTTCTGTACAGGTGATATAATACTGGTGCCATCTGTAGAAAACTCTTCAGCTGATAATGCAGCACATACAGGTGAAACTCGAAAAATTTGAATATCGTGCAAAAATTCATTTTTTTTCTGTAATGCAAATTAAAATTTGAATATTGTGAAAAGGTTGATTATTCTAGGCTCAAAGTGTCATACTCTAGTCAGCTAATTACCATACCCCCTGAGCAAAGGGTACCTCAAAATGGTGACTTTGGGGTTTCATAAGCTGTAAGCCATAATCATCCAAATTATAACAAATAAAGGCTTGAAATCTCTCGCTTTGCATGTAATGAGTCTCTCATATGTTAGTTTCACTTTTTAAGTTGCATTACTGAAATAATTGAACTTTGCACGATATTCTAGTTGTTCCAGTTTCACCTGTATTTCCAATGTAGTCTGTCCAGCAGCTCAAAAATGCCCTGTGTAAACCCAGCCTAAAGGCTCATGCACACGAACGTGGTTTGGTTCTGCATCCGAGCTGCATTTTTTGCGGCTCGGATGCAGACCCGTTCATTTCAGTGGGGCCACAAAAGATACAGACAGCACCTGTCTGCATCCGTTGGTTGCTCTGTTCTGTGGCCCTGCAAAAAATATAGATCATGTCCTATTGTTTGTTTTGTAGACAAGAATAGGCATTTCTATAATGGGCCATCCATTCAGTTCCGCAATTTGTTGAAGGCACACAGGCGGCATCCGTGTTTTGCAGAGCCGCTATTTGCACGTTCGTGTGCATGGGTCCTAAGAGGGCCAAAAAGGCATTAAAGGGAGTCTTTCACCTAATCTGAGCATTTTAGACCGCTCAGATCAGGTTATAGACGCTTTGACCCTCATTGCAATCGTACCTTTCGCTTGTGTGTCCCTCGTCCAGATAATCAAAATCTAATTTTAAACTTATGTAAATGACCTTCTGAAGGTGCCCAGGGGTGGCGTTACTGGGCGATGTGCCCAGAAAAACACACCTCCAGCCAGCAGATGTCACGAGCGGCGCCAGAGGACGGCGGGCTGGGAACTGGCCCGCACCTGCGCACTGCTCTGCCCATTATGGGCAGAGGAACATCTTTTCATATTGCGCATGCGCCGGCTGGCTGTCTTTAGTTGGCCGGTGCATGCGCAATATGAAAAGCTGTTCCTCTGCCCATAATGGGCAGAGCAGTGCGCAGGTGCAGGCAAGTTCCCAGCCCGCCGTCCTCTGGTGCCGCTCGATTAGGTGAAAGACTCCCTTTAATGGCTTTTTGGCTGTGGATTGGCCATGTAGCAGCTGTTACGACTGACAGCCCTTTTAGGACCCATGCACACGAACGTGCAAATTGCGGCTCTGCAAAACACGGATGCCGCCTGTGTGCCTTCAACAAATTGCGGAACTGAACGGATGGCCCATTATAGAAATGGCTTATTCTTTCTGGGCACATCGCACCTGGGCACCTTCAGAAGGTCATTTGCATACGTTTAAAAAGTGTTAATTTCATTATCTGGACGAGGGACACAGAAGAGAAAGGTACGATTTGTAATGAGGGTTGAAGAGTCTATAACCTGATCTGAGCGGTCTAAAAGGCTCAGATTAGGTGAAAGACTCCCTTTAACAAAGAGCAAGCAGACAGTGCTTATTCCAATACTAAGCCACGAGGGCAAACATCAGCATTTGTGGCATTTGACTACACCCTACACTTCATGGCTGTCATGTTATTTCTTTATCAATGCAGGGCCAGGTGTGATGAATTATCCTGTAGTCTCCACTGCGCAAACGTCTTGGGTAACCACTGTGGACAAAGGTACAAGCAGCCCTGGAAGGAGTGAGTGGACACCAAGGAGACGGCAAGAACGAGAGATGGATAAAATCAGAAGCCAGAACTTTAATAACTACAAGCCGTAAGTCTTTTGGAATTTGTGATGTGGCATAAAAGGGGCAAACATGGAAGTGTTTATAATATTCCTGTTATAAGGGTGCGTTCACATCGGCCGGGACGGTTCGTGAACGCGATCAAATGATCGCGAACCCCATTCACTTTAATGGCAGGCGAACCTGAAAAACCTTCAGCTCATATTTGCAGCCAGCAAACACTTACTAGAAGTACATAGTCCCACAACATGGACAGTGATATACCAGAGGGGGATCATTGGCAAAAATTTCCACAAAAAGTATGTATTTTAATCAGGGGCCATTTGTATGCGTCTTAAAGGGAAATTCTCAAAAATGTGCCCTGCTGGAGCCTAGAAAATGTTTATTTCCTATCGGTTTGATGTATGCAAATGTGCAGCACTCCACGTTTTTGTATCCTGCAAAGTCCATAAAAAAAGTATACGTTAATGTAAATTTTATTTCTACCTTGGAAATGTATGGAATAAGCACCAGTACACAGCGGAGCAGCGTGGCGGAGAGGGGAGGCCGCCATGTACTGACAGAGCGCTACCTGGTCCTGGTGGTCAGGGATCAGGACTGTTTCCCAAGGATCATTTTCTACTGGGAAATACAGGGCACGGTATAATACATTAGAATCTATATAATTCAAAGATATTAGCGCTACCCCCGAATGATAATACAAATAGGTGGTCATTTATTATATAGAAATACATCTGTTAGGCGTATTTCTGACACAGATTGTGGCGCAAAGCTCCTTAACACCGCAATCTGCATATTTTTCCCCGCTCATGCCAGATCTAAAAACGGATGGTGTGGGCAGGGAAAGGGATACAGTTATGGCCATCCAGATATTGGATACCACCGCCATACATTGACCAGAAAACACCTCTGCACAGTGACTGGATAACACCGCCATACCGTGACGGGATAAAAGAGTATAAAAGGGCACAGTACAGGGAATGACTAGGGGCACTGCACAGTACAGGGTGGGGGGCACAGTCACATGACCCTGTGATATTAGAAGGTCCTTATGGTGAATGCGGTTTATACACCACCATAAGGGAGAGGCAGATGAGTGAGACAAGGGTGTGATTATGTGGCTAGAGATAACAAATGTAACTGTCGGCCAGTACAGGCTCCAAAAATTAGCCAATAGGCATACACCTGACAGCAAAGAACTTTGGATTCTGTGGCTGGAGGTACATTAGGCGGTCACAGGATAAATATGTTGTTCAATTACTTTTATTGACAAGAATCCAATAAAATAATTTGGACCGAGTCCAGGCGAAATCATATAGCATTGTCATCCGCAAACTATCAAGACAACTGAGAACACATATTTTATGTGAAATACGGGCAATATTAGTGAACCTGAAAGAATTACATATAGATGACAAATCTACTATCCTAAGTGAAATTGGGTATACTATATTTTCTATGTATAGATACGGTCTAGCCATTTTTGGAATGCTTGGGTTCTTTTAAATAAGATCCAAGGGGTCCAAATTTTGAAATATTTCTAATCTGTTCCCTCATCCTCCGCTGACAACTCCTCCATTCTGCGGATCTGTTAAAGTGTGTCTAACCAGTCCCTAATGTGTGGGGTGACGTGGGTATTTTGGTATGACCAGGCGTGCGGCCTGCAGAAAATCTTAGGAGTCCACCCTTTAGGACAGAAATGGGCCCTGGGAGCATAGATATTATTGCCCATTCAAGGGTCCACTGTACCGAGCTACTGCTCACCTGATCATGCAGATCATTCAAGGCCTTCCAGAAGGAAGTCAGATGAGTACACTGCCACCAAATATGGGACACCTCCCTGTTGCAGCGCCAATATAAATCTGAGCATGTGGGGTATAAAGAATGTAGGAGTGCTGGGGTTCTGTACCATCTGGACATGACCTTTGAAGAAGTTCTCCTGTATGTTGCAGCTAATGGACGCCCTATGCGATAAGGTAAATGCTTTCATCCACTGCTCCGAAGAGCTTCCAGCTCTCTCTCCCAAGCTGACACGAATGGTAGGGAAGATAGGGAACCTCCGTTCTCCTGGAGTAGCCCCTAGACTAAAGACACAAGATGTGTAGGTGGAGTAGATTGAAGACATAAAGATTCAAAAGGGGTAAGATCTCTCGAGATATTCGGAATAGGACCCAGGGACAGCAAGAAAGTTTTAATACTCGCATATTGGTACCAAGGCAGAGAGTGGTCACCCCTGTCTGGTACCATTAGAAAACTAACCATTAATTCGAACCTGAGCTCTAGGGTTCTTATAATGGGAAAGGATCCGAGTGACCATGTGAGGACAGGATAAATATGTGTCACACACACAGGGGGTGGGGTAGTGACCACTGAACTCCACTCTCACCCCTGTCCCTGCCTATTTGCCTCGCAAGTCCTAGCGACAAGGGACAACTGGTCGACAAACCCTTAGCTAGGATAGTGCAGGGAAGACAAACAACACATAAACAGAAAGGTCAAACAAGTTGCGTCAAAACCAAGAGAGCAGAAAAGGTACCGGAGGAGCAAGCAGAGAATCGTCAGGACAAGCTGAAGTCAAACCAGGATAGCACGCTAAGACCAGAGGATGAGACGGACGGGAAATCGGAAGCCAAGCAGGAACAAACAAACCAGGTGAGTATCGTGCAGGAAGGACCTAAATAATAGGCAATCTGTGGCCACAGTCACATGACTCCTGAGTTCTGATGCAGCCGAATGATCAGCTCGGCGCTCAGCCCTATTGCGGTTGTCATGGGAACGGGCGACGCCAGGTGCGCTGATCATGTGAGTGGGCCCCAGCCGCCCCCTCTTCCCAGAACACCGCATCGTGACAGTACCTCCCCCTTTATGCGGGGCCACCGGACCCAAGGCCCCAGGCCACAGCTTCTCAGGGTGTTCCATATGAAACTTTTTGACAAGCCTAGTGGCGTGAGCATCCTTAGCTGGTACCCAGGACCTTTCCTCCGGTTCATAGCCTTTCCAGTATACCAGATACTGTAAGGAGTTGCAGACTCTCCTAACATCAACAATTTTTTTTTTAAACCACAAATTCCTCAGAATTATTAACCAGTACTGGTGGCGGAGCAGGCTGTGAAGGAACCACAGGAGTAACATGTCTTTTCAGCAGAGATTTATGGAAGACTACATGGATGTGGAATTAATCAGGCAACCTTAATCTAAACGACACTAGATTGATTACCTCCGTAATCTCGTATGGACCTATAAAACAAGGTGCAAACTTTTTGGAGGCCACCTTAAGAGGCACATTCCTAGAGGACAGCCACACCTAATCCCCAACCTGAAAATCCATCCCCCTAGAACGTCCCTTATTAGCTTTGATTTTTTATTTATTTATTATTTTGAGCCTTCTCTAGGTTCGACTGAACCCGGGCCCAAACTGTGCACAGTTCTGATGAGACCTTATCCACCTCAAAGTTAGACGAGGAGACAGATGACCCAGAATGAAAACAAAGATGGAAACCGTAGTTACAAAAGAATGGGTAGACACCAGCGGAGGAATTAACATGGAAGGTATTTAACCCACAACTGTTGATCGCCAGAGATATATGACCTGAGAAATTGTTCCACAGACTAAGTCACTCCGTCTGCCCATTGCTCTCAGGATGATAGGTAGACGAGAAGGACAATGACATTTGGCACCTCTGACAGAAGGCTCTCCAAAATCTCGACACAAGCTGGACACCCCTATCAGACACCATGTTCTCGGGTACACCGTGCAAACGTACAATTTGTTCCACAAATACAGAGGCCAGAGTCTTGGCATTAGGAAGTTTAGCAAGGGAAACAAAATGTACCATCTTACTGAATCTGTCGACCACTACCCAAATCACAGTCTTACCCTCAGCAGGTGGCAGATCCGTGATTAAGCCCATAGAAATATGGGACCAGGGTCTCCTGGGAATGGGTAGGGGTCAGAGTTCACCAGCAGGATGAGTTCTAGGGGTTTTGGACTTGGCACACACCTCGCAGGCCAACACATAGGACTTGATATCCTTGAACAGGGTGGGCCACCAATAAGACCTGGATACCAGCTCTTTAGTTCTCTTGATACCAGGATGTCCACACACAACTGAATCATGAGTCGCCCAACAGTCGGAGACGGAACTGTTCAGGAACAAACAACTTATCTGTTGGTGTGAGGGCCGGGGCCAGATGTTGTTCTGCCTTGTCGTCGATGCTGATCTCTACGAGTCACCCTGACCTGCATGGGTTCCTCAGAAGAGAAATCTGCTCTGCTCACAGGACAGACCTCTGACTGGAGCACCTCCTCGGAAAAAAGCAAACGTTCCTGCTGTCTCTCCCTAACATGTCTGTCAAGTCGAACAGCCAGTGTCAGTCTCCTCTAATGTCTCAGGAAGCTGGTAGTTCACTAACAGGTCTTTTGAGATTTTCAGACAACCCTGACATGAACTGGCTTTTTAGGGCTGGTTTATTCCAGCCAAAAGGAACACACCATCTCCTGAACTGGGTACAATACTCTTCGGCAGGTTGGTCTCCCTGTACAAAAGCCTTAAGAGCGGTCTCTGCTACCATGGCCCTGTCAGGTTCATCATTCACGGTACCTAGGGCCTGGAAGAACCTCTCGACAGAGCTAAGACAACCAGCGTCAGCAGACAAGGAAAAAAGCCCAATCCTGTGGATTTCCCTGGAGACGGGAGATTACAATGCCCATGCACTGGCTCTCAGAACCGGATGACAAGGGGCGTAATCTGATATAAAGTTTACAATTATCTTTGAAATAAACTTTCTACGGTCGCCTGAGAGCGGTTCAGGAAGCTTAATATGAGGCTCCATATGATGACTAGATTCATTCTGTCCTGACTTATGTAAATGGAGTTTCTCCTCTAATTCCTGAACCATTTGAATCAGATTAGAAACCTGCTCCGTTAGGGTAACCAAAGGATTCGTAACAGTGGTAATGTGGGCCTGTTATTCTGTCATACACACACACACACAGGGGGTGGGGTAGTGACCACTTAACTCCACCCTCACCCCTGTTCCTGCCTACTTGCCTCGCAAGTCCTAGCGACAAGGGACAACTGGTAGACAAACCCTTAACTAGGATAGTGCAGGGAAGACAAACACATAAACAGAAAGGTCAAACAAACCGCGTCAAAATCAAGAGCAGAAAAGTTACCGGAGGAGCAAGCAGAGAATTGTCAGGACAAGCCGAAGTCAAACCAGGAGAGCACGCCAAGACCAGAGGATGAGACGGACGGGAAATCGGAAGCCGAGCAGGAACAAACAAACCAGGTAAGTATCGTGCAGGAAGGGCCTCAATAACTGGCAATCTGTGGCCAAAGACCCAAAAATTAGGCAATAGGCATTCACCTGACGGTAAAGAACTTTGGATTCTGTGGCTGGAGGTACATTAGGCAGTCACAGGATAAAAATGTAACTGTCGGCGAGTACAGGCCACAAAAATTAGGCATTCAACGAACATAAAAGGCCTTTTTCTGCTGCTGTATTTAACGAAGACAGGGACCATGATTTGTTCTGGGTGGTAGCGGATATTTGTGGGCTGTCATGAGGAAATTCAATCAAACGTGGTCGACTCGTCACATGTTGAATTCCTCCGAGATCCATGCCTCATTCATTTTAAGAAATGTGAGGTAGTCCACACTGTCGTGAGCTAGGCGAGTGCGCTTATCGGTCACAATCCACCCCACCCCACACTAGACGAGGGGCAAGCCAACAGTTCCATGACAAATTGTGCCAGCTCTGGCCACAGGTTAAGCCTGCAGACCCAGTATTCCAGGGGTTCATCGCTTCTCAGAGTGTCCACAGCGGCAGTTAACCCGATTTTAGTCTGACACCTGTCGGTCTATGCGTTCCCTGAGGCTGGATCTGGAGGACGTCTTTCGATGGGTTGGCTGCAAGAATGATCTCATATCCGAAGTGACCAACACCTCTTCAAACCGCCCTCTTCTTGCATGCGCTGTTGGATTGGTACCTGCAACTGTTTCTCTGTGAGTGGAAATTCCTCTGCCAGCACCTTCAAAAGCAGAATGCAGCATTTCTCGAAGCAAGGCCTGGAAGTTCTGCATTCTGACAGCCCTCTGTGATGGTGGTAACATCTCCGCCATTTTATGTTTGTACCGGGGGTCTAAGTAAGTTTCCACCTAGTACTGGTCCTTGACCTTTATGCTTTTTTTTACGGGGTCCCTCTTCAAACACTCGACCATGAAGGCCCCCATTTGCACTAAACTGAAAGCGGTGGAGTGGCCTGGCTCCTGCTCATCATCCAGGTTGTCGTCCTCGTTCTCCTCCCCCCAGCCACAGACGACACCAGGGATCCCAAAAACGTTTAAAGACTGCTCTTCTCGCTCCTCCTCCTCCGCCCTGGCACCATCCTCCTCTGACTCATCTTCAGACTCCTGTTGTTGTCTCAGATGGAGTAGCCTCCCCTGGGAATTCAGCCAGCATTGCGACTTCCTCATCTTCCTGCTCCTCGACGGCTTGATCAATGACACGACGCAGTGCACACTCCAGAAAGAAGGCGTAAGGTACGATGTCACTGATGGCGCCCTGGCTGCGACTGACCAGTTTGGTGATCTCATTAAATGGACACAGAAGTCTGCATGTGTCGCGCATGAGCAGCCACTGGCGCAGTGAAAAAAAAACTATCTCCCCAGAACCTGTCCTGCCGCAGAGTTCGTACAGGTAGTCATTAACTGCGCGTTTCTGCTAGAGATGTCTATTAAGCATATACCAGGTGGAGTTCCATCGCGTCAGGCAGTCCTAAATCAGACGTCTGACGGCAGGTGGTGTCAGCAAGGGGAACCATGGCCGTGTAAGATCTTCTAAAATGGCCAGAGCTTTTCCTGGCCTGCCGCAAGACGTCCTGGACCCCGGGGTCTTTGGCAACGAATCAGTGCACGACTAAGTTCAGGACGTGTGCCATGCACGGGACGTGTCATTTTGGCCTGTTTCAGCACGCTCAGCAGATTGGCACTGTTGTCGCACACCACTTTACCAACTGTCAAATTGAGCGGGGTTAGACACTGATCGGCCTGTGACCGCAAAGCTGAAAGGAGTGCAGGACCGGTGTGGCTCTTTGCTTCCAGGCAAAACAGACTCAGCACAGCATGGCAACGTCTCACCTGGCACGTCGAAATAGGTTCTGGGGAGATTGGGGGGCGCAGCAGAAGAGACGGTAGCAGCGGAAAAGGAGGAGTCAGCCGAGGAGGAGAGGGAGGATGGAGTAGGAGGAGGAGAAGAGGAGGCAGGCCTGCATGCAACTGGTAAATCACACCAGTAGAAATTATTTCTTCAAATAGTTTTTTTTTCACTCTATGTAGATGCGGTAACGCAGCAAAACCGCAGACAAATTCTGCACTACCTAAATGCACTATATAGAAAGTTCATTATTGGTATGTAGCACCCCTGCTTCAATCACACCAGTAGAAATTATTTGTTCCAATAGCGTTTGGCACTCTGGCTGCAGTATTGCAGCAGAACCGCACAACTGCTGCACAATACAATTGCACTATAATATACTTTTAAGGATTTTTGTGGCCCTAATTAGTGATTTGTGTCCCTAACAGTCTGTCCCTGGTCCACACAGTCTGTAACAGCCTGTCCCTGGTCCACACAGAAACCTCTCCCTACACTGGCAAAAGACTGAATGTAAAATGGTGCCCAGATCAGGTTTATTTATAAGGTAGGTATGTCCATGTGCTGAAACATCTCAATTCGCTGTTCTGTACCACCTGATGGCTGTGTCATGGGTCAAAGTTCTTCACAATGTAAAAGAATATGGCGGGCGCAAAACTACAGCCAGAGCGAACCGCAAGGCCATTTCTACTGAAAACCCGTTCCATTCACCTGAATGGGGATTGCAGTAGTCCATGTGTTTGCTGCCCCATTCAAATGCATGGAATTTTATTTTCAGTCGCGGATATTTCTGCAACAAAATCTGTAGAGTGTGAAGGCGCCCTAATGGTATGAACTAAAATTAAGATTAGCCATTATATGATATATTTGTCATGTTATAAAGGGTACATTCACACGCACATTTGTTACATAAATGTCTTGTGTACATGCTGGAGAAACAAATCCAAATCAGATGTATGGACTCTTCACCCACAGCAATTTCTCAGACAAATCTGTGGGGTGTGAATCTAATCTTAAAGGGGGTGCACGACTTTTGAAAATATTTAGAATCTATTTTATTGTGTGTATACAGTCGTGGCCAAAAGTTTTGAGAATTACATAAATATTGGAAAAGTTGCTGCTTAAGTTTTCATAATAGCAATTTGCATATACTCCAGAATGTTATGAAGAGTGATCAGATGAATTGCATAGTCCTTCTTTGCCATGAAAATTAACTTAATCCCCAAAAAAACTTTCCACTGCATTTCATTGCTGTCATTAAAGGACCTGCTGAGATCATTTCAGTAATCGTCTTGTTAACTCAGGTGAGAATGTTGACGAGCACAAGGCTGGAGATCATTATGTCAGGCTGATTGGGTTAAAATGGCAGACTTGACCTGTTAAAAGGAGGGTGATGCTTGAAATCATTGTTCTTCCATTGTTAACCATGGTGACCTGCAAAGAAACGCGTGCAGCCATCATTGCGTTGCATAAAAACTGGCTTCACGGGCAAGGATATTGTGGCTACTAAGATTGCACCTCAATCAACAGTTTATAGGATCATCAAGAACTTCAAGGAAAGAGGTTCAATTCTTGTTAAGAAGGCTTCAGGGCATCAAAAAGTCCAGCAAGCGCCAGGATCGTCTCCTAAAGATTCAGCTGCAGGATCAGAGTGCCACCAGTGCAGAGCTTGCTCAGGAATGGCAGCAGGCAGGTGTGAGCGCATCTGCACGCACAGTGAGGCAAAGACTTTTGGAAGATGGCCTGGTGTCAAGAAGGGCAGCAAAGAAGCCACTTCTCTAAAAAAAAAAAAAAAAAAAAAAATAATCAGGGACAGATTGATCTTCTGCAGGAAATATGCTGAATGGACTGCTGAGGACTGGGGCAAAGTCATATTCTCCGATGAAGCCTCTTTCCGATTGCTTGGGGCATCAGGAAAAAGGCTTGTCCGGAGAAGAAAAGGTGAGCACTACCATCAGTCCTGTCATGCCAACAGTAAAGCATCCTGAAACCATTCATGTGTGGGGTTGCTTCTCATCCAAGGGAGTGGGCTCACTCACAATTTTGCCCAAAAACACCGCCACGAGTAAAGAATGGTACCAAAACACCCTCCAACAGCAACTTCTTCCAACAATCCAACAACAGTTTGGTGAAAAACAATGCATTTTCCAGCACGATGGAGCACCGTGCCATAAGACAAAAGTGATAACTAAGTGGCTCTGGGACCAAAACGTTGACATTTTGGGTCAATGGCCTGGAAAATCCCCAGATCTTAATCCCATTGAGAACTTGTGGTCAATCCTCAAGAGGTGGGTGAATAAACAAAAACCCACTAATTCTGACAAACTCCAAGAAGTCATTATGAAAGAATGGGTTGCTATCAGTCAGGAATTGGCCCAGAAGTTGATTGAGAGCATGCCCAGTCGAATTGCAGAGGTCCTGAAAAAGAAGGGCCAACACTGCAAATACCGACTCTTTGCATAAATGTCATGTAATTGTTGATAAAAGCCTTTGAAACGTATGAAGTGGGTGTAATTTATATTTCACTACATCACAGAAACAACTGAAACAAAGATCTAAAAGCAGTTTAGCAGAAAACTTTGTGAAAACTAATATTTGTCATTCTCAAAACTTTTGGCCACGACTGTGTGTATATATGTGTGTATATGTATGTATATATACAGGTCCTTCTCAAAAAATTAGCATATTGTGATAAAGTTCATTATTTTCTGTAATGTACTGATAAACATTAGACTTTCATATATTTTAGATTCATTACACACAACTGAAGTAGTTCAAGCCTTTTATTGTTTTAATATTGATGATTTTGGCATACAGCTCATGAAAACCTAAAAAAATTAGCATATCATGAAACGGTTCTCTAAACGAGCTATTAACGTAATCATCTGAATCAACTAATTAACTCTAAACACCCGCAAAAGATTCCTGAGGCTTTTAAAAACTCCCAGCCTGGTTCATTACTCAAAACCGCAATCATGGGTAAGACTGCCGACCTGACTGCTGTCCAGAAGGCCATCATTGACACCCTCAAGCAAGAGGGTAAGACACAGAAATACATTTCTGAACGAATAGGCTGTTCCCAGAGTGCTGTATCACGGCACCTCAGTGGGAAGTCTGTGGGAAGGAAAAAGTATGGCAGAAAACGCTGCACAACGAGAAGAGGTGACCGGACCCTGAGGAAGATTGTGGAGAAGGACCGATTCCAGACCTTGGGGGACCTGCGGAAGCAGTGGACTGAGTCTGGAGTAGAAACATCCAGAGCCACCGTGTACAGGCGTGTGCAGGAAATGGGCTACAGGTGCCGCATTCCCCAGGTCAAGCCACTTTTGAACTAGAAACAGCGGCAGAAGCGCCTGACCTGGGCTACAGAGGAGCAGCACTGGACTGTTGCTCAGTGGTCCAAAGTACTTTTTTCGGATGAAAGCAAATTTTGC
Organism: Bufo gargarizans; assembly: GCF_014858855.1. NCBI lineage: Eukaryota > Metazoa > Chordata > Amphibia > Anura > Bufonidae > Bufo > Bufo gargarizans. The sequence goes on from NC_058088.1 coordinate 106,487,165, forward strand.
ATGTCATTCGGAAATCAAGGTGCCAGAGTCTGGAGGAAGACTGGGGAGAGGGAAATGCCAAAATGCCTGAAGTCCAGTGTCAAGTACCCACAGTCAGTGATGGTCTGGGGTGCCATGTCAGCTGCTGGTGTTGTCCACTGTGGTTTATCAAGGGCAGGGTCAATGCAGCTAGCTATCAGGAGATTTTGGAGCACTTCATGCTTCCATCTGCTGAAAAGCTTTATGGAGATGAAGACTTCATTTTTCAGCACGACCTGGCACCTGCTCACAGTGCCAAAACCACTGGTAAATGGTTTACTGACCATGGTATTACTGTGCTCAATTGGCCTGCCAACTCTCCTGACCTGAACCCCATAGAGAATCTGTGGGATATTGGGAAGAGAAAGTTGAGAGACGCAAGACCCAACACTCTGGATGAGCTTAAGGCCGCTATCGAAGCATCCTGGGCCTCCATAACACTGCAGCAGTGCCACAGGCTGATTGCCTCCATGCCACGCCGCATTGAAGCAGTCATTTCTGCAAAAGGATTCCCGACCAAGTATTGAGTGCATAACTGAACATAATTATTTGAAGGTTGACTTTTTTGTATTAAAAACACTTTTCTTTTATTGGTCGGATGAAATATGCAATTTTTTTTAGATGGGAATTTTGGCTTTTCATGAGCTGTATGCCAAAATCATCAATATTAAAACAATAAAAGGCTTGAACTACTTCAGTTGGTGTGTAATGAATCTAAAATATATGAAAGTCTAATGTTTATCAGTACATTACAGAAAATATCACAATATGCTAATTATTTGAGAAGGACCTGTATGTGTGTGTGTGTGTGTATATGTGTGTATATATATGTATATATGTATATATATATATATATATATATATATATGTATGTGTGTATATATATATATATATATATGTGTATATATATGTATGTGTATATGTATGTATGTGTGTGTGTATGTATATATATATATATATATATATATATATATATATATATATATATATATATATATGTGTTCTGCGAAAATGCATCCATCCGTTTCAACGAAACTTGGTATACACATCCCTTGCTACCTGGAAAGAAATCTTGCAGGGGTCTCGGCTCTCTAGGACAGTCCGTTCCCGAGATTCCCCAAAAATTACCTGCATTAGTCAATACAAGCCTGCCAGCCTTTCACTTAAATTCGAACTGCCATACACATGGTCACATGTCCCTTATTAGCCAATAGAAGCTCACAGGTCCTACTCCAGGTTGCCATAACAACTGATCACAGGTTTTAGCAGTTCGCAGGTCCTTAAATATTCATTCATATGACGTATGACTGCACAACTACACTGCTACATTCATGGGGGGCAGGGGCCACTATTAAAAGGATGGGTGCCGTGGAGGACACTGTTAATGGGGCGGTCACAGTGAAAGTCGCTGTTAGGCGGTCACTGTTAAAGGGGTGGCCACTGTGTAAGTCACTGTTGGGCTACTTTCACAATGGCGTTTTGGCTTTCCGTTTGTGAGATCCATTCAGAGTTTTGCCCTAATGCATTCTGAATGGAAAAGTTTGCCTCCGATCCGTCCCCTTTCCGCTTTGCAGGTGGACATCAAAACGCTGCTCCTATGCCCGCTGCACCCTCCTGAAGGTTTTGAGCTCAGTATGTATATATTGAGCATTGGAACAGGGAGGAGGAGACGCCAGGGTTTCTCAATGGGCGTCTCCTTCTCCCTGGCTGTGCCGTGTTCCAATCTCATCGGAGAGCGTCACAGCCAGGGAGAAGGAGACTCCCATTGAGAAACCCTGGCATCTCCTTCTCCCTGTTCCGATACTCAGTATTTACATACTGAGCGCGAGAACGTCAGGCGGGCACAGATGGCCGCAATGTTTAAAAAATAAAGTGGGTGGCCGCAAGTACAGGTATATAGCTGTTATAAGGGTACTTTCAAACTAGCCTTATTCTTTTCTGGCATTGAGTTCCGTCCTAGGTGCTCAATACCGGAAAATAACTAATCCGTTTTATCCTAATGCATTCTGAATGGAGAGCAATCCGTTCAGGATGTCTTCAGTTCAGTCTTTTTGACTTTTCAGGATGGAGATAATACTGCAGCATGCTGTGGTTTCATCTCCGTCAAAAAATCCGGAACACTATACAGGCTATAGCTACTAGAGAGGGATCGTTGATCCAGGGATTTTCCAGATTACACCGGAGAGACGGATCCGGCATTTCAATGCATTTGTCATACGGATCAGGCTCCTGATCCATCTGACAAATGCCATCAGTTTGCTTGCGTTTTGACGGATTCGGCAGGTAGTTACGGCGACGGAACTGCCTGCCTGAATCCTCTGCCGCAAGTGTGAAAGTACCCCAAGTAAAAGAGATGAAAGGTCCTCTTTTAATAAAGATTATCTATTAATTGTAGAGCAAGTTCCCAGGTGGGGTCAAATACCAGACTTAATTTTTAATTGCCGGTCCAGGATTTTGGCAGCATCTCTGTGTTGGGATCTGAGGCTTGGTGCCAGGTTGGAGGGCTGAGACCCATGGGCCAAGGAAACAGGCCCCCTAAATAAAGCCTGCTGTGGACTGTGGCAGGCAGAATTGACATCAAGGTGACTTGTCTTATATGAACTTTCCACTTTGTGTGAAGTAAACACCAAGACGGCAAAGTAACGCATTGTTTTGTGCATTGCCTCAAGTGTCAAACACTGAAGTTTTGCGTTAAGAACTTGTCTTTTGCCTCTGTACTGCGTCCACTTACCCTATCTACCAGAGCGAAATCCCACAAATGAGAAAAAAAATATATATACACAGTCAGGTCCATAAATATTGGGACATCGACACAATTGTAAGATTTCTATACACCACCACAATGGATTTGAAATGAACAAGATGTGCTTTAACTGCAGACTGTCAGCTTTAATTTGAGGGTATTTACATCCAAATCAGGTGAACGCTGTAGGAAATACAACAGTTTGCATATGTGCCTCCCACTTGTTAAGGGACCAAAAGTAATGGGACAATTGGCGTCTCAGCTGTTCCATGGCCAGGTGTGTTATTCCCTCATTATCCCAATTACAATGAGCAGATAAAAGGTCCAGAGTTAATTTCAAGTGTGCTATTTGCATTTGGAATCTGTTGCTGTCAAATCTCAAGATGAGATCCAAAGAGCTGTCACTATCAGTGAAGCAAGCCATCATTAGGCTGAAAAAACACAACAAACCCATCAGAGAGATAGCAAAAACACTGTTTGGAACATCATTAAAAAGAAGGAACGCATCGGTGAGCTCAGCAACACCAAAAGACCCAGAAGACCATGGAAAACAACTGTGGTGGATGACCGAAGAATTATTTCCCTGGTGAAGAAAACACCCTTTACAACAGTTGGCCAGATCAAGAACACTCTCCAGGAGGTAGGTGTGTGTGTCAAAGTCAACACTTAAGACTGGGTTCACACCTGAGTGTTTTACAGCGCTTTCCTACGCGCTGTAAAACGCTCAACAGGCAAGAACCAATGATTACCTATGGGAATGGTTCTCACCTGAGCGTTTTACAGCGTGTACGATCGCGCTGTAAAACGCCCGACGCCCCAAGAAGTACATGAGCTTCTTTGGGGCGTCTTGTTGTGCGTTCCCGTACATAGACTTCAGCGGGAACGCACGACAATAGGTGTTCACTTGTCTCTGTTTGCGCGATTGCAAACGCGCATACAGAGCGCTCCATCGCGAACGCTTAGGTGTGAACCCAGCGTTAGAGAAGACTTCACCAGAGTAAATACAGAGGGTTCACCACAAGATGGAAACCATTGGTGAGCCTCAAAAACAGGAAGGCCAGATTAGAGTTTGCCAAATGACATCTAAAAAAGCCTTCACAGTTCTGGAACATCCTATGGACAGATGAGACCCAGATCAACTTGTACCAGAGTGATGGGAAGAGAAGAGTATGGAGAAGGAAAGGAACTGCTCATGATCCTAAGCATACCACCTCATCAGTGAAGCATGGTGGTGGTAGTGTCATGGCGTGGGCAAGTATGGCTGCCAATGGAACTGGTTCTCTTGTATTTATTGATATGACTGCTGACAAAAGCAGTAGGATGAATTCTGAAGTGTTTTGGGCAATATTATCTGCTCATATTCAGCCAAATGCTTCAGAACTCATTGGACGGCGCTTCACAGTGCAGATGGACAATGACCCAAAGCATACTGCATAAGCAACCAAAGAGTTTTTTAAGGGATAGAAGTGGAATGTTATGCAATGGCCAAGTCAATCACCTGACCTGAATGCGATTGAGCATGCATTTCACTTGCTGAAGACAAAACGGAAGGGAAACTGCCCCAAGAACAAGCAGGAACTGAAGACAGTTGCAGTAGAGGCCTGGCAGAGCATCACCAGGGATGAAACCCAGCGTCTGGTGATGTCTATGCGTTCCAGACTTAAGGCTGTAATTGAGTGCAAAGGATTAGGGAGGGGGGGGGGGGGGGGGGTCTCGGCTCTCTAGGATGTACCATTCCTGAGATATTTCCAAAAAATGACCTGCATTAGTCAATAAAAGCCTGCAAGTCGCTCTTCATATCCCAACTGCCATACGCACGGTCACATGTCCCTTATCAGCCAATAGAAGCTCGCAGGCCCTTAGTCTCCACATACACACAGTTTTACTCCAGGTTTCCATAACAACCCAGCCATTTTTCTTCACTGCTGTAGGTCTGCTTTAGGCTAGGGCTACACGACAACAATAAGTTGCACAACTACACTGCTACACGTGTCACGCGACATTGATGTTGCACCAATATCGTGCAACAATTTTTAGAATGATAGTCTATGGTGTTGCACTGCAACATGTGACATGCTGCGACTGTCGCAGAAAAATCCATCTTGGATGGATTTTTTGCAACTGTCGTGTCGCAGTCACAGCATTATAAAAATTGTTGAGACAAAATGTTGTGTGACACATGTCGTCATGTAGCCCTAGCATTAAAGAGGCAGGGCGTTTAATAGTGGCCCCTGCCCCCTTAAGGGGCAACTGCTGTGGAGGTCACTGTTAAGGCAGCAGGGTACTGTGAGGTCACTGTTCAGGCAGCGGGGTACTGTGAGGTCACTGTTCAGGCAGCGGGGTACTGTGAGGTCACTGTTCAGGCAGCGGGGTACTGTGAGGTCACTGTTCAGGCAGCGGGGTACTGTGAGGTCACTGTTCAGGCAGCGGGGTACTGTGAGGTCACTGTTCAGGCAGCGGGGTACTGTGAGGTCACTGTTCAGGCAGCGGGGTACTGTGAGGTCACTGTTCAGGCAGCGGGGTACTGCGAGGTCCCTGTTCAGGCAGCGGGGTACTGTGAGGTCCCTGTTAAGGCAGCGGGGTACTGTGAGGTCCCTGTTAAGGCAGCGGGGTACTGTGAGGTCCCTGTTAAGGCAGCGGGGTACTGTGTGGTCCCTGTTAAGGCAGCGGGGTACTGTGAGGTCCCTGTTAAGGCAGCGGGGTACTGTGAGGTCCCTGTTAAGGCAGCGGGGTACTGTGAGGTCCCTGTTAAGGCAGCGGGGTACTGTGAGGTCCCTGTTAAGGCAGCGGGGTACTGTGAGGTCCCTGTTAAGGCAGCGGGGTACTGTGAGGTCCCTGTTAAGGCAGCGGGGTACTGTGAGGTCCCTGTTAAGGCAGCGGGGTACTGTGAGGTCCCTGTTAAGGCAGCGGGGTACTGTGAGGTCCCTGTTAAGGCAGCGGGGTACTGTGAGGTCACTGTTAAAGGGGATGGGCTGCTGTGAAACTCGCTGTTAAAGGGGATGGGCTGCTGTGGAGGTCAAATTATAAAGTGGTGGGGCACTATGGGGAGGGGGGGGGGGGGTCAGTGTTAAGGGGTGGGGGACTGTAGAGGTCACAGTTATGGGGGATACTGCCGATCTCTTTTAATGACACACAAACGTTAAATGAAATAGAAGAAATATATACCCGTGCAAAGGTCCTTCTGCTAGTGTGTATGTATGTATGTGTTTATTTTTTATACATTTCATCGTATTGTGATAAGTGAACATTTCTTTTGAGGTATCTGAGCATTAGTTAGAAAATGAAATGCTTCGTACAGCTCAGTGTTGCTGAATCTTTTGACTTTGCCAGAGAAAGTGAACGAATAAATTACAACCGTGTGAGAAGCTATGATTATGAGCGCAAGTATCGGCGCAGTCCTGAGCGCAGCTGGGAAAAAGAAGAAAAACTCCATGGGGAGCATCGACATAGAGACAGGGAGGAGAGCAACAAGCATAAATCTTCCCGAAGGTATGTTCCTCTCCCAGATGTCAGTGTTGTGATACCTACCCAACTATTTTTGATGCAGAGAAAAATAGAGTAAAATAATAATAAAGTACCCCAGTCATCTTTTCTGACTTCTTCTTGAGACTATAAAATAAAAAAATGTAAAATAAACACCTTCCTGGCTTGTGAATGATGCCATCAGGGCCAGATTAAGGAATCCTCTATAATTGTAATATTTTTTTGTACATCCATACAAGGTGCCCTCACTGAATTTCCCTCTATGGAATTGCCGTAAAGTGGATGTGATTTAACAAATCTCCTACAAACTGTGTAAAAAATGTTAAATCCACAGCATGTCAATTTATCATTATTTAGATCATCCTTTGCTATGGAAAGAGTGAAATCTGTGCTATATGTGCAGCAATATCTGCATCAAAATCCGCATGCAACTGAAATATTCCAGTCCAGAGTCTAGTGTAGCTGCCGCTGGTCAGTCCAGTCTAGTGTAAATTGTTGCGACTGGTCCGTCCACTAGTGATGGGTCGTTCACGACTGATGCGTTAAAAAGAGCTGGCTCCTTTACTTGAATGATGGGAGCCGGCGCTCAAGTGAGGGTAAGCCGAAGACGGGGCAGAGGGCAGTTACAGAGAATAAATGAACAGGAAAGGCAGGGTATCAGGGAGGCATCTGTGGCCCAGACCTACTAGTCTTGTGGTGATTAAAGGGGTTGTCTTACCTCAGACATTGGGGGAATATTGCTAGGCTATACCACCAAAGTCTCATTAAAATGAATGGGAAGCTTCTATGGGGCTGACTCCCATAGGAATGAATGGAGGGCAACTGCACATGCTCTGTGCACCCTCTGGCCTGTTACAGGCTCTGTTCGAAGTATAGATGCGGGTCCCAGAGGTAGGACCTGTAACTATCAGACATTGGGGGCATATCCTAGTTGTATGACCCCAATGTCTGAGGTGAGACACCCCCTTTAAATAAGGCTACTTTCACACTCTCGTTTGGTGCGGATCAGTCATGGATCTGCACAGACGGATCCGTTCAGATAATACAACCGTCTGCATCCGTTCAGAACGGATCTGTTTGTATTATCTTTAACATGGCCAAGACGGATCCGTCTTGAACACCAGTGAAAGTCAATGGAGGACGGATCAGTTTTCTATTGTGCCAGATTGCGTCATAGAAAACTGATCAGTCCCATTGACCTACATTGTGTGTCAGAACGGATCCGTTTATCTCAGTTTCGTCAAAAGCGCCAAAGCGGAATGGAGACTGAACGGAAGCAAACTGAGCGGATCCTTTTCCATTCAGAATGCATTAGGCCAAAACTGATCCGTTTTGGACCGCCAGTGTGAAAATAGCCTTACAAACATTAGATGACATTATACAAGAACTGGTGGCGTGGACTATGATGTAATTATTGAGCCCTCCTCAGTCCACACACACACAAGTCAGCCATGCAAAGTGGACAATGACTGTATGCCCTAAATGCATGTTTCACTGTTGGAATAGTTTAATGCTTTTTGTTTTCACGTGGTACTTTCACACTAGCGTTTTTCTTTTCCGGCATAGAGTTCCGTCACAGGGGCTCTATACCGGAAAAGAACTGATCAGGCATATCCCTATGCATTCTGAATGGAGAGTAATCCGTTCAGTTTGCATCAGGATGTCTTCAGTTCAGTCGTTTTGACTGATCAGGCAAAAGAGAAAACCGTAGCATGCTACGGTTTTCTCTCCAGCGAAAAAAACTGAAGACATGCCTGAACGCCGGATCCGGCATTTTTTCCCATAGGAATGTATTAGCGCCGGATCCGGCATTCAGAATACCGGATCCGTCGTTCCGGCATGCGCATGCGCAGATCGGTAAAAATGAGAAAAATGTACAAGACCGATCCGTCGGTCCGCATGACAAGCGGAGAGACGGATCCATCCTTGCAATGCATTTGTGAGACGGATCCGCATCCGGATCCGTCTCACAAATGCTTTCAGTCAGCAGCAGATCGGCGGATCCGGCGGGCAGTTCCGACAACGGAACTGCCCACCGGATCACACTGCCGCAAGTGTGAAAGTAGCCTTATTCCTTTTATAATTGTTATATGGCACAGTATAGAGCATGCCAGTAAAAAAATATTCCTAAATTTCTCTGAATAATAAAAGCCATAAGTTCTACTAAAAGAAGAGCCAGTTCTTTTTGGCGAGCTGAGCCAAATAATCGGGATCACTCAAATGAGTCGACATGCCCATCACTACTGTCCTCAGTCCAGTAGTCTGGTGGAAACACGGCCATTGGTCAGTCAACAGTCCAGCTGCAGTGTGGTTGTACAGTATTGTACAACCTCTGAGGGCTGTATTTCCCCTGTAACATGTTAGCCCCAGTTACAGGAGGAATTATTCACATAACTAAATAGCAAAAAAAATAAATAAATTATGGCTTTCAGACAAAAAATAAAAACATCCGTAAATGGCCCTTGACCTGGTTAAAGCAATAGGTAATTGAGGTTAAATTCCCTTTGAATTTTAGGAAGCAGGACAGCGAGGAACGAGAACCACATCGCAGACACAAGCGCAAGAAGAGCAAGCGGACCAAAGAGAAGAGTGTGGATGACGATCCAAGAGGAAATCGGCGTGATCTCAAAGAGAAAACCACGTCTGCTTCAAAGCTAGGTAGTGTCTGAGGAACACAGTGACAGGTAGAAAATTCTTTCCCCGTTGTATAACTGTAGCCCTTATTCATCCAGTAGTTGTATGTAGCAGCTCTTTACCTTCAGTGGCCACATCTGCCGATGGGAAACTGGCTAATGTAACAATCTTCTGTATTCACGTCCTGGGAGTTCTGAAGACGAGGACTAGAAATGCTGCCGACGTTAAAGCAATTCACTGGTGACTGATTGATTGTAAAATAACATCTCCTTCCACTGTCTTGTACTTATCAAAAATTCCAAGTCATCTATTAGCCGAAATGTGGCAAATTTTGGCTATAGAGATGCTGCAATTTGTTTCGGTATCGAATGTCGGCGCATTGAATGATAAAACGGATCCATTGCAGTCTGTCTATGCATTTGGACACTGCTTGGTACTTTTGGTAATAAGTTCTTGCTTTTGGTCTAATATTGGTGGACACAAGCGACCTCATCGCTAGAACAGAACGTTACTACAATACCAGCTGAAATGCAAATCATTGATTAAAAATACTACACTGCATGATGAAGGCAATGTGCCATTATGTGATTTAGACCCTTAGGGCACCTTCACACGCTGCAGTTTTGTTGCTGAATTTGCCTAGTGTGATTTTAAAATCACAAAAAATTGTTCTGTTAATCCCGAATCACATTCCATATACTGCAGCTGGAGAAAATTCCTTTGCTTCAGCTCATGTTATGCCATTGCTCACCCCAATGTGCATTAATGTTGGAGGGGAGGAGAAGGTCATATCCATTTTATACTGGTAAATGTGTTTCTTTCACTTGCACAGTTTCTCTGAACAAATTTCTGCACCTACCGTAAAAATGAAGAGCCTGTTATCACCTTCTGTACTCACAATGTAGACACCCGGGCAGGGACAGGCGTGTAACAATTTTCTGATTTTAATCTCTGCCAGTTATTTATTGTTGTTTTATATTTATTTATATATATTTATATAATGACACTATTAGATTTTCTAATAATGTACACAAGACTTTGGTGTAGAATTGGTTTTCACTAAATGTTTCTTACTGATAAAAATATAATTTGTAACGAGAACTAATAGTGTGTGTTTCATTCCACTTTTTTAGAGGTTATTTAAAACTTAGCCTTGGATCAACAAGCAACAAAACAGCGTTTTAGTCAGGTAAACACAGTTGTGTCTATGCAGACAGTTTGATGGGGAGGTCACTGGTAACAGATTCCATTTAATATAGAATAGGTCTGTATTATGATGTGCTACAATATGCCATAGTGAATTTGGTGCTCATGGTCCATATAAGTAGCTACACAACCCACTGGCATCACTCACTGTAGGGGGTGTCACAGAATTACCATTAATTCTAAAACTTCACTTTTAATATTCATAATTAAAATTTTAGACCCTTTTGATACGAAAATAAACAATAAACACAAATTAAAGCAAACAAGACTGTGTCACTTGTCTCCTAGATGGCAGGATGCCAAGTGAATAATCTATAGGGGCAATATCCCTAGTGTTTCCCCTATTAATTTGGCCCTGCCTAGAAATGGAATAGCCGCCCCGATAGGGGCGATCTTGTACCTCCTATAATACCCTGGAGGGCCCTGATACGGGTGACAGATGGTGCTATTCCTAATTGGAGACCAAAACTAGTCTACAAGTGAACCAAAAATAAAAAATATATACACAGAACACCCCATCCCCCGTGTAGTAGAGGTAAGAAATTTGGAAAAGACAGTGCACGATTATAGCATGAATAATGTATAACGTCCCTACGCGTTTCGCCCTGTTGATGTTAGGCTCCTCAGGGGACAAAAAACCCAAAACATACGGAGTGTCCTACACCATAGATTAAAGTAAACAGAATGATAAGGTAGAAAATACACATGCGTGAGCACAGTAGATTTAGCTTAGAGCACTGGTCACTATTTCTAGATACACATTAAGATGTAACATTTGGGACTCCAGCATTAAAAAGAGGCATTAAATATCTGCCAGAAGACACGGCTATAATAGTGGCGAGGTCTAGGGAAATAGTCATCCAGTCACATCCTCAAATCAATCACTATAATGCAACATGCCCTCCCAGCCTATGAACATGTTAATACAATATTCAGAGTGAAGATAATAGTAAATAGAGTATGTTTTAGATATCAATTTCAACAATCTTTTTAGCAACAGTAACAGCCTATGTGGATATATATAGGGCTGAATACTTGCAGTAACTAGTATAAGATAATACAGAGAAACTTGCGTGTCCAGATAAAGATCAGTGCATATACTGTTATCTGGACACGCAAGTTTCTCTGTATTATCTTATACTAGTTACTGCAAGTATTCAGCCCTATATATATCCACATAGGCTGTTACTGTTGCTAAAAAGATTGTTGAAATTGATATCTAAAACATACTCTATTTACTATTATCTTCACTCTGAATATTGTATTAACATGTTCATAGGCTGGGAGGGCATGTTGCATTATAGTGATTGATTTGACAATGAGGATGTGACTGGATGACTATTTCCCTAGACCTCGCCACTATTATAGCCGTGTCTTCTGGCAGATATTTAATGCCTCTTTTTAATGCTGGAGTCCCAAATGTTACATCTTAATGTGTATCTAGAAATAGTGACCAGTGCTCTAAGCTAAATCTACTGTGGTCACGCATTTGTATTTTCTACCTTATCATTCTGTTTACTTTAATCTATGGTGTAGGACACTCCGTATGTTTTTTGGTTTTTGTCCCCTGAGGAGCCTAACATCACCAGGGCGAAACGCATAGGGACGTTATACATTATTCATGCTATAATCGTGCACTGTCTTTTCCAAATTTCTTACCTCTACTACACGGGGGATGGGGTGTTCTGTGTATTAAATAATAATTTTTTATTTTTGGTTCACTTGTAGACTAGTTTTGGTCTCCAATTAGGAATAGCACCATCTGTCACCCGTATCAGGGCCCTCCAGGGTATTATAGGAGGTACGAGATACGGGATCGCCCCTATCGGGGCGGCTATTCAGTTTCTAGGCAGGGCCAAATAGGGGAAACACTAGGGATATTGCCCCTATAGATTATTCACTTGGCATCCTGCCATCTAGGAGACAAGTGAAACATAGTCTTGTTTGCTTTAATTTGTGTTTATTGTTTATTTTCGTATCAAAAGGGTCTAAAATTTTAATTATGAATATTAAAAGTGAAGTTTTAGAATTAATGGTACGGTAATTCTGTGACACCAGTTTAATAATTGACCTAATTCTACTATAGTCCCGTGAACAGGGTTTTGTTCATTCTGTGAGTCCATCACTCACTGTAGGTAAGAAAATACAGGATTGTAACTGATAAAAAATAAATAAAACTATTTAACTTCACAAACACTTATCCCATTTTGCCTTCAGAATCTACTTTTTGTGGGGTTCATCTAACCCTCTGAAATCGGTCTGCTTAGAAAACAAATGATACAGGCTTCAAGCAAAACTTCAGCTTTAGCCCTATTGTCATCTGTTTCCTTTTGCTGTAAAACTGGTACCAAATCTAGGTACGAAAGAATGACTGGGCATACACATTCAACAGCCTGCTTGACGCCAGGGGCCTGGTGTTAATATACTTAATTATGGCTCAATTTTGTGCAGTAAACTATGTCTCAAAGTAAGCCAACCAATAGACAAGTGTCTATCTCTGCACCAGATTTATCATCCAGCCTAAGCCCCTGTGGTAAATCTGGTGCAGGTCTAGACAGACTGTCTAAGCTTACGCCATCTACAGGATTAGTAAATCTGCCCTCATGCTCAGAAAGTTTGGTTCGCAAGCTACATCTGAGGTTACTTGTAGGAGACCAGGTTTGAAATAAAAAATGGATAAAACTAATGGTGTGAATACAAAACCTTTGTGGGGCGTGGCATGGCCGCCTGGGGAGTGAGCTACGGATACCGCAACCTCTCTCCTCCGCCTAGTGACATTCCTCGCAACCCACAAGCCATGAGATGGCAGCGAAACTGTCTGGAGGAAGAAGATGCCGAAAGCTAAGGGCTCTGTGCCCCTGGAGCACTTTTTTTTTTCAGCGAGGAGGTGAGCAAAGATGCCACAGCTGAGGAGACTTGAGCGCAAAGAGTGGCCCTAGTAACTTCCTCACCCTGAAGCAGCCTTAGCCCTGGATCCCTCCTCTGCCCAGCAGTTATCCCTCAACGGTGACTGGGACTTGTCACCCTCAACTCCAGAGGCGACCGGCGACAGCATAAACCACAATGATGTAGCCTTACATAGGCCTCGACAACCCTTGGCACCGGGGGAAAAGGCAGCCATACCGCTACTCCTGTGGGAGACACAGAAGCGGCGCTGGCCAGCCCTAAGAAGCAGTGGCAACGTATACACACCAGAGACCAAAGCGCGGCCTCACCGCGCTCTACTACCTCCACAGAGGACTCCGATATCTTCAAGTTCCAAACCTCAGACAAAGCAGCCTGGCCTTGCGCTCCTTCTTACATAAGGACTTTTCAAAGCTCTTGCTACCTTTTCACAATGTACTCAGCGACCTAGGAGAGAGTCTCCCACATAGAATCCAAGATGGCCTCCTTTGCTGGAGCTCACAACGAATTAGTAGACTCCCATAATGCCCTAGATGACAAGGTAGACACTCTGCAAGCCAAATTTGGTTGAATATGAATGAGAACCACAATTGCAGGAATAATATCAGATTCTGCAACATCCCAGAGTCAGTCCTGGGTCCGGAACTCAGAGTATATCTACATCAGCTTACCAAAACACTACTCCCTGCCTGTGCCAACTACAAACTCTGCATAGATCATGCACATAGTCCCTAAACCACCTAATCTACCAGACTTAGTAGCTTGGGATGTACTGGCCAGATACTCCTATCACATCAAGGAGAATCTCATGGAGATTGCAAGAAAACTACCTTTACCCGATCCTTATACCTCCCTGAAACTATATACAGATATGTCAGCCGCCACCTTGCAAGCTCGCAAACGCCTTGCACCGCTCACATCCATCTTAAGAAAACACGCTATACCTAACAGGTGGGGATTCCCTACAAAGTTCCTGATCACCAGGAAAGGAACATTCCATGCAGCTACAACAGTGGAAGAAGGGAAAGCTCTCCTCCAAGTGGCGCATCCCCACAGATGAAGAACCTTCACCGACTAAGACCACATCCCCTGCAAAAATGGATGTGGACTGGCATGCGGTACCTGTATCCTGAACTATTGCTTTCTTATTCCTTCTCTGCCTTTGTCCTTTTTCTCTCCCCAAATAACTCTATACCTTGGGTGAGGGAGATGGTGGAATCCCTGTGGAGCTGATTTGCTATGTTAACTGTTTTCACCCCCAACTCACAGAGTACATACAGAATCATGCGTATGCTCATGGTCTGGGTACATTTATTGTTCAACTGTGACTTGTTATATGTTCGCTTTTTGTTATTTTTTTTTAACAGGTTTTTCTCACCCAGTGTCCGGGTGTTTGCCTCCTACATGCTACATCTGCTGGAGGGGCTGGACTCCGCCCTCAGCCTATGCAAACCAGTACCAGCCTACACACTTATCTCTTTAGATCTTACGATGGTACTTACATTCCTCTCTTTAAATGTGAGGGGGTTGAACAGCCCCTTTAAGCGGTCAGTGATGTGGTGAGAACTAAAATCCCAAAAATGTGACCTTGCTTGCAGGAGCTCCATATGTCATCCTGTAACCAGCCTAAAATCCACCATAAAGACAACCCCATCATTTGCCACTCATCCTTCCCGGGAAAAAAAAAGAGGGGTACTCATACACTTTAAGGCATCGGTGGCGGTTCAGATACATCAAACCTGGATTGATCCACACAGTTGATATATAATAGTACACTGTTTACTCAACGATGTTGAAAACATACCATTGTGATTATCTAAGCGCCCAACTTGCACATAGAACGCTTACTTAGGCGCCTACTGGGCAAATTGCAGAAAGTACAGAAGGGAAACCTTGTGCTCTGTGGAGACTTCAATATCATCTGCAATGCCTCTCTTGACTCCACAGCAAAACCCTCATCCTGCAAAGTCTTGGTGGCAAACCTGGCTTGGACACATGATGTGTATGACATATGGTGTCTCCTGCATGGAAATGAAAAAGACTACACTTACTATTTGGGACTCCACAGGACTTACCGCATAGACATGTTCTGGGTAAGCAGATCCCTCATAGATAGGACCTCAGCTGTAGAAATTGGCCCTATTCAATGGTCAGACCACACTTCCGGTAACCCTGTCGGAAACCCCCGCAAAAACCTCATGCACACGACTGTTGTTTGGGTCCGCATCTGAGCCGCTGTTTTGGCAGCTCGGATGCGGACCCATTCACTTCAATGGGGCCGCAAAAGATGCGGACAGCACTCCGTGTGCTGTCCGCATTCGTTGCTCCGTTCCGCGGCCCCGCTAAAAAAATATAACCTGTCCTATTCTTGTCCGCGCTTTGCGGACAAGAATAGGCATATTGACGGATGCCTGTTCCGTTCTGTAAATTGTGGAAGGCACATGGGCGGCTTCTGTTTTTAGCGGATCCGTGGACCGCAAAAAACGTTACGGTTGTGTGCATGAGGCCTATGTTTGGAGACTAAACACTTATCTGTTGTCCATCCCATCTTTCAGTAAAGAGGTGGAATTCTCCCTTACAGAATTCTTTGCCATAAACGGCACACCAGAGATTCAGCCCTACACCGTATGGAACTGTCACAAGGCGTACATGAGGGGAGTCCTTATTAAGCAGAGTAGCATATGGCGTAAACAAAGAGATAAAGACATACAAAACATGATGCACAATATTCACAGGCTCGAAGAATTGAACAAACAAGCCATTTCTGAGACTCATCTAGCAGAGCTCTCTAGAGCTAGATTGCATCTGCGGAGCCTCCTCATGTACGCCTATGAAAAATCCCTTAAACGCCTTAAGTTTCAATACTACGCTCAAGATAATAAATCTTGAGCGCTTTTGGCGAAAAGGATGAAGTCCCTAACTTTAAAAAAGAGAATACAAAGTCTCCACCACAAGGACCCCAGTCTCCGCCCCTAGAGACATAGCCAACGCCTTTAGGGATTATTACTCTAATCTATACAATCTAAGTACGGATAAAGGTACCACACAGCCCATCCAACAAGATATAGACTCCTTTCTAGAACAGATCAACCTCCCAAAACTGAACCCAGGCCAATTAGAGATCCTCAACAAACGGATATCCTCTGAAGAGTTAAACGCAGTAATCTGCTCACTCCCCCTAAATAAGGCCCCAGGTCCTGACGGATTCTCCTCCTTATATTACAAAAAATACGACCACTTACTTTTCAAACATCTTCTTCCAGTGTACTCTACACCTATGGTCACCGGCTCCATCCCATCGGAAATGCTGGAGGCACTTATAGTGATGATCCCTAAATCAGGCAAGTCACCCTTGCAAACCACTCGATGTCGACCAATATCGCTATTAAACAGCGATGTAAAGATCTATGCGAAAATACTAGTGAATAGGCTCCTGTCCATTATCCCCTCTTTAATTTCGATAGACCAAACTGGGTTTGTATCAGGGAGGCAAGCTCCGGATAACACTAGGAGACTCATCACTTTTGAAATCTGCAGAAGCATCAGGTACTACAGCCATATTCCTGACACCAGATGCCGAGAAGGCGTTTGACCGCATTAACTGGCCATATGCCTTCTCGGTACAAAGAAAGTTTGGATTTACTGGCCCAATATACTCAGCCATTTCCACACTATATTCCACTCCTTGTGCTACTTTGCTAATGGTGCCCTATCCACTGCCTTCCAATTGACAAACGGCACCAGACAAGGGTGCCCATTGTCCCCCCTGTTTTTCGTGCTTTCTATTGAACTCCTGGTGGAATCAATTTGTCGGAATCCAGACCTATCAGGCCTCCAAAATGAGACCCACAGAACACAAACTAGCGCTTTTTTGCAGACAACATAATTGTAGTCTGTACAAATCCCAGGACCTCTCTTCATAGAGTATTCTATTAAAAAGTATTCGGCCAAATCTCCTACTACAAACTTAACATAGAGAAATCCTAGAGTCTTCCTATAAACTTACACCCTGACCAATTGCAGCACATGAAAAGCCTGCTCCCCTTAGACTGACAACGAGAGAGCATATCATACCTAGGTATCCAACTAACTTATCCCCTCGTCAAGGACGTTCCATACCAAGTATTGGAGTTATCAAATGATAAAGGGACGATACCTGTCTCCACTATATCTGCGGTCTGCTTTACAGACCACATCCCAGGACACACATGGACAGCTCGGGGAATAGGGAATGCACAAGATATGATGGGCCCAGACAATATAATGTCCTTTTCTCACATACACGACACCTATCAAATTCCCCACAAAGAATTCTACAAATTCCTGCAGATTAGATCCTTTCTGGGAAGACTAAAGGAAATCTCACTACAAATCCCTAAAATAGCATTAAGATACATCCATGAGGGACACCCCAGAAGAGGTGGAATATTCCTCTTCTACAATCTCCTAGTACAAAGCAATGTACCAAGCTACCGCCCTTGATAAAGTGGGGAATTGACCTCCAAAAATCTTTTTCAGCAGAACAATGGAACTCTGCATTCCACATGGTCACTACTGCCTTCCGTAGTGTATCCCATCAGGAAGCGATATTTAAAACCAGCCTAAGGCTACTTTCACACTTGCGTTCAGAGCGGATCCGTCTAGTGTCTGCACAGACGGATCCGCTCCTATAATGCAGATGATGGGATCCTTTCAGAACGGATCCGTCTGCATTATAGTTTAGAAAAAATTCTAAGTGTGAAGGTTGCTCAGACGGCTCCGTCCAGACTTTACATTGAAAGTCAATGGGGGACGGATCCGTTTGAAATTGAGCCATAGTGTGTCATTATCAAACGGATCCGTCCCCATTGACTTACATTGTAAGTCTGGACGGATGCGTTTGCCTCCGCACGGCCAGGTGGACACCCGAACGCTGCTTGCAGCGTTCGGGTGTCCGCCTGCTGAGCGGAGCGGAGGCCAAACGGTGCCAGACTGATGCATTCTGAGCGGATCCGCATCCACTCAGAATGCATTAGGGATGCTTGTGAGAGCCTTCAAACGGAACTCACAAGCGGAGCCCCAAACGCTAGTGTGAAAGTAGCCTAAGATGGTACTTTACACCTATCAGACTCCATATAATGTTCCCATCCTCATCGCCTGACTTCTGGAGGGGTTGTTGGCATAGGTCATCTCTCCTCCACATATTATGGTCATGCCCGAAAATCTCGCAGCTGTGGGACAGTGTACAGAAGTTATTAGATTACCTTATTCCCAACAGACTAATACTAACTCTAGAGCTAGCGCTTCTCTTTATTGGTATTAATACCCTGGCACACCCATAGAGAATAGTAGCCACTCATATACTTATGGCAACCAAACTAATCATCGCCCGGCACTGGAAAAGTCCACACACCCCTACCCTGTTGGAAGTGACTGCCCTGGTTAACTCCACCTGTATGTATGAGAAAATGTTCTGCACACAACAACCCTCCGTGACAAAATTCTACACTACCTGGTCAATATGGCTGTCTAGCCGTTTGTTTGTGACCTAGCTTACCCACCAATGTGATGACAACCCTCTGGTGATCCCCTAGGTCGAACGTCTAAGTGATCCTGCTCATCAGAACGTTGTAAAGGGGAAAGCGGGTATCACTCACTTGGACACTCTTTCTTTTTATTCTTATAATTATTTATGTGTTAGTTTTATTCTTGTTTGTTTGCAAATTCAATGAGACCCACATCTTGGGCCTAGACCTAACCACTAGAATTCATACATTGCTTTCAGTGTTGGAAAGTTCAGATGTATACGTACCTCCACTCTGTATTGTAACACCTATGTAAACTAGATTACTTACTGATGTATAAGACACTGATAATTGATTGAATCTATTTTGTTGAAATACCATCAAAACGTCCTGGTTTAAAAAAAATAAAAAAAAAATAAAAACATTGTGCAGGTTCCTTGAACAGTTTCTAGCTGATCTGCCCAAACCCCAGTAAGGAAAGACATTCATAGCCAGTCAGTGATTTCAAATATCGTAACTTTTGTATCCAAACTTTATTTCACAATTTTAAAAAAAATCAGTTTTCAGAATTAAATCTTCCTGAGTTGAATAATTGTGAATCAGGACCAGTTCTTAAAGATGTATTTACATGTGCCATTTTTTTGCCTTTTTTTTTTTTGCAACAATTTGCAGAAAATTACAAAAAAGCTTTTGTTTAGTTTTCTGCAAATCACAATAAAAAAAGTCCTCCACAAAACTGGCAAATGTAAATCCTCAGCTTTCAGCTACGATTCAGTAAATAATTTACAATCTACTTAACTTTACTGTATGTTCATTTTTTTTTTCCCTTCTACTTAAAATGACTTGCCCTGTTCTAAAACAGTCTTCTCAGTGGCCGGATGCCCACACCACAAGAGGTCACTTTCCCTAGCTGGTTCACAAGATGGATATACATTTATCTAGTAGCAGAATAATGTACGTAATGATTCCTCAGACCTGAATGTAACAATGAAATCTCCAAATGGCCTGATATACAATCACTGTATCTTTCTAACATCAAACACCTTAGATGTCAAGTGTCTGCTGTGGCAGGTTCATTCATATTGTGCAAGTTGGGATCATAGCTTAAGGTGAAGGCTAAACTGCCATCAGATCACAGGCGGACATCCCAGACCAGTATTAAGGGTCCATCATTAAGAGCTGTAGGTGATATTAAGTAGTTAAATAGGCACTAACATGGCAGGGCACTTAATTATATATCCGCCATCGGGACATGAAAGTTCCTTCTCCATTCATGGGTAGATGCCTGCATTCAGAGATTTGAACCCCTAGATTTTTACCTGTATGGTATGGAAATGCTTATATTGAAATGTAATCCTACATATAGTTGCATTGCAGAAAGTGACTGAAGTCCAACTCTCCAGAACAAGCATTAGAAGCAACAGGACATATACTTTTTTTTAACCAATTGTCCATTTGTGATAGATCCACTTTAAATGAAGGGCAATAATTTAAAATCACATTCAGCTATTGAAAGATAAGATGAAGAAGGTGAGGTGCTAGAAGGGTGAAAATCTGCTTGAGAGGTAATCACAAAGTACTGCAGTATCATTGCTGCAAATTGTAACCTGATTGATTCTATTGCTTCAGTGATCACGTCTGATCAGCCAGGACTTTGGGAGCTTTGAGTTTATGGTACAAATATCTACATTTTATAGCTGGAGAACATTAAACAAAAATTACAGAGTGACAAGAACTTCACACACATAAGAAAACGAGTAGAAGGCAAAAAGTCCAGCTGAGAGTTGTGCAAAAGGCTCAAAGATAAAAAATAAAAAAAACGTATTCGGGCAATCACACGAGACTTCCAGGCCAGGAGACGACAGCCAGTATGACTCTGTTCTTCTGCTCTTTTAACATGGGGATCAGCTCCGCATTACTCATACCAACAGCATTCACTCCATTTACTTCAACTATCTCGTCTCCGCACCTAGAAAGAGGGAGAGCAGTCACAGATTAGTTCCCTAACTAAAAAAAAACAATAGAGCACACAGTGGATGACGTCAGCCGCAGAGGTTTCTATCAGGAAAACAAATCTGATTAAAGTTTAATAAAATCTAATTATAAACAAGAGTAAAATGGGCATTTGAGTTTATTTTTATTATGGTAGTGGTGCTGTCTACCAGTACATGAGACATATAGCTGTTCTATGAAACCTATAGAAATGTATAAAATCAGAAAGGTATAGCAAGGACGCACAGGCTGATTTCACATACTCAGGCATCATGCACACGGACGTTGTTTTGGTGGCTCAGATGCGGACCCATTCACTTCAATGGGGCCGCAAAAGATGCGGACGGCACTCAATGTGCTGTTCGCATCCGTTGCTCCGTTTTGTGATCTGCAAAAAAAATATAACCTGTCCTATTCTTGTCCGCGTTTTGCGGACAAGAATAGGCAGTTATATTAAAGGCTGGCCGTGTGGAACGCACATGGACGCCATCTGTGTTTTGTGGATCCACGATTTGCGGACCGCAAAACACACAACGGTCGTGTGCATGTAGCCTTAGAAAAACAGACTTATTTAGTTTCATAAAGGCTGCTATAAGCAACCAATCACAGCACAGCTTTTATTCTATATTTGCCCTTGAAAATGAAAGCTGTTCGGTAATTGGTTGCAAGTTTGAGCATTTTTTATTTTTTATTTTGGGGGGGGGGGGATTGTTCTGTGGCATTTTTAGCATTCCTTTTCTGAAGGTAGCATCTTGTGGATACAGCATTTTTTCCCACAGGTGTGTGTGTGTGTGTGTATATAGACAATTTTCAAAAAATGAAACACCATTAAAAATGCTTGAAATTGCTAATTTTTAACACTTTCATACTGTCCATGAACTTTAAATGACCAACCTTAACTGATCAAGGATGTTCAGTGGGGAGCCAGGTATCTGCATGAGGTGCTGGATCTTGGCAGCCCCAGATCAGTTCTGAACTGAGGCCTTACAGCATTGTAGTGCCTCTGGTGGCTGTAATTCCTCTGTAACTGGAGTTAATATGTGAACCTTAAAAAAAAGTAATGTCACAGTGGTCTTGTATGACTATTTTTTCTGGAGTCTCGTCCAGATTTTGCTTTTCAATCACGGATAGGATCGTCTACTGGACTCTGAAGCCTGGAATGAGCAGAGACTTAAAGGGGTTCTGCACTTTGTAAACTGATGATCTATCCTCTGGATAGATCATCAGCATCTGATCAACGGGGGTCCGACACACGGGACCCCCGCTGTTCAGCTGTTTGAGAAGGCAGCGGCGCTCCAGCAGCGCCGCTGACTTCTTACTGTTTACCGCCGCCCCAGTGACGTCACAACTAGTATCAACTTGCCAGGGCGGGGCTAAGCTCCATTCAAGTGAACAGAGCTTAGCCCCGCCCAGGCAAGTTGATACTAGTCGTGACATCACTGGGTTTGCGGTAAACAGTGAGAAGGCCGCGTCGCTCCTGGAGCGCCGCTGCCTTCTCAATCAGCTATTCGGCGGGGGTCCCGGGTGTCAGACACCCGCCGATCAGATGCTGATGATCTATCAAAGTGCAGAACCCCTTTAACTCCTTAGGGACGCATGACGTATCGGTATGGCATGTTTCCCGAGTCCTTAAGGACCCATGACGCATCGGTAAATCACGAGTTTAAAACGAGATTGCGGCGCTGCGGGGGTTAATCGGAACAGGATGCCCGCTGAAATCATTCAGCGGGCATCCTGTCACAACGGCGTGATGCCGTATCGGCGATCGCAGCAAACCGCAGGTCAATTTAGACCCGCTGTTTGCAGCGCTTTCTGCAGTTTCTGACCGTGGGGATCAGAAACTTTAAAATACCAAAATAAAGATTTTCACCCCCCCCCTGCACCCCTGAATGATTTTATGCCGGCGGGTGGTGCGGCAGGCGGGATCGCAATCCCCCGCCCGCCTCCTCTTGAATATTCATTGGTGTCCAGTGGGTATACCAGAGTGTGAGCACATTGCTGACACTTTGGTATAAACGGCTGACATCTGTGCTGCGATGTCAGCCATTTAACCCTTTCCATACCGCAGTCCGTACGGACCGCTGTATGCAAAGGGTTAACAGTCAGGGCGCTCCCTCCCTCTCCCATCGGGGGGTGGGGGTGCTGTGCCTTTGCAGCCCCCAGACAGGATGGGGTCACAGAGGGAGGGAGCCTCCCTCCTTCCCATTCTGCTCAGTTGTGGCAGACGAGGAAGGTTCCCATGGCAACAGGGCACCTTCTCAGGCATCCTGCTGTCCATTGTCTGAACAGATCTATGCCTTTAGCACAGATCTGTTCAGCACCAAGTGTAAGTAAAATACAGTACAATACACTATATAGGGTACTGTACTGTATTATACAGACATCAGACCCACTGGATCTTCAAGAACCAAGTGGGTCTGGGTCAAAAAAAAGGAAAAAAATAAAATAAACATTTATCATTGAATAAAAAAAAAAAAAAAAAAATACACTACACATTAGGTATCGCCGGGTCCGTAACGACCTGATCTATAAAACGGTCATGTTACTTTCCCCACACGGTGAATGCCATAAAAATGAAAACATAAAAACTATGAGAAAATTGAAATTTTGGCCACCTTACTTCCCAAAAAAGGTAATAAAAGTGATTAAAAAAGTCCCATATACGCCAAAATAGTACCAAACAGTCATCTCATCCCGCAAAAATCATACCCTACCCAAGATAATCGCCCAAAAACTGAAAAAACTATGGCTCTTAGACTATGGAAACACTAAAACATGATTTTTTTTTTTGTTTCAAAAATGAAATCATTGTGTAAAACTTACATAAATAAAAAGAAAGTATACATATTAGGTATTGCCGCGTCCGTATCGACCGGCTCTATAAAAATATCACATGACCTAAAAAAAAAAAAAAACGGTGTAAAAAAAGCAATTTTTTGTCATCTTACGTCACAAAAATTTAATAGCAAGCTATCAAAAAGTCATATGCACCCCAAAATAGTGCCAATCAAACCGGCATCTCATCCCACAAAAAAATTAGACCCTACCTAAGATAATCGCCCAAAAACTGAAAAAACTATGGCTCTCAGACTATGGAGACACTAAAACATGATTTTTTTTTTGTTTCAAAAATGAAATCATTGTGTAAAACTTACATAAATAAAAAATATTGTATACATATTAGGTATCGCCGCGTCCGTGACAACCTGCTCTATAAAAATACCACATGATCTAACCTGTCAGATGAATGTTGTAAATAAGAAAAAAAAAAAAAAAAACTGTGCCAAAAAAGCGATTTCTTGTTACCTTGCCTCACAAAAAGTGTAATATAGAGCAACCAAAAATCATATGTACCCTAAACTAGTACCAACAAAACTTCGACCCTATCCCGTAGTAGTCTAAAATGGGGTCACCTTTTTGGAGTTTCTAATCTAGGGGTGCATCAGGGGGGCTTCAAATGGGACATGGTGTCCAAAAAAACAGTCTAGCAAAATCTGCATTCCAAAAATCAGGGCCATAAATAATGAGTTTTGTTTGGCTGTTAACCCTTGCTTTGTTACTGGAAAAAATGGATTAAAATGGAAAATTAGCAAAAAAAATTTAATTCTCAAATTTTATCTCCATTTGCCAATATCTCTTGTGCAACACCTAAAGGGTTAACAAAGTTAGCAAAATCAGTTTAGAATACCTTGAGGGGTGTAGTTTTTTTTTAGATGGGGTCAGTTTTATGGAGTTTGTACTCTATGGGTGCATCAGGTGTGGGTACTCTAGGGGTGGGACATGGTGTAAATAAACTAGTCCAGCAAAATCTGCCTTCCAAAAACCATACGGCGCACCTTTCCCTCTACAACCCACATATGGGGTGTTTCTGAAAACTACAGAATCAAGGCAATAAATATAGCATTTTGTTTGGCTGTTAATCCTTGCTTTGTTACTGGAAAAAATTTATTAAAATGGAAAATGTGCCCAAAAAAATAAAAATTCGGAAGTTTTATCACCATTTGCCATTAACTCTTGCGGAAAACATAAAGGGTTAACAACGTTTGTAAAATCAGTTTTGAATACCTTGAGGGGTGTAGTTTCTAGAATGGGGTCATTTTTGGCTGGTTTCTATTATGTAAGCCTCACAAAGTGACTTCAGACCTGAACTGGTCCCTAAAAAGTGGGTTTTTGAAAATTTCTGAAAAATTTCAAGATTTGCTTCTAAACTTCTAAGCCTTGTAACATCCCCCCAAAAATAAAATATCATTCCCAAATTGATCCAAACATGAAGTAGACATATGGGGAATGTAAAGTAATAACTATTTTTGGGGGTATTATATGTATTATAGAAGTAGAGAAATTGAAACTTGGAAATTTGCCATTTTTTTACAATTTTATTTGTAAATTTGGTATTTTTCTTATAAATTAAAATGATTTTTTTTTTACTCCATTTTACCAGTGTCATGAAGTACAATATGTGACGAAAAAACAATCTCAGAATGGCCTGGATAAGTCAAAGCATTTTAAAGTTATCAGCACTTAAAGTGACACTTGTCAGATTTGCAAAAAATGGCCAAGTCCTTAAGGTGAAATAGGACTGAGTCCTTAAGGGGTTAAAGAGGACCTGTTGCCACAAAATGCAATCTGATCTGAAAGCACCATGCTGTAGAACAGGAGGAGCTATGCAGATACATATATATTTTTGTGGGAAAAGATTCAGTAATGGCTCTTTCACACTTTTCCGGCATAGAGTTCCGTCGTCGGGGCTCTATGCCGGAAAAATCCTGATGCATTCTGAATGGAGAGAAATCCGTTCAGGATGCATCAGGATGTCTTCAGTTCAGGACCGGAACGTTTTTTGGCCGGACAAAAATCCCGAAGACTTGCCGCAAGGCCGGATCCGGAATTAATGCCCATTGAAAGGCATTAATCCGGATCCAGCCTTAAGCTAAACGTCGTTTTGGCGCATTACCGGATCAGACGTTTAGCTTTTTCTGAATGGTTACCATGGCTGCCAGGACGCTAAAGTCCTGTTTGCCATGGTAAAGTGTAGTGGGGAGCAGTATACTTACCGTCCGTGCGGCTCCCGGGGCGCCCCACGCGCATGGATGACGTGATCGCATGGATCACGTCATCCATGCGCATGGGGCGCTCTGACGTCATTCTGGAGCGCCCCGGGAGCCGCACGGACGGTAAGTATACTGCTCCCCCGCTCCCCACTACTACTATGGCAACCAGGACTTTAATAGCGTCCTGGCTGCCATAGTAACACTGAACGCATTTTGAAGACGGATCCGTCTTCAAATGCTTTCAGTTCACTTGCGGTGTTACAGATCCGGCGGGCACTTCCGGCAAATGGAGTACACGACGGATCCGGACAACGCAAGTGTGAAAGAGCCCTAAAACTTGTAATATATACATTTTAAATCCCTGCTGGTACAGGGAGGAGGAGTTATCAGTGACTGACTGTGCATAAAGAGATATAGCTGTCAGTCACTGATAACTCCTCCTCCCTGTACCAATCAGTATTCACAGGGCTGCAAAAAAGCAAAGATATAAATGTATAAATTATAAAGTTTTTTTTTTGTCCCACATAGGCTTGTGTTTATAATACAATCTAACTTGAAAATGGGGAAAACAAAAAATTCCACTTTTATTTTTGCAGTTTTGATTTTACATTGTTCTGTGTCCTACTAATGGTATTCTGCAGGTCAGTATAATTACAGCAATATCAAATTTTATATGGTTTTTATTCTTTACTGCTTTAAAAAAAAAAAAAAAGTATGGGTGTGAGAAGCTTTTTTTCCATCTACAGAGCCATGGCAGGGCTGTTTTTTTTTTTTATGCGGCAAGCTGTAGTTAAAACATGCTCCCTATCGGATGGGGTGCAGAAAGTGTTTTAAATACTCAAATGTGGGGCAGATTTTTTGTGCATTTTCAATAGCAAGGCTGCCCCTATGTTACATTTGGCACAGTGGCTCAAATTTACTAACATGTCTGCACCAAAAACCTGTCTTAAAAAAGTGTGTCAAATTGGCGCATCTACATTTTTTTGTGACTTAATGGCAAGGGGCGGGACCTTTGTTGGAAAGGGGGCGTGGTATAAGCTGCACCCAAAAAAAAATATTTTTGTTTGGGTGTCACAGTCCTGCACCTTGCATCTATCAGCCCTAAGTGACAATATGTCTCATACTGTAAACCAAGTTAAACCTACTTTAAACGTCCATCAAAAAATGCCGGTGTAGAAGGCACTATAGTTTTGATGAAGAAAGGTTGATTTCCCTTGGTCTCTTCATAACCTCCAACAATGCTGAACCCCCAGCTTTCATAGGTACTCTTCCGTAGTGAAATGTGTCGACACCAGTGCAGGGAGCTGCGAAGTAATAGAAACTGTTTAATACTAAATGCAAGCAAAAATAGAAACTTTTGTCATAAAGGATAAAAATTACTGCAAAATAATGGTCTAGTTGTTTGCGAGGGATTATTTTAATCAGTCACATGCTGTGCAAAAACTGGTTACACAAGCCAAAATAAGCTTCATGTATATTCCTTACACCAGTAATCTCAAACTGTTGCAAACCTACAACTCCCTTACTGCCCCGATAGCCATAGGCTGTTGGGGCAGGATGGGAGTTGTACGGTAGTTTTGCAACAGGTTGTGGAACATTGCCTTACACCAACTTATAGTTAACACCTGAACATATGTAGCTACTTTGCTTTCACCATAAACAGATGAACTCTGCCGCTGTGGAAAGAAAACATACAGTATACACAGTGATCGGCCCAATATTATGCAGTCCCTTCTTCGTACCATCAAAACAGCTCTGACTCGTCAATGCATGGACTCCACAAGACTTCTGCAGTATTTGGAACCAGGGGTTAGCTGAAATGAGGGTCTTAATCTTCATGATAGGTCATCAATATCAAATCGACGGGGGTCTGACTCTGAACACCCTCACCAATCAGCTGTTCAAAGGGGTGACTATGCTCACTGGAGCGCTGCAGTCTCCTCACAACTTCCCAAGCACAGTTCTGTACATTGTATTGTGGCTGTGCTTGGTATAGCAGCTCAACCCCATTCACTTGAATGGGACTAAGCTGAGCCTAGACAGTGGCCGGTGTATGGGGATGTCACATGACCTACGTAGAGGCCTAAGCACTTATGGAGTGCCACAGCCATTTCAAACAGGTGATCGACGAGGGTGCCAGGACTCAGACCCCTGCCAATACGATATTGATGACCTATCCTCAGGTTAGGCCATCAATATCAGAATCTCCAACAACCCCTTTAAAAGGGATTCTATGTGAATTAAGAAAATAAAATGACTGAAAATACTTAAATATTACTTTATTATAAAAATATTTCCAAATGCCATTCATTAGCTGTAATGGCTGGTTTTGTCTGGGGAGCAATCAGGGAAAATAAAATGGCCGCCGTCCTATTAGTGCACACAAATCACACTAATCACACAGGAGGACAAGTTATTTCAGAGCACTGATCTAAAGAGCTGCCTCAGCCTCCTCTCTGCTCTACGTCTCAGGGATTATAATCCTGAATACAGCTGATAAGATCTTCAACTGAATCTCTGTAGGAATGGAGCTCATGAGGAGACCTGAAGTACAGAGAGGAGGTGGCAATGTGGCTGATGAGCACAGCACTTGTACACAGCCCCACATTACCACAGTCTGTACTGTCCATCCTCTGTACTTCATGTATTTCATGACCTCCATTCCTACAGAGATTCAGCTGAAGTTCTTATCAGTTGTATTCAGAATCATAATCCTTGACAAGCAGAGTGGAGGATGAGGCAGCGCTTTAACTGTGTCTGAAGTAACTTGTCCTGCTGTGTGATTAGGACAGATATCATGTGTACAAATAGGACAGAGACCATTTTATTTCTCCTAATGATTACTCCCTAGACAAAACCAGCCATTATAACTAATGAAAAGGTATTTGGGAATATATTCATAATAAAAGTATTATTTACGTATTTTCTTTTTCTTAATTCCTGCAGAATCCCTTTAAGTCCTGAAAATTGTGAGATGGAGTCTTCATAGATCAGGTTGTTTTTCTAGCACACATCACTAGATTGGTTTGAGATGTGAGAAAACTGGATGCCAAGTCATCACCTTTAACGGTCATGTTCTTCAAAGCATTTTTAGGCAATTTTTACAGTTGTGGTAGGGTGCCTTATCCTGCTGTAGGAGGCCACCATTAGGGAATACCACTGCCATAAAAAAAGGTGTTCTTAGTTTGCTACATACAATCAGGTCCATAAATATTGGGACATTGACACAATTTTAACACTTGACTCTATACACCACCACAATGGATTTGAAATGAAACAAACAAGATGTGATTTAACTGCAGACTGTCAGCTTTATTTTGAGGGTATTTACATCCAAATCAGGTGAACGGTGTAGGAATTACAGCAGTTTGCATATGTGCCTCCCACTTGTTAAGGAACCAAAAGTAATGGGACAATTGGCTTCTCTGCTTTTCCATGGCCTGGTGTGCGTTATTCCCTCATTATCCCAATTACATTGAGCAGATAAAAGGTCCAGATTTCATTTCACGTGTGCTATTTGCATTTGGAATCTGTTGCTGTCAACTCTCAAGATGAGATCCAAAGAATTGTCACTATCAGTGAAGCAAGCCATCATTAGGCTGAAAAAACAAAACAAACCCATCAAAGAGATAGCAAAAACATTAGGCGTGGCCAAAACAAATGTTTGGAACATTCTTAAAAAGAAGGAACGCACCGGTGAGCTCAGCAAGTTTGCCAAACGACATCTAAAAAAGCCTTCACAGTTCTGGAACAATATCCTATGGACAGATTAGACCAAGATCAACTTGTACCAGAGTGATGGGAAGAGAAGAGTATGGAGAAGGAAAGGAACTGCTCATGATCCTAAGCATACCACCTCATCAGTGAAGCCTGGTGGTGGTAGTGTCATGGCGTGGGCATGTAAGGCTGCCAATGGAACTGGTTCTCTTGTATTTATTGATGATGTGACTGCTGACAAAAGCAGCAGGATGAATTCAGAAGTGTTTCGGGCAATATTATCTGCTCATATTCATCCAAATGCTTCAGAACTCATTGGACGGCGCTTCACAGTGCAGATGGACAATGACCCAAAGCATACAGCAAAAGCAACCAAGGAGTTTTTTAAGGGAAAGAAGTGGAATGTTATGCAATGGTCAAGTCAATCACCTGACCTGAATCCGATTGAGCATGCATTTCACTTGCTGAAGACAGAACTGAAGGGAAAATGCCCCAAGAACAAGTAGGAAATGAAGACAGTTGAAGTAGAGGCCTGGCAGAGCATCACCAGGGATGAAACCCAGCGTCTGGTGATGTCTATGCGTTCCAGACTTCAGGCTGGAATTGACTGCAAAGGATTTGCAACCAAGTATTAAAAAGTGAACGTTTGATTTATGATTATTATTCTGTCCCATTACTTTTGGTCATGTAACAAGTGGGAGGCACATATGCAAACTGTTGTAATTCCTACATCGTTCACCTGATTTGGATGTAAATACCCTCAAATGAAAGCTGACAGTCTGCAGGCAAAGCACATCTAGTTTGTTTCATTTCAAATCCATTGTGGTGGTGTATAGAGCCAAAAATGGTAGAATTGTGTCAATGTCCCAATATTTATGGAGCTGACTGTACCATCCACCTAAACATTGCTGCAAAGTAACATCCACATGAATGCCAGGATCTAGGGTTTCCCTGCAGGACAATGCCCAGAGCATCACACCGCCTCCAGCAGCTTGCCTTCCTCCACAGTGCATCCTGGTGCCAACTATTCCTTAGGTGACACACATACACCCGGCTACCCACATGATGTAAAAGACAACATGATGCATCAGACCAGGCTACCTTCTTCCATTGCTACATTGTACAGTTCTGATGCTCACATGCCCATTGTAAGCACTTTTGGCTATGGACAAGGGTCAGCAAGTGTAGTGTGACCGGTCTGCAGCCCTAGAGTTAATAAGATGCAATGTATTGTGTGTTCCGACACCTGTCACAGCTAGCAATTTGTGCTTCTGTAACTCTTATAGATGGGCTCGTTTTTGCTCCTCCCCATTTGCATCAATGAACCTTGGGCACTCATGACCCTGTCACAGGTTCTACATTCTTGGTCCACTTTCGGTAGGTTCCTACTATTGCGTGCCATTGCCGTTGTCCAGCCATCACAATTTGTTAAAGTTGCTTAAGGCTCCATTCACACATCTGCAAAATGGGTCTGCATCTGTTCCACAATTTTGCGGAACGGGTGCGGACCCATTCATTCTCTATAGGGACGGAATGGATGCGGACAGCACAAAGTGTGCTGTCCGCATCTGCATCCGCAAATGCGGAGCGCGGCCCCGATCTTCGGGTCCGCAGCTCCGCAAAAGATAGAACATGTCCTATTCTTGTCCGCAGCTGCGGACAAGAATAGGCATTTCTATAGGGGTGCTGGGTGGGTGTGTTGTGGATCCGCAATTTGCGGGTCCGCAACACACCATGGACGTGTGAATGGAGCCTAAATCCTTATGTTTACCCATTTATCTGCTTCAAAGACATCAAACTCTAAAACTGACTGTTCCCTTGCTGCCTAATATATCCCATTCTTTGACAGATGCTATTGTCACAAAATAACTAAAATGAAAAGACTATATACACAGGGGCTCTCCAAAATTATCAATGTCACCTGTTAGTGGTTTTAATGTTATGACTGATCAGTGCATATTTAAAATGGTTCCTACATACCTAGGAAGACTAAACCAATGGACCCATAGAGGAGACCAGATGCCCCCAGGTTCCCTTGTGACTTCAACACCTCCTTCTGTAGTCTCTCCATGTCTCTCCGTAGCCACTAATTCCAGGGTTTTCAGGACCACAGTGTGAGATGCTGCATTTGACTTTAGTGCTGAGACTGCATCCAAATAACTAAGACAAGTTAAGTCAACCCCGTTGATGCTGAGGAGCACATCACCTGTAAAGAGGAGAAGCATTTTTATATATAAAAGTATGTTCCAAAGATGATGGACTAGGTTTCCATGGGCTGATAATTGGTTAGGTTAGAAAGCTTCAAAGAGCAGTGAGCTATATATCTGCAAATCAGTGCAAACAGTATTTTGGAGAAGATGTGAAGTAGAAATAGTGGATGTGTGCGCAATATATAGTTACAGGCCTGACATTTTTTCTCTGACCCGATTATTTTCAGTTTGTGGTCTTCTATAAATACTGCATACATGCCCCTTATTAAGCATGGGTAGCAATTGTCCATGAGGTTAGACATCGTGTATAACTGTCGATGAGGTTAGATATAATGTATAATTCTCCATGAGGTTAGACATCGTGTATAACTGTCGATGAGGTTAGACATAATGTATAATTGTCCATGACGTTAGACTGTGTATAATGTTACTGGTATAAGGTGAAATGCTGTACATTAAAGGGGTTGGCCGCTCTCCATGTATTTGCTACTACTGTGGGGGAGGCAGGGAAAAAGTACATTTTCCTAATATATGTCATTAAGCAGATCTGCCCGTTTTTTCTATTATATGAAGCCACGCCCCCTGAGCCCACTCTTCACAACAAGCTCATCCATGCCAGATCATCTGTGCAGTCTGTCTGCGCCTGCGCTCTTCTCCCTCACCTGTAAGAGCAGAGCATGTACAGTCTGCTCCTGTCAGTGGTGAAAGTCAGCAGCTAGTGGAGAAGGAGGACCAGCGCTTCCCCGAATAAATATATATATATATATATATATTAGGGGTGCACCGAAATTCCGGCGGCCGAAAATATCGGCCGAAAATGGGCCTAATCCATTTCAGCCGATATTGGTACATATCGGCAGAAAATATGGTTGGTTATATACGTTCGGGCGGCCGGCAGGCCGGCGCCCCTCATGCTGTGCCTCCTAAACGCTTGCCGCTCTAAAGAATCTCCGGCTCAGTGCTGCGCAGCCTGCTGTGTCTGCTCTGTGCTACTGCTGTTGTTAGTGTAGCGTGGCCGAGCTCTGTTCGTTCCGCGGTACAGGAGCTTTTGTTTCCTGTACCCGGCCGGACTGACAGGAAGTGCTCACTTAGTGTGCACTTCCTTTCAGTCCGGCCGGGTACAAGAAACAAATGCTCCTGTACCGCGGACCGAACAGAGCTCGGCCACGCTACACAGGCTACACTAGAGGTAACAAGGGAGGGGGGGGGGGGGGTGTAAAATGAAGAGTGACAAGGGAGGGGGGTGTAAAATGAGAGTGACAAGGGAGGGGGGGGTAGAATGAGAGTGACAAGGGAGGGGGGGTTAGAATGAGAGTGACAAGGGAGGGGGTAGAATGAGAGTGACAAGGGAGGGGGTAGAATGAGAGTGACAAGGGAGGGGGTAGAATGAGAGTGACAAGGGAGGGGGTAGAATGAGAGTGACAAGGGAGGGGGTAGAATGAGAGTGACAAGGGAGGGGGTAGAATGAGAGTGACAAGGGAGGGGGGTAGAATGAGAGTGACAAGGGAGGGGGTAGAAGAGTACAAGGAGAGGGGGGAAAGAGGGGACAGGAGGGGGTAGAATGATGCAAGGGAGGGGGTTAGAATGAGAGTGACAATGGAGGGGGTAGAATAAGAGTGACAAGGGAGGGGGGGAAATGAGAGTGACAAGGAAGGGGGGGGGAAATGAGAGTGACAAGGGAGGGGGGGGGAAATGAGAGTGACAAGGGAGGGAGGGGGGGAAATGAGAGTGACAAGGGAGGGAGGGGGGGAAATGAGAGTGACAAGGGAGGGAGGGGGGGAAATGAGAGTGACAAGGGAGGGAGGGGGAAATGAGAGTGACAAGGGAGGGAGGGGGGGAAATGAGAGTGACAAGGGAGGGAGGGGGGGGAAATGAGAGTGACAAGGGAGGGAGGGGGGGAAATGAGAGTGACAAGGGAGGGAGGGGGGGGAAATGAGAGTGACAAGGGAGGGAGGGGGGGGAAATGAGAGTGACAAGGGAGGGGGGGGGGGAAATGAGAGTGACAAGGGAGGGAGGGGGGGGAAATGAGAGTGACAAGGGAGGGGGGGGGGGGAGAGAGTGACAAAGGAGGGAGGGGGAGAGTGACAAGGGAGGCGGGGGGGGGAGAGTGACTTTTTTTTTTAAATAACCACTTTGGGTGGCATTGTGTGTATAATATCTATGTATCTGTATAACTTTATATTTTAATTCACTTTCCTTTTTTTTTTACTTAAAAAAAGTATTTGAAAAGTATTTGGGCAAAAAGACAGTTTCGGTTTTC
Source organism: Bufo gargarizans (assembly GCF_014858855.1). Taxonomy (NCBI): domain Eukaryota; kingdom Metazoa; phylum Chordata; class Amphibia; order Anura; family Bufonidae; genus Bufo; species Bufo gargarizans. The sequence continues at coordinate 106,520,887 of NC_058088.1, forward strand.
GGTCAAGGGCATCCTGAATTTTTGGTTTCGGACCAGAATTTTCATTTCGGTGCACCCCTAATATATATATATATATATATATATATATATATATATATATATATATATAGGGAACTGTGGCATTGACATGAAATATATATCATAGTTGTCAACGGTCTCAACTTTGCAGGGACTGTCCCCGAGTTTCAGGGACAATCCAGACAAATTTGCGCTGTCGCGACTGAAAATGGGCGGACTAACAAAAAGTGGGCGGAGCCTGGATTTTTCCAACTGAAACATTACTAAGTTCTCTAGTAGAGATGAGCGAATTTCCGCTTATAAAATTCGTTCACATGTCGTTTGTTGGTAAAAGTTGAATTGAGTTATGGATTCCGTTACCACGGACTATGACGGAATGCATAATGGAGTGCTTTTAGAGGCATTCCATTATTCATTCCGTCATAATAGAAGTCTATGGGCTGCAAAACTGATCCGTACCGTTTTTCGTTATGGAGGGGAGAACTCCCCTGCATAACGGAATTGGGACGGATCCGTTTTGCAGCCCATAGACTTCTATTATGACGGAATGAATAACGGAATGCCTCTAAAAGCATTCCATGATAGACTTGCGTTATGGTCCGTGGTAACGGAATGCATAACGCAATTCACCTTTTACCAACAAACCAAGTGTGAACGAATTTCAAGACAACGCATAGTGTAATGACCAGGAAGCGGTGCCCCCTCTTCAAACAGCTGATCAGCGGGGGTGCCAGGTGTCGGACCCAGCGATAAAATATTGATGACCTATGATAGGTCATGAATAGATATGGCAGGACAACACCTTTAACCCCTTAAGGACCAGGCCATTTTTTTTTTTTTTTTTTGCGGGACAAATAGTATTTTCTATTGGCACCATCTACTTTTGAATTTGATTTAGTGTGAAGCTGTAAAAAAATCCAGGGGTGGAATGTAAAAAAAAAAAATAATCTGCCACAGTATATTTACAGCGATACAACATCTGCATTTTTTTATTTTAATACTGAAAAAGATCATTTCAAAAATATATATTCTTTTCTTTGCATCTCCATATTTTTAACACCATTTCGGTTTTAGAATTATGTCGCATTATATTATTGATGACTGAGGGCTCATTTTTTGCGTTGTGATCTGTAGTTTTATTATTTTGTACCACTTTGGAGTGTGTGGGTGAGTGGGTTTTACTTTTTATGCTTTTTTTTATGAAACAATGAAAAAAGTCAAATTAGCCATTTAGATTTATTTTTTTGTTATACCAGTCGCCCTATAGGATACATATTTTAAAAGTGATAGCTTTTTTGGAAAGCGGCGCTGCCAAAGATCATTTATATTTTTAGTTTATATTTATTTTTATCTTTATTTTAGAGAAAGAGGGATGATTTTAATAATTTAAAAAGCCCTCCTTATTTAAAAGCCCTCCTTATTTAAAAGCCCTCCTAGGGGATCTAAACATGCAATCTTTAGATTGCTTCTAGTATAGACTGCTGTGAATTAGCATTTGCAGTCTAAGGGCTCATGCACATGAGCATGTGTGCCCCGTGCCTGTATTGTGGACCGCAAACATCCCATTGACTTGAAAAGGTCCGCAATCCGCAAGATACAGAGTGGTGCGGACAGGAGGCATGGATCAGAAGCCCACGGAAGCACTACAAAGTGCTTCCAAAGGATTTCGTTCTGTGCCTCCGCACTGCAAAAAAATAGAACATGTCCTATCTTTTTGCTGTGCAGAACGTATCTTGCGGATCGCAGACACATTAAAGTGAATAGGTCCACATCTGCAAACTGCCTGCACTCGGCTGGTACCTGTGCATTGTGGACCACCATTTGTGGCGCAGCACTTTTGGGGAAAGCCACCTCAGATGCCATGGTTACAAAAGACCACGACATCTGAGTAGTAAAGCTGTTCTCCGGGAAATAAGAAAATGAAAATACTTAACCACTTCAGCCCCGCTAGGTGAAACCCCCTTCATGACCAGAGCACTTTTTACACTTCGGCACTACACTCCTTTCACCGTTTATCGCTCGGTCATGCAACTCACCACCCAAATGAATTTTACCTCCTTTTCTTCTCACTAATAGAGCTTTCATTTGGTGGTATTTCATTGCTGCTGGCATTTTTACTTTTTTTGTTATTAATCAAAATGTAACGATTTTTATGCAAAAAAATGACATTTTTCACTTTCAGCTGTAAAATTTTGCAAAAAAAACGACATCCATATATAAATTTTTCGCCAAATTTATTGTTCTACATGTCTTTGATAAAAAAAAATGTTTGGGCAAAAAAAAAATGGTTTGGGTAAAAGTTATAGCATTTACAAACTATGGTACAAAAATGTGAATTTCCGCTTTTTGAAACAGCTCTGACTTTCTGAGCACCTGTCATGTTTCCTGAGGTTCTACAATGCCCAAACAGTAGAAAAACCCCACAAATGACCCCATTTCGGAAAGTAGACACCCTAAGGTATTCGCTGATGGGCATAGTGAGTTCATAGAACTTTTTATTTTTTGTCACAAGTTAGCGGAAAATGATGATGATTTTATTTTTTTTATTTTTTCTTACAAAGTCTCATATTCCACTAACTTGCGACAAAAAATAATTCTAGGAACTCACCATGCCCCTCACAGAATACCTTGGGGTGTCTTCTTTCCAAAATGGGGTCACTTGTGGGGTAGTTATACTGCCCTGGCAATTTAGGGGCCCAAATGTGTGAGAAGAACTTTGCAATCAAAATGTGTAAAAAATGACCGGTGAAATCCGAAAGGTGCACTTTGGAATATGTGCCCCTTTGCCCACCTTGGCATCAAAAAAGTGTTACACATCTGGTATCGCCGTACTCAGGAGAAGTTGGGGAATGTGTTTTGGGGTGTCATTTTACATATACCCATGCTGGGTGAGAGAAATATCTTGGCAAAAGACAACTTTTCCCATTTTTTTTATACAAAGTTGGCATTTGACCAAGATATTTTTCTCACCCAGCATGGGTATATGTAAAATGACACCCCAAAACACATTCCCCAACTTCTCCTGAGTACGGCGATACCAGATGTGTCACACTTTTTTGCTGCCAAGGTGGGCAAAGGGGCACATATTCCAAAGTGCACCTTTCGGATTTTGCAGGACATTTTTTACACATTTTGATTGCAAAGTTCTTATCACACATTTGGGCCCCTAAATTGCCAGGGCAGTATAACTACGCCACAAGTGACCCCATTTTGGAAAGAAGACACCCCAAGGTATTCCGTGAGGGGCATGGCGAGTTCCTAGAATTTTTTATTTTTTGTCGCAAGTTAGTGGAATATGAGACTTTGTAAGGAAAAAAGAAAAAAAAAGAAAAATCATCATTTTCCGCTAACTTGTGACAAAAAATAAAAAATTCTAGGAACTCGCCGTGCCCCTCACGGAATACCTTGGGGTGTCTTCTTTCCAAAATGGGGTCACTTGTGGCGTAGTTATACTGCCCTGGCAATTTAGGGGCCCAAATGTGTGAGAAGACCTTGCAATCAAAATGTGTAAAAAATGGCCTGCGAAATCCGAAAGGTGCACTTTGGAATATGTGCCCCTTTGCCCACCTTGGCTGCAAAAAAGTGTCACACATCTGGTATCGCCGTACTCAGGAGAAGTTGGGCAATGTGTTTTGGGGTGTCATTTTACATATACCCATGCTGGGTGAGAGAAATATCTTGGCAAAAGACAACTTTTCCCATTTTTTTATACAAAGTTGGCATTTGACCAAGATATTTCTCTCACCCAGCATGGGTATATGTAAAATGACACCCCAAAACACATTCCCCAACTTCTCCTGAGTACGGCGATACCACATGTGTGACACTTTTTTGCAGCCTAGATGCGCAAAGGGGCCCAAATTCCTTTTAGGAGGGCATTTTTAGACATTTGGATCACAGACTTCTTCTCACACTTTCGGGCCCCTAAAAAGCCAGGGCAGTATAAATACCCCACATGTGACCCCACTTTGGAAAGAAGACACCCCAAGGTATTCAATGAGGGGCATGGCGAGTTCCTAGAATTTTTATTTTTTTGCATAAGTTAGCGGATATTGATTTTTTTTTGTTTATTTCTCACAAAGTCTCACTTTCCGCTAACTTAGGACAAAAATTTCAATCTTTCATGGACTCAATATGCCCCTCACGGAATACCTTGGGGTGTCTTCTTTCCGAAATGGGGTCACATGTGGGGTATTTATACTGCCCTGGCTTTTTAGGGGCCCTAAAGCGTGAGAAGAAGTCTGGAATATAAATGTCTAAAAATGTTTACGCATTTGGATTCCGTGAGGGGTATGGTGCGTCCATGTGAGATTTTATTTTTTGACACAAGTTAGTGGAATATAAGACTTAGTAAGAAAAAACAAAAACAAACAAACAAAAAATTTCCGATAACTTGTGCCAAAAAAAATGTCTGAATGGAGCCTTACCAGGGGGGGGGGGGGGGGGGGGTGATCAATGACAGGGGGGTGATCAATGACAGGGGGGTGATCACCCATATAGACTCCCTGATCACCCCCCTGTCATTGATCACCCCCCCCTGTAAGGCTCCATTCAGACATCCGCATGATTTTTTACGGATCCATGGATACATGGATCGGATCCACAAAACGCATGCGGACGTCTGAATGGAGCCTTACAGGGGGGTTATCAATGACAGGGGGTGATCAGGGTAATCACCCCCCTGTCACTGATCACCCCCCCTGTAAGGCTCCATTCAGACATCCGCATGATTTTTTTACGGATCCATGGATACATGTATCGGATCCACAGAACGCATGCGGACGTCTGAATGGAGCCTTACAGGGGGGTTATCAATGACAGGGGGTGATCAGGGTAATCACCCCCCTGTCACTGATCACCCCCCCTGTAAGGCTCCATTCAGACATCCGCATGATTTTTTACGGATCCATGGATCGGATCCACAAAACGCATGCGGACGTCTGAATGGAGCCTTACAGGGGGGTTATCAATGACAGGGGGTGATCAGGGTAATCACCCCCCTGTCACTGATCACCCCCCCTGTAAGGCTCCATTCAGACATCCGCATGATTTTTTACGGATCCATGGATACATGTATCGGATCCACAAAACGCATGCGGACGTCTGAATGGAGCCTTACAGGGGGGTTATCAATGACAGGGGGTGATCAGGGTGATCACCCCCCTGTCACTGATCACCCCCCCTGTAAGGCTCCATTCAGACATCCGCATGATTTTTTACGGATCCATGGACACATGGATCGGATCCACAAAACGCATGCGGACGTCTGAATGGAGCCTTACAGGGGGGTTATCAATGACAGGGGTGATCAGGGTAATCAGGGTGATCACCCCCCTGTCACTGATCACCCCCCCTGTAAGGCTCCATTCAGACATCCGCATGATTTTTTACGGATCCATGGATACATGGATCGGATCCACAAAACGCATGCGGACGTCTGAATGGAGCCTTACAGGGGGGTTATCAATGACAGGGGGGTGATCAGGGAGTGTATATGGGTGATCACCCGCCTGTCATTGATCACCCCCCTGTAAGGCTCCATTCAGACGTCCGCATGTGTTTTGCGGATCCGATCCATGTATCCATGGATCCGTAAAAATCATGCGGACGTCTGAATGGAGCCTTACAGGGGAGTGATCAATGACAGGGGGGTGATCAATGACAGGGGGTGATCAGGGAGTGTATATGGGTGATCACCCGCCTGTCATTGATCACCCCCCTGTAAGGCTCCATTCAGACGTCCGTATGCTTTTTGCGGATCCGATCCATGTATCCGTAAAAATCATACGGACGTCTGAACGGAGCCTGACAGGGGGGTGATCAATGACAGGGCGGTGATCAATGACAGGGGGGTGATCAGGGAGTTTATATGGGGTGATCATGGGTGATCAGGGGTTTATAAGGGGTTAATAAGTGACGGGGGGGGGGGGGTGTAGTGTAGTGTAGTGTAGTGTGGTGTTTGGTGCGACTGTACTGACCTACCTGAGACCTCTGGTGGTCGATCCTAAAAAAAGGGACCACCAGAGGACCAGGTAGGAGGTATATTAGACGCTGTTATGAAAACAGCGTCTAATATACCTGTTAGGGGTTAAAAAATTCGGATCTCCAGCCTGCCAGCGAACGATCGCCGCTGGCATGCTGGAGATCCACTCGCTTACCTTCCGTTCCTGTGAGCGCGCGCGCCTGTGTGCGCGCGTTCACAGGAAATCTCGCGTCTCGCGAGAGGACGCGTATATGCGTCCAGGAGGAATGAATCAACCACCTCCCGGACGCATATGTGCGTACAGCGGTCGGGAGGTGGTTAAAAAATAACTAAAAACTTTTATAATAATTTTAAATATGTTGTCCCTAATCCCCTAAAAAAACAGAGCAGCGAATTTACTGTGTTTTTGCAGTGATCAGAAAAAAAAAATATTCTGTCACTGCGGTGGGGCAGACTGAACGCAAGTCGCACAAGATCAGGCCTGATCGGGCGAACACTGCGTTTTTTGTAGAGCCTATAGTACATGTCCTATTCTTGTCCGCAATTGCAGACAAGAAAAGGCATTTTCTATATAGTTCTGGCAATGTGCGGATCCGCAAAATGCGGAAAGCACATTGCCGGTGTCCGTGTTTTGCAGATCTGCGGACCATTCAGTGTATGCTTAAAACTCAGTTCTCCCTATACTGCTGACAGCTCAGCGGTGTACGGAGTACTTATTTTATGAATGGGCAGCAGCAGCGCAGGGAATAACGGCAGAATGTTTTAAGGGATTAGGAACAAAATATTAAAAATTATTATAAAATTATTAGAAAAGTTTAGTTACTCTTTAAATATTACTGATTAATTATTCTACCAAAACTTAGCTTTTATAATATTCAATTAAAAATAGGTCCCACATATGCAATATTAATGCACTGCGTATGATACATCAGGCTGTAATAAACTGTATATACAGATATGTATGCGAGGTACTATATATTGGATGAGGATACAGTTGGATTACTTCTTATGTTTGTTGCATAAGAAATAGGCGGTCCTTCTTTCCGGGTATCCAGGCGTTTGGATGGCTCTGTGCGGTCCCCAGAAATGGCTTGGTGTGCTGGAAGGTAACGTCAATGGTTGTTTTAGTACCTTGCACTCTGGATCCTGGGACACTGAGACAGGAGGAGTATCCCTACGCAGCTAGTGTAGCCCTGCCTGAAAGCGGAGAGGAGCGACCCCACTTATCGGTGGCTATCCCTATTTATCTCACCCTATAAAAGAGTCCTCCAGATAGCAGCAGCCAGATGTTGTTTTTTCTTTTTAAATTCCCGACGTGTTTCCTCTGACAGTAGATACTGTCAGATTCATCAGGGGGTGTATAATCTAATAAGGTAACGGCTAAATAACAGTCAAGCACAATCGCTTTTTAAGATAAACCCACTGGATAGATGCAGGGATACTCCTCCTGTCTCAGTGTCCCAGGACCCAAAGTGCAAGGTACTAAAACAACCATTGACGTTACCTTCCAGCACACCAAGCCATTTCTGGGGACCGCACAGAGCCATCCATACGCCTGGATACCCGGAAAGAAGGACCGCCTATTTCTTATGCAACAAACCGTGAGTGACAAACATAAGAAGTAATCCAACTGTATCCTCATCCAATATATAGTACCTCGCATACATATCTGTATATACAGTTTATTACAGCCTGATGTATCATACGCAGTCCATTAATATTGCATATGTGGGACCTTTTTTTAATTGAATATTATAAAAGCTAAGTTTTAGTAGGATAATTAATCAGTGAAATAGTTTATATACTCCTACAACATTTTCTAATCAAACTACTACTGTGAATTTTACTCTTTAAATATTACTTTATTAAAAATATATTCCCAAATACTTTTAATTAGTTATAATGACGTTTTGTCTCTGGAGCAATCATTAGGAGAAATGAAATGGCCGCCATCCTATAAGTCAGTGTTTCCCAACCAGTGTGCCTCCAGCTGTTGCAAAACTACAACTCCCAGCATGCCTGGACAGCCTTTGGCTGTGCGGGAATGCTGGGAGTTGTAGTTTTGCAACAGCTGGAGGCACACTGGTTGGGAAACACTGCTATAAGTACACACAAAACCTGTCCTAATCACACAAGAGGACAAGTTACTTCAGAACACCGAGCTAAAGAGCTGCCTCATCCTCCTCTCTGCTTGTCAGGGGTTATGATCCTGAATGCAGATGATAAGATTTTCAGCTGAATCTCTGTAGGAATGGAGCTCATTAGGAGACATGAAGTACAGAGACAAGGGTGGGGATAATAAGCAGCAGCTCTAGTATGCAGTCTCCATACAAATTAAACTGTGTTCATTATCATAATCCCTGACAAGCATAGCAGAGAGGAGGATGAGGCAGCTATTCAGCTCAGTGCTGTGAAGTAACTTGCCCTGCTGTGTCATTAGGACAGGTTTTGTGTGTACTAATTGGAAGGCGGACATTTTATTTCTACTAATGATTGCTCCCTAGACATAATGAGCCATTATAAATTATGAAAGGTATTTGGGAATATATTTATAATAAAGTAAAATTTAAGTTTTTTAATTTTCATAATTCCTAGAGAACCCCTTTAACCACTTCAGCCTCCCTAGCTAAAACCCCCTTAATGACCAGACCACTTTTTACAATTCTGCACTACACTACTTTCACGGTTTATTGCTCGGTCATACAACTTACCACCCAAATTAATTTTAGCTCCTTTTCTTCTCACTAATAGAGCTTTGATTTGGTGGTATTTCATTGCTGCTGACATTTTTTTTGCAAAAAAAGGACATTTTTCACTTTCTGTTGTAAAATTTTTCAAATAAAACTACATTTCTATATACATTTTTCTCTAAATATATTGTTCTACATGTCTTTGATTAAAAAAAATGCAATAAGTGTATATTTAAATATAATTTTTTTTATTACAAAGTCTCATATTCCACTAACTTGTGACAAAAAATAAAATTTTACATGAACTCACCATACCCCTCACAGAATACCTTGGGGTGTCTTCTTTCCAAAATGGGGTCACTTGTGGGGTATTTATACTGCCCTAGCATTTTAGGGGACCTAAAGCGTGAGAAGTAGTTTGGAATACAAATGCGTAAAATATTGGAATTTGGGCCCCTTTGCGCACCTAAAGTGTCACACATGTGGTATCGCCGTACTCAGGAGAAGTAGGGCAATGTGTTTTGGGGTGTATTTTTACATATACCCATACTGTGTGAGATAAAGATCTCTGTAAAAGACAACTTTTCCCATTTTTTTATATAAAGTTGTCATTTTACAGAGATATTTCTCTCACCCAGCATGGGTATATGTAAAAATACACCCCAAAACACATTGCCCTACGTCTCCTGAGTACGGCGATACCACATGTGTGACACTTTTGTGCAGCCTAAGTGCGCAAAGGGACCCAAATTCCAATGAGTACCGTTTAGGAGGGCATTTTTAGGCATTTGGATTCCAGACTTCTTCTCACGCTTTAGGGCTCCTAAAATGCCAGGGCAGTATAAATACCCCACAAGTGACCCCATTTTGGAAAAAAAGACACCCCAAGGTATTCCGTGAGGGGCATGGCGAGTTCCTAGAAATTTTTGGCACAAGTTAGCGGAAAATGATTTTGTAAGAGAAAAAAAAAAAAAAAAAAACATTTTCCGCTAACTTGTGCCAAAAAAAAATATTCTAGGAACTCACCATGCCCCTCATGGAATACCTTGGGGTGTCTTCCTTCCAAAATGGGGTCACTTGTGGGGTATTTATACTGCCCTGGCATTTTAGGGGCCCTAAAGCATGAGAAGAAGTCTGGAATATAAATGTCTAAAAAATTTTACGCATTTGGATTCCGTGAGGGGTATAGTGAGTTCATGTGAGATTTTATTTTTTGTCACAAGTTAGTGGAATATGAAACTTTGTAAGAAAAAAAAAATTAAAAAAAAATTCCGCTAACTTGTGCCCAAAAAAAAAACTTCTATGAACTCGCCATGCCCCTCAAAAGTGATTTTTATAGCGCCGCAGCGATTTTACTGTGTTTTTGCGGTGTCCATATTTTGCGGATCCGCAAAACACATACGGATGTCTGAATTGAGCCCTACAGGGGGGTGATCAATGACAGGGGGGTGATCAGGGGTTAATAAGTGACAGGGGGGGGGGGGGTGTAGTGTGGTGCTTGGTGCTACTTACAGAGCTGCCTGTGTCCTCTGGTGGTCGATCCAAGCAAAAAGGACCACCAGAGGACTAGGTAGCAGGTATATCAAACGCTGTTAACAAAACAGCGTCTGATATACCTATCAAGGGTTAAAAAAATGATGATTGCCGCTGGCAGGCTGTAGATCCACTCGTTTACCTTCCGATCCTGTGAACGTGCGCTCACAGGAAATCTCGCGTCTCGCGAGATGACGCGTATATGCGTCTACGAGGAATAAACCGACCGCCCACAGGACGCATCCCTGCGTTAGGCGGTCGGGAGGAGGTAAATGTCTGCGATCAGCATTAAGGTCAATCACAGACAATAGCCCTGGTTCTCTGCCATTTAAAACATCAGAAACCCAGAATAGAATCTAAACAAACCTGTCTCAGCAAACTACACTTTGCTGTAACCAACCAGCTGAGGTATCTGGGTGAGATATACACACCTTCCACAACTTACATAGATATAGAGATGTAAATAGATATGGTAAACGATGATAGATATCTCTCCATCTTCATACACACATTATATATCTACACACACCCTGTACACATATATACATATCCACACACATGTATGTATTGTATATATCACATTGTGGGAAAAGCAGTAACCTTTTATTCAATGTTGGGAAAGTGGGATTGCTATCATTATGTTGTAGTTATTTCACTGAAGGACTGATGACAGACACCTGAGGAGCTGTTGTCACTATGGCATCACAAGTAGGCAGAGATGTCACGTGACCGCTGTGATGCATGCTGGGATTTTTACTTTCACTTTGTAGCTGCTCCGCCCACACTGCCTCTCATCTACGGGAACATGCTATGCTGAATGCAGTAGAAAAATTATATATACACACTATATCTGCGACATTCATGTGTGAACGTTTTCGGCGTTTGGCGACAATAAATCAAGAAAGCAAAAAAGGAAAAATGAACAAACAAGTAAAATAAAGAAAAATAAAGTAAAGTAAAAATGGCCAGCAGATACCGCATTTTTCGCCCCATAAGACGCACTTTTCCCCCCCAAAAAATCGGGGGGAAATGGCCCTGCGTCTTATGGGGCGAATGCTGACAATTTAACATCGCTGGATGCGATGTAGCGTGAGCTGGGGCCGGGGGAGGGACTGGGAGGAGGAGCTGGGGGCCGGGAATAGCGGCGGGGCGGTGCAATCAGTGTAGTATAGCACCGCCCCGCCGCTCCAGTATACTAATATTAAATATCTTAGTCGATTAAAATGTATTATATATGCCCCCTCACTCCTATATTGATAATCGTACCTTAAATCCTATTCCTAGGTGCTGTAATGCAGGCTGGGCGGGCGGCAGCGTAACTCCGATGTCACGTGCCTGCGCCGCCTACTTTATGAATGAAGCAGGCGGCGCAGGCAAGTGACGTCAGCGAGTGACGCGCCGGCCGCCCGGCCTGCATTACAGAAGCTAGGATGAGGATTTAAGGTTCGATTAGCAATATAGGAGTGAGGGGGCATATCTAATGCAATTTAATTGAATAAGACAATTAATATAAGTATACATGCGGCGGCAGCGGCGGCGGCGGCGGGGGGGGGGTGGGCTCTATTGGATGATCGAGCTGATGGCACAGTTAAGGGGGGGGGGGGGTCTGTGGATGCCACTGTTATGGGCTGGGGGGCTGTGGATGGCACTGTCATGGGCTGGGGGGCTGTGGATGGCACTGTTATGGGGTGGGGGGGTCTGTGGATGGCACATATGTAACAGTGCCACCCACAGATCCCCCCTGTAACAGTGCCATCCACAGATTCCCCCCCCCTGTAACAGTGCCATCCACAGATCCCCCCCTGTAACAGTGTGTCAGTCATCCACAGATCCCCCCCATAACAGTGTCCGTCATCCACAGATCCCCCCCCATAACAGTGTCCGTCATCCACAGATCCCCCCATAACAGTGTCCGTCATCCACAGATCCCCCCATAACAGTGTCCGTCATCCACAGATCCCCCCATAACAGTGTCCGTCATCCACAGATCCCCCCATAACAGTGTCCGTCATCCACAGATCCCCCCATAACAGTGTCCGTCATCCACAGATCCCCCCATAACAGTGTCCGTCATCCACAGATCCCCCATAACAGTGTCCGTCATCCACAGATCCCCCATAACAGTGTCCGTCATCCACAGATCCCCCCCATAACAGTGTCCGTCATCCACAGATCCCCCCATAACAGTGTCCGTCAGCCACAGATCCCCAGTAATAGTGCCACCCACAGACCACCATTAGTTCCAAACCCACCAAAAGCACACCTTTTGGTTAAAAATAATTTTTTTCTTATTTTCCTCCCCAAAAACCTAGGTGCGTCTTATGGGCCGGTGCGTCCTATAGGGCGAAAAATACGGTAATTAATGAGAAATCAGCTGATTTCTCATTAATTATCTGCTGGCCATTTTTACTTTATTTTATTTTTCTTTATTTTACTTGTTTGTTCATTTTTCCTTTTTTGCTTTCTTGATTTATTGTCGCCAATGGTGTATTACATGAATTAATGTATATAACCTTGTGTATATATATGACACTATTATTCTGTATTCCATAGTGTCTGATGAAGGCTAATATATAGCCGAAAACGCGTTCACACATGAATGTCGCACATTACCTGCAAAAAATAAACTGCGATCAAAGAATACCTCTCATTGCTGTCATTTTTATTATACTATATTCTGGGGTGGGAACCCTATGCACAGCTGAGAAAACCCGGTGTGAACGAATTTGTTCTACATACACACTATATCTGTCATGATACAAATACCTCTTGGCATTAGTTATTGTCTGGGGCACTTTATTGTTTTTATACTTATGGTGGCCAACCCCTTTAACCTTTAACATCCACTACATCAGTTTACTAGGTGTATTTCACTCTATTACAAATTAAATGGGTTATCCAGGAATGAAAAAATATATATAAATAATTAAATATTATTTTATAATAAATATATTCACAATTACCTTTCATTACTTAGAATGGCTTGTTTTGTCTAGGGAGCAATCATTAGGAGAAAACCTGCCCTAATCACACAGGAGGGCAAGTTACTTCAGAACACTGAGGGAAAAAGCTGCCTCATCCTCTTCTCTGCTTGACAAGAATCATGATCCTGAATACAGGTGAATCTCTGTGAGAATGGAGAAGATGAAGAGACATGAGAGAGTGAGGTGTTGCTAATGAGCAGCAGCACTTGTATGCAGTCTCCATTACCACAGCAACACATTACCACAGTCTGTCCTCTCTGTACTTCATGTCTCCTTATGAACTCCATTCCTACAGATTCAGCTGAAGATCTTATCAGTTGTATTCAGGATCATAATCCTTGAAAAGTGGAGAGGAGGAGGATGAGGCAGCTCTTTACCTCAGTGTTGTAAAGTAACTTTCCCTCCAATTATGGAAACAGGACATAATTGTAAAGAAAATTTAGTTTACATTTTACTGTGCATATAAAATAATAACAAAAAAATACTAAAATAAAAATGACAAAAATAAAGCCTAATACATGACAAAAAAGCGCAAACATTATTTACATAAACAAATATGTCTGGTCAGGAAGGGGGGTAAATGCCCGATCTTGAACTGGTTGCAATGTTCACTTCAATTAAGGGCTTGTTCAGATCTGTGTGTTTGGGCTTCCGTCACAGATTCCATCAAAAAGACCAGACAAAACAGTCCTTCATGCAGGACAATGGAGTCAGTGCAGCTCCTTTTGTCTGTTATGTTTTTTTGTTCTGCTCCTCTAACACAGCAGAACAATGGAAATCAAGAATGGTGGTGTGAAGGAACCCTACTTCTTCCCTGTCATTTATTTAGCTAGCAGCCCATATAAGCACAAAGTCTTTACACCAGAATACAAGGAGAGTGCATTACCTTTCTTTATTCTGCCATCTCTGAACAGACACCCCACCGGCTGAACGCTGGAGACATAGATGGGGAGTTTGTTTTTATGATCTCGTCCTCCTCCTATGGTAATTCCCAGAGATTCCCTTGGCTCTTTCTTCAGAGTGACTGTTTTTTCCATTGATGAATTTGCATGAAGCTGATCCTATATTTAATGGAACGACAAATACCATGTAGAGTTGTGGTTGTACAAATGCTCTTGAAGGTTTCGCTAACAGGATGTAACCGGCCATTTACCTGAAGATTACTGGTTTTGGCAGAAGTGCCCTTTAAAGGGAATTTGTCAGCTGCACTATGTTGTCCACACTAAGGGCAGGATAGTGCAGCTGACAGACCCCCTGTTACTGCTGTGATGGTATTCAATACTTTTACAGTACTACCTGCTTACCCGGCACTACAGGAGAGATGATTTTCAACCTGCCCCACCTCCAGGTGATGACTGACAGATTTCTTTGCTATGCTCAACAGGAAATAAACCTTTCAATCATCACCCAGAGGTGGGGGAGGGCAGGAGCAGCATCAGACTTATCTCTCGCAGCACAGGTGTGCACTGCAGGCGTCGGATGTTTACAGGGGTGGCAGATGTAAGTAGAGGGAACAAGAATCTATCCGGTAGGGCAGTGATAGGCAAACTGCGGCTCTCCAGCTGTTGCAGAACTACAACTCCCAGCATGCAAAGACTGCCTACAGCTTTCAGCCTATAGCAGGGCATGGTGGGAGTTGTAGTTTTGCAACAGCTGGAGAGCCGCAGTTTGCCTATCACTGCGGTAGGGTAAAGCTGCAACAGCAAACAGTCCATAGACAAAAGTGGCACTATATTTGGAAAAAAGGTCCCCTGTAAGCGTAGCTAGACAGTTACAGTTACAACTGGAAAATCTCACTATGAAAGTCTGTGTGTAGTGAGAACAGCCTACACAGTGTGAAGATCGCCTAATACAAGTACTCATGCAAAATACCACCAGATGAAAGTGGCCTAAAACTCTGTTCTTAATTTTCCAATGTAGTTGTTTTCTAAGAAACAAAACCTAAAAAGGTGCAATTCTGTTTTAGCGACTTCTTTAAAAGAAATCTGCCACCTGGAAATTCACAGTTAAACCAGGCACAATGCCTTGTAGGGCTAGCTGAATATAATGATACCTTTCACTTAAAGGGGTTCTCCAGGAATTAGGAAAATTGAAATACATAAATATTATTTTAATATAAATATATTACCATATACCTTTCATTTGTTATAATTAGAGATAAGCGAATTTCATATTTTGAAATTTGTTCCTACTTTGTTGGTTAAAGGTGAATTGCGTTATGGATTCCTTTACGGAATTCTATGACGGAATGCATAACAGAATGCCTTTAGAGGTCTATGGGCTGCAAAACTGATCCGTCCCATTTCCGTAAGGCCCCATGCACACGGCCGTGTTTCACGGCCGTGTGCGGGCCGTGAAACCGCGGCCTGGATCCCTCTTGAGAGCAGGAGCGCACGGCGTCACTGGTTGCTATGACGCCGTGGGCTCCCTGCTGCCGCTGCAATACAGTAATACACTGGTATGATCTATACCAGTGTATTACTGTACTGTGCCGGCAGCAGGGAGCGCACGGCGTCATAGCAACCAGTGACGCCGTGCGCTCCTGCTCTCAGGAGGGATCCAGGCCGCGGTTCCACGGCCCGCACACGGCCGTGTGCATGGGGCCTTATGCAGGGGAGTCCTGCATGAATGAGAGGATCAGCCTATGAACGAGTGTGTCACTCGTTCATCGGGTGATCAAAGGCACATTTACATGGCCAGATTGGTGGAAATGATCGTTTGCAAAAAACAGATACTGGTCGTGTGCTTTATGCACTTTGCAGAATGGAACATCTGGCCCATAATAGGACAGTCTGTAATGCAGACAATAGGATATGTTCTATATTTTTGCAGGGCCACAGAATGGACCAACTGCGCTCGGTGTGCTGTCCGCATCTTTTGCGGCACCATTGAAATGAATGTGTCCGCATCGAAACTGCAAAAAATGTGGATTGGATGTGGACAAAAAATACATATTTGTGCATGAGCCCTTATTCTGGAGAAAAAGTACTTTTAATCCATATGCAAATGAGCAGGTAAGGGGTTGTCTCATCTCAGACAATGGGGGCATATCGCTAGGATATGCTCCCATTGTCTTATAGGTGCGGGTCCCAGCGGTGGGACCCGCACCTATATAGGGAACGGAGCCCTGCAAAGTGGTGGCTGGAGGACTCTGGAGCGGTCTCCCCATAGAAATGAATGGGAGCGCATCGCTCATGACGGCCACCGCTCCTATTCACTTCTATGGGCCCAACAGAAATAGCCGAGCCAGTGCTATGCTATTTTCAGTGGCCCCATAGAAAAAGTATGGAGGGACCCACACCTATAAGACAATGGGGGCATAACCTACCAATATGCCCCTTTTGTCTGAGATGAGACAACCCCTTTAAGTCAACTGATGGATGGCCCAAGACAATCCGCATCCTTGCTTCTTTCTGCTTCCTCTACCTCCCTCTCCTTCCTGACTGACAAGTCCAGATTTTTGCATAGTCAACTATCCAGGACCTGCCCTCAGTGCACTTAACAGGTAATTTGCATATAGATTAAAAGTATTTATCTCCAGAATGAAGCAATCACTAGATCACTAAGTAAAATGCACCATTACATTCAGTTCAGCTAGCCCTGCAAGGCATTGTGCCTGGTTTATCAGTGAATTTCCTGGTAACAGGTTCATTTTAAATCCAATAAAGTGCACATGCAGGATCTCCCCCACTGAGCCAAATTAATTTGGAAGTAACAACTCACCCTCTGTGTGGACTTCCTTCTATATGGATGTAGACTTGGCCTCTTGCGTGCATGGACAGGACTTTCCCCATTGCTGCTGCTCCCTGATGAAGTTCCTTCTTCATTGTCTTCCATGGGCTGCAGAGTTTGCCGAAGGACCACAAAGTTAACCCGTGCCTCACTATTCTAAAAGAAAACATGCAAAACAATATCATTTTAAAGTTCCATAAACAAGGTAAACAGTATGGATGGATTTATCTTTTGCAACTCTTCAAGCATTATATAGAAAAGTGTAAATGGAAGTGGTTTTATAATATACTGTATTTTTTGGACTATAAGACGCACTTTTTTTCTAACAAAAGTGGGGGCGAGTGGCAGTGTGTCTTATAGTCCCAGTGTGATCGGACTATAAGAAAGGAAGTGGTCGTTAGCATGCAGGAGGTACAGGGAAGGGCAGCACTGCGCTAGCTGTTCTCACCCTCCCTGGTCTTCTTCTGGGTCCCCCTGTGCGCAGCATAAGGACGTAGTGCACACAGGTGCGCACTATGATCTGACGCTGTGCGACATCAGGTCACAGTGCAGCGCAGGCCAGAAGAAGAGGTGCAGTGAGTCCTGGATCTGCAGCATTATCCATTGCAAGCAAGGTACGTTTTTTTTTTTTTTTTACTGTCTGATCTGAGATCTGATTAGGGCTGGGAGTCTCATGGGGAGCTGATCGGAGGCTGGGGGGGGGGGGGGTCTGATCTATGTCTAATGGAGGTTTGGGGTCTGATCTGAAGCTGATGGAGGTTGGGGGGGTCTGATCTGAGGTGGATGAAGAATGGGGGTCTGCTCTAAGTTCTGATGAAAAATGATGTTTTCTTATTTTCCTACTCCAAATCCTAGGTGCGTCTTATAGTCCGGTGTTTTGAAAAAAGACAGTACGAATTTTGCTGTAGGTCTGCTATATTCCTTGTCTCTGTTATGGAGTAAACACAATTAGCACTTTCAGCAAATTACCAATTCCGAAAATGATCATGTGACTCCAGGATTCTAGAATATAATACACAGTGTGCCTCCACAAAACCAGGAAGTGCATTTGTTTCAGCACCCTTTTGGCACTTTGTGGGTGGCAGTTGTTAGGGGGTTGTAAATGTAGCTCTAGTATAACCGTATAACGGTATCAAAAAGATGTCCTTATTTTAATAGGTCTGTCATAGCCAACATGATTGAAGAGAACTAGTTACTTTCTGTCGTGTTTACATGTAAATGGTATTAAAGGGGTTCTCCGGGAATTAAGAAAATTAAAATATTAAATATTACTTTATTAAAATATATTCTAAGAATACCTTTCATTATTTATAATGCCTCGTTTTGTCTGGGGAACAATAATCAGAGGAAACAAAATGGCTGCTGTCCTATTAGTTGACACAAAACCTGTCCTGATCACACATGAGGACAAGTTACTTTACAACACTGAGATAAAGGGCTGCCTCATCCTCCTCTCTGCTCTACTTGTTAGGGATTGTGATTCTGAATACAAATGATAAGAACTTTAGCTGAATCTCTAGGGAATTTAGTTCATGAGGAGACAAAGTACAGAGAGGACAGACTGTGCTAATGCTGACTGTAAATAAGTGCTGCTGCTCATTAGCCACATCCCAACCTCCTCTCGTCTCCATTCCCAAAGAGATTCACCTGTATTCAGGATCATGATTCCTGACAAGAAGAGCAGAGCGATTAGGACAGGTTTTGTGTGTACTGATATGATGGCGGACATTTTATTTCTTCTAATGATTGCTCCCTAGACAAAGTAAGCCATTCTAAGTAATGAAAGGTATTTGTGAATATATATAATAATATTTAAGAATTTTCATTGTTTTAATTCCTGGAGAACCCCTTTAAGAAAGCTGTCACAGCTTGCACGGCACTGCCTTTTTCACACAAGCATGTCTGGGCCAGGAAACGCGCCGCATTTCCTAGCTTGAACACTGCTCCTCTGATCCAAAGGCCTCATGCACACGACCGTTTTTTTTTAAGGTCCGCAAAAACGGGGTCCGTAGGTCCGTGATCCGTGACCGTTTTTTCATCCGTGGGTCTTCCTTGATTTTTGGAGGATCCACGGACATGAAAAATGAAAAAAAAATCTAAGTCAAGTTTGCCATTGAAATGATAGGAAAAAACGGACACGGATCACGGACACGGATGACAATCTTGTGTGCATCCGTGATTTTCACGGACCCATTGACTTGAATGGGTCCGTGAACCGTTGGCCGTGAAAAAAATAGGACAGGTCATATTTTTTTCACGGCCAGGAAACACGGATCACGGACGCGGCTGCCAAACGGTGCAGCTTCCGATTTTTCCACGGACCCATTGAAAGTCAAAACGGCACAACGGCCACGGATACACACAACGGTCGTGTGCATGAGGCCAAACTCACAGCATCATAATAGACCTGCCTGACCGAGGGTCTACTGTAATGCACAGTATTATGTGAGTACAGTAGACCCACGGTCAGGCAGGAATTCACAGCATCATATATCATTAGGACGCTGTGAGTTCGGGTCCAAGTAGCAGTGTTCAGTCTGGGAAATGCAGCCATCACATGGAGTGTGTTTCCTGGACCAAACATGCTCATGTGAAAGAGGCCTATGAGAGAAACCTGGATTACCTGGATAATCTGTGCTGCTGCCTCTGGAGTCCCGTGTCGGAGATCATGACCATTAATAGACAAGACCTTATCATTACACTTTAATCTTCCATCTTTTGCAGCCAGACCACCATCTAATAAATCCAGAACAAAAACACCATGCTCCTCCGTCTTTCTAACCAGCTTGATCCCTAGAGGTTCTGACCGATCCCGCTTCAGTAGAGCAACTTGGACCACTTCTTTGCAGGCACTAGCTGTGTTGGTTCCTTCTGCACGTTGAGACCTTTGTGAGAAACCTTTCTCTTGCAAAACAGTAATATATAAGACAGAAGAAGGCTGCCGGAGCAAGGCAATTGCTTGGCTATGGGACACGTTGCTAATGTTCATTCCATTAACCTGAAAATACAGCATAGGCAAACATTATCAGCTAGAGACATTACCAAGTAAATACGCTGTGCTTATCCAGTTCAAGACTGGCCCATTTACCCCTTTCCTGGACAGACCCCTTTTAAGTTGTTTTTTTTCTTTTTTGTACATGTGGCTTCAAAAACCATATCTTATTATTAAAAATCAGATATTTAAATAAAGTTTTGTATTTTTTATGCAATTTCTATTTTTATTTTTTTAAAGCTGGTAAAATGTAAAAAAAAAAATGGGGGCCCCAAAGTGAACAAGGGCACACCATGCCAGTGTGGCCACCCTCTATTTACTTCTATGGGAGTGCCGAAAATACCTGAGCCATCTGCCTCTGCTATTTCCGGAGAGGTAGCTGTGGTTGCGCAGTGCGCTCTCCAGTTACTTCTATGGGAGTTCCAGAAATAGCCAAGTACGCTCTGTTCGGAACATCCATAGATGTGAAAGGAGAGCATGTCACGCATGCATGGTGCATTCTCCCTCGCTTTGGGGTCCTCGTTCTAGAGATATGGTAAGTGTGTGTCTCAGGGGTGGGACCCGCACCTATCTGACATTGGAGGCATATCCTAACAATATGCCACCAATGTTTGAGATGGGCCAACCCCTTTATGAAAGATCCTTGCAAAGTGGACAGCCAGCCATTAAAGCTGGGGCTACACAGTGATCTTGGCTGTGACACCAATTGGACAACCAAAAATCGCTGTGTGGCAATGCAGCCCAAAAAATGGTTGGCATCAGAGTGCGACTTCCTAGTTGTTGCGACTGTGGGGTTACGGTAACTTGCAAGTTACACTGCGACGACATTCAGTTCGGTGGCTGCACTGCTACTGCTTGTTCACATGATGGGTGTTGCAGCCAAGATCGCTGTGTAACTCTTATACTATGCGTGGTCCGCAAGTGATTACGTTGGTTTTTATGTTGTTTGTACGTGCAAGGTGCTGCAACTTTGTCCTAATATAGACTATCCGTTTTAAAAGTCTGTATAACCACACCAAGCAGCTTTCAGTGTGAGAAACTTGCAAACAGCAGCTTAGATCTTAGCTTCCCAAAAGCCTATCATATTATGTGGGTACTCAGTGAGTGGTGGATTGGGGTTTAATATTTAAGTCAGACTGGAGGGGTCTGTAAATGACTGGAGATACTCTCAAAGCGTCGCCCTACATTCAGACATGACTTTTAGCCAGCTTGGGAAACGGCTACTACATATAAACAATTTTACACATTTCTATTAACTTTTAGAAAGAACAGGTGACCTGTTGTAGATTACCTTTTTGGTGAAAGTGACATTAGTTAGAATTATTTATATATCAGTCTGTAAACCGGGTTTAATCACCACCAAGATATTGTGCTGGTGCCAGACTCCACCGCGTCTCTGGGCGGTACTATAGTCTAATATAGGCCATCTCCACACGTTCTACTAGCGCTGCCTATATACACATAACTATCATACATGTCATAGAGCAGCTGTCCCTGAGGAGCACCTTACATCATAAGAGATCAGTTAAGAATACAATTATACTTTGCTGGAGGAATGAATCCTATTACTGTTAATATCTCAAACCTCACCTTAATATTGCCTAAAGGGTTTTTTGTTGTTACACCCATCCCGTAAATAAAGTTGATGAAAGTCAGTTATAAGCTATGCTGACATGTCTGTCTCACAGGCTGGCAAAGGGAATTACTGCTAGACACAATGCCCTGTACCTAATGATTTAATAGGGTACTGTCAGCTCTATATAAAAGACACTGAAAATACTCTCTTGACACGTCACTACCAAACCTGGGGCAGTGGTACCGTTAGGGCTCATGCACATGACCCATATGTATTTTGCGGTCCGCAAAACAGAATCCGCAAAAAAAAAAAAAGGATGACATCTGTGTTGCATACTTTTTTTTTGCGGATCCATTGTAACAATGCCTGTTCTGACATATGGACATTTTTCAAGCCCCATTGAAGTGAAAAGTTCTCCATATGGACTGGAAACGTAAAACAAATACGTTCGTGTGCATGAGCCCTTCCTCCACAGCCAACTCCAACTGCAAGCTTGTAGGGCAACACCCAGCTAGCTCCCAGGTAGATGTTGACCACCCTGACCATCTTCCATGACTACCATAAACCATCTAAATGGGAACCTACCACATAGCTTGTTCCCCTCTCCCCTACAATTGGGCTGGTGGTATGCTTGCCATGGCCCACAAGCCACCGCTTAGTTGCATTCCTCCTTTACAAACCCAAACACTGTGCTCTTTCTTGTACTACAAACCCTCTCTAAACCAGTCCACCTGTTCTTTATCCAGTCCCTTGTCCTCCACTTCCCCCTTCATTTCTTTTAGTTACACCCCATTCAGTGCCATTTTCTTTAATGCACTTCTTATGTCCCTGCTCCATAACCTGCACTCTAGCCACATGGCTTCCTTGGGCCTCTTTCACACAAGCAAGTTTTCCATCAGGGTGTGATCCGCGAAGAGAGAGCATAGCATCCGGACTGAATTCTGACCCATTAATTTCAATGGTTCTGTGCACATGAGTTTTTTCACGCATCACTTCTGTGTTCAGGAAAAATCGCAGTATGTTCTATATTCTGCGTTTTTCATGTGGCCTTGGTTCCATAGAAGTGAATTGGGAAAAATGGAAGGCACCAGCTGTAATACATTTTCACTGATGGTTGCTGGAGATGTAGATAGTTCTTCAGTTGTTTTTTTTCACATAAGTGAAAAAAACACATCAAAAACTGATTGCACCCGCCCAGAAAAAACAAACACCAAATGCAATCGTAGACAAGACTAACTGAACTTGCATGCAAAAGCATCAGTTTTGTGATCCGCTGCTGACGGCAATCCCCAGCAAATAATGCAGTATCTAAGGAAAGGGATTTAGGGGTCATTATTTTAGAAGACTTAAAGGTAGGCCGACAGTGTCATAGAGCAGCAGGAAATGCTAGTAGAATGCTTGGGTGTATAGGGAGAGGCATTACCAATAGACAGAGGGAGGTGCTTATGCCGCTCTACAGAGCACTAGTGAGACCTCATTTGGAGTATTGTGCGCAGTACTGGAGACCATATCTCCAGAAGGATATTGATACTTTGGAGAGAGTTCAGAGAAGAGCTACTAAACTAGTACACGAATTGCAGGATAAAACTTACCAGGAGAGGTTAAAGGACCTTAACATGTATAGTTTGGAAGAAAGACGAGACAGAGGGTATATGATAGAAACTTTTAAATACATAAAGGGAATCAAGGTAAAAGAGGAGAGAATATTTAAAAGAAGAAAAACTGCTACAAGAGGACATAGTTTTAAATTAGAGGGGCAAAGGTTTAAAAGTAATATCAGGAAGTATTACTTTACTGAGAGAGTAGTGGATGCATGGAATAGGCATAAGGCCATCCTTCATATAAGATAGGACTAGGGCTATTCATAGTATTCAGTATATTGGGCAGTCTAGATGGGCCAAATGGTTCTTATCTGCCGACACATTCTATGTTTCTATACAATGGAGGATGCCGACAGCGGACCACATGTGCCACAAAAAATCCTACACAATATGGAATTTGCATATACTGTAGTGCACCTTTGCAGTGATTTAATTTTTCCTGAACAGACCCTGAGAGAATCCATAATGCTGGTGTGAAAGAGGCCTTACAGGTCCTTGCTGGGAGCATTGTGGGGCGGTGCTTCAAGAACAGAGATGCAATAGAGAGTTCATAAGACTCATCACTGATGTGTTCTCTTTAAAGTTTTTGACAAACCTGCTGGTAATGCCCAATAACGGCTACATGCACCTTTTAATCGTTTACATCCAGTGTATTGAACAGTAAAAAGAAAGACCTTTTTAAAAATCCTCTAACGCTTTACGTGCACAGCTTCTATATTCCAAGCATTACAGATGGAAATGTCACATGCACCAGTGGCTGGTAATAAAGTTAGGAAAGTTATTAACGTGTTCAGCAGCCCATTCATTAGCCTAGCTATATGCCATAAATGTTGAGGTAGGACAACCCTTTAACAATGTGTTTACGTCTTCTGTAGGCGTAGTAATTGATCATATCCTAGCAAACAATCAACCAAGAAGAATATTTGGTAGCACCTACCTCCAGAATGTGGTCTCCTGGCATTAGCCTACCATCTGTTGCAACCAAAGAAGTCCTTGAGCACATCCTGTATTACAATATTGCCCAGAGGGGTGTCTCTACCCCCCACAATTCGCATGCCCAGTTCCTCGTCAGGGTCATCTCGGTGTATCTCTACTGTACTTGTCTCGGCTATTAGACTTGTCCTATGATGTTGATCTTTAGGGTTGAAAGAAAAATAATGAAAATCCTTGGTAGAAAGCTGCGCAATACATACATTCTGGTGACCATCTTGAACTCTCACCATCATCATGTTCATCAAATGCTGGATTCACCAGGCCTGGCTCAGATGTACCAAGAGCTACCACAGCAGCCAGTGAAGATTCTGCTAGAACGCTGGCAATGCCGCTTGCTTTGGAGGCATCCCCCTCACTCGGATCCTTAATGGGGGCACTCTTCTTATCTCTTTCGACTCTGTATTTTCTGAAGCCTGCACATCTGATATACAATAAGTTACAATAATTAATGGCAATTCATTTAGCAGCCATTACCTTCAGAGAAACAAAACAAGCTGCTCTAGATGAGGTCATCTGTTCATGAACGAGAACCTGAATGCCACCATGAAGAAGTAAAATACACAATATAATTTATGTGAGACTATGGTGTCGTTTTTAGGAAATGTCTGGTTTATAAGATGCAATGGGATGGGAGCGCTGTGAACTACACGTCTGTTATTGTCAATCAGCAGCAGGAGGATAAGGAAGCCCGCAGCTCATGGATAACCTGGACTTGGCAGCACTCCATGTGCCAACTGAATTTGGCACACTTGTCAGCATGCTTCAAGCTCCCAATATACATTTTGAATCTATCCCAAGGCTCCATGCACCAAGGATATGCCAAAAGAGTATCCTTTTTGCATATGTTGGGCCAGTATGCAACGCTATACCTTTCCTTTTTTAAGTATACAATGGGCTATTGTTTGAGCTTCCATCAGAGGACACATCCCGAAGTTGGAGGAAACAGTCTATAGTAGACCACATGCACAGGGCAGTGAGGATATTCCTGCAGATTTAGCTGCATTCTACCAAAATCTGCACTTGCTACACAGTGATTGGGTCGCAGATTTGCCCCAGACTTGCCCACACACAACGGAATAGCTGCCGGTTTTCTGTCTGGTTTTACAGATGAAATTCCAGAAAGGATTAAATACCAGCAAAGTCTCATCCACATGCATACAGTACATGTCAATTTGCTGTGCAGAAACTGACCAAAAGTGATTTTTAATCCACAGCATGTCAATTTCTGTGGCAGAACTGTCGCAGATTTTGAGGAAAATTGCACTATTCTCGGCACCATTTGGTGCGGATTTGTCACTGCAGATTTCCTATGAAGAACTTCAAACAAGTAATTGAAATGATGCAGATTTCAAAATCCACACTGCAGGTCAATGTGTGTGCGGAGAATTTCTGCAGCTTCTACTATTGTTATTCACTTTGCTGGTGTCCTAATCTGCCCATTTGACCATTCTTCATACTGAAGGTTAATCTGTAAGCCTATGGTACTCCTTAGTAAGATACACATAGATAAGCTCAGTAAGTTATTGGGCCCCACACGTTTCATCCCCGGATCACAGTGTAATATTTACAGAGCAGTCCCTGGGCCTGGACTGTGTAATCATTCACCAAGGACTTGGCTTATGTCATGTGCCCTTGATCTTCAGCTAACTCAATATACGGTAAGGCTGGTCTCTACATCCACAGGCATGCACACCAGCGATATGAAACTTGGACGACTTCTGTCCGTGATGCTTTTTCCTTCAGTTTACTTCAGCGTTTTCTAAGATTCTGTAATAGTCTTGTAAAAGTTTTCATGGAGATATAAAAAAATATATGAAAAACACCACAAAGCATCTCCAAGCAACCATTTTTGAAAAACGGACTGTCCTTTAGAGTCCATTCTCACGTCCGTGGTGTATCCGCAATACACCGGGCCGCACATGGCCGGCACTAAGTAGAGAAGTCTTATTCTTGTTCACAGCTGCGGACAAGAATAGGACATGCTCTATTTTCTTGCAGAGCTGCGGACCGGAAGATCGGGGCCACTCTCCGGAAATGCGGATGCGGAAAGCACATAGTGTGCTCTCCGCATCCATTCCGTCCCCATAGAGAATGAACGGGTCCGCACAATTGCAGAACGGATGCGGACCACACTTGCAGACGTGTTAATGGAGACTTAGTGTGCTTCAGCTTTTTATCACTGACCCATTGGCTTAAATGGGCAAGTCCTGCATAAAAAAACTCATCAAGAAGCATGCCCTGCACTTAAGTCATCACTCTGAGGTCTTTCTTGGGTAAAAAATGCTAAATATAGGAATTTGCCGCAATTTTTTTTCCATACAGCCTGATCTTTCATTAAAAAAAAAATGCTCATGTGTATAACCCCAATTACTTTAATGGCTGTTTTCAAACAAATGGCGCCCACACGTGTAACGCCCTCGTGTGCATGCCTCTATTATGCAACCAAACTGCAAGGCTCGCTTTACAGGCAGAAGTGGGTCTCCCAGGAGGCAGCCAAAATGTAGTGCCCCTATGGCTGCAGGAATTTGAAGGTAATATCTCTGCCGGCAGTGGACGTGGTTGCAGCCACCACTCTAAAGATAAGGAAGATATATCAGTTAACTACAGTAATTATGCTGAAGGCTGCACATGAATGGGAGACGTGTATGGCAGCATTACAGTATTCTATAGAGCTGGTTTTTATGCAGTTTTGAAACCTCCGAATGTTAATCTACATTGACCCTTATGACCACAGCTGGCCCCATGAATAAGGATTCCACTGTTTCACACTGAACTTTACCTGCCGTTTCTCTAGTCACTGTATTTTTTCCATCTTTTTATTGGTTGTTGTTTAATCTGCTGTACCCGGATGTTACTTTACGGGTACTGCACACGGGTGCAGGTTTACAAACAGAAATCTGCACAGATTTTCTGAGTGTTTTCACACCAAATCGACACGAAAATCAGCATGTGTTAGGCTACTTTCACACTAGCGTTTTTGCTGGATCCGGCGGGGGTCAGCAAAAATGCTTCCGTTACTGATAATACAACCATCTGCATCCATTATGAATGGATCCGGTTGTATTATCTTTAACATAGCCAAAGACAGATCTGTCACGAACACCGTTGAAAGTCAATGGGGGAGGGATCAGATTTCTATTGTGTCAGATTGTGTCAAAGACTTTCATTGACTTGCAGTGTGGGTCATGACGGATCCGTTTTGCTCCGCATCCCAGGACATGCTGCGGTTTGCTCTCCGGTGTGAGAACAGAACGGAATGCATTTTTAAGCATTCCTTTCTGTTCAGTTACGTTTTGTTCCCATTGACAGAAATAGAAACAATAGTGTGAAAGTAGCCTTACTTGTGGTTTTTGGGGTGGATTTGATGTGGTTTTGCCTCAGATCTCACTCTGCACAGAAAGAGAAAGCAATGTGTACATGGGATTTCTCATACACTTTGCTGGTACCGTATTACACTGCGTGCTTTCCACACGAGTCCGATGTGTGCAAACAACAAGTCTACATACACAGCGTTTAAATTTTTACCATTTTTGTAGCATTTGTTTGGGGTCAAAACGCAGCCAGCTCTAGGCATGACATGTATGCTGTTGTTTTTCTCCTTGAGGTTGGTTATAGGACTTCAAAAAGGCCATAAAAATGCAATGAATAAAATGATGCAAAAACACAATAATCTGGCTTTGTAGTAATCTTTACAAGTGTAAATACATATTAACATACACTAAAGGCTCCTTTACACTGTCCAAGCATTCGGCCAGATAATTGCTAACAAAAATTCATAAGAACACTCGTTAGCGATTATATGACGGTGTAAAGGTGCCGCCGATTACACGATGCAGTCACCTAAAGGTACCTTTACACTGCGCAATTTAGCAGACGATGCTCGGCCAGTGTAAAGGAGACAAAGGGGTTGTCCCACATAATATTCTACAGTTTTCAAACCAGCACCTGGATCTTAATACTTTTGTAATTGCATGTAATTAAAAATTTAGCATAGCCACAGAGGTATTCAATAAAATGTATCTGTATAGCGCCACCTGCTATTTGTTTCTTATTTCTTTGTCCTGCTCACTGAGATGGTCGCACATGCTCAGTTTCATCCTTCAACTGCCCCCTGAGCTGTGATAGGGAGAGCATGGACACGCCCCCTAGCTGTGATAGGTAGAGCATGCACACGCCCCCTTAGCTGCAGCAGAAAAGACACGTCCCCTTGAGCTGTCAGCTTGATATAAATCTAGCAGAGCAATGAATGGGGAGATCTCTGGATCCATGTGAGGTGCAGGGCGGGTTCTAGCTTTGTTAGAAAGAGTTTCATTTTTTACTTTAGTCATGGGATAACCCCTTTAAATCACTGTTTGCTGGCAGCAGATTGTGCCTTCTAAACAGCACTCTGCTGCTGGCAAACAATGATTCAGTATGGGGATGAGTGATGACATTAGCAATCGCTTCCCCCTATACTGTATAGGACATCGCTGTACAGTATACTTTAATATTACTGATTACGATGCTGTCCTGACCATACATGTACTCTCTCATCATCTCCTGTACTTTCTTAAGTTCTGGACACCCACAGTATCATTAAAGGGGTTACATAAGAATAATACAGATTTCCCAGTGTGGACGACCCGGGGTGGAGATCATGCTTACCTGGTCCCCGCCACTGGGTTTAGTCTCGGACGCTGTCGAGTTGCCCCTTCCTTTTCCCGATGTGCTGAAACCAACATCCATCAACGGCCAATCACAGGCCACTGCGGTGACCTGTGATTGGCTGCAGAGGTCACATGTCCCGCCATCGACGGGTGTTAATTTCAGCACCTCAGGGAAAGAGGCAGCGCCAGAAACCAAACCCAGCGGCGGGAAGCAGGTAAGGCTAGAAGAGAACAGCCTGCTGGAATTCACTGCATGGGGCACTCCCGGATGCACCCGGAATGTCAGCCAGCCCTGTTAAGTATAATGGGGTCTGGCGGAGATACGGCAGACAGTACAGAAAATCGGCCGGACACAAACAGCCGCATGCTGCGATTTGTGTCTGACTGATTCCCGGCAGTCTGCCAGAATTCCATACTGGAGTGGTGAAACTAGCAGGTTGGCCACTCTGGGAGGTCTATTTTACTCTTGGATACTACCTTTACTTTAAACCAGATACTGCACTTGTGTTGCATTATAACCGCAGGTAGGGAATGTAAATGTCTGCCGGTGTGTAGTAGTCTTTACACCTATCTTACTCACAGCTCCTAGACAGTAACCACTGCTGAGACAATGCACAGGCATGCTGGGATATGGTGTTTGGATTGCAAATGCTGTCCGTCTGGACGTAACAGTTGCCCCCACATATCATTTCTGAGAAGACGACAGCAGGGACAGAAAGGTAGAAAGGTTATACAAAATCACAAGCATGGAGCTAAGCAGAATTACCATATGGAGGGAAATTTCCGGTCCCTTTTGCAGCAGTCTATGTTGTTGCAACGTGGGCCAAATTTATCAAATATCACACTGAGGCAGATTTACTAATCCTATAGATCAGGGGTGCACAACCTTTTTTGGTCTGGGCGCCACATTGTCACATCGCTCTAAGTTAATCAGCCTATTACACAGGCCGATGCAAAGTGAATGGGGAGGAATGATCGCTACCACAGTCATCCCTCCCTCAATCAGTTCTGTTGATTATTGGCAGCACATTCCTGATTTACATCTTTCATCCTGATAAAATATGCAAATCAGCCGACAAATGATCGATATGATGGGTATAGTCATATGCTCCGCTCCAGCCAATGACTGGCTTCAGTGGTGATGTGGCCACAAGCAGTGTTTCACCGCTGAAGTCAGTCATTTGCTGGAGAGGTGCTCCGGGACTTTCTTTCACTGCAGAGGACGGCGCTCACTGGTTATTACCGCCTCCTGCACCCCTAGATATACTGTAGGAGCCCTACAATAACCAGCAAGCACTTTCCCTGAGGGCTCACGTACACAGCTATTGTTTTGGTCCGCATCCGAGATGCATTTTTGCTGCTCGGATGCAGACCCATTCACTTCAATGGGCCCGCAAAAGATACAGACAGCACTCTGTGTGCTGTCCGCATCCGTTGCTCCGTTCCACAAAATGCGGACCACAAAACATGCTATGGGCGTCTGTATGAGGCCTTACTAGCGGGGAAAGCACTTATTGGTTAACCCTTTAATGACCAGGCCTGAAAAGGCCTAATGATCAGTCACTTTTTTTTGTGATGTAGCGCACGGGGTTCAAACACATGTAGCTTTTTTTATTTTTTAGACTACCACAACAATGTGCAGCTTTTTATTATATGACACACAGCTTTTTAACATATTTTTTAGTTTTATTAGGAAGAAACTGTACAATAATTTTTTTTAAAGGGGTTGTCCTGGTTCAGAGCTGAACCTGGACATCCCTCCATTTTCACCCCGGCAGCCCCCCTGACATGAGCATCGGAGCAGTTCATGCTCCGATGCTCTCCTTTGCCCTGCGCTAAATTGCACAGGGCAAAGGCATTTTTCTGAGTTCCGGTGACGTACCGGGGCTCTCTATGGGGCTGACAGGAAGACGGCTAGGGCAGAGCTAAAGCCCGCCCATCAGAGCCTGTGACGTCACCGAACACACCGCTGGGCAGAAGTTACCGCCCGGCAGTGTGTTATTGAAAACACAAGAGCCTGTGCCCTGCGCGATCTAGCGCAGGGCACGGGAGCGCATCTGAGCATGAGATGCTCCGATGCCATGCTAAGGAGGGCTGCCGGGGTGAAAATAAGGGTATGTCCGGGTTCAGCTCTGAACTCGGACAACCCCTTTAAGTCATTTTTATTCAAACTATAGCTCATTCTTTAAATATGCAAAAAAAGACCTTTGGGGGACACTGACTTTTTTATTTAGCAGATTTTCCGTTTATGTGTATAACTTTTTTTGTATTTTTAAATTTGTTTTTTACAATCACTTTATTATTTATTTTTTAAATATATTTTTGCCACATATATCCCCCAAGAGGTCATAAAATGGCCGCTGGCAACCAGTGAACAATCTTATTATTATTTTTTTTGTTAAAATTGTTTTTTTAAATGTATTTTTTAAAAGACCTCTGGGGGACAGACTTTTTTCCTTTTTTTTGTATTTTATCTTATTGTGTTTTTAAATTTATTTTATTTCTTAATATATATATATATATATATATATATATATAAACCAAAAAAGGATCACAGCAGCACAAGAACGATGATACGGGTGCAAATCCTCTCAGCCGTAGGCTCAAACGGCTATAGGTAAGTATAGTATCCAAAGGATGAGGCAGCACTCCAATTAAAGTGAAGAAATGGTGGATCTTTTATTCCCCTCTGCAACGTTTCAACCGTCTCATTGAGAAAGACCGCACATATATATATATATATATATATATATAATGAAGAAAATCCGCAGCACTCCTTGAAGTATAGAAAAAATGTGTAGTTTTATTCACACATGTCAAATAAGACAACGTTTCGGTTCTCTCACAGAACCTTATGACTTGACTTGAAAAAGGTTCTGTGAGAGAACCGAAACGTTGTCTTATTTGACATGTGTGAATAAAACGACACATTTTTTCTATACTTCAAGTGCTGCGGATTTTCTTCATTGTTTTAAGTCCTGAATCGAGGGACCACCGCTGGCACCACACAGCTATAGCTGAGCAAACGACAGGAGTGCTGCCTGAACTTCTTTTATGTATATATATATATATATATATATATATATATATATTAGTGCGGTCTTTCTCAATGAGACGGTTGAAACGTCAAGGGGCTTAAAGGGGTATTCTGGTTAGAAAACGTTATTCCCCATCCTAACGCTAGGACCCCGACCGTTGATGAGAACAGGAGCCCCCCAAAATGGACAGAGTGGCTGGTTGGAATGTGATAACGTTTTCTAACGGAAATACCCTTTTAATTAATATTATATATATATATATATATATATTTGCCACATAATTTGTCCCCAGAAGGTCCATGAAAGACCTTGGGGAAGACCGATTTTTTTTTTTTTTTACTTTTTCCACTGTAACTGGAGCATCCAAAGCCTGCTGGGTGGGGAAGAGGGGCTTTGTACAGGTCGCAGCCGATCAGGGTCTACTGACCCTGGAGCTCTGCGCTCCTCTGCCCACAAGACACCTGGCGATCACGTGATCGCTTGGTTTAAACTGCAGAGTGCTCTGCGTCTGCCTTCTCCTCTGCTCCAGACTGCTACAGTGCAGGGGCAGGAGCTGTCATCCTTCGCTGTGTGTGCTCCAGGTAGAAACACAGCTGATCGCACGATCAACTGTGTTTCTGTCCAGCAGGACTGGGGCCACATGCGGCCTGCAGGTTGTGCACCTGTAAGCTTAGACTGGCCATTTAGACCTGCAGCAGGGGCTCAGGCTGGATGATAAATGGGCTGCAGGGATAGACACTTTTTGTTGACTCTATACCAGCTATTGGTTGGCCTACTTTCAAAAATAGAATTTTACACCCGAAGAATAGGTCATCAATATCTGATCTGCAGGGGTCCGACACCTGGAACGAGTTGGCAGCGCTTCCTCATTATTACACTACGCCTTGTCTACTGCATAGGCAAACTGTCCATAGGGCCCCATTATGAAAAATCTATTTGACTCTGCATTCATTTCAATGGTGGATGTAATCCGCACAAAAATCTGCATCAAAATTCCCAAACACACACCTGTATACTATCAGTTGGATTTTTCTGCCATGTGAAAGACACCCTTTGGTGCAACTGTAGCGCCAAATCTCCAGAAGCTGCAGTCAAGCTTTAAAGGGGCTGTCCAAAATTTTATTACAGATGGCTTACCCTCAGGATAGGCCATCACTATCTGATCATTGGGGGTCCAACTACTCGCTCCCCCGCCAGTCAGCAGTTCTGCAGTAGCTCCGGCAGCAGAACTACACAGCTCTGTCCATTATGTAGTGGACGGAACTGGTTACTGCAGCTTTGCTGCCACTGAAGGGAACAGGAACAGTACTGCAGAAAACAGTTCCAAAGACAAAGCTGTGTAGTTCAGGCGCCGTCGGTGGTGTAGGATTTCTCACCCCCAATCAGATATTGATGGCCTATTCTGAGGACAGGCCATCAATAGTAAGATTCTGGACAACCCCTTTAACACCAATACATATTTGCAAGAATTACAATAATATCCGATCAGCTTAAGCATGTATACCTGTTGCGTAGGTGGGGCTCCAGCTCACATCGCTGCATCACCTGTTTACATTCAGCCAGGAAGGGACATATGATACTCAACTTATCCAGTAAATTTCTCACCAAAAGGCTAGACTTGTGACAGTCCTGAAAACACAATTTCTTGCGGTCCATAGGACAAAAGTCCTTCTCGTGTAGAAAATTCTTTAGGCACTTGTAGCAGTAGGTGTGGCCACATGGCGTGTCCATAGGTTGGAGCAATGGCTGCAGACAGATATGGCAGACCAGCTCATCATCCACCTCATCTTGGAAGTTGTAGATGTGGTTTTCAGAAGACACATGAGGCTGTCCGCAGTCACGACAAAGTTCAAGGGCTGTGGAGGATAGATCCAAAGGGTCAGCCATCGCCTGGACCTTTATTCAGCAAACAGGGTGCTGCCAGGCTTACAATCCAAGGCTTTACAGCATGGTTCTCTAGGGGATAAAAACAGAAATAGTGATCAGAGGAAGAAAGAAAACTGGGACTGCAGCATGGATTACTGCTAAACGAGAGATGTGAAAGAACTATGAATACCACAGAGAAGTGGAGCTCTCACATACCAAGACATAAATCAAGTCACATGGAAATCCCAGCAATAGTTTCTCTGCTTGTTGCTGAATCACCTTGCAAATTAGATGTGTTTAAAAGCCAGAGGCTCACAACAGTGCCCCTGGAAATCAGAATGAAGCGCTGCCAACCAGTTCAATTTGCAAAGCTGCTGCCTAGAGCAATCTAGAAATGTGCCGAGACCTCGATGATAGATGGATACTAGGGAAAACACAACCCACACCAATCTCATTGCATAACCCCAGCATACATTATGCCAGGTCCAGCCTATCACTCAGTGACTCACAGAAAGTCAAATAGCTAGGCACTGAAACCTCACCCAGCAGCTATGCCCTTATCATGCAATTTACAGCGCTCCATGTCTGTGCCTCCTGCTGCATTGCTAGGACTGTAGGGAGGCAGCAGCAGCAGAATGAGGGAGGTAACAGACAAGCTGCAATATGCTAAATACCTGCATGCTCCAGTGTTCAGACCATACAGGCTGTTCAGCTCAGACCCCAGGCTAATCGCAGGGGTCAGCAATGCATGGTGCTCTCACAGTCACCATTCAAGGAACCTATTGTTTTAGAAATATTTGCAGCTCAAGAACAAACAGAGGAAGCACGGCAGTAGGTGTGTCACAAGTCACAACCCTTCCATAGCCGGCCTGCTCCTACCAGGACCAGACCATTGACCCATGGCAGCCAGAAGGGTTAACACACTCCCATCATCATGTTCAGGAGGGACTCTAGGATTCTCCCATTATGAATTTATTGCCTAAATGTCTGCACTGCATTTACCAGACAATCTTATAGCTACATGACTGTTACTGTAAGGCACTGCAGACCCAGTGATGTGCTACTGAAAATGTTCGCTCATGCGGCCATCCGTTCAGGCCCCTGGCGCAGCGTCAATTAACTTAGACCAAAAGGATCCATACAGTCACCAATCATAGATCTACCAAAGATCACTACCAATAAAATAATTAGCAGAAAAGCGCTGTGACAGTATGTCTGTAATCTCTCAAGTATGACCACAAGGGGCTTAAAGGGGTATTCTGGTTAGAAAACGTTATTCCCCATCCTAACGCTAGGATCCCGACCGTTCATGAGAACAGGAGCCCCCCCCCCCAAAATGGACAGAGTGGCTGGTTGGAATGTGATAACTTTTTCTAACGGAAATACCCTTTTAATTTAAAGGGGTTCTCCGGGAATTAAGAAAATGAAAATACTTAAAGGGGTTCTGCAGTTCGTTTAAACTGATGATCTATACTCTGGATAGATCATCAGCATCTGATCGGCGGGGGTACGACACCCGGGACCCCCGCCGATCAGCTGTTTGAGAAGGCAGCAGCGCTCCAGCAGCTCCGCAGCCTTCTCACTGTTTACCGCTGGCCCAGTGACGTCACGACTTGTATCAACTGGCCTGGGCAGGGCTAAGCTCCATTTAAGAGAACGGAGCTTAGCCGCGCCCAGGCCAGTTAATACTAGTCATGACTTCACTGGGCCAGCGGCAAACAGCGCGAAGGCCTTCTCAAACAGCTGATCGGTGGGGGTCCCGGGTGTCGGACCCCCGCCGGTCAGATGCTGATGATCTATCCAGAGGATAGATCATCAGTTTAAACAAACTGCAGAACCCCTTTAAATATTACTTTATTATAAATATATTCTCAAATACCTTTCATTATTTATAATGGTTCGTATTGTCTGGGAAGCAATCATCACGGGAAACAAAATGGCCGCTGTCCCAATCACACATGAGGACAAGTTACTTTACAACACTGAGGTAAAGCGCTGCCTTCTCCTCCTCTCTACTTGTCAGGGATCATGATCCTGAATACAGCTGATAAGAACTTTAGCTGAATCTCTGGGGAATTTAGTTTATGAGGAGACATGTACAGAGAGGACGGACAGGACAGACTGTGGTAATGGGGACAGCATACTAGTGCTGCTGCTCATAGCCAAACCTCACCCTCCTCTCATGTCTCCTCATCATCTCCATTCCCACAGAGATTCACCTGTATTCAGGATCAGGATTCCTGACAAACAGAACGGACAGGAGGATGAGGCAGCTCTATGTCTCATTGTGGTGAAGTAACTTGTCCTCCTGTCTGATTAGGACAGGTTATAAGTGTACTGATAGGACGGCGGCCATTTTATTTCTCCTAATGATTGCTCCCTAGACAAAACAAGCCTTTCTAAGTAATGAAAGTTATCTGTGAATATATTTATTATAAAATAATATTTAAGTAATTTTTTTTTTTTTAATTCCTGGAGAACCCCTTTAAGGTTCTTTCAGAGTGCCTTTACACATGTTGGAAAAACCCACCAGAAAATACGCAGCATAAAGACT
Organism: Bufo gargarizans; assembly: GCF_014858855.1. Taxonomy (NCBI): domain Eukaryota; kingdom Metazoa; phylum Chordata; class Amphibia; order Anura; family Bufonidae; genus Bufo; species Bufo gargarizans. Next base: position 106,557,093 of record NC_058088.1, read on the forward strand.
TCCCCCATATTATCATATGGGTTGAAAAGTATCAATCCCTGCCGAATACCGTATTTTTCACCCCATAAGAGGGATTCCCCCCCCCCCCCAAATGTGGGGGAAAAATGCCCCTGCATCTTATTGGGTGAATACTAATCAACGCTTCTATTATGGAAGCGCTGATTAGTACCAGAGGACCGGGAAGCGGTGAAAGCTCTGTACTCACCGCTTTCTGGTCCTCGGCTGTGCAGGGTTGCGCACAGTGTGACCTCACTGTGTGCGCAGCCTTCACAGCCGAGTACCAGGAAGAAGAGAGATAGTGCTGGTGATGAGTAGCGGCGGCGTCCAGGAAAGGTACCGGTAAGTGGTGTATTTATTTTATTTGTGCTGATAGCTGATATGAGGCTGGGGGCTGATATATGAGACTGGGGGCTAGGGCTGCAGTAAACAATTATTTTAGCAATTGAGTATTCTACCGATTATTTTAACGATTAATCAAGTACTCTAATAAGAAAAATATTTATAGACTGTTTTCCTTTATAAAAACTCATCAGACCCACTGCCATCAGTCCCCAACACCCTTCGTTTCCCTCAGTGCCATGAGCTCCACTCCCTCGGTGCCTTCAGCTCTCCCCCACCTAGTGCCATCAGCTCCACTCCCTCAGTGCCTTCAGCTCTCCCCCACCTAGCGTTATCAGCTCCACTCCCCCAGTGCCTTCAGCTCTCCCCACCCGGTGCCATCAGTTCTCCCCCACCCCAGTGCCTTCAGCTCCACTCTCCCAGTGCCATCAGATGCCATGTCCCCCACTGTCATCTGCCCCTCCATGCTATGCCCCCCCCCTGTAGTTACCGCGCAGGAGGCACTACCCCGCCGCTCCCCGGTAGTCACTGCACAGGGGTCACCCCACTGCTCCCCTGTTGTCACAGCAGTAATACCATAGTGTTGGCATTCAGGAGCCTTGGAGAGCCTAGTGCTGCTTCCACACAGCTTTCCCAGGCACAGGCTTCCTACCTGTGTCTATGGTGGAGTGGATCCTGGCCAAAGCCTCCTGGTGCTCCCCAGCCTCCAGTAGCTTTGCTCTTAACGGGCACACACTGCCAGCTGCCTGAGCTGCACACAGGTCCGGCAGAGCGGGTGCCCCATGTCCCCCTGGCACAGCCGGCAGCACTTCCTGGGCCCTCCTTGCAGACAGGGCCAGCAGTACATGTGCCCGCACACCACACTGACCGGGTCCGGCAGGAAGCCGCCACAGCCCGGACACCGCAGCACACACTGTGTTTTCTCCCACACCACGACCGAGCCCCGGTACTGCCGCAACAGACACTCCAGCAGAGGCTCAAGGGAGGCCACGGAGGGGCGAGTGGGAGGCTTCACTTTACTCACGCTCTGTGGTCACGTGATTTAAACGAATAATCTACACAGTGAAATTGCATCAAGGATTTTCTTGACTCGATTACATCGAGTAATCGTTGCAGACCTACTGGGGGCTGATATATGAGACTGGGGCTGATATATGAGGCTGGGGGCTGATATATGAGGCTGGGGGCTGATATATGGCATTGGGGGGCCGTTATGAGGTCTGATTGAGATTTTTCTGCCATGTGTGAATGTACCCTTAGGCCTCGTCCACATTTCCGTGTCAGTGACACGTCCGTGAAAAAAGCGTACGTGTTTCATCCGTGAAGATGTCAGTGAAGGACCCGTGGTTAGTCCTTGTGTCAGTTTTTACCATCTGTGTGTCATACGTAATTCACCGACGTTGCTTAGCTGAAAATCAATTTCCAAAGAATCTCCTATCAGTCTTCAGTGAAAAATGCCATCCATGGTGTGACTGTGATTTTCATGCACCCATAGACTTCTATGGGTGTGCTTGATCCACATCACGGATCAAAGTAGTGCATGTCTCAGTGTTTTTTTATTTGTTTTTTACTGACTCACGGTCATAAAAAATAAATAAATACTGAAATGTGGACACATTTAAACCAATGGGTACGTGTGCTGTCCGTGGAAAATGCTTACAACACGTCAGTGAAAAGGCCTTAGGCCTCGTTCACTTTTCCGTTTTTCCCTGACGCGTGCTGTCCGCATTTCCTGTGGACAGCACATCTACACATTGTTTTAAATGTATGTGTTCACATTCCAGTATATTTCTACTGACCGCGGGTCAGTAAAAAAATCACAGGGACATGCACTACTTTGATCCGTGGTGTGGGCCAAGCACACCCACTGAAGTCTATGGGTCAGTGAAAATAACAGACACACATCTGTGTTGTGTCCGTTTTTCACTAAAGACTAATAGGAGATCCTTTGGAAATTTTCAGCTGAGCAACGTCAGTGAATTACGGATGACACACGGATAGTAAAAATGGACACACAGACCAACCACAGATCCTTCACGGATGAAACATTAAAGCTTTTTTCACGGACTTGACACTGACACGGAAATGTGAACAAGGTCTTACATGGAGCAATCATAGCTGCCAAAAAGAACTGATGAATGATATACAAGTCCATCGGGGCTCACATATGCAAAGTGAGTGGGAGGACAAACTTTTATTACGATTCAGTTTGCATATTGCCGGCAGCATATCCCGTTTACACAGGGAGATGTGCTGCTGAGAAAACAACGATTTGTGGTGCCAAATGAAAATGGGATTACCGAATAAGCATTTGCTTGTTTGTTGGGTGATTAGCCGCACATTTACACTGGGCAGTTTTCAGGCAACATAATGAAAGCTTGAATAACCCTCACTTCTTTGGAGAAATGAAACAGAAAAGTAATTTAAAAAAAACACAACAGCAGAAACATCATCTGCCTCACAAAGTGATATACTGTGTTTTTTCCATAAAATAAATCAGGATATCTAGGAAGAATCCCAGCATATCTCCTTCTGGAATAGATAGACATTAAACACTGCTAAATGCAAGGAGCCAGCACCCCATACAATATTCCTATAGGCTTGCCCGTTATTGCATCTATACACAACTACTTAAAGAGGTTGGTAAAATATATTTTTTAAGATAGGCGGGGGTCCGATACCCGGCACCCCACTGATTAGCTGGTTGATGGGAAGGTGCAAACAGTGCCAGCGCAGCCTGCCCTCTATTGTTTACCTGCTCGCTGTCGCAACAGCAGCGGTGAGCAGGTGTAATTACAAGCCGTCCCACCAAAATGAATGAGACGGCTTGTAATTACAATGAAACAATGAAGGGAGGGCTGTGCTGCCACGGCGTGCACATGATCGGCTGAGGATAGGTCATTAATAAGAATAACTTGGACAACCCCTTTAAGATGAGTACCCTGAATAGGGGGGTGGGTTAAGATTCTATTCACAACAGGTCTACTTAAGGCCTCATGCACACGACCGTATGTATTTTGCGGTCCGCAAAAAAAACGGATCTTCAAAAAATACGGATGACATCCGTGTGCATTTCGTATTTTGCGGAACGGAACAGCTGGCCCCTAATAGAACAGTCCTATCCTTGTCTGTAATGCGGACAATAATAGGACATGTTCTATTTTTTTGCGAAACGGAAATACAGAAACGGAATGCACACGGAGTACCTCCCGTTTTTTTTTGCGGACCCACACGGAAGGGACACGGAATGAAAATACGTTTGTGTGCATGAGGCCTAAGGGTGTAATGTGGTCGTGCTGCGGTTAGGGAATGCATGCCTTTAGGATGCGTTTGTTAAAAACAGCTGCTCCGCAGTAAGACAGCAGGGTGGGCACAGACCTTCATTATACTGTATATTCTCGGAACGCTATTACTTTTCACTAGCGCTTTTTATAGCACAAAAGAGTCAGTGCCCGAGGCCTGGGTGACATATTCTACACTCCCACACATCAGTGAGGGAAGCCGGAAAAATAAGGACAGATTCACACGTTTGTGGCAAATCTGGGATGATATGCGATGGTAGAATATTTTTGCTAATATGTATTTCTTGAGGAAATAATGAGCTGTTAAAAAGTGTAATACAATTTATTGAAATTGTTCTGAACGTGAGGGAAATAATTTTTGTAATATACATTTCTTTTCCTAGTGAAATAGGCACCTGAAGTTCCACTGCCTATCATACTTTGTAATCTGTATTCCGCTGTGTATCGGAGTGCGGATTCCCCTGTGGTCGCACTGAGCGCTGTACAGGAGGCAGCATTGCTGATCTGCCTGTACCAGCGCTGCTCTTCTCAAGTTTGACCTAGATGTGTCTGGCCAGCTCCCTGGTGAACTCCTTGGCATTTGAGGCTGTAGCAGAGCGGGCACAGGCAGGGCAGCAACGTGCCTTTAGACAGTCACAAGGCCCCTTCCCGTCATTTGCCTGCTCGTCAGTGGAGGAGAGTGCTGAATTGACATGGTCATATGGGGATGAACGATGGCTCATGCTATCGCTCATCCCCAGGTTCATTGTTTCTGGGCCGTTGATCACTGTTTAGACAGTGAGATCTGCTGCCCAGAAAAGATGATTTAGGTGTCCCCATGAACGATTGTTGCACCCGATGAACAAGCATTTTGCTCGTTCATCAGGTGATCAACAGCACCTTTACACAGGCGACTTATCAGGAACAAGGTGGAAAATATTAGCCCAGTGCTTTGACACAAACTGTACTTTGATTAGTAAATCTCCCTTTATTCACTCATTTAATCCTTTCTTTACAGGACGCCAAATTATTCAGTAGTTTATGCCCGGCTTTACACTAGTTCTCCAGACGCCAGCCAAAAGCTGGTCCTTAGTGTAAGATACAATCAGGGCCGGGATGACGGGCTCCATTCACACGTCCGCAAAATATAGAAAGCGGCAATGTGAGTTCCGCTTTTTGCGGACCGCACATTGCCGGCACTAATAGAATATGCCTGTTCTTGTCCGCAATTGCGGACAAGAATAGGACATGTTCTATTTTTTTGCGGACCTGGAAGTGCGGATCTGCAATTCCGTATCCGGTTAGCACATCGTGCTGCCCCATAGGAATGAATGGGTCCGCAATTCCGTTCCGCAAAATGCAGAATGAAATTGTGGACGTGTGAATGGAGCCTTAATGTCAGTTGAAACACTGATTTCAGCAATACCAGCTGACCATCTAATCTGTATGGTGTTGTGCCAACTCTCCCCAATGACAGCTTTCGGGGAAGAGAAATGTTGAATTTCAGCATGCACAAGAGAGATGCCAGGTGTGTCTGACAGGGGCTCACCCCACTGAGAACACATACACTGCCTATTGTGCGTGTGTGGGGGGCGATAACAAGCGTTCAGCTATCTAAAAGTGTATATTGCTTCACATGTCAAAAATGGTCAACATGACTGACCAAATAATGACCAGGGATAAATCAGCAATTTCCTAAACCGAAAAACAAATTGCGTTTAATTTAGAGGACATCTGTCAGCAGATTTGTACCTATGACACTGGCTGACCTGTTACATGTGTACTTGGCAGCTGAAGGCATCTATATCGGTCCCATGTTAATATATGTCTGTATTGCTGAGAAAAATCAAGTTTTAATATATGCAAATTAGCTTTTCGGAGCAACGGGGGTGTTGCTGTTACACCTAGAGGCTCTGCATTCCTCTGAAATTTAATTGACAGGGCCGTGCAGTAACAACATCATCGCACCTGCCCCTCAAAGCGGAGAGAGGACATAGCAGTTGCAGTGAAAGAAGAGCCTCTAGGTGTAACGGCAACGCCCCCATTGCTCTGAGAAGCTCAATCGCATATGTTAAAACTTGATTTTTCTCAGCAATGCGGGCACATATAAAAATGGGACCAACACAGTGGCCTTCAGCTGCCAAGCGCACATGTAACAGGTCAGCCAGTGTCATAGGCACAAATTCCCAGATTCCCTTTAATGTATCATATTTTCACCTTTGCATACTAGTTTACACTACTTTGTATTACTTACCTTATACTCATCCAGAGTTACAGCCTCTTAACTCAGAGCTGCATTCACAGTTCTGCTTGTTGCTACTGATACATTAGTGGGACAGTACGATTGCTGGCCAGTGCCTAGTGTAAAGAATACACTTGCAAGGACATAAATCATCAAGCGCTGCGTAGATATTGGCCACCAAGAAAGCTAGATTTCAGCTCTGAAGCCTGCAGACTGGGGAATGCAGCACTGGATTAGAATACAGACTATAACGTGGGATCACTGTGTACAGTCTGCATGTTTATCGTCAGAAACCATAGTCATTCCTTGGTCTATGAAAACCTGGAACTTACTTTGAAATAAAAATGTAAACCACAGATGGAGATAAAAGCGGCTTTATGTTTTTAGTTTCCTTCAGTGGTCGCACATTCCAACAATCACCATACCTGGGGTACACTGATCACCTTCAAAACCCAGAGGCTGCCATTCCATTCAGCCACAATATGCCAACAAGTGAGCAAAGGCTGGCAAACTGGGGGTAGTAGTCAACATCCCTCCCACATTTAATTCTAGTGTCTATACCTGCAATATGATGATATCTAAGGGGCTGTTCACATGAGGTTTCCAGCCTCCATCTCCCATGCTGCAGAATCTATTCCTCCTACAGAAGACCGTAACATACGACACTGCACAGGCATAACGTTTAGTTTTTTGTTCGTGGGCTCCCATTGTAACAAAGAAAGTCTACTATGTACTCTACACCATATACCAGCCCATGAAAAACGCTGAATATAGAACATGCTGCGATTTTCACACAACGCACAAGTGATGCGTGAAAAACAACGCTCATGCACACAGACCCATTGAAATGAATGCATCAGGATTCAGTGCGGGTGCAATGCGTTTGCATCACGCATTGCACCCACGCGGAAAACTCGCCCGCGTGAAAGGGGCCTAAGAGTTCCCTGTGGTTTATCGATGATTGCCTATATCTGAATGCGGTTTCTGACTTTATCCTGAGAAGGACACCTCCTGGAAATTCGGAGCAGCGCGGTCCTATACTGAAACTTACTGACATAATCTGTACAGGCTCTTACCTGGCACCCATAGGCCAGTTTCAGAAAAGAGCAGCCAATATTACCAACGAGCGTCCTGGTCCAACCGCATATAGATCTGTATAAAGCCTCATTCACACGTCAGTGTTTCATGGACAGCACACGTCCCCATTAATTTTAATGTGTGTATTCACACATCAGTGTTTTAGCACGGTTCGTGTTTTCAGCACAGATGCATGCTCTATTTTGTCCGTGTTCACGAATCCATCACTATAGTCTATGGGTCCGTAAAAACCACGGATGCCATCCGTGTTGCATCCGTGTTTCATGGATCATTAGGAAGAGATGCTTTTAAAATTATTTTTCAGCTGTTCAGTGTCAGTAAAACACAGATGTAACACGGAAAGCAAAAAACGGACCCACCACGGATCCTTTACGGACAGCTTCACGGATGCATCACTGACCACCTTCTCACACATTTAAACACTGACAAGGACGTGTGAATGAGGTTTAATGCTGCGAGTTTGGGTCTGCAGGGCCCACATTTGTACCAAGACACTCGTCCATTTGTCACTTGAATGGGTCCGCAAATCCGGAGATGCGGTGCGGAACGGAACCACTATGGAGTGCTTCCTGGGGTTCCATTCCATTATCTTTTTTACAGAACCGACGGATTGCAGACCCCATTAAAGTGAATGGGGTTGTGATCCGCATGCGGCAGCCCCACGGCCGGTGCCCGTGCATTGCGAACTGCAATTTGCGGTCCACAGGATGGGCACGGAGGGCCTACAGTCGTGTAAACAAGCCCTAAGACTGACTGACTGATGGAAAAAAAAAAAATCTTTGTAATTTCAGTATTTGAGGCCCGACTCTAGCATCTAAACTGTCATATGTCAGTGTGGTCACACATTAGTCAGAGGATGGTTGATCAGTAGTTGAACTAACAATCATCTGGTGAACGTTCATTTCGCAGACGCGGCCAAACACGCTGTAGTCCATTAGTCGGTCAGGGACACCAGAAGATCTTTCTAGGAACGTTCAATGAAAGATCTTTTGTCTGACTAATATTAAATGCGGACGACTTCTTTTCAGGCGATAACAGTCGGCTAAAACAATTATTCCGTTAAATTTCAACCAATGAACGTTTGTTTTGGTTGAACTCGTCCGTTTTGATCAACTTTCAATATATGTGTATGGCCACCTTAAGCAATGCAGCTGTGGTGATGTGGGAGCTGGTAAAGAAATCATCTGTAGGAATCGATTTCCTATATAGTCTGTAATGTCCTGACCACATGTAGACAGCAATATGCTAATAGAAGGCTTTCTTCCACAATTCTCTAGTGTGACGATCTATAACCTGATGATTTAAAATGCACTGTTCGTTCTCAGCAGCCTGCGAGAGAAGAACCAAGCCCCATGCATACTAAGTGTACGGCACTGCTACAGTTCATGTCCAGTAATGCATACGAATGCTAGCAGACAATAATTCTCTATAGTGAATCATCCAGAGATATTATCTGTGATCTGTATACTAAACACCGCCAGGCTCCCGTCACTGGAACCACTCGCTCCCACATCCTACAGAAATGTTCACAAAGTCCAAAGGCCCATTACACTGGTCAATGATCAACACCACATTAAGGCCTCATGCACACAAACGGGTCCGCATTTCTTTCCGCAAATCGTGGACACCTTCTGTGTGCACTGTTCTCACTCCCATCTCTAGAAAGGACTACTCTTGTCCACAATACAGAGAAGAATAGCATACATATATATATATATATATATATATATATATATATATTATATAATTTGCTTAAAGGGAAAATGGATGCAGACAGCACATGAATAACGCGTTGTTGTTTTTTTTGTGGACCCATAGAAATTCACTGGTCCGTGAACGGCCACGGATAAAAAATCCTCCACTGTATGCATTTTTGCTGGGGATCGCCATTAGCAACGGGCCACAAGTGCAGGATTTGCTCCCCTGTATACACATGCACAACTGGGTTTGAGCACGTCTGCCTGTTTAACACCACGCCATTTTTTTCAGTTGGTTTGAATTTAATTCATACAAATAGAAAGGTTATAAAATAATACAAAAAGTGTAAGCAGAGTCATGTATAGTAAATACAATACCAGTGGAAGCAGATGGTCCAGAGTTTGAGGCAATGGTGATGGACTGCGAGGTAATGCCCACTGGCCCTGCTTTCTGCATCACCAGGTACGGAGCCAGGATTCCCACGTTTTCCTGCAATGGTTTGAATAACTGTGGTCCATATACTCAGGGATCTGATCTGCCTTCTGCTCTACTTGAATTAAGGACTCAAAGGCACAGATATAGTTTAAAAAATGAGTGATTATTGAGCAGTAATATTCAGTGGAACTATTGAAACAGGTAAAGGTGTGTCCCAACCGGTAATCTCTACAATTTAACATTGTGTTTATGACCAGGAGAGGACGAGGACAGCTAGTTGTAGAATAAGTCGATAAGTGCTAAGTATATAACTACAGCAATTCAGGGCTATGGCAAAGCTCATCACTGCTGACAGAACAATGTGCAGAAAAGACCAATTTACTGAATTACTTAAAAAGGGGAGAAAAAAAAACTATTACTACCTGATGATCTAATCCAAGCAACCAAAATGCAGCAGGGCTCAGTCAGCGGGGTCTGGGAATACAATACAGCATGAAGTCATCTTTCATTCAGCAAGTTGAAGGAAGCCACTTGCGGTCACATTAGGCCCGTTTCACACTTGCGTCGCGGCATTCCGGTTTTGAGATCGGGCAGAGGATGTCAGAACCGAGACGGACATTTCATTCTCAATGGGGACAAAACTCCTTTCCATTCTGTTCCGTTTTGGTGCGTTTTTTGACCGGTCACAAAACCTCTGCAAGTATTAAATGGCACAGATCCGTTTAATTCCGGTTTTGAGATCCTCCCCGGATCTTAATACCAGAATGGCACAACACAAGTGTGAAACAGGCCGTAGCTGCTAAAATAACTATGAAGCCTTTACAAACAGACACAAAGGACTGGTACGAGCACTAATAGATGCAGGTAGGCACAGACACAACAGTGCCATCTACATAATCCACAGTGAGAACTGTAGGAACAAGTATTTTCATATTAACCCATGCTAAGCTGACATGTGGAAATATATGGCCACACGGAATGGGCAGAAGTCCCTAGATCCACAGCTAAAAATATGCAATTTATGGACAATGTGTGCTGTTACCAGTCTTCGGGGTATGTCCACAGAAGAGGTCACGGATTTCACTCTTTGCAATGGCCAGTGTGAAATCTGCTGCAAATCCAAAGCAAAAACTGCAACAAATCTACATGGAAGCCGTGCAGATTGTGCCATGGAGTTTATGCTGTCAGGGCCCTTTACACAGACGAGAATCTGCCAGATAATCACTAACAGGCATTTATAGGAACGTTACCTGGCGTTGTAAAGGTGCCACCGATTAGCCGATGAATGAGCGAGATGCTCATGTCCTTTGTGCAGGCACCTAAATAGTCATTGTGCCGTCTGATCGTGATCTGCTGCTGGCAAACTATGATTCAGTATGGGGATGAGCAATGGCATTAGCAATCACTGCTCCCCATACTGAGGAGGAGGACGCTGCATAGAAATGCCGTGCTCTCCTCCACTGACAAGCAAGCGATTGCCGGGAAGGAACGATTTCTTCCCAACAATCGCCGGCTGAATTAGCCTGTGTAAAGAGACCTTTAGGCTACCTGCACACGTTGAGGATCACGCACGTTTTTTCCCCCAGCGGATTCTTTTGTGGACAAACCATGGTGTAATTCAGTACCAGCAAAGTGAATGAGATTACACACATCTCACTTAGGGCTCGTTCAGATGGCCGTATGCTGTCCGCGAAAATGCGAATCATTTTTTTTGCGGACAGTTCAGCATGTCCGCAAAAAAACGGATTGCATTCAGTTTTTTTGCTGACCCATAGACTTTAATGGGGCCATGTCCTGATTTTCACTGACAAGTATAGGACATGTTACATTTGTTTTGCGGGGCCGTGCAATGAAAAAAAAAAGGCCTCATAGAAGTGAATAGGTTTAGAGAAATTATCTGTGCCTAGCCTGACCAGAGGGTTTGCCTCAGCTCAAAGGGGGTGCTGTCCTAATATGCAACATTTAGCGCCCAAAATTCTGCCACAATTCACGTCAAATTCAGTCTCAAACTAAGCCAATAAGCGCAACGCACTATGAAAAATCTGGAGCAGGTCCGGAGTCTAAGTGTACACCATGTACAGGATTGTGTGAACACCGCCTGAGCCATACTCTGTGACCCACAACTGGGGTGATTTACCAGCTTTGGGCTATGTAAATGATCGCCCATGCCTATAAGAAGCAGTGTTCCTCATGCCTTTTCTCCTGCCTGCGTATGTTACAATATCACCTTTTTTGTACATTTTGAGACACTTCCACATTGGGATCCTAGAGACTTCTCTGGACTCATGCACACAAGCGATTTTAAAGGGAATGGGTCACGTCAATTTTTTTTTCTGCCAGTTAAAACCATATAGTGACACATGAATTTTTTTCTAACCCGATTGTATTTTCTGATTGCAGATTTCTTTTATTCTATTTCTGAACATACGATAACTACGGTGCCCGTACATGGAAGGAGCAGATAACATAACCTCACCTATTGTAATTGGTGGATCTTGGGATATCGGTCATTGTAATCCTACCAGTGAAAAGTGATCTGAACACAGCACGTCTCGCTCTCCCGCGCCGGCCTCTTCCCCTCAGGCTCCCGACTCACCCGATCAGCTGACTAGCTGATGTTGCGCTGAAGTATTGAGCGGCGCTCCGCGCTGGACGCGGCTCCTGGATCCTGGATCATCTCACCTGCGGCTCATCGGTGGTTGCCGGACGTGCTGACCCTCCGTTGCTCTTTTTTCGCTTCCAGTCCTCCCTCCTGCTCGTGTCTGATTTCAGCTGCTTCACTGCCCCAGGGACCTCCTCTCTCCTTCCCTCGTCGGCTGGCTTGCTTGCTCGGCCCTTGCCTCCCGTCTGCTTCCTCCCTTTGGATCCGGAGGTTTTACCGCTTTGCCTACGGCTTCTCCTCTACTGTTTGTCTGCCTGTAACCTGGACTGTCGGCCATTCCTGGACCCCTGGACACGTGAGAACATAGCCTTGGTTGATTTTATTTTTTACATAGCGCTGGTTTCTGTGTTGCTGTGCTGCTGGGAGGACGTTTTTTTTTTTTTTTTTTGCCTTGCCTTGTTTTTTCCCGTTTTCTTTCTGCGGGATTAGATGGGGGTGAGGAAGCGGCTAAAAGGGGGGAAAATAAGGCGATAAGGAAGCTATAAGGAGGTTTAAAGGAGAACATAAGCTGGGAAAAAGAAAGAAGCAGCGGGGTGTGAAAACAACAAACAGGAGAAAGAAAGGGAAAAAAAAAAAAAAAAAAAGGGGGGGGAATATAAATAAACTGGAAATTAATAAAAAAGGGAGAGGGCGAACGGGGGAAAGAAGGGAAGAGAATGGCCCCAAAGCGACGATCAGTGGACTCCTCGATAACTAAATTGGGGTCAAAAACACCAGAAAATAAGATCGATAAGTTTTTGAAATCACCATTCCCTATTGAAAAAAATCCACCTAAAGTTAAAACCTCTGCTAATGTGAAGAAAAATGTTAAAACGCCCCAGTTTGAGGAACCCTCTGAAGACGGATCAATGGAGGCAGACCAGGAGGCGGTAGAGGAGGGATCTTCAGCACAAACGCGAACAGAATATGATCCATCGGTATTAGATAAGATCCTCTCCGCCGTGGAAAACAACGGCTCCCTGGTGCAGGGGATGTCCACTCAATTGGGTTCAGTACAGAGCGATATCACCCTAATCAGGGAAGACTTAGTAAAGATCCGTGATCGAGTTCTCAATGTGGAAAAAACTGCTGCTTCACTGCAAATCGAGATTGCCACATTAAAATCCCAAACTCTGCTTCTCGCCTCAGAAAACCTAGTGATACAACATAAGCTGGAGGATCTTGAGAATAAGTCAAGGCGAAATAATGTCCGTATAATTGGCTTCCCAGAAGGGGCTGAGGGCCGGCAGTTAGAGGAGCAACTCAAAGATGTTGTTATACATAATCTAGGCAGCGAGAATTTTTCTCCCATGTTTCAAATAGAAAGAGCTCATCGAATTCCAGGAGGAAAATCTATTCCAGGGAGGCCACCGCGTACAATTTTAATGAAACTTTTATTGTCCGTTGATAGAGATATGATATTAAGAAGAGCTAGAGAATGTACTCCCATTGAATATCAGGGCTCTAGGTTGCTCTTTTTTCCTGACTTTGCTCGTCAGACTCAGGAAAAGAGACGCAATTTTATAGAGATAAAGAAGCGCTTGGCGCTAAAGGATATCAAATATTCTCTACAGTATCCAGCGAAATTAAGAGTGATCTATAATGGGACTTCCTTGTTTTTCGAGACTCCACAACAAGCGTTAGACTGGATTGATCAAACGGGCATCTGAAATTGCGTAATATTATGTTTGAAGGGACCCTGGGGGGTGGGGCTTGGCTGGGGGAGAGCGGCCGGAGGTTAGAGGTTCGCTGATTAGATCGGGCGGATCAATGGAGAAGGGGTTGGGGGGTGGGGGGGGTTGGGAACTCACCTTGCAGGCTGGGGTTTTTTTTTTTTTTTTTTTTTTTTTTTTTTGGGTTTTTTTGTTTTTTTTTTTTCTTTATTTTTTTGATTGATGTCTATTAGAATTGTATCTTGGAATGTCAGAGGGCTCGGGGAAAGGGTTAAAAGGCAAGCTATTATGGATGCAGTAAAGAGATACCTTCCAGCAATTATATGCATAGTAGAAACTCATCTTACTAAAGAAACCCTGCGCCGTCTGACGACGGGATGGCACTCCCAGTCTTATCACTCCACTTTTAGCGGATCTTCTAGGGGCGTTTCAGTCCTGATTCATAATTCTGTAGATTTTATCCTCATAAAATCTCATATAGATGATCAGGGCAGATTCATTTTTCTACATGGTAAGCTGTATGGCCATAGTTACATTCTGGCCTTCTTCTACATTCCCCCTCCATTCTCAATGTATCCCTTGACTCAGCTATTGCTTTTTGCCGAAAATAGATCAGAATGCCGGTTAATCCTGATGGGGGACTTCAATGCGGTTATGGACCCCAATAAGGATAGACTTACGTTAGATGCAGACCGGGGGAGGAACCCCTGCAACTCCTTGCTGCCCCAGTTCTGTTTAGAGGTAGGAGTGGTAGATATATGGGAATACCTCGGCGGAGGAAAGAGAGTATACTCCTGTGTCAGCAGGGGGGGGAGAGCAATGTCTCGGATTGATTTAGCACTCACTAATGAGAGCAATTTGAGCAACATCAGCAAGATCCGATACGGAGTACGAACCGTTTCGGACCACTCACCCGTACTAATTGAGGTTCGCACTGGGGAGAATAAGGACATAAGGGGGCTAGGATTCAAGTTGAACCCATATTGGCTTGCCGTTATGGAGAATCCTCAGTCTATTACATTATTGATATCCTCCTTTTGGGAGGTAAATTTTCCCTCTGCCAACATCAATGTAGTATGGGACGCTTTGAAAGCGTATTTAAGAGGGGTCTTCATCAGTGAGATTGCTGCAGCAAGGCGAACATTTAGGGGTAAAGAGGAGGAACTGGCTAAGATCGCTATCCTTACCAATGAATGTTTTACCAGTCAACCCACGGAACACAACAGGGAAGAGATGCAGAAGGCTAGCTGTTGCTTGGAAAAGTATCTAGTAGAGAAAGCAAATCATAGAGTATTCTTTAAGGGGCTTAAATATTTCTCGGAGTCCGGACGTCCTGGTAAGCTCTTAGCAAGAATAATTTCTCAACAAGATAGGAAAAATCAATCCATCACTTTAATTCGAAATTTAGAGGGGGAAACTATAACAAATTTAGAGGGGATTAGGGATGCCTTCTTACAATATTTTGCTCAGATATATAGACCCCCTCTCGATACGACATCCGAACTGGCGATGCGACTCTTGGAGAAGATTCCACTTTCCACTTTGAATGAAGTTCAGGTGGAATTTTTGGAGGAGGATCTGTCTCTTTCTGAGTTGAAGGAGGCCTTGGGGTCTATCTCGGGGAGCTCATCGCCAGGGTTGGATGGCCTCCCATATGAAGTTTATCGTAGGTATGGTGAGACGCTCCTCCCCCAGCTACTTGAGGTGTTTTCCCAAGCGGCCCAGGGAGGGGGCTTGCCATGTTCTATGATGGAGGCTCTTATCGTTCTGGTTCCGAAAAAGGATAAAGACCCGGCAGAATTGAGCTCCTATAGACCAATTTCTTTATTAAATACCGATGTTAAGCTACTATCAAAAATTTTGGCTAGGAGGCTCTCGCGGGTTATTTCCACTATTATTCATCCAGATCAAAATGGTTTTATGCCAAGAAGGGGCACCCATCATAACTTGCATAGGTTATTTATGAATATTCAGTCCCCGGGGAGTGGCGCCCGCTCCATCCTGTCGTTGGATGCTACTAAAGCCTTCGACAGGGTGGAGTGGACCTTTCTCTGGGAGGTGATGAAAAAAATGGGCTTTGGCCCAAGATTCTTGGCGATGGTACAGCTCCTTTATAACTCCCCAGTCGCTAGGATAAGGATCAATGATATGATTACAGAGAGCTTTATATTAGGAAGAGGCACCCGTCAGGGTTGTCCTCTTTCCCCTCTGTTATTTAATATTTACATTGAACCCCTAGCGGCTAGTATTAGGCTGGATCCGAGGGTGGCCGGTTTTGGTACAATGGGGAATCAGGATCGAGTATCATTATATGCAGACGATATCTTGATTTTTATGCATCAGACAGATACGACTCTTCCTCGCATAATGGACCTGGTTGGTCTCTTTTCCGGTCCTTCCGGTCTCGAGATCAACTGGGATAAGACCGTTCTCCTCCCCATAGATGAACTGCGGGGCGAACGGTACAACCAGCTAACGATCTCAGATTCAATAAAGTACCTGGGTATAACAGTTTCTGCCAAACCACAGGAATATCTTCAACTCAATCTGCTCCCTCTGTTGATAAAGCTGAGGGTTAAAATAAAGATTTGGCAAAAAATTCTGTCGGCGAGAGCCGACAGAATTTCATTAATAAAAATGGTGGTGCTGCCCCAGGTTCTATACATCTTGCGCAACTCGCCTGTATGGATTGTAGATAAGTACTTTAGATTGATAGAGCGGATGCTTAATGACTTAATATGGGGGAGGAAGCGTGTGAGACTGAAGGTACTCTATTTTTCTATGCCCTATAATCGGGGAGGTCTTAACCTCCCCTACTTTAGGGGGTACTTTGTGGCCTCCCAACTCTGCTTGTTTAATGAATGGGAAAATAGCCAGTTCTGCAGCAGGGTGGTGAAAGACTCAGGCTTTGCAGATTTCTTTGCAGTACTTGAGTCTGACTATTTACTAAATGCAGTGAGTGGGTATACACTCTTCTGCAGAATGGCTATAAAGTCTTGGCGAATTATAAGGAACTGGTGTGGAGTTGGGGCATCACTTATTTGTACTCCATTGTGGCACAATCCAAAGCTTTTGAATTTAAATGACCTGAGTTGCAGCCAGTATTGGAGGACCAAGAATATTCAGTACCTGCATCAAGTGGTCAGTGGTGGACACATCTTGTCCCTTGCGGATTTAAAGCAAGGGGCAAATTTAGGTGAGGTGGCTTGGTATGCATATTTTCAACTAAGGTCAGCACTTTCTAGCACTGTGAATCGCTATCTTTTTATTATAGAAACTCCAGAATTTTTACACGATTTAATTTCCAAGAAAATAGTCACGAGAATTAAAGTATCTCACTGTTATAGACACTTAATGAAGAAGTTTTTTTCTGACGTTCTTTCACCAGGACAGAGAGCCTGGTCATCCTCGCTCTCAGCGACGGGCTCTCCGAACTGGGAGAATATAGGGGAAAGCTTAACATTGGTCTCGCACAATTTTAATCACATTGTGGTACAATTCAATATTTTGCACAAAATATATGTGACACCTATATGGTTATATAGGAGAGGACTTAGTACCTCCTCTGGCTGCCCACGCTGTGGTGAACCCGAGGCAGATCATCTACATCTGTTCTGGGATTGCCCAATGGTGAGCAGGTACTGGAGATCGGTTCAAACCAACCTGGCTCGTAAACTCAACATTGTGGTTCCCTTCACTCCCAGGATATGGGTTCTGGGAGATTTATCGGAGGTTAATTATCAACCCGCAAATGGTCGATTGTTGATTAAGGTGATGTTTCTGGCCAGGCTTCTCATTTCTAGAGCATGGTTTTGCCCCTCCGCTCCAGATTGTAATAACTGGTTGGGTCTGGTTGAGAAGGTGAAAAGTTACGAGAAGATCTTGCATAAACAACGAGGCTCCTACTTAAAGTGGGATAAATTGTGGAAAGACTGGGATATGATCAACTAATTTAAATATATATATATCTTTTTTTTTTTTTTTTTTTTTTTTTCTCTGCAAGGTGGGGGGAGGGGGGGGGGGTATGGTAGGGGATTTGCTGGGGGAAGATCCAATTTGTCCGGCTTTTTGTTTGTATGCAATGTATTAATGCAGAATGTGAAGCTATAATGGAGCATCTTTTGAAATGCCGGGGGCTGGCAGGACTTACCGGCATTGGATATTGGTTAATTCTTGATTAATCTAAATTATGGACTAATATTCTGGTGAGGGTTCGGGGCTCAGGACCTTGGGGGGTCTGGGCATCGGGTGTGACCCGGGATGCGGCTTTTTCTCTTGGACGTGAGTTTCTACCACGGGCAGTGAGCTGACTCGGGTGTGGTTTGGGTCCCGTCATTTGTCCCTTCTTAATGAACTGGAGTTTATGCTGGGCACGGTTCTCTTAATGAGACAGTGCTGGCTGGTTACGTTTTTTTCTTGTCTTCTCAAGTGCTGGAGATTGTTGAGTGACACTTTGATTGTGTCCTCTCTTCACGAGATACCGCGGTGAACCCATGCGAGTCATGCTTAAACAGGCTATTATCATTTAATCCAACTTTATGGGGATGAGGCAGGAAATCCTGGGAGTGGGTTTTATACCACTGGGATAGAAGACTGCTGGACCCCCTTTTGTTCTTCTCCGGTTCTATGGAAGGGTGCGATTAAAGATCGCTATGAGCCTGCCCCAGATGGGATAGGTGTGCATCAGAGGACTCGCCCCACGGGTCTTGGTCCTGTCCGTGGCGCTTGCTTACGTCTGAGAGAGGCCGTGGCAGGTGCGTGTTCGCTGCTTGGCGGGCCCCCCGGGCCTCGGGCCTATGCTCCCTCCCAGTATAGAGATAATTATAATAAATAAGATGTCTCCTTCTATCTGTAATTCTAAACCCTTCAATGCCGGGTGGGTCCTGCTTCCCCCTCAGGCAGAGAGACCTCTATCTGAGTTTGGTCAATATCTATTTAATTATGGGTATTTGCATGAAATCATATTTAACTATGCTTTATGGACTAGAACTGACGGACACTTGGATCTTATTGCATTGTAAATGGTATATTGTCATGTATCTTTTTGTATGATAACTAAAAAAAATAAAATAAAAGTTTATATATAAAAAAAAAAAAAAAAAGTGATCTGTACCGACCAAGAAGTGAAGCCTATAAGGCCTCTTTCACACGGGCAAGATTTCCACGCGGGTGCAATGCGTGAGGTAAATGCACTGAATCCGGACCTATTCATTTCTATGGGGCTGTGCACATGAGTGGTGATTTTCACGCATCACTTGTGCGTTGCGTGAAAATCGCAGCATGCTCTATTTTGTGCGTTTTTCACGCAACGCAGGCCCCGTAAAGGTGAATGGGGCTGCATAAAAATCGCAAGCATCCGCAAGCAAGTGCAGATGTGGTGCGATTTTCACGCACGGTTGCTAGGAGACGATCGGGAACGGGGACCCGATCATTATTATTTTCCCTAATAGCATGGTTATAAAGGAAAATAATAGCATTCTTAATACAGAATGCGTAGTAAAATAGGGCTGGAGGGGTTAAAAAAATAAATAATAATTTAACTCACCTTAATCCACTTGTTCGCGCAGCCAGCATCTCTTCTTTCTTCTTCTTTGCTGTGCAGGAGGAAAAGGACATGTGGTGACGTCACTGCGCTCATCACATGATCAATTACCATTGTGATGGGTCATGTGATGGACCATGTGATCAGTGCATTTTGCAGAATTTTCAATGATACGCCGTGCTGCGCCTGCGCCGCCCACTTTATGAATGAAGCAGGCGGCGTGGGCGCATGACGTAGTGACTCACATTGCCAGCACCCGTCCTCCCGGCCTGCCTCCTCCCTCCTCTCTGCTACCTACTGAGCGCTTGTAAGTACCGTAATACAGGCGCTGATTACCCAGAATTTTTATAAATTAACAATGCCTACAATTACAGATATGATTATATACAGTGAGCGGGGCCCGTGTAGTAGAATACAGTCACTGCACGGGCCTCGCTGTCATTATAAAAGCAGATGCGACCCCCACCCCCTGTATTGGGGGTCAGTCACACTACAGGGACACTGTTATGGAGGGGATCTGTGGATGACACATAGCATAAGATGCTATATATGTGTCATACACAGATCCCCCCCATAACAGTGCCATCCAGAGATCCCCATAACAGTGTCACCCACAGATCCCCCATAACAGTGTCACCCACAGATCCCCCATAACAGTGTCACCCACAGATCCCCCATAACAGTGTCACCCACAGATCCCCCATAACAGTGTCACCCACAGATCCCCCATAACAGTGTCACTCACAGATCCCCCATAACAGTGTCACCCACAGATCCCCCATAACAGTGTCACCCACAGATCCCCCATAACAGTGTCACCCACAGATCCCCCATAACAGTGTCACCCACAGACCACCATTAGTTCAAAACCCACCAAAAGCACACCTTTTGGTTCAAAATATTTTTTTGCTTATTTTCCGCCTCAAAAACCTATCTGCGTCTTATAGGGCGAAAAATATGGTAATACAATCTACACACCTAACCCAAACCCGAACTTCTGTGAAAAAGTTCGGGTTTGGGTACCAAACATGCCGATTTTTCTCAAGCGCGAGCAAAACGCATTAAAATGTTTTGCACACGCGCACCCGCATCTTATCCGGCCCAAATCCATGACGCCCATGTGAAAGAGGCCTTAGTCTTAGTGGTCAGTGCAAAAAATGCTGGATTTTTGTATATATGTAGATAAGGACACAGAAAATTAAAAAAATTCTTTGGGAACATTTTTATAATAAAAACTTGATATAAACT
The DNA here is from genome assembly GCF_014858855.1 of Bufo gargarizans. Classification (NCBI taxonomy): domain Eukaryota; kingdom Metazoa; phylum Chordata; class Amphibia; order Anura; family Bufonidae; genus Bufo; species Bufo gargarizans. Next base: position 106,577,290 of record NC_058088.1, read on the forward strand.
ATTCCCTTGAACTCGTCAGTTTTCCTCTTGTTTCCTGTAGTATTTTGTAAGAATCCATTACAGGGGGTCTGACTCCCGACACTCCTGTCGATCAGCTGTTTGAAAAGACCATGGTGAAGACGGCCTTCTCTTCACCATTTACCTGTGTCAGGCTTTCACATCTGCATTTTTGCTGGATTCGGCGGCGGATTAGCAAAAACGCATCCGATCAATAGTACAACCGTCTATATCCGTTTAGGACCGATCCAGTTGTATTATCTCCAAAATGAACAAGATAGATCCAAGAAAAACTGATCCGGCACCAGTATCCTATGCTGTACACAAAACCGCTGCTTGCGTTCTGCTGCACTCTGTTCAGGTTTGTTCCGTTTTGCCCCCTTTAAAAATAAACGGGGGAAAAAAAACTGACGCGTTTTGCGGCGGTTTTGAGATCCTGTGATGGACCTCAAAACTGTACAACAAAATGTAGATGTGAAAGCAGCCTCAGTGAAAAACAGACCGTCCTTCAGTGTGCTTCAGTTGTTTTCCCCCTACCCACTGACCTGAAGGGGCAAGTCCTAAGAGAAAAAAAAAAAAAGAGAGAACATGTTGCATTTTCTTTCACGCACAGAAAAAAAAAAAGCATATATATAAACCTATAGGCTTTTATGGGCCACTTTTCAGTGCGGAAGAAGTACACAAGAAAATAACGAAAGTATAATTTTTTTCCTTTGTGAAGTGTTTTTTTCTCCCCAATATGATCCTGTATCTCACCTACAGCAGATACATGTCCCCTGCCAAGTCATCACATACACTGTATCAGTAGAGAGATGAGTTACAGTCCCAATGCTGGAGGTGACGGTATACGGCCAGCGCCATTTCCAGCTCGGTATTGAGCGTGCTTTGAGTCACATGCCCAATGCTACATTGATTAGTTGGTGGCAAAAATCCAGGTTTCCTTGTATGACAAGAAAAGCCATTTCATTTTTTTCCTGTGAAACAGACATGTGCCAGTGAGGAAACACATCAGCCTGCGGTAATTTCAGAAGACGCAAATGTGTGAGGTGTGAGGTACAGAGGCACCAGGTCACTAATTCAGGTTACGCATATACCGTAAGTATTGATACTTGGGGTACCTGCACTCGGGTGTGGGCGAAGGCAAAGTGTCCATAACAATTGTCTGTTCTCATACACTTTGCTGGAACTGTATTACGATGCGGTTTTTCAGCACGGAAAAACAGAGTGTGCAAGTTCCGTAAAAGGGAATCTGTCATCAGCCTTGTAGGACTAGCTCAGCTGAGTGTACTGATACCTTTCACTTAGAGTCCATTCACACATCCGCAGAATGGGTCCGATCCGTTCCGCAAATTGCGAAACGGGTGCGGACCCATTCATTCTCTATGGGGCAAGAATGGATGCGGACAGTACACAGTGTGCTGTCCGCATCCGCATTTCCGGAGCGCGCAATCTTCCGATCTTCCAATTGCGGACAATAATAGGCAGTTCTATGGGGGCGCCGGCCAGGTGTATTGCGGATCCGCAATACGCTACGGACATGGGAATGAACCCTTAGACCTCTTTCACATGAGCGTGACGGATTAGGTCCATTTTGCAAGCAAGTTCAGTCAGTTTTGTCTGCAATTGCGTTCACTTGACAGTTTTTTCCATGCTGGTACCAATGCATTTTGATGCGTTTTTCACGCCCGTGATAAAAAAACGGAAGGTTTACAAACAACATCTCTTAGCAACCATCAGTGAAAAACTGCATCGCACCCGCACTTGCTTCCAGATGCAATGCGTTTTTCACTGAAGCCCCATTCACTTTTATGGCGCCAGGGCTGCGTGAAAAAAATAATAATACCGGATCTGTTTTTCCGGATGACACCGGAGAGACAGGTATTGTAATGCATTTGTCAGGCGGATCCGTCTGACAAATGCCATCAGTTTGCATCCGGATTGCCGAGGTTTTTCCGGCGACAGAACTGCCTGCCAGAATCCTCTGCCACAAGTGTGAAAGTGGCCTTAGACATGCCAATACTTGCCCTCAAGTTGGACAAGAACGAGACATACAGATAACGTCCGTGTGCTGTCCATTTGTTTTGGTGGACACATAGAAAAGAACGGGCCCATGTCCAATCTGCAAAAATGCGGACTAGACTCAGATACAAAATGGATGCAAAATAAGACCTCATGCACTCGACCACATGACGTTTTGCCGTCAGCGAACCACGGATCTGCAATACACGGATACCGACCATGCGTGTCCCGCATTTCTCTATTCCGCACGTCCTGCCCCACTGTAAAAATGCCTAATCTTGTCTGTAAAATAGACAATAATAGGACTTGTTCAATTTTTTTTATTGCGAAATGGACATATGGTTACACAGATGTCTTCCATGTGATGTCCGTATATTTGTGGCCCCTTAGAAATAAAAAAATATAAGGATCGGATGCGGACTGAAAATACGTTTGTGTGCATGAGGCTTAAGACTGACGTCCTGATGGCCTCCACCCCTTCATTGCATACTCGTCTTCGTGTCTACATGTATTTAGAGAAGGGACTGAGTTGGATGTCATTGTTACATTATATAATAATATTTTTGGTTATATTTCTGGATACTTTATATTATTTGCTTTCCTAAAGGTTGCAGAGCAGCCATTATTTTCTGTACCTGCATGAACAACCTGGTCTCCTAATGAAACAGTATGGTGGACAATTTATTCTGCTGTCTGTGCAAACAAGTAGGCTGCGTCTGTAAGCTGACTTTCCCCCGGAGTCTAAAAAACAGTCACGTCACTTAATAGGACAATCGACTGGAGGACCTTTTTACACATAACTTCCGCGCACGTTGCATAATCCGGCTACATAGTTATTATCCGTACAGGACTTTGTGTCTTTCACAATAGCATGCACTGCTTGTTCTCATTAATCCTACACGCTACTATTTATAAAAGTCCACTCATGGACAGACTAGAGCATAATTACAGATGTAGCAGAGCTAGCACTGCCATTAGTCTCTGGGCTACACAGCGAGGTTACATGTAAAAAGACACAAGTACGTACCCGCGGCTCCGCGGTCCTCTTCTCCCCTCTCTCTGTCCTCCACGGTAATCAGCAAAGGCAATTTTGCCCTTTTTGCAGAGGTTTAATACTTTGCTGCAAATAGGTGAGCGAGCAGCTGAGAAGCCATCCGGTCTCCTGCGACATGCCAGGAATTTCCATCTTATTACTGGACGGGGAGGAGCTGTGTAGGGGTGTAGTGGGAGGCCAAAGAAGCAGAGTGATGAAGAGGAACTGACACATTTCAGGGCTTCTTCAATCTATATATGTACATGGGGTGTATGCCAGAATTCAGAATAGAAGATGATCATTTGCTGGTCCTGGAGGCTTCTTTGTTGTATAACATGCTCGGATCTTTAAAGACAAACATTCACAGATGGCAGCAGAGTTCTTATAGTGGATGGTAAGAAGGATGGAACAAGACTGCATGACTACAGCTGAAGAGAAAAGTGACTTGTTTCTGTATTGCATACTTGTCTACTTGGAAATTAGGGAGAAATTTGTTTCCCTAGATGTTTGCGTCACCCCTTAGGGTACTTTCACACTTCCGTTTCCTGAACTGCCTGCCTGATTGAGCAAACTGTATGCAAACGGGATCCTGATCAGTCAGAAAAATGCATTGCAATACCGGATCCGTTTTTCCAGTGTCATCAGGCAAAACGGATCCGGTATTTTTTCCCCACATTTTTAAAAGGTCTGCGTACTACGTTTAGAGATTCCAGCATTTCCATCCATCAGGCTGGGCGGACATTGGGGTGATGTAGGATTGTAGTAGTCCCTGCTTATTTACCCATATACAATATGCATCATGTATGTCTTTTATTGATATTATAATAAAATTGATTTGCATTTTTTCTACATCGGTGTGTCATGCACTCCTTCTTTGTTGTGTCAATTGGGATAAAACTGATCAGTTCTTTTCCGGTATTGAGCCCCTGGGATGGAACTCTATGCCGGAAAAGAAAAACGCTAGTGTGAAAGTACCCTAATATAAAGCATGCTTCCAAAATAGCTGCAATTTGCAATTATGCAAGACACAAAGAGGGATATTCACCGCTACCCTTACGTCTCTTTTTGTCATAGAAAAGTTAAATATCCACCAGATTTGCGATCAACTCTACGAAAAGAGAGCATGACGAGAGTGGTGTGAGGGTGGGACCATCGGCTCGCGTAATTCATAATTATTCATATCCGAAATTGGAGGAAATAATGACCGACATCTATGGCACAAGGAGAGGCGGAGGAGGCAGGTAATTTATAACAATGCCTGTGCCTCCTCCAGAGCAGGTTCTATTGAGATCGATGTAGCGCACACACCAGTCTTGATAAATCAGGGCACAAAACCTACAGGTAATTTACCAGCCCTCCGACTGGTGCGGGAGAATAGCCTACTCTTCTAGAAGCAACACTAGCTTACCCCAGTTTATCATCTTTTAACGGATATATTGTGAGCAATGCAAAATTATAATTAAATAATTCAGCACTCAATTTACAGTGTAAAAAACTAAACAGAAAACCTATAAAAAAACAGTACAGAATTATATATTACTTCATAAAGCTGAATAAACTTTTTAAGAGAACCTTTTAGTAAATATGCTGAGTGTGGGGGAGGCATTGGGATGAGCCGTCTTGCCTACGGCAAAAACTGTCTCTAACACCTGAATCCAGACAATAGGGATTCCCCTTGAGAGCATTAGCCGGTGTTGTGTGCAGGAGGGGGGATGTGATGCGAGCGCCGGGCAGGCATGAGAGGCTGCTGAGTCAGTTGACTGATGTGCATTTGACAGTGCTCTACACACGTCAGTTTATTTATTAAAAAAAATATATATTGTTTCATATAATGATTTTGTTTTAATTTAAAGGGGTTGTCCGAGTTTATATAAATATATGCCAAATCTTCTTTATAACATATCTAATAATACCTTTGCAAATTACTATTTTTATCTATACCATCTAGTTCCTTCTGTGCTGCTGCGGGTCACGTCACCCGCGACGTCATCCAGCCAGCTCCCTGTGCTAACGTTTTGTGTACAGGATTATCCCTGCCTTAGGGAGTGGCCCGGCTCTGTACACGAAACGTCAGAGCCTTGTGTGCCCGCCCCCTCCCTCTGCATCTAGCTGCCTTCTGTGAGGCATGCGCGATCCTTACTAGTGCCGGTAGCCTTGTGAAAAGAGCATCGCGCCGGATCCACAGGAGTGCCCCCCCCCCGCGTCTGGCTGCCGGCCGGCTCTTGTGGTGATCCTATGGAAAAAGAGTATAGCCCTGATCTACTGGCCATCGGAACCCAAAGCCACCCCTCACGAACAAAACCAAGTAAATCATTGTCCTTGATAGAAAAGATATGTAGATGTCAAAGATCAATATATATATCTCTAAATATATAATCTATATATATATGTATGTGGAGATATACATTTACTGAAATATATATCTCTATATACATTGTAAGAAGGTAACTGGAAGGTTCCCTTTAACAACGTGAGATTTAGCATGGCTGTCATAGCTGATCCGGGGCGGCTCTTACTGGGAGTAATCAAAGTGCTGGGTGGGTGACTACTTCACATGTTCCAGCGCTGCGATTGGCCAGCGTTACAGCAGAACAAGGGCAGACTCCGCCTACCATAACTTAGTGACCGAAGATACCGGAGGGCATAGCGGGAGAACGGAGCGGCGCCCAGGGATAATAGTAAGTGCCCGGGCGCCGCTCTCCATGTCTGTATACTTAGTTCACAATGTCAGGATCGGTGAAAGGTCCTCTTTAAGATGGCAGTCCGCATGTGTTCGCGGGCGACCTGGCCATCACTGCCATAATGCGGAACACACATTGCCGGTGTCTGTGTTTTGCGGATCCGAAAAACACATACGGACGTGTGAATGGACCCTAAGACAGCAGCACTATACTGTCCGAGTGTGAGCTGCAGGGAGAAAGTCACCCTCCCTCCCGGTCGGCTCAGGAGTGGGAGGGGCGTGGCCTAACCAGATCAGGGGTGTGGCTTAGCTGGACCTGGGGGAGGGTGGACACATTGTCTTTTGAGGGTGGACACATTGTGGCAGGGGGCGTGTTTGGGCTCCTTCCTGCAAGAGTGACGCCCCTCTGGGCACCTTACTTGCTCATTTGCATACCAAATAAACTGGATTTTCAGAGGCACATCAGAACAAAGGCACATCTTGAAATAAGGTACTAAGTGCTATTAGGCCACGGCTTTACTGCAATAGCAATTATCCTGGTGACAGATTTCCTTTAAAGGGTTTCTGTCATGAGAAATAACGTTACGTAGCGGTCTGACATTAGCGATGTGCTAATGTCAGCAGTACATAACAGTGTGCTTTATAACTCCCTGCCTGCTGCCGGTCTCTTAAAATAAAGACTTTTAAAATATGCTAATGAGGCTCTAGGTGCTATTAGGGCGTTGCTTCAGCACCACAGACTGCTGGCGGTGCGTCTAATTTGTGACAAGGCCTGACGAGGTCAGAAATGAATTGCTTTCCCTGCCGGGAGAAAATTTGTAAATGACCCCCAATACCTGTGATGCCCCCCGGTGTATAAGCCAGACAATGTATACAACTGCATGTCATACATTATTTGTCTCCCATTCATTTCCAATGTAAAATGTATATATAAAATGCGTAATCAACTAAGCTTTCCAGTACAGTAAACTGTTGGATTGGCCAAGTATTCTTACTTAACTTTACTGTAACTTTTATCCCATAATGGATTCAGTGGGATTACAGGGGGCAAATTGCAAAAATGCGCCCAAAGGCACAGGGAGCCTGCAGCAGCCTAAATGACAGAGGTGGCCTGAGGCAGCGCCTAAATGACAGAGGTGGCCTGCGGCAGCGCCTAAATGACAGAGGTGGCCTGCGGCAGCGCCTAAATGACAGAGGTGGCCTGAGGCAGCGCCTAAATGACAGAGATGGCCTGCGGCAGCGCCTAAATGACAGAGGTGGCCTGCGGCAGCGCCTAAATGACAGAGGTGGCCTGCGGCAGCGCCTACATGACAGAGGTGGCCTGCGGCAGCGCCTACATGACAGAGGTGGCCTGCGGCAGCGCCTACATGACAGAGGTGGCCTGCGGCAGCGCCTACATGACAGAGGTGGCCTGCGGCAGCGCCTACATGACAGAGGTGGCCTGCGGCAGCGCCTACATGACAGAGGTGGCCTGAGGCAGCGCCTAAATGACAGAGGTGGCCTGAGGCAGCGCCTAAATGACAGAGGTGGCCTGCGGCAGCGCCTACATGACAGAGGTGGCCTGAGGCAGCGCCTAAATGACAGAGGTGGCCTGAGGCAGCGCCTAAATGACAGAGGTGGCCTGAGGCAGCGCCTAAATGACAGAGGTGGCCTGAGGCAGCGCCTAAATGACAGAGGTGGCCTGAGGCAGCGCCTAAATGACAGAGGTGGCCTGAGGCAGCGCCTAAATGACAGAGGTGGCCTGAGGCAGCGCCTAAATGACAGAGGTGGCCTGAGGCAGCGCCTAAATGACAGAGGTGGCCTGAGGCAGCGCCTAAATGACAGAGGTGGCCTGAGGCAGCGCCTAAATGACAGAGGTGGCCTGAGGCAGCGCCTAAATGACAGAGGTGGCCTGAGGCAGCGCCTAAATGACAGAGGTGGCCTGAGGCAGCGCCTAAATGACAGAGGTGGCCTGAGGCAGCGCCTAAATGACAGAGGTGGCCTGAGGCAGCGCCTAAATGACAGAGGTGGCCTGAGGCAGCGCCTAAACGACAGAGGTGGCCTGCGGCAGTGCCTAAACGACAGAGGTGGCCTGCAGCAGTGCCTAAACGACAGAGGTGGCCTCCAGCAGTGCCTAAACGACAGAGGTGGCCTCCAGCAGTGCCTAAACGACAGAGGTGGCCTCCAGCAGTGGAAGATAAGCAGTCCGCTACATACCATAGACACAGGATTTTCCTTTTGCCCGTCACTATAGAACTCCTATCAGTATGATCAGTACGCTGCTAGCACTATAAAATGTGCCGTCTGAATTGTACATGCCGAGCCTGCCATCTCAGTGTGACAACCCCCCTATACAAAATCGCGTTTCACCACTGAGCTGAATTCCATGTTAAGGCGATGTTTATCACAAGCAAGCCCTGCGTTATGTTGCCTCCCTCGCTCGACACATTCCTCAGCTTGCACTTATCAGTCTTTCTGGAGCAGACATGGGAGCGGAGGGTAATGTTGCATATATTATACTGGTCCCCAATGTATGTAATCACTGTACGGGTTGTAGGAGCGCTTGACCTTTATAACTGTGCCATGTAAGATGCCCTGGATCAGCCAGCAACGAGCAAATGCATGTTTTTCAGCTGACTGCATCTTTTATGCTGCAGTAAATATGATTTATCGGCAGCACAGCAGGGGATGTGCTACCCGCTGTCACGTGAACATTCATGAGCAATTATAGAAACATAGAATGTGTCGGCAGATAAGAACCATTTGGCCCATCTAGTCTGCCCTATATACTAAATACTATGGATAGCCCCTGGCCCTATCTCATATGAAGGATGGCCTTATGCCTATCCCATGCATGCTTAAACTCCTTCACTGTATTTGCAGCTACCACTTCTGCAGGAAGGCTATTCTATGCATCCACTACTCTCTCAGTAAAGTAATACTTCCTGATATTACATTTAAACCTTTGCCCCTCTAATTTAAAACTATGTCCTCTTGTAGCATTTTTTTTTTCTTTTAAATATTCTCTCCTCTTTTACCTTATTGATTCCCTTTATGTATTTAATAGTTTCTATCATATCCCCTCTGTCTCGTCTTTCTTCCAAGCTATACATGTTAAGGTCCTTTAAAGGGAACCGGTCACCGGGATTTTGTGTATAGAGCTGAGGACATGGGTTGCTAGATGGCCGCTAGCACATCTACAATACCCAGTCCCCATAGCTCTGTGTGCTTTTATTGTGTAAAAAAAACCAACTAAAAACTATTTGATACATATGCAAATTAACCGGAGAAGAGTCAGAGCTTGAAAATCTGACTCTTCTCTGGTCACACAAGTAAGATATGACTCTTATGTTAATTTGCATATGTATCAAATAATTTTTTTTACACAATAAAAGCACACAGAGCTATGGGGACTGAGTATTGCTGATGTGCTAGCGGCCAGCTAGCAACCCATGTCCTCAGCTCTATACCCAAAATCCTGGTGACAGGTTCCCTTTAATCTTTCCTGGTAAGTTTTATCCTGCAATCCATGTACCAGTTTAGTAGCTCTTCTCTGAACTCTCTCCAAAGTATCAATATCCTTCTGGAGATATGGTCTCCAGTACTGAGCACAATACTCCAAATGAGGTCTCACTAGTGCTCTGTAGAGCGGCATGAGCACCTCCCTCTTTCTACTGGTAATTCCTCTCCCTATATGACATTGTCTGCCTACCTTTAAAGAGGACCTTTCATTACAATAATCGCAGCGCTCAGCTCACAACCTGAGAGTTTTTTTCTCCCAGGCTATGAGCTGAGCGCTGCGATTGGCCAGCACTCCAGCCTGGAGACGCCCAGGAGAACTAGAGCAGGCTCCTCCCAGTTGAGCCGAAAATCTGAAGATACCGGAGCCTATACCGGGAGAACGGAGCGGCGCCCAGGAATAATAGTAAGTGCAGGGAGATCCCTGGGCGCCGCTCTCCATGTCAGCATACTTAGTTTCGATTTTTTATTGTAACAAGCAAGGAGTGCTTAACAAGTCTACTCATTAATGGGCCTTTTAGGGTATGCGGTAGTTAGCCAAAATAGGGGGACTGGTGGGTAGGGATACCCTCCAAATCTCGCCTATTTTTTGATAAACCCTTTTGGGCGCCAGTAGTGGTGAATTTAAAAATGGTGGATTTATGTTGGGCTGCTTAAGTGTGTAATAGGTTTTCATTCACGTTATATTTGTAGAAGTGGGGATGGTATAGTAATGTGTATAGGGATATCAAATGTATAAGAAAAAAATGTGTGTATATATATATATATATATATATACACACACACACATACATACATATACACATACATATACGTAAAAAAATCTGCATAAAAAGAGCAAGTGATAGTACACACATATAAATTCTGCCGAGAGAATAAAAAGATTGTACATAAAAGTGGGATCACTGCATACAGTCTCTATTGCCTAAGAGGCCGTGTTCTGCAGCGTCGTACACAGTATGATATGGTACAGTTAGACTGAACAATGGATAAAAAGTTTTTTTGTGTTTAAAAAAATACCGACATATATATTAAAATATTGTGGTATCATAGGTAAGTTTACTCACTTCACGAGGGGGGCGGTTTACCAGGATAAGCATAATACACCTGTAAACCGAGTACTCCCCCAGCCTGGATCGCTTCTAGAGTTTTAACGGATGAAGGCAGCCAATCACACGGGTGCTTCTCTTCAAAGGTCTTTATTGCATGTACATATAAAGCAAGGGACGTGCCTGTCCCGAAACGCGTTGAGCCGGATTTATATGTACATGCACGTGGGATGCCACAGGGTAACTCTGCTGACCACGTGGAGGTCCCGGCAACACAGAATAATGCTACGAACATACGGGCAGCTCTAGCGGAAATAACTCTCCACTTCCACCAATAAGGACCGGTAAAGTACCATGTACAGTTTATCTTTTTACTATATATGAGTGTATTACACTAAAACTGGCGAGAGGATCGACTGGTATAACTACACGCTCTTTTGGTGGACGTCTTTTGGATATGCAAGCAGATGACATTGTAACCGACATTATTAGTGGCACAGTGGGACGGACTGTATATTCTGTTGGGGCTCTGCCTGAGATATAGGGACATATTCAAGTGGACTGCCCTGTTTAGTACCTCTGCTGTACATACAAATCTATTACATACCACGTGGACTCACACGTCGCTATTCATATTTACATCAAGCGGTTCCTTTTTATTTAAAATATACTATTGTTTGTTATATATCTGTATTATTATTTACTTATATTGTGATTAAATACTTTTTAGCATACATTCGTTTATATATATATTGCTAGATAGTGAGTTCCCCACATCTCGCTTAATTTGTTTTTTAGTCTATTTGCAAACGGTATTTGGGTTACCGGGGGGGCGTGCACCATCCCATCATTTGGTAATTGGGTGAGCCACTAAGGCCTCTTTCACACGGGCGTGAGTTTTTTTGCCCGGATAAGAGCCGGGTGCGTTGTGGGAAAATGCGCGATTTTTTCTGCGCAAGTGCAAAACATTGTCATGCGTTGCACTCGCGTGAGAAAAATCGCGCATGTTTGGTACCCAAACCCGAACTTCTTCATAGAAGTTCGGGCTTGGGATTGATGTTCTGAAGATTGTATTATTTTCCCTTATAACATGGTTATAAGGGAAAATAATAGCATTCTGAATACAGAATGCATAGTAAACCAGCGCTAGAGGGGTTAAAAAAAAATAAAAAAAAATTTAACTCACCTTAGTCCACTTGCTCGCGAAGCTGGCATCTCCTTGTGTCTCCGCTGCTGATGAACAGGACCTGGGGTGAGCTGCTCCATTAAATACAGGTTAAGGACCTTCGATGACGTCACTCCGGTCATCACATGGTACGTCACATGATCTTTTACCATGGTGATTCACCATGGTAAAAGATCATGTGATGACCGGAGTGACGTCATCGAAGGTCCTTAAGCTCTATTTAATGGAGTAGCTCACCCCAGGTCCTGTTCATCAGCAGCGGAGACACAAGGAGATGCCAGCTTCGCGAGCAAGTGGACTAAGGTGAGTTAAATTATTATTATTATTTTTTTAACCCCTCTAGCGCTGGTTTACTATGCATTCTGTATTCAGAATGCTATTATTTTCCCTTATAACCATGTTATAAGGGAAAATAATAATGATCGGGTCTCCATCCCGATGGTCTCCTAGCAACCATGCGTGCAAATCGCACGGCATCCGTACTTGCTTGCGGATGCCATCCGATTTTCACACACCCCATTCATTTCTATGGGGCCTGCGTCACGTCAAAATCGGAAAATATAGAGCATGCTGCGATTTCAACTGAACGCACAAGTGATGCGTTAAAAACATCGCTCATGTGCACAGCCCCATAGAAATGAATGGGTCAGGATTTAGTGCGGGTGCCATACGTTCGCCGCACGGATCGCACCGGCGCGGAAAACTCGCCCGTGTGAAAGGGGCCTAACAGAACCTCACACAGTCATCTGCTACCATGTTACAGGTTAATGGTTAAACTGAAAGTCAGAAAAGCCACCAAGCAAGAAATGCAGAAGAGTTCTAGGTTATCTACGCTGTTTATGTCTCACACTTTCTAGAAGGAGACGATCAAGGATCACAGTAGAAAACACAAGGATCTTGGTAAATGTAAAAATGAGTCAGTGCAAAATGACATGAGCAAGACAGGAAGGCAACGTTTACTTGAAACGAAAAAAATATATGAAATTGTGGTTAATGGAAAGGTGAAGTACTTGCTTGTCTATTACACGTATAAAGGCTTCCTTGTGTTACAAACGCTGACACCAACAAAGCTGCAGCAAGCAATTCGGCCGCAGGAAATTCTAACTCCTAGCAGTTCAAAGCCGACCATGTAAAGAGTAACGTAACCCAGGAGCGAGGATAAAGTCCTCAGTGTGCACCGCACAAAGCTGCCTATTCACTCCGCTGCTACGTGTACATAGTGACCTGCGCCGCTCTCCTCTAGGAAACGCAGCAAGGCTCCCCAAAGACTTCCACGCCTGCAAGTTACTCCTAGAAGAGCCACAAGCCTTTTTCTACATTTTAAAAGACAATTTCAAAAACGTTCACAATATACAGTGCATCGCTGAGTGCATCCATAGGCACCAATGTGCCCAGCAGATGTCCTGTATAGACGTATGGGTCCAGCTGTTTTCGTACAGTGCCCTTTCCTCTACTTATCTTTAGGGGTGAGATCTGCTACCAGCTATTTATTTTTTGCGTTTCTTTTTTTGCGTTCCATTTACAGACCCTATACGGAACCATTTATTTCAATAGATACGCGCCCCCCCCCCCCCCCCCAAAAAAAGGAAGGTATTCCGTATGCCTTCTGTTTCCGTATTTCAATTCAAAGACAGAACATGTCCTATTATTGTCTGCATAACGGACAAGGATAGTACTGTTCTATTAGGGGCCAGATGTTCCGTAAAAAACTGAATTCACACGGACGGCATCCGTATTTTTTGCGGATGTTTTTTGCAGACCGCAAAATACTGAAAAAGCCATACGGTCATGTGAAGGAGGCCTAATGGGCAGGGCTGTCTCTTCTATAGTCTTGTAGTAAACCTTACAGACAATATTTGTGCTGCCATGTTTGTCATTTCATGTGTGTTTAGTGCTGTCCCGGACTGTAAGGAGCTGCAGAATACATTTCCATTATAAATGAAGAGTTATATAAAATCCTTGCGTCTATAAGTGTACTCATCCAGCAGGACCTCACACATCTGTATTTGAGAATCAAATTGAAATGCCATTCTGTTGGACTCTTCATGGAGAGGAACGGCGTGTCCTGGGAACCCTGCAATCACCAGAACAAAAGGTGGCGTGTCCCTTGTGTTCAAACATTTCTGAATCTCCAGCCATGGAAAGGAGGGATCAACATGCAGCAAATCACTATGGTCACCCTTATAACAGCAAGTCTGACATCAGCACAGAATACTAGTAGGGGGGCAATAGGAGACAGCTTTAGGACTATGGCAAGGACTGCCACTGAGTGGTGGCCCGAAATACAGACCATCCAGAACAGTGGGTCCTGGGCAGTGCTAGAGAAATGTCCACTCACAAGCTCAGATTCACCTTCTGATTTACTGCTCTTTAGGCCTCATGCACACGACTGTTGTGTGTTTTGCGGTCCGCAAATTGCTGATCCACCAAACACGGATGGCGCCTGTGTGCGTTGCGCAATTTGTGGGACGGCACAGACAGCCATTGCTATAACTGCGTATTCTTGTCCGCAAAACGGACAAGAATAGGACAGGTTATATTTTTTTTGCGGACCACGGAATGGAGCAACGGATGCGGACAGCACACGGAGTGCTGTCCGCATATTTTGCTGCCCCTTCGAAGTGAATGGGTCCGCATCCAAGCCGCAAATACTGCGGCTTGGATGCGGACCAAAACAACGGTCGTGTGCATGAGGCCTTACTCGCACGCTCTTTTCATGTCTGAAGGCCTCATGCACACGGTAGTGCCCATATTTCAGTCTGCAAAAAATAAAAATAAAAAATGGTTCCACAAAATACAGATACCTTCTGTATGCATTCCATATTTTTTTCACTGCCATCAATAGAAGGGACTATTCGTATCCAAAATACTTACAAAAATAGGCCCTGCTCTATAATTTGCAGAACAGCTACACCAATCAGCAAAAAATAAAAATGGTTGTGGCCCCATAGAAATTAATGGATCAGTGTGCTATGCGCACCACGGTGATGGACCATGTGATCTGACGTCACCACAGGTCCTTTAGCCGGCAGCTCATGATTAAAGAAGTAAGAAGAGACCGGCAGCTACGCGATCAAGAGGAGAAGGCGAGTTAATTATTTTTTAACACTCAATTGACCACCTACTAAGCATTCTGTATTAAAGAATGCTATTATTTTCCCTTATAACTATGTTATAAGGGAAAATAATACAGTGAATAGACTGTCACCTAGCAACCGTGCGTGAAAATCGCACCGCATCCGCACTTGATTGCGGATGCTTGCTATTTTCACTCAGCCCCATTCACTTCTCTGGGGCCTGCGTTGCGTGATAAACGCACAATATAGAGCATGCTGCGATTTTCACGCAACGCATAAGTGATGCGTGAAAATCACAGCTCATGTGCATAGCCCCATAGAAATGAATGGGTCCCGATTTAGTGCGGGTGCAATGCGTTCACCTCCCGCATTGCGCCCGCGCGGAATACTCGCCCGTGTGAACTTAGGCTACTGTCACACTTGCGTTTAACTTTTCCGCTATCGAGATCCAGCAGGGGCTCTGAATACCGGAGAAAAACTCTTCCGTTTTGTCCCCATTCATTGTCAAACTGAACGGAGCGCTCCTAAATGCATTCTGTTACATTTGGTTGCGCTCCCAGACCAGAGAGCAAACCGCAGCAAGCATGCACACAATGCAAGTCAGTGGTGCCGGATCCGTTTGTTAGACACAATAAAAAACTGATTTCTGTTTGAAAGATAATACAACCGGATCCGTTCATAACAGATGCAGCTGTTTGCATTATCAAAAACGGAGGCGTTTTTCCGGATCCCTGCCGGATCAGGCAAAAACGCAAGTGTAAAAGTAGCCTTAAAGGGGTTATCCAGGAAAAGATATTTATGACTTAGTTTACTTTCACACTCGCGTTTTGGCTTTCCGTTTGTGAGATCTGTTCAGGGCTCTCACAAGTGGCCCAAAACAGATCTGTTTTGCCCTAATACATTCTGAATGGAAAAGGATCCGCTCAGAATGCATCAGTTTGCCTCGGATCAGTCTCCATTCCGCTCTGGAGACGGACACCAAAACACTGCTTGTAGCGTTTTGGTGTCCGTCTGACGAAAACTAACCCAATCTATTTCTCTGACACAATCTATCTATTTCTCTGACACAATCTATCACAATAGAAAATGGATCCGTCCCCCATTGACTTTTAATGGTGTTCAAGACGGATCCGTTTTGGGTATGTTAAAGATAATACAAACGCATCCGTTCAGAGCGGATGCAGACGGTTGCATTATCTGAACAGATGCATTTGTGCAGATCCATGATGGATCTGCACCAAACGTGAGTGTGAAAGTAAGTAGCTTTATCCTCAGGATAGGTCATCAATATCAGTTCTGCTGGGGTGCGGGACCACCACCGATCAGCTGTTAGAAGAGGCCCTGTACATTGGGCACATGGCGTAGTTGCAGCTCAGCCACTATACTATGTACGGCACTGTCCGTGGCAAGCTATTGGGAGCCTGCACTGCTTACTAGAGCTCTGAAGCAGCTAATTGGTGGGGATGACGGGACGGACCCCACTGATGTGATAATTATGACCTATTCTGAGGATAACTGAACTTGCCTGCCATGCCAGCGGCCATCTGAGTTATGAATACGACTATATAGTCTCTATCCACCCGATGCTTGCCTGATAATCATAGTTTATCATCGGTAGCACATATAGAGTTTAACTCTGTAATTGAGAAAATGTTTTTCTACCATTTAGTTCAGCTTTCTACCCTGTGATTACACCCTGAATGTAATGGTTGTATAACCTATGAAAAAAAATAAAAAAAATTGAAATGCAGCGTAATAAATTAGGTGCATCTGCGGCAACCATGCGCCTGGAGAGAAAAAACACTCCATTCCCTGGAAAGAGACAGAAATGTTAGGAAATTTGCAGATATCCATGTCCGCCCCCACCGCCCCCAATTGGTGAACAGTGCCCGTTGCACGAGTGTTAATGTCATAAAAAGGGAGTTTGCAACTTTTTATGCCGCTGATTTAGTTGCTGAAATGCTGCAGATTAGAGGCGGATTTCATTCTCTGTATTGGAAAGGGCGAAACTTGCGATAAAATCCACGGTATGAATTGACATGCTTTAAAATCCACACCACGTGTCATTTCTGCGATGCGTGAATGAGATTTGCTAAGGACTCATCCACTTTGCTGGTAGTGTACAATGGAGCGGATCTGTCGCACAAAATCTTGAACTAATCGGTCATGTGTGAACCCAGCCAAAGAGCCAAATCCGTGAGTGTAAGTATGCCAAGTCAGGGCTTCTTGGAAAAAGCCGATCTCCGGGATAAGATGACTGATTTACAACGTGGGCGATACAAATCCATGCATACCTGTACAGGAACTGCAAGTTGGAACAGTTTGCTCTACTCTGGAAGTGAAGGGCTTGGAGGACACACCAAAAACAAATTATTGGACAGAAGACAAATTAAAAATAGGTACGTGCACTACGCCCTGGCATATGCTTACAGAGGGAGAGAGGAGATGGCACTATACACATGGCGAGACACTTACCACAGAGGTGAGAGCAGTGCACATAATCCACTAATTGCAGCTCTAAATCTGTCAACGATAGGCTGAGGAAGATACAAGAAAACGACGTTTATGGCAATCACTGCCAAGATCTTATCAGATTCACGCACTAAAACCACAGAAAAGACAACCAGGCATATTAACTAAAAAGTCCTAAGTCCCTAAGTCGGGCACAATATGCAGTGGCATAGCTGGTTTTTGACAGTTGGGTGGGGGCAGAGCTCCGGCCCTAGCAAATTTAATAATCCTACAGCTGCAAACAGGCGAAAATGTCAACGAAAACCTGTGCCAGTCAGGAGTTGGCATAGTTTTTTCAGCAGGCGCATGGATGCACCTAACTGATGGCTAAGTGCATGTCTCCTCATAAGGGTACTTTCACACTTAGGTTTTTCTTTTCCGGCACCGAGTTCCGTCAAAAGAGTTCAATGCCGGAAAAGAACTGGTATAACCCCATGCATTGTGAATGGAGAGCAATCCGTTCAGGAGGTCTTCAGGTCAGTCATTTTGACTGATCAGGCAAAAGATAAAACTGCACCATGCTACGGTTTTATCTCCAGCCCAAAAAACTGAACACTTGCCTGAATGCCGAATACCAGACCGAAAAAAAAAGGTGAACAAAAATAAATGCCAGATCCGTTTCGCCGGATGACACCGGAAAGACGGATGGGGCATTTCAATGCATTTTTATGACAGATCAGGCATAAAAATGCCATCAGTAGGCATACGTTTTGCCAGTTCCGGCAACAGAACTGCTTGGCGGATCACTCTGCCGCAAGTGTGAAAGTAGCCTAAGTAAGGCGTTTTGTGCAGGACCGTCATGGACGGATCCGTTCAGAATGGATCCATTTGTATTATCTTTAACATAGCCAAGACACCATTGAAAGTCAATGGAGGACGGATCCGTTTTCTATTGTGCCAGATTGTGTCAGTGAAAACGGATCCGTCCTGGCACACAATGTAAGTCAATGGGGACGGATTCGTTTTCACTGACACAATCTGGCACAATAGAAAACGGATCCGTCCTCCATTGACTTTCAATGGTGTCTTGGCTATGTTAAAGATAATACAAACGGATCCGTTCTGAACGGATGCAGACGGCTGTATATTTGGCTTAGTTTCATCAGACGGACACCAAAACTGCGTTTTGGTGTCCGTCTCCAAAGCAGAATGGTGACTGAACTGATGCATTCTGAGCGGATCCTTTTCCATTCAGAATGCATTAGAAGGCAAACTGATCCGTTTTGGACCGCTTGTGAGAGCCCTGAACGGATCTCACAAATGGAAAGCCAGAACGCCAGTGTGAAAGTAGACGTAGCCATCTACTACGGCTGCGCAAGGGGGAAACTAAGACCGGCTTAAAATACGGTCTTAGTAAGTGTACCGCATTCATATACCGGTATACCTTATTTTTCACACTATAAGATACACTTTTTTTCCCCCCAAAGTGGAGGAAAAACATCCCTCTATCTTATTGGGTGAATACTATGAGCGCTTCATTAGTACCGGAGGACTAAGACGTGGTGAAGTCTCTGCACTCACCGCTTCCTGGTCCTCTGCTTTGCTGTGAGGGCGCTCTGCGCATGTCAGGTCACAGCACAGCCGCAGCAGGAAGAAGAGAGAGTGTGCTGGCGGTGAGGAGCAGAGGCGTCCAGAGCAGGAGAGACGAGTCTTTTTTTTTATTTGTTCTGTGGCATGGGGGGCTGATCTGAGGTATGGGGGGGGGGGTCTCATCTGAGGTCTAATTGACATTGGGGGTCTGAATGGGGCTGCGAGTTGAGTTCTGATTAACATTGGGGGTTTGATTGCTGGCCTAATCTGAAGTCTAATGAAAAATATTTTTTCCTAATTTTCCTCCTCTAAAACTTGGGTGCGTCTTATGTGCCAGTGCGTCTTAAAGGGCGAAAAAATACGGTACATTTTACAAGATTTCTGCTGTTTGGCACATTCTCCCTGACTGTATTATCTGGCATGCACACGAGTTATAAGGGGCATTTATCAAGTCTGCTAGGCCAGTTTTGTGGCGTACAAATGCTGCAAGTGATGCACGTGGAGCATATTTTTGTGACATTTGCTCACATTTTGTGACATCTGCTGATCCGAGCCAATTTCAGAAGTGAAAATTAGGTCAAGATGTCAGATTAGAACACCTTTAAGACTCATTTATGATGTGCGACATTTTAAAAAGTTGTATCTCCAGAGCAAGCAGCCCCTTGTGTACATTTATTATATTATATTTTTTTGGCGGACCACGGAACGGAGCAACGGATGCGGACAGCACACGGAGTGCCATCCGCATCTTTTGCGCCCCATTGAAGTGAATGGGTCCGCATCCAAGCGGCAAAAACTGCGGCTCGCACGCGGACCATTACAGCGGTCGTGTGCATGAGGCATAAGAGAGAGGTGTAATTACATACATTTTAGGGCTCATGCACACGAACGTACTTTCTTTTTCCCCGTTTCCATTCCGTTTTTTTTTACAGGTTCGTATGCAGAATCATTCACTTCAATGAGGCTTGGAAAAAAACTCAAAGGACTCAGTGTCCATTCCGTATGTCTGTTCCATAGAACACGTCCTATTCTTGTCCATTTTGCGAAGGATGGAACACAGACGTCACACGGATTTCATCCGTTTTTTTTTTTGCAGACTACATGAGCCCTAACAGAGATATCACTTATTTTTGCCATTGTTCTGCAGTAAGCCCTTTTTGTGACTTTCTGTTAATGCCCACAAGAGAATATTTAGTCCCCGTGCCTGTCACTTGGGAGTGGAGAAGAAGGGGCCGTGGCTAGGACTTCCATCCTCACAAAGTGTTGAGTGAACTTCTGTTTTCAAGTTCGGCATACAAGGTTCGGGTTATCTAAGAATACCGTTATGGATTCCGCTACCACGGACCAGGGTTATAACGGAATATAACGGAATTTAAGGACGGAATGCAAAACTGAACTCTTTAGAGGCATTCTGCTTTGATCCGTCATAATAGAGTTCTATGGGCACAAATAATGGTTCCGTCTTGTTCTGTTATGCAAGACAGAAAAAAAGTCTCCTGTCGACAGGACTTCCGGCAATCAGATATTAAAGACATGTCTAATCAATTATCAACACTGGTTCCAGAAAACCCCATGCAGTGGTGACACAGGCTTAGCCGCTGAGCCGGCGCCATCAGCTGACACACTGCACTGACAGCCGACTCCGGAGATGACTGATGACACGGCCGTTGTTTTGGTCTGCATCCGAGCCGCAGTTTTGGCGGCTTGGATGCGGACCCATTCACTTCAATGGGGCCGCAAAAGATGCGGACAGCACTCCGTGTGCTGTTTGCATTCGTTGCTCCGTTCCGTGGCCCCGCAAAAAAAATATAACATGTCTTATTCTTGTCCATTTTGCGGACAAGTATAGGCATTTCTACAATGGGCCGCCTGTTCCGTTCTGCAAATTGTGGAAGACACATGGGCGGCTTCCGTGTTTTGCGGACCCCAGAAAACGGAACGGTCATGTGCATGAATGAGGCCTTTCCCAGCAATCGCAGGATTAAATACAATACTATTGAGTGTATTATATGCAGCCTTTAACCATCTGTACAATAAAACAGATAGTTTTATTCCGGACCGTTCTCGGCATGTTTGCCGTGCTGCAGCCTGGACCTCTGGCGGCACGCGTGCACTAGCGGCAGCACGGATCCTGCAGGCTGTTCCGGCGGGGGTGAAGGCTGCCGCTAGTGTGAAAGTAGCCTTAGGCTACTTTCACACTAGCGTTCAGGGCTCCGCTTGCGAGTTCCGTTTGAAGGCTCTCACAAGCGGCCCCGAACGGATCCGTACTGCCCTAATGCATTCTGAGTGGATGCGGATCAGTCTGGCAGCGTTTGTCCTCCGCTTCGCTCAGCAGGCGGACACCCGAACGCTGCTTGCAGTGCGGAGGTTAACGGATCCGTCCAGACTTACAATGTAAGTCAATGGGGACGGATCCGTTTGAAGTTGACACAATATGGCTCAATTTTCAAACGGATCCGTCCCCCATTGACTTTCAGTGTAAGTCAAAATGGATCCGTTTGCATTATCATGAACATGGATGGATGCGTTTGCATTATAGGTGCGGATCCGTCTGTGCAGATACCAGACAGATCCGCACCTAACGCAGGTGTGAAAGTTATTTATGCCGAATAATGACGGCTGTAATAAAATTGGGAAAAAATATTAAAATCCTAAACAAAGTCAGAACTGTTGTTCTTTTGGACACTGTGCTTCTAAAAAATAATGGAAAAAGGTAAACCAAAACCTACCAATGAAAAAAACAACAGCCATAAAAAATTACAACTCCGTCTCACAGTTATGACAACGGAAAAATAACAAGGTTATGGCTCCCGGAAGATTGCGACACAAAACAAATGTGTTTTTTCAATGTTTCAAGTTTTTACCAGAGCAAAAGTATATATAAACTGGATAGTGATGTAATCCTGCAGAAAAACACAATGGTGGGGCTGGGGAGTTCTTTTCCACCCTCCCCACGAAGAGTTAATAAAAGATAATTAATAAGCTATGTGCACCCGAAACAGTATCATCGAAAAGTACAGTTCACCCCCCAAAAACAATCCGCATCTAATACGCACCCAAATCTGCTATTAGAAATTGCAGATTTTAGTGCGGATATGCTGCAAAAGCACACATAAATCCACATGGAAATGTATGCAGATCTTATGTCCGTTCACCCGCACCCGTGTATTCGTGGCCTTAGGGTACATGCACACGTTCAGGATTCATGTGCGGAGAAACCGCACTGAAATCCGCAGGTGTTCGCAGGCAAATCTGTGCGGTCAATCCGCATCAATTGGTGCAGATTTTACTAGATGAATGAAGAAAATCCGGACAGGAAAATTTTAATAAACTGACATGCTGAAGATTTTAAAATCCGCAGCGCAGGTGAAAATCCGTGCAGAAAAAAAATCTGCATCGTGTGCATTGAGAATTTCAAATTCTCATAGAATACAATGTACACGACCTACGGTGCGGATTTTCCGCACGCAATCCTGATCGTGTGCATTTAGCCCTATGGTTACACTGACAGAAAAATTAAACAAAATTGTGGCTTTTGGAATGTGACAAAAAAATTGAAAAAAAATCTGCATCTGAGACCGATCACAATAATGGCGCAGGGGCGTCCAGTGTAGAAATGCCAGTCTTGATAGATGACCCCCAAAACCTCTTCCGACTCCAGGACTTTGGGGGGACATTTATGAAACCTTGTGCACCAGTATTTTGCCATCGTGAGGTGACAAGTGGCGTCGTAGTACCTCACCTTGCGCCAACTCTCGTGACATTTTGACCACAGCGCTGCATCCGGTTCTGGGGCAGAAAAGTGGTCGCGTTTTCTGTACACACCATTTACGGCGTATTTAGGATTTCAAACTTTCTAACAAGTAGCAAAAAAGTAGTGAAGTCACTTCAGCGGAGGAACTGGAGTAGCGTTTATAGAGTCACCAAACTGAACAAACTGCGCAACGCTTGATAAATTTGGCGCAGACTGCTGCAAAACTAGCTTTGTGTATGACCCCCCTGACCAAGGCCCTCCAGAATGATTAGCACTGGTTACCACATCTATAGCAGTCATACAGAACACATATGTTACACTAGGAGCAGTGCAGGCTGGGGAAATGGCCGCTGACATCTGTACGCGCTTTACAGCTACGTGGACAGGACACACTGTGCGACATTTAGCTTCAGGGAGCAGGCGCAGGACTGAGGAGGACATGCGCCACTTTATATCCTGCATACAAAGCAGCGGCTCGGGAACTACACGTCACAGCATGGCCTGCCCTCACACGGTATACGGTACTGACAGGAATGCCGGGCCCTCGCAGCTGGGGGGCCCCGGGGCCATTGTCCCTCTAAATAACCCCTGACACATGAACTCACCTGGTGCGACGACAGCTGCTGCAGCCGGGAAAGTTCCGAGCGCCTCACCTGGGTGGAGGGGGAAGTGACTCAGAGCGGGGGAGGGGCGGGAACCTGAGCACCTCAGCCATGGAGGATGCACCGAGCTCCTGCTGCAGGCAGACATGGCGTCCTCTCCTCAGACCTGTCACCTGGAAGTATCCAGTGCCTAGGACAAGAACAAGAGAACAATACAGTGCAACATGTGTTGTAATCATAGTCAATGGTGATGGACGCGACACCATTAATTATCATTATAATTGCGGATCTGCAAGCACGGAGTGTGCGTTCCACAATTTGCGGAACGGCGCGACAGCCATTGATATAACTGCCTATTCTTGTCTGCAAAACGGACAAGAATAGGACAGGTTATTTTTTTTTTACGGAGCAACGGATGCGGACAGCACACGGAGTGCTGTCCACATCTTTTGCGGCCCCATTAAAGTGAATGAGTCCGCGTCAAAGCCGCAAATACTGAGGCCTAAGGGAAAAAAAACTAGAAAATTAGATGGGATTATGGTTAAATAATGTCCTTGTTGCCCACAGCAACCAATCAGATGCCACCCCTGATGTTTCTAGTGAATGTCACAAAAGGAAAGTAGAGTGAGATGCTGTGGAGGTCACTGTTCAGGGGTGGGGCGCTGTGGAGGTCACTAAGAAGCGGGACACTGTGGAGGTCACTGTTCAGGGGTGGGGCGCTGTGGAGGTCACTAAGGGAGCGGGACACTGTAGAGGTCACTAAGGGGTGGGGCGCTGTGGAGGTCACTAAGGGAGCGGGACACTGTGGAGGTCACTAAGGGGTGGGGGGCTGTGGAGGTCACTAAGGGAGCGGGACACTGTGGAGGTCACTAAGGGGTGGGGTGCTGTGGAGGTCACTAAGGGAGCGGGACACTGTGGAGGTCACTAAGGGGTGGGGTGCTGTGGAGGTCACTAAGGGAGCGGGACACTGTGGAGGTCACTAAGGGAGCGGGACACTGTGGAGGTCACTGTTCAGGGGTGGGGCGCTGTGGAGGTCACTAAGGAGCGGGACACTGTGGAAGTCACTTAGGGGTGGGGCGCTGTGGAGGTCACTGTTCAGCGGTGGGGGGCTGTGGAGGTCACTAAAGGAGTGGGATACTGTGGAGGTCACTAAGGGGTGGGGCGCTGTGGAGGTCACTAAGGGAGCTGGACACTGTTGAGGCCACTTTCACACTAGCGGCAAGGAACTCCAGCGGGTGAACAGCCTATCGGATCCGTGCTGCCGCTAGTGCACGCGTGCCCCCGGACTACCGCTCCAGCCCTATTAACTATACGTAGTTTTATTCCGCCCGCCTCTCGGGATGTTTGCCGTGCTGCCGCCTGAACTCCGTCCTGCCCCTATTATAGCCTGCTGGAGTTCCTTGACGCTAGTGTGAAACTAGCCTTAAGTGGGCGAGATGCTGTGGAGGTCACCCATAAGGGGTACAGTTAATAAAATAAACAGTGTGTAACTGCCGGGGTATATAGGGCTGGTTGCGGTTATCCCAGCATGGATTGGCCTCTTGGACATCCTTGAACAGATCCAATAAATACACAAGAGACCAACACTTCGTACTCAGCAGTGCCTGATACTTTCTCTACTATATATGTATGTATATATAGTGCCTTCAAAAAGTATTTATACCCCTTGAACTTTTCCACATGTTTATTTTATATCCGCAAAGTTAGGCTACTCTCACAAGCGGCCCAAAACGGATCAGTTCAGCCCCAATGTATTCTGAATGTATAAGGATCCGTTCAGAATGCATCAGTTTGGCTGCGTTTGGCCTCCGTTGCGTTTTTTAGACGGTCACTAACACGCAGCTTGCAGCGTTTTAGTGTCCGCCTGACGATGCAGAGCCAAACGGATCCGTCTTGATTTACAATGTAAGTCAATGGGGACGGATCCATTTTTCACTGACACAATATGGTGCAATTGAAAACGGATCCGTCCCCCATTGACTTTCAATGTAAGTCAAGACGGATCCATTTTGACTTAGACTTTTTTTTTGAATGAATAATGCAAACGGATCCATTATGAACAGATACAAACGTTTGCATTATTGGTGCGGATCTGTCTGCAGATACAAGACGGATCCACACCAAACGAGAGTGTGAAAGTAGCCTTAAATGTATTTTATTTGGATTTTATGTTCTAGACCAGTGATGGGCAAACTATGGCCCAGCGGACCTTTTTATCTGGCCCACAGAGCTGTCCGGAGGCAGCAGGAGTGGAGATGAGCGTCCTCAGGACAGCGATACAGATGAAGGGTGCGGGGCAGGGGAGAGGCGTCTCCATTGCCCGTTCCTCTGATAGGCTACAGGCCAAGTGCCTGTAGCCTATCAGAGGCTGGTGCAGGTGGCGCGATGACGTCATCACGCCACCTGAGCCGTACAGAGCGGGACACAGGCCGAAAGAGGCCTGCATCGCATCACTGACAGCAGCTTAAGGTAAGTGTATGTGTTTATTGTTTTTATTATTTATAGTATACTGTGGCAAGAAGGGGGGGTGGAGGCCCTATATACTGGCACAATAGGGATTGGTACTATGGAGAAGACGGGAAGCACTATGGGGGCCCTGTATACTGGCACAATATGGGGGGGGGCACTAGGGAGAAGAGGGGAAACACTATGGGGGCCCTTTATACTGGCATGATATGGGGGGGCACTATGGGGGCCTTATATACTGCTAAAATATGGGGGGGCACTGTAGAGAAGAGGGGGAAGCACTATGGGGGCCACTATGGAGAAGAGGGGAAGCACTATGGGGGCCCTATATACTGGCACAATATGGGGGGGCACTATGGGGCCGTATATACTGGCACAATATGGGGGACACTATGAGGGCCCTATATACTGGCACATTATGGGGGCCCTATATACTGGCACAGTATCTATTCTGCGAATTGCAACAACAAAGCTAACTCCAGACTTTGATGCCTTAGCAAAAAGGGAGACCAACAACACTGCTCCCACTAAAATTGAAGGTGAGTTATACATACTATGTTAGGAAAGAAATACATTGCATAAAAGTTTTGTACAATAACTCTTTTTATGCTTTTCTACCTTGAATTAAACTAAACCTTTAATGTTAAGAAATTTAAATTGAATTTATATTAATTCACACAAATGCCCCATCTATCTACTCTTGGTCCGGCCCCCGGGTATAAAATATGAACCCATTGTGGCCCACGAGTCAAAAGTTTGCCCACCTATGTTCTAGACCAACACAAAATAGCAAATATGTGTGAAGTGAGAAGAAAATGATACATGGTTTTCAAAAATTGTTAAAAATAAAAATCTGAAAAGTGTAGTGTGTATTTGTATTCAGCTGTCCGCATCCCTTGCTCTGTTCCGTGGCCCCGCAAAAAAAGTATAACCTGTCCTATTTGCGGACAAGAATAGGCAGTTATATTAAAGGCTGTCCGGGCCGTTTACGCATGCGCCGTAACTGCTCTGACAAAGAAAACTTTTACCAGGAGTCAAGGAAACTAAGAAATAGACTATTACAGAGAGGGTACCCTAGGTCTACTTTAAGGGAAGCTTTTCAGGCAGCGGAGAACAGGGATAGGGGCGATTTATTAATACCAAAAACAAAAGATAACAAGGATAGCTCAACCATTCGCCTAATTTCCACGTATGACACCGCTAACAGCGAAGTCACTGCCATTTTAAAAACTCACTGGCCAATCCTAATGATGGACAAAGACCTGTCTAAAGCCATCTCTAACTACCCCCAAATAACATATCGCAAGGGGAGGAGCCTCAGAGACAGGCTCGTGCATAGCCACTACACCGGCATAAAAAAGGAGGGAACATGGCTGGACAGACAACCGAAAGGGACATTCAGATGCGGTAGCTGTAAGGCTTGCAGATATATACGTATTTCTAAAACGGTCACCTGTTCCACAACCAATATCGTCCAAACGTTAGGTTCCTTCGCTAACTGCAAAACACAGGGAGTTGTCTATATATGTCAGTGTACCTGTCCGAAAGATTACATCGGCAAGACTTTCAGGGAACTTAGACGTAGAGTCTGCGAACACATCAACGACATAGTAAAGAAAAAAGACACCCCCGTTGCTAACCATATCAACATGGGGGAGACCTAAGTACCCCTAAGTTTCTAGTACTTGAGGTCATTCCCAAACCTCTAAGAGGGGGTGACTGGGACCGGAAGATACTCCAAAAAGAATCCGAATGGATTTATCGATTCCGGTCACAGTCACCAAGCGGTCTCAATGAGCGACTCACATATACATGTTTTATTTGATTTAAAACATGTCGTTACAAACCCCTTAATTCCTCTATCAGAGACTTTCCTCTGTCCTATCCTATATAAATATCCCTAATTGCTCGTCCCCCTTTTGCCAATGCCGGTGCGTGAAGCACCATATCTTAGGAAAAGTGACATACATCACTGTCACTTTAATCATTCCTTCTCACGTCTATATGGCTCCCGTAATCTTTGCTATATACACGTGATGATGTCTATATTATGCTACCATTAGAATCCCTCCGATTAAAACCTGGTATTTTTGGGGCTCAATATATATGTTATAGTCCTCCCATCACCGGGTTTTTCATAAGTAGGGGACTATAGAACCATTTTGATCCAATTACTGTGG
Source organism: Bufo gargarizans (assembly GCF_014858855.1). Lineage (NCBI taxonomy): Eukaryota > Metazoa > Chordata > Amphibia > Anura > Bufonidae > Bufo > Bufo gargarizans. The sequence goes on from NC_058088.1 coordinate 106,604,872, forward strand.
TTAATTTAACAGTTAGTGAGAAGCACATACAGACCAGGAACTTTCAGCATTATTGGCCGCTCATGCGTTCCAATATGCGTTCCAAAGACCGGAAGTGACGCATCGCGTCACTACGATGCGTTCCACCGACCGGAAGTGCTCTCCCTTCGGCGTCCGGAAACACATGCCGGCACCAGCGCGTAAATAGCAAGCGCTGACATACTGTTATGAGCCCACCAGCCTCCCAGCATACCAGCTGTGCCTGTTACAGGGTCTCCCTCTGTCTGGTGAGTACACTATATCGTTTACACCACTGACTTGTCCCCTTATGCTAATGACTGAGTGGCATATAGTATACTTTGTTTATTGATCAGTACACTATGGTAATATATGAATACTTGTGACTAAGTACTTTACTCGTTCAGACTCACATATGAATATCAGACACAGAGTACTTTGTTTTTCAGACCTATATAAATGTCTGACATATAGCCCTTTTTTTCACCCTCAGAATTCATCATATATACGGACAAAAGCTACATATCTGTACACACAGCACCATCAAGTATGCCAAGGAGCTAAGTACCATCTTATTTTTCTAAGCACAACAGTTTCTTATAAAAGAAATTTTTTTGCTTACTTTATTCCCTACGTTGACTACACTGTCATCACCTCCTGATGAGCTGCTGTATGCAGCCGAAACGCGTTGGGGTTGTCTTTCTATCATTTACATTAGACTTATTATTTTTTGTTTTGTTTCACTGGATTAATATTTCTCGATCCAGCTTTGTTAAGTAGGGCATCACTAGGGCCATATCTAGGCTTAGGTACGGGGGCAGGGTGTCTCCACCATTAGGGGACATCCCTGTGCTTCAGGACATAGTTCCGTAGGGTCGTCTAGGGAGAGAATTTTTCCCACAGACTTACCCATTATCATCCCCGTCACTATAGTGATTCATTATTGTACCACCTATCTATAATAGGAGGTTCGCTGTTTGCATTTTTATATCAAGAGCATCTGAGTGTATCGATCACTCTTGCTCATACCCACTCATTAATAAAGTTATCAAGTTTCCTAAATTAAGCACGTCAATTCTCAATTTTCTTTTGACCTATTTCCTACGTGTAACCTATCAATAGATATCTTGTTAAGTGTCTTTAAATGTATTTGTATTCAGCTGTCCGCATCCCTTGCTCTGTTCCGTGGCCCCGCAAAAAAAGTATAACCTGTCCTATTTGCGGACAAGAATAGGCAGTTATATTAAAGGCTGTCCGGGCCGTTCAGCACATTGCGGAACGCACACGGACGCCATCTGTGTTTTGCGGATCTGCGATTTGCAGACTGCAAAACATACAACGGTTGTGTGCATGTAGCCTTATTCTGTGGGATCAGCAATGGTACCACACACCTTTACATTGTGAAGGTGCTCGCAGAAGGACAGTCCAGTTACAGGTTAAAATTAAAAACTGCGGCACACTTCTTTAGATGCAAATTAAATCACATTTATTGGTTAACAAACGGTTAATCCATGTGACAATTTCCTATTATTCTCAGCACAAGGGCTCATGCACACAAACGTATTATCTTTCCCTGTCTGTCCCGTTTTATGGCTGACTGTATGCGGAACCATTCACTTCAATGGGTCCGCAAAAACAACTGAAATGACTCTGTTTGCATTCTGTTTCTGTAGGTCCGCTTGGCCGTTCCACAAAAAAGTAGTGCATGTCCTATTATTGGCCGCAAATCATGGTCTGTGGCTCGATTCAAGTCAATGGGTCCGCAAAAAATACGGAATGCATATGGAACACATCCGTATGTCATCCATATTTTGTGGATCAATGCCCACTTTGCCCATGTGTTTACTGTTTGTAAACATTACAGTACATTACAGTAATGATAACAACATTCATGTTTCCGTTTGCGAGCCTCAAAAAACTGATCGCATACGAAAACCATAGAGATATGTTTTGTGGCATAACGGAACGGATGCGGCCACAAAACAGAAAAAAAAAAACCTTAGATACGGAACAACAGATTAGTTTAAAATGGACCGCAAAACTACAACGGTCGTGTGCATGAGCCCTAAATCAAAGGAATTCAGATTCCTTCAAGCAATGTTTTGGTCAACAGTAGACCTTTGTCAAGCCAAATCTGAAGTAGGCAGCCATGTAGTAAAGAGCAGAAGTTATACAAACTTATATATTTTCTGTTATGTTTTACAATTTAAAAATAAAATAAAAGCCTTTATAATATTTACCTTTCCACCACAATATTCTGTGAGCTGTGTGAGGACCCATATTTTACAAGGCAAACTCTAGCTTTTAGTGATACCATTTTGGGGTATGATCACATTTATTCCATTTTTTTATTTTTCACTATGCATAATAAATATTTTTATTATTTTAATAGTTCAGACAATTATTATTGTTGTTTTTCATTGTTTTCTTTTTGGGTGTAAAATTGGGAAAGAGGATGGTTAGATTTTTCATATATTTTTGTGTTTTTTTTTATTTTAAAAACTTTTTTAACTGTCATTTTTAGTCCCCTTAGGGGACTTGAATATGCCATCTTTTGCTTGCTTGTACCTTAGACTGCATTAGGCTTCCTATCAAGTCCTGCCTCTGGCATGGCTTAGCAGTCAGTTTTCTATGGCAGGCCTGGGAGCTTTCACAAGTCCTCAAGCTGCCATAGTAACTGATCAAAGCCAGCAATTTTGCTGCGGGGGCTCTGATTAGAGCACAGAGGGAGTCCCCTTAAACTGTTTAATCCTGCAGATGCCGCAGTTGCTACTGACCGTGGCATCTAAGGGTTAAATAACTGGGATTGGAGTCATCTTTAATCCAGGTCACAGCCGTGAGTGTCTGCTGGATTATATAGTCAGCATCCACCATGCATGGAGCTAGCTCAGCTCGTAAGCCTGCTCCATATATACCCTTAACACAAATTACATACATGTATGTGATTTTGCATTAAGGGGTTCTACAAGATTTTGCACAATGTGTCAAGGAGCACTGTAACACTGTAAGATTGACAAACCTTAGTCAACTTTAAAGGAAATTTGTCACCCAGTTTTATGGTGTCCTAACTAAGCATTTCATAAACTAGACAGATCCCCTTAGCAAAATGCTGGGAGACTTTCTTTATTTGACTCTTGCAATGAACAGCTCCAGTGCATGTACAATGTCCCGCTGGGCCTGCATCGGTCAGGTTTCATTAATCATTCCCTTGACTGCTGCAGCCAATCATTGGCCTCAGCAGTGATGTGATGGGGGCCTGTGAAGAATCGGAACAGGAGCAGTGAGGTATTGCTGAGGTATTGTTCTTTGATTTTTCAACCCACTGTGAGCTTTTACAAATGAAAATTTACCAGCAGGGCAAACCCTTCAAGTTTATTAACATTCTACACCGATAAGAACAAATGAAACCCAGTGATAGTGGCTGGTGCAAAGTCCAGATGAACAATGCTGGTTGTAGAGCCAAGGTGCTATACACCTTAATGGATCAACACAAAACTGCAGGTGCAACCAGATAAACCGAATAAAGGAAAGAGCAATACTTTATAGGATTGAGATAAGACTGGACTCCCAGCACCGAGAAGTCCTAATATATATAGCTTATACCCAAGGAAAATCTCATATCTATGATGCCTGCCATTGCCAAATGGTAGAAAACCTGGGTGAAGTCAAAACATAAAAAGTGCAATTAATCCCAGTATCCCCGTATCCAAATCATAGGAATCCAGAAAGCTGAGATACAGGGATGTGTTGGTCCTTATATGTGATTCCTAACAAAAGATCATAAATTGTCATAAAAAGTCACATCTGGCCTCACCACTTTATCCAATTTCTATGTAAATAAAGTGGAACAGGTGCTTCATAAATAACTGGCATAAATACATTGATAAATCTCCTGCTTGCCTTTTATTACAAAACTGTCTGCCTGCAGCCACCACTAGGGGGAGCTCAGTGGATAGGAATGTATACAGACCTGTGTGAAGTTGGCACCCCATGTTCTTAAATTTTAAAAATAAATACACCATTCGTTTGTGCTGCGTTTGTGCTGGTTTGTGCCGCAAAAATGAACGTTTGTGCCGGTTCGGTTCCTGAGATATTGCGCGTTAGATTTTTATGAAGCCCCGCCCATTTTCCACCCCATGTTCTTAAATTTCAAAAAGAAATACACCATTCGTTTGTGCTGCGTTTGTGCTGGTTTGTGCTGCAAAAATGAACGTTTGCGCCACTTTGGTTTCCGAGATATTGCGCACTTGATTTGCTGAAACCCCGCCCACTTTCCACCCCATGTTTTTAAATTTCCAAAAGAAATACACCATTCGTTTGTGCTGCGTTTGTGCTGGTTTGTGCCGCAAAAATGAACGTTTGTGCCGGTTCGGTTCCTGAGATATTGCGCGTTAGATTTTTATGAACCCCGCCCATTTTCCACCCCATGTTCTTAAATTTCAAAAATAAATACACCATTCGTTTGTGCTGCGTTTGTGCTGGTTTGTGCTGCAAAAATGAACGTTTGCGCCGCTTTGGTTTCCGAGATATTACGCGCTTGATTTTCTGAAACCCCGCCCATTTTCCACCCCATGTTCTTAAATTTCAAAAAGAAATACACCATTCGTTTGTGCTGCGTTTGTGCTGGTTTGTGCTGCAAAAATGAACGTTTGCGCCACTTTGGTTTCCGAGATATTGCGCACTTGTTTTGCTGAAACCCCGCCCACTTTCCACCCCATGTTCTTAAATTTCAAAAAGAAATACACCATTCGTTTGTGCTGCATTTGTGCTGGTTTGTGCTGCAAAAATGAACGTTTGCGCCGCTTTGATTTCCGAGATATTGCGCGCTTGATTTGCTGAAACCCCGCCCACTTTCCACCCCATGTTTTTAAATTTCAAAAAGAAATACACCATTCGTTTGTGCTGCGTTTGTGCTGGTTTGTGCTGCAAAAATTAACGTTTGCGCCGCTTTGGTTTCCGAGATATTGCGCTCGATTTGCTGAAGCCCCGCCCACTTTCCACCCCATATTTTTAAATTTCAAAAATAAATACACCGTTCGTTTGTGCTGCATTTGTGCTGGTTTGTGCTGCAAAAATTAACGTTTGCGCCGCTTTCGTTTCCGAGATATTGCGCTTGATTTGCTGAAACCCCGCCCACTTTCCACCCCATGTTTTAAAATTTCTAAAATAAATACACCATTCGTTTGTGCTGGTTTGTGCTGCAAAAATGAACGTTTGCGCCGCTTTGGTTTCCGAGATATTGCGCGCTTGATTTGCTGAAACCCCGCCCACTTTCCACCCCATGTTTTAAAATTTCAAAAAGAAATACACCATTCTTTTGTGCTGCATTTGTGCTGGTTTGTGCTGCAAAAATTAACGTTTGCACCGCTTTGGTTTCCGAGATATTGCGTGCTTGATTTGATAAAACCCCTCCCACTTTCCACCCCATGTTTTAAACCCTGACGCTAGACCCCCCAGGTGTGCTGCAGCTTGCCCCCCTCCCGCCCCCTTTCACAACTTTTTTTGGGGCACAAGCATATTATATTTTTTTTTCTGCGTACGCTGACTGTGGCCGGGACTCTTAGCGTCACTGTTAGCGCATCGCACGCCCCACCGCTGATCAACTTCGGATGGTTGATCAGCGAGCTTGAATTTAAAAAAAAATCAAATTTTTGGGCCTTTTTTATTTTTTTGTCTGTAAGGTTTAGGGTAAGTTCCCGAACACCCGTTCCCACACACACCAAATAAAGTTTATCACACACACACACTCCCCTATGGCCTGCCGGATGTTCTAGGCGGCATATGCCCAGCTTGCCTCCGAGTCCGAGAGCCCCAGTGAGGACGAGGATAACCCCACTTTCCTTTTGTCATCCGCGTCTTTCCTTTTGATGATGAGACCCCAAGGCGGCGGAGACGCCGCCAGGTGGAGCAAGGAGACCGCCATGCTAGGGACCCTGTGGCCCACACTAGTACGAGAAGGTCTGGGGCTCGTACTAGTTTTCCGGCCCACCAGTTAAGACCACCGGAGCCCCCTACCGGTGAACTTGTCTGGTATACCCCAGAGCGTTTTGAGCCCGTGATTCCTGATTTTGTAGGCCAACCAGGAATCCAGATTTCCACAGTGGGCTTCACTGAATGCGACTACTTTAGTCTTTTTTTCAGTGACCCCTTTGTGAATCTGATGTTGGAGCAGACGAACCTGCACGCCCCACAGTTCATTGCTCAACATCCGGGCTCCTTTTTGGCTAGGCCCGGTGGCTGAACTCCGGTCTGTGTAGCCAAGATGAGGACGTTTTGGGGCCTCGTGCTGCATATGGGCCTAGTCAAGAAACCTAGTGTCAGGCATTACTGGAGTGGGGACATCCTCTACCAGACCCCACTTTACAATTATGCAGATAATGCAGCATGTCCCCCCCAAGGTGATCCTGCCTATGACCGCCTGTACCAAATCAGGTCGGTCATCGATCACTTTGGGGCCAAATTTGTGCAGGTTTATGTACCTGGAAGGGAAGTCGCGGTTGATGAGTCTCTCATTGCTTTCAAGGGGAGACTCATTATCCGCCAGTATGTTCCCTCTAAGCGGGCGAGGTATGGCATGAAGCTGTACAAACTTTGTGAGAGTACCTCAGGGTGCACTTACAAGTTTCGTGTGTACGAGGGGCGAGATTCCCGTATTTAACCCCCAGAAGGTTCCCCCAATCTGGGTGTTAGCGGGAAACTTGTGTGGGACCTTATGCACCCACTGCTAGATAAGGGTTACCACCTGTACGTGGATAACTTTTATACTAGTATCCCCATAGTTTTATATCCGATTGTCAGTGGCTAAAATGGGGAAGGGGAACATAAATTTAGTACTCCATGGAAGTGTGGTACTCCTTGAAGCAACCAATAACGCAGAGGCCCGGATGATCGGGTCACGTGTCACATTGAGTAGTGGTGTCCTTCCGTATCCCCCTCTTGTGACACACTCTGCACCTTTTTTGGGTCCGCCCTTCTTTCCAGTATGGGGGACCACACCTGGAAAGTGTTGGCCAGGGACGATCTGGGCGCCTCCAGTTCCCGAGGTACTCTGGCCTGCTCTTTCCCGGTCAGAAAAGATCAGGTCCTTGAGGACTGCCTCATAGAACTGAAGGAATGTCCCTGTGTTGCCAGCGCTCCGGGACAGCACAAAAGAGTTGTACAAGGCAACCTGTACCAAGTAGACCGCAACTTTTTTATACCATGCCCGGGTTTTGCGCATGGCGTTATATGGCTTGAGGACTTGATCAGGGAGATCAACTCCTCCCATATATCGATTGTAGTCGACGATGCAATCAGGCTTGAGGACCGTTGCTGCGGTACCTCGCACAGGGACAGGGGTGATGCCGTTACCGTGAATTGTGGACAGTACAAGGACATTCCTCTTGTCCTTATACCTGACCAGCAACAGGTTTCCACTGGTAAGTGCACGGGTCGCACCCCTAGGGATAGGTACCTGGAGGGGGTGGGCAGGGAGGCCGCGTTGATTTTTCAGCGAACGTGGATCTGGCGGCGAGAGACTGGAACAAGGGGATACTAGTATAAAAGTTATCCACACAAAGGTGGTAACCCTTATCTAGCAGTGGGTGCATAAGGTCCCACACAAGTTTCCCGCTAACACCCAGATTGGGGGAACCTTCTGGGGGTTAAATACGGGAATCTCGCCCCTCGTACACACGAAACTTGTAAGTGCACCCTGAGGTACTCTCACAAAGTTTGTACAGCTTCACGCCATACCTCGCCCGCTTAGAGGGAACATACTGGCGGATAATGAGTCTCCCCTTGAAAGCAATGAGAGACTCATCAACCGCGACTTCCCTTCCAGGTACATAAACCTGCACAAATTTGGCCCCAAAGTGATCGATGACCGACCTGATTTGGTACAGGCGGTCATAGGCAGGATCACCTTGGGGGGGACATGCTGCATTATCTGCATAATTGTAAAGTGGGGTCTGGTAGAGGATGTCCCCACTCCAGTAATGCCTGACACTAGGTTTCTTGACTAGGCCCATATGCAGCACGAGGCCCCAAAACGTCCTCATCTTGGCTACACAGACCGGAGTCCAGCCACCAGGCCTAGCCAAAAAGGAGCCCGGATGTTGAGCAATGAACTGTGGGGCGTACAGGTTCGTCTGCTCCAACATCAGATTCACAAAGGGGTCACTGAAAAAAAGACTAAAGTAGTCGCATTCAGTGAAGCCCACTGTGGAAATCTGGATTCCTGGTTGGCCTACAAAATCAGGAATCACGGGCTCAAAACGCTCTGGGGTATACCAGACAAGTTCACCGGTAGGGGGCTCCGGTGGTCTTAACTGGTGGGCCGGAAAACTAGTACGAGCCCCAGACCTTCTCGTACTAGTGTGGGCCACAGGGTCCCTAGCATGGCGGTCTCCTTGCTCCACCTGGCGGCGTCTCCGCCGCCTTGGGGTCTCATCATCATTGCTAGATGATGAGGAGGACGCGGATGACAAAAGGAAAGTGGGGTTATCATCGTCCTCACTGGGGCTCTCGGACTCGGAGGCAAGCTGGGCATATGCCGCCTAGAACAGCCGGCAGGCCATAGGGGAGTGTGTGTGTGTGATAAACTTTATTTGGTGTGTGTGGGGACGGGTGTTCGGGAACTTACCCTAAACCTTACAGACAAAAAAATAAAAAAGGCCCAAAAATTTGATTTTTTTTTTAAATTCAAGCTCGCTGATCAACCATCCGAAGTTGATCAGCGGTGGGGCGTGCGATGCGCTAACAGTGACGCTAAGAGTCCCGGCCACAGTCAGCGTATGCAGAAAAAAATATATAATATGCTTGTGCCCCAAAAAAAGTTGTGAAAGGGGGCGGGAGGGGGGCAAGCTGCAGCACACCTGGGGGGTCTAGAGTCAGGGTTAAAAACATGGGGTGGAAAGTGGGAGGGGTTTTATCAAATCAAGCACGCAATATCTCGGAAACCAAAGCGGTGCAAACGTTAATTTTTGCAGCACAAACCAGCACAAATGCAGCACAAAAGAATGGTGTATTTCTTTTAGAAATTTTAAAACATGGGGTGGAAAGTGGGCGGGGTTTCAGCAAATCGAGCGCAATATCTCGGAAACCAAAGCGGCGCAAACGCTAATTTTTGCTGCACAAACCAGCACAAACGCAGCACAAACGAACGGTGTATTTCTTTTTGAAATTTAAGAACATGGGGTGGAAAGTGGGCGGGGTTTCAGCAAATCAAGCGCAATATCTCGGAAACCAAAGCGGCGCAAACGTTAATTTTTGCAGCACAAACCAGCACAAACGCAGCACAAACGAATGGTGTATTTCTTTTTGAAATTTAAAAACATGGGGTGGAAAATGGGCGGGGCTTCATAAAAATCTAACGCGCAATATCTCAGGAACCGAACCGGCACAAACGTTCATTTTTGCGGCACAAACCAGCACAAACGCAGCACAAACGAATGGTGTATTTCTTTTTGAAATTTAAAAACATGGGGTGGAAAGTGGGCAGGGTTTCAGCAAATCAAGCGCGCAATATCTCGGAAACGAAAGCGGCGCAAACGTTAATTTTTGCAGCACAAACCAGCACAAATGCAGCACAAAAGAATGGTGTATTTCTTTTTGAAATTTAAGAACATGGGGTGGAAAGTGGGCGGGGTTTCAGCAAATCGAGCGCAATATCTCGGAAACCAAAGCGGCGCAAACGTTCATTTTTGCAGCACAAACCAGCACAAACGCAGCACAAACGAATGGTGTATTTTTTTTTGAAATTTAAGAACATGGGGTGGAAAATGGGCGGGGCTTCATAAAAATCTAACGCGCAATATCTCAGGAACCGAACCGGCACAAACGTTCATTTTTGTGGCACAAACCAGCACAAACGAAGCACAAACGAATGGTGTATTTCTTTTTGAAATTTAAAAACATGGGGTGGAAAGTGGGCGGGGTTTCAGCAAATCAAGCGCAATATCTCGGAAACCAAAGCGGCGCAAACGTTAATTTTTGCAGCACAAACCAGCACAAACGCAGCACAAACGAATGGTGTATTTCTTTTTGAAATTTAAGAACATGGGGTGGAAAATGGGCGGGGCTTCATAAAAATCTAACGCGCAATATCTCAGGAACCGAACCGGCACAAACGTTCATTTTTGCGGCACAAACCAGCACAAACGCAGCACAAACGAATGGTGTATTTCTTTTTGAAATTTAAAAACATGGGGTGGAAAGTGGGCGGGGTTTCAGCAAATCAAGCGCGCAATATCTCGGAAACGAAAGCGGCGCAAACGTTAATTTTTGCAGCACAAACCAGCACAAATGCAGCACAAAAGAATGGTGTATTTATTTTTGAAATTTAAGAACATGGGGTGGAAAGTGGGCGGGGTTTCAGCAAATCGAGCGCAATATCTCGGAAACCAAAGCGGCGCAAACGTTCATTTTTGCAGCACAAACCAGCACAAACGCAGCACAAACGAATGGTGTATTTCTTTTTTTTAATTTAAGAACATGGGGTGGAAAATGGGCGGGGCTTCATAAAAATCTAACGCGCAATATCTCAGGAACCGAACCGGCACAAACGTTCATTTTTGCGGCACAAACCAGCACAAACGCAGCACAAACGAATGGTGTATTTATTTTTAAAATTTAAGAACATGGGGTGCCAACTTCACACAGGTTGTATACAGTTACTGTACTGTAATTATCTGCTTGCACTGAGCTCCCTTGATCCTCCTGGGCAGGTGCTGGTTACATCACTGCAGTGGTGAAGTGCCCATATACCACACATGTGGTATATGGGCAAGTTCCCTGGCCTCAGGGAACTTGTGCAGTATAGTGCTGAGGCCAGCAATTGGCTGAAGAAGTCATGTGCAGTATATGGGCATGTTGCTGCTGCAGGCAAGAACATCATGCCAACATGACTGCACAGAGAATCAGAGTGGCAGAGGGTATTTGAACCGGTAAGTACTGTATATGTTATTATATTGTTTTAACACCATTTTTTTTTTAACCACTTAAGGACCACAGGTTTTTACCCCCCTAGTGACCAGGCCCTTTTTTACAAATCGGCACTCCACAACTTTAGCGGTTTATCGCTCGGTCATGCAACTTACCACCCAAATGAATTTTACCTCCTTTTCTTCTCACTAATAGAGCTTTCATTTGGTGGTATTTTATTGCCGCTGACATTTTTACTTTTTTTGTTATTAATCGAAATTTAACGATTTTTTTGCAAAAAAATGACATTTTTCACTTTCAGCTGTAAAATTTTGCAAAAAAAACGACATCCATATATACATTTTTCGCCAAATTTATTGTTCTACATGTCTTTGATAAAAAAAAAAATGTTTGGGCAATAAAAAATTGGTTTGGGTAAAAGTTATAGCATTTGCAAACTATGGTACAAAAATGTGAATTTCCGCTTTTTGAAACAGCTCTGACTTTCTGAGCACCTGTCATGTTTCCTGAGGTTCTACAATGCCCAGACAGTAGAAACACCCCACAAATGACCCCATTTCGGAAAGTAGACACCCTAAGGTATTCGCTGATGGGCATAGTGAGTTCATAGAACTTTTTATTTTTTGTCACAAGTTAGCGGAAAATGATGATGATTTATTTTTTTTATTTTTTTCTTACAAAGTCTCATATTCCACTAACTTGCGACAAAAAATAAAAAATTCTAAAAACTTGCCATGCCCCTCACGGAATACCTTGGGGTGTCTTCTTTCCAAAATGGGGTCACTTGTGGGGTAGTTATACTGCCCTGGCAATTTAGGGGCCCAAATGTGTGAGAAGAACTTTGCAATCAAAATGTGTAAAAAATGACCGGTGAAATCCGAAAGGTGCACTTTGGAATATGTGCCCCTTTGCCCACCTTGGCAGCAAAAAAGTGTGACACATCTGGTATCGCCGTACTCAGGAGAAGTTGGGGAATGTGTTTTGGGGTGTCATTTTACATATACCCATGCTGGGTGAGAAAAATATCTTGGTCAAATGCCAACTTTGTATAAAAAAATGGGAAAAGTTGTCTTTTGCCAAGATATTTCTCTCACCCAGCATGGGTATATGTAAAATGACTCCCCAAAACACATTCCCCAACTTCTCCTGAGTACGGCGATACCAGATGTGTCACACTTTTTTGCAGCCAAGGTGGGCAAAGGGGCACATATTCCAAAGTGCACCTTTCGGATTTTGCAGGCCATTTTTTACACATTTTGATTGCAAGGTACTTCTCACACATTTGGGCCCCTAAATTGCCAGGGCAGTATAACTACGCCACAAGTGACCCCATTTTGGAAAGAAGACACCCCAAGGTATTCCGTGAGGGGCATGGCGAGTTCCTGGAATTTTTTATTTTTTGTCACAAGTTAGCGGAAAATGATGATTTTTTATTTTTTATCTTTTTTCCTTACAAAGTCTCATATTCCACTAACTTGCGACAAAAAATAAAAAATTCTAGGAACTCGCCATGCCCCTCACGGAATACCTTGGGGTGTCTTCTTTCCAAAATGGGGTCACTTGTGGCGTAGTTATACTGCCCTGGCAATTTAGGGGCCCATATGTGTGAGAAGTACTTTGCAATCAAAATCTGTAAAAAATGACCGGTGAAATCCGAAAGGTGCACTTTGGAATGTGTGCCCCTTTGCCCACCTTGGCAGCAAAAAAGTGTCACACATCTGGTATCTCCGTACTCAGGAGAAGTTGGGGAATGTGTTTTGGGGTGTCATTTTACATATACCCATGCTGGGTGAGAGAAATATCTTGGCAAAAGACAACTTTTCCCATTTTTTTATACAAAGTTGGCATTTGACCAAGATATTTTTCTCACCCAGCATGGGTATATGTAAAATGACACCCCAAAACACATTCCCCAACTTCTCCTGAGTACGGCGATACCAGATGTGTCACACTTTTTTGCTGCCAAGGTGGGCAAAGGGGCACATATTCCAAAGTGCACCTTTCGGATTTTGCAGGGCATTTTTTACACATTTTGATTGCAAAGTTCTTCTCACACATTTGGGCCCCTAAATTGCCAGGGCAGTATAACTACGCCACAAGTGACCCCATTTTGGAAAGAAGACACCCCAAGGTATTCCGTGAGGGGCATGGCGAGTTCCTAGAATTTTTTATTTTTTGTCGCAAGTTAGTGGAATATGAGACTTTGTAAGGAAAAAAGAAAAAAAAAGAAAAATCATCATTTTCCGCTAACTTGTGACAAAAAATAAAAAATTCTAGGAACTCGCCGTGCCCCTCACGGAATACCTTGGGGTGTCTTCTTTCCAAAATGGGGTCACTTGTGGCGTAGTTATACTGCCCTGGCAATTTAGGGGCCCAAATGTGTAAGAAGTACCTTGCAATCAAAATCTGTAAAAAATGGCCGGTGAAATCCGAAAGGTGCACTTTGCAATATGTGCCCCTTTGCCCACCTTGGAAGCAAAAAAGTGTCACACATGTGGTATCGCCGTACTCAGGAGAAGTTGGGGAATGTGTTTTGGGGTGTCATTTTACATATACCCATGCTGGGTGAGAGAAATATCTTGGCAAAAGACAACTTTTCCCATTTTTTTATACAAAGTTGTCTTTTGCCAAGATATTTCTCTCATCCAGCATGGGTATATGTAAAATGACACCCCAAAACACATTCCCCAACTTCTCCTGAGTACGGCGATACCACATGTGTGACACTTTTTTGCAGCCTAGATGCGCAAAGGGGCCCAAATTCCTTTTAGGAGGGCATTTTTAGACATTTGGATCCCAGACTTCTTCTCACACTTTCGGGCCCCTAAAAAGCCAGGGCAGTATAAATACCCCACATGTGACCCCACTTTGGAAAGAAGACACCCCAAGGTATTCAATGAGGGGCATGGCGAGTTCCTAGAATTTTTATTTTTTTTGCATAAGTTAGCGGATATTGATTTTTTTTTGTTTTTTTCCTCACAAAGTCTCACTTTCCGCTAACTTAGGACAAAAATTTCAATCTTTCATGGACTCAATATGCCCCTCACGGAATACCTTGGGGTGTCTTCTTTCCGAAATGGGGTCACATGTGGGGTATTTATACTGCCCTGGCTTTTTAGGGGCCCTAAAGCGTGAGAAGAAGTCTGGAATATAAATGTCTAAAAATGTTTACGCATTTGGATTCCGTGAGGGGTACGGTGCGTCCATGTGAGATTTTATTTTTTGACACAAGTTAGTGGAATATGAGACTTTGTAAGAAAAAACAAAAACAAACAAAAAATTTCCGCTAACTTGTGCCAAAAAAAATGTCTGAATGGAGCCTTACCAGGGTGGGGTGATCAATGACAGGGGGGTGATCACCCATATAGACTCCCTGATCACCCCCCTGTCATTGATCACCGCCCCTGTAAAGCTCCATTCAGACATCCGCATGATTTTTACGGATCCATGGATACATGGATCGGATCCACAGAACGCATGCGGACATCTGAATGGAGCCTTACAGGGGGGTTATCAATGACAGGGGGTGATCAGGGTAATCAGGGTGATCACCCCCCTGTCACTGACCACCCCCCCTGTAAGGCTCCATTCAGACATCCGCATGATTTTTTACGGATCCATGGATACATGTATCGGATCCACAGAACGCATGCGGACGTCTGAATGGAGCCTTACAGGGGGGTTATCAATGACAGGGGGTGATCAGGGTAATCAGGGTGATCACCCCCCTGTCATTGATCACCCCCCCTGTAAAGCTCCATTCAGACATCCGCATGATTTTTTACGGATCCATGGATACATGTATCGGATCCACAGAACGCATGCGGACGTCTGAATGGAGCCTTACAGGGGGGTTATCAATGACAGGGGGTGATCAGGGTAATCAGGGTGATCACCCCCCTGTCACTGACCACCCCCCCTGTAAGGCTCCATTCAGACATCCGCATGATTTTTTACGGATCCATGGATACATGGATCGGATCCACAGAACGCATGCGGACGTCTGAATGGAGCCTTACAGGGGGGTTATCAATGACAGGGGGTGATCAGGGTAATCAGGGTGATCACCCCCCTGTCATTGATCACCCCCCCTGTAAAGCTCCATTCAGACATCCGCATGATTTTTTACGGATCCATGGATACATGTATCGGATCCACAGAACGCATGCGGACGTCTGAATGGAGCCTTACAGGGGGGTTATCAATGACAGGGGGTGATCAGGGTAATCAGGGTGATCACCCCCCTGTCACTGATCACCCCCCCTGTAAGGCTCCATTCAGACATCCGCATGATTTTTTACGGATCCATGGATACATGGATCGGATCCACAAAACGCATGCGGACGTCTGAATGGAGCCTTACAGGGGGGTTATCAATGACAGGGGGTGATCAGGGTAATCAGGGTGATCACCCCCCTGTCACTGATCACCCCCCCTGTAAAGCTCCATTCAGACATCCGCATGATTTTTTACGGATCCATGGATACATGTATCGGATCCACAAAACGCATGCGGACGTCTGAATGGAGCCTTACAGGGGGGTTATCAATGACAGGGGGTGATCAGGGTAATCAGGGTGATCACCCCCCTGTCACTGATCACCCCCCCTGTAAAGCTCCATTCAGACATCCGCATGATTTTTTACGGATCCATGGATACATGTATCGGATCCACAAAACGCATGCGGACGTCTGAATGGAGCCTTACAGGGGGGTTATCAATGACAGGGGGTGATCAGGGTAATCAGGGTGATCACCCCCCTGTCACTGATCACCCCCCCTGTAAGGCTCCATTCAGACATCCGCATGTGTTTTGTGGATCCGATCCATGTATCCATGGATCCGTAAAAAATCATGCGGATGTCTGAATGGAGCCTTACAAGGGGGGTGATCAATGACAGGGGGTGATCAGGGAGTGTATATGGGTGATCACCCGCCTGTCATTGATCACCCCCCTGTCATTGATCACCTCCCTGTAAGGCTCCATTCAGACATCCGCATGATTTTTTACGGATCCATGGATCGGATCCACAAAACGCATGCTGACGTCTGAATGGAGCCTTACAGGGGGGTTATCAATGACAGGGGGTGATCAGGGTAATCAGGGTGATCACCCCCCTGTCACTGATCACCCCCCCTGTAAGGCTCCATTCAGACATCCGCATGATTTTTTACGGATCCATGGATACATGGATCGGATCCACAAAACGCATGCGGACGTCTGAATGGAGCCTTACAGGGGGGTTATCAATGACAGGGGGTGATCAGGGTAATCACCCCCCTGTCACTGATCACCCCCCCTGTAAGGCTCCATTCAGACATCCGCATGATTTTTTACGGATCCATGGATCGGATCCACAAAACGCATGCGGACGTCTGAATGGAGCCTTACAGGAGGGTTATCAATGACAGGGGGGTGATCAGGGAGTGTATATGGGTGATCACCCGCCTGTCATTGATCACCCCCTGTAAGGCTCCATTCAGACGTCCGCATGTGTTTTGCGGATCCGATCCATGTATCCATGGATCCGTAAAAATCATGCGGACGTCTGAATGGAGCCTTACAGGGAAGTGATCAATGACAGGGGGTGATCAGGGAGTGTATATGGGTGATCACCCGCCTTTCATTGATCACCCCCCTGTAAGGCTCCATTCAGACGTCCGTATGCTTTTTGCGGATCCGATCCATGTATCCGTGGATCCGTAAAAATCATACGGACGTCTGAACGGAGCCTGACAGGGGGGGTGATCAATGACAGGGCGGTGATCAATGACAGGGGGTGATCAGGGAGTGTATATGGGTGATCACCCGCCTGTCATTGATCACCCCCCTGTAAGGCTCCATTCAGACGTCCGTATGCTTTTTGCGGATCCGATCCATGTATCCGTGGATCCGTAAAAATCATGCGGACGTCTGAACGGAGCCTGACAGGGGGGGTGATCAATGACAGGGCGATGATCAATGACAGGGGGGTGATCAGGGAGTTTATATGGGGTGATCAGGGGTTTATAAGGGGTTAATAAGTGACGGGGGGGGGGGGGGTGTAGTGTAGTGTTTGGTGCGACTGTACTGACCTACCTGAGTCCTCTGGTGGTCGATCCTAACAAAAGGGACCACCAGAGGACCAGGTAGGAGGTATATTAGACGCTGTTATGAAAACAGCGTCTAATATACCTGTTAGGGGTTAAAAAATTCGGATCTCCAGCCTGCCAGCGAGCGATCGCCGCTGGCAGGCTGGAGATCCACTCGCTTACCTTCCGTTCCTGTGAGCGCGCGCGCCTGTGTGCGCGCGTTCACAGGAAATCTCGGCTCACGCGAGATGACGCCAATCGGCGTTAGCGTAGCCTGGGAGAGCCGCCGCGATGACGCCTTTCGGCGTTACAGTTGCGGCAAGCGGTTAACTTGGACAATCTATTATTTTTTTTATAAAATAGGAAATCATACAATGTATGTAAAATTCTTCCTTTCTTATACTTGTGCAGTTGACCCTTGTCTGTAGAATGGTATAGCCCACGGATCAGTCCTGTGTAATGCATCCACGAGACAATGGATTTGTAATATACTTACCTGTCTGGGCGCCTTAGCCTCGGCATGGCCGCAGTGGGAGAGACGCGCTACTAAGCCACGCCCCCTGGTGAAGCAAGAGCATCCTTTGCAACAAGATGCATTGCTCTGTTTCTCCCCACAGCAGGCATGTGCTAGGGGAGACTATATCATCCATTTCTGGATGATGCAGTGGGCTGATTGCACAGCTGCTCTATTACTGTGTGCTAGTATTTCTGAGTAATGGAGCATCAATGGACAAGTCAATGGACCTATCAGGTTCTGATCCAGGGACTCGGCGCTCTATTTAAATCCCTTCCTGGCCATACACCAGTGCCAGTGATAGTCTCTGACTCACTAGCTGTGTTCCTTGTTCCTGTGCTTATTGGATTGCTTGTTCCTCTAACCCTAGCTTGTCTTCTTGTTTGGTACTGCGTTGTCTGTCTGTTTCTGATCTCGGCTTGTCTTCTGACCACTCTCTGTCTCTTGTTTGCGTACAACTCTGGGATTGTGTTTGTCTGTCTGTTGTTTGGCCGTCTCTGCACTTTAATAGCTTAGGGATGGTTGACCAGTTGCGGTCTAGCTATCTAGGGCTTGTCCTGCAAGTGCGTAGGGAAAGAGGCCTGTTTCTAGCCTTAGGGCTCACCGTCCTTGTCTGTCCCTAGCTACAGTCGTAACAGGATAAGGACAGAACATGATGTCAGTCCTGTGGTCATGTTCACCTAGACACCCAGACAGTGTTACCTGAATGCCAGGGTCACATGATGTGTGTGGGTCACATGACAGATGCCATGTTTAGCACTATACCGTGCTGAATTGTGCACATAGGCTACCGGTATGAGACAAGTATGTGAGCAGAATTTTAAATACCCATATATTCCAAAATTGTACAATTTCTTATTCTATGAACAAATAAATGAAAGAATAAAACTGGAATAGTCCATTAAACATTGGTGAAGAAATCAGTCAAGGGGCTCAAGACTCACACTTAAATTGCAGTCATAAGTAAAAAGATGACATGGTTGGATGAAAGAAAGACAGTATTCAATACCCTAAGACTTAGATAATATCTCATCCTGCCTTTGTCATGTACATGCTTGTTAAAAAAAAAAAAGCCATTGCACAACACAAAAGCAGGCCAGCGCTGCTCTTAGGTGTCAAGGAAAACCCTGTCTTCTATTACAACCACGTTATAGACAGTTTGATCTGTGCCACTTACCATAGGAACATTAACTATGTGGTAATGGCAATATATCTAGGAAGCACCGCAGCATTGTATTGTCATCCACATATATAACATAATACTAGTTGTCTTAGAGACAGTCAAAATGTAAACAGGGTGCTAGACATTCAAGACTGTAAGCCATAAAATGAGGTGATTCATGGATTACACCTTCTGCTATTTCTAAAGGTGATGTCTACTTTCCACTAATGCTTCCACTCAAACTTACTTGAATAGTGACAGTAATGTCAGGTATAGAAGTGGAGGGGGCCAAGTCAGGTAGAACCATCACTTATCAGGGATGGTATGGACCTGTACACGGTTCCCTCTTCTCAGATGCATTCATTATGGCAAATAAAGGAGGGCTAAACAGGTCATTTGATCATCCTTTGACATGGAAGGATTGAGGGGGAAGGGGTGTGGACCCTGCTCTGAGAATAAGTTTTTATTTTTGCCATGTAGTTCAGTTATCTGTACTTATAGTCATTTGTGAAGTGTCACTGGAAATGGTTAAAATCAATGTTCACCTGGACAACCAAATAATTCTATTGCTTCAGTTCATCAAAAATGAAAATTAACACAACTTTGCAAATGCTCCATTAGAAACCCCTTACCAATGTATATCTACAACACATATGCAGACCTATGTAGCTCCATGGTAACAGACTACAAACATACTGTGTAGTCTGATCCTGCATTCACCGTCTCCTCTATCTCTCTCTTATTTTCTGCTAATATGTAGGTAAGAAATAGAGAATAATTAGAAAGAACTAACTGCAGGATCTGGCTTCACACATTTTATTTCTTTATCTGTTACCATGAAGATGCATAGTTCTGCCTTGGTGCAGTAGACATAAAACAGTAAAAAATTCGTAATGAAAAATATCAGATTTTTATTTTTTCCAGTTTAGATGCTTTGCTGCAAAGTGGACATATGCCTTAACAGCTGTTACGCTTCTGTGTGGGAGGGATACACCACACCGAGCATAGCAGGAAAGGAAAATGGACACCTCCTAGTGAAAACCCTAACCAAAATCCTGACAGACTACCACTATGAACAGACCCCAAAGGTAGGTGAGTTCATACGCAGGAATACCTAGAGTCATATCAAGCCCTATAGGACTCTGGTACTAATGGCAGGGACGAGACTACCTGTTCGTCCAAAAGGAAGGATAAACAGGAGTCTCCTTCAGGCCTAATACAAACAATAGGGAAATGAAACACACAGAACCCAAACAAAATACAAAAGGGAAAGGAAAGACTTAACTTCAAAGGAGCAATGGAAGCACCAGGAACTTAGCCGAGATCCAACTTCTAACATCTATCCAAAAGTCCAAACAGAAGCTATAAACCGCACAGCATTGTGGGAGAAGCAACTATACATAGAGAAGGGTAAATTACCCTAATAGACACACCTGGGAAAAGGAGGTGTGGCAAAGACCAGAAACAAAACAGACGTCATTTGATACAAATGGAAACCATGTCAGATCAAACCACGTGTTGCAAGTCTCACCGATCTACTGCCACCTGTCGCGGGAACGTCTGTGACAACAGCTTCTGGATCACGCATAGATTTTAAACGTCCAGACGGTCTATGCTTATCTTTGCAAGGATGGTCCTGAATGGCCTTACAGAGTGAGCAGCTGCGCACCAATCATGGAGGAGCCTGAAGACAGGGACAGTTTTATACCATCACTGCCTTTATACCAGCGATGGAGCAGAGAGCTCAATGTGCGCTGTATATACAGATCAGGAAGCGGCAATCCCACTACTTCCTGCTATGCTGCCAGTGATCACAAGGGGTCAGGTGTCTGTATGAGCTGCCGGGTCTAAGTGCAACGGGCGCCTCCCCCTAGGGCCCTCTATAATGCAACCCAGGTGTAGGTATGCAGAGTGGTATAGTGCAGCCTAAAATGTCCCTTTATGTGTGTCACGGTGCTCCTACCTGAATACTGGGCCCCAGGCTTTGGCTCTGAAGCAATAAATGGGGGGAATAATTGAGGAATTTGCAAGAAAAATTTAGTCAAACAGCAGTTTTACTTTGCATAAACATTCTCTAAAACGGTTTACATACTTTGTCTTGGTCCCAGCAGGCTTTAGCATTAAAACTGGCAGGCAAACTCGACTCTGCTACATCTGTTTCTCTCTGGCTCTGCTGTACTGACAGGCTGACTGTGTGACCTTGCTTTTTCTTGAATGCTGCACTTCTCTTTGTATGGTCTGTCTCTAGATTAGGCCAGGGAACTTCCCTCCTGGCTCCTGTGGCTCTAAGCTTTGGCCTCCATGGCCAGCAGAGCTTAGGGTGCTCTGGCTGGCTTTGCACACCTGTCCCCAGCAGGGGATAAACTAGACAACTCTCCCTGGTCCCCACCCTTCCTGCAGGAAGTAGGACTAGCCCACTCCTCCACAGAGGAAGGGGGGAGTTGGCATGGAAGGTTCCATTCTATCTACATACAGCTTTGCCATATTTGCTGCCACCTGCTGGTGAACCAGGCACATTACATATGAACATAACAGAATAGGAATGCACAGTGTGGTGAACCTGGGACAGAATGCCTAGATGTCATTAATGTTAGCAGACACAGATAGAAGCCAGGTGCAGGAGTGGTATTTCCCCCGTAACTGGGGTTACTATGTCCAGTTATAGGAGAAATTAACAAGGATTGTTATATCACCTTATGTGAGACACAAAATGTAAAAAAAAAAAAAAAAGATAGCAAGAACAAATTTTAAAAATGAAACTACCAGACCACAGCTTCTAGCCCCACTCCCCAACTATAACCTATACAACCCTATATCAAAATAAACATGATGAAAAGAGAACATCATTTAAAAAAAAGGATTTTTGTTACACTTTAAAAAATTCCCCTCTTTTAACATTTTACTGGGTATAAAAAATAGAAATACTAAAATAAAAATGATAAAATAAAGCCATGTATCACCGAAAAAATGCAGATTTGGCGATCTTTGTTCTTGGTAATAATGAGGGTATCAGCGGTTGGACCACACTTAACTTATTTTTATGAGTTTTAGGTTGACTACACCTCAAAGCCCGTTCACAAGACAACAAATAATTTTTTTACAATTTTATTCCGTGTGATCATTATAATAGTTATTCAGTATAAATGTGAACATTATAAATTATAACATTATTGGTTATTGGTAATGAAAATTGGTTGTTGATACATTGAAATTAGCTATTTGTAAAATTGTCAAATGCAAATTGTCAATACCTGCTCCCCAACACAGCTGCTGTGAGGACGAGTTTGTCTGGAGCTCCACTTGAGCCAGGGACACTGCCGAGCCATGCAGCTCGATGGGAGTTGCAAAAACAGCTGCACAATAGTAAGAAACAGAGCTCATACTCATTATCTACTTGAAACAAACTTTTCTCTACACTATTGTGAGGAGGAAGGAGTCGTGGTCTCCTATCCTATCAATTGTGAGGATCCCAGTGGTCAACCTCTTGCCAACCTATCTATTGATGAATAAGTAATGAATGTTATCTGCTGGAATACCCCTTGCTACACTTCTGCTAGAAGTGGACCCAATATGGACTTTGTTGCAGGAAGTTTACAGGTCTCAGTTCCCGGAGCAGCCTTGGATTGGTGGCAGTAGCACAAAACGTAGTCAGGAGATAGCCAGGAGTTAACAGTCGCAAGATAACACTAAATGGGGAGATAGGTCAAAGTCAGGATCAAAACTAAAGCTGATTACCAGAAATGTAAGGCCTAAGGATAGATCTCAGGAAACAAACAGAAAGAGAGTCAAAGACAAGCTGAGGTCAAGAACCCGATCAGAAACACACTGAAACAAACAGGCTGAAAAGGCCTGCAAGTAAACACCCCACGGTATCACCAGTCAATTATTGAATGATCAGACTGAGTGTATATAGCAGCCCCAAAAAGTTCACCCAAAACAGAGATAAGAACCAGGAAAGATTATCCTCTGCTTTACTGCAGCAGAGGATGGGGAACAAAAGAGACAGAACTACACAAGAACTTGAGGACGTAAAGTGCTGCCCATAATTATTCATACTCCTGGCAAATTTTGACTTAAAGTTACTTTTATTCAACCAGCATGTAATCTTTTGACTGGACATGACATAGGTGTCTCCCAAAAGATAATAAGACGATGTACAAGAGGCATTATTGTGGAAAAAAAAACATTTCTCAGCTTTTTTTACATTTGAGCAAAAAATACAAGATGTTCCGCACTGTGGAAAATCTCAGAGGATGTGGTCGAAAGCCAAAAGTGACACCTGTGCTGGCCAGGAGGATAGAGAGGTGAAAAAGAATCCAAGGATCACCACCAAGGCCATCTTGGTGAATCTGGGAACTGCTGGTGGCAATGTCTCAAGGCAGACAATCCAAAAGACACTGCACAATGCAGACCAAGGAGGACGCCACTTGTCCAGATAATAAGGCACACAAAAGCTCACTTGGCCTTTGCAAAAGCTCATCTGGACAAAGAAGAAGACTTCTGGTCTTCTGTGTTATGGTCAGATGAAACAAAAATTGAATTGTTTGGTCACAATGATGTTTCCTTCATTTGGCGTAAAAAAAGGAGAAGGCTTCAACCCAAAGAACACCATCCCCACTGTCAAACATGGTGGTGGGAACCTAATGCTTTGGGGGTTTTTTTTCAGCCAATGGACCAGGGAACCTAATCACAGTAAACTGCACCATGAAAAAGGAGCAATACATGAGGATTCTCAACGACAACATCAGGCAGTCTGCAGAGAAACTTGGCGTTGGGCACCAGTGGACATTTCAGCATGACAATGACCCAAAACACACAGCAAAAGTGGTGAAGAAATGGTTAGCAAACAACAACATTATCATTTTGGAGTGGCCCAGACAGAGTCCAGACTAGAATCCAATTGAGAATCTGTGGAGGGAGCTAAAGATCAGGGTGATGGCAAGAAGACCCTCCAACCTAAAAGATTTGGAGCTCATTGCTAAAGATGAATGGGCAAAAATACCTGTGGAGACATGCAAAAAGCTGGTCTGCAATTATAGGAAGCGTTTGATTGCTGTAATAGCTAATAAAGGCTTTTCTATTGATTATTGAGAAGGGTATGAATAATTTTGGACTGGACACTTTTTGCTCAAATGTAAATAAAAGCTGAGAAATGTTTTTTTTCCACAATAATGCCTCTTGTACATATCTTATTATCTTTTGGGAGACACCTATGTCATTTCCCATCAAAAAATTACTTGCTGGTTGAATAAAAATAGTAACTTTAAGTCAAAATTTGCCAGGGGTATGAATAATTATGGGCAGCACTGTATATAAAGCATGTATTACATAGGCTGTATGAGCAAGTGATTGTCGGGAGGGAAGCGTTTCCTCTGAGTAATCGCCTGCTCATTAGTGGAGGAGACCGCTGCTATTACATGCAGTGATCTCCTCTGCAGCATGGGGAGGAGCGATTGCTATGCCTTCATTCGTCCCCATGCTGTATAGTGGTTTGCCGTGGCAGAACGTGATTAGACACCACGATCTGCTGCCTGCAAACAATGATTTTTAAGTGTGCTTAAAAATCACAACTGCCCAATGAACAAGCATTTGCTCATTCATCGGGCAATCGGCAGCAGTATTACACTGCAAGATGATTCCTAACAGACGAATGCTCGTTAGCGATCATCTAGCAAAAAAGTGCCAGGTGTAATACAGCCTTAACACCCTAATTAAAATTATGATGCGTAAAAAGACTTGCATACTTGTCCACTTTCACGGAAATTCCAAGAGGCTCCCAGAAAAATTGGAGACCCCTATCATCATTGTTAGGTAAAGCGGGAGTGGCCTATCTTAAAAGGGGCATGGATTATGAAAGGGTTGTGTGTATTCACACTGCTCTCCCTGAAGCCTCTGGAAAACAATTGACAGGTATAATGAAGTGCTACTGTCGCTGCAACAACTGCCTATTATTTCTAGGATTACGGAAGAATGAAGGTCTTTTCTGCTTTGTGTATTTACACCAGGGCCTAAAATAACATACATAGTAACATAGTAAATAAGGCCGAAAAAAGACATTTGTCCATCCAGTTAGACCTGTCATCCTGCAAGTTGATCCAGAGGAAGGCAAAAAAAAAACACAGAAGAGTGAAACCAGAGAGGCTGTCAGCTCACATCACGTGTGCATAAAAATGGGGAAAAAACAGGCTGGCCCGAAGCTTTGCAAATGGTGGGCAGTTGAGGCCAGGGTTGCCAACTGCCCAGAAATGTATGGACAGTCCATAAAAATAGGTGACTTTTTCCTGCCTGTAAAAAAAAAAATGAACGCACATTGCCGTGTTCGTGTTTTGGAGCCTTATGGAACAGGAGAATGGAAAGGCTGAAGAACAGAAAGGACGGATTCGGCACATAACTGAGCCGAACGGAGACTACGGGCCCCATAGACTATAATTGGGTCCGTTAGATTTCCGCTCAGGGGAAGATTTTCTTAAAGCGGAGACAAAAGTCCTGCATGCAGTCAATTCCATTCGGAAAGGAAAGGCTGAACGGTGATGTGAACTCAGCCTTAGAACTAGCCTTGCATCTCACCTGGATGCAGAGATCTCATTACTCCAATTGCTCTGTTAGATTGATTTCAAGCTGGCAGCTTAGGCAGCGTGCACTTTCTGAGGGCTTGTCCTTTCTACTTCAGCTGGTGGCAGTTGAAGGATGGAACTGAGAATGTACTTCTGTCTCAGTAAGCAGGACAGAGAAATTAGAAAAAGAGCAAACAGCAGGTGGCGCTATACAGATAGCTAGTTTGAAAATTTAGAATATTTTTATGTGGAACTTAAGGCTTTTACATGGGGTGATTAAGGCCTGAATGATTGCTCTTATGAACGATCATTCCTGATAATTACCCACTTGTAAACTTGTCAAGTGATCAAACAATGAATGATAATTTGTTGATTGCATCTTTTATGTGGACATACAGAGAGTAAGGACAGTAAACTAGATACTCTCTATCAGTGCTCATTATAAGTAATTTACTTGTCCTTGTTAAAGGACCCAATATTAGCTGAACTATACAATCTATACATGCAAGTTGCAGGTCTAGACATTTCTTTTTGCCACCAGTAAAAATAGGCGGCATTTATAATAAATTTGATGCAGTCTGGATGACTCCCCTCTATAACTGTCGCAGTATACCCCAGGTTGAGATGCAAATGGAAACACATCTAGGTTCCCTGTTTACATGCATAGACAGATGGGTTAGGAATGTGTAATGTTAGTGCAAGCATGTTCTGCAGTAATTATATAGAATTGAATCAATTACAACATATCCCACCCAGACATTTTCTATAGGACAAATCTGCTAAAAGCAGAGACTAATTATACCCTTTCCTAGACGGAGATAATGAATGTTGTATCCCAAAGTGTACCTGGAATTCTCTTCAGTGGGCCTCAACCAAGCTTGCCAACCAAAATTCTTCTTTTTTCTGGACAACGTATAAAAAAATCACAGGCAGCCAACATTTTTTCAGACAAATTAGAAAACCATAACAAATGATAAAGATTATAACTCATACATGTCTATAACTCAATATACTGGAAATAACTCATTACCAGCATTTACTGTGAGCTGTAAAATGATAAAAATTACCACCAAAATAATCTAGTCAACTACCACCTGCCCCCAAAAAATCACGAACACATCCATTTTTCTGTATTAGCTTTGAGTAAAATGTAAAAGGCTACCGGGTTAATAATGGCAGTGATCTTATATGGACCAATAAATCTTGGATCCAACTTCCAAGAAGGTACTTTCAACTTAATGCTTCTTGTGGACAGCCACACAGAATCACCCACTCTCAGGTCCGGACCATTCATACGTCTCTTGTCAGCCATACATTTATACTTGTTGCCCATTTTTTCCGGATTATTTTGAATTTTTAACCAAATAGATGACAAAGAAGAGTAAAATCGTTCCTCTTCAGGTATACCAGAGGTCTCCGTACCAGAAAATGTGCCAAATTGCAGGTGAAACCCATATGCACCAAAAAACAGCGACTTATCAGTGGACTCCTGTCTATGGTTATTTATGGCAAACTCATCTAAAGACATAAATGAGGACCACTCCTGGTTCTCCGAGATAAAACATCTCAAAAAAGTCTCCAGATTCTGGTTAGTGCGTTCAGTCTGTCCGTTTGACTGAGGATGAAAGGCCGAAGAGAAGGACAATTGTATCCCCACACGAGTACAGACACCACATCAGAAGGAATACCATGTAATTTTTACGATGTTGTCGACAAACACTTGTTCAAGAGTCTTAGCATTAGGTAAACCAGGCAATGCTATAAAGTGCGCCATCTTACTTAAGAGATCAACAACCAGCCACCAGAATCTACGAGAGATGAGATCAACAGTGGATCGGTTCCCAGGATGACCTGTGATAACCGTACAGTGATGTTCCTCAAACACTTTGTGACGTAATTTAGAAGGAACAAACAACTTCCCCGGAGAACAAGTATTCAGGGCATCTCCCTGGGCCTCCATCACCTCTGCCTCAAGGTCGGGATATAGGGCGGATAAAACTACCCTCCTCAGACAATATCGGACCAGGATCTTCTGAATCACTAGCCCCCCCCCCCCCCAGGAAAGCTACGTGACAAAGCATTAGCCTTGACATTCTTGACCCCAGGGCGATAGCTGACAATGAAATCTGGTAAAAAAACAACAACCATCTGGCCTGCCTTGGTTTCAGTCGCTTAGCCGACTCCAAGTAAGCCAAATTTTTATGATTGGTAAGCACAGTAATAGGATTAATTTCTCTCTTCAACCAATGACGCCACTCCTCAAAAGCCAACTTGATGGCCAGCAACTCTCTTTTACCCACGTCAAAATTTCTCTCTGGGGCCGAGAGTTTCTTAGAGAAGCATGCACATGGGCGCCATTTACTAGGTGAAGGACCCTGCGACAAGACTGCTCCTACCCCTACCTCAGGTGCGTCAACCTCCACAATTAATGGCTGTGACACATCTGGTTGCACCAGTATAGGAGCAGAAGCAAAACTATCCTTTACCGCTGAAAAAGCTTTTAATGCCACATCAGACCAGGTTGAGACATCCAAACCCTTCCTTGTCATGTCCGTTAAAGGTGTAACCACAGACTAGTAGTTCAAAATTAATTTACGGTAAGCGCTTTCAAATTTTCAGGTCGATCCCAGTCCAACACAGCATGGACCTTTTCTGGATAGATACAAAAACCTGAAGATGAGAGAAGTGTCAGAACCTCCCAGGGAGCCAGTAGTGGGATGAGGAACCCACTGGCAGTAAGCAGCTGACAGCCCAGAATGCGGTACAAGTTTAGGGATAATCCAAGAGGGGTAGTCAATGTCCAATCCGGGTCGAGGCAGGCAGCGAAGGTTCAAGGCGGAAGACAGTCCAGAGGTCAGTAGCCGGGAAGGATACAAAGAAACAACAGGCAATAGAAGGATCTGCAGGGAGGCTAGGTGTTCACCATAAGGTGGAATAACTCAGCAATGAACCAGAGCTCAGGCCAGGTCTTTATAGCCAGGGAAGGTAGGAACCACCCTCCCCAGGAACCAATGGCAGGCGAGGAAGGTGGAAGGTGTGTACTGGGAATCTCCCTCAGCAAGGCTCACACCTGACAGCCGGATAATGCAGGAACTCTATGCACCCGGAAATGTGCGAGCAGCCTGTGTACTGCGCACACGCCGTGCACCCGCACCTCGGGCACCAGGTGTTCTACCGAGCTGAAGGGGAACCCATGCCCTGCGCCGTGCCCGTGGTCCCAGAGTAGGGGTAACACCCCCTGCTTCCTGACAGAGCCCCCCACCAAGGAGCGGCCTCCGGACGCGACCCTGGGAAGGCCTCTCGGGGTGAGCCCGATGGAACGCCCGCACCTTGGCGGCCGCATGGACATTCCCCAAGGGCTCCTAGGAACGCTCCTCGGGACCGTACCCCTTCCAGTGGATGAGATACTCCAGGACCCCACGCCGGCGGCGGGAGTCCAGGATCTCCTGGACTTCATACTCATCATCGTTATTCACCTGGATGGGAGGTGGTGGAGCAGGTGCCCGGTCCGGGAATGGGTTGGCACGGTGTGGTTTCAACAAGGACACGTGGAATACCGGGTGGATTCCCAGGGAAGTAGGCAACTGGAGCTTGGCTGCAACGTTGTTGACCATACTCACGATCTCAAAGGGACCAAGGTAATGGGGTCCCAGTTTTCGGGAGGGACAGGACAGCTTGAGGTGCTGTGTGGAAAGCCACACCTTGTCCCCGTCTTTGTACCTGGGGAATTCTGTGCGTCTACGGTCTGCCTGCATCTTGTGCCGCTGCTGAGCGGCCTGGAGTTGTTGCGTTAGGGTCCGCCTCAGTTCTCGTAGGAGCCGGAGCCGTTGAGCCACTTCAGGCACTGGGACATCAAGGGGGAGATCCGGGAGAGTTGCGGGATGATAGCCATAGTTGGCATAGAATGGTGAGAGCCCGGTGGAGGAATGAAGCTGATTGTTGAAGGAAAATTCAGCGAAGGGGAGATGGCTCACCCAGTCGTCTTGTAGATGGGATGTGTAACAGCGAAGGAACTGTTCGAGAGTTTGGTTGGTCCTTTCGGTCTGCCCATTGGACTGGGGGTGATAGGCAGAAGACAGGCTGCGAGTGATATGAAGGCTACGGCAAAACTGGGTCCAAAAGCGGGAGGTGAATTGTGAGCCCCGGTCTGAGACGATGGAATCAGGGAGCCCGTGCAACCGGAACACGTGTTGGAGGAACAACTCTGAGGTTTTTTTGGCCGTCGGGAGACCGGAGGTCGGAATGAAGCGGGACATCTTGGTACATCTGTCCACCACCACCATGATGGTGGTACAGGCTTGTGAAGGCGGTAAGTCCACAATGAAATCCATGGCTATGTTGCGCCATGGAAGGGTTGGCACTGGCAGAGGCTGTAATAACCCAACAGGTTTTGAGGTGGGACGTTTGTAGAGTGCACACACGGAACAAGACTCTATGAAGGAGCGTACGTCGGCTGCCAAAGAGGGCCACCAAAACTGACGTAGGATGCATTCCATGGTGTTGCGCCTACCTCGGTGGCCTGCTGTGGGGTGGTCATGGTGATGCTGTAGTACAGGCAGTCGCTGGGAGACTGGGACGTAGATCCACTGTTGGTGGTAACAAAGCCCCTGCTTCATTGGCAGATGGGCTGCCTCCTCTGGAGCTGGCATGCTGGCCCGTCGGATCCTCTCGATCAAGGAGTGTTGGGTGGCTAGAAAGTATGCGGCTGGCAGGATCGGTTCCGGAGGTGCAGGATCGGCCTCGGAGGAGCACATACGGGACAAGGCATCAGCCTTGCCGTTCTTGGATCCCGGTCGATAGGTAATCTGGAGGCGAAAACGGGAGAAAAAGAGAGCCCACCTGGCTTGTCGAGGATGCAGTCGCTTGGCACTGCGGAGATATTCGAGGTTGCGATGGTCGGTGTACACCACCACAGGGTTTTCGGCTCCTTCCAGCAAATGTCTCCATTCCTCCAGGGCGTCCTTGATGGCGAGCAGCTCCCTCTCACCCACATCATAGTTGCGTTCGGCCCCGGTGAGTTTGCGGGAATAAAAGGCAACGGGATGGAGAAGCTGCTTCTCCCCTTGGACCTGGGAGAGAACAGCCCCGATAGCCCCCTCGGAGGCATCGGTCTCCAGAAAAAACGGGCAAGAGGCGTCCGGTTGTACCAGTATAGGTGCCTGTGTGAACAGCCTCTTAAGGTGCTGGAATGCCTGTTGGACTTTCGGGGTCCATTCAAACAGGGTGTTGCTCCTGGTCAGAGCAGTGATGGGAGCGCAGATCGCTGAAAAGTTCCGAATGAATCGGCGGTAAAAATTGGCAAAACCAATGAACTGCTGCACCATCCGCCGATTGCGGGGGACAGGCCAATTCTGGACGGCCTGGATCTTCCTGGGGTCCATCTCCACTCGACCTGGGGATAGGATGTAGCCCAGGAACTCAATGGACGAGACTTCGAAGGTGCTTTTTTCAAGCTTGCCATAGAGACTGTGGGTCCGCAGACGCTGGAGCACCGATTTGACATGCCGTTCGTGTTGTGGCAGTGATCTGGAGAAGACAAGGATATCGTCCAGATATACCACAACATGGGTATCCAACAGGTCACGGAAGACGTCATTGATGAAGCACTGAAATGTGGCAGGGGCGTTACAGAGCCCAAAGGGCATGACAAGGTACTCGTAGTGCCCAAACCGTGAGCGGAATGCTGTCTTCCACTCATCCCCCTCCCTGACACGAATCAGATTGTAGGCCCCACGGAGGTCGATCTTGGTGAAGAAACGGGCATCCTTGACTCTGTCCAGCAAGTCGGGAATGAGAGGGAGTGGGTACCGGTTTTTCTTGGTGATGTCGTTCAGGGCCCGGTAATCGACACAGGGCCGGAGACCCCCATCTTTTTTCCCCACAAAGAAGATGCCGGCCCCAACTGGAGAGGTCGAGGGACGGATGAACCCCTTCGCTAGGCTCTCCTCTATGTAGTCCTTCAGGGCCATGGTCTCGGGTTCGGACAGATTGTACAAGCGCCCGTACGGCAGTGGGGCTCCAGGGAGCAGGTCAATGGGGCAATCATAAGGCCTGTGTGGCGGCAAGGCGTCTGCTCCTTTTTTTTCAAAAACGTCTGCATAGTCCCGGTATTTGTCAGGTAGTTTGTGTTCAACGGTGCCCAGAACCGCAGGAGGGCTTGGAGCCGGAGACGCGTGAACAGGAGAACCGGAGGGGGGCGTGAAGGTGATGGAGCCAGAGGTCCAGTTAATCGTGGGGTTGTGTCTCCTAAGCCAGGGGATGCCTAAAATGACTGGAAACAAGGGGGAAGGCACGATGTCCCACACGATCTTCTCAGAATGGTAAAGGCCGATGCGGAGGAACAAGGGATGTGATTCCATGGCGATAGGTCCCGTCTTTAGGGTGCTGCCATCCACCAGATGCAGCTGGGATGGGTTCTTCTTAGGGCGCAACGGGATGCCTAGTTGGGAAGCCAGATCCTTGTCCATAAAACAGCTGCTTGCGCCCGAATCAATGATGGCAGAGAGATCAATATTGTTGTTGCCCAGCTGCAGGGAAACAGGGATGGTGAGATGAGACGAGTTGTTATACATAGGTAGGTTAATGCATACCGTGGGTGTCTCCGGCCTACCTTCGGGAGGTTTGATGGGACAGTCCTTCAGGAAATGGCCCGGTTTTGCGCAATATAAACACAGATGCAAGGTTCTTCTCCTGGTTCTCTCCACCGTGGACAGGGGACCCCGAACAGCCCCGATCTGCATCGGCTCCTCCTGGTTACCGTCTGCTGCCACAGGAACAGGAAGCCTTAAGGGTTCCGACCGGCGCTCCGTTAGAGGCGGGGTCTGTTGTCGCTCCTGTCGTCTTTCCCGGAAGCGGCGATCCAGGTGGGTTACTGAGTCCATCAGGCCCCCCAAGGAGCCCGGCACCCCAATGCGGGCGAGCTCATCCTTGAGCTGCTCGGACAAACCGATGCGGAATTGGTCAATCAAGGCCACCTCGTTCAAGCCCGTATCCGGGGCTACCTCACGGAATTCCATGATGTAATCCTCCACTGGACGTCTGCCCTGGCGGAGGGTGCGCAAGGTACCCCTGGCGGTTGAAGAACGCAGGGGGTCATCATAAAGTCTTTGCATAGCTGCGGCAAAGGACTTCCAAGATGCCAGCACTGGGTCATCGGCTAGTAGGAGTTGGTGCGCCCAGGTCTGGGGAGGCCCTGAGAGCAAGGAAATTGCCGTGCGTACCTTGACGAAGTCCGTGGCATATGTACATGGCTTCAGGGAAAACAACAGCTCGCAGGAGATGATGAAGGAGCGGTACTTCCTCCGATCTCCTGAAAACCGCTCAGGGAGGCTGACTGACGGCTCGCTAGAGACCACTTCCAGGGTGCGCGCCGGCGTAGGGGGAGGCGAGGGTGGTAGCGCGGTGCGCTCTGCGATGCGCTGCTCCTGTGTGGCAACCCTCTGCAGCAGGTGCTCATGACTCGCTTGCATCTCCTGAAAGGCCTGCGTCATGAGGTTAAGTTGCTGGGTCATGGCCGTCATAAGATCCACTGCTTTTGCGGGTTCCATGGTGAAGGCTGAGTTATTATGTCAGAACCTCCCAGGGAGCCAGTAGTGGGATGAGGAACCCACTGGCAGTAAGCAGCTGACAGCCCAGAATGCGGTACAGGTTTAGGGATAATCCAAGAGGGGTAGTCAATGTCCAATCCGGGTCGAGGCAGGCAGCGAAGGTTCAAGGCGGAAGACAGTCCAGAGGTCAGTAGCCGGGAAGGATACAAAGAAACAACAGGCAATAGAAGGATCTGCAGGGAGGCTAGGTGTTCACCATAAGGTGGAATAACTCAGCAATGAACCAGAGCTCAGGCCAGGTCTTTATAGCCAGGGAAGGTAGGAACCACCCTCCCCAGGAACCAATGGCAGGCGAGGAAGGTGGAAGGTGTGTACTGGGAATCTCCCTCAGCAAGGCTCACACCTGACAGCCGGATAATGCAGGAACTCTATGCACCCGGAAATGTGCGAGCAGCCTGTGTACTGCGCACACGCCGTGCACCCGCACCTCGGGCACCAGGTGTTCTACCGAGCTGAAGGGGAACCCATGCCCTGCGCCGTGCCCGTGGTCCCAGAGTAGGGGTAACACCCCCTGCTTCCTGACAAGAAGGTACCCCAGGAATTGTGCTTCCTGAACTGCAAATACACACTTCTCCATCTTAGCATACAATTTATTCTCTCTTAGGATCTGTAAAACCTGTCTCACATGATCCTGATGAGTCTCCATGCCTGGAGAATAAATTAGTATGTCATCCAGATATACAACAACAAATCTCCCCACCAGATGATGAAAGATGTCATTGACAAAGTGTTAAAAAAACGTTGGAGCATTGGCTAACCCAAAAGACATGACCAGATTCTCAAAATGACCCTCAGGGGTATTAAAGGCCGTCTTCCATTCATCCCCCTCTTTGATACTTACCAAATTATATACCCCCCTCAGATCCAATTTAGAAAACACCTTGGCACCGACAATTTGATTAAACAAATCCGGAATCAAAGGAAGGGGGTAAGGATCACAGACGGTAATACGGTTGAGCTCACGGAAGTCCAGACATGGTCTCAGGGTACCATCCTTTTTTTTACAAAGAAAAACCCAGCAGCCACTTGGGATTTAGATGGTCTGATATGATCCTTCGCCAAGCTCTCGGTAATATACTTTCTCATAGCCTTTCTTTCGGGCTCCGAATTAATAGATTAGTATGTCATCCAGATACACAACAACAAACCTCCCCACCAGATGATGAAAGATATCATTAACAAAATGCTGGAAAACCGTTGGAGCATTGGCTAACCCAAACGGCATGACCAGACTCTCAAAATGACACTTTGGGGTATTAAACGCCATCTTCCATTCATCCCCTTCCTTGATCCTGACCAGATTATATGCCCCCATAAATCCAACTTGGAGAACACCTTGGCACTGACAATCTGGTTAAACAAGGCAGGAATCAAAGGAAGGCGGTATGGATTACGGACCGTAATCTGATTGAGCTCATGTAAATCCAGACATGGCCTAAGAGTTCAGTATTTGGAAGGTCTAATATGTTCCTTAGCCAAACTCTCTGCAATATACCCTCGCATGGCCGCTCTTCCGGGTTCAGAAAGGTTATATAGCCTAGATTTGGGCAACTTCGCTCCGGGAATAAGATTGATAGGACAATCATATTCCCGATATGTCGGTAACCCCTGGCAACCACTCTCAGAGAATACATCAGAAAAATCTGAAATGAAGGAGGGAACAGCGTTAGTGGTCAAGACAGAAAGAGATGTATTAAGGCAGTTGTCCATGCAATAATCACTCTAATCGAGAATCTGTCTTGCCTGCCAATCAATGGTAGGATTATGTTTGCTCAACCATGGTAAACCCAGAACTAACTGAGCAGGCAGACCCTCCAGCACAAAACACGAAATGCATTCCTGATGAAAATCACCCACTCTTTACCGGATGTCCTGCACCATCTGTGACAAACATTTCTGAGTGAATGGTGCGGAGTCTATTGCAAACACCGAAATATTTTTCTCTAATGCACTTGTTGTCATCCCATTCATACGGACAAACTGACCATTGACTAGGTTAACCCCTGCCCCACAGAAACTGGCGTTAGTTATAGCTCAAGTCTATGCCAGACTCTGGCTGACGTATATTTAAATTCCTGGCACGTAGAGTGCCAGAAGTGCGCTTAATAAATTTGGCGAATCTTACTCCGGCGTACAAAGGAATCAAGACTGGTGTATGAGATCACCAGTCTTGATAAATCTCCACCAAAATATTTGTTTTAT
Organism: Bufo gargarizans; assembly: GCF_014858855.1. NCBI lineage: Eukaryota > Metazoa > Chordata > Amphibia > Anura > Bufonidae > Bufo > Bufo gargarizans. Next base: position 106,639,902 of record NC_058088.1, read on the forward strand.
TTCTCATATCTTTTTAGTCTGTTAGGCTACTTTCACACTTGCGTTCAGGGCGGATCCGTCTGGTGTCTGCACAGACGGATCTGCACCTATAATGCAAACGCTTAGATCCGTTCAGAACGGATCTGTTTGCATTACCATGATCAAAAAAAAATGTTTTTTTTTTGGTTTTTTTGTTCATGATAGTGCAAACGGATCCGTTTTGACTTTACATTGAAAGTCAATGGGGGACGGATCCGTTTGAAAATTAAGCCATACTGTGTCAACTTCAAACGGATCCGTCCCCATTGACTTACATTGTAAGTCTGGACGGATCTGTTTGCCTCCGCACGGCCAGGCGGACACCCGAACGCTGCAAGCTGCGTTCAGGTGTCCGCCTGCTGAGCGGAGCGGAGGACAAACGGTGCCAGACGGATCCGCATCCACTCAGAATGCATTAGGGCTGGACGGATCCGTTCGGGGCCGCTTGTGAGAGCCTTCAAACGGAACTCACAAGCGGAGCCCCGAACGCAAGTGTGAAAGTAGCCTTAATTAGGTTGCGAGATAATCTTCGTTAAAGGGAAAGCTATTAAAAGAGATTATGTGATATTATAGTGGCTAACCCCTCTCAATTTCTGGACTCAGGTGCCGTGTCCTCGGCTTTACCCACTGCCACTTAATTTTTCAGAAATAATAGTAAAATGACAGGCACTCTACCATCTGGAATTACATGACAAATCTTGCAAATATGATAATCATGCTACAATACATAAATGCCCCCAAAATACATACCGTATTTTTCGCCGTATAAGACGCACTTTTTCCCCCCCAAAAGTGGGGGGGGGGGGAATAGCAGTGCGTCTTATACGGCGAATGTAGCCGATTTTGCTTAGTTTTCAATGATACACCCGCCGCAATGCCGTGCGGCGGGTGTATCAGCTGTGAGGGAGGAGGTGCTGGGGGCGGCATCTGCATTTATAATGACAGCGGGGCCCGTGCAGTGACTGTATTCTACTACACGGGCCCCGCTCACTGTATAATCATATCCCTAATACCGTAGTTAATTGTTGTGTGCACTGCATGTAAAAGCATAATGTGCGATGATGAGCGCTATTACTTACAATTAGAAGCGCTCGCCGTTCGGAGCAGGGAGGAGGCAGGAGGCAGGCCGGGAGGACGGGCGCTGGCAGTGTGAGTCATCCGTCATGCGCCCACGCCGCCTGCTTTCCTCCCCAAAAACCTAGGTGCGTCTTATACGCCGGTGCGTCTTATACGGCGAAAAATACGGTACTTAAAAAAGTAAGAATAAAAAATAAAGCATAAAAAAATCCCCAAAATAATAAAATGAATGGAATTAATAAAAATGGGTTATTAGTCTCTTCATCAACGTGTAAAAATAAATAGATGATCAATAGTTCATGATAGGTTATCTGTGAATCCACCTTGTTAGTAATCTCAGTTCATATATGATTAATACATGGTTTATGGTTAGTTGCTGCAATTTTAGTTCCAATGGATATTATTCATGGTAACACAAGGTAGAATTAATATATATATACATATATATATATATATATATATATATACAGTACAGACCAAAAGTTTGGACACACCTTCTCATTCAAAGAGTTTTCTTTGTTTTCATGACATATTCTTGCCGGTCTATCTATTTATTATGAAAATTGTTGTAGATTCACACTGAAGGCATCAAAACTATGAATTAACACATGTGGAATTATATACATAACAAAAAAGTGTGAAACAACTGAAAATATGTCATAGTCTAGGTTCTTCAAAGTAGCCACCTTTTGCTTTGATTACTGCTTTGCACACTCTTGGCATTCTCTTGATGAGCTTCAAGAGGTAGTCACCTGAAATGGTTTTCACTTCACAGGTGTGCCCTGTCAGGTTTAATAAGTGGGATTTCTTGCCTTATAAATGGGGTTGGGACCATCAGTTGCGTTGTGGAGAAGTCAGGTGGATACACAGCTGATAGTCCTACTGAATAGACACTTAGAATTTGTATTATGGCAAGTAAAAAGAAGCTAAGTAAAGAAAAATGAGTGGCCATCGTTACTTTAAGAAAAATTGGGAAAACTTTGAAAGTGTCCCCAAGTGCAGTCACAAAAACCATCAAGCGCTACAAAGAAACTGGCTCACCGCCCCAGGAAAGGAAGACCAAGAGTCACCTCTGCTGCGGAGGATAAGTTCATCCGAGTCACCAGCCTCAGAAATCGCAGGTTAACAGCAGCTCAGATTAGAAACCAGGTCAATGCCACACAGAGTTCTGGCAGCAGACACATCTCTAGAACAACTGTTAAGAGGAGACTGTGTGAATCAGGCCTTCATGGTAGAGTATCTGCTAGGAAACCACTGCTAAGGACAGGCAACAAGCAGAAGAGACTTGTTTGGGCTAAAGAACACAAGGAATGGACATTAGACCAGTGGAAATCTGTGCTTTGGTCTGATGAGTCCAAATTTGAGATCTTTGGTTCCAACCACCGTGTCTTTATGCAACGCAGAAAAGGTGAACGGATGGACTCTACATGCCTGGTTCCCACCGTGAAGCATGGAGGAGGAGGTGTGATGGTGTGGGGGTGCTTTCCTGGTGGCACTGTTGGGGATTTATTCAAAATTGAAGGCATACTGAACCAGCATGGCTACCACAGCATCTTGCAGCGGCATGCTATTTCATCCGGTTTGCGTTTAGCTGGACCCTCATTTATTTTTCAACAGGAAAATGACCCCAAACACACCTCCAGGCTGTGTGTCACGGGGCGCCAAAGGCGCACTCGGTCTCCCATCAGCTGCAGACCTGCTGCTTAGCTTCGGGAGCGAGGATCTGTGTTTGGCCTCGTTCCCAGGGCAGCTTTGCTAGCTGGGAGGTTACCTGCTCCTAGGTCTGCCTTGAGCACCGAGCTGATCACTCGGTGCTCGATTTGTCTGTCTGTCGGTCATGTGACGCTGGCCACGTCACATGACCTTCATTCCCACTATAAATACAGGCAGCCTGCTGGCCACAGGTTGCCTGTTAATTTTAGGTATCTGGTGATTGTTTTGTTCCTGCATACTTACCTGATCCTGTGTTCCCTGACGATTCTCTGCTTGCTCCTCCTGTACTGCGCATTTCTCCTGGTATCCCGACCCCGGCTTCCACCTGACGATTCTTTGCAGACTCCTGTTGTACTTCAGTTCTCTCCTGGTATTTGACCTCGGCTTTCCTGACTATTCTTTGCTCATTCCTTAGTACTGCGTAGCTCTCTAGGTATTGACCCGGTTCGTTCACATTCCGTTATTTGTCTTGTCTGTCTTCCCAGCACGTATCCTAAGTTAGGGACTGCCGTCTAGTTGTCCCCTGTCATTAGGACTTGCGAGGCAAGTAGGCAGGGCCAGGGGTGAGGGTGGAGCGCAGTGGTCACTATCCTCCCCCCGTGTAGTGTACGTTACCGTCACACTGTGTAAGGGCTATTTGACCATGAAGGAGAATGATGGGGTGCTGTGCCAGATGACCTGGCCTCCACAGTCACCGGACCTGAACCCTATTGAGATGGTTTGGGGTGAGCTGGACCGCGTGAAGGCAAAAGGGCCAACAAGTGCTAAGCATCTCTAGGAACTCCTTCAAGACTGTTGGAAGACCATTTCAGGTGACTACCTCTTGAAGCTCATCAAGAGAATGCCAAGAGTGTGCAAAGCAGTAATCAAAGCAAAAGGTGGCTACTTTGAAGAACCTAGAATATGACATATTTTCAGTTGTTTCACACCTTTTTGTTATGTATATAATTCCACATGTGTTAATTCATAGTTTTGATGCCTTCAGTGTGAATCTACAATTTTCATGGTCATGAAAATAAAGAAAACTCTTTGAATGAGAAGGTGTGTCCAAACCTTTGGTCTGTACTGTATATATATATACAGTACAGACCAAAAGTTTGGACACATTTTAGTGGTGTATATATGAGTATATTTTACCTTTATTTTACCTTTATTTAAAAAAAATTACACAAAATTTGAAAAAAAGATTATAGATGCTCACCCTCCAAGTGTCATGAATAAGGTGCTCTCGTCGTTTTGATACATCCTAATGTAGGCACTCACCAAGTGGAACTACCCAGAAAGCAGATTTAAAATTTGAATCTTATAGATATACATACATTCTCTAAAAATCTTAAAAAACTTGAAAATATTGATAAAATATCGATAATGTCCTTCCTATAATATGTACCCCCAATTGAACGGCGTCACATATATTGCCAACTTCTATAAAGGGTCACTAGGTTGGATCACTTAATACACTCAACTTTAGAGAGGTTAGTTCACAAGTTATCACTCTCACTGCGTAGATAGTATTATTCAAATTAATATATACTAACAGCAGCTTCTTCTCATTAGTTTGAATAGCTTGTGCACAATAGTCGGATTAGTTATTGCAGTTAGTATTCTCAAGAGTTAATAGCAGTTGTTAGCTCATAAATGATTGAATCAAATGCTTGATAACTGTCCCATTTCATCAATGGTGGTATAGTGGTATGTCAGATGTCTGTAACGATGTACCATACCGCTGAATGTCCATCAACTTGGAATTATAGCATCGTTAGATAACATTTATAATTACAGCTCCACCGTGGCAGTCCCACATGGCGCTCAATGGTGCAGTTTGTTTTACCTTCTCCTGCAGACAGCGCTGAATGCAATACCTTGACTCCCGATTCTGCCGTCGCGGATGCTAGAGGTCTACGCTCGGCGTGTCACATGGCTCGATGTCTCGGAGCTTGGCGTCTTACTTTTTCGGTCCCACCACCTATTTGGTAAGGCGTCGGGAGGGAGATTAGGTATTTAATTAGGCAATTCTCCTGTTATCTACTTCCACAGGGTGGAATTGTATCTCGATCCATATGGTCAAAATTGTAGTAAGCAGGTATACTGTCTACTAGATGCGTTTCGGAGTGTACACATACTCCTTCATCAGTGGTTACCTGCTCCGCTATTTTTAGTCCATTTATATACCCTATTAGACATCTGAACAGACTGGTCTTCACAAAAATCCGTACTGGAACCGTAATATCAGTTTAAATAAAATACATTCATAGTGTTAATATCATTTATTGATAGGCAAAGTAAACGCCCTCTGAGCTATAAGAGACATAAATCGCGATGTCCCTTAGTTACCCGCAAGAAAACGCTCTTGCGTTTTATATGAGTTTTCATTGCGTTTTTGACAAACATGTTTTTTGCAAATACCTTTTTTTGTTCTGTCTGCGTATACAATCTGTCCGCTATATCCCTCATTGACCAACATGTAGCTCACTTATTTTAGTTTCAATCACAGTAAGATAAATAATAAAATAATGTGTTGGACTATCCAGATCTTATGCTGATATTCCCTATCCCTCTAAAAACTTGCCTCAGTTTTTCAAAACAATAAACCGTACTTGCGTTTTATATGCATTTTCATTGCGTTTCTTGGCAAAATAGTATATTTTTTATTGTTTATTGTATCTGCATATGGGTTCTTCCCACTGTATCCTTCTTTGTCCAACCTATAAATTAACAGTTTTAATTTCGAAAAGGAAGTGAAATAGATGAATAAAATTATATACTAAGCTGGCCGAATCTTATTTCTGGTGATTCCATATTGGTTCCTTTTTCCCTAAAAACATGGACTGGTCTCAAATTTTCCAAAGTGGCAGTTCAGTAAATCGGGGATTGGGGTGGGGGCCTCCCTCCAAGTGGAGATCGGATCATGTGGCAACAAAAACACGATCTCCAGTCAGTGGGGGACACCCACCCAGATTCTAGAGAAAGCAGAATAGTTGCATTTCGGCATTCAGCCCTCCTGGTTGGAGTGTATTAAATTCAAAGATACGTCTCGATTCTAGTCGAGACATTCTCATGATGTGGTCTTTTCCCCTCCAATGCCTATCTACTTGTTCGAATGCTGCAAAAGTAAGGCATTTAGGATCCTGGTTATGGTGTTTTTTTAAATGCTGTGATAGTGTATGGTTCTCATAACCCTTCTTTATATTCGTAATATGTTCAGAAATTCTTTTTTTTAGAGTTCTTTTAGTCCAGCCTATATACTGTTTTCCACATGGGCATGTAATCGTATATATAACAGTGGTGGAAGTGCAGGTCAGGAACTCCCTAATTTCCTGTACATAGTCATTTTGTGTGGCTCTGATTTTATCCGTCTTTCTTTCAAATGTCGTAGCTTTGCAGTTGCTGCATTTCCCACACCTATAGATCCCCTTCAAATGAGCCCATTTGTGTATCGATTGTTTATTCTTTGTATTTCTATATTGTTTGATTGATGGTGCTATTTTTAGGCCTAGATTGGGGGCCTTAGTGTATGTTATCAATGGTTTAGCTCAGGGATGCCCAACCTGCGGCCCTCCAGCTGTTGCAAAACTACAACTCCCAGCATGCCCGGACAGCTTACAGCTATCAGCCTACAGCAGGGCATGATGGGAGTTGTAGTTTTGCAACAGCTGGAGGGCCGCAGGTTGTTTAGCTTTAATAATGGGCCTATGGTTTGGTCCTTACATGATAAAGTGACAATGTTGTTTGATAATTTGCTCCACTTTTTTGGATTGCGAACTATATGGTAGAACCATACGAATGATGTCTTCTTTTCTGTCAGATTGTCTAGTGGGGGGGTTAAAGAACGATTGTCTTTCCAGTTCCCTCACTTTAGATAAGGATGTCTCGATCACGTTCAATGGATACTCTTTTAATATAAATTGTTCCTTCTCGAACTGTTCTAATTTGATACGGTGGAATTGGCACGTAGGTATGTTGAGAAGCCACCTCGGCAGATGGCAACTGGAATACAGTATATATCAATTTTTTGTCACTAGTTTTTGGTAAGTACTACATACTATCCTTTCCTCTTCCACTGAAATTAGATATATAATTGTGACGAGGCACTCACCAAATGGAACTACCCAGAAAGCAGAGTAAAACATCCAACATGTGGTTGTAAACTGCGGTATGGGCACACCACAGGATTTTTGGAGGACAGATTTTGCTGGAGTGGTTTTTGGGCACCATGTTGCAATTGAAAAGACCCTGAGATACTCCTAAAATAGAAACACCCCAAAATTTTAGAAACTATTAAGTAAGTGTCACGGGGCGCCAAAGGCGCACTTGGTCTCCTATCAGCCGCAGACCTGCTGCTTAGCTTCGGGAGCGAGGATCTGTGTTTGGCCTCGTTCCCAGGGTGGCTTTGCTAGCTGGGAAGCTCCCTGCTCCTAGGTCTGCCTTGTGCGCCGAGCTGATCACTCGGTGCTCGACTTGTCTGTCTGTCGGTCATGTGACGCTGGCCACGTCACATGACCCTCAGACCCCACTATAAATACAGGCAGCCTGCTGGCCACAGGTTGCCTGTTAATTTTAGGTTTCTGGCTATTTGTTGGACTACTAAATACTTACCTGATCCTGTTCCCTGACGATCCTTTGCCTGCTCCTCCTGTACTGAGCATCCCTCCTGGTATTGTGACCTCGGCTCCCACCTGACTACTCTTTGCGGACTCCTCTGGTACTTCTCTACTCTTCTCTACTCTCCTGGTATTTGACCCCGGCTTCTCCGGACCATTCTTTGCTTAACCCTTTGTACTGTGTAGCTCTCTTGGTTCTGACCCGGTCCGTTCATGTTCCATATTTTGTCTTGTCTGTCTTCCCTGCACATATCCTAAGTAAGGGACTGTCGTCCAGTTGTCCCCTGTCATCAGGACTCGTGAGGCAAGTAGGCAGGGCCAGGGGTGAGGGTGGAGCGCAGTGGTCACTATCCTCCCCCCTGTGTGTGTGTGGACGTGACCGTTACAGTAAGTCATTTTTTTAAGGGGTATAGTGAGCGCTTTCACCAAAGAGGCATTTCATAGAATTTAAAAACACGTGGCTGTTAAAATGAAAAATTTATTTTTTCCAATAAAATGTTGCTTTAGCCCCACATTTCATTTTCACAAGCAGTAACAGGATAAAAAGCACACCACAATGTGGTCGTAAACGGCTGTATGGGTGTGGGAACTCTTCATGCTGTGTCGTACATGTACGACAAGGATTGTTTAAGAATTAAAAAGGAAGATCTAAGATATTGGCTGTAAGTATACCTCAAAACAGCAGCTCTGCAAGGACAATACTGACATCCTCTAATGAAATGCAAGCAGAAACTATACATAGACTTATAAGTTCAATACATAACTGAGCTGTTCGTCATCTTGAAGGAGGGCTCATATATCAGTATGTAACTTGATCTGGAAATATAAACTTTTTGATTTAAGTTGTGTTTATTGGCAGCTGACACACGGGTGTCAGAGACACCTGAGGGAACAGGCAATATTCATAGTCAGAAGACAGGCTGAGATAAGGGCAGGAAGAGTTCAAACATATCAAAGAGACAAGTCCAAGGGCAGGTGGCAATGGATCAATACAAGAAACAGACTAAGGTCAGGGCAGGTAACAAAGAATTGGAGTCAGTTATCAGGCAGAAGTACGGTACATGGGCAAACAGAGAGAAAAATGCACCTTCACTGGTTACCTAGTAAACTAGGAACCTAAAGTTCAGGCACCCTTCCCTTGGGGAAGGTGCCTTTAAATACGCAGGGACAGCAATCAATAGGCTGGGAAAGAATTAGGATGTGCTGGAGCTGGCCCTTTTAGAGGCCGAGAGTGAATGTGCAAGAACCCTATAGCACAACCTAGGACCAACACAGGGGATGGCTGAGTGGCATTCCCAACCATGTCCTGCTGTGTCCATAACAGGAGTGGGAAGTGGTGTGCATCAGGGACCTGGGGACTGTCATAATGGTAGTGGCAGGGGATCAGTGAGGTGAGTATAGGATCCTTTATTTTTTTTAATCATTTGCAGGCAATAGGGCATTGTTTGAATTTTGCTAAAACAGTGACTGACAAGGATGTACATATTGTAAATATTATTTTCGGGTTTGATTAGGCCGAAACGTTCGACTGAATCATTTCAGGTTCAAATCGGTTCTCCCTGAATTGGCCTGAACATTTGTATATGACACTCTGAGGTCTCCTAGGATATCTTTTCTCTCTTGTTTCTCACTTTAAAAAAATAACAAAATTATTAATTTCCTTTTTGCGCTCTCCAAAATTTGCTTGAATCAATTCACCAAAAATTTGGATTGTTATATACAGTCTTAATTATTTTCTAGGTGACAATCACATTTCTATTGTATAAAAAAACATAGCTGATGTTCAAAGATATGGACTCCAGTAGTTAAATGGACTCTCCTGGGCAGAACATAACCAAACTTGTCAGAGATCGGAAGTAGTTCTGTTCTTGACTAGAGATGAGCAAATCATGAATCAGCTCATGATTCAGAGTCTTATCAGCAGGACTTCTTCTCCTATGGGGGCTGTCCTTGTGGGTGAAGAAGTGCCCACCTGCCTGTAGATTGGCAGGGCTGGACATTTAGCCCAGAGCTGACAATTTACTGCCTGCGCTGCTGCTCCGATTAGCTGAGCAAGGGCAGAGGCTGCTTTGTTAGAATGACCTTTTATTTGGAATATATATTTTATTTGTAGTGTTGTTAGAGGGATTGTCCTGGGCTGCAATAACACAACTTGTGGGCAGGTGTGGCACTGTTCTTAGAACAAAGCAGTCATACTTTCTAATTGTGGACAGTCTCTTTACTACATTAGATAGAACTGTTCAGAGAAAGTAGTCATTGACATTAGTCACTGCGTCAGCTTCTAATCAGATCTCTATATCTAAGACACATACAATTTCAGCTTTACAGGAACATGTGTGCTCCTCAGTTTCCTTCTATACAGATGGCATAGGTGCATTATTTCTACCCCAAGTTACCACCCTAAAAAATGGGACCATCTGTGATAAAGGAAAGCCTTAAAGGGGTTGTCTCACTTCAGTAAGTGGCATTTATCATGTAGAGGAAGTTAATACAAGGCACTTAGGCCCCTTTCACACGGGCGTTGCGGGAAAATGTGCGGGTGCGTTGCGGGAACACGCGTGATTTTTCCGCGCGAGTGCAAAACATTGTAATGCGTTTTGCACTCGCGTGAGATAAATCGCGCATGTTTGGTACCCAAGCCCGAACTTCTTCACAGAAGTTCGGGCTTGGGATCTGTGTTCTGTAGATTCTATTATTTTCCCTTATAACAGGCATGTCCAAACTGCGGCCCTCCAGCTGTTGCAAAACTACAACTCCCAGCATGCCCTAATAGCTGTAAGCTATCCAGGCATGCTGGGAGTTGTAGTTTTGGAACAGCTGGAGGGCCGCAGTTTGGACATGCCTGCCTTATAACATGGTTATAAGGGAAAATAATAGCATTCTGAATACAGAATGCATAGTAAAATAGCGCTGGAGGGGTTAAAAAATAAATAAAATAAATTTAACTCACCTTAATCCACTTGATCGCACAGCCGGCATCTCCTTCTGTCTCTTTCTTTGCTGTGTGCAGTAACAGGACCTGTGGTGACGTCACTCCGGTCATCACATGATCCATCACATGATCTTTTACCATGGTGATGGATCATGTGATGGACCATGTGATGACCGGAGTGATGTCACCACAGGTCCTGTTACTGCACACAGCTAAGATGAAGACAGAAGGAGATGCTGGCTGCGCGATCAAGTGGATTAAGGTGAGTTAAATTATTTTTTATTTTATTTTACCCCTCCAGCGCTATTTTACTATGCATTCTGTATTCAGAATGCTATTATTTTCCCTTATAACCATGTTATAAGGGAAAATAATAATGATCGGGTCTCCTTCCTGATCGTCTCCTAGCAACCGTGCGTGAAAATCACACCGCATCCGCACTCACTTGCGGATGCTTGCGATATTTACGCAACCCCATTCACTTCTATGGGGCCTGCGTTATGTGAAAAACGCACAATATAGAGCATGCTGTGATTTTCACGCAACGCACAAGTGATGCGTGAAAACCACTGCTCATGTGCACAGCCCCATAGAAATGAATGGGTCGGGATTCAGTGTGGGTGCAATGCGTTCAACTCACGCATCGCATCCGCGCGGAATACTCGCCCGTGTGAAAGGGGCCTTACTAATATATTGTGATTATCCATAATGCTTCCTTTGCTGGCTGGATTAATTTTTCTATCCCATTATACACTGCTCATTTCCATGGTTACAGACCACCCTGCAATCCATCAGTGGTGGTCGTGCTTGCACAATATAGGATAAAGCACCAGCCTATGTGCGCTCCCATGGTCCTGGCCACCAGAGAGACTGATGCTTATTCCTATAGTGTGCAAGCACGACCACCACTGATGGATTGCAGAGTGGTCGCAGGGTGGTCTGTTACCATGAAAACGAGCAGTATATAATGTGATGGAAAAATTAATCCAGCCAGCAAAGGAGGCAAGATGGACACAATACATTAGGAAGTGGCTTGTGTTAACTTTCTTTACATGATAAATGCAACTTACTGAAGTGAGACAACTCCTTTAACATAACAATAGATAGCAGGATCTGATACCAGACTGCCTATGAAATTTACCTAAATCCCCCTGAGGGTTTCCAATAGTTTAATAGCTACATATGATCTCTGAGCCATATTGTATATGTTCCAAATAGAATGAAGTGCTAAAAACTAGGACACATTCAAGTTCATATTCCCCTTCATTATAGGAAGAAAACAGAACTAATCATTAACGATAATTTGATTATTATACCCATTATAACAATGTTGCAATATTACTTTTATTTTAGAAAGTTTGTCTGATCAGAGGATACATGCAAAAACACTCATGGCAAGTGATAAGGAAGGACTACAAGTTGAAGACCTTCTCCAGGCCTGGACTAAAAATGGATCTTTCTGCTAACCTGTGGAGAAAATACACCTTCAGCAGTACTTACCCCTCCAATGCTCCGCCAATTCGGCTATCCCTCCTGGGATCACATGACTGTGGGCTCTTCTACTGATGTCCCAACTGGATATGCTCTTCTTTCTTTCTGTTCAGCTGCATAATGTAGATGCAGGAACCACGAGAAAAATGGAAAGGTAAGTACTGCTGAAAGTGTCTTCTCCCCACAGGTTAGGGTACTTTCACACTAGCGTTATTCTTTTCCGGTATTGAAATCCAGTAAAGGGTCTCAATACCAAAGGGTCTCAATACCGGAAAAAAACGCATACGTTTTGTCCTTATGCATTCTGAATGGAAAGCAATCCGTTCAGTATGCATCAGGATGTCTTCCCTTCCGTCCCTTGTACGGTATTTGACCAAACTAAATACTGCAGCTTGCTGGATTCTTTCTCGATTTAGGCCTCATGCACGCGACCGTCGTGTGCATCCGTGGCCGTTGTGCCGTTTTCCGTTTTTTTTCACGGACCCATTGACTTTCAATGGGTCCGTGGAAAAATCGGAAAATGCACCGTTTTGCAGCCGAGACCGTGATCCGTGTATCCTGTCCGTCAAAAAAATATGACCTGTCCTATTTTTTTGACGGACAACGGTTCACGGACCCATTCAAGTCAATGGGTCCGTGAAAGAACACGGATGCACACAAGATTGGCATCCGTGTCCATGATCCGTGGCCGTAGGTTACTTTCATACAGACGGATCCGAAGATCCGTCTACATAAAAGCTTTTTCAGATCTAAGTTTTCACTTCGTGAAAACTCATATCCGACAGTATATTCTAACACAGAGGCGTTCCCATGGTGATGGGGACGCTTCTAGTTAGAATACACTACAAACTGTGTACAAGACTGCCCCCTGCTGCCTGGCAGCACCCGCTCTCTTACAGGGGGCCGTGATCAGCCCCCCCCTCCCTCCCTCTATTGTAATAATTCGTTGGTGGCACAGTGTGTGCCCCCCCCCCCCCCCGCCCTCCCTCTATTGTAATAATTCGTTGGTGGCACAGTGTGCGCCCCCCCCCCTTCCTCCCTCTATTGTAATAATTCATTGGTGGCACAGTGTGCGCCCCCCCCCCCCGCCCCCCCCTTCCTCCCTCTATTGTAATAAGTCATTGGTGGCACAGTGTGCGGCCTCCCCCTTCCTCCCTCTATTGTAATAATTCGTTGGTGGCACAGTGTGCGCCCCCCCTTCCTCCCTCTATTGTAATAATTCGTTGGTGGCACAGTGTGCGCCCCTTCCTCCCTCTATTGTAATAATTAGTTGGTGGCACAGTGTGCGCCCCCCATCGGCCCCCCCTCCCTCTATAGCATTAACAACATTGGTGGCCAGTGTGCGGCCTCCCATCTTCCCCCCCCCATCATTGGTGGCAGCGGTTCCGATCGGAGTCCCAGTTTAATCGCTGGTGCTCCGATCGGTAACCATGGCAACCAGGACGCTACTGCAGCCCTGGTTGCCATGGTTACTTAGCAATAGTACAATAGTAGAAGATTCATACTTACCTGCTGGCTGCTGCGATGTCTGTGTCCGGCCGGGAGCTCCACCTACTGGTAAGTGACAGGTCTGTGCGGCGCATTGCTAAATGAACTGTCACTTACCAGTAGGAGGAGCTCCCGGCCGGACACAGACATCGCAGCTCCCAGGTAAGTATGAATCTTTTACTATTGTACTATTGCTAAGTAACCATGGCAACCAGGGCTGCAGTAGCTTCCTGGTTGCCATGGTTACTGATCGGAGCCCCAGCGATTAAACTGAGGTGCGGCATCTGAGGGGTTAATTGTGCTGATCACGGCCCCCTGTAAGAGATCGGGTGCTGCCAGGCAGCAGGGGGCAGTCATGTACACAGTTTGTAGTATATTTTAACTTGAAGCGTCCCCATCACCATGGGAACACCTCTGTGTTAGAATATACTGTCGGAAATGAGTTTTCACGATCTAACTCATATCCGACAGTATATTCTAACATAGAGGCGTTCCCATGGTGATGGGGACGCTTCAAGTTAAAATATACCATCGGATTGGAGAAAACTCCGATCCGATGGTATAAAAGGGACTCCAGACTTTACATTGAAAGTCAATGGGGACGGATCCGTTTGAAATGGCACCATATTGTGTCAACGTCAAACGGATCCGTCCCCATTGACTTGCATTGTAATTCAGGACGGATCCGTTTGGCTCCGCACGGCCAGCGGACACCAAAACGACTTTTTTTTCATGTCAGTGGATCCTCCAAAAATCAAGGAAGACCCACGGACGAAAAAACGGTCACGGATCCTGGACCTACGGACCCCGTTTTTGCGGACCGTGAAAAAATACTGTCGTGTGCATGAGGCCTTACTTATATGCTACAAATATGCCATTAGTGTTATGTCATGGAGTAAGGCCCATTAGCAATTCACTGGTTCCAAGTCATAGCAATGATAATTGCCCAATTTAACCTGTTAATTGGCAAAACCTGTTTGGGCTTAAGGCTGGGTTCACACCCGAGCATTTTACAGCGTGTTCCTACGCGCTGTAAAACGCTCAACAGGCAAGAACCAATAATTCCCTATGGGAATGGTTCTCACCTGAGCGTTTTACAGCGTGTACAATCGCGCTGTAAAACGCCCGACGCCCCAAGAAGTACAGGAGCTTCTTTGGGGCGTCTTGTCGCGCGTTCCCGTACATAGACTTCCGGGAACGCGCGACAATGGGCATTCGCTTGTTCCGGAGCCGCGATTGTAAACGCGCATACAATCGCGCATACAGATCGCTCCATCCCGTACGCTCAGGTGTGAACGCAGCGTTAAGGAAGCAGTACAATTTTTCAGCTACAAGGATCATACTAATATAAATGTCCATCAGATCCACATTAACAATTTTTCTAGCCAACAATTATTTTATTTGCATTTTCAAAAGTAATTTCATTTCATGTAAACAGACCTCTAAAGGGGTTGTCTGAGATAATTAAAAATCTTGGACAAGGCCTCTAATTGCCCAAAATAAATGTCATAATAATATTGTCTTTCTCTGCAGTGCTAGTCCAGTTCTGCCGCGGTTTTTCTATGGTACATAACCACTGCAGCCAATCATTGTACATAGAGGTCTAACAGCGGCCATGTGCTGTACACCTGCACATCACTGACACTATGAGGTGCACAGTGACGTCACTGCTCATGTCAATCACTGTCCTCAGAACCCACTGATTGTCTGCAGCTGTCACGTGCTGTATACCAGCATGCTGCAGGTTGTACACAAGCGGCAGGAGGACCGGACCAGTGGCAAAGAGAATAGCGCTGGAGAAGGGGGTGAATATAACATCATTTGTTATTTTAGGCAATTAGAGGACTTGTACGAGATCATGAAAGATCTCAGGCAAACCCTCTACAAATTAAAGGGGTTGTCCAAGTTATTTTTTATTGATGACCTATCCTCAGGAGGGTATAGGAATGAGCTTTCCCATTGAAATGAATGGGACAGCTTCTTGTAATTACACCTGCACACTGATGAGAATGCGATGGCGAGCAGGTAAACAATAAACAGGAGGCAGCGCTGGCACCGTGTGCGCCTTCTCTTCTGATCGGCAGGGGTGTCAGGTGTTGGACCCTCACCAATCTGATATTGATGACCTATCCTGAGGATTGGTCATCAAAAAAATATTTTGGACAACCCCTTTAAAGAAAAAAATAAAGATCTAAGATTTAGGCCTCAGGGCTCTTGCACACAGCCATAAGTGTTTTGCGGTCTGCAAAACACGGATCCCGGCCAAGTGCAAGGCACCATTTATTTCTTCTGTAGAAATGACTTAGCCTTGTCCGCAAGACAGACAAGAATAGGACATGTTCTATTTTTTTGCATGGCCGTGGAACGGACGTGCAGATGGGGACAGCACGCGAAGTGCTGTCCGCATCTTTTGCGGCCTCATTGAAATGAATGTGTCTGCATCCAATCCGCAAAAATACGGATCAAATGCGAACCAAAACTACGGTTGTGTGCATGAGCCCTTATTCAGATATCAGAGAATCACAGACGTGTGATGTCCGCGTTCTCCACGGACACCGCACGTACCCATTGATTTTAAGGTGTGTATTCACGCATCTTTGATTTACTACAGTCGGTAAATCAAAGATTTAATTTTGTCCGTATTTACAGATCCATAACGCCCATTGTAGTCTATGGGTCCATGAAAAAACACGGAAACAATGTGGATGGCATCTGTGTTTCGACCATGTTTCATGGATCGTTGCTGGGAGAAGCTTTTGAAATTAATTTTCAGCTGACCAGCGTCCGTGCAATCCGGATGACACATGAAGGCCAAATAACAGACACACACCAAACACGGATCCCTCACGGACATCTTGACAGGTGAACCACTGACCATCTTGTCACTGATGTCATCACAGACACAGAGGTGTGATTGAGGACTAACCCTATAAAACACCTTTAATATGTGCCCGATATATGTATGTTGATTGAACATATTTCCATTAGAATACATATCCTCATTAATAAAGTATTGATTATTCTGTCAGCCACTCAAATGACTTAGAACTACCTTTGCTTCTGTAGTCAGCCACCTTTATGCCTCTGGTAACAATAGTCTTTTGCTGCAAGCTGATTAAAAGCAAGAGCACCACCTAGTGGATATAAGGCATTATTTCAACAAAATAAATACAAATTAATATTGAGAAAAAACTTTGGCATTGGAATTATTTAGATTTTTTTTTCTCCATTTGTTGCCTATTTCAAAACTATATTTTTGGTATATTCACTTGCAATAAGTACAAGTTCAGGACATTTTCCCATTATTTTTTATATAATATTGCCCTGAAGACATTTTCACACGCCAGTATTTTGGTCAGTATTAGGCCTCTTGAACACAAATGTATGTTCATTCCGTTTTTATTGCGGACCATATACGGAACCATTCATTTCAATGGGTCCGCAAAAAAAACGGAAGGTACTCCGTGTGCATTCCGTTTCTGTATTTCCGTTCTGCAAAAAAATAGAACATGTCCTATTATTGTCCGCATTACGGACAAGGATAGTACTGTTCTATTAGGGGCCAGCTGTTAGGCCAAATACAGAATGCACACGGATGTCATCCGTATTTTTTGCGGATCAGTTTTTTGCGGACCGCAAAATACATACGGTCGTGTGCAAGAGGCCTTATTCATCAGTATTTGTAAGACAAACCCAGGAGCGGGTCCAAAATACAGAACAGGTACAAATCTTTTCATTGTACCTTAGTGTAGGTTTGAAGAGAACACAGCACTGGTATGAGCGCTGCGCTCTCTTCCTTGTTTACCTGCTTCCCATTGACACTGCAGCGGCGAGCAGTGTAATTACAGCTCCTCGGTCCTATTCACTTGAAAGGGATGGAGTGTAACTACAATTGCTCTGTACCATTCAAGTAAGGCCTCTTGCACATGAACATGTGCTGCCCGTGCCTGTGCATGGGCACCGACCATGGGCCAGCCGCATGAGGATCGCGACTCCATGAATGGGGTCCGCGATCCGTCCGTTCCGCAAAAAGATAGGACAAGTTCTATCTTTATGCTGAATGGAAGCACAGAACGGAACCCCATGAAAGCACTCCGTAGTGCTTCCATTTCTGTGGTTCCGTTCCGCACCGCATCTCCGGATTTGCGGACCCATTCAAGTGAATGGGTCTGCATCCATGCTGCGGAATGCACACAGCCGGTGTCCCGTGTATTGCTTACCCGCCGTATACAGGCTGCAATACAGCCACGGGGGACACATGGTCGTGTGCAAGAGGCCTATATAGGATGAAGGAGCTGTAATTACACTGCTTGCTGCTGCAATGTCGACGGTGAGCGCGTAGATAGGGAAGAGAACGCAGAATTCATATGACCGCTGTGGTCTCCTCAAATAGCTGATTGATGGAGGAGCCGCCAGTCAGACTTCTGATCTGATATAGATAACCTATCCTGAGGATAGGTCATCAATATTGGAAACTGGACAACCCCTTTAAGGGTGCTTTCAAAGTCCTTGACAAACAATGATGGAGCTGATTAGAGGAAATATAAAAATACATATGTGAAAAAACACATACTTCCGCGCAAGTGAACATGTCTTGATGTCCACTCCACGGCTATAGTCCTAAACTGGCCATACTCATTAGATACAAGTCGGCCGAACCATCTAATTTGTGTGGCGACCTCCCAACTCTCCCCCGATGTCAAGGGAGATAATAATTGGGCGGATGGATTTCAACTGCCTGCTCCTTTTGTTCTCAGGGAAATATGCTGCTGCCAGAAGCTGAGCTGAGCATGCATGTGTATGGGGGGATCACGAGTGATAGCTGTTGTCAAACGGAATTATCATCACTGAAAACTTAGGCCTAACTAGAAATGACAGGGCTCCACAGCAAATTTCTGAATGCCCCCCCCCCCCCCCCCGAAACTTTTTCACAACCCCCTCCTCCTGTGGCTAGTGAGGATCGCTGTCTCAGGCGAGGCGCTTTCAGCCACTCTGTCCATTTCCTACAGTGTCTCTGTATATAATGTCATATTATAATACTGCTGAGGGGACAATCAAATCTTTTAGTCCTCCTCCTGGGTGGGCCCCAAAGCAGCTGCTGCCCCTATAGCTACGCTCCTGAGTGACATGTAGGCCTCCTCTGAGAAGATATGGAAAGATGAGCTCTTGACATCTGTTCACATGGGGCAATGCTGCATGGTGGCTGTGGTGCTGTGCTTTTTCGGTTGGTGGGGCTCAGTGCTAAAGGGGCTTAGCCTGATAAGAAGGGTGCTGCTGGGCTTCTGGGTTTCGGCATCTGCAGGTACTGTGTTGCGGTGGTGGTGCTGTGCCAAATTAGAGTGAGGACCCACTCAAAAGCAGTCACCTTGATGTCATCAGAGCTCATTCAAAGCACCTCAGGTACAGTTTATAGATGATGCTGAGAAGCAATAGATCAGAGCATGGAATATGGATGTGCGATGCAGATTAGTATCTGAAAAACAAGAAAATCTGAATCCGTGTGTGTGTCTTCATATTTATGGGGTCAAGATAATATGAATGAGATTCATTGTATCTATGACTCCCATTATTACTGATACATATGAAGGTGAACTGCAGTACAGTAGTCCCTATACCAGGGATGTCCAACCTGAGGCTCTCCAGCTGTTGCAAAACTACAACTCCCATCATACCCGGACTGTCTACAGCTATCAGCTTACAGCAGGGCATGGTGGGAGTTGTAGTTTTACAACAGCTGGAGGGCCGCAGGTTGGCCATGCCTGTCCTATACCATGCAAGTGTGACTGCGTGCTTATGGTAATACATTGCTGATGCCTTGTTCAGTCCCACGCCGTCACTTCTACCTGGGGTTACATAGTCCAGTGTACTAACATGACGTTAGTGATAATGAATTGCAAAGTATATGCTAATGAGGTGCCTGGATCTCACCTTGCCCTGATAATGGTGTGGTAAGGAATTAGCTTTGTTTTATGGAGGTGAAAGAGTAAATTAACAGCAATATAGTAACAACATTTACGGTAATCCTGTTATGTTACACATACTAATGACAGCTCCATGTAGTGTCAGGCGTAAGGAGCTGTTAATGTATTACCAGGATTGGTATATTATCGACACCAGGATTTCTGATTAAAGGCACCAAAACGGCATCATAAGAACAAGATGGAACCATGTTCCTCATATACAGACACAGGTTAGTTAGGAACCGCAGCTTCTCATTTCCCAACCGCAGCTTCCTGAGACAGACCTGGCAATCTCCAAGTCATGGTGACTAGACCTGCTGTAAGTGCAGGCGACCTGCTCCTTGCGGCTGCTGACCACACTGGCCATACAGTTGATCAGCCGCTTGCGGTATATGTTTAACACATTTTACCACGTGTCACTATTTGAAGTTCATCAGACTGCCGCAGAATCGTCACAACAGTTCAAAGATCAGTCCATAAATGATTGCAGACAAAAAATGCACCCTAAAAGCATGACTATACATGCGGTAACCATATGCATTGCCTAACCATAGCATTTTTCCGTTCCGTTTTCCCGCTCGGTTTCCATGTGATCATTTTTTTTTTGCGGACCGCAAACTGAAACGGAAGCATACAATATTGTTTAAACAGTAAGTGCATAAAAAAATTGGTCTGGGAAAAAACGGAACGGATACGGAAGACATACGGATGCATTCCGTATGTATTCCGTTTTTTTTTTTGCGGAACCATTAACTTGAATGGAGCCACGGAACGTGATTTGCGGGCAATAATAGGACATGTTCTATCTTTGTACGGAAATAAGGAAATACGTAAACGTAATGCATGCGGAGTACCTTCTGTTGTTTTTGCGGACCCACTGAAGTGAATGGTTCCGCATACAGACCTCCAACGGAACACAAAAAACGGAACGGAAACGGAAAAAAAAAAGTTTGTGTGCAACTGCACCATATGTTCCAGATTGCGGACCCGTTCAAGCGAAAAGATTCACATCCGCTGACGCCCATATATTGTGGCCCCTCTGGGGGCCGCAATACAGGCAAGGACCTGCTACGGTCGTGTGCATAAGGCCTTCGATGGAGAAAAAATGCTTTATGTAGGACTTTTTTTCCTCGTCTAACATAATGAAACGGTGATGTGAGCCCGGCCTATAGGGTTACTGTCACTTTTGGCGGCACAGATAATGCAAACAGACACTTATGAATCCTCTGCTAACATTAGTTGTGGATTTTGTCGCAGATTTGCTGCATTGACAATGCAATGGATTTTATTCTGCACCCATGAAATAAAGATTTTCACGTTTACTACTGCCACCCTGGAAGCTGGGTTACCTTCTTTTGTTGCAAAAGAGTAAAATCTACCATAGAAATAACTTGACCTGCTGAGGATTTAAAATCTGCACCGCAGGCTAATTTCCACTGCAGATTTTTTTTCTGCCGCCTGTGGATGGTGGATCTACTTTGCTAGTACTGTAAGGCCTCATTCACACAGTCAGTATTTGGTCAGTGATTTCCATCAGTGATTGTGAGCCAAAACCAGAAGTGGAGCTACACAGAGATCAGGTGTAAGGGAAAGATCTGCACCTGTTCTGTGCTTTGGACCCGCACTTGGATAGAAATCACTGACCAAACACTGACCCTAAGTTCACACCTGAGCGTTTTACAGCGCGTTCCTACGCGCTGTAAAACGCTAAACAAGGAGAAACCAATGCTTCCCTATGGGAATAGTTCTCACCTGGGCGTTTTACAGCGCGTACGATCGCGCTGTAAAACGCCCGACGCTCAAGCAAATTCTTGAGCTTTTTTTGGGGGCGTTTGTCGTGCGTTCCCGTACATAGACTTTCGGGAACGCGCGAAAATGTGTGTTCGCTTGTCTCTGTATGCGCGATTGTAAACGCCGGTACAATCGCGCATACAGAGCGCTCGTTTCAGAACGCTCAGGTCTGAACCCAGGGTGACTGTGTGAATAAGGCCCAAGGCTCCATTCACAAGTCCGCAATTTCGTTCCGCATTTTGCGGAACGGAATTTCGAACTCATTAATTTTTTATAGGGCAGCACGATGTGCTGCCAGGACACGGAATTGCAGACCCGCACTTCCGGGTCCGCAATTCCGTTCCCCAAAAAATTGAGGACAAGAACAGGCATATTCTATTAGTACCGGCAATGTGCGGTCCACAAAATGCGGAACACACATTGCCGCTTTCCGTGTTTTGCAGATCCGTGGCTCCGTGGCAGATTTTTTCCTGCCGCCTGTGGATGGTGGATCTACTTTGCTAGTACGATAATCCACTGCAGATTTTCTGTCCACAAATCTATGGAGGAAACTCTGCAGCATAACTGCCACGTGTGAACACAGCAACTCGACTTGTACTTTTTAACTGGGATCCCTGTAAGGCTGGGCCCTGGCTTTGTCTCTGTTATCAACACTGGTGACTAGCTGATCATTTATAGCACTGGATATGACTAGTTAACTGGGACGGCTCTCTCGGGTCTTTCATACGGAGCCGCGGGACTGTGTGTAATTATTTTTTACCATGCAATCCATTAGCACATAAAACCCCACTTCACAGTTGTATCGCTGAATGGCTGTTAATGGTCGTCCTCCTGTGCTCCTCCAGTCCGCAGATGACATGGCCATGTGTCATGTTTTACCATTACTACTGGAAGCCATAAAGTTCCTCATCAAATCCCAGTGGGCAGTGGAATGGTAGAAACACATCAGCCCTTGTTAACAAGCAGACAGACCCCTAGAGAAGACGAGGCTCTCGCTTACACTTTTATTGGCCACATTAAATTTAAGTGCAAATATTTAAAGGGTTGTATAACCCACATTAACACATTATCACTCTGGACAGTATTTTCCTTGCACTTGTCTGTAAAATACTAGGTAACAGGTGCAGAAAAGTACATTACAACCTGCTCTTCTGAAATATGATGACTGCGTTGATTTCGGCAAACATTTTACACATTGTACTATTGTCCTTTAAACCAGAGCCGTTTTCTGTTTTTGCATTTCTGTTCACTTCCTGGAGCCCCAAACTTTTTTATATTTCCGTTCACACAGCCATATGAGGGCTTGTATTCTTGTACTTTCTAATAGCACCATTTAATATTGCATATGATGCAGTGGGATGCTGGAATAAAATTCCAAATGGGGTGGAATTGAAAAAAATAATAATGCAATTCCGCCAGTTTTATGGGTTTCGTTTTTCACAGTGTTCCCTCTGCAGTAAAACTGACCTTTTACCTTTACTCTTTGGGTCAGTATGATTACAGCTATTACTCATTCATATAGTTTTTCTTTAAAGGGAACCTGTCCACTGGATTTTATGTATAGAGCTGAGGACATGGGTTGCTAGATGGCCACTAGCACATCCGCAATACCCAGTCCCCATAGCTCTGTGTGCTTTTATTGTGTAAAAAAAACCTATTTAATACATATGCAAATTAACCTAAGATGAGTCAGAGCTTGAAAATATGACTCTTCTCTGGTCACACAAGTAAGATATGACTCTTTTATGTTAATCTGCATATGTATCAAATCGTTTTTTTTACACAATGAAAGCACCCAGAGCTATGGGGACTGGGTATTGCGGATGTGCTAGCGGCCATCTAGCAACCGATGTTCTCAGCTCTATACCCAAAATCCAGGTGACAGGTTCCCTTTAAAGAGACAAGCCGGGTACATATACACCACTAGGCCAACTGCGTATGTGTATTCTATGGGGAGAGTGGAGAAAGCAGCCAGACACTTCTGGTGGTGGACTACCTACTAGGAAAATGTATTATTTATATATGCACTTATACTGTATAGCACTGACATATTCTGCAGCTCTTTACAGACATTAGCATCACACTGTCCTCAATGGGGCTCACAATCTAAGTTCCCTATCAGTATGTTTTTGGAGTATGGGAGGAAACCCACGCAAATATGGGGAGAACATACAAACTCCATGCAGATGTCTTACTTGGTTGGATTCAAACCCAGGACCCCAGCGCTGCAAGGCAACAGTGCTAATCACTGAGCCACCGTGGTGCTGACCGGCCAATAATATTAATTACTGGGAATAACTGATTCTGATCCTCGCCCCATGTAAACGCGCCCTAGAGACAATCATTGCATTACAATATATTAAACAACTGTTGTTATGCGTTTATGAGTGATATGGAGTCAAACATTGTTATGCTGGTCATACACAGTACAGCTGTCGGCCAAACCTGCTGATTTCAGTAGTTCAGCCAACCATCTGATGTGTATGGTGTCCTCCTAACTGCCTGAAGGCTGAATTCGGGGTAGTTGAGAAGTTTCTGGCAGCGGCGCCGCTTTCCCCCCTGTCCCATTCACAACACACAGATACTCGGTGTGGGAGGATCGGGAGAGATAACTGTTGGAGTGGTCGCTCGTGTATGACCAGCTTTAGGGTCCATTCACACATCCGCAAAATGGGTCCGCATCCGTTGCGGAACAGGTGCGGACCCGTTCATTTTCAATGGGGCTGGAATATGCTGTCCGCATCCGCATTTGCGGATCCACACTTCCGTTCCGCAAAAAAATAGAACATGTCCTATTCTTGTCCGCAATTGCGGACAAGAAAAGGCATTTTCTATGAGAGTGCCGGCGATGTGCGGTCCGCAAAATGCGGAACGCACATTGCCGGTGTCCACAATTTGTGGATCCGCAAAACACATACGGACATGTGAATGGACCCTTACATACATGCTTATTGGGGCTTTCATTATATATATTTAGAGATCACACAGATGACATGGACATTCTGTGTGTCCACGCCTCAGATCACTTCCTCAAGGTCCCGTTGCTTGATCTATGCTATTTGAATGTTTTTAGTTTGTTTTTCAAGCAGGGTTTGTGTGGATTTATCTGACTTTAATTGTGATACTTTGTGTAGCTAGCAGTTATTCCCCACAGAGATCAAAGCAAAACCACATCAGATAAAGGACTGGAAAGTCCAGTCGCTTTCAGGATCTATCCATCCACTTTACACAAAGATACATGATTACCCAGCCAGACAGGCAGCCACCTCATCTGCTGTACACTCCCTCCTCTTCCTCTGTCCCTCCTCAAACTATCACCCCATTCACACTTTCATTTGGATTTCAAAAGATGTCTTCTTCTCCATGTTGTGATGTTAATGGCACCTCCCAGTGTCCTGCTGTCATAAAAGGCCAGGGGGAGAAAAAAAAAAGTTTGGGAACAGAAAGGAGCAGTCTTGTCGGCTGCTGGAAGGTGAGAGGCATCACAAAATGAGACAACCTTTGGCCTTAGGCTAAAGGGCAAGTTTATTGGCCTCCACAAACAAACAGGAAGTGACACCAATACTGCCATTGTGTTTCATGTCAATGGCCACCCACCTGCTCACTCTTCTGGGGGCACCCTTACCACCTCATGCCTTGTACACCAGGGTTATGTGCCGCCTAAAACCAAGGCAGGTACATAGGCCTACAGCTCATATAGGTGATGATGGTGTCGTTTGTGGCATAAACTGACTAAACGTATTCTTAAACGTAAGTCTTATGGTGCCCATACCCATTCAATAGCTGTCGGCTGAATGATCGTTCGACCAACAGATATCTCTCCCGACTCCCTCTCGGTCTTCCCATACACATACATTGGCTCAGCTGAACGTGTATGTGCATTCTATAGAAAGAGCAGAGAAACCCCTTGCAAGACACTTCTGGCATCTTATCTCTCTGGAGAACAAAAGAATCAGGTGAAAATATTCATTTTGCCCGATCCTTGCCGTGTGAATGGGGCCTAAGGCTTGGAATGACAGTTGTGTTTAAAAAAAACTTTGTGGCTGCTGCTTTTATAGTTTATTTCTACAACTTCATAACTTTCTTGCTTTCTACCTTCCTCAGTCATGTTTACCGAAGCTCAACGTTTCTACCCACAAAATTGGCCTATTTCACCTGTACGACATTGGTCCTTTACATCATTTCACACATATAGTCCACGTGCAATTAGCTTCATTTTAATGAATTAGTGGTTAAAGACATATTTAGCATCCATTTAAAACCAAACATGGGAAGAACAAGAGTTAAATCAAGCTCCATCAGGATACGGCTGATATTGTATAGTAAGGAAACCATGAGAACTGAACACATCCTGGAGAAGATTTCCCAAGTACGATCTATTTGGAGAGAAACCGACTCAGTTTCTATAGTTTCTATGTAATCCAGGGAAGAACTGTTTTCTTTAGAGCCCCTTTAATACATTTCCTTTATGGGATGACACAGGACTTTTCCCTATGGAGGTGTTTATTCTGTCACCTCCAAGTGAATCTCCCATGGGTTTACTAGAAGACACAGAACAAGGAACAGTAAACATAATATAACTAGGTTTCAACTGCTCCCAAATTCCAAGAACAGTCCAAGGTTTTCAGCATTTCCCTTCCCCTTTTATTATTATATACACAGTAATATGGCAGACTGACCATGCACTGCCAGGCTGACCAAGATCTCCGCCTGTTTATAGGGAAAATGTTTCAAACCGCCTCCATATTTCTTGTCATTGATAGTTTTTGTGTAATTATATAAAAAAATTGTTTGGCAATGCACAAATCATTCAAATTATTAACCAGAGGTAACAGTGCTTTCAGCAATATCAGAATGGCGGGTTAAGATCCACAAGTGGCTCCCTATGAGTCAAAATACGACTTTTTAACTAAGCCTTGGGATATGACAAGGGAATATTGCCAAACCAGATATCCATCCATAGACAGCTGTTTCGGGGGCTAGCTCCTCATCAGTACGGAGTAGGATTCTGGCTGGCTGGCTGATAATCCTTGGATGCTGCTTAGGCGGGGTACTGTGTGGCCCAAGGACAGCCAGTACCCTGCCTAATTTGGATGCTTGGCAGCATTGTTGCACCTTCAGGCCATAGTTATGGTATACTCACTTAGGGAGTCATTTACTATACTGAAATACGCAGATGGAGGTGCAATGGTTAGTTACACCGCTATCTGCGACTTCGCCCCACTCACGCCAGGTGTAAAATTGAGGCGTAATGTTCTATGCCTGTTTTAGTCTAAATGTAAGACAGGAAGCTGTCTTACATTTAGAACTGGCATTGGATGTGTGGAAGTTGTGGAGAGGTCTGCCCCTCTTCATAACTCCAGCGGACCCATGTCAGTGCAGGGGCTTTATTGAGAACGGCATCTAAAACGCTGGTCTTAATAAATGTGCCCCTTAGTATCTATACTATGTAGTGTTGTGTATTATGTCTATTACGTGTTATTAAACTGTCATATAACTCGACTCCTAACCATTATATTAAATATTGTTTTACAGCTAACATTCAACTGACAGTTACCTCTCGTAAGCTGCCCATACACAGGCGTGCTCGGCTGTGAATTGGTGAAAGCTGCGGCCAGAAGTGTCTGGAGGCGGCTTTCTCCAATTCACAACATATGCACCCCCCAAAGAGCAAAAGGATTGGGCATGTTGAAATAAAAATGCCAGACTCTGCTTACCCCTGACATCTGCTGTCAGAAGAGTCAAGAGGCATACATATTAGATCAGTGTTTCCCAACCAGTGTGCCTCCAACTGTTGCAAAACTATACCTCCCAGCATGCCCGCACAGCAGGCTGTCCGGGCATGCTGGGAGTTGTAGTTTTGCAACAGCTGGAGGCACGCTGGTTGGGAAACACTGTATTAGATGGTCGTCCGGACTTGCCAAAATTGGCAGGTTTGGACAACAGACATCTAATGTGTATGGCCAGCTTCAACAGGGTAGTGATTCACAAACATATAGTCAAATGAGTTGCATTATCAAAAACTGCACCTATGCTGAAATCCAAAATGACCCAGGACCAACGTTAATCTCTTTTCTGCTATTTAGACAGATTACAAGCAGCAGGTCAGCAAACAAGATGGTAGACAGCCTTGAAGTCCACTCTCTGTGTGGTCAGCAGCACATGATGGTCTTTCTAAGTGCTTTAGAGGATTGCCCTGTAATCCCACCGAGGATTATTGTTTACAGAGGAAACAAACCTCTTTATCTGTGATGTATGCTCATTTAGGTTCTGTATAGTCACTGCCCTTGTCGTAGGTGTCTTATGGTCCTTTTACACAGGCTGATTTTTATTAATTACATTAATTGTGAGTAATATATATATATATATATATATATATATATATGTACACACAAGAGTATGTACCATAAAAGCAATCCTTGGGTTTGCTATAGGAGCTGCTGGAAAAGATGACCCCAACTGAAGTTAGTCAGAGCCCCCTTTACTAGTATGGCATAAATACCATAATAAATGTTCACCTACAAGTCTGAAATCCAGGACCAGAATGTTATCTGTGCGGAACAAGTGTTGCTTTTCAGATGAATGGCCATCAATCAATGTAATACATGGATGACTCGAGTCGGCCAGAGCAAGAGCCGCTGCTTGTTAATGGCTTCATTCTGGCTCATAGATGGTGTCCAGAGAGGCTTTCCTTTAATAGCGAATATGGACATGGTCTGTCCCGAAGAAGCACAGTTCAAAATTCATATACCTGTAAAGCAGAATGTAGTTATGACTTATGTCCTAAAAATAATGAAAGTGAATAATAAAGAGTACCTATCTTTTCATAAAACTTGTGTCCCTACTGCTGTGATCGACTCTGCTCAACTCACCATAAAGTCATACAGAGAAGTATATTGGCTTACAGCAATTTTAGGCAGGGTGCTGGCTCTCCTTAAAGAGAACCTGTCACCGGGATTTTGTGTATAGAGCTGAGGACATGGGTTGTTAGATGGCCGCTAGCACATCCGCTATACCCAGTTCCCATAGCTCTGTGTGCTTTTATTGTGTAAAAAACCCGATTTGATACATATGCAAATTAACCTGAGATGAGTTCTGTCCCTGACTCATCTCACGTACAGGACTCATCTCAGGTTAATTTGCATATGTATCGAATCGTTTTTTTTACACAATAAAAGCACACAGAGCTATGGGGACTGGGTATTGTGGATGTGCTAGCGGCCATCTAACAACCCATGTCCTCAGCTCTATACACACAATCCCCATGACAGGTTCCCTTTAAAGAGACCATGGAAAAACAATATCCAGAGAGGTATTCTCTTTCCTTGGGAGATAACTCTTTGCATAGGTTAATAGAAAGTCTAAGGCCGCATTCACATTTGTGTTGGGAACTTTGGCAGTCTGTTCCGGTGGAGGAACAGTCTGCCGGAATTCACTATAATTGGATCCAGCCACTTTCCAGCATATATGGCGGCTTTTGACTGGACAAAAAAAGTTGTGTGTAGTATTTTTTATCCGGCTGAAAGCCAGACATATAAGCCAGATACAGTGACCGGAACAGATTGTTGGAATTCACAATGCAGATGTGAACCTGGCCTAAAAGTGTGTCTGTGGCTGACCACACCACCCTGAAGAGAGCTGAGCAGGGCTAATCATAGCCGATGGGGCACAGCACTCAGTCGCGCACTTCTGCCACTCCACTTCGGAGACCGGTGGGGCTCTCAGCACCTGGACACAGATCAACGCTTCTGATCTACCACTCTGCCATGTCAAAAATTTTATGAAATGGCACTTTTAACATTTATCAGCTATCATCCCCTTACTGTGGTAGGAGATCTAAAATAAAAAGAGTCATTAGGAACCATTGAGTTCCTCCAAATTAGAGAAGGGTACTTTTTCAAGGTCACAGAAAAAAAAAAAAAAACATTGTTAGTGGATAATCCACTTCAAAGGCAAGCTGCCACCATTGCAATGGATGCACACACTGACCCCCTGCCAGGCTTTAGTTTTCCAGGAGTCCCCAGTGTAGCCAGCCGGCCCTGGGGGTGGATAATTAAACTGGCTGCGGCAGTCCTTCTGATGACTGTTATAACCTTCCCGGACCAGTCATGACCTTGTGGCGACCCAAGAGAGGAAACAGGGTTTCTATGCTTTACAATGAAGGAAGAGGTACCATCCCTGAAATTCAATACACCCTGATGTGAATAACAATTGAACCTGGGACCATTGTAGGGTCCTTACTCTCCCAGACACTGGACAGACTTGACAATTGAAGTCAACAAAATGACTCTTCCATAGTTGTTGATACTTGACTAGAATTTACTACTGGGCAGGTGCATCTTAATAAATCATATAAATATATCCTCCAATGGAAAACTCACAAACTAACGTGCTATTTCTACCCCAAAAATGTAAATCACATATATATATGGTACAATACATATATTGTAGATGTATACAAGAGAATGTCCCATAAAGACAATCCTTTGGTTTGCTATAGGGGCTGGTAGAAAAGATGACCCCAACTGAAGTTAGTCAAAGCCATCCTTACTAGTATTGTAAACCATATCAAGGTCACACATTTTGCAAGAAAAGGATAGGGAACTTTCCCAAGATTGATAACACCCACCTGACAGTGCAGGAACAAATTGGACAAATTATTTCCAAGCCCTGGACTGTGAAAAAAGGTGTCCAAGAATGATGTTTGCCCCTTTCTTGTATGTATGCCCCCCTCAGAAACAAAAAAAACTTCTCAAGCTTAAATTTGATGATTCTAAGCTAAAAAGTACTTAAAATGTGAAAATGATGAAATAGTGTTCTCAAAACAATTCATTTCCAATACTAGAAAGAATGTGTCTTGATTTAAAAAACATGTGATTGTTAAAATTTTAATTTTTAATCATTAAAAATTAATCAGTCAGGTCTGTGATTGAGATGCTATATACATTCCACAAAACATAGTAACAATTTTTTTTTTTTTTAAATGGACCAATGGTACCTTAAAGGGGGTTTCCAAGTGTATTTTACTGATGATCTATCCTCTGGATAGGTCATCAGTATCTGATCGGTGGGGTCTGACACCCCGGCGATCAGCTGCTTGAGAAGGCACCGGCACTCACATTAGTGCCACAGCCTTCTCCAGATTTTCCTAGGCCGTGTGAGTCACCTCACGTTCATCAGTCACATGGCCTAGGCCTGTGATGGCTAACCTCTGGCACTCCAGCTGTGGTAAAACTACAACTCCTAAGAAGCACACTTGCTTGGCTGTTCTCAGAACTTCACAGAAATGAATGGAGCATGCTGGGAGTCGTAGTTTCACCATAGCTTGAGTACCAGAGGTTAGCCATCACTGGCCTAGGTGCAGCTCAGCTCCATTGAGGTGAATGGCGCTGAGCTGCTATACCACAGCCACTGTACAATGTAGAGAGAAGGCAGTGGCGCTACTGCGAGAACTGGTGTCTTCTGAAACAGCTGATCGGCAGGTGTATCGGATATCGGACCCCCACCGATCAAATACTGATGACCTATGCCGAGGATAGGTCATGAGTAAAAAAAACACTTGGAAAGCCCCTTTAAATAAATGGGGTTATTTGCGTCCAGGTGAACAATTTCAAAAAACTGCTTGATTCTGACTATAAATCAGTAACCAATATCACTGTCATGCCCCCGAGTAAAGTATTGCAACCTCGGCCCAAATAATTTTAAGGATCATAACTGATCTCTAGAGTCCTACAGACTGAATGATTATTTTGAATAATCAGAGTTTATGGTTTAATCCAGGGATCAGCAACCTTCGGCATTCCAGCTGTGGTGAAACTACGACTCCCAGCTTGCACACTTGATTGGTTGTTCTCAGAACATAGAAGTGAATGGAGCATGCTGGAAGTTGTAGTTTTACAATAGCTGGAGTGACAGAGGTTGCTGACCCCTGGTCTAACCATTAATGAGGTTGTATGGAATTTTACATTGCTAGGCCACACTGAATTTGCTCTAGTACCAAACCCAGTCTCATTGTCAGGTCCTGAGGGGAGTACCACCTAAACCTTTCTTTCTACTGCTCACTGAGGGTGCCAGAGCTTGGACCTTCCACCAGTCACATCTTGGAATATGGAAAATTGTTGGCAAAAGCCAGTAATTGGCTGTAGCAGTCGACTGCATAAACGGGCACATCACCGCCATAGCTATGTAAACCACAATCAGTAGCGGGCAGGGAACCTGTGCTGCTGGAAGTAGTAGGGGGTCCAACTGGCGAGTAGTGGTTCTTTTTCTATGTTATTGCAGTCCATGCCTCTGCCCACATTTTTCCATAACCTGGACAACCCCTTTAAGGAAATTATATTGGCTATGGCTCCACCATTCTGTTCATATTATGTTGAACAGAACTCTTATTAAATACACTAAGGTGATTAGAAAAGAGTCATTTAAAATTTATTCCACAAACAAATGAAAAACACAAAATTAATTACCCCCCTTCCCCCATAAAATAAAGATTAGAGTTAATTTGCTCTCCGCCTGTCAAGGATGGGTAGAATCCTGTATGCCTACCAATAAGGGTGCCACAGATGTCACCCTTTCACCACCTTCTGAATGACTTATAGTTATTATTTATTTTTTAAGGTTTCTTTAAAAAAAATCAAACCATATTTTATCACATTCTAGTCCATTAAATTGTTGAACTTGTATCTCCCATGTTAGACCAGATCTATGAAAGATGAATCCCACAAATGTGCAGAAATACATACAGTCAATTATCTCCATACTTTCTTTGGCTTCTACTAGACACAGATCAATCCCACCGCCACTAGGCAAAATTGAATTTCAAACACAAGAGACAAGCTTTTGATGTGGCTGGTGGGTGCAGCTTCAGTTGCTGTCTCATAGTATGCCAATTACACTCATCCGTCTTGGGTCCGTCCACGCTGCCTCTGAAGGTGACCGGCTCCCTATCTGTATCTTCAAAGCACAGATAGGAAACTTTGATTCACGTTAACACCCGCTCTATATACTTATTGATGAGAACCAAAGTTGACTTGTCAGTATAAAGATGGCCATAGGATAACATTCAGCCAATGGTTACTATCCTTGAGTCAACCATTAACAGGCACATTATACTTAACCCTTTTTTTAAAATAAGGATTACAGATATATAGTTTCCAAAGTTGTACACAGAGGCATTAAGGAGGTTGTCCACTCCATTAGGAATGAGGACCTATCCTCATGATAGGCCATCAATATCTGATCGGCAGGGGTCTGTCACCCCACACCCTTAGAGATCAGCTGTTCTGTGGTGGTTCTGGAGCCGCAACTACACAGGTCCTTCCGTTGTGCACTGCATGGAGCTGGTTACTGTAGCACTGCTCTCACTGAAGTGAATGGGAGCAGCACCGCAGTAACCAGCTTCCTCCACTGCACAAAGGACGGAGCTGTGTAGTTCTGGTGCCATCTTCCAGCACTAGAGCTTCTGCGGAACAGCTGATTTGCGTGATGTATGGTGTCAGACCCCCAATCCTGAGGATAGGCCATCACTTGGTGTAAAGGAGTGCACATTAAGCTAGCACATTAGATGTATATTGGCTGAACCTACCAACTTTGGCAGGACTGATCGACCACTTAATGTGCATGGATGCCTCCTGACTGTCCCTCAGTGGCAGCAGTCTGGGGAGAGAAGGGTCAGCTTTTTTTTTTTTTATGCCCAATCCTTTTGCTGTCTGGGAGATACAGCTTACTTCCCAGTCCCTTTTAAGAATGCATTCACTGTCAGCTGAGCTGAGATGGCATGTGTATGGAGGCAGTCAGGAAAGACAGCTGGTGGCTGAATAAGAGTCAAGACCTATCTAATGTGTATGGCCAGCTTTTCAATTGTTAAAGGCCAGAGGCATTAGAGAGGGACAGTAGATACAGTATATGTAGTTGACATACGAATAAAAGTAATGCTGAGTACAATATATCACAATATAGTTAGGCAAGGCGTCCATACACACTCAATCTTACACTGACAGCGACCTCTCGCAACTCCCTCCCAACTCCCCCATAAACATACACGTTTGGTTTGGCTAAATGTATATGTGCTTTTAATGGGAAGAGGGGAGAATGCTGATGCCAGACACCTCTGGTGGTGGCTTATCTACTGGAAGAACCAAAGGATTGATCAAAGATATTCATTTTGCCCGATCCTTCTCTCCGCCAACATCGTCTCTCAGGGCAGAGTTGGGAGCTCCCCATAACACATTAGACTGTTGGCCGAACCCGACATTCTTGGCAGGCTGCGCCAACAATACACTAATGTGTATGGGGACCTTAAAGAGGGAATGATTTAAAATGGCTGCCAGCAACCTGTCCTAGAATGTGAGCAGGACTATCGCTTCTACTTGCAGAACTGCCTAGGGGGTGAGGGGATAAAGCCTAACTATACACTGCACTGCTCTACAATACATGGTAATGATGTGTTCCTGCCTACGATTTGCAATCATGGTTGAGCAGCCCAAAAGCTTGAAAAACTGAAGCTCGTAAACACCCAATTTATGAAAAAGTACTTTATTGTTACATAATAAATAATGTGTATTATACCATTA
The DNA here is from genome assembly GCF_014858855.1 of Bufo gargarizans. Classification (NCBI taxonomy): domain Eukaryota; kingdom Metazoa; phylum Chordata; class Amphibia; order Anura; family Bufonidae; genus Bufo; species Bufo gargarizans. The sequence goes on from NC_058088.1 coordinate 106,673,545, forward strand.
AAAAGGAAGGTAGGGAACAGAGAAAAACACCATCCCATCAAAATACAGATCACAAAGAGATGTAGTGTAGCCTGGTGTCCTAAAGATAGACTGAAAGTCTACACAGTGTATAAATGCGAGAGACTCACCCACTGATGATAGGATATGAGTGCCGGCGTGGCATTACCCCGATGCGCGTTTCGGCGTACCTTCGTCCAGGGGTCAGGGTAACACCATCCCGGAACTCAGATCCTATCATCAGTGGGTGAGTCTCTCGCATTTATACACTGTGTAGACTTTCAGTCTATCTTTAGGACACCAGGCTACACTACATTTCTTTGTCATTTAGACGATATATACCCTAGCCAAAGGTGCTTCACACCATAAGGTGTCTTACATGAGGACTGCTGCATCGTTGGCGGCACAGCCATTTGTTGTCCTTTTTATGTCATTTATTATTGAGGGCTCACCTTTACAATTTATCATGATGCAATGCAATTGATGAATTTTTGACTGTATATACATCTACTTGGACTTAGTGATCTGTATTTTGCCGGGATGGTGTTTTTCTCTGTTTCCTACCCTCCCTTTTAATGGTATTATACACATTATTTATTATGTAACAATAAAGTATACTTTTTCATAAATTGGGTGTTTATAAGCTTCAGTTTTTCTAGTTTTTTGTCTCTCATTTAGTGAGCTCCTCCAAGTTAGGCTCCTTTCAAACCTGCGTTCAGGTGTCCGCTCGTGAGCTCCATTTGAAGGGGCTCACAAGCGGCCCTGAACGCAGCCGTCTTGCCCTAATGCATTCTCAGTGGAGGCGGATCCGCTCAGAATGCATCAGCCTGCCAGCGCTCAGCCTCCGCTCCGCTCACTGAGCGGACACCTGAACGCTGCAAGCAGCGTTCGGGTGTCCGCCTGGCCGTGCGGAGGCGAGCGGATCCGTTCCGACTTACAATGTAAGTCAATGGGGACAGATCCGCTTGAAGATGACACCATATGGCTCAATCTTCAAGCGGATCCGTCCCCCATTGACTTTCAATGTAAAGTCTGAACGGATCCGCTCAGGCTACTTTCACACTTAGAAATTTTTCTAAGTTATAATGCAGACGGATCCGTTCTGAACGGATGCAAACGTCTGCATTATAGGAGCGGATCCGTCTGACGAAACATCAGACGGACCCGCTCCGAACGCTAGTGTGAAAGTAGCCTTATATGTACACTATGTGCAGAATTATTAGGCAAATGAGTATTTTGACCACATCATCCTCTTTATGCATGTTGTCTTACTCCAAGCTGTATAGGCTCGAAAGCCTACTACCAATTAAGCATATTAGGTGATGCGCATCTCTGTAATGAGAAGGGGTGTGGTCTAATCACATCAACACCCTATATCAGGTGTGCATAATTATTAGGCAACTTCCTTTCCTTTGGCAAAATGGGTCAAAAGAAGGACTTGACAGGCTCAGAAAAGTCAAAAATAGTGAGATATCTTGCAGAGGGATGCAGCACTCTTAAAATTGCAAAGCTTCTGAAGCGTGATCATCGAACAATCAAGCGTTTCATTCAAAATAGTCAACAGGGTCGCAAGAAGCGTGTGGAAAAACCAAGGCGCAAAATAACTGCCCATGAACTGAGAAAAGTCAAGCGTGCAGCTGCCAAGATGCCACTTGCCACCAGTTTGGCCATATTTCAGAGCTGCAACATCACTGGAGTGCCCAAAAGCACAAGGTGTGCAATACTCAGAGACATGGCCAAGGTAAGAAAGGCTGAAAGACGACCACCACTAAACAAGACACACAAGCTGAAACGTCAAGACTGGGCCAAGAAATATCTCAAGACTGATTTTTCTAAGGTTTTATGGACTGATGAAATGAGAGTGAGTCTTGATGGGCCAGATGGCTGGATTGGTAAAGGGCAGAGAGCTCCAGTCCGACTCAGACGCCAGCAAGGTGGAGGTGAAGTACTGGTTTGGGCTGGTATCATCAAAGATGAGCTTGTGGGGCCTTTTTGGGTTGAGGATGGAGTCAAGCTCAACTCCCAGTCCTACTGCCAGTTTCTGGAAGACACCTTCTTCAAGCAGTGGTACAGGAAGAAGTCTGCAAGGTAAGAAAAACATGATTTTCATGCAGGACAATGCTCCATCACACGCGTCCAAGTACTCCACAACGTGGCTGGCAAGAAAGGGTATAAAAGAAGAAAATCTAATGACATGGCCTCCTTGTTCACCTGATCTGAACCCCATTGAGAACCTGTGGTCCATCATCAAATGTGAGATTTACAAGGAGGGAAAACAGTACACCTCTCTGAACAGTGTCTGGGAGGCTGTGGTTGCTGCTGCACGCAATGTTGATGGTGAACAGATCAAAACACTGACAGAATCCATGGATGGCAGGCTTTTGAGTGTCCTTGCAAAGAAAGGTGGCTATATTGGTCACTGATTTGTTTTTGTTTTGTTTTTGAATGTCAGAAATGTATATTTGTGAATGTTGAGATGTTATATTGGTTTCACTGGTAAAAATAAATAATTAAAATGGGTATATATTTGTTTTTTGTTAAGTTGCCTAATAATTATGTACAGTAATAGTCACCTGCACACACAGATATCCCCCTAAAATAGCTAAAACGAAAAACAAACTAAAAACTACTTCCAAAAATATTCAGCTATGATATTAATGAGTTTTTTGGGTTCATTGAGAACATGGTTGTTGTTCAATAATAAAATTAATCCTCAAAAATACAACTTGCCTAATAATTCTGCACTCCCTGTATATTGGGTAGTCACTGTATATAGCCGCAATACTTTAGTGGTCACTGTTTTGGCAGGGACACCCATGGTCGAATTTGTTTTCCCATCATGGCTGAGCAGCCTGACAGTAATGCTCACTAATGTGTAGTATATGCAAGTGCCAGAGTGTAGTGTGTAGCAAGGCCTCACCCCCTCACCTCCCTAGGCAGCTCGACAGGTGGAGAGGACAGGTTGCTGGCAGCCATTTTAAGTAATTCCTGGAGAACTCCTTTAAGGTTCAAACAACAAAAAGCATAGTACCACTAAGGGAACCAAATGGAGTCTGTGCCTGTTTCTAAAATGGGGTAGAGGGGGAGGCACCTCAACACTACATAAGGATCAGACAGGAAACAATCTGCTTATTTTTCCAGAAGAAGAAGCCCAAGAATCAGACTCCATTCTAATATCTATGGCCTGCCTTAGACATCCAATATAACAGACCAGATAACTGGTCACCTTCCAGTTTCTAATCAATAGATACATGCAATATTAAACCTAATATTATTTGATTTTATATTAAGTGTCCTGAAACGTTAGATTCTTATATAGACATGGTCACAGGTTCATTAATTGACCATACTTTGAGATCATTTTTTGTTTGCTAACACATCAGATATTGGAAACTTGACCACGGTCTCTTGGTTTCTGTGCAGCCACTACAATATGCTACAGATATGAGCCAATGAGGGAATGCAACTGAACATTTCTGATTAAATAGATACTGTATCTTCAGTGTGGTATACATATTTTTTTTTTGAAAATTGGGATCTGTCTGCAGTAAGAGGCTTCAATGCACCCTGCAATAACTGGGATTGCTCTTGAGATTTGGTCATGCAAGTAATGATTACGGTACATTGGATGTAGGTTTGGACTTTGGCCTTCTTTAATGCTCTAGTGGTTCAGGGCAGTCCTGGGCTCTATCTATATTGAAATTATCTAGAACTGTATAAAGAAATATATAAATTAGAAGATATTGAAGACAATAAGGTCAATTATCCAACAGAAAGTGTCTTCTTAGACAATCTGTAGACTTAACAGCTCCAGAAATCTCACAGCTCTAGAAACACTGTGTAATAAAAGATGATATCCGTCACCGAGAGGAAACAATGTGACATTTTTATGACGTTTGGTTGTATCCTGTCCGCCATTGTCTGACTCCGTTCTGTTCTCTTTCCATCTGTACGCTCTATCATTAACTGTAAATCCCAATAATGAAGGAGAAACTTTATTGCCCCTTGTTTTCAAATCTGCCCCAGGTCAATGCAGTCAGGAAATGTATAGTAGGAATTTAGACTGATACCCATATGTCACAGGGCAGATCAAAGGGTTAACCTCTTCAGTGCCAGCAGAGATAATATTTTATGACTATCTCTGTGAAATGTGGACGCCTTTTGTCAACAACAACATTTAGCTAAGAGACAAAATCTCCTTTGTGTTACCCAAAGTGGTATTCTTGTCTGTACCTTCTAAATCTTTCTATATAAAATAATATTGGCATATTAGGTTGGACCACCAAAAGCAGCCAGGTCCTTGAGTCTACTTGTACCACTATACTAATAATAAGGAGAAAAGAAGCTCAACCACCTGTGTAGTAACCTTCAAAAATGCAGAGTTTACTGGCTTTGTGGTATTCTCTTCACTGCAGCCAAATGTTACTGAAAATATGCCACTCATAACTTAGCACATAGGGGTCTCTAGAGCACGCTAGATCTATATTCCTGGCACTTTTAGGGAAAATTGCATATAAAAATGTTTTTGTCCAGTTTTTATATCCAGTTCCACATCTGCGTAGACGCAGCTCTAGAAAAACCACTGCTGATTACAGCCCATATGTTGCAAAACCATTTTACTTACATTTCCACCTATTTTTTTTATTTCCAGGATCACTTGCCAAGGTAGTTACATAGCTGGCAGCAGATTTACTGCCCAAGCACTTAAACCTGGCAAAACTCTTGATAAATATACGTAGGCTCTAAGAATAAACATAAAGGGGCACATTTATTAAGACCGGCATTTTAGACGTTTTGCGCTGGTGGTGGATCCGTCGAAGTTATGAAGAGACGCAGGCCTGGGTGCATCCAGTGCCAGTTCTAAATGTAAGACAGCTTCCTAGCTGCCTATAGCAACCAATCAGATTCCACGTTTCATTTTACAGAGCTCCTTTGGAAAATGAAACGTGGAATCTGATTAGTTGCTAAGGGCAATTTTCCTTTACACCAGTGTTGATAACTCTCCCTCACTAAATGTATTAACCTAGTTATAAAGCTAATAGGAAATGGGGTTGTAGAGTATTGATATTAAAGGGAACCTATCACCAGCTTTATGCCGATCTCTCTGAGGGCAGCATAGAATAGTGACAGAAATGCTGATGTCAGCGGTGTGTCACTCATGAGCTAAATGTAAGTGGTTGCTGAGAACCAGCATCATAATCATTGCAGCCCAGGCCTGGAAAAGAGTCAAATCTACCCGAGAAGAGTCCTGGTTATTCATAATCTCCTGCTCTCCCCCATCTGCTGATGATTGGCAGTTCTCTCCTAGAGAGAAAGGGAGAAAACTAGGTAGAAGACTGTCGGTCATCAGCAGGTGGGCAGGAGAGCAGGAATTCATGAATAACCAGGACTCTTCTCAGATGGCCGTGACTCTTTTCCAAGCCTAGTCTACAATGATTGCCAAGAACCAACATCACAACCACTTACCTTTATATGACAGACCGCTGAAATCCACTCACCTGTCTCTGATTTATACTGCTGTTAGTATGGGCAGCATAAAGTTGATGACAGGTTCCCTTTAAGGATGAAATCTCACAATTGAATATAATAGTGTGCAGGTTGGTTTACTTAGGGCTAAGAAATAGTTTGGATGCGTAGTTGATCCTGTGCCAATGGTCTCATACATAGACAGCAAAACACAGGTTTCAGGACTGATGGCTTTGCAGTGGCACCAGTATAATGTCTATTATCCCACTTTCTGTAAAACTGGTCCTGGCTATGAAACCATTGAAATAACAAAGGAGATGATTTGCATACAATACTTGAATTATCAGCACTGCTTTTAGCAAAAACAATAAAACCTAAGTTGAAAATTAGGATTTTTTACTAGAATTTACCACTTTTATGTCATTCGGGGTATTACTGGGCCACGCAGAGGGTGCAGTCATAACTGGATACTGAAGAGTGAAGGGGCTCAAAAGGTCCTTCTGCCCCATTTGAGGAGACGAGTACTAGAAATGATGTTTAATAGTTGGTGGCACCTTAGCAGATTTTGCATTGAGACCCACAAACCACAAGTTCTGCTTTCCAAGTATACAGAAATTGGTCTCGCACTACCTGGGCCTAAAGAGTTTGCATCTTATCCAGTGGCGTAACTAAAAATGACTGGGCCTCAAAGCACATTTTTGAACAGGGCCTCCCCCCAAAAAATTCTTTGCAACCCCCTCCTCCTGTGCAACCTCCAGTCCTGTGGCTAGTCAAGATTGCTCACTCAGGCCACACAGCTGCTCCGTCATATGTATATACTGTATGTAATGTCACTGTATATACTGTCATTGTATAATACTGTTAAGGAGCCTCTTCTGAGTTTGGTGTTAGCAGAGGATGTGCTTAGATACAGGGCTAGGGCAGTGAATTTGCCCTTGGTAAAGAACAGCTTACCTATCATTCACACAAGACTCACTTCACCTACATTTATATTTATTTCTAGCAATCTTATGCTGTACAGTACATATCTATAAAGACTCTCAGTTTACATACTCAATTTTCTAAAGAAAATGTCATTAAACTTCCATCTGTGGTCCAGGTCCGAAAAAAAAGCCTGTGACATTTCATGAGTCATCTGAGGTGTCACTTTCTATTTTCACTTGCACTCTACTCTTAGAAGTTGTGGTATGGAGTTTTGATCCTACTTGCAGTGTCCTGCTGTTGTGGTGCCTTGTTTGATGCAGTATCAAGTGAGGCATCAACGTGTCATAAACCCCGGGTCCGCACACTGGGGAGGCCTGAAGGAGACACTGAGGTTGTTAAGGTGACAATAGTTTCTTATCAATGGAGTCATCACAGAGACAGGAAGCAACATGCTATAGGATGGTTAAAATAACTTAAATTCAAGATCCAGAAGTAGTTTAAAGGCATGAACCAGCTGGTTGAAAAAAAACACCATTCCCAGGCCTGAAAAGAGTTTTCCGAGACTTTAATACTGATGACCTATCCCCTGGATAGGTCTTCAGTATCTGATTGGTAGGGACCAACATCTGGATACCCCTGCTGATCTGGTGTTTGAGAAGGCCACAGCGCTCCTGTGAGTGCTACAGCCTTCTCAATGCTCACCTAGCACAGCGCCGTACATTGTATAGTAGCTGTGATTGTTATCGCATTCAGAAATATTCATTTCCATGGGGATTAGCTGCCTCTAAGCCACGTGACGTCACTGGAAAGCTGAGAGAAGGCCACAGACCTACTGCGAGCACCACTGCCTTCTCGAATAGCTGATTGACGGGGTCCCTGGTGTCGGATCCCCACCGACCAGATACTGATGACCTTTAAGACCTGAAAATCCCTTTAAGTAACATAGACATCAGAAGTCACATTAGGACTTGAGTGAATGCCCATTAAGGGTCCATTCACACGTCCGTACTGTATTGCGGATCAGCAATACACCCAGCCAGCACCCCTATAGAAACGCCTATTCTTGTCCGCAATTGCGGACAAGAATAGGACATGTTCTATTTTTTTCCGGAGCCGCGGACCGGAAGATCGGCAGCGCCCTCCAGAAATGCGGATGCATCCATTTCGTCCCCATAGAGAATGAATAGGTCCGCACCCGTTCCACAAAATTGCGGAATGGATGTGGACCCATTTGCGGACATGTGAATGGAGCCTTACACTGTAGATTATCGGGAATGAATGTTTGTACTAACTCTCATTCCCGATAATTGGTCCATGTAAATGTGTTGCCGATCACCCAACAAAGAACAGAAAAGCTTGCTTGTCTTCTGACCTGATCGTTTGTGTGGCACAAACAATTAAACTTTATGGGGATGAACAATTGTAGTAACGATCGTTCATCCCCAAATAGCACTGACGTATCTCAATGCTGCTAATGAGCGGGTGATGATTACGAACAAACATTCACGTAAAGGTTCATTCCCGATCACTACCTTGGGATATACTGACTATAAACAGGGGTGCACAGTTCTCATAAGGCCCATAGTAAAACTTGCCATGGCCCCCCTGTCCCACCCAATTTCCCAGTGCACATGCATCAATCACTGTCATGCAATGCAAAATGCAAAGTACAATGCCACAGATTTTTTTTTTTATTAAGCAGAAGAAATTTTAATAAAATAATAAATTGTAATAAAAGATCACACATGGCCTCACCCACTTTATCTGACTGATATTTCAGTAAAGTGGAACAGGTGCTTCATAAAAATGGCGCTCATATTTCTCAGTGTATTCTATTACAAAACTGCAGTGACTGTAGGGACTTATGCAGTGACTGTAATTATCTGTTTGCACTGAGCTCCCCCTATTGGTGGCTGCATGAAAATGTAGTTTTTTTTTAACATCGGTAAAAAAATATGCAAAAAGGTATCTCCCAAGAAAGAGAACCATCAACACCTATTGAAAGTGGCTCCCACTTTCCAACAATGTTTGGGATTTGACACAGGAGTATATCCAAGCAAGAAAACCATCCTTAGACAGTTGTTTCAGGGTGTCTGCCCCTTATCATTACGGAGTAGGATTCTGGCTGGGTTAGTGAGATGCCTTGGAAGAGGCTTAGGCAGGGTGCTGAATCTCCTTGAAGAGCTCAGTCCTGTATGGAGACTTACCGGCAATTCTCCATATGAAACAAGTATGCAAGGAAGTATCTCAGCCCTTCCAGTAAGTCTCCATACAGGACTGGTCTCTTTAAGGAAGTTCAGCCTGCTTACGCCGCTTCCAAGGATTCTCACTGAGCCAGCTAGAATCCTGTCTCATACTGATGAGTGCCAAGCACCTCCAAACAGATGTGTACAGATGGATATCTGGTTTGGCTATATTTCCTTGTCACATCCCAATGCTTGTTGGTAAATTTGTTCTTAACTCATTGGGAGGCACTTTTAATAGGTGGTGCTGGTGAAATGGTTCTTTTTCTTGGAAGATACCTTTTTGGATATTTATTTTCCATGGAGCATTGCCAGGGAGTACTTCCAGTAAGTTTCCATACAGGACTGGTCTCTTTAAGGAGATTCAGCACCATGTCTCAGCTACATCAGGAACAGAAAGAAGAAGGAGTTCAGTGTCAAGTCTGGGCTTTCCCTTTGTGCTGGATGCGGTGTTTTGCACTCAAAAAATAATAATTACTGATGTCCGAAGGACTAGTTTACACCTGTTAATCCAGCACCTACTCAATTTCCTAATACTTAGCTTTTATTGATATACTAATAAAACTATATTACTAACTAATTGTTAAAATTCCAATGCATCGCAGTCCTCACTATTCTATTTCAATCACTCTAGTGTTATACAGCATCCCCTATTAATGTAGGGTACAGGTCACTACTGAATTCTACTGATGCCGCTGGCTGCGCGCTGCCAGCACGCTAATTATTTAGTTTAGTGATTGCCCTTATGCTGTTTGGGGCTGCAACTTGCACTGTATTAAAATTGAAGCTTCACGCTGCCCCCCTGGTAAATTTGTTCTTAACTCATTGGGAGGCACTTTTAATAGGTGGTGCTGGTGAAATGGTTCTTTTTCTTGGAAGATACCTTTTTGGATATTTATTTTCCATGGAGCATTGCCAGTCCTGTTTCCATACAGGACTGGTCTCTTTAAGGAGATTCAGCACCATGTCTCAGCTACATCAGGAACAGAAAGAGGAAGGAGTTCAGTGTCAAGTCTCACCTCGCCCAGGCCCCATAGCACTCGAGTGGTCTGCCTCTATTGAAGGTACACCACTGTGTATAAATGGTCTGCTTCTCAGGGAATATCCAGGACTTTTTTTTAAAGAAAACATATTAAATGGGAAATCCACCCTAAAATATCATTGACAATTCACCATGACATTTTACTGTGGGACTATGTAAACCCCAATGATCCCCAAATTGAAGGCTTTATTGCCATCCCTGAGATAGAGATGTTTCCATGACTGGTATCAATTATTTCAATGGCATAGTAACTGAATATCACCAAGAGGGTTTGGGTGTTTTACAAGGGCACCAACAGCCAGGGATGTCAACAGTCAACCTCATTTATTTACTGGTCAAATTATCCAAACATTACAGACATCTAAACTTTCTCACGTACAGGTGACATACAGTAGTCATACGGTTTGACGCTTCTGGGCCCTGGTGTTCAAACTATATCTGCAGTGTCAGGCTGGAGTGATTTAGGTCCATAATAGAATTCATGCTATGTAGGTATATTTCCAATTGCGTAGTAATGACTGCCATGAACATTACACACTCAATGACTCAACGATTAATTTATGATTTTGCTTCTAAAGGTGACAGACCTTCTTAGTGGCAGCCTCAGAAACATTTGACCTCTACTGAAACCCAAGGGCCTTGTTGCACTGGAGCCCTGTTATTTTGTCAGAACTATGCTCTTCAATGGATCCTCTGGGAAGTCAATCCAACACTATTCCTGGGCTAATCCCATAACTGGCAGTTATGTACCACCTTGCCTTTATGCATGATATATAGCATCTAGCATACCTATATATAGCTATATCTATCTAAGGGCTCATGAACATGGCTGTAGCAAATTTTGCGGTCTGCAAATCACAGATCTGTAAAACATGGATACTAGCGGAGAGCCTGTCGCCCATTACAAATGTACTATCCTTGTCTACAAAATGGACAAGAATAGGACATGTTCTATCTTTTTTGCGAGTCTGTTGGACAGACTTACCGATGTGGACAGCACACGGTGTACTGTCCGCATCTTTTGCGGCCCCACTGAACTGAATGGGTTCACATCCGAACCACAAAATATGCGGATTGGATGTGGACAAAAAACATGGTCGTGTGCATGAGCCCTAATTCAAATAAACTTTAACATATTAGCATTGCCAACCAAAGTAGGAAATAATGTTGCCTACAAATCTGGATTTCAAGAGAAAATGTACTTATTATATATCCAATATACTTATATGTTGGATATTCTATTATTGAGCTGTATGAATCATTTAAAGCAGTGATGAGCAGAGTATTCGTTTCCCATGGCAGGATCAGTTCCTTGGTCACAGCAGGGATCTGTCTGTGCCTTCCTGTGGCCTCCCTGTTTATTCTGTACCTGTGTCCACCCAGTGGGGAACCCTCCTACCCCTGCTGGGACTACAACTCTATCTTCCTCTTCACATCAGCCCTGACCCTGTGGTGTGCATACCAAATCCCCCTGTTTAGAGAAGCTACTGTTTTCTATCAGTAACTAGTGTTGAGCGAACTTGTGATTTGGAAGCTCGGCATTCGGGTTCGGGTTATCTAAGAATTCCGTAATGGATTCCGCTACCACGGACCAAAACGGAATTGTATGACGGCATGCACCACGGAGCCTATAAGAGGCATTCCGTATTGCATTTCGTCATAATAGAAGTCTATGGCGAGCAGATACTTCTTTTATGGCGGAATGCAATATGGAATGCCGCATCCGTAAGTCTATTCCGTGGCCCCACAAACAAGATAGAACGTGTCCTATTCTTGTCCTTTTGCAGACAAGGATAGGACATTTGTGAAGTAATAAAAAAAAAAAAAAGGGTGGCAGGCTCTCGGCTAGTGCACGGGTACCGACCACGTGCCAGCCATCTGCGGACATGGTCCGCGATCTGCATCTAATGGTCCATTCCGCAAAAAAGTCCTGCTGCACAACATTTTTTCGGTGCAGAGGCAGAGACAGAAAACCTACGGAAGCACTCAAGTGAATGGGTCCGCATCCATGATACAGTGCGCACATGGCTGGTGCCTATAGTTTGCGGTCCGCAGCATGGGCAAGGCCGGCACACAGTCATGTGAATGAGGCCTAACGAAGTCTATGCAAATGAGAAATGCACCGCAAACTGTATTCTTGATCAAGCCAAACCCTACAACACATGGATATTAAGTACAATAGTGCCACAAAAAGGGACCTGGTGGAATTACAGAGGACAGAGCTTGTCATGTAGTGGTGGCCCCAAATGTACTCTACTGTAATGCTGAGAGATTGTTATATTTATTTTATGTAAAGCTTTGTTAATTATGTTAATTTTTAACCCTAAAAAAAGACGGTAGTAATGTCAGAATCTGGTTATTAAGTTGACTGTTACCAGTATTGATTCCATGGTCAGAAGTGTGCCTCGTCATAAATTAGGCGCATCCTCCGGCAGCACAAGGACAATTAATGACTGGGGTGAGTAAAAAGCTGGTCTTTTATAAATGACCCCCATTGAGTTTTACAGACTGAGAGCTTCTCTTGCATCAGATTTTTGGAGGACCCTTCCCCCCCCCTTGTTGAAATCCATATGCCCTATTAGGGGTTGTCCAGTTTGTAAAATCCCTTTACAGGTTTTACAGGTTTTTCTTCTGTAAGAAAATGGGTGAAGCATGAGCTACTGCTGTCCCCACTTGTACAACCAAAGTGTTAGAGCGCCATCTGGTGGTTCATTTATTTAATACCAGAATATGGCAAAATAGTTTAGGTTATGTTCAGACACTGAAGAAGTTTGTGACAATCACATTCATCGGGATATGGTTTACAGAAATCCATGCACATGCTGCAGAAACGACCCCATTCATAGGTATAGTTTTCAGTTAAAAAATTCTGAAACAAATTTGCTGCTTGTGAATATAAAGCCAAACTACAAACACCACACATGTAATATAAAAATCATCTTCATTGTGTCGTATCCAAAAGTACATACAATACATAAATATAAAGAAAAACCCTGACGTACGTTTCGCCTCGCTTCCTCTGGGGGTGTATCCATTTGAACTAAACCCATGCTATATATAACCTATAAAATACAGATAATCCCTCTTTCTACATTATCAATAACATTCACCTCTGGTCTAAAGGAAATGGGCCATAAGCCATGTGTGGCTATGGAATGGCAGCAAAATACCGCAATGTAACGTGGGATCATGTCCAAAATTTCAGACATGTGACCAAACCTCGCGTTATCAGCCAGGTCAGCTCACTCCCATCCCTAAGATACCGCACATGCGCACCCAAGGGGAAGGAGGCCGGGAACCATGTCGCACAGAACACACTGCGGCAGCAGTTCCTGACCCCCCCACCAACGCGGGCGCCATATTTAAAAAGGGTAATATGCCCTCATTACAGCGCAGTGAGACTACATCGATACCCAATACAATAATTAGAGTAACTATAATAAACAGCCATATAATTCCAGACAGGAGGCCTCACGATAGACATACAAGGTATAAATCGATGCATGAACTTATACATTCCCCATTTTCAATCGGGTGTGTATACTAATCACTGTAATACATATACAGTACAGACCAAAAGTTTGGACACACCTTCTCATTCAAAGAGTTTTCTTTATTTTCATGACTATGAAAATTGTAGATTCACACTGAAGGCATCAAAACTATGAATTAACACATATGGAATTATATACATAACAAAAAAGTGTGAAACAACTGAAAATATGTCATATTCTAGGTTCTTCAAAGTAGCCACCTTTTGCTTTGATTACTGCTTTGCACACTCTTGGCATTCTCTTGATGAACTTCAAGAGGTAGTCACCTGAAATGGTTTTCACTTCACAGGTGTGCCCTGTCAGGTTTAATAAGTGGGATTTCTTGACTTCTTAATGGGGTTGGGACCATCAGTTGCGTTGTGGAGAAGTCAGGTGGATACACAGCTGATAATCCTACTGAATAGACTGTTAGAATTTGTATTATGGCAAGAAAAAAGCAGCTAAGTAAAGAAAAACGAGTGGCCATCATTACTTTAAGAAATGAAGGTCAGTCAGTCCGAAAAATTGGGAAAACTTTGAAAGTGTCCCCAAGTGCAGTCACAAAAATCATCAAGCGCTACAAAGAAACTGGCTCACATGCGGACCGCCCCAGGAAAGGAAGACCAAGAGTCACCTCTGCTGCGGAGGATAAATTCATCCGAGTCACCAGCCTCAGAAATCGCAGGTTAACAGCAGCTCAGATTAGAGACCAGGTCAATGCCACACAGAGTTCTAGCAGCAGACACATCTCTAGAACAACTGTTAAGAGGAGACTGTGTGAATCAGGCCTTCATGGTAGAATATCTGCTAGGAAACCACTGCTAAGGACAGGCAACAAGCAGAAGAGACTTGTTTGGGCTAAAGAACACAAGGAATGGACATTAGACCAGTGGAAATCTGTGCTTTGGTCTGATGAGTCCAAATTTGAGATCTTTGGTTCCAACTACCGTGTCCTTGTGCGACGCAGAAAAGTTGAACGGATGGACTCTACATGCCTGGTTCCCACCGTGAAGCATGGAGGAGGAGGTGTGATGGTGTGGGGGTGCTTTGCTGGTGACACTGTTGGGGATTTATTCAAAATTGAAGGCCTACTGAACCAGCATGGCTACCACAGCATCTTGCAGCGGCATGCTATGCCATCTGGTTTGCGTTTAATTGGACCATCATTTATTTTTCAACAGGACAATGACCCCAAACACACCTCCAGGCTGTGTAAGGGCTATTTGACCATGAAGGAGAGTGATGGGGTGCTGCGCCAGATGACCTGGCCTCCACAGTCACCGGACCTGAACCCAATCGAGATGGTTTGGGGTGAGCTGGACCGCAGAGTGAAGGCAAAAGAGCCAACAAGTGCTAAGCATCTCTGGGAACTCCTTCAAGACTGTTGGAAGACCATTTCAGGTGACTACCTCTTGAAGCTCATCAAGAGAATGCTAAGAGTGTGCAAAGCAGTAATCAAAGCAAAAGGTGGCTACTTTGAAGAACCTAGAATATGACATATTTTCAGTTATTTCACACTTTTTTGTTATGTATATAATTCCACATGTGTTAATTCATAGTTTTAATGCCTTGAGCGTGAATCTACAATTTTCATAGTCATGAAAATAAAGAAAACTCTTTGAATGAGAAGGTGTGTCCAAACTTTTGGTCTGTACTGTATATATATAAATAATAATAATAATAATAATGTGTCGTACGACTTATTGTTGTCAGCCTATAGCTGACCTACCGCAGTGAAGAAAAATGGCTGGGTTGTTATGAAAACGTAGAGTAAAACTGTGTGTATGGCAGTTGGGATATGAAGAGAAAGACTTGCAGGCTTGTATTGGCTAATGCAGGCAATTTTTTGCCAATATCTCAGGAATGGTACGTCCTAGAGAGCTGATGCCCGGTCTAAAACCTTCCCGGACACCAGATATACCTATGTGCCAAATTTGGTGAATATCGGTCCAGTTGTTTGGTCGTGCATAAAGAACATCTAGACAGACGTCTAGACAGACAGAAACTCATTGTGTACCGGCATGTTACCTCCACAGTATTCTTTCCCAGATAGTAAGTGATATGTGTACCAAGTTTTATAGAAATATATCAATGAGTTTTTGAGTTACAGAGCAATATGTGTGTAGCAAAAACAGTTGGGGCTGTTTCACACGAGCGGATGCCGTGCGTGACATCCGCTGCGTGAATGGACAGCCAAGACCCGATGCAATGCCCATTCCATTGCTCCGCAAAAAAAATTGTGCTTGTCCTATTTTTTTCTAGTTTGCGGACAAGGATAGGCATTATTACAATGGATCCGCAAAAAAAAAAACGGAACATCATCAGTTTTTTTTGCGGATCCGCAATTTGCAGACCACAAAAAACATACGGTCGTGTGCATGTAGCCTAAGGGCTCGTTCACACGAACGTATTTGATGTTCCGTATATGGGCCGTTTTCTGTGTTCTGCATACGGTCCGTATACGGAACCATTCATTTCAATAGGTCTGCAAAAGATGCGGACAGCACTCTGTGTGCTGTCCACATCCGTTGCTCCGTTCCGTGGCCCCGCAAAAATTATGATTTGTTTTGCAGACAAGAATAGGCATTTCTATAATAGGCCTCCTGTTCCGTTCGGCCTCCTGTTCCGTCTTGTTCCGTTCGGGCGCCATCCATGTTTTTCGGATCCGCAAATGGCGGACCGCAAAAAACAGCATGGTCTCGTGAATGAGCCCTAAGGCTGTTTTCACACAAAGAGGGGCATTTATGAATTGTGCTATGCCTGTTTTAGGCGTAAAAAAAGTAAACCCCCTAAATCCCCCTTTTTGTGACTTTTTTAATGCCAGTGTGACAATTTTTTGTCTCATGCCTCGTAAATTCATCGTACGCCTCATAATAAATTCGGCTGAAGCTAGGACAGCGCAGAGTGGAAACAAAGGCTGACGAAAAAACGTATTTTTTTGTAAATGACCCCCAAAGTCTTTTGGGACTTTTAGACATTTTTTATGTATACAGATGTTACTTTATAGTCTTTATTGAACCCTGAAATTCACTTCAGACAAAGGGGAACATTGGCAGGATTGCAATGTCACATGTGGGAGCGCAGGTTCTGCTTCATTCAGTGAATAGCAAGGGTTCAAGGAGCGAGGGTTTATAATGGCTATTAGACGGGTGCACTTCTGTCTATATGGCCGTTAAAAACAGGCCCATTGATTTCAATTGGGGCGGTCTGGCCATGAAAAAGACATGTCCTATTTGTTTGACAGCCACTATTCATTGACTATTAAAAACGCCCATGTGAAAAGCCCCATAGACTTTAACTGGCTCTGAAAAAGACTGTGTGATGTGTGAATGTAGCCTAAATAATGTTTCATTACAGGCTTTTATCCTCCCGCTGTTCATGACATGCAACAGCGACACCTACAGGCAATGACTCTAACATAGATCGCATATAGACGTCACTTACCTTCACCTACCTCTCTGCTTATATTCTCTCCTTACAGAAGCTGGAGGCTAGGATAGTTATAACAACCTAGAGGGAGATTTATCAAAACTGGTGCAAAAGAAAACTGGCTTAGGCTACTTTCACATTTGCGTTCAGAGCGGATCCGTCTAAGACGGATCCGCTCATATAATGCAGACGATGGATCCGTTCAGAACGGATCCGTCTGCATTATATTGTAAAAAAAAATCTAAGTGTGAAAGTAGCAGCAGACGGATCCGTCCAGATTTTACATTGAAAGTCAATGGGGGACGGATCCGTTTGAAAATTGCACCATATTGTGTCTCCTTTGAACGGATCCGCCCCCATTGACTTCCATTGTAAGTCTGGACGGATCCGTTTGCCTCCACGCGGCCAGGCGGACACCCGAACGCTGCAAGCAGCGTTCAGGTGTCCGCCTGCTGAGCGGAGCGGAGCCCAAACGGTGCCAGACTGATGCAGTCTGAGCGGATCCGCATCCACTCAGAATGCATTGGGGCTGGACGGATGCGTTCAGGGCCGCTTGTGAGAGCCTTTAAACGGAACTCACAAGCGGAGCCCCGAACGCAAATGTGGAAGTAGCCTTAGTTGAGCATAGCAACCAATCAGATTCTACCTTTCATTTTTCAGAGCTCCTTTTGATAATAAAAGGTGAAACCTGATTGGTTGCTATGTGCAACTAAGCCAGTTTTCTTTAACACCTGCTAAATGACAAATTTACCTTTCTGCTTCCATACTGGGGTATTTGGGATATTTTCATAAATTTTTTTAATGCTATACATCAATTCACTGAAGTTGCGGGGGTGACCTCATTTTGCAGCAGTGTGCACTACTAGGGTACAATGTTACATATATTTAGGGTACGGCCAAACGGAGCAGCCGTAATGTAGTTGGGATACAACCACCTTGTGGCCGATTGCAGCATGCCGTATAAGCCACAGCAACATCAAATTAACTAAGCCTGCATTCACAGTTGCGTTAGGAATCTCGACTGTGTACGGCTGGATCTCCAATGACTATAATGGGATCCGGTTGCAAGCAGCTTTAATGCCTGTACAGGCCAGCGGAATAGCCTGCTGGAATAGCAAACACTGAACGCAGCCTAATTAGAACCACATTTTCGGGACCTGTAAATCTGCTCGGCTATTAGGCTGGGTTCACACCTGAGCGTTTTACAGCGCGTTCCTACGCGCTGTAAAACGCTCAATGGGCAGGAACCAATGATTCCCTATGGGAATGGTTCTCACCTGAGCGTTTTACAGCGCGTACGATCGCGCTGTAAAACGTCCGACGCCCCAAGAAGTACATGAGCTTCTTTGGGGCATCTTGTCGCGCGTTCCCGTACATAGACTTCAGCGGGAACGCACGACAATGGGCGTTCGCTTGTCTCTGTATGTGCGATTGCAAACGCCCGTACAATCGCGCATACAGAGCATACGTTCAAGTACGCTCATGTCTGAACCCAGCGTTAGCAATGAAGACTTTAAAAACAATGCAGTTCAAGTTAGTATGACGCTGATTTGGCTTGTATGGCTGCATGTTACTCGGCCACAAGACAGCCACATCCCAGCTGCAGCATGGCCGCTCCGTGAGGCTGTTCACTTCCTGGTGAATTTTTTATTCCAGGTGGTATTCCTTATCGTTAATAAAACCAATTCATCTCTTTATATAAGTTACTGTGAAAATTCAGAAGACCGTATGAATGGGTCCGCGTTCCACAAAATGCAGAACGCACACAGGCCAGTATCTGTGTTTTGTGGATCCGCAATTTGCAGACCGCAAAACACTCATGGCCACCTGAATGAGCCTTAAATAAGATAAATTTTCACTTTCATCTAACAGAGAACTGCAGGAAGAGAACCAGACATTCACTTCAGGGTTATTCCCATCTTGAACATTGGGGGCATATTGCTAGGATATGCCTCCAATGTCTCATAGGTGCAGGTCCCACCTTATTGCAATGAATTGAAAGTGCACCCTGCAAGTGCATCCACCCCTCCATTCACTTCTATGGGGCTTACTCCACTCTGCGTCCTCCCGAACTTTCTGGGCTCCGTCCTAAGTATAGATGCGGGGCCCATCTCTGTCTATTAGACATTGGGGGCATATCCTAGCGATATGCCCCTAATGTACAAGACATGAACACCACTTTACCTCTTCTCATGCAGAAAGCTATAGCTCTATTCCTTCTCACTCGGCCCCAGCGTGTCTCCGCCTTTTTGTTATCATGTTGATCTTTTTGATATGTGCTATGTGTCAGTTTTATATTTTTGTGTTGACTCAAAATGTTGGAATTAAATCCTCAGAGAGCCAGTATGAAGCCGCATCATCTGTTTTATTGCTCGCTCCTCAATATCACACTGTATATGTTGCTGATACAACTAAGTGCTTTTCAAGCAAGCAATCTTGTAGCCACAGCATAGTGTAGAAAAGGGGGACAGGTGACAACTTTTAGTATGGGTTTTGAATGCCATTCTTAAAAACAAAGAAGATACCTGCATTTATGTAAGATGGGGAGGGCCAGGTTTGTCCCACCAGCAGAAACTTTGGATGGGGCAGAAATAAGGCAGGCAGAGGCACATAAATATTTGAAGCAAGTTCACATATACATGTTCGTCTCCATAGGAGGGCATGGTACACTTTTAAAGAGGTTAACCTTTTTTATTTTATCTGCCTCCCCCCCAGGCCAGCTGTACTTGAGTAGAAATGTAACACCTCAGAGTTGTGTTACTACACTCATCTACCCCGCTACTATCTTCTAAGAGCCTTTATACTGTCATCTGATGTGATTTTGCTTATGTCTTCCACAAATGTGCACACAAAACTATGTTAAAATGCAATTGTTCATGTAATTTGCCTGGTTACCAGTAGGTGGCAGCAACACATTGGCAGGTACAAGCTACAGTTTAGTGTATCTGAGCTGGAATGGATTATTCCAGTTTAGCTCCACCTGTGTGGAGAAGTGGGCTGGTCCCACATCCTGCAGTCTGGGTGGGGAAGAAAGTTTAGTCACTGTAGCTTCCCACTCTGCTAGGGGAAGGCTGTGTGATAGTGTCCAGGAGAACCCCTTCTTAGGGAAGACAGCAAGGACCTAGTCTCGGCTGAGACTTGGCCATATACGCAGTCTGAGCACCTTCAGCTCTGCTAGATGAAGAAAGCAGAAACTACAGACAACCTCCATAGTTCCAGGAAGAAAGCATACCCTGAGAATCCATCTGTGAGATAAGTAAATTCCTCCTCAGCTAGTCTGTCCCATACAGCAGAAGGTACCAGATAAGTGCAGAAGACTCATTCCTGCCACAGTTACAGAGCTACCAAGCAGACGTTTTATCCTGCAAGCTCCACATTTAAAGCAGAAGTATTCATTCCTGCCAATAATTGACCAAACCTGCTGGGACTAAGAGACCAAAGCTGTATACCGCTTGGATTCAAGTTATTTCAAGTAAAGCAACGTTTGAACTTCATCTAAAGGTCTGGACATCATTTCTTATGCAGAATTCCTCTATTACTGCTACTATCACTACATTCAAATTTATTGCAAGTGAGCCAGGAGTCCGGCTGTACCCAGGTAAGAGACATTGTGACACAACTAACATCAAGCTATAGAGACATTATAGGCCATTACACCACTCTGGCATTCCATATCTGGGATGTGTGCTATAACACCTTGGAAGGGACCTGGGATAGTACCCTGCGCATGCTGCAATTGATGTCACGATGATATATTATCCACCTGACCCGGCCACTGCACTAAAAGTGGCGTCAGAGAACCCGTTCCTGATCACTGCAGAAAATACTCACCTGTTCTCTGCTGCTGTGTTCCAGCTCTGGGGCTTACTTAACTGGACTGTCAGCTTATACATGGACAGGGTTATGTGCCCCACTGCAGCCAATGACTGGCCTCAGCGGTGACGTGTCTCCAAGTGGCATGTCATTACTGGGTCCCCACTCACATGTTCACAGCCCCAGAACCTCTTCTACCTCTCCTGGCAGCATGCATTGTCCTGCTGAGCATTTGACAAGCTAACCATGTTGCAGTGTGCTTCATTAGGGGAGCTGGCACTCACTTCACTGCATGCGGAGCAGGTTGTTCAGTACATTGGAGCAGTAGCACGTTCACCTCTATAGGAAAGGGGGGCTTCTCCTACAACTTACATCTACACAAGTCACCATGTATTAACCAACACATGGGTCTCCAAGTGATAGCAAGTTCACCCAACTCCCCAGTATAAAAGGGAATATCCATAGCCACGTGTGATTTAACAAAACTTCATATGAGCAGATCATATTGATAAATATGTATAAAATGTAGTGTGTACAGGCATAAAATACTAGGTATAATCTATTACAGGCATGTCATATAATGAACACATTAAAAGCTCAGTATGTGTTCATATTAGTGAAAATACAGTGCCTTGAAAAAGTATTCATACCCCTTGAACTTTCCACATTTTTTAACATTACACCCACAAACTTAAATGTATTTTATTGGGATTTTATCTGATAGACCAACACAAAGTAGCAAGTGAGTGTGAAGTGAAAAGAAAATGATATATGGTTTTGCATTGATATGCATTTGTATTTAGCCCTTTGAGTCAATACTTTGTAGGACCACCTTTTGCTGCAATTACAGCTGCAAGTCTTTTGCAGTATGTCTCTGCTTTGCACATCTAAAAAGCTGAAATTGTTGCCCATTCTTCTTTGCAAAATAGCTCAGGCTCAGTCAGATTGGATGGAGAGCGTCTGTGAATGACAATTTTCAAGGTTCTCTACGGGATTTAGGTCTGAACTTTGACTGGGCCATCCTAACACATAAATATGCTTTGATCAGAGCACCTTCTTCCAAATGTTTGCTGTGTCCCCTACCTGACTTATGGCAAACTGCAAACAGGACTTCTTATGGCTTGCTTTAAAAAATGGCTTTCTTCTTGCCACTCTTCCATAAAAGCCAGATTTGTCCTGTGGACAAATTCTCGACCTTGAGTTGTGGATCTCTGCAGCACCTACAGAGGGCCTCTTGGCTGCTTCTCTAATTAGTGCTCTCCTTTCCTGGGCTGTCAGTTTAGGTGGACAGCCATGTTTTGGCAGGTTTGCAGTTGTGCCATATTTCTTTCATTTTTGGATGAAGTGCCCCATGAGTTGTTCAGAGCTTGGGATATTTTTTAGACCCTATCCCTGCTTTACACTTCTCCACAACTTTATCCCTGACGTGTCTGGTCTGTTCCTTAGTTTTCATGATGCCGTTTGTTCACTAGTGTTCATTAACAAACCTCTGAGGCCTTCACAGAAAAGCTGTAGTTATACTGAGAATAAATTACACACAGGTGGGCTCTATTTACTAATTATGTGACTTCTGAAGACAATTGGTCACACTGGATTTTATTTAGGGGTATCAGAGTACGGGGGGCTGAATACAAATGCACCCATACTTTTCACATTTTATTTATTCAACATTTTTAAAATCATATATCATTTTCTTTTCACTTTACACATAGTTGCTACTTTGTGTTGGTCTATCACATAGAATTCTGATAAAATACATTTGAAGTGTAACTAAACTTTTAATAAATGCCTTAATAATAATTTTTGTAATGTATTTTATTTATTGATTTTGCATTTTTACAAGAGATACCCCCCCCCCCCAGAGTGCAGATTTCACGGTGCACTTTTTTCACTTTTCTCCACATCGCTGACTTCTCAGCAGTGTGCGGAATACAGAGTCTACACTTTATGAATGGGGCTGCAGCGCACGGAGTACAGGAAGGACCACACATTGCTGCTCCTGCCTGTGCCCCCCGAGGTTTACTAAATGCTGGCATAGCACATGAGTACCCGGTAACAATGTGCTTTGCCTGCCAGGATTAGCTGAGTGGAGCGGGCTCCTGTCTGTGCCTGCTTCGCTAAGCTAAAAGGTTACATATAGGACTCTTCGTTTAGCGAAGCAGGCAGATATGTCAAACAGCTGCATATCCTCATTTCAGTATTGCAGTACAAATGCTTCCTTAACTTTTGGATTTATTCTGGTTACCAGTGCAGATGGGGTATCAGGGGTCTAACCTCAGAAATAAATATTAGTACAAAGCTGTATTTCTACCTTTTCTGCCACATATGAAAACGTCTATACCGGTCTGGTTCCTGCAGTGGTGACATTACTGTGTATATTAGTTCTGGATTGGCACTGGATGCATCAACCCTTAGCACTCAGGCCCCCACTGATCAAAACTTTTGATATGTGTCTATGACATACATATCAAAGGTTTGCTGAAAACTCAGTGACCCATTTAATCAAGTAGATAATTGTATAGGCGATTAACAACATGCTAGCATTTAGTGATTAAAGCCGATGATAGACCAACATTTTCATGTGAAGATTATCGTGTGCAAATCTGTTTTGTTTAATCGCTTTTCAGTTCGTTCACTGTATATAGAGAGCTACAATTTACATAACACACCTGCTTTAAAAAATAAATAAATCTTTATTTACATAAGCGCCAACGTATTCTGCAGCGCTTTACAATCAGAGGGTTCCTGCAGAAACAGAATCATACATCGCATAGCAACAAACAAATCAACAATTAAAGCAAGAGGAATGAGGGGCCCTGCTCGCAAGAGCTTACAACCTGGAGGAGATGGGGGTGACACAAGGTAACAAGTGCTTCTTTTGTACAATAACCCCGCGATCTTAACACAATAGGGGAGTAGATATAAAGCTGCATGAGCCAGTCACCAGCCGATATTTGTAGTGCTTCTGTGTGGATGGAGTGTGTTGGATACAGTTGGATAAAGGATCAAGCTCTAAAGGATGAGGTTGAAGGGGGGGAGGTGAATGGAGAACAGTTGGATAAGAGGGTGTGATGGGCGACCCTAAAAAGTTGTGTTCGTAGAGAGCACTGAAAACTGGGGAGATGGCGGTGAGGGAGGAGATGTAGGAGGTACAGCACCATGGAAGGATTTGGGGTTGAGAGTAGGCATTTTAACGTAATCCTATATTGTATGGGTGACCTGTGCAATAACTGTCATAGGGTGGAGGAATCGGAGTAGCAGATAGACATATTATTATTTATTTGAAAGCGCCATTAATTCTATGGCTCTCTACATCAAGAGGGGTTACACATACATAATGCAAAAAATACAAATATGATAAGCATGAAACTGTCATCAGACTGGTACAGAGGGAGAGAGGACCCTGCCCGCGAGAGCTTACTATCTACAAGGGAAGGACACAGTAGGTGAGGGTAAAAGCTGCCCATCTGGCTGTGCAGTGGCAGGATACTTATTGTAGGTGGTAGGATTTCCTGAAGAGATGGGTTTTCAGGTTACTTTTGAAGGTTTGGATGTTGGGGAACAGTCTGTGCTGGGTCAGGGAGTTCTGGAGTAGGGGAGAGGCATGTGCGAAATGTTGTAGTTAACTGTGTGACGCACAGATGAGGAGAACAAAGTACCGTGGATCCTGTCAGGAACGGAGATTACGCGTGGGGATGAACGGTGCTGTGTAAAAGTATTTGGGACACAGTCAATAGCTTTTTTTAGTTATCTTTTTGGTTATCTCACTTTTAGAATTTTTTATATCAAGCTAATAAAACTTATATTTTAACATAGCCAAATATATCTGGGTCAAGCTGGGTTGTTGGCCTATTTAGGCTGTTTTGTGAGTATTGTTGAATACACCTATACCCAGATAGGGTCCTTTTTGGGCGTTTGTTAAAAAGTATTTTCCCCCTTACAGTGTCCTCTGCTAGCTATCTGGTGACTGCTGGGAGGGAACGCTTCCCTTCCCACAATCGCTTGCAGCATTGGGGTGCCAAAAACATCCTTTACTCCAAGAGCGCATCAATGACTCATCCAAGTGACAAAATAAGCCAGAACAACATCTAAAGCACTCAGGGTCAGTAATCATGATTCAGCAATAAGAGTTCCAAGGCAAAAACTACTGCTGACCAGAAAGAACACAAAGGCCCTTCTCACATTTGCGGGAAAAAAACATCTTGATAATCCCCAAGCCTTTTGGGAAAATATTCTGTAGACTGACAAGACAAAAAAGGAACTTTTTGGAAAGTATGCGTCTTGTTACATCTTGTGTAAAAGTAAAAGAGCGTTTCAGAAAAAGAACATCATACTGACAGTGAAACATGGTGCTGGTAGTGTGATGGTCTGGGGCTGCTTTGCTGCTTCAGGACCTGGACGACTTGCCGTAATTGATGAAACCATGAATTCTGCTCTCTATAAGAAAATCCTGAAGGAGAATGTCTGGCCATCAGTTCATGACCTTAAGCTCAAGCATACTTGGGTTCTACAGGAGGACAATGATCCGAAGAACACCAGTAAGTCCACATCTGAATGGCTGAAAAACAAACAAAATGAAAGTCTTGGAGTGGCCTAGTCAAATTCTGGACTTAAATCCAATTGAGGTGCTGTGGCATGACCTTAAACAGGTCGTTCATGCTCCAAAACCCTCTAATGTGGCTTAATAAAACAATTCTACAAAGAAGAGTGGGCCAAAATTCCTCCACAGAGATGTGAAAGACTCATTGCCACTTATTGCAAACGTTTGATTGCAGCTGTTGCCGCCAAGGGTGGCCCAACCAGTTATTAGGTTTAGGGGCAATTACTTTTTCACATATGGGCAGGATGGTTTGGATACCTTTTTTCTCTTAATGAATGAAATCATCATTTAAAAACTGCATTTTTGTATTTACTCAGGGTATCTTTAATATTTAAATTTGTTTGATAATCTGAAACACTTAAAGGGGTTGGCCGCTCTCCATGTATTTGCTACTACTGTGGGGGAGGCAGGGAAAAAGTTAATTTCCTAATATATGTCATTAAGCAGATCTGCCTGTTTTTCTATTATATGAAGCCACGCCCCCTGAGCCCACTCTTCACAACAAGCTCATCCATGCCAGATCATCTGTGCAGTCTGTCTGCGCCTGCGCTCTTCTCCCTCACCTGTAAGAGCAGAGCATGCACAGTCTGCTCCTGTCAGTGATGGCTTCGGAGTCTATAAGAGATGAGCAGCTGAAGTTCCCTGCCATAAACCCTCCTGAGCCCCTGCATACAGTAGGCATTTGATAGATTTTTTTCGGGTTGCTGTCCCGACCTGAAAAGTGGGCGGAGCCTAGATGTTACCAACTATATAGATAAACACACAATATATAAATATATATACATGTGTGTTATATATTTACAGTACAGTATATACATACTTATATACAGTGCTGCCCATAATTATGCATACCCCTGGCAAATTTTGACTTAAAGTTACTTTTATTCAACCAGCAAGTAATTGTTTGACGGGAAATGACATAGGTGTCTCCCAAAAGATAATAAGACGATGTACAAGAGGCATTATTGTGGATAAAAAAAAACATTTCTCAGCTTTTATTTACATTTGAGCCAAAAGTGTCCAGTCCAAAATTATTCATACCCTTCACAAACTGTCACAGTCTGTGGGAAAATCAAAAGTTCTATACCATTCCAAATAGTCCAAGCTGTTCTAAAGCATCCTAATTACCCTGATTAATTGGGAACAGTTGCTTTAGGCCTCATGCACACGACCGTTGTGTGCATCCGTGGCCGTTGTGCCGTTTTCCGTTTTTATTCGCGGACCCATTGACTTTCAATGCGTCCGTGGAAAATCGGAAAATGCACCGTTTTGCAGCCGAGGCCGTGATCCGTGTATCCTGTCCGTCAAAAAAATATGACCTGTCGTATTTTTTTGACGGACAACGGTTCACGGACCCATTCAAGTCAATGGGTCCGTGAAAGAACACGGATGCACACAAGATTGGCATCCGTGTCCGTGATCCGTGGCCGTAGGTTGCTTTCATACAGACGGATCCGAAGATCCGTCTGCATAAAAGCTTTTTCAGATCTAAGTTTTCACTTAGTGAAAACTCATATCCGACAGTATATTCTAACACAGAAGCGTTCCCATGGTGATGGGGACGCTTCTAGTTAGAATACACTACAAACTTTGTACAAGACTGCCCCCTGCTGCCTGGCAGCACCCGATCTCTTACAGGGGTATATGATAGCACAATTAACCCCTCAGGTGCGGCACCTGAAGGGGTTAATTGTACTATCATATTCCCCTGTAAGAGATCAGGGCTGCCAGGCAGCAGGGGGCAGACCCCCCCCCCCCTCCCCAGTTTGAATATCGTTGGTGGCCCAGTGTGCGCCCCCCATCGGGCCCCCCCTTCCTCCCTCTATTGTTAGAAATCGTTGGTGGCACAGTGTGCGCCCCCCATCGGGCCCCCCCTTCCTCCCTCTATTGTAATAAATCGTTGGTGGCACAGTGTGCACCCACCATCGCCCCCCCTCCCTCCCTCTATTGTAATAAATCGTTGGTGGCACAGTGTGCGCCCACCATCGCCCCCCCTTCCTCCCTCTATTGTAATAAATCGTTGGTGGCACAGTGTGCGCCCACCATCGGCCCCCTCTCTCTATAGCAGTAACAACATTGGTGGCAGTGTGCGGCCTCCCATCCCCCCCCCCGATCATTGGTGGCAGCGTGGTTCCGATCGGAGTCCCAGTTTAATCGCTGGGGCTCCGATCGGTAACCATGGCAACCAGGATGCTACTGCAGTCCTGGTTGCCATGGTTACTTAGCAATAGTACAATAGTAGAAGATTCATAGTTACCTGCTGGCTGCTGCGATGTTCGTGTCCGGCCGGGAGCTCCACCTACTGGTAAGTGACAGGTCTGTGCGGCGCATTGCTAAAGAACTGTCACTTACCAGTAGGAGGAGCTCCCGGCCGGTCACAGACATCGCAGCAGCAAGCAGGTAAGTATGAATCTTCTACAATTGTACTATTGCTAAGTAACCATGGCAACCAGGGCTGCAGTAGCTTCCTGGTTGCCATGGTTACCGATCGGAGCCCCAGCGATTAAACTGGGACTCCGATCGGAACTACGCTGCCACCAATGATGGGGGGGGGATGGGAGGCTGCACACTGCCACCAATGTTGTTACTGCTATAGAGGGAGGGGGGGTAAAGGGACTCCTGACTTTACATTGAAAGTCAATGGGGACGGATCCGTTTGCAATTGCACCATATTGTGTCAACGTCAAACGGATCCGTTCCCATTGACTTGCATTGTAATTCAGGACGGATCCGTTTGGCTCCGCACGGCCAGGCGGACACCAAAACGACTTTTTTTTCATGTCCGTGGATCCTCCAAAAATCAAGGAAGACCCACGGACGAAAAAACGGTCACGGATCACGGACCCACTGACCCCGTTTTTGCGGACCGTGAAAAAAAACTGTCGTGTGCATGAGGCCTTAATCAACTCAACGAGGACCTGCGGCTGCGCATTGTGGCTGCTCACAAGTCAGGAAAGGGCTGCAAGGCCATTTCTAAATGTTTTCAAGTTCCAGTGGCTACAGTTCAAAGTATTATTAAAAAATACAAGATGTTCTGCACTGTGGAGGACGTGGTCGGAAGCCAAAAGTGACACCTGTGCTGGCCAGGAGGATAGTTAGAGAGGTGAAAAAGAATCCAAGGATCACCACCAAGGCCATCCTGGTGAATCTGGGCTCTGCTGGTGGCAATGTCTAAAGGCAGACAATCCAACAAACACTGCACAATGCAGACCAAGGAGGACGCCACTTCTCCAGATAAGGCACACAAAAGCTCACTTGGCCTTTGCAAAAGCTCATCTGAACAAAGAAGACTTCTGGTCTTCTGTGTTATGGTCAGATGAAACAAAAATTGAATTGTTTGGTCACAGTGATGTTTCCTTCAACCCAAAGAACACCATCCCCACTGCCAAACATGGTGGTGGGAACCTAATGCTTTGGGGGTGTTTTTCAGCCAATGGACCAGGGAACCTAATCACAGTAAATGGCACCATGAAAAAAGAGCAATACATGAGGATTCTCAACGACAACATCAGGCAGTCTGCAGAGAAACTTGGCCTTGGGCACCAGTGGACATTTCAGCATGACAATGACCCAAAACACACAGAAAAAGTGGTGAAGAAATGGTTTGCAGACATTTAAGTTTTGGATTGGCCCAGCCAGAGTCCAGACTTGAATCCAATTGAGAATCTGTGGAAGGAGCTAAAGATCAGGGTGATGGCAAGAAGACCCTCCAACCTGGAATAATTTTGGACTGGACACTTTTTACTCAAATGTATATAAAAGCTAAGAAATGTTGTTATTTTCCACAATAATGCCTCTTGTACATCATCTTTTTATCTTTTGGGAGACACCTATGTAATTTCCCATCAAAAAAAGACTTGCTGGTTGAATAAAAGTAACTTTAAGTCAACATTTGCTAGGGGTATGAATAATTTTGGACAGCACTATATGTGTATATATACCACATATATGAATGTATATACAGTATATAAAAAGAATATACTATATATTAAAAAAATGTACAGTATGTATATTCAGAATTTTATGTATATATATATATATATTTGTGTGTGTGTGTGTATATATATATATATATATATATATTGCGTGTGTGTATATATATTTATATATATATATATATATATATATATATATATATATATAGTGTGTGTGTATGGGGTGTAATGTAAAAAATAAATAAATCTGCAACAATGTAATTACAGTGATACCACATTTGCATTTTTTTTCTTTTAATACTGAAAAAGATCATTTAAAAAAATATATTCTTTTCTTTGCATCTCTATATTCTGATCCCCATTTCTGTTTTAGAATTATGGGAGGCCACAGAGGAGAAGTTGCAGTAGTCTAGGTGGGAGATTACGAGGGCGAGCACTAGCATTTTAGTTGACTCAGGGCTGAGGAGGAGCATATACAATTGATGATCTTGAGTTGAAAGCAGCAGATGGTGGTAAGTGTTTGGCCTCATGCACACGACCGTTGTGTGCATCCGTGGCCATTGTGCCGTTTTCCGTTTTTTTTCGCGGACCCATTGACTTTCAATGGGTCCGTGGAAAAATCGGAAAATGCACCGTTTTGCAGCCGAGACCGTGATCCGTGTTTCCTGTCCGTCAAAAAAATATGACCTGTCCTATTTTTTTGACGGACAACGGTACACGGACCCATTCAAATCAATGGGTCCGTGAAAGAACACGGATGCACACAAGATTGGCATCCGTGTCCGTGATCCGTGGCCGTAGGTTACTTTCATACAGACGGATCCGAAGATCCGTCTGCATAAAAGCTTTTTCAGAGGTGAGTTTTCACTTCGTGAAAACTCAGATCCGACAGTATATTCTAACACAGAGGCGTTCCCATGGTGATGGGGACGCTTCAGGTTAGAATATACTGAAAAACTGTGTACATGACTGCCCCCTGCTGCCTGGCAGGTGCTGCCAGGCAGCAGGGGGCAGACCCCCCCCCCCCCCGTTTTTAACTCATTGGTGGCCAGTGCGGCCGCCCCCCCTCCCTCCCCTGCAGTTAACTCATTGGTGTCCAATGGGCCCCCCCTCCCTCCCCTGTAGTTAACTCATTGGTGGCCAGTGGGCCCCCCCTCCCTCCCCTGTAGTTAACTCATTGGTGTCCAGTGGGCCCCCCCTCCGTCCCCTGTAGTTAACTCATTGGTGTCCAGTGGACCCCCCCTCCTCCCCTGTAGTTAACTCGTTGGTGGCCAGTGGGCCCTCTCCCCTCCCTCCCCCTCCTAATTAAAATCGCCCCCCCTATCATTGGTGGCAGTGGAGAGTACCGATCGGAGTCCCAGTGTAATCGCTGGGGCTCCGATCGGTAACCATGGCAACCGGGACGCTACTGCAGTCCCGGTTGCCATGGTTGCTTAGCAATTTGTAGAAGCTTCATACTTACCTGGGAGCTGCGATGTCTGACCGGCCTGGCGCTCCTCCTACTGGTAAGTGACAGGTCTGTGCTATAGGCAATGCACCGCACAGACCTTTCACTTACCAGTAGGAGGAGCTCCCGGCCGGTCACAGACATCGCAGCTCTTCAGGTAAGTATGAAGCTTCTACAAATTGCTAAGCAACCATGGCAACCGGGACTGCAGTAGCGTCCTGGTTGCCATGGTTACCGATCGGAGCCCCAGCGATTACACTGGGACTCCGATCGGTACTCTCCACTGCCACTAATGATAGGGGGGGGCGATTTTAATTAGGAGGGGGAGGGAGGGGAGAGGGCCCACTGGCCACCAACGAGTTAACTACAGGGGAGGGAGGGGGGGGGTCCACTGGACACCAATGAGTTAACTACAGGGGAGGGAGGGGGGGCCCACTGGACACCATTGAGTTAACTACAGGGGAGGGAGGGGGGGCCCACTGGACACCAATGAGTTAACTACAGGGGAGGGAGGGGGGGCCCACTGGACACCAATGAGTTAACTACAGGGGAGGGAGGGGGGGCGGCCGCACTGGCCACCAATGAGTTAAAAACGGGGGGGGGGGGGGGTTCTGCCCCCTGCTGCCTGGCAGCACCTGCCAGGCAGCAGGGGGCAGTCATGTACACAGTTTTTAAGTATATTCTAACCTGAAGCGTCCCCATCACCATGGGAACGCCTCTGTGTTAGAATATACTGTCGGATCTGAGTTTCACGATGTAGCTCATATCCGACAGTATATTCTAACATAGAGGCGTTCCCATGGTGATGGGGACGCTACAAGTTATATGGTATAAAAGAACTCCAGACTTTACATTGAAAGTCAATGGGGACGGATCCGTTTGAAATGGCACCATATTGTGTCAACGTCAAACGGATCGGTCCCCATTGACTTGCATTGTAATTCAGGACGGATCCGTTTGGCTCCGCACGGCCAGGCGGACACCAAAACGACTTTTTTTTTCATGTCCGTGGATCCTCCAAAAATCAAGGAAGACCCACGGACGAAAAAACGGTCACGGATCACGGACCTACGGACCCCGTTTTTGCGGACCGTGAAAAAAAACTGTCGTGTGCATGAGGCCTTTGAATGTGTGGCTTGAAGGACACAGCAGAATCTTATTTCAGGTGAGCCAGGCTGCTGCATACACGATAGATTGGAGAGGGGAGAGTCTAGTGAGGGGGAGACCAATTAGTAATCAGTTACAGTTTCCGCAGAAGAAAAGGGTAAGAAAATAGTGAATTCTGAAGATACTTTTGAGCAGTGATGGCCAGTTCGCATTGTTTGCCCGCGAACACATGCGGGCTGCCATCTTTTTTTTACAAGTCCGGCGAGGCACAGGTAAGCCTTTACCTGTGCCGCGAGCCGGTCTAAAAACAAATGCGGTCACCGGGAGCAGGCAGTTCCGAGATAGCCTGATGAAGGCCCCTGGTGGCTGTTCTCGGAACTACCTGCTTCCGCTGACCGCACTTGTTTTCAGACCGGCTCGCACACAGGCACACCTGTGCCTCGCCGGACTTGTGAAAAAAGATGGCAGCCCGCATATGTTCGCGGGCAAACAATGCGAACTGGCCATCACTGCTTTTGAGTTGCTGTTGGCATAAGCGGGTGAGTGATTGAATATGGTGAGCAAAGGAAAGATCAGTTTTGCCCTAATGCATTCTGAACGGATAAGAATCTGTTCAGAATGCATCAGTTTGCCTCTGTTCTGCCTCCATTCCGCTCTGGAGGCGGACACCAAAACACTGCTTGCAGCGTTTTGGTGTCCGCCTGACAATGCAGAGGCAAACAGATCCGTCCTGACACTGACACACAGTGTAAGTCAATAGGGACGGATCCGTTTTCACTGACACAATATGGCACAATAGAAAACGGATCCGTCCTCCATTGACTTTCAATGGTGTTCAAAACGGATCCGTCTTGGCTATGTTACAGATAATGCAAACGGATCCGTTCTGAACGGATGCAAATGGTTGTATTATCTGAACGGATCCGTCTGTACAGATCCTCGACGGATCCGCACCAAACACGAGTGTGAAAGTAGCCTAAATTTGAATCTCTCTGCTTTTAAGACAGATAGTGATACCTAATAAAATACTTATTAATTAACATTCACCATATGTCTACTTTATGTCGGCTTCATTTTGTTAATGTTATTTTTTTATTTTATAGAATGTTAGAGGGTTTAGAATTTATTTCAAGAACATTTCCAAAATCCACTTTTTTAAGGATTAATTCAGTTCTGAACTCACTTTGTGACATAAATAAAACCACCCATAAATTACCCCATTTTTAGAAACTACACCTCTCAAACTATCAAAAACTTATTTTAGAAATGTTGTTAACCATTTAAGTATTCCACAGGAATTAAATCAAAATAAAGGTGAAATTTTAAAATTTCACTTTTTTTTGCAGATTTTCCATTTTAATCCATTTTTTCCCTGTAACACAACAAGGGTTAACAACAAAACAAACCTCAGTATTTATTAACCTGATTCTGCAGTTTACATGAACACTCTATATGTGGTTGTCAACTGCAGTATGGGCACACAACAGGGTTCAGAAGTCAAGGAATACCATACGGTTTTTGGAGGGCAGATTTTGCTGGAATGGTGCCATGTTGCATTTGAAGAGACCCTGAGGTACCCCTACAGTGAAACCCCCCCCCCCAAAAAAAATGTGCACAGTTTGGAAACTACACCACCCAAGGAATTTTAAAGATGTGTAGTGAGCACTTTGACCCAACAGGTGTTTCATAGAATTTATAACACTTGGCTGTGAAAATGATGCTTAAGGCCTAAACTTTCTTTTTCCCAAGGGATAACAGGAGAATATCACCCCACAATTTTCTACCAATTTTCTTTTCAGTACAGAAGAACCCCATTTGTAGTTGTAAACTGTTGTTTGGGGATACGCCATGGCTTAGAAGAGAAGGAGCTGCATCTGTGTAACAGCGGCTGCTGTATGCTGCTGTTCCCTCGCTTATCGCCGCAGTCCTGGGCGCCGCACTTAGCGGTGACCTGTGGTCGGTGCTTTTGAGAATTCCGCTCCACAGCTTCCACTCAGTCCTGGGCTGTGTGGGTTAGGTCAATTGACCTCGCTGATCACCCCTAGCTCTCCTGCAGGTATTTAAATGGCTCAGCCCTGTTCCCAGATGCCTCAGTGTCAAGGTCCTTGAGTTTGCTGGTTCCTGGTACTCTCATGTGCTCCCGATTTATACTTCATTCCTGGACTCTGCTTATCATTTGTTCCCTGCCTGCTTGCCTTGTCTCCTCTGTTGCCGAC
The DNA here is from genome assembly GCF_014858855.1 of Bufo gargarizans. Classification (NCBI taxonomy): domain Eukaryota; kingdom Metazoa; phylum Chordata; class Amphibia; order Anura; family Bufonidae; genus Bufo; species Bufo gargarizans. The sequence goes on from NC_058088.1 coordinate 106,707,297, forward strand.
CCGGATTGCCTGACCTGTATCTGTGCCTCCTGCCCTGACCTTTTGCCTGTCTGACTATATCTCTGCCTCATCCTTCGGTACTGAAGTGTTGCTCCTGGTAACGACCCTGCCTGCCTGATTACGCGTGTACTTCTGGTACCTACCCAGGTATCTACTGGTCCGCCTAGACCAGCTGCCACTGACTCTGGGATTGCTCTGGAGTAGTCCCTGGCAACTACTCTAACGGCTCAAGTCGATCCTCACCATCTGAGGCTCTAGTGAAAACCAGGTGGTTGCTTAGACACGCCCCTCCAGACTATAGCCAGTCAGTGGCACAGTGGGTTCGCACCCACTGATCCGTGACAATCTGGATTTTCTAACTTGGATTTTGCTGAAATGGGTTTTTAAAAGCCATAACTTTTTTTTATTTTTTGTTGACTTTGCTTATTAGTTTGTGGGACAAGCTGTAGTTTTACTTTTGTTTATGGGGTTGACCATGTGGTATATATGATATGATAATTTTATTTTGCAGGTTGATACATCTATGGTGATACCAAATTTATATTTACTACTTTTGCATAATAAAATCTATTTTTATATTTTGCATTGCTATATATTAACATTCATAACATTTTTTTTTCTGACAACGTAGATGTCCAAGGGCTTGCATTTTGTAGGACTGACTCTACTTTTTATTGGTACCATTTTTGGGTACATAATACTTTTTGATTACTTGATATTATGTTTTTGGGAGGCGACGTGCCAAAAAAAGCTGTTTGTCACCACCAGACATCTGAGAAGCTCTGACAGATGCCTTTCAGAACCTCCTCCTTGAGCTTCTTTTTGTTTTGCTTTCATTTTCTCATCTCGTTAGTCTCTCTCAGCTGTCATGTATTTGCACTAATTGCATCCCTTTAAATCCCTTCCCAGACTGCTTCACTTTGCAGTTTATATTCCTTCCTGGAGTGTGTGCATGCTGATCCTACTTCTGAGTCTTCTACAGATAAGTTTTGTTTATTCATTTGTGTTTTTCTGTTTGCTGGATCCCAGGTGACCTTGACTCCCTCCGTATCAAGTGTAGGGAGCGGGTGGTCGTGTCTCCTCACTATTATAGGGTGTTCAGGTGTTATACAGTCGAGGTACGAGGATATGCGATCATCTACCATTGGGATTTTTGCATAGGCTGAGCAGTCAGGGAGAGAGCCAGGTCTGATGCAGGGCTCTCCCTTTTGTTCCTTAGTTTTGGATCCAGTGAGTCGGATATTCATTTTGTGTCTTCTAGCTTCCTGTACACCTTCCGTGACATTATAAACCGCCAAAACCATCTCAAGCATGGATCCGGTTTCACTTTTGACTGAACGCATGCAGGGTCTTTCATTGGAGGTAGCTGATCTCCGTAAGATTCTTTCTCAGTTTCAGGTGACCGGTTCAGCTTGCATTCATGGAGTTTGTTCTGAGCCTAAGATCTCGCTCCCGGATACATTCTCCGGGGGTAGTGAGAATTTTGTTCGTTTTAGAGAGGCTTGCAAACTCCATTTTCGCCTACTTCCCCATTCCTCTGGTGATGAGGAGCGGAGGGTAGGGATCATCATCTCGCTGCTCAGGGATAACGCTCGGTCCTGGGCCTTTTCGCTGCCAGTGGATAAATTCTTTTTAGCCCTGGCTCAGATATATGATGATCCGGATCGTATTGCTCTGGCTGAGTCTAGACTACGTCTTTTATGCCAGGGTAAACAATCCGCAGAGATATACTGCTCAGAATTTCGGAGATGGGCAGCTGATACTGGTTGGAATGATGCTGCACTCCGAAGTAAATTTTGCAATGGTCTTTCAGAGGGATTGAAAGATGCATTTGCCTTTCATGAGAGACCTATCTCCTTGGACTCTGCCATGTCTCAGGCCGTTCGTATTGACAGGCGTCTTAGAGAGAGAGGAGAGATCACTCCTTCCTGTCATACTCAGTCCAAGGACAGTGCGGCGGTCTCATTCAGTGCACAGGGGTCTCAGTCGCTATCAATCCCTTCTGAGCAGGGGCCCATGCAGCTGCGTTTGCTTGCCTCTGACAATAAAGGATTCAGCTCTCATGGGAGGGTTTGTTTCTGTTGTGGAGGTATAAATCATTTGGCAAATGTTTGTCCCTCTAGGAGATTTAGGCAGTTTTTTTAGAGTAATAAAGAAACAAAAAGAAAAAAATCCTCTAAAAACGTTCCATCTGTTACTATTGGCAAGGTTGATGCGGAAATTGAAGGTTTTCAGTTTGCTTGTAGTTCCCGTTTTTTCCTACCTGCCAGGGTGGCGCTAGAGAGCAAGAACATTTTTTGTGAGATTTTTGTAGATAGTGGAGCAGCTGTCAATCTCATTGATAATCAATTTGCTATAACTCATGGTTTCCAGGTATGCACTTTGGAAAAGGATATTCCTGTTTTTGCTATTGATTCCGTTCCACTTTCTCAGAAATCGTTAAAGGGCATAGTTCACAATATCCGTTTGACTGTGTGTGATACTCATGTTAAGGATGTGTCATGTTTCGTCCTAAGCAGGTTGCCTACTCCTCTAGTGTTGGGGTTACCCTGGCTCACTAGGCATAACCCCACCATTGATTGGCAAGCGAGGCAAATAAATGGTTGGAGTGACTTTTGCAGAGAGAATTGCCTCACGACATCTGTTTATGAGGTTTCTACTAAGACTGTACCATCTTTTCTCTCTGAATTTTCGGATGTCTTCTCTGAGAGTGGTGTTCAGGACTTTCCCCCGCACAGGGAGTACGATTGCCCTATTAATCTCATCCCAGGCGCCTAGCTGCCTAAATCTCGTTTATACAATCTCTCCCAACCTGAAAGGGTCGCTATGCGTGCTTATATCTCTGAGAGTCTCAGAAAGGGACACATACGACCCTCGAAGTCACCTGTTGCCGCTGTTTTTTTCTTTGTTAAGAAAAAAGATGGTTCTTTAAGACCATGTCTGGATTTCAGGGAGCTAAACAGTATCACAATTCGTCACCCTTATCCGCTTCCTCTGATCCCGGACCTGTTTAACCAGATTTTTGGGGCTAAAGTTTTTTCCAAGTTGGATCTAAGAGGGGCATACAACCTGGTCAGGGTCAGAGAAGGAGACGAATGGAAGACGGCCTTCAATACCCCTGAGGGCCATTTTGAGAATTTGGTTATGCCTTTTGGTTTGATGAATGCTCCAGCCGTCTTTCAGCATTTTGTGAACAGAATTTTTCATTTAATGGGGAAATTTGTACTAGTGTATCTAGATGACATGTAGATTTTTTCTCCTGATTTCAAAACTCATAAGGAATACTTACGTCAGGTCTTGCTCATCCTGCGGGAGAATAAATTGTACGCTAAACTGGAAAAATTCAATTTCTATTTCTATTTCTAATTCTATTTCTGGGGTTTCTTCTCTCCGCTTCTGGTTTTCGCATGGACCCCGAGAAGGTCCGCGCTGTGCTTGAGTGGGAGCTTCCTGAGAATCAGAAGGCGCTGATGCGTTTTTTGGGCTTTGCCAATTATTACAGGAAGTTTATTTTGAATTATTCCTCTGTTGTTAAACCACTCACTGATATGACTAGAAAGGGGGTAGATTTTTCCTCCTGGTCGGTAGAGGCGCGTAAGGCCTTTTCTAATATCAAGGAGAGTTTTGCTTCCGCTCCCATCTTGGTGCAACCTGATATTTCTCTACCTTTCATAGTTGAGGTTGATGCTTCTGAGGTGGGTGTGGGCGCGGTCTTGTCTCAGGGTCCCTCTCCTGCCAAATGGCAACCGTGTGCCTTTTTCTCGAAGAAACTCTCCTTCGCAGAGAGAAATTACGATGTGGGAGATAGGGAGTTGTTGGCCATGAAGTTGGCTTTTGAGGAATGGCGCCATTGGCTAGAGGGAGCCAGACACCCTATTACCGTGTTTACTGACCATAAGAATCTGGCCTACTTGGAGTCAGCCAAGCGTCTGAACCCGAGACAGGCCCGATGGTCTTTGTTCTTTTCCAGGTTTAATTTTGTTGTCACGTTCCGCCCTGGGGTTAAGAATGTGAAGGCGGATGCCCTGTCACGTTGTTTTCCGGGAGGTGGGAATTTTGAAAACCCGGGTCCCATTTTGGCTGAAGGTGTGGTGGTCTCTGCTCTTTATCCTGAATTGGAGACAGAGGTTCAGGTAGCCCAGTCAGAGGCTCCTGATCTTTGTCCTCCTGGGAGGTTGTTTGTGCCTCTTGCTTTAAGACACAAGATTTTTAAGGAACATCACGATACTGTCCTTGCTGGGCACCCGGGGGCAAGAGCCACAGTGGATCTCATCGCTCGGAGATTCTGGTGGCCGGCGCTTCGTAAGTCGGTTGAGGGTTTTGTGGCAGCCTGCGAGACTTGCGCTTGTGCCAAAGTCCCTCATTCACGGCCATCAGGTCCTCTCCTTCTCTTACCCATTCCTTCCCGTCCTTGGACACATCTGTCCATGGACTTCATTACGGACCTGCCTCGTTCCTCGGGAAAGACTGTGATTCTGGTGGTGGTGGACCGTTTTAGCAAAATGGTGCATTTCATCCCTTTTCCTGGCTTGCCCAATGCTAAGACGCTGGCGCAGGCATTTATTGATCACATTGTCAAATTGCATGGTATTCCTTCAGACATAGTCTCTGATAGGGGCACGCAGTTTGTTTCCAGATTCTGGAAGGCTTTCTGTTCTCGCTTGGGGGTTCGGTTGTCATTCTCTTCTGCTTTCCACCCGCAGTCGAATGGCCAGACAGAGCGCGTCAATCAGAATCTGGAGACATATCTGCGCTGTTTTGTGGCGGAGAATCAGGAGGATTGGTGTTCTTTTTTGTCCCTTGCTGAGTTTGCTTTAAATAACCGTTGTCAGGAGTCCTCTGATAAGTCACCATTTTTTGGTGCATATGGGTTTCATCCGCAGTTTGGGACATTCTCTGGAGAGGGGTCTTCTGGTTTACCTGATGAGGACAGATTCTCCTCGTTGTTGTCATCTATTTGGCAAAAGATTCAGGATAATCTGAAGAACATGAGTGAGAGATATAAGCGTGTGACGGATAAGAGACGTGTGCCTGGTCCGGACCTGAATGTTGGTGATCTGGTGTGGTTGTCTACTAAGAATATCAAATTGAAGGTTCCCTGCTGGAAGTTGGGTCCTAAGTTTATTGGGCCTTACAAAATCTTGTCCGTCATCAATCCTGTTGCCTACCAGATCCATAATGTTTTTCATAAGTCCTTATTGAAACCTTATGTCCAACCCATTGTACCCTCGTCTTTGCCTCCTCCTCCGATTGTGGTTGATGGTAATCTTGAATTTCAGGTCTCTAGGATTGTGGATTCTCGTGTTGTCCGCGGTTCTCTCCAGTACCTCGTTCATTGGGAGGGTTATGGTCCTGAGGAGAGGATGTGGGTCCCAGTGACGGACGTTAAGGCCACTCGTCTCATCAGGGCTTTCCATAGGTCCCATCCTGAGAAGGTGGGCTCTGAGTGTCCGGAGTCCACTCGTAGAAGGAGGGGTACTGTCACCACCAGACATCTGAGAAGCTCTGACAGATGCCTTTCAGAACCTCCTCCTTGAGTTTCCTTTTGTTTTGCTTTCGTTTTCTCATCTTGTTAGTCTCTCTCAGCTGTCATGTAGTTGCACTGATTGCATCCCTTTAAATTCCTTCCCAGACTGCTTCACTTTGCGGTTTATATTCCTTCCTGGAGTGTGTGCATGCTGATCCTACTTCTGAGTCTTCTACAGATAAGTTTTGTTCATTTATTTGTGTTTTTCTGTTTGCTGGATCCCAGGTGACCCTGACTCCCTCCGTATCAAGTGTAGGAAGCCGGTGGCCGTGTCTCCTCACTATTATAGGGTGTTCAGGTGTTATACAGTCGAGGTACGAGGATATGCGATCATCTACCATTGGGATTTTCGCATAGACTGAGCAGTCAGGGAGAGAGCCAGGTCTGATGCAGGGCTCTCCCTTTTGTTCCTTAGTTTTGGATCCAGTGAGTCGGATATTCATTTTGTGTCTTCTAGCTTCCTGTATACCTTCCGTGACACTGTTTTGGCGTAATTTCTTTTTTATAGTGTTCACCTGATGGGGTTGCATCGTTGCATTCGTGGCAATATCGAAGTCATCATGTTTTTATGTTGCAATTTTTCTTACAGCCATATTTTTTTAAATTTTCTGGCTATGGTCTTGTGTGAGAGCTCATTTTTTGAGGATGAGGTGACGTTTTCATTAGTACCATTTTAGGGTACATACGACTTTTTGATTGCTTGATATGTTGTTTGGGGAGGTGAGGTGACAAAAAAAGCTGTTTTGGCGTAATTTTAATTTTTTTATGGCCTTTACCTGATGGGGTAGATCATGTGATATTTTTGTAGAGCCTGTCATTATGGAGGCTGCGATACCATCATATGTATTTTTTTATGTTTTACACAATAAGAGCATTTTTAGAAAAAATAATCATATTTAAATTTTTTTCTGGCTATGGTCTTATGTTAGGGCTTGTTTTTTGCAGGATGAGGTGATGCTTTTATTGATACCATTTTGAGGTACATATGTCTTTTTGATCACTTGATATTCAGTTTTTTGGGAGGTGAATTGACAAAAAAATGGCTGTTTTGGCATCATTTTTATTCCTTTATATTTTTTACACTGTTCATCTGATTAGATAGATCATGTGATATTTTTATAGAGCCTGTTGTTATGGCTGTCCATTTTTTTTTTAAATTAATTTTTTAATGACATAATTGGGGAAAAGGGTGTTTTTTTTACCTGTGAAACTTTTATTTGTTATAATTTAATAATACATTTTAATGTTTTTATTTTTTATTTTACACTTTGTGTCTCCCATAAGGTCATACAAGACCTCTGGGGGACATTTACCATCACATTTTTTTTTTTTTTTACTATTGACATAGTAGCCCCAGTTACAGGGGAAATACAATTCCCAGATAGGCTCTACAGCAGTATACTATGCTGTACAGCCTCACTGCAGCGCTGATCGATGTCTTAGGAAGACCTGCCAGCTCCTGCAGTTTCCCGGCCTGGGGCCGGAACAGGAAGCGGCATATCGCTTCCTTAGCTGAATAGAAAGCGCTCCTTTAGGGCTGTGTATACAACGATCTAGAAGTCAGGGACACAAGGGAACAGTCCCTGGCTTCTCTATGGGGTACCCTGCTGACAGCGGGCCCCCAGCTTAGCAGCTGCATAATTAGCGTGCAGCTGCAAATTCTGATTGAACGTTCTAAAACGTCCATGCAGAGATAAATCCCAACCACCAGAACGTTTTTAGTCTATGAGTGGTCGTGAATTGGGTAAGGCCAATAGATTGCAGCATACAGAGTAGGAGGTGGTGGTCTACAGTGTCAAATGCTGCAGAGAGATACAGAGTAGAGAGTTGTCACCATTGCATTTACAGTAGCTGTAATTTCTGCAGAGTGTAGAGTGGGAAAACTAGATAGTAAGGGGTCAAGAGGAGAGTTATCAGATAGATAATGTATGAGGTGAGAGCAGACCAGGCATTCCAGTAGTTAGGTTTGCAGGATAGCTTTTTTTAGTGATGAGGTTATGATAAAATGTTTGAAAAAGAAGGGGAAGATACCAGAAGAGGGAGAGGTCGAAAAGTTTAGTTAGTGGAGTAATGACAGCTAGGGAGAGAGACCACAGAAGGTGTGAGGGAAAAGGGTTTGTAGTTCAGGTAGTAGGCCAAGAAGAAAAGAGAAGCTTGGAGATTTCTTCTTCTGTGACTGGATCAAATGTAGAAACTGAACCAGAGAAGGTGTGGGAGGGAAGGGGATTGATGTTGCTTGGAGGGAGGGAGGGAGTGAAAGGTGTCAAACTGTTTTTATTTTACTTTTAGATAGAGATAAGAAAGGTGAAATAGGTCTGTTTGGCGAGGTGGAGGGCAAAGTTACAGGTTCTTAGCATAAACATATAATGGAGGAAATCTTTTGGTGTGTGAGATTTTCTACATAGATGTTCAGGAAACCTGGAGCATCGCTGAAGAAAGCGAATTTGAGGTGTGTGCCACAGTCGCTTTCTGCTTTTTGTAGGTTTTGAATGTAGGGGGTACTACTTCATCCAGGGTGCTTCTCAGGATATCATTGTAGTGTTCTGCAGCCAGATCAGAACAGGAGAGGGAGGAGATTGGGGACTATGATGACTCTAGAATGTCTATACATTTTTTAGGGTCTATGGCATGTAGACTGTGTGATAGGTAGGAGTGTGCTGGAATGGATGATGATTTGTGACAATGTCAGAGAGGTCTTTGTGGTCAGAGAGTGGGAGAGGATAGTAAAGTCAAAAACAGAGCAGAGGTAGAAGCATACCAGGTCAAGTATATTACCATCTTTATACGTCTGAGAATTAGAAAGTTGGATAAGACCAAGAGAGGAGGTTAGAAATAGAAGCTGGGAGGTATATGGGGAGATCGGGTTGTCTATGTGGATTTTAAAGTCACCCAAAATAGAAGTTGGTAATTTACAAGCTAGGAAATCGGAACCCAGACAGCAAAGTGATCCAGGAACTGAGTGGGTGAGCCAAAAGTATGGGGAGAGTTGGTGGAAAAGTCTGAAGGTGTGGACCTCACAATATGGGTATGTGAGTGATTGTACTGGGGGGGGAATAACCTGGAAGGTGCATTGTGGAAAAAGAAGTATGCTGACTTGATGCCTATTTTCACGGTATGACAAAATGTAAGCCACCACAAGAAAGTATAGAAGGGAAAGCAGTATAAGATTGTTGAATATGAGTTTCAGTAAGGACAACAAGATTTTTACATTGTTCACATTTCTGAAGCTCACATGACGTAGCTTTACATTACCACAATTCGAAAACTACAAATCATAATTTATTCACTCACATAAACAATTTTTCAAGCAATCATTTGCTATATACATTTACACTACACGATTATTGTCCAACATGAATCGTTAGCATTCATATTGTAAGGATTATCTGCTTATCTAAATGCACCTATAGCGGGAAAAGGAGAGACAATTGAATGGCCTAGTCAGGGCTGTTTCTAGGGGCGGGCGGGACGGGCGGCCGCCCGGGGCGCTGTCAGAAGCAGGGGGCGCCCGTTGAGGTAAAAAAATAAAAATAAAAATTTGGTTATGTAGGAAAAGGATCGGGCGGCCGGCCGGCGGCGCCCCTCATGCTGAGCCTCCTGAGCGGCCGGCTCAGTGCTGCGCAGCCTGCCTGCGCTGCAGACTGCTGAGTTGTTAATGTAGCGTGGCCGAGCTCTGTTCGGTCTGGCCCGCGGTACAGGAGCTATTGTTTCCTGTACCCGGCCGGACTGAAAGGAAGTGCACACTAAGTGAGCACTTCCTGTCAGCCGGGTACAAGAAACAAAAGCTCCTGTACCACGGAGCGAACAGAGCTCGGCCACGCTACATTAGAGGTGACATTGACAAGGGGGAGGCAATGAGAGTGACGGGGGGGGGGGGGAGTAGAATGAGAGTGACAAGGGGGTGTAGAATGAGAGTGACAAGTGTCAATTTTTATCTTGCCTAGGGCGGCAAAAATCCTTGCACCGGCCCTGGTCAGACTTACTGACGTCACGCGCCTGATCCTCCCACTAGGCGGCGCAGGCGCGTGACATACAGTGACTGAGTGAGCGCCGCACTGCCTGCCTGTTACCGCCCGCCCTGAGCCCCTGAGCAGTGCTGATGCCTGCTGTGAGGCGAGTGATGGTCTGGGGGGGCATTAATTACAATGGGGGGATGGGGGTTATTACAATGGGGGGGGCATTAATTACAATGGGGGGAATTAATTACAATGGGGGGGCCACTGTGGGAGACATGAAAATGGGGGCCACTGTCACTGTGGGGGACATTAAGTTTAATAAGGATCACTATGGACATTATTTAGAATGGAGGCTGCTGTTGGTGTCATTACTCATTATAACTGTATAATGTCTGATAGGCCTAGTCCTGAGCTGAGTTATATTACCCTGCCCATGCCCTGGATAATAATGTACCCATCCCTGATACCCCTTAGTTATATTACCCCGCTGGAGTAATATAACTAAGGGGTATCAGGGTACATTATTATACAGGGCAGGGTAATATAACTCAGGACTAGGCCTATCAGACATTATACAGTTATAATGACATCCACAGCAGCCTCCATTCTAAATAATGTCCATAGTGATGTTTATTAAAAATAATGTCCCCCCACAGGCAGGCAGTGCGGGCGGCGGCGCTCACTCACTGTACCTCACGCACTGCCTGCCTGTTACCGCCCGCCCGGAGCAGTGCTGAGAAAGAAGCCTGCTTGTGAGTGAGAGCCTGAGTCTATGGGACAGTGGGTCACTGTGACCGTCCGTGCAATGTGGTTCCACATTTTTTACAATGGGGAGACACTTATTTCATCGAGCAGTTGTGAGGGGGGGGGGGAGTTTTTTTGACACTCGCCCTGAGAGAAATTTTACCTAGAAACTGCACTGGGCCTAGTCTATATCCTGAAGAGACATTCCTTCCCACCAACTGGCTGCTCATTCAGAGGGGGTGAAGCACTGCATTTACATTCAGCAATCACTTCCACAGTATGAGACAGGGTGATTGTTTGTCCTCATACAGCTGCGTTGTTTTCAGGCAGTAGAGTGCTCTTTAGACAGCAAAATCTGCTGCTCAGAAATGATCATTTACTTTGTGTTTCACTCGTTCATCGAATGATTGGCTGCACTTTTAGACAGACAGATTGTCGGGAACAAGCATTTGGAAACTGCTGCACGAGTATGCGCATGCATTGAAAAATGGTGAGCTGGCCATTTACCTGTGTGTTTATCTTCATTGTATTATGGCTTAGTTGTTGCATCACTGTATACAATATTCCTCAACTGTGACATCACTGTATGCATGTTAGCCCACCTCCCCAGGCCAGGGCCTCTCCAGGATTAACCCACTCGGGAGAGGAGTGATCCTGTCATCTCGGATCTACAGGCCTTCCCAGAAGCCTTCCGTATTGTGTTTGACGAGCCTGGACGCACCACCTCAGCCGCTTCCTCCATACTGTGGCTGCGCCAGGGGACTCAGTCTGTAGGCCAGTACGCAGTCCAGTTCCAGACCCTGGCTTCTGAACTAGACTGGAATAATGAGGCACTAGTGGCTGCCTTCGGGGAGGGCCTTTCCGGGAAAATTAAGCATGAGCTGGCTGGTCTGGATGTCCCCTCTACCCTAGATGACCTCATTTCCCTGGCCACCCGGATTGATATGTGTTTTCAGGAACGTGCTAAGGAGGTAGCACATGAAAGAAGATCATATCATCCAGCATTCTCTTTCCTGCGGTCTTCTGTCCCTTCCATCTCTGCCGCTGCTCCTGAACCCATGCATGTAGACCATGTTGGGCTGGCTGAACAGGAATGTGACCATCGTCGTACTAGTGGACTCTGCTTCTACTGTGGCAGTTTCGGACATCTCCTCCGTTCCTGACCTCTGAAGCAGGGAAACTCCCAAGCCTAGGGTCTGTTGGGGAGGCGACCCTAGGTAAAGACAATTCCTCTCACCCTCTGACTTTGCTGGTAACGCTGTTGTTGGGAGATGTTCAATTAATGGAGACAGCGCTTCTGGATTCCGGAGCAGCAGAGAAATTCCTGCAACAAGGCCTAGTGGATCATCATCAGATTCCTGTTCGACCCCTGATGGTATTGTCCGTCGATGGAAGGGCTCTATTTGAGTCCATACAATTTATCTTAGAACCTGTAAATCTACAGGTGGGAGCTCTTCATACTGAAGAGATTTCCTTTCTGATTCTCCCAAGTTTGTCCCATCCTCTCCTCCTGGGACTTCTGTGGCTTCGTACTCATGAACCTGTTTTTGACTGGAGGACTGGAAAGGTGCTTCGTTGGCGACAGTCCTGCCTAGGGAGATGTCTTTCTTCTGTTCAACCAGCTCGGCCACCTCAGGTACCACCCATTCTCCAGGGTCTTCTTGCAACATATCATGCCTACACGGATGTCTTTGACAAAAAAGAAGTTGCCACCACACAGGCCGTATGACTGCCTGATTGATTTGGTTCTTGGTTCCTCGCCTCCTCGTGGAAGCATCTATCCACTGTCACTAGCAGAAACTCAGGCCATGTCTGAATATATCAGGGGAAATCTTGACACCATAAAGAACAAATATTCTCTTCCTCCGATTCCTGAGTTGTTTGACCACCTCAGGGGAGCAAAGATCTTCTCCAAATTAGACCTACATGGGGCCTATAACTTAAAGTGGATGAGTGGAAGACCACTTTTAACACCTGAGATGGTCACAATGAGTATTTGGTGTTGCCCTTTGGCAGTCTTCCAAGAGTTTGTGAATGACATCTTTAGAGACTTGCTCTATTCCTGCGTTGTGGTATACCATGATGACATTCTTGTTTTTTTCTCCAGATTTGGCTTCCCACCGGAGGCAGGTTTGTCAGGTCTTGCAAAGATTAAGAGAGAATCATCTGTATGCCAAGTAGAAATATCGCGAACAGAAAATGTTCCGTTTGCGAACGGCGAACGCGAATTTTCGCAAATGTTCGCGAATGGGCGAACCGCCATTGACTTCAATGGGCAGGCGAATTTTAAAACCCACAGGGACTCTTTAAGGGGACTAACACCTGGACTGTGGCATGCCGGAGGGGGATCCATGGCAAAACTCCCATGGAAAATTACGTAGTTGACGCAGAGTCGGGTTTTAATCCATAAAGGGCATAAATCACCTAACATTCCTAAATTGTTTGGAATAACGTGCTTTAAAACATCAGGTATGATGTTGTATCGATCAGGTAGTGTAACGGTTACGCCCGCTTCACAGTGACAGACCAAACTCCCTGTTTAACGCACCGCAAACAACTGCAAACAGTCCATTTGCACAACCGCAAACTCCCCATTTGCACAAGGTTGGATACCAAGCTAGCCATGTCCCGTTCCTTGTCCTCACTGATGTCATTGAAGGTCTCTTCCTCCACCCAGCCACGTACAACACCAAGGGTCCGTGAAAGGTGACAACAAGCCCCCTGGGACGCCTGCTGTGTTTTGTCTTCCACCTCCTCAAAGCACCTTCCTCCTCTGACTCCTCTTCTTCAGACTCCTCTCTCTGCATTATTATAAGGTGTGTTAAGTAGTACTATTCCTATCAGTTTAATCCCTGTTACGTCCCCTATCAGGGGACGTGTATGGAATAGATTTTAGGAACCGGGAGATGGAAAAAGATGCTTGGTTGGTCCTTCTCCTTCCAATTTGGGGCACTGCGCGTGCAATATACTGTGCCACCAGATAGGAGTGGTGTGTCAAGTAGTACTATTCCTATCAGTTTAATCCCTGTTACGTCCCCTATCAGGCGACGTGTATATGGAATCGATTTTAGGAACCGGGAGATGGAAAAAGATGCTTGGTCGGTCCTCCTACTTCCAATTTGGGGCACTGTGCGTGCAATCGAATGTGCCACCAGATAGGAGTGGTGTGTTAAGAAGTACTATTCCTATCAGTTTAATCCCTGTTACGTCCCTGGCAGCCGTCAGCAGGTTTACCCAATGCGTAGGTGATATACCTGCCCTGACCGTGCTTTGCAGATCAGGTATCAGTGGTCAGATGGACCCTTGCCCCAACACTGTGTGCCAAACATGCCATGACTTCCTTTTGCACAATCGAGTACAGGTTGGGGATTGCCTTTTGTGCAAAGAAATTTCAGCTGGGTACCTTCCACTGCGGTGTCCCAATAGCTACAAATCTTTTGAAGGCCTCAGACTCCACCAGCTTGTATGGTAAAATGGTAAAAGCTGGCGGGCTAAGAGTTCCGACAAGCCAGCTGTCAGACGCCGGGCAAGGGGGTGACTTTGTGACATTGGCTTCTTACGCTCAAACATGTCCTGACAGACACCTGACTGTGGGCAGATGAGCAGGAACTGCTCAAGGCGAGAGGCAGAGTGGCGGGTGGTTGAGAGGGGGCAAGGAGGACAGCAGTGGTTGACGTGGCTGAAGATGCTGGACCAGGAGGAGGATGGCGGCTTTGAGTTTGTGTGCTGCTTGTACTCATGTGTTGATCCCATAGGCGTTTGTGATGTGCGATCATGTGCCTTCGCAATGCAGTTGTGCCTAGGTGGGTGTTGGACTTCCCACGACTCAGTTTCTTTTGGCACAGGTTGCAAATGGCATCGTGTTGTCAGAGGCAGACAAAAAAAAAAATGCCACACTGCTGAGCTCTGCAATGACGGCATTCTGGTGGTGGCAACAGCATGCGTTGATTGGCATGCTGTCTGGCTGACCCCGGGTGCCGATACATGCTGTCTGACTGTGCCACTAGCTCCTTGTGACGACCTTCCCCTTGCTTCCAACTCGTCTCCTCCTCCTCTCTGTCTCCCCATCTAAACTTTCCCCCTGTTCTTCTTGTCTTCTAGCGTGCACCCACGTGACATCCACGGACACATCGTCATCATCAACCGCTTCACTTGTATCTGACAACTCAGCAAAGGAAGCAGCAGCGGGTACAACATCATCATCATCACACTGTACGTCCATGTGTGTAATGCTGCCTGACTGAGACATATCCCTGTTATCTACATCCTCTGGCAATAATGGTTGCGCATCACCCATTTCTTCCAACTGATGTGTATATAACTCCTCTGACAGATCAAGTGAAGCGGCTGAGGTGCTAGTGTTGGTGGTGGCGGCAGGCGGGCGAGTGGTAACTTGAGAGGTGCCCGAAGCTAAGCTGGAGGAGGATGGTGCCTCAAGGTTCCTAGCGGAAGCTGTAGAAGATTGGGTGTACTGTGTTAGCCAGTCAACTATGTCCTCAGAACTTTTTGAGTTCAGGGTACGTGGCCTCTGAACACTGGGCATTATTCTAGGGCCAAAGAGAATCACAGCACCACGACCACGACGGCCCCTGTGGGGTGGCCTGCCTCTGCCTGTCATTTTTTTTGATTAGTGGTACTATGCGTGCAAGCTACTGTGACACCAGATATGAGTGGCACTGTCCACTGGCAGAAGTTGGCAGAGTAGACGCTGTAGGCCTGACACACACGCTTGCAGACAACTAACTGCTATTTAATCTATTACAGTCAAATTTCTAGTTTTTTTATTAAATGAACACTACTGTTACACCAGATATGAGTGGCACTGGTGTGACACTGTGCCCTGGCAGGCCCTGACTGCTGAGAATTAAACCCCTAAACACCAAACCTGCTACCTGTTGCAGCTAGGAATAACTCACACGGACACTTCTTGGTTGGGTGGGGAATCGGTCACAGCTTTATTAACTTTTATTTTATTTTCCACCAACTTTTGTATATCAAACAACTCGTAAATAACTTGGAGTCTCAAGAAGCAGTATGCCCCACAGAATCCCTCTGTGGGCAAGTCCGCCTTCTCCATCCTTTTAACACCGACCTCCGCTCTGACTTAGTGTATAATCCTAAAGAACAATAAAACAAAGAAACCATCCATTATAAACAATCAGGGTGGGAGGGAGGGACGCTACCTGGCTGCCGTAGATAAGAGACCGGGCCCTCCCCTTTCACCATCCTATAAACCCTCCAGCTAAACCATTACTCCACCATTACTGCACTGGCGTGACACTGTGCCCTGGCAGGCCCTGAAACGCACACGCGTGAAGGAAACTGACTGCTATTATTTCACAGTCAAAAACTTTTTTTTTTATTTTTTTTTTTATGCAAGCTATTGTGACACCAGATATGAGTGGTGGTACTGGGCAAGTGGGCACAGTATACGCTGTGAGCCTGACACACACGCTGGCAGGCAGGCAACTGCAATTAGATTACACAGGAAAAAAAAAGCAGACTGATGTTCTAGCCCTAAAAAGGGCTTTTTGGGGTGCTGTCAGGACGCTGTCCTTACAGCAGAGATCAGATGAGTCCTTCAGGACTGTAGTGGACACTGAATACACTGGTCTAGCTATTGATTTCCCTATTAAATCAGCAGCAGCTACACTGTCCCTCCTCTCACTAAGAATGCAGCTTCCGAATGAATCTAAAATGGATGCTGTCCAGGAGGTGGGAGGGTCTGGGAGGGAGGGGCTGCTGCTGATTGGCTGGAATGTGTCTGCTGACTGTGAGGTACAGGGTCAAAGTTTACTCAATGATGACGAATAGGGGGCGGGCCAAACATCGCATATGTTCGTCCGCCGCGGCGAACGCGAACAAGCGATGTTCGCCGGGAACTATTCGCCGGCGAACTATTTGGGACATCTCTAATGCCAAGTTTGAAAAATTTATTTTTGAGCACTCCTCCCTTCCATTTCTGGGGTACATTATATCCGATGCTCTATTGTCCTGATGCTACTAAGCAATTCTTCTTGAGGTGGATGCATCGTCTATTGGAGTGGTTTCACAAAGATCTTCCTCTGGCAAGATGACAACCTGTGGCTTCTTCTCCAAGGCCTTCTCTGCTCATGAGCGCAACTACTTTAGTTGTTGAAACCACATCCGATAAATACCCCAACCATGGGATGATTACTTTCAAGTAATGGAAGCCTATGGCAATATAACTAAATATAGACCTACACAGAAATGCCAGACCGCTTATATTGATTAAATACATTATTACAAAAATCACAATTAATGTCACAAAAGGAATGTATAGATGATTACCCAACGTGCCGAAACACGCGTTGGGGTTGGCGCCATCCTGGAGGAAGCACAGTATGGGTAATTGTCCTATGTCCTATGTTTAATTGTACATTATACATGCACTTTAACAAAATAGCCATGTTAGGATCAATGGGACTTGCGTCCACTGTATGTTTCCTCCAGTGATGTCGTCGTTTTTATCTCCTGCACCAATTCTTTTAATCATGTATACATTCCTTTTGTGACATTAATTGTGATTTTTGTAATAAAGTATTTAATCAATATAAGCGGTCTGGCATTTCTGTGTAGGTTATATACTTTAGTTGTTGGCCATCAAAATGGCACTGGAGGAATGGCGTTACTTTCTGGAGGGAGCATCTCATCCTGTGGTGATCTATACTGACCACAAGAATCTTACCTATCTGCCAGACTTAATCCTCATCAAACCAGATGGTCCTTGTTCTTTGCCCACTTTGATTTCATTCTCCATTTCCGTGCAGCTGAAAAAATATGCTTTTTCCAGATGCTTTGATTCTAATGATCAGGAGGAGGAACCATCATTGATCCGGCTAAGATTGCATTCTGCCCTGTTAAGTTATCTGAGATACCATCTGGAAAGGACACTCCACGAAAGTCACAGGTCATGCTGGTCAGCAAAAGACCTTCCAATTCATCGCTCAACGGTACTGGTGGCCATCCATGCAGAAGGATATTCCAGATTTTGTCTCGGCTTGTCCCTTGTGCGCACAGAATATGATGCCTAAACAATGCCCTTCTGGTCTCCTGCTTCCTCTTCCTGTTCCCGGGGCTCCCTGGCAACAAATAGCCATAACCTTTATCACAGATTTGCCTAATTCTTCTGGCTGTTCCGTCATTTGGGTAGTTGTGGACCACTTTTCCAAAATGGCGCATTTTGTCTCTTTGCCAGGTCTTCCTTTAGCTCCTTAAGTGGCCAAAAGATTCATCCAGCACATTTTCCGTCTTCATGGTTTTCCTAATCGTATTTGTTTAATTCACTTCTAGGTTCTGGAGGGCTCTTTGCAAGCTGTTGAATGTGTCTCTGGACTTCTTATCGGTAGATCATCGGTAGATCATCCTCAGTCTAATGGCCAAGTGGAGAGGGTGAACCAGATCCTTACAAATTTTCTGCAACATTTTGTTAACCTCCGTTATGACGACTGGGTTGAGCTCTTGCCATGGGCGGAATTTTCCTATAATAAGCATGTCGGCAAAGCCTCCCAGAAATCACCATTCTTCATTGTCTAATGCCAGCAACCCAGTATCCCACTTCCAGTACCATCTACTTCAGGTCTTCCTGCGGTTGATGAGATCAGTGCAGATTTTTCGAAGATTTGGAAGGAGACTGAGACTACCTTGAAGGAAGCATCTGCAAGAATTAAGGTCTTTGCAAATAGGAGGCGCAGGAGTCCTCCTCAATTTTGTCCCGGTGATAAGGTCTGGCTGTCTTCTAAATACATCTGGCTTAAGTTACCCTCCTACAAATTAGGTCCACGCTTTATTGGTCCATTTGAAGTTTTAGAGAGAATTAATGATGTGTCCTACAAGTTGAAGTTTCCTGCCTCTCTCTGGGATACCAAATTCATTCCATGACTCTCTGCTGAGGCCTGTCATCGTCAATCGCTTTTTCAGTGAGGAGAATGTCTACGAGGTCCAAAGTATTCTGGGCATGAAGAAGAGTAGACGCAGGACCTTGTTTCTCGTGGACTGAAAAGGATTTGGTCCTGAGGAAAGGTCTTGGGAACCAAATTGTTTGTCTATGAGGGGGGGAGGGGTACTGTTAGCCCAGATCCCCGTGCCTGAGATTCTGTCCCCACACGCAGGTATGGGTGCCAGGCTTCTTCACTCCTTCCCGCTGCTGCATGCTGCGCTGACAGGCATGGGCAGCGGGGTTCTTAGCTGTGGTTTGCATTCCTACCACCAGCATTTCCCTCCTGGCTCTGAGCAGAGCTTGTACTCTGGATCAGAGTTCCTTGTGTGTATTTAGAGTGCGCGTGGGCATGTCTCTCCTTTCTTTGTGAGGCAGCCTGTGCATGTGTCACGGACGGTGTACAGGAAACAAGGCAAAGCAACATGTATAAATGACTCGCTGGATCCAAAAGCTAAGGAACCAAGGGAGACCCCTGCAGAAGACCTGGCACTTTCCCTGGCTGCTCAGCCTATGCAAAGATCCTAATGGTGGAGGTTTGCATATCCACGAACCTTGACTATAAAGCCCTGAGCACCCTACAATAGTGAGGGGACACGACCACCGGCTCCCTACACAAGATACGGAGGGAGTCAGGGTCACCTGGGATCCAGCAAACAGAAAATAACAGATAAAGGTACAACACTTAGCTTTGTAGCAGACAGGAGAACAAAGTCAGCATGCACACACACTCCAGGAAGAAGTATAAGCCGCCCAGAAAAGCATTCTGGGAAGGCATTTAAAGGGAAGCAATTAGTCCAACACATGACAGCTGAGAGAGGCTAACGAGAGGAGGAACTGAATACCACAACACAGAAACTCAAGGAGGAGGTTCTGAAAGGCCTCTGTCAGAGCTTCTCAGCTGTCTGGTTGTGACAGTACCCCTCCCTTTACGAGTGGACTCTGGACACTCAGAACCCACCTTCTCAGAATGGGACCTATGGAAAGCCCTGATGAGACGAGAGGCCTTAATGTCCGTCACTGGGACCCACATCCTCTCCTCAGGACCATACCCCTCCCAATGAACAAAGTACTGAAGAGAACCGCGGACAAGACGAGAATCCACAATCCTAGAGACCTGAAATTCAAGATTCCCATCAACCATAATCGGAGGAGGAGGCAAAGGCGAGGGTACAATGGGTTGAACATAAGGTTTCAATAAGGACTTATGAAAAACATTATGGATCTTCCAAGTCTGAGGAAGATCAAGACGGTATGCAACAGGATTGATGACAGACAGGATTTTGTAAGGCCCAATAAACCTAGGACCCAACTTCCAGGAGGGAACCTTCAATTTGATATTCTTGGTAGACAACCACACCAGATCACCAACATTCAGGTCCGGACCAAGCACACGTCTCTTATCTGCCACACGCTTATATCTCTCACTCATGCTCTTTAGATTATCCTGAATCTTTTGCCAAATAGATGACAAAGAGGAGGAGAATCTGTCCTCATCAGGTAAACCAGAAGACCCCTCTCCCGAGAAAGTCCCAAACTGCGGATGAAACCCATATGCACCAAAAAATGGTGACTTATCAGAGGACTCCTGACGACGGTTATTTAAAGCAAACTCAGCAAGGGACAAAAAAGAACACCAATCCTCTTGATTCTCCGCCACAAAACAGCGCAGATATGTCTCCAGATTCTGATTGACGCGCTCTGTCTGGCCATTCGACTGCGGGTGGAAAGCAGAAGAGAATGACAACCGAACCCCCAAGCGAGAACAGAAAGCCTTCCAGAATCTGGAAACAAACTGCGTGCCCCTATCAGAGACTATGTCTGAAGGAATACCGTGCAATTTGACAATGTGATCAATAAATGCCTGCGCCAGCGTCTTAGCATTGGGCAAACCAGGAAAAGGGATGAAATGCACCATTTTGCTAAAATGGTCCACCACCACCAGAATCACGGTCTTCCCCGAGGAATGAGGCAGGTCCGTAATGAAGTCCATGGACAGATGTGTCCAAGGACGGGAAGGAATGGGTAAGGGAAGGAGAGGACCTGATGGCCGTGAATGAGGGACTTTGGCATGAGCGCAAGTCTCGCAGGCTGCCACAAAACCCTCAACCGACTTACGAAGCGCAGGCCACCAGAATCTCCGAGCGATGAGATCCAGTGTGGCTCTTACCCCCGGGTGCCCAGCAAGGACCGTATCGTGGTGTTCTTTAAAAATCTTGTGTCTTAAAGCGAGAGGCACAAACAACCTCCCAGGAGGACAAAGATCAGGAGCCTCTGACTGGGCTGCCTGCACCTCTGCCTCCAATTCAGGAAAAAGAGCAGAGACCACCACACCTTCAGCCAAAATGGGACCCGGGTCTTCAAAATTCCCGCCTCCCGGAAAACAACGTGACAGGGCATCTGCCTTCACATTCTTAACTCCAGGGCGGAACGTGACAACAAAATTAAACCTAGAAAAGAACAAAGACCATCTGGCCTGTCTCGGGTTCAGACGCTTGGCTAACTCCAAGTAGGCCAGATTTTTATGGTCAGTAAATACGGTAATAGGGTGTCTGGCTCCCTCTAGCCAATGGCGCCATTCCTCAAAAGCCAACTTGATGGCCAACAATTCCCTATCTCCAACATCGTAATTTCTCTCTGCGGAGGAGAGTTTTCTTGAGAAAAAGGCACACGGTCGCCAATTGGCAGGAGAGGAACCCTGAGACAAGACCGCCCCCACACCCACCTCAGAAGCATCAACCTCAACTATGAAGGGTAAAGAAACATCAGGTTGCACCAAGATGGGAGCGGAAGCAAAACTCTCCTTGATATCAGAAAAAGCCTTACGTGCCTCTACTGACCAAGAAGAAAAATCTACCCCCTTTCTGGTCATATCAGTGAGTGGTTTAACAATAGAAGAATAATTCAAAATGAACTTCCTGTAATAATTGGCAAAGCCCAAAAAAAGCATCAGCGCCTTCTGATTCTCAGGAAGCTCCCACTCAAGCACAGCGCGGATCTTCTCGGGGTCCATGCGAAAACCAGAAGCGGAGAGAAGAAACCCCAGAAATTGAATTTCTGGAACCGCAAACACACATTTTTCCAGTTTCGCATATAATTTATTCTCCTGCAGGATGAGCAAGACCTGACATAAATGTTCCTTATGAGTTTTGAAATCGGGAGAAAAAATCTAAATGTCATCCAAATACACCAATACAAATTTTCCCATCAAATGATAAAAAATGCTGTTCACGAAATGCTGAAAAACGGCTGGGGCATTCATCAAACCAAAAGGCATAACCAAATTTTCAAAATGGCCCTCAGGTGTATTGAAGGCCGTCTTCCATTCGTCCCCTTCTCTGACCCTGACCAGGTTGTATGCCCCTCTTAGATCTAATTTGGAAAAGACTTTAGCCCCAACAACCTGGTTAAACAGGTCCGGGATCAGAGGAAGCGGATAAGGGTCACGAATTGTGATACTGTTCAGCTCCCTGAAATCCAGACAAGGTCTTAAAGAACCATCTTTTTTCTTAACAAAGAAAAAACCAGCGGCAACAGGTGACTTCGAGGGTCGTATGTGTCCCTTTCTCAGACTCTCAGAGATATAAGCACGCATAGCGATCCTCTCAGGTTGGGAAAGATTGTATAAACGAGATTTAGGCAGCTTGGCGTCTGGGATGAAATTAATAGGGCAATCGTACTCCCTGTGCGGGGGCAAATCCTGAACTCCACTCTCAGAGAAGACATCCGAAAATTCAGAGAGAAAAGATGGTACAGTCTTAGTAGCAACCTCAGAAACAGATGTCATGAGGCAATTCTCCCTGCAAAAGTCACTCCAACCATTTATTTGCCTCGCTTGCCAATCAATGGTGAGGTTATGCTTAGTGACCCAGGGCAGCCCCAACACCAGAGGGGTAGGTAAACCGCTAAGGATGAAACATGACACATCCTCAACATGAGCATCACTCACAATTAAACGGATATAGTGAACTATGCCCTTTAATGATTTTTGAGAAAGTGGAGCGGAATCGATAGCAAAAACAGGAATATCCTTTCCCAAAGTGCGCACCTGGAAACCATGAGTTATCGCAAATTGATTATCAATGAGATTGACCGCTGCTCCACTATCCACAAAAATCTCACAAAAAATGTTCTTGCTCTCTAGCGCCACCCTAGCCGGCAGGACAAAACGGGAACTACAAGCAAATGGAAAACCTTCAATTTCCGCCTCAACCCTGCCAATAGTAACAGACGGAACATTTTTAAAAGATTTTTTCCTGTTTGTTTCTTTATTACTCCCAGAAAACTGCCTGAATCTCCGAGAGGGACAAATATTTGCCTAATGATTTATACCTCCACAACAAAAACAAACCCTCCCATGCGAGCTGAATCTTCTATTGTCAGAAGCAATCAACCCCAGCTGCATGAGCTCCTGCTCAGAAGGGGCTGACAGCGACTGAGACCCCTGCGCACAGAATGGGACTGCTGCACTGTCCTGGGACTGAGTATGACAGGAAGGGGACATCTCTCCTCTCTCTCTAAGACGCCTGTCAATACAAACGGCCTGAGAGATAGCAGAGTCCAAAGAAATAGGCCTCTCATGAAAGGCAAATGCATCTTTCAATCCCTCTGAAAGACCATGGCAAAATTGACTTCGGAGTGCAGCATCATTCCAACCAGTATCAACTGCCCATCTCCGAAATTCTGAGCAGTATATTTCTGCGGATTGTTTACCCTGGCATAATAGACGTAGTTTAGACTCAGCCAGAGCAATACGATCCGGATCATCATATATCTGACCCAGGGCTAAAAATAATTCATCCACTGAACGGAGAGGCCGTGCCCCCTCCGGCAGCGAAAAGGCCCAGGACTGAGCGTTACCTCTGAGCAGCGATATAATGATCCCCACCCTCCGTTCCTCATCACCAGAGGAGTGGGGAAGAAGGCGAAAATGGAGTTTGCAAGCCTCTCTAAAACGCACAAAATTCTCACTACCCCCGGAGAACGTATCCGGGAGCGAGATCTTAGGCTCAGAACAAACTCCATGAACGCAAGCTGAACCGGTCACTTGAAGCTAAGAAAAAGTCTTACGGAGATCAGCTACCTCCAATGAAAGACCCTGGAAGCGTTCAGCCAAAAGTGAAACCGGATCCATGCTTGAGACGGTTATGGCGGCTTATAATGTCACGGACGATGTACAGGAAACAAGGCAAAGCAACATGTATAAATGACTCACTGGATCCAAAAGCTAAGGAACCAAGGGAGACCCCTGCAGAAGACCTGGCACTTTCCCTGGCTGCTCAGCCTATGCAAAGATCCTAATGGTGGAGGTTTGCATATCCACGAACCTTGACTATAAAGCCCTGAGCACCCTACAATAGTGAGGGGACACGACCACCGGCTCCCTACACAAGATACGGAGGGAGTCAGGGTCACCTGGGATCCAGCAAACAGAAAATAACAGATAAAGGTACAACACTTAGCTTTGTAGCAGACAGGAGAACAAAGTCAGCATGCACACACACTCCAGGAAGAAGTATAAGCCGCCCAGAAAAGCATTCTGGGAAGGCATTTAAAGGGAAGCAATTAGTCCAACACATGACAGCTGAGAGAGGCTAACGAGAGGAGGAACTGAATACCACAACACAGAAACTCAAGGAGGAGGTTCTGAAAGGCCTCTGTCAGAGCTTCTCAGCTGTCTGGTTGTGACAGCATGTCCAGTGGGTTCACTCTCTGTTCCAATTCCCCTGAGGTAGCACCTGGTACACCCCTCGGGAAAGTCTCTCCTCACCATCAGAGATATCGTGTGAAGAACGAGGGGTGTGCTTAGACATCTCCTTCAGAGGGAGTTGGTCACGTGGGGCAGCGGTTCTTACCCGCTGATCATAACAGTGCATAATCCATGTAACAGTAAATTGTGCATTATCCATTACCTTTGTCATCATTCTAACTATCTT
This sequence comes from Bufo gargarizans, assembly GCF_014858855.1. NCBI lineage: Eukaryota > Metazoa > Chordata > Amphibia > Anura > Bufonidae > Bufo > Bufo gargarizans. The sequence continues at coordinate 106,731,417 of NC_058088.1, forward strand.
GCGCTAAGACATAAGTGTTGGTTATTATCCATGTATTTTGACATCACTATGTGTATTGAAACTATGCTGTGACTTGAATGTTGGCAGTATTCCTTTAGTGGGATATCATTTTGTACGTTATCACTGTGTCAATTATCCATGTATTGTAATGTTACCATATGAATTATTCACTTTATTGTGATATTAGTAGTATTACCAACATGTGCTGCATACTTTCATTTTGATATAACTGTGTGCATTTTTTCATGTGTTTATGATATCACTGCACATGTTTTCTTATTTTGAGAAATTGCTTTGTACGTTACTTCTCGACTATTACTGTGGGCATTAATCCTATACTTGAACATTGCTGCATGCATTCTTTCTTGTATTGCGATACCATTATGTGCATTACCCCTTAGTTGTGTCAACACTTGGTATAAATAGTAGTAAATACTACATATGGATGCCCAATAAGGCGTTACAGAAAGATAACAAGTAAATGCTTTCCTAATTAGTATAAAGATATTGGACAAATCTGGAGACCTGGAAAAGAGTCAACAATGACCTAACAGCTAAAATCCTCAGTAGAAATCAAGTATACAACATCCTGTACAATTCTACATTCTGATCCAAGTAAAAGAGTACAGGATGTCCTGATAAAGTTATACTTCTCAGGACAGATCTAGTGCATTCAGATGTATCTGAAACATCTACAAAGTTTTTATTTAAAGTATAGTCAGGGCTTAATTATAGGCAGGGCAAACAAGGTTATGGCCCTGGAGCCATTCATTTCCAGAATTCGAGGCAGCCCTTGTGTGAATTACTGTAGATACATTTTTATTTTTTATTCTGTTTTCTTTTTTTTTTTTTTATGGGTGGACCATTGCGCAGGACAGTGCCATGTTTAGAGATTATACTTCCCTGAGCACTTTTAGTACTTATACCCCTTTTTGTGCAGTCAGGCTAAGTTCACACATGGTGTTGTGATGCAGCAAAAGGTCAACTACAACAACTACACTGAACAACTGGAAAAAAAGGGGTGTCCCAAGACTGAAACCATAAAAACTGTCAGTAAAGTACCACTGAGACCATTGATTTGCCACAGTGGGCACTAGCTTGTAAGGTAGTTCATTGTTGCTGGCAAGTAAACAGACACAGGCAGGGAACCTTCTGGACCATGGGCGCTGGAACATCAGAGAATCTATTAAGCCACACATTAGCAAGTTCAGTGCGTGAAACTTGCAGCATGTGTTAGTGGGAGGTCCTGTTCTGACCTCAGCTCCTCTGACAGGATCACACAGCTTTATAATAGTTTATAATGCTGTGTGACTCCTGGAATCTACTGAATTACACAGATTTGTAATTTGGCTCCGTTATACAAGCACAAGTCACTGCTGCATCTATGTTGAGCTCCTCCTCAGACAATCAAACTTTGTTGAGCTGCATAGGCTCCGGAGGAGAGGTTGAAGGAGACGGACCTCTGAAAAGAAGGTGCTAAACTGGGAACTCTTCTCTCATGTGCTAATGATTCTAGAGGCACTCTCCAAAATGGAGGTCAATCCAGGTGGCCAGTGTAATCAGATCATCCAAGGTAGAGTGGACGTCTAGACCCGCCAGCTCATCTGCTATGTGCCTTGACAGTCCCTCAAAAAAAGTTGCCACCAAGGCCTTGTTGTTCCATGACAGATCTGATGGGAATGGAACTGTAAAGCATACTGCCCGACCGTGAGGAGGTGGAGAAAAGATGAGGCAGCAGAAACAGTATGTGCAGCATACGGGTAGGCTACCCGACACTGCTAGATTTGAGTGTGTAGTTCCCTTTAAGCCAGTCAGGCCGGTTACCGGCGATTCTTATCACAGCCAGCAGAGGGAGCCCCCAGTTCAGTATAAATAGGCTAGGGCCTAGCTCAGGAAGTGGAGAAGTTTCCAGACTCAGTGCAGAGAGGATTTTTCCTCCTGAGTCCATGCATAGAAGTCAGAAGGGCATAGCTAATCAGCCTGAAGACATAGAATACCACAGAGGCCGATCAGAGAAAGCAAGAGGTACTCAAGATAACAGAGGAGGTACTAGATAAGGACAGATTCAAGGGTACGCCAGATAAAGGGCATTAGACCTTGGAGAGAAAGTGACATGTAGCAGGACCAGTCAGGAATAGTGTGAAAAGCCGCCTGTACTGCATCCCCTGTAATCAACACTCTGTATAATGCCTTGCTAAGACCGGCCATACTGTACTCCCAAGAACCAGCTGTATTCACTGATATTCAGTAAAAGTTCCAGTTTTTGTTGGCTATCCTATGCTTGCTTCATTCTTCCACCATACTTTACACGGCGTGTCACCGTTTAATTGACACTGGCGTCACGAACTGTTAAATACCTGCCTGTTCCAGAATTTGCCCCAATTGAAGACGACAGTGGATCCCAGGTTAGTGGTCAATCTGCACTACAAAGCCCAGCACACACTACTGACCCCCTGGGACACTGCATCGCTCTTTTTGGCGTCACGAACAGGATCCGCATACTTCTACAGTGCAGAGAAGTGTGAACTGTGTGCTTTAACTATTTCACCACCGTATGGCAAAGACTGTAACCCTTTATTTCCAAGCCGGTGGATTAAAATTGTGCCTGGGAGGAATCAGAGGCGCTGTACTGTGTTGCGCTACCCCCAGAGGGAAAATCGTATTTGTGGACTGTGATTTATTGGACTTTGCAACACCCTGCTTGCTGTCAGGGAATCGTGATCAAGATGGCCACCGGCCGCCTGGAGTAAAGTTTCCCGCGCTGCTGAGGACCTCCGTGGGCGGATCCCTTCAAAGACACAGAGAATCCCGCCCCTCTTCATCATCGCACCGCCGCGGCCCTGCTTTTCCTGCGTCAGCAACGTCACCGCGTACACAGGACGTCCGGAGTCTCACGAGATTTGGCCTGCGCGAACCCGGCGATTCCGGTAAGAACTTGTATCCGGAGGGAAGGGGATTGTTCCGGCCCCTTTAGTCACCAGCGGCCACCTCGTAATAAGTTAACATGTCAGATCCGGGAGTTGCCGAGCGGCCGGACCCGGGAGAGCTTGCGGCTCCTAATCATCCTATAGCCCCCAGCATGATGCCCTTTACCATGCCTTATTATTTTGGGGCCCCATGGTTTCCCCGCTATAACGGAGAGGCCCATACCCTAAGAGACTTTAAAGAAAAGTTGCTGGCCTTATTCAAACTGTACCCCATAAATGCCGATCAGCAAATGGAAATCTTGCTAGCGCAACTTGAGGGGGCTGCCCGCAGAGAGGTATTATCCTGGCCTGCTGCTGAAAGGAGTACTCTAGAGCAGATATTCACCCGCCTCAGGGCCACTTTTGAAACGAGGACTGCCTCAGAGATAAAGATGCACTTCTTTGGCAAGAAACAGAAGTCCGGTGAGTCCCTCCGTGACTATGCCCTATCACTTCAGGAGGCTTTGGGGGCTGTAATCCAGATAGATCCCAAGGAAGCTGATAACCAGGATCAGACCCTGAGGGAACAATTTATTACTGGAGTGGTTAGTGAGCAAATAAGGACCCAATTAAAGATGCTGTCCGCCCAACACCCCAACAGTACCTTTCTGGACTTTAAAGAACTGGCTATAAAAATTCTGGGGTCAGCAGTATCTACAGAGTTGAGCACCCCACCTGAGTTATCAGCCTGCAGGTCAAAACCGTTTATCATTAACCGAGCTGAGGCCGGTCAAGCTGTTCAAGCTACAGCTACCGATACTATTGCCATGCTGACAGAGCAAGTAAATCACCTCACTAAAAGCCTAGAGAGAGTGTGCCGAAAAATGGAGGAATGGGAAAAACCTATGATGTCAGAAGAGGAGTTCCTGTCACCCTCTAAGCCGTTCTCACCTCCATACCAAGAGACTCACCCCAGGGATCCTGGGAGGCGCAATAGGGGTCGCCAGCGGCCCGTGTGTACATACTGCAAAAAGATGGGACACACAGAATCCACTTGCTGGCAGTTAAACGGGCAACCCCTGAGGCTGAGGACCACCCCTCGGGAGGTAGAACACTAGGTCCAAAAGATCCAAATTGGATGCCACGGTATGTAGGATCCCATCCTAAAATCAATGTGGAGATTAACGGGGTCCCCTTTGAAGCCCTATTAGATACTGGGTCTCAGGTCACTACTATTCAGCTGCCCGCCTTTGAAAGATTCTGGGACACCAATCAATTGACCCAGCCGCCTGAATCCTGGGTAGAGATTATCGCCAGCAATGGCAAACCGGTAAAGATCCATGGATACTGGGAACCCACCCTGCAGGTGGGAGAAGTCACCTTGCCTCAACAGGGGGTGATAGTAGTACAGGCCGGCGACAGAGGAGGACATCCTGTCATTCTAGGCACCAATGTCTTCAAAAACTGTTATGCTGAAATACTTGCCGTATTACATCAGACTCTGCCCACCGCTTCCTCTGCGTCCAAGAGGGTGATTCAAAAGACTATCACTGTGTTAAGTGCCCAGCAGAGGTTTGCTAACGGGAAAGGAGAAATTTGTACTGCCAAGATTCGTGATAATAAGCCTGTGACTTTGCCTCCTAATTCCCAAACTCTCTTATGGTGTCGTGCTGTCCTGGGAGTCCAAGGCCAAGATTATCCAGCCCTGGTGGAGCCAATCCAGATGGAGAACTACCCTTATGTGAGAGCTGCCAAGTGCCTGGTGAACGTCTCCCAAGGTAAAGTACCTGTCCGTCTGATTAACCTGAGTGATCATCCTGTGGCGCTTACTAAGCATTACCCTGTTGCCCAGCTTTCTCAGGTGTTCTTCCAAGACATCATCCGTCTTCCAGTGACAGAAAAGCCGCCAGCTGCAGTCAGCGGATGTCCGCCGGTGCCCCAGTCACAAGTACCCTGGTGGGAAGAGCTACATGTCGGGGACGAGACTACCCCCCAACATCAACAAGAAGGGATACTACGGCTTGTCAAAGAGCACCACCAGGCCTTCAGTAAACATGCTGCTGATTATGGAGAGGTTAGTGCCATACAACACACCATACCTACTGGCTCTCATCCTCCTATCAAGGAGAGATACCGACCCTTACCGCCTACTTCTTATCAGACTGTAAAAGAAATGATCCAAGAGATGAAAGACTCTAATGTAATCCGGGACAGTCGTAGCCCGTGGGCGGCACCCCTGGTCCTTGTAAAGAAGAAGGATGGTGGTATCCGTTTCTGCGTGGACTATAGAAAAATTAACCAAATAACCCACAAAGACGCATACCCATTGCCCCGCATTGAAGAGTCACTAACTGCTCTGGGCTCCGCTGCCTATTTCTCCACATTGGACTTGACCAGTGGCTACTGGCAAGTACCCATGGCCCCGGCAGATAGGGAAAAGACTGCTTTCACCACTCCCATGGGCCTGTTCGAATTCAATTGTATGCCGTTCGGGTTATGTAATGCCCCAGGAACTTTCCAGAGACTAATGGAGCGGTGTTTGGGTCACAAAAACTTCGAAACAGTGCTGCTGTATCTAGATGACGTCATTGTGTACTCAAAAACATATGAAGACCACCTGAAACACCTAGCAGAGGTCTTTGAAATCCTTGTCAAATATGGCCTGAAGGTAAAGCCATCTAAATGCCACTTGCTCAAACCTGCGGTAAAATACCTGGGGCATGTGGTAAGCGGAGAGGGCGTACAACCTGACCCTGATAAGTTAGCGGCTGTCCGTAACTGGCCGGTACCCACTACCGTCAAAGAGGTGAGGGGTTTCCTTGGTTTTGCCGGCTACTATAGACGTTTCATCCCCCATTTTGCTCAAATAGCCGATCCTCTCCAGGAACTCTTGAGGGGGCAGCCCAAGAAAAGTCCTAGAACTCCAGTGCTCATTGAGTGGAATGAAGAGAGAGAGATAGCGTTCCAGTTGTTAAAAAAGAAACTGACCGAGCCTCCCGTGTTAGGTTATCCCGACTACAGCAAGCCCTTCCATCTGTATACTGATGCTAGCAAGCGAAGCCTGGGGGCTGTGTTAGCCCAGATTCAAGAGGGAAAAGAAAGAGTGATAGCTTATGCAAGCCGCTCCCTGAAAGGAGCTGAGAAAAATGACCAGAATTATAGTTCCTTCAAACTAGAATTCCTGGCATTAGTGTGGGCAGTGACGGAAAAATTCAAAGATTATCTAGCCGCTACCCCATTCATTGCGTTCACTGATAATAACCCTCTGGCACATCTAAATACAGCTAAATTGGGGGCTCTGGAGCAAAGATGGGCCTCTCGTCTCGCCAACTATGATTTCTCTGTAAAATATCGCGCTGGACGTACTAACGACAATGCTGATGCTTTATCCAGACTCCCCACAGAGACAGCTCCTGATGATGTGCGAGATGCTTGGGAAGATGTAGAAATGCCGGCCTTCTACCATAAATTTGCTCAACAGGATCAGGCTCGGGCTACCAGTAACAGAGCTGCAGTTCCTTCACCCTCCAGTAGGCCGGAACTCAAAGAAGAAAGGTGGGTGAAACTACAGTCTGAAAGTAGAGTGATGGGTGAATTGTTGGACTTCATTACCAGTGGCAGAACCCCTGAGAGGATTCGGCGTAAGAGTACAGATCCTGAGCTCATCAAACTGTGGAGACAGCGCAATCAACTCTTCATACAAAAGGGCCTGCTGCTACGGAGAAGCCTAGACCCAGTGTCCAACGAAAGAGTGCATCAAATTCTCATACCCCGACGAGATGCAGGTATGGTGTTGGAGATGTACCACAATCAATCCGGTCACTTTGGGGTCCAAAAGACTGAGGCAAATATCCGCCAGCGGTTTTACTGGGTGGGCATGAGAGAAGACATGGAGAAGTGGTGTCGGGAGTGTGTAGCCTGTGCCTTGAAACGAGGTGAACACCATGATCAGAGGGCACCACTGAGACCCATTGTAAGTACTCGTCCTCTTGAACTTGTCGCCATCGACCATGTGAAACTGGAGCCTAGTCGCTCAGGGTATGTGTACGCTATGACTATTATTGACCATTTCACAAAGTTTGTTGTAGCGGTGCCTGTGAGAGACCAGACGGCCAAGACTACAGCCGAACTGTTCTGGAAACACTTCCTCCTGCCCTACGGTTGCCCAGAAAAGATCCTCACCGATCAAGGCCCTGCTTTTGAGTCCCATCTGTTCCATGAACTGTGCCGCCTGCACAACTGTAAGAAGATCCGGACGACGGCCTACCATCCGCAAGGTAATGGATTATGTGAAAAAATGAATCAGACCTTGATAGAGATGCTGAGGACCGTGCCTCCTGAAACCAGGGGAGATTGGCCTAATCTGTTGCCACAGCTCATGTTCACATACAATCATACCATACACTGTTCCACCGGGTATACCCCCTTTTATTTGATGTTTGGGCGCCAAGGATTATTGCCTGCTGACCACTCCTTGGATGTACTCGTACCTGATTGCATCAACCCATTCCCTAATACCGACTGGGTTGCTGAACACCAAAGGCGATTGAATACAGCCCAAGCTATTGTTCAGGAACGTATGGACTATGCTAGAGACCGGCAGCAGAGAGACTATGACCAAGCAGCCCATGCAGAACCCCTGAAGATAGGGGCTGTGGTATGGTTAAAAAATAACCGCCGTACCAGTAAACTGGACAGTAAATGGGAGCAAAGTCCTTATGTTGTCACTGCAATCCCAAATGTTGGAACTCACACTTATGAGATCACCCGGGAGGGCAGGGGATCCCAAATTGTACACCGAAACCGGTTAAAGCTTTGCCTGACACCAGGACCCAGTGCCGAGAGTTCTATATCTGAACCCCCTGTGTCAGAGTCATCGATACAGCCCGAGGATCCTATGCAGGCTGTCCGAAATCTAAGGTATGACGCCGATCCCATGCATTGGCTTCTGACACCATGGTTGAACTTGTTGGTGCCCGCTCCGGCACCTACTGTACCTTTACTTCCAGAAGAGCCGGTTCAAGATGCCCCGGATCCAGTTCCCCCTCCAGTGGATCCTGTTGTTCCTGTTGTTCCTGTTGTTCCTGTTGTTCCCGTTGTTCCTGACCAAGGTCTCACGGATGGAGATCCTCCTGTTGCTACTCCCTCTTCTGCCTCGGTGCTAAGGGAAGAGGAAACCCCTGTGTTGAGAAGGTCCACCCGGATGACCAGGGGACGTCCGCCAGTCCATTTAAGAGACTTCGACTATGCTGGTGGTGTCTCCTCCCGAACAGTTACTATCGGAAATAGCCTGCTTGATGTTTGTGCGCAAGAATGGACTCCTCCACGTGAGCCCTTGCCTGTTCTACACCCACGGGGAAACCCTGTGTAGTTCCTTATTATACCTCAGTCAAGAAAAATAGACTAACCTGGTTCACCTTAAGTCCGCTGTGCCAGGTCAGCGGCCGCGCCCAAGAAGAAAGAAGACGCCCCTTTTCCTTGCGTCATTTATTGCAAATGTTATATTTTTGTGTGAAATTGTTGTTTATTATATTTATAATGTAATGTTTAAATTATGCATCAGCTTATGTTGGTTCAGGCATGTGTGTGAGTACGAGGCCTTACTCACGTCAAAGTCTGGGGGTGTGCAGCATACGGGTAGGCTACCCGACACTGCTAGATTTGAGTGTGTAGTTCCCTTTAAGCCAGTCAGGCCGGTTACCGGCGATTCTTATCACAGCCAGCAGAGGGAGCCCCCAGTTCAGTATAAATAGGCTAGGGCCTAGCTCAGGAAGTGGAGAAGTTTCCAGACTCAGTGCAGAGAGGATTTTTCCTCCTGAGTCCATGCATAGAAGTCAGAAGGGCATAGCTAATCAGCCTGAAGACATAGAATACCACAGAGGCCGATCAGAGAAAGCAAGAGGTACTCAAGATAACAGAGGAGGTACTAGATAAGGACAGATTCAAGGGTACGCCAGATAAAGGGCATTAGACCTTGGAGAGAAAGTGACATGTAGCAGGACCAGTCAGGAATAGTGTGAAAAGCCGCCTGTACTGCATCCCCTGTAATCAACACTCTGTATAATGCCTTGCTAAGACCGGCCATACTGTACTCCCAAGAACCAGCTGTATTCACTGATATTCAGTAAAAGTTCCAGTTTTTGTTGGCTATCCTATGCTTGCTTCATTCTTCCACCATACTTTACACGGCGTGTCACCGTTTAATTGACACTGGCGTCACGAACTGTTAAATACCTGCCTGTTCCAGAATTTGCCCCAATTGAAGACGACAGTGGATCCCAGGTTAGTGGTCAATCTGCACTACAAAGCCCAGCACACACTACTGACCCCCTGGGACACTGCATATGGCCAGGCTTAAGACCTTGTAAAAAGTAGCTATGAATTTCTGGAGTTTGTTGGTCAGAGGTGTGCTACGTTTCCAGAGACGAGTAGCTCAGTCAAGAATGTCACCAGAGAGGAAGGGACCCAGAAATGCAACCTCGACCAGTGTGTAGGAAACTGATGAGCTTGTGCATGGTGTACTGGTTCAGAAATCCATGGCATAACTTGGGGTGCCTTTCATAGCGTATGGGAAGCGGAAAGTGCAGACTGGAAACGCCAGAAACTGTGACTGGCAGAGGTGATGTTACAGACACTGCAGTTAGAGGTGGCAATATGGGAGCAGAAGTGGTCAGAACGTCCAGCTGGGTGAAAATGATATTCATGTACTATGGGAGTTACTTTTAGCGACCAGCATGATCAGTCAGTTTTTTTTATATACCTCAGATAGACCCACCTTAGGTGGGCCAATGTGCTCCATGGCCTAAGCAAACTATTATGGCAGTGGGTGTGGGACCACTGTGTCAACCAACAGATTAGACTTTAGGAAACTCCTAAGGGCATTGTCCTGGCTGTCCCCTGGTTTTCACCTTTCTGTACAGGGATCTGGACTTCACTGTAGGCGAACCACCAGGCTGTTACTTCCTGGAGTATTCTTTGTATAATTGACAGCGGACCCAAGGGGGTCAACAGACACCAATGCAGAGCACCAAGTGATGATGCAAAAAACATAGTCACGGACAAACCGAGGTACCTTACCACAGAGGAAGGTGTCTTAAGCACCCCAAAGTGGCTAGCCATTGGCTGGTGCAGATAAGGGTGCATGTGTGCTGGCCCTTTAAGAGCTGGAGGGAGCGCTCAGGTGTACCCTACAGGCAGAGGAGAGCCTTTGCTGGCAAGATGCAGGCCGCAGCCTTCGTGGAGTTACAGAGCAACCCAGACCTCTGGACCTACTGGAAAAATAGAGGAGAACGAAAGGAAGGTCCATGCCACCAGGACACAAAATGGGGCAGGTGACGAGAGCAGCAGTGGCCCATGGCCACCACTGTAAAAATAAGTGTTCAATGGGATTAACAAGGAATCTAATCTGTATGGGGCTTACATATTGGATTTCAACAAGGACAATACATTGTTCCAATGGAAGATAAACTGTTGTCAAATGACACTTCCTGAGAAAAGAAATTATCTCAGGTGATTACCGGTATTTCATTTTTTCGGGATGAATAGACAAGAAAGAAAGACAAGACACTGCAGGACATGACAATTTTATAGCTAATAAAAGACCTACATTTTATGTGGCCAGGTTCTGAGATCCCAGATCTTGATCAAATTACCCATATGTTTGGTGACTGAGAGACATAGTCTCATGTGAGCAAAATGAAAGTAGGAGGAACAAGAAGCGTACCTGATGTGCAGGTGTCTACTTTTATCCTGTCAGAGCATATAAGTGTTGGAAGCATTGCACAAAACTAGTATTTCCATCTGTTTGAACAATGTTCTCTTCATATTCTAAACGTAAAAATGTCTTAAAATGTAATATTTTATTATTAAGCAAGCACAAGTGTTATATTTTATATCAATTTCATAAACATTTTGAAATATACAGACAAATCTTAAAGGGGTTGCTGTGACCCAGCAACCTGCATTAATTCATATCTTTCCTGCAGAAGAAAGCTTCCAATAGGTTTTTCAAAGTTGCATGGATCGGCCACTATATATCGGATCGGCCACTTATATCCGCCGAGGTAAAATTCTTTGTCAGGTTTCCCGTCTGGTCAATGGACAGAGACGTCACTTCCGTAGCCGAGGACAGGGGAGGTGCTGTGGACAGGGCCAGAATTATCCAACTTCCTGGAGCATGCGCAAATGCCTGAATCCACCTCAACAGTGTATGCACCAAGGAGATAAATATAGTTCTGGCCCGATCCACAGCACCTCAACCTCCTGAGCTGCGAAAGTTGCAGGGGGCCAGAAAACTCATTTAAATGCAGGACTGGGACAAGAGGTAGATAGTATAGGTGGCCATCTATAGTTTAGCTCTAACTCCTATGTGGTGGTATCATACAAGACTCCTGTAGATTACTTTGATTATTCTGTGAATATCACTATTTTGTAGGCACTTTGTCTAATACTATACAGGGAGTGCAGAATTATTAGGCAAATGAGTATTTTGACCACATCATCCTCTTTATGCATGTTGTCTTACTCCAAGCTGTATAGGCTCGAAAGCCTACTACCAATTAAGAATATTAGGTGATGTGCATCTCTGTAATGAGAAGGGGTGTGGTCTAATGACATCAACACCCTATATCAGGTGTGCATAATTATTAGGCAACTTCCTTTCCTTTGGCAAAATGGGTCAAAAGAAGGACTTGACAGGCTCAGAAAAGTCAAAAATAGTGAGATATCTTGCAGAGGGATGCAGCACTCTTAAAATTGCAAAGCTTCTGAAGCGTGATCATCGAACAATCAAGCGTTTCATTCACAATAGTCAACAGGGTCGCAAGAAGCGCGTGAAAAAACCAAGGCGCAAAATAACTGCCCATGAACTGAGAAAAGTCAAGCGTGCAGCTGCCAAGATGCCACTTGCCACCAGTTTGGCCATATTTCAGAGCTGCAACATCACTGGAGTGCCCAAAAGCACAAGGTGTGCAATACTCAGAGACATGGCCAAGGTAAGAAAGGCTGAAAGACGACCACCACTGAACAAGACACACAAGCTGAAACGTCAAGACTGGGCCAAGAAATATCTCAAGACTGATTTTTCTAAGGTTTTATGGACTGATGAAATGAGAGTGAGTCTTGATGGGCCAGATGGATGGGCCCGTGGCTGGATTGGTAAAGGGCAGAGAGCTCCAGTCCGACTCAGACGCCAGCAAGGTGGAGGTGGAGTACTGGTTTGGGCTGGTATCATCAAAGATGAGCTTGTGGGGCCTTTTCGGGTTGAGGATGGAGTCAAGCTCAACTCCCAGTCCTACTGCCAGTTTCTGGAAGACACCTTCTTCAAGCAGTGGTACAGGAAGAAGTCTGCATCCTTCAAGAAAAACATGATTTTTAATGCAGGACAATGCTCCATCACACGCGTCCAAGTACTCCACAGCGTGGCTGGCAAGAAAGGGTATAAAAGAAGAAAATCTAATGACATGGCCTCCTTGTTCACCTGATCTGAACCCCATTGAGAACCTGTGGTCCATCATCAAATGTGAGATTTACAAGGAGGGAAAACAGTACACCTCTCTGAACAGTGTCTGGGAGGCTGTGGTTGCTGCTGCACGCAATGTTGATGGTGAACAGATCAAAACACTGACAGAATCCATGGATGGCAGGCTTTTGAGTGTCCTTGCAAAGAAAGGTGGCTATATTGGTCACTGATTTGTTTTTGTTTTGTTTTTGAATGTCAGAAATGTATATTTGTGAATGTTGAGATGTTATATTGGTTTCACTGGTAAAAATAAATAATTGAAATGGGTATATATTTGTTTTTTGTTAAGTTGCCTAATAATTATGCACAGTAATAGTCACCTGCACACACAGATATCCCCCTAAAATAGCTAAAACTAAAAACAAACTAAAAACTACTTCCAAAAATATTCAGCTTTGATATTAATGAGTTTTTTGGGTTCATTGAGAACATGGTTGTTGTTCAATAATAAAATTAATCCTCAAAAATACAACTTGCCTAATAATTCTGCACTCCCTGTATATATATATATATATATATATATATATAGATGAAAAAATTGGACTGCACTCCAAGCATATCTTCAGAAAAATCTGTTTTATTCACCCATAAATGGCAAAGCGACGTTTCGGCTCCAACTGAGCCTTTCTCAAGCCGTTACTATTACCTCCAAGCCGCTTGAGAAAGGCTCAGTTGGAGCCGAAACGTCGCTTTGCCATTTATGGGTGAATAAACCAGATTTTTCTGAAGATATGCTTGGAGTGCAGTCCAATTTTTTTCATCTCTATTTGTGGGTAAGCACCTGCTGCCGTACTTGGATTTTGCACCCATTTTTTACTTACCATTTTGAGGGTGGTGCTGCCGGTGGTTTTCTTTTTTCTAGATATATATATATATATATATATATATTTGTTATTAATTGTGTTGTAAGGGATTGCTCTCTCTCAGGGGGTCGCAATTACAGACTTCTTCGCAGACAACAGGATTTAATGTCCAAACTGGAGCTTTATTTTGGCACTTCAGCAACCGCACAAACATAAGCATCTAAATAAACACCTGCCCGTCTGGGCTCTAACTAATACAAAGTTAATTTCTCTGACTCACCTCTAAGCACAGCTTATACACAGGGTCTCAGGCTCCAACCCTTAGCAGATCCGCTCACTGAGCCCAAGTCCAGACAGGGAAGAGATCCGGCTACACACAGCCTTTTGGCCCTTGAGCCTTTCTGCCTGGCTGAGACCATCCAGAGCCTCTAGGCCTCTGTTTCCAAGTCCTCTCTCCCCAGACTGACACACAGAGGGTTGGTCCCACCCTTGATTACAGCAGGCCTCACCTGCGATCACATCCAGCAAAAGACAATACCCGTACTGGAAGGGTGTGGACTGACAGATCCCACTACCAAACCTAACCACCAGTCCAAATAAAATCCAGGCCAGAACAAAATGTAGACAAAACTGTCTCAGGAAACTACGCTTTGGTGAAACCCCTGCAACTTTCTGGATTTTAGTTATCTCACCCAGCTGAGGTATCTGGGTGGTATATACACGCCTTCCAGCACTGTACAGATTACCACAGTGTATATAACTACTGTGGCTTGTACTGCCACATAGGCACTATGGCAGTACTATGGACACTGACAAGTATTATATGTGCACTTAAAGAGGCTCTGTCACTAGGATCAACCCCATTAAACCAGGCATATAGCCTGGTAGGGTTGATGTAGCTGAGTAAAACAGTACCTTTATTTTGTGTGTAGGTTCCGGCGGAGTGGAGAAATTTGCACTTTTATTTTTATGCAAATTACGCCTCAATTGTTAAAAACATGCCCACCTCAACTTAGATTGACAGCGCTAGACTTCACGTCTAGCTCTGAGTTATCGCGCCTGTGCACTCGCTCGCTAGCACAATGCATGCGCACCACGTCTGCGCATGAGCAAGTGTGCTAACTCAGCGCTAGACCTGAAGTCTAACGCTGTCAATCTAGGCAGAGCAGGGTGTGTTTTTAACAATGGAGGAGCACCAGGGGGCCAATGGCTCATTTGTATAAAAACAACGCCGACACCTACACACAAAAGAAATGTATCATTTTACTCAGCTACATCAACCCTACCAGGCTATATGCCTGGTTTAATAGGGTTGATCCTGGTACCATAGCATCTTTAATGGGTACTATAGTATAAAATATATTGTGCTTGTAGGATTATGGCTGGTTGATTTATATGGACACTAATATGGTTGGTAGTAATTTATTGGTGTTGGGAATACTTTACTAGGTTTGCCTCGGGTGCCAAAAAATCTCTCTAGTCTTGTACATGCGAAACAATGAAAATTCAAAGTTACATCTGTTAACTCAATTGTCCCATCAGGACAGCTGCTTTGTTAAATGCAAACCTGTGGTGATGTATCTATCTGTTCATCATGGATCTGGCTGGTGAATCTCTGGTGGTCAGCATACAATTATCTAAAGAGCTGCCGATGATCAGCGTGACTCCTGCAAGTGTACTTTGCACAAGCAGCAGAAAAGATTTGGGGACTCCAATCTCCTCCCAGGGCTTACATTTAAGAATTGCATCTCCTAGTATTGCTTAGAAGATGTATACACTCCAAAGGAGAGAAAAGAAAAATGAATGCGGCACTCACCAAAAAATACTCTTTGCAGCTTTATTCACATAAAAAGGTCAGCGTCATGCGGGCAAAACACAGCTAGAAGGCAACAGCCGTTTCGCGCTTGTTGTGCTTTTTTAAGCCATCAGTGTCTGAATCGGCGTGGTTCATAAATACTCCCACACCTTCGTCACTGATGAAATGAATGACACATGTATGAAGACCAATCAGAAGACAAGGCAAACAAAAAAACACACACATAAACTACTAATACTATAAAAACACTGCTAGGTCGTTTTCATAATTTAACCCCAGAGGGCCCATGGCTCCACTCTTTATAATCCAGGCTGCTTCTTTCTGGAGTAGAATACGACCTCTATCACCACCCTGTATTAGGGGCTGGACAACTTCAATCCCTGCACATTTTAAAACGTTACTATTACCTCCATGTATTTCATGTACGTGATCAATCATTCTAGTAGCCCCAGTTCTTGTACTATAGATCTCCTGTGTTCTCTGAATCTGATGTACACACATCTAATGGTTTTACCAATGTCCCACAGGGGCAAAAAATTGCATAAACTACAAATTGCGTTTTGGAAGAGATACATTGATTGACCCCGCACTCAGTACCTCCTAACTTGAAAACTCTCTTTCTATGCATGTATTTACACATGGAGCAGTGGCCGCATACAAAGTTACCTTTTAGGGGGCATTTTTCTAACCAATTTCGTTCTGGTGTTTGGAAATGACTCCTCACAATGACATCCCTAATTGTTTTACTTCTCCTAAAGCTGACAATAGGAGTACATTGTTTTTTTGTTTGTTTTTTATAACACATTATCCTGTGCTAAAATGTGCCAATTGTCAAGAATAGCACTCCTAATGGCGACAGCCATAAGGGAGCAGTGATGGTCAGTTTGCAGTGTTCGCCAACAAACACATGTGGGCTGCCATCTTGACTCACCCGTCCGGCGATGCACAGGTAAGCCCTTACATGTACCTGTGTCCGAGCCGGTCTAAAATCAAATGTGGTGACCGCGAGCAGGCAGTTCAGAGAACAGCCGCCGGGGGCCTTCATCGGGCTGTTCTCGGAACTGCCTGCTCCCGGTGACCGCATTTGTATTCAGACCGGCTCCCGACACAAGCACAGGTAAGGGCTTTCCTGTGCATCGCCGGACGGGTGAGTCAAGATGGCAGCCTGCATGTGTTCGTTGGCGAACACTGCGAACTGACCATCACTATAGGGGAGTATTCAAATATGAACACTGCTCTATCCTTATTAGCTTCAGACCTGGGGTTAACCTCTTGGGGGCTGGATGCATTTATATATGCTCTATCAATGACCTTGTCTGGATAGCCACGTTGCAAGAGACGCTTTTTTAGCATTTCTGATTGCTCAAAATATTCATCCTGCTCTGGCACAATTCTTTTGAGTCGCAAAAATTGGCCGTATGGTACAGATGACTTTACATGAGGTGGATGGAAGGAATCGTAGTGCAGTAGTGAATTCGTGCAGGTCGGTTTTCTATATATATTGGTGTGAATGGTGCCACCTCTGATTCCCACTTTAACGTTAGAGAAAGTGCAAGCCACTGGGGCCCCCATCGCTCTCCCTGAGCGTTGTATGAACCAGTTCTTATCAAACATAAATGCATTATGTGTTAAAACAAAATGCAATGCTTCAGAAACAAAATCCACAAAAATCTCAGATTTATTATTTCTCTCCAACTCCTGCGGTATTCTAGTATATAAACTTTCGACATCGATGGATGCTAATGTAAAACCATCCTGCCATTCTAGTTCTTTTATTGCATCCAAAAAGTCACCGGTGTCCCTCAAATAGGAGATCTATAGTGACAAGAACTGGGGCTACTAGATAGATTGATCACGTACATGAAATACATGGCGGTAATAGTAACTGTGCAGGGATTGAAGTTGTCCAGCCCCTAATACAGGGTGGTGATAGAGGTCGTATTCTACTCCAGAAAGAAGCAGCCTGGATTATAAAGAGTGGAGCCATGGGCCTTCTGGGGTTAAATGATGAAAATGACCTAGCAGTGTTTTTATAGTATTAGTAGTTTATGTGTGTGTTTTTTTGTTAGCCTTGTCTTCTGATTGGTCTTTATACATGTGTCATTCATTTAATCAGTGACGAAGGTGTGAGAGTATTTATGAACCACGCCGATTCAGACACTGATGGCTTAAAAAAGCACAACAAGCGCGAAATGGCTGTTGCCTTCTAGCTGTGTTTTGCCCGCATGACGCTGACCTTTTTATGTGAATAAAGCTGCAAAGAGTATTTATTTTATTTTTTTCTCTCTCCTTTGTTGCCAATACTACTTGTTTTTTATGCTGAGCTCCACCACTACTCACATTCGATCAGTGCAGCACCAAATTAGATCCCACACCTACAGCAGTGCCGACCGTATCCTCGACATATTGCTTCTTTGGACTTTTGTTCTATGAGTCAGAGCACGCTGCAACAGGAGTGTGGAAATCACAATGGACACAGTCACCGAACCTGCACTTTTCTCTTGTGAAGCAGCGATTCATTTAGGTTGTGTTTTTTGCACAGTGTAATGACACTAACAGCCGGCAAGCACTGAGTACTCGCACTCTAGAGATAAAAATCACACAATTATCTGAGAAAGAAGTGCGTTTATTTTGGACTATCAATTCCCTGCAATCGTATGTTACACATAGAGTGCCGCGGGGGTTAAGAGTGCGGAAAGACATCTCACAATATCAGGACGATGCTGATTTTGTAGTGCAATGCAAATCCTTACACCTGGAATATTCTTTTAAACTATTGCAGCTGGTATTGTCTAGAAACATTAAAGAATACGAAGGAGTGATTGCTGAATAAGGCTAGGTCTACGCTACGACAGTTGTTGCGCAACATTTTGTTAAACCAATGTCGCGCGACAATTTTTATAATAATAGTCTATGGTGTCGCACTGCAACATACGACATACTGTGACTGCGACGCGACAGTCGCAAAAATCCATTTGAGATGGATATTTCTGCAACTGTCGCAGTCGCAGCATGTTGCAGTGCGACACCATAGACTACCAATGTCGCGCGACAAATGTTGCAGTGTAGTTGTGCCCTATCTGTCGCATGACAAATGTCGTCGTGTAGACCTAGCCTTAAACATAGCCAACTGTGAATTAAAAATGAGGCTTATTTACACCCAGTTGCAAGCTTACTTTAAGAAGTTGGAGAAACATCTGGTTCCAGTCCAGTCTGACATAAAGGAAAGAAAAAAAAATACATTTATCCGTGATAAACAAGATTATGACAATGAGAAAGTGTTTAATTGCATGATGAAAAGACATCCCTGAGACGATATTGCCGAGGAAAAAAGAGATATAATGATGGCTGGTCAACAGACTCTGACTCAAGCACATTTGAGGACCTAAAAGATAATGTGGCGCCCCCTAAAAATTATAAAAATATTGCTGAATCTTCTTTCCATCCTGAGCCACCGTTAGGCCCCTTTCACACGGGCGAGTATTCCGCGCAGATGCGATGCATGAGTTGAACGCATTGCACCTGTTGCTACACAGAGCTAAGATGAAGACAGAAGGAGATGCCGGCTACGCGAGCAAGTGGAGTAAGGTGAGTTAAAATTTTTTTAATTTTTTTTAACCCTTCCAGCGCTATTTTACTATGCATTCTGTATTCAGAATGCTATTATTTCTCTTATAACCATGTTATAAGGGAAAATAATACAATCTACAGAACACCGATCCCAAGCCCGAACTTCTGTGAAGAAGTTCGGGTTTGGGTACCAAACATGCACGATTTTTCTCACATTACAATGTTTTGCACTCGCGCGGAAAAATCAAGTGTGTTCCCGCAACGCACCCGCACATTTTCCCGCAACGCCCGTCTGAAAGAGGCCTTAGGAGAAGGATCAGGAGAGGACACCCATCCAGGAATAAAACCAAAGGGCGGATACAAGCGGAAACAAGTCACGTGGAGATGGTAAAACCAGATCCAACTGAGAATCTGGAAGCCAATTGCAATGTGATTAATCTGACACAAGTAAAATTGAATAGTGACTGCCTTTCTGTTTTATCTAAGGGGCTAAATTATGGTCTGGTAAATGGTTTTGATGACGTATCATTTGAGGTGGAGTTATTTAAATCTATTAGAAAACTGAATCTGTTTAGGCATTTTCAGGGTTTCAAAAGTAGTAACAAATCTGTATTAGAGGGTGAGTAACCATGTGCGGTAGGACCAATAGGTTTTAGACTGGATAAAGAGAACGACCCTATGGATAAACAGATTGTTGACACTCTATTGGAGCTACCGGGGTGTGAACTGCAACAACCAGAGGAAGATAATAACGATACATTTTTCTCCAAAGGTGTCCGCTCCACTTTCTCCCCACCCTTGCCGGCCGGCGGGAGTCTGGATTTATTCCAAAAACAAGTATTAAAAGACGTTAAGGCTTTGGTATATTCTTCTAAAAAAAAGTAATTTAAATGCTAAGCGGAGTGACCTGACTGTCAAACCGGCCGACAAGGGTGGGAACATGGTGGTTATGTACACTACTTCATCTGTGAAAGAAGCAGAAAGCCAATTGAAAAATGTAAATGCATATGCACCCCTAAAATTGATCCCACATATGCATATCAGAAACAATTAAGGTCCCTATTGTGGAAATATGATGATAAGGGAGTTCTCTCCACAGCTACCGCGGAGAGGCTGTTCCCTCAATTTCCTGTTAAACCTGTGTGGTATTGCATACCAAAAGTGCATAAGTCACTGGTGGACTCCTCTGGGCGCCCCATCATCACGGGAATTGGCTCAGTTACTGAGCCTCTTTCCCAATATATTGATTGGCTTTTATGCCCATTATTGAAGGGAATTACCTCAATTTTGAGGGACACCAGTGACTTTTTGGATGCAATAAAAGAACTAGAATGGCAGGATGGTTTTGAATTAGCATCCATCGATGTCGAAAGTTTATATACTAGAATACCGCAGGAGTTGGGGGTACAGTGTGTCCGCTAAATTTTGGAGAGAAATAATAAGGCCTCTTTCACACGACTGTATGGCTTTTTCAGTGTTTTGTCTGTTGTTCCGTTTTTTGTTTCCGTTGTGTTTCCAATTTCTGTTCTGTTTTTCCGTTCCTTTTTTCCGTATGGCATATACAGTATACAGTAATTACATAGAAAAATTAGGCTGGGCATAAAATTCTCAATAGACTGTTCCGCAAAAACTGCATTTCCGTATGTGTTCCGTTTTATTTTGCGGACCCATTGAATTGAATGGAGCCACGGAATGTGATTTGCAGGCAATAATATGACATGTTCTATCTTTCAACGGAAAAACGGAAATACGGAAACTGAATGCATACAGAGTACATTCCGTTTTTTTTGTGTAGAACCATTGAAATGAATGGTTCCGTATACGGACCGTATATGGAACGCAAAAAACGGCCCGTAAATGGAAGAAAAAAAACATTTGTGTGAAAGAGGCCTAAATCGGAGATTTTTGTGGATTTTCTTTCTGAAGCATTGCATAGAATTGATAGTCCAAAATAAACGCACTTCTTTCTCAGATAATTGTGTGATTTTTATCTCTAGAGTGCGAGTACTCAGTGCTTGCCGGCTGTTAGTGTCATTACACTGTGCAAAAAACACAACCTAAATTAATCGCTGCTTCACAAGAGAAAAGTGCAGGTTCGGTGACTGTGTCCATTGTGATTTCCACACTCCTGTTGCAGCGTGCTCTGACTCATAGAACAAAAGTCCAAAGAAGTAATATGTCGAGGATACGGTCGGCACTGCTGTAGGTGTGGGATCTAATTTGGTGCTGCACTGATCGAATGTGAGTAGTGGTGGTGCTCAGCATAAAAAACAAGTAGTATTTGCAAAATACTCTTTGCAGCTTGATTCACATAAAAAGGTCAGCGTCATGCGGGCAAAACACAGCTAGAAGGCAACAGCCGTTTCGCACTTGTTGCGCTTTTTCAAGCCATCAGTGTCTGAATCTGCGTGGTTCATAAATACTCCCACACCTTCGTCACTGATTAAATGAATGACACATGTATGAAGACCAATAAGGTCTATGTATAGTAAAATAGCGCTGGAGGGGTTAAAAAAAATAATAATAATTTAACTCACCTTAGTCCACTTGATCGCGAAGCCTGGCATCTCCTTCTGTCTCCTTTGTTGAATAGGACCTGTGGTGAGCATTAAATACAGGTAAAGGACCTTTGATGACGTCACGCCGGTCATCACATGGTACGTCACATGATCTTTTACCATGGTGATTCACCATGGTAAAAGATTATGTGATGTACCATGTGATGACCGGAGTGGATGGATACACAGCTGATAGTCCTACTGAATAGACTGTTAGAATTTGTATTATGGCAAGAAAAAAGCAGCTAAGTAAAGAAAAACGAGTGGCCATCATTACTTTAAGAAAAATTGGGAAAACTTTGAAAGTGTCCCCAAGTGCAGTCACAAAAACCATCAAGCGCTACAAAGAAACTGTCTCACATGCGGACCGCCCCAGGAAAGGAAGACCAAGAGTCACCTCTGCTGCGGAGGATAAGTTCATCCGAGTCACCAGCCTCAGAAATCGCAGGTTAACAGCAGCTCAGATTAGAGACCAGGTCAATGCCACACAGAGTTCTAGCAGCAGACACATCTCTAGAACAACTGCTAAGAGGAGACTGTGTGAATCAGGCCTTTATGGTAGAATATCTGCTAGGAAACCACTGCTAAGGACAGGCAACAAGCAGAAGAGACTTGTTTGGGCTAAAGAACACAAGAAATGGACATTAGACCAGTGGAAATCTGTGCTTTGGTCTGATGAGTCCAAATTTGAGATCTTTGGTTCCAACCACCGTGTCTTTGTGCGACGGAGAAAAGGTGAACGGATGGACTCTACATGCCTGGTTCCCACCGTGAAACATGGAGGAGGAGGTGTGATGGTGTGGGGGTGCTTTGCTGGTGACACTGTTGGGGATTTATTCAAAATTGAAGGCATACTGAACCAGCATGGCTACCACAGCATCTTGCAGCGGCATGCTATTCCATCCGGTTTGCGTTTAGTTGGACCATCATTTATTTTTCAACAGGACAATGACCCCAAACACACCTCCAGGCTGTGTAAGGGCTATTTGACCATGAAGGAGAGTGATGGGGTGCTGCGCCAGATGACCTGGCCTCCACAGTCACCGGACCTGAACCCAATCGAGATGGTTTGGGGTGAGCTGGACCGCAGAGTGAAGGCAAAAGGGCCAACAAGTGCTAAGCATCTCTGGGAACTCCTTCAAGACTGTTGGAAGACCATTTCAGGTGACTACCTCTTGAAACTTATCAAGAGAATGCAAAGAGTGTGCGAAGCAGTAATCAAAGCAAAAGGTGGCTACTTTGAAGAACCTAGAATATGACATATTTTCACACTTTTTTGTTATGTATATAATTCCACATGTGTTAATTCATAGTTTTGATGCCTTCAGTGTGAATCTACAATTTTCATAGTCATGAAAATAAGGAAAACTCTTTGAATG
Source organism: Bufo gargarizans (assembly GCF_014858855.1). Lineage (NCBI taxonomy): Eukaryota > Metazoa > Chordata > Amphibia > Anura > Bufonidae > Bufo > Bufo gargarizans. The sequence goes on from NC_058088.1 coordinate 106,753,969, forward strand.
AGAAGGTGTGTCCAAACTTTTGGTCTGTACTGTATGTACACACACTTTCAGCTTTAATAGGAATTTGAGGTGATAGGATCAAAGGAATTTATTGATGGATTTGCTGAAATATATATTTTTTTTATGTTTTGTGTTTCTTTCAAGCAGATTAGTAATGATAGAATAATTCAACACTGTAATCACTGCAATTTAGTTTGCATAAAAAAAATGACAAATGCACTAAATATTTAATGTATATCTGTTTTATTATAAAAGAAGTGGTCAATAACATTTGTAAAAAGGAAAACACTGACATCACATCACTAGTACTATTCACATCTGTAGGATGATTCTACTATAGAGCAATCTTTCTAGGATGTCCACCACCAAACCAACCTAAGCGCTAATACTTCCTACAAAAGGTAAACATTTGTCTCTTTTAATTATCTGCTCATTTCTCCTCCTCCAGGAGGCTTTTCCTTGAATCCTCTACTTATAAAGTAGAGTACCAGAAATGATAAATTTGATACATATCCGTGCAATGCAGTGCACTGATCACACATTTGCCAGAAGGCACCATGTTATGTCATGAGGAGCCAGCAAACCGCTGGGGTCTATAGAATACCGGTGAACTGGCCATCTAAATACAAAAGCCTTGCCTGCCTCCAAATGGCATACTAAATATTCAGTCATACAGACAATTCACTTGGAACCAGCACAATAGAAATGTTGCTTCTTGTAAGGTCTCATGTACAAGACCTCAAAACATGGATGCCGTCCATGTGCCGTCTGCATTTTCTTTTTTTGCAGACCCATTGACTTGCAGACATATTCTATTTTCTAGCAGAATGACCATAAGGATTCGGAAGGCACACTGATAATCTTGGCTTTCTGCATCCATTTGTCCATTCTGCAAAAGATATAACATGTCTTATTCTTAGCTGCAGATGCGGACCATGGACCCATCAAAATGGTTCCGCAAAAAACAGATACAACACAGATGTCATCCATATTTTGCGGATCCACATCTTGTGAAGTGTAAAATAGACATGGTCTTGTGAATGTACTCTGAAGTCAATCGCTGCAGTCTCAGAAGTACATTACTATGCAACCCCTTACTGCAGGTGTCTGTGCGGCACTCAATGTACTCGCTATATGTTGCTGATTATGGTACTATATTTTAGTGATATTCACATTTAGAAGCCCTGTAAAAGTATAGCGGTACAGTTAAGACCCTACAGAAGTGTATGGCTGTCATATTACCACTGTGTACTGTGGAATTCTATTTTTTGTGAGACCGCACTAAAGCTCATGGAATACCTCTCTGCCTACTTCTGTACTGTGGAGTCATGTGGACTGTGCAGTGGTACCACGCTCCGTCAGGTGCCAGATGTCCAGAGGTCTTCTCTGCCAAAAACAAGGCTCCAAGTTGCCTTCTCAGTTACAGTTTTTTTGGTGGATACACCAGTATATAGTACTTCTGCAGATTATTGTATGTTTGTGCATCCTTTTTAAAATGTATGATAAAATTTGCGCCACTTTAGCTCATGGAGAATTTATGGTAAATTAATACTTTTATATAAGTGTCCATGTATTTTCTGTTCCTCCTAGTAGTATTTCAGGTTTGCCATCCTGGACCTTTTATCCAAAAATTAACAAACAACAAATTTTATGGCCACGTTGTAAAGACATAGGGGCTCATTTATTAAGACCCTGCGCTGGCGGTGGATCGCTGATGTTATGTAATGGTGCCGGCCTCTACATAACTTTGGCGCATCCACCGCTGATCCTCAATGTAAGATAGCTTCCTAGCTGTCTTACATTTAGACTATTTTCTACGCCTAAAACAAATGTAGAAAATAAAGAATGAGAAAGACCTACCGGCCCGTCCCCTTCCCCACCGCACCCCCCTTTTTTTTAGACTTGGCATAAGTGGGGAAGAAGTTGTAGATTCTGCTACAACATAGAATCTGTGCCAGATAAATGCCACAAAGTGCCTTATATCTGTTCATAAATTACCCCATAATGAATTACAAAGATTATAAGAGATATATGACTAAAGCTCAGATGTTCATATGAATGTATTATCAGTAGGGATGAGCAAATCGACTCCGGGTGAAACATCCGAAGTCGATTCGCATAAATCTTCGTTTTAATCGCTCCGTACAGTATTGAAATCGACTTTGGGTGTTTCATCCGAAGTCGATTCGCTCATCCCTAATTATCAGTATTCACTGCGAACTGCAAAATGAAGATATGCAATAAACTCCTATGCTCCCCCTAGTGGTGATTACCTGTCATGTTATTTTCTTTATCTCTATAGGGCAGGGGTCAGCAACCTTCGGTACTCCAGATGTGGTGAAACTACAACTCCCAGCATGCTCCATTTACTTCTATGGGAGTTCTGAAAACAGCTAAGTGTGCATGCTGGGAGTTGTAGTTTAACCACAGCTGAAGTGCCGAAGGTTACTGATCCCCGATATAGAGGAATTAGAGAGCTGCCTACAGAAATCTGACAGAAATGTAGACCCCTGAATTGTGGGCATTCACTTCTAATGCCTAATGCACGTGGCAGAACAGTTCCTAGGGTAGACTAGCTGTGTGATGCAGCATCTTCTGGCACAAGATACCTATTTTGTTTTTACTGTGAAATTGATATGTGTGCACCTCTGTATGAAAATGGCAGCGTGTCGAGTTCCAGTACATGACCTCATAGAAGATGGTTCCCTATTGCCAGTCCAAGGATGCTTGAATTGTGTGTATGATAAATCTCTATCATAGAAAGAGACACAAGAAGGCACGCATAGGACATTACCTGGATATAAGAAAAAAGAGGTGCGGTAGGAGAAATCTGGAAGCTTTATAGAGAAGTTGCAGCCCAATGACCAGCAAGGTGTCTGCAGAAGGCAAACTAACCAGAAGAGGGAAGAAGGACTTCTGCAGGTACTGCTGGCATTGATCAACCAATTTTGATTTTCCAATATTTATTTGCAGTGTAGCATTCAATGCGTTTCAGATTTGGAGCAGTCCCTTCCTTAGGCTTTAGACTTCCTCAGATATGTTACACTGCAAATAAATATTGAACAACCATTGGATTGATTTATGCCATCAACACCCGGAGAAGTCCTTCTTCCCTCTTCTTTCATCTGTGTATATGTAACAGGTACGTGTTAAATACAGCTGCATAATATGTTGAGGTTTCACATTCCACAAATACTAGCAATGTTGGCGCACAAAGGAACACAAACTGTTCCAGTGCAATTTCTGGAGATACATTTTGATGAGGAAGTTGATTTGATGAATACATCTGAAATGTGACAGTTCCTGTTACTCGTGCAGTCTTGGTCAGAGGGTTGTGGTAGACTTGACTTTAGAGGATAACACTTGCTTAAAACGTCTTTTCAGGTCTTGCATGTTGGGAGACCTAGGCCGGACAAGATGGAGTCCTCTTCGTTTTTCTCCATTACAACTGAAAATCATCTTGCCAACCTCTTGACAAAGCTGGTAGAATGCTCCATATACCCCTTCATAATTTTCTCTGGCAGATACTTCAGCATATGTGCCAGTCAGTTCATTGGCTAGCTGGAGCCCCTCATCAGATTCCACCTGCCGGGCCCTCAAGAGATCAGCTTTATTTCCTACCAGAAGAAGTGGGATTTTGGTGTTTGGGTGAATTTTTCGTAAGTGCTGGTACAGAGGTCTAATCACTCGGTAACTATTGTAGTCTGTGATTGAAAACACAAGAACGAAGCCATCTGCCCAGTAAATGGATCGATTGATTTGCTCCTGGCAGCAAATACTGTCTGAGTCTTCCTGTAAAAACAAGAGGGGTGCAGGTTTAGAAAATTGAGAAATGGGGCACGATATTTCATCTTTAAAGTATGGATTTCACAGCTTTTTGCATATTTTACATTGCTGGCCCTGAAGGTTCCTTTGTTGACCACCATGATTCCTAGACTACTCAAAAGAAAGCTGCTTTTTCTAGTCTCATTCCCCTTATATTATTCTTTTTTACCTTTAATTCTATGTAGTGTGTATGCACTTTCATTTTGTCTATATATTGACACTGTTCATTAACTATATGATATTGGGAAATAAGATTGTCCCAATGAGATTGTGAATTTGTGTACAGCACTACGGAATATGCTAGCACTACATAAGCTATGTTAAATAGATGAATATTATGACCAAGTATATTGTACTTTTTTCTGCTAATCTAAAAATGTACATAGTATATGACAGCATAATTGTATAACATATTCACACATCTTTGTGTCTTTCACATGAGTAAAGAAAAGCTTTGTTAGAACAAAGTCGCTGTGTGCTATGTCTGTAAACCCAGTAAGAAGTGAAGAAAATGACTTCTAATTGAAACGTCTATTTCCCTATTTTTTAAATGTATTTTACTTACTTGTATAGTGCTGACAAATTTCGCAGCGCTTTAAAGAAATTATCATCTCTCACTGTCCCCAGTGGGACTCACAATCTAAATTCCCCATCAGTATGTGTTTGGAGTGCGGGAGGAAACCAGAGTACCTGGAGGAAACCCATATGAACATAGGTAGGACATACAAACTCCATGCAGATGTTGTCCTTGGTCAGATTCGAAACTAGGACCCCATTACTGATGTTATGTTTCATAGACCTGTTTGATGATTTTACAGAGATGAATATGTTACTTAAAGAGGTTCACCAACAAAGCACATCCACATGTATGATTCATGTATGATGATAATCAGCATTAGCCTGACTGGAGAAGATCACCTTGGTTGGATCTGTGTATTACAGCCATTGACATCTACAAAGCACATGAATTCATTATATCTAGCAATGGAAAGGTCAAATTCAGTTGGGCTCTACACCCATCCTGGCTGTGCCTCGCACAGTGAAATGAAGAAGGTGTAGTTGATTTTGACTTACCACGTGTACATATTATTTCATTTCCTATTGCTTCTATTGCCAAGACATTTCACATCACTGTGCAAAGAATGAATCTACTCCAGTGAAAGTGATAATATAATCTCCCTCTCCAAGACATACAGGCATGCTTATGCACCGGAGGCCAAATTCATAGGAGGCCCGTTAACCTATCAGTGTACATCTACAGCCATATTACGAAACCACCTGTCTAATACTGCACCCTCATGCAGCAAACCTCAAAACAGGTGCAAATACGATCATTATGCCTTATTTTAGTGGAGGATCAACTTCTGTTTTGGGCTACCAATCACTGATGGAAATCACTGACCAAACACTGACTGTGTGAATAAGGCCTTACCCCCTTGCAAAATGTATACAGATCCTTACACTTGCCCATTTTTCCTGTTTCCATCACATCACCTTTAGAAATTGACTATTCATTAGCTGCCTAATATATCCACAGGGGCGGAATGGGAACTTAAAGATGCCCAGGAAAAAAGTGGCCCTATGTTGTAGGCGGATGCAAATTGACAAAAGACGGGGCAGCACAAGTAGTCAGGGCTAGCACAAGTAGGCAGGGACAACAGAAGTAGACAGGGCCAGCAATATCATAGCGCAGCACAAAATACTATCCCAGCAGAACCAAATGCCACAGTGCAGAACAAAATACTGCCACCTCCACCACAGTATTCAACTGTATTGCTATCCTGAGGATGGTATCCGGAGGGCATCTGCATCCGCAGCCCAGGTACATAAGCACCTGTTGCTCCGAGTATTAATGCTAGGATCATCCAATCGATATGTACCTGCAGCTAGCAGCCGTGAGTAGGGCTTGAGCAGCCCCCAGGGCATCGGTCCACCAGGACATTTTGCTGTAGGGTCTATGGCCAGTCCACCCCTTGAAAGGTGCCAATGTTACAAGATAATCCATATTATTCCCTTAATCTGTGATTTTAAAGTAACAAGTGCTCAAAGTATTTATGGGGTGTGGGATGAACAAGGCGTACCCAAAGGGAATTCATACAAACAAAGGATAAAATACAAAATCCATGCTGATGTCACTCATCTAAATGAGGCTTAAAGAAATCTATGGGGGTACATTTATTAAGACCGGTGTTAATAAACCCCTAAACTGGTTCTGACGAAGTTATGTAGAGGCGCCGATCCTCCACCGATTCTAAATTGGTATTAAGGAATATGGTATATGAGGAATTGGGGGTGAACACATAAGGTAGTTGATTGTGATAAGTAGGATTCGAGCCATTATTAAACTGACAGGAGTGGTGCCGGCCGACCTGCTTCGGGTTTGGGACTGTTAGAGGATTGAGTTTAGGCCAGAGGAGTTGGTGGTACATTGAGACCTTTTTCTACGCCTGAAACAGCCCGTCCCCTTCCCCACCCTCTTTTTTTTTAGACCTGGCGTGAGTGAAGTTGCAGAACTAGCTGTTGCGCCGCAATCTGCTCCTGAAATATGCATAATATAGGTGCATTTCGGCTTAATAAATGACCCCCTATGTGCTTCTCAAAAAAACAACTCTGTTCCAATGAATAGGGTGAAATTTCTTCTAAAATAGAAATCTGGAACATTTTACCCAGTGTGGCACGTGTGTGTCCAGGCTGGACACTGATCCCACATATGGTCTGTTCCAGATTTACAACACATACTGTACTAACAGGAAAGCAGTAGACGGCACAGCTGTACGGTCAGCAGAGATTCTTCAGCCGCATCCCCTCCTGTTTATATAATGTGTGAGCAGCATACATGAGATTGTGAGTAACAAGTTGATGGATGAGCTTGCTCCATGTCTTAAGTCTGTTGGCTGTTTCTTCTTATCAAGAGTCAACCCTGGGAAGATTTAAAATTCAGTGTTTGGGTTGAGGATTAACCTCAGATCCAGCAGAAAAAAGCTCTGAAGTCCTGTTTTAAATGATAATAAATGAAATTGCGATACATGAGCGTGGACGTTATGACTCATGATGTTTGTTATCCAAGTCAAGTCTTGGAAACAACTCATGTGTTGTGAATTAACGTGGCTGCATCATGTAATGCAGAGCCATCAAGCGGGATCTGTAATTGCTCCTTTAGTACTTAGACACTGACATCCTCCTCCTCAATGTTACCCTGTGTATCGTTAACATTTGTACTGGATAACTGCATAACTATACTCACCCAGTCCCACCTAATAAAATCTATCCTAGGGTACATGACGGCACTAATACACCTTGCATTAAACAAAAGAACTAACTGGTCCTACCTCATCCAGGGTTTTGCTGACATCGCTGTGATGTCAGCTGGATCCGGAACAAGGTCAGTGTGGAGATAGAGAAAAAAGAATAATCACATAAGGAAGTGATGGTGACTGTACCTGGTGAATACCTAGGAGTTATTACCTGAAGTCTTGCGAGACTTCGCGAAGTAACAACTCTGGCTCATCGGAGCCAATACATTCTAATACTGTACAGAGCGCTCGCTCCCTACAGTATTCTAACAAAGTTTTATGTGAATCGACTTCAGATGTTTCATCCGAAGTCGATTCGCTCATCCCAAGTGACAGCATATGGTGATCCTGTTGCATTGGCCTTATAACAGGGCTGGCAAAAAAAAAGAAGAGTGCAGAGCGTGGTAGAAGCCACATGGAGTGGTAGGAGATCCTGTTGCTCCTAGGAGGGCTGAAGCCTTTTTGTACAAACCCAGAAACTGAGGCCCCGTTTTACTGTTAAATTTTGCTGTGAGGGCCCCATGAGATCTATTGTCACCACTGCTGTAACAATAAGCTGTGAACTGCGCAAGTAGGTTATTGAAGCCATATGTGAAACATTTGCTTTCTGCATAGTGAATTTCCTGTGTCTGCCTGCCATTTATTTCTGCATAATCAAAAGAACAAGAACATGCATACAAAGCGATCCTCAGCATTGGCAAGGCTGCGCTCGCTGCAGAGCCACGCCCCCTGGTGACCCGACAGCATCCTTAGCAACGATGTAATGCTCTATTTCTACGTGTGCTCGGGGGGATTAGCAGTGGGCTCATTGCTCAGCTGCTATATTACCGTGTGCTAGTGTTTCTGACTAATGGAGCACTGAATCATGGACCTATCAGGTTCTGATCCATGGACTTGGTGCTCCATCAGGGCCCTATTAAATTATTATCATTTTTTTTATTTGGCTATTTCACTCTTTCCCTGACGGTGGTGGGGGGGTTCATACTGCTGCGGACTGTAATGAAACTAGAGAGGGGAGAGAGGGATTCTCCTACCTCTCCTCTGAATGAATGCACTTTGTTATCTGATTGGTGGAGCAGCAGTGGGCGTAAGCAGCTGCTCCACCAATCGTTCAGATAGACCCTGGCTGTGCTCTGACATCCCACCCTCTTGCCCAGCCGCACCACGCGTTTGTATGATCGCCCGCCTTCCCGCCCAGCTACCCCGCACGTTTGAATGGCTGGCCGCCCTCCTGCACGTTTGTATGGCCGCCCGCCTTCTCGCTCAGCCCCCCGCACGGTTGAAGGGCTGCCCGCCCTTCCACCCAGCCATATTGTATGGCCGCCCCCAGCCTCACGTTTGGATGCCCACCAAGCTGCAGCTTTAAATTGCCGCCCACTACCCACTTCTGAGAACCGCTGCTGCCTGCCTGCAAGCTAGGAGTCAGGACCCTCCTCCTTCAGACTCCATGCCAGCTTTGGTGAGGTTAATACCCTGGACTGTGCCGAACCTTACACTGGACTATGCCCCCTAAACATACTGTTGGCGGCACAGTAAAAGGGTATAAGGGGATACACCTGTACTGTGCCTCCTAACCTCTACTATGCCCTCTTATACTCTATAATACGCTTTCTACCCTGTACTATGTCCTTTTATACCCTCCTTTGTGCCCCCTTACCATACCCTGTACTGTGCCCTCTAATACTGGTATATCCAGTCACTGTACGGAGGCATTATCCAGGAACTGTATGGAGGTGTTATCCAGTGTATGGCGGAGTTGTCCAGTCACTGTATGGCGGGTTATCCAGTCACTGTATGGAGGCTTTATCTAGTCACTGTATGCTGGCGTTGTCCTGTCACTGTATGGCAAGTTATCCAGTCACTCTATGGAGGTGTTATCTGGTCACTGTATGGCGGCATTATCCAGTCACTGTATGGTGGTGTCATCCGGTCACTGTATGACTTTGTGTCCAATATGGTGGTGTTATCCGGTCACTGTATTTAGGCGTTATCCAGTCATTGTATATAGGTGCTATCCGGTCCTTGTATGGAGGCGTTATAAGGTCACTGTATGGTGGTATTATTATTTGGTTGTAGGGCAAATATATATACAGTGTATATTGTAGATTCCAGTATATTATGCTGTAGTGTGGCCTGTATTTCCCAGTAGAGTAAATGAGCCTTGTAGAACACAGTCCACACCACTGACCACCAGGACCAGCCTTCTGTAATATAGCCTACAGTACGTGGCATCCTCCCTTCTCTGCCATGTTGCTCCGCTGTGTACAAATGCTTATTTTGGCACATTTAAGCTGGGTTCACATCACCTTTTTGCCATGCGTTTAACATATACAAAAAACGCATACCTTAACGGATGACTCAGATTGATGTTATACAGTGGCATATATAGGATTCCATTGTAAAAGAAAGTACACTTTTTTGCCAGACTCTGCAGGATACAACGTATACGTCAAACAGAAAGTAAAAAGGTGATGCGAACCCACTTTTACATATGCACACATGCAATGCCAGGATGGTCATGAACAGTGATGGTCAGTTCACAGTGTTCGCCAGTGAACACATGCGGACTGCCATCTTTAGTAAGGTAGACTCACCCGTCCGGCGATGCACAGGTAAGCCTTTACCTGTGCCTGTGCCGGGAGCCGGCCTGCAGGCAGTTCAGAGTCACCGGGAGCAGGCAGTTCAGAGAACAGCCGCCGGGGGCCTTCATCGGGCTGTTCTCGGAACTCCCTGCTCCCGGTGACTGCATTTTATTTCAGACCGGCTCCCGGCACAGGTAAGGGCTTACCTGTGCATCGCTGGACGGGTGAGTCTACCTTACTAAAGATGGCAGCCCGCATGTGTTCACTGGCGAACACTGCGAACTGATCATCACTGGTCATGAAGAGGGGGCCCTGTGCAAAAATTAGCTGTGGGGCCTAGTCAGTTCTAGCTACGCCCCTGTTCTTTTAGTCAGAATATTGAGCCACTGTAAAGAGCATGAGGGCCTTAGAGGTTTGTTAGAGAACATTAGTAATCAAATAGCATCATGAAAAAACACTAAGGAACACCCCAGACAGGTCAGGGATAAAGTTGTGGAGAAATGTAAAGCAGGGTAAGGTTATTAACAAAATATCCCAAGCTATGAACATCTCGCATAGCACTGTTTAATCCATCATCCGAAAATGGAAGGAGTATGGTACAACTGCAAACCTACCAAGACATGGCCATCCACCTAAACTGACAGCCCATGCAAGGAAAGCACTAATTAGAGAAGCCGCCAAGAGACCCATGGTCACTCTGGAAGAGCTGCAGAGATCCACAGCTCAGTGGGAGAATCTGTCCACAGAACAACTATTAGTTGTGTACTCCACAAATCTGGCCTTTTTGGAAGAGTGGCAAGAAGAAAGACATTTTTGAAAGCAAGCCATATGAAGTCCTGTTTGCAGTTTGCCACAAGCCAATCAGGGGACACAGCAAACATGTGGAAGAAGGTGCTCTGGTCAGATGAGACCAAAGTTTAACTTTTTGGCCTAGTATTGACTAGGGGGGCTGAATACAAATGCACGCCACACATTCCTTTAATTTATTAAAACATTTTAAAGCCATGTATCATTGTCTTTTTACTTCACATATATCACAATAAAATACATTTAAAGAGGACCTTTCATGGTTTTGTTTTACTCTAGATAAATACCTTTACTTGTGGGGTACACCCGCTGATGCTGCCACCCTGCCTGTTTTTTTTTTTAAACATCGCTTCTACTCCCCGCTGTGCCCACCTGTAGTTTTTCCACTCAGTATGCTAATACAGAGCATCGGTACAGGGAGGAGGAGACACCAGGGTTTCTCAATTGGCGTCTCCCTCTCCCTGGCTGTGCCGTTGTCACGGCCTATGGTGTGCATTGTGACACTTTTCTTCACTTGCGCTTGCCCGTGGCAAAGTGTGGTGTTGTGTACAAGTGGTGGCAGTGTCTCGGCCTTCTGGCTGGCTCCCAGGACATGGCTGCCACGCATGTCGTTGCCGGCGGTAACAGGTGCAGTGTGATGTTGTTTGTACACTTCCCCTTTAAGTGGCTTTCTTCCCTTGCCTGGTGTTGGAAGGGTTAACTTCCTTCCTAGTGTGTGAACACTGGGTGTGTCTGTGTGTGGGTGTGGCTACTTGGGCTATTTAGCTTCCGCTAGATGCCTGTATCTGGGGGGTACTCCAGCCTTGTGTTATGCTGGAGTCATCCTCCTGGTCATATACCATCTATCCAGTGAGGGCCACCCTTGTGGTCATAAGTTTATGTATGATGCTATGAAGATGTCTCTATGGTCATTCTGTTTATTGCAGCTATGGGTTCCTGTGTGATGTGTGGTGTGGGCTGTGTCCGTTTGTGTTGTTGTGGACAGCAGCACTTGTACATGGGTTTCAGGCTGTGTGTCTGTGGCAGGTAGGTGTGGTACTTACCTGCCATTGCCATATGCTGTATATGTTCCCCTTTCCTTGCAGCTTGGCCAGTGAGACTCCTGTTCCTCCATGTTTAGGAGGAACAGGTCGTCTTACCCTGCTCCTTGTCCAGGGCTACCCTGAGGGCTAGTAGGGACCTTAGGTTCCGGAGTATGAGCCCTCCTACCATCAGGGTTGGCTCATACAGCTAGGAGTAAGGGTCAGAATTAGGGACGTATTAGGAGGTGACCTGCTCCCTGGTTTCTGTCCTGGCCTTAAAGCGACCATTATTTTCTGTCATCGCACGGCTGAGGGTTTCCCCCATCCTCAGCCGTGATCCAATCACAGCGGACAGCGTCACAGCCAGGGAGAAAATAAAAGCTCACCTTCTCCCTGGCTGTGATGCTCTCCGCTGTGATTGGATAGCGGCATAGCCTATGTATGGAAGAATAAAATCTGTACATTGGCTTGTATGTTAATTCTTATTATGCAAATTTTAATACAGTGGGCTTGTGCCCCGAATGTTTTCAGACCCTAGCAATGCCCCTGCTGCTATGGTTATGTAATTTGAGTGCTGCGGACCATTTTATGTCTTAGCTCCATCAAGCGGCATTTGTCTGGACACTGCACCAAGAAGTAGGGTTGCACCGGGTATCGAACTTTCCTTACCCAATCGATACGATATTGGGATTTGCTATTTTCCGACACTAGGCTACACTACTGCACAGCCTAGTATCTCTTAGGCCGGGTTCACACATAAGCGTACCCGATAAGCGCTGTTTACAAGCGTGCTTATCGGGCGTTTACATACGTGCGAAGAAACAAGCAAATGCCCCTTGTTGCGCGTTCCCGCTAGGTCTATGTGCGGGAACGCGCAACAATGCGCCCCCAAAAAAGCTCCTGTACTTCTTGGGGCGTAGGGCGTTTTACAGCGCGTTCGTAGGCGCTGTAAAACGCTCAGGTGAGAACCATGCCCATAGGGAATCATTGGTTTTTGCCTGTTGAGCGTTTTACAGTGCGTAGGAATGCGCTGTAAAATGCTCAGGTGTGAACCCAGCCTTAGAGAACATGGCTCGCACTGCCCTGGGTGCGCACCATGTTCTCCTGAGCCAGCACAGTGGAGAAGGATGGAGTCCCTCCCTCCCCACGGTGACACAGCCGCCACTGCCACTAATGAGAAGAGAGGGGAGGGGGTTGTGAAGCTGCCGCTGCCACCAGTGAAGATAATTAACATGATTATAATACTGAGGAGGGGGGACTGTTAACACTGCACCACCAATGCATATTATTAACCCTTAAATACAAATGTAGGCCTCAATGACAGGGATCCTACTGAACTGCGTCAATTAACCCCTCAGGTGCCGCACCTTAAGAGTTAATTGACGGGGTTCAGTGGGATCGCCGTTCTCCGTCTTTGAGGCTGGTTGCGAGCTGTGTGATACAGCCGGCACCCACAGCCTACATTTGTATTTATTAGTTAATTATATGCATTCGTAGCGCAGTGTTAACAGTCCCCCCTCCTCAGTATTATATTCATGTTAATTATCTTCATCTCCCCCCCCCCCCCTTCCCCTCAGTATTTTCATTGGTGGCAGTGGCAGCTTCCTATGCAAGCCCCAGCAGTGAAATTGCTGGGCATCCGATCGGTTACCATGACAGCCAGGATGCTCTTGCCCTAGTCCTGTTCACTCTAATAGAGCTCTATTAGGGTGTATAGGACAAGGGTTCTAGCCTCTAAGGGGGCTAATAGTTATAAAAAAAAAGTAAAAAAGTTGGTGGTACATGTAGTTGTGTGTGCTCCTCCTCCTACCGGTTGCTGCTGCACATGGAGGCAACTAGGACCAACACATTATATGTGTGGGGTCTGCGCTCATGAACTTAAATGCATAACGGCATAGGCAGGTTCAGCCTGAACTGAGACCACCTTGTCGCTTGGTAGGTGGGCTTAGATGTGTTTTGATCAAAATGTATTGACCAAGTGTCTCAGATTTTATCAATAGAGTGAGGGCTTAGTCCATATGTTATGCTTGCATCTAGTATTATAGTGCATTATTTTCTGTGACCATACTACACATCACACACTAGTACATGCTACACATCACACACTAGTACATGCTACACAACACACACTAGTACATGCTACACAACACACACTAGTACATGCTACACAACACACACTAGTACATGCTACACAACACACACTAGTACATGCTACACAACACACACTAGTACATACTACACATCACACACTAGTACATACTAAATATCACACACTAGTACAGGGATCAGCAACCTTTGGCACTCCAGCTGTTGTGAAACTACAACTCCCAGCATGCTCTTTCCACTTGTGTGGGAGTTTAGAGAGCAGCCAAGCAAGTATGCATGATGGGAGATGTAGTTTCACAACACTTGGAGTGCCGGAGGTTGCTGACCCCTGACTATTACATACTACACATCACACACTAGGCCATACTACACATCACACACTAATACATACTATACATCACACACTAGTACATACTATACATCACACACTAGTCCATACTACACATAACACACTAGTCCATACTATACATCACACACTATTACATACTATACATCACACACTAGTCCATACTACACATCACACACTAGTACATACTATACATCACACACTATTACATACTATACATCACACACTAGTCCATACTACACCTTACACACTAGTACATACTACACATCACACACTAGTACATACTACACATCACACACTAGTACATACTACACATCACACACTAGTCCATACTATACATCACACACTAGTACATACTATACATCACACACTAGTCCATACTACACATAACAAACTAGTACATACTACACATCACACACTAGTACATACTACACATCACACACTAGTACATACTACACATCACACACTAGTCCATACTATACATCACACACTAGTACATACTACACATCACACACTAGTACATACTACACATCACACACTAGTACATACTACACATCACACACTAGTACATACTACACATCACACACTAGTCCATACTATACATCACACACTAGTACATACTATACATCACACACTAGTCCATACTACACATAACACACTAGTCCATACTATACATCACACACTATTACATACTATACATCACACACTAGTCCATACTACACATCACACACTAGTACATACTATACATCACACACTATTACATACTATACATCACACACTAGTCCATACTACACATCACACACTAGTACATACTACACATCACACACTAGTACATACTACACATCACACACTAGTACATACTACACATCACACACTAGTCCATACTATACATCACACACTAGTACATACTACACATCACACACTAGTACATACTACACATCACACACTAGTACATACTACACATCACACACTATTACATACTACACATCACACACTAGTACATACTACACATCACACACTAGTACATACTACACATCACACACTAGTCCATACTACACATCACACACTAGTCCATACTACACATCACACACTATTACATACTACACATCACACACTAGTACATACTACACATCACACACTATTACATACTACACATCACACACTATTACATACTACACATCACACACTAGTCCATACTACACATCACACACTATTACATACTATACATCACACACTAGTACATACTATACATCACACACTAGTACATATTACACATCACACACTAGTACATACTACACATCACACACTATTACATACTACACATCACACACTAGTACATACTATACATCACACACTAGTCCATACTACACATCACACACTAGTCCATACTACACATAACACACTAGTCCATACTATACATCACACACTATTACATACTATACATCACACACTAGTCCATACTACACATCACACACTAGTCCATACTACACATCACACACTAGTCCATGCTACACATCACACTCTAGTCCATACTATACATCACACACTATTACATACTATACATCACACACTACACATCAGACACACATACTACACATATGCACTTTTATGCAGTATTCCTTTGGCTCCATTATGCAGTGAAAGGGCAGTCCTGCAGCTAGAGGGATGGGCACAAGACAGGACTGAGCACCCTGTACTAGGCCAGATCCAAGCACTGCATGGCCTGACAACCCTCCCCCTCCCTTTCCGACCTCGGCCCTGACTACACAACTGCATCATTTACACCAACCCTCGGACAGTCTGGCTGCATAAACACCAGCTGCTAGATAAGAGATTAAGGGTTAACAGGCACCACAGCTAGCCAAGGAATAAGAGAGGGTAGGGGGCAGGGGGGCTGTAACTAGTAGTAATTCTTAGGGCTCTTTCACACTTGCGTTCTTTTCTTCCGGCATAGAGTTCCGTCGTCGGGGCTCTATGCCGGAAGAATCCTGATCAGTTTTATCCCAATGCATTCTGAATGGAGAGAAATCCGTTCAGGATGCATCAGGATGTCTTCAGTTCCGGAACGGAACGTTTTTTGGCCGGAGAAAATACCGCAGCATGCTGCGCTTTTTGCTCCGACCAAAAACCCTGAACACTTGCCGCAAGGCCGGATCCGGAATGAATGCCCATTGAAAGGCATTGATCCGGATCCGGCCTTAAGCTAAACGTCGTTTCGGCGCATTACCGGATCCGACGTTTAGCTTTTTCTGAGTGGTTACCATGGCTGCCGGGACGCTAAAGTCCTGTTTGCCATGGTAAAGTGTAGTGGGGAGCGGGGGAGCAGTATACTTACCGTCCGTGCGGCTCCCGGAGCGCTCCAGAGTGACGTCAGGGCTCTCCAAACGCGCATGGATGATGTGATCACATGGCACGTCATCCATGCGCATGGGGTGCACTGACGTCATTCTGGAGCGCCCCGGGAGCCGCACGGACTGTAAGTATACCGCTCCCCACTACTACTATGGCAACCAGGACTTTAATAGCGTCCTGGCTGCCATAGTAACACTGAACGCATTTTGAAGACGGATCCGTCTTCAAATGCTTTCAGTTCACTTGCGTTTTTCCGGATCCGGCGTGTAATTCCGGCAAATGGAGTACACGCCGGATCCGGACAACGCAAGTGTGAAAGAGGCCTTTAACAGCAGTACCGGCTGGGAGGAGCAGATTTCTCCTACCCACAGTCTATCCAACACAGTCTGTAGTTCAGAACAACTGATCACTGGATGTGCCAGGATCTGCCTTGGGAGTCTAGAGTCCATGCAGAGGGAGGACTGTCACCCGCCCTGGGGCCCTCTCAGCACACATGCCCCGTCTGCACCCCCTCACTACTACCCAGGCATATAGTGCAGGCGGCAGCTCTCTGTCATGACAGCATGTCCTGAGGCAGGTCTTCCACAGCACTGTCATTCTACTGTTTTAGATTGCCGCCCCCTGTTTCCACTAGATGCCGCCGCCTGAGGCAGCCGCCTCCCCTGGCCTCATTAAAGGTGCACCCCTGGACCTAACAAGTTTATTGCTTTTAAACTTTTACAAATATTTCTGGGTCCAAACATAAGTCAATGTATACGATCCCCCAAGAGGTGCATATGTCACAGTCTATTACTATACACCACTGTACATGTCAATGTGTTTATCTTGTTCTTTGAGGTCGATATAGACAAGGGGTCAGCAACCTCCGGCACTCCAGCTGTGCCGAAACTACAATTCTCAGCATGCTCCATTCACTTCAATGAAAGTTCTGAGAACAGTGTAGCAAGTGTGAATGCTGGGAGTTGTAGTTCCACCACAGCTGGAGTGCAAAAGGTTTCTGATCCCATATATAGGAGAATGTTTTAGTCTATCAGCAGGAAATTCACTGGTAAACCAATGACAATGGGGGTCATTTACTTTGCATGCCACACAACGCCATTTTTGGCATAAAAAAGGTTTTTGCACTGTGCTCACCATTTGGGAGTGTCAGCGGACGGGACTTTGGCCTCAACAAATTTGGCATCTTTTACACCCGGAAACAGGCATAAAAGAGGAGTGAGAACTACTCCAGTCAGGGGCTAACGAGGTGCATGTCTCATCATACATTAGGCGATTCTTCCAGCAGGACCATCATAAAAAGCCATCTGGAATGATGTTGGAGGGCACTACAGTACAAATGGTAAAACAAGGTGACAGATTCCCTTTAACTGCTCATCTGCATCTGCAGAATGAAGCACCAGATCGCTAAGTGAAAGATCCAGCAGAGCTAGCCCGACAATGCAGAGTGCCTGGTTTAATGGTGAATTTCCCAGTTATAACCTTTTGCATCCAATTTGCTAACACTGCTGGAACATCACAGGGCTGACTTGTTTCCATAATTAATCACATATGCATGTGAACAATGAAAACAGACCATTAGAAACAACAAATCTTGTGTGCGACCTTACACTGCAGCTAGGGTTAAGGCAAGATGTGTGATATGCTACATGGAACAGGAATAGAAACTGCGCAGGCCAATAAAAAGTTATATAAAACAGAAAACGAAAACTGCGTCAGCATTAGAGTCAAAGGTATCTGATTCCTTAGTGAGTTACTGAATGTTGTTATTCCTAATTCTCCGCGATGACATCACCGTGTCAGCGCCCTATGAAATGACCTTGAGAATAAGAACCACATTAGAAGGAGCTCATGGAAACTTGAGTGGCTATGGTCGGACAGTCCAAGTCTCCTTGTCCTAATTTGTCCATTTCCTTCCCTATACTATCCTTGCACAGGAAATGATCTAGATAGTTCCAGACTGTCAGCAGCTGTTCTTGTCAGCCTGGGACGCTTCGCGGAGTCACTCGTGAGAACATAGCGTTTTCCTTCTCATACACATGACGTAAGGGAAAACTCCACAATTAAGGGTTATTGCCTGCAGTGTCATCGACACGTCTGTGCTGCAAGATCTCTTCTCTGTCAGCGCATAAACGTTTCTTCCTGCCGTCTTCATGACTCTTGGAATAGCGGGAGATAACCAAACATCTGCTTAATTTATCACAGTTACATATTTAACCTCCATCTGCACAGAATGGATGCCAGGAGACAGATAAAACCGCACATATTGCAGAAATAAGGGTACTTTCACACTTGCGGCAGAGTGATCCGGCAAGCAGTTCCGTCGCAATCTGCATGCAAAAGGACAGCATTTGTAGACGGATACGGATGCGGATCCGTCTCACAAATGCATTGCGAGGACGGATCCGTCTGTCCGTTTGTCATACGGAAAAACAAATCAGTTTCTATTTTTTTCACATTTTTAACAGTCTGCACATGATCAGACCGGAAGGATGGATCCGTCACTTTTAATGCCAGATCCCGCACTAATACATTGCAATATAAATTATTGCCTGATCGGGCAATCCGGCAAGTGCTACGGTATTATCTTCGTCCTGAAAAGTCAAAAAGACTGGTAGCGCCTTTAGATGGAGTCCTTGTCGCATCGTAAACAACCCCAGTAACAGGGACAGGGAGACGCCGCCATCATAATCACCGCAGGTCCAGCCGCACCAGTCTCCAGAAAAATGAGCTGCAGCCAAACAGGCATTTTAGGGTACCTGCACGGTGCAGAATTATATCCAGAATATTCACACTAATGGCACGAAAAATGCACACAAATTTACACTATTTATTGCAGTTTTTATGCGTTTTTAGTTGCAGATATTTGTGCAGATTTTCTGTCTATGTAAATAACCCCATTAAAGGGACACTGACAGGCCCAATTAGCATATTTAGGTATATATATGTCAGTACAGGTCTTCTAAAGTCTATTAAAATCATCTAAGTAGCCCCCCTGTCCACCTTATAAATACCAAAATTTTTATAACCTGCTTGTCCGGTCACCAATCTGCCCAAGGGGCGGCGTTTCATCTCAAAATGCGCCCAGCCAGTCGCTCCCAACTGCCGTTCTGAAGCCCCGCCCAGCTCATCAATATTCACTTCGCTGAGCGGCAGCTACAACTCTCCCGACTCAAGTGCCCGGCGCATGCCCATAAAGCAGAGGCTGCAGCGCTCTGTACGCAGGCGCGATGTGACCCCGGCCGGGCGCATGCGCTGAAGATTGGACGGAGGACGTGCCCAGAGGATTGAATGGGCCATGCGCAGGATTTTGAGTCGGGAGAGTTGTAGCCACCGCCCAGCAAAGTGAATATTGATGAGCTGGGCGGGGCTTCAGAACGGCAGTTAGGAGCGGCTGGCTGGGCGCATTTTGAGATGAAACGCCGCCCCTTGGGCAGATTGGTGACCGGACAAGCAGGTTATAAAACTTTATATTTCGGTATTTATAAGGTGGACAGGGGGGCTACTTAGATGATTTTAATAGACTTTAGAAGACCTGTACTGACATATATATACCTAAATATGCTAATTGGGCCTGTCAGTGTCCCTTTAAAGTCTATGGGGAACCGCACAAACTATTGACATGCTCCAGAGTTTAAATTCTGCACAACAGGTCAATTTCTGCACAGAAGAAAAAAAGCAAAGGGTACACGAGTTGTGTCATATCTCATTTACTTTGCTGGTACTGTACACGTAGAAAAAACATGCGTAATCTGCATTGTGTGCAGGTACCCTTGGGGTGAATTCACATGCGGCAGACCCATTCATCTGGATGGAGCTAGCAGTATTCAATATGCTTGCCAGAAAAACAGCCCCATTCAGATGAACTGATTTTCATTTGCAGAAATTTCTGCAATGAACCTTTCACGTGTGACTACACCCCTACAGGTGTAAAGGACGATTACCCGGTGGCCATTCAGATGAAGTGCTGTCCATGAACTACCTGGAAAGCCCAAGTACACAAGAGTGAGGTCCACCGCTTGCAGCAGATCATGCCTCTGGCTCCCAGAAGAGGTCGCTGAGCAGTGATCCTTCCCTGCTGACAACCATGTAATAGGGCATATGGACAGTGTTTGTCCTGATGAGACGACTCCTTTAAAGGGGTTGCCTAAGTTAGGGAAAAAAATTGCCCAAGGGGAAGGGAAGGTGATAAAACAATAAAAGCAGTGGCTGGCTGCAGTGGTCACAGGAGTATATGGGCATGTCACCGCTGCAGCAATACATGGGCCAGGGCGGCACCTCTGGAGAATAAGCTAGTAGGTAATGCTCTTGTTGATTTATTAAATCCCTCCCCTTCTGTCCATTCCACTTAGCGCTGTACTACTGTGATGCCGTGGTCTCAGGAGCCGTGGTCTCAAGCATCACTTGCAGGTGCTAGATGTATTATATTTGGCTGGTACCCTGCCCTCTCTACCACAATCAGAGATAATGCAGATCGCAGCAGTGTAACCCCTTAGATGCCTTGGACAATGCTAAGTGTGGCATTTTTTCACCTCATCGCTTGCAAATTGCTGAGAGGATGGTATGGAGCCCTGAGGCTCCGGACTTGCCACGCAGCGATGCTTGCTGATCACCGGGCCAGCTTCAACACAAAAAGGGGGTCAAACCCATTTAAGGGGGTAATATAATCCAGCGCAAAAAACTTTCTGTTACAAAAGCCCTCCAGTTGTAACATATTCTCTTTACTTCATTATAATGGTGGCCCCTGGTGTTTAATCTGTATAGTGAGGTGCACGTCCGCCTACTGATGTGGTTGCACACGCTAAGTTCCATTCTTCAACTGTCACAAACCTAAGCTACTGTTTGGAGCAGTGACAGTTACAGGAAGAGAGCTGCTGCAGAGAGGACACACTCAATGACCTGTGCTAGGGAAAAACTGCTGCAGAGAGGACACGCTCAATGAGCTGTGCTAGGGAGAGAACTGCTGCAGAGAGGGCACACTCAATGAGCTGTGCTAGGGAGAGAACTGCTGCAGAGAGGACACACTCAATGAGCTGTGCTAGGGAGAGAACTGCTGCAGAGAGGACACACTCAATGAGCTGTGCTAGGGAGAGAGCTGTAGCAGAAAGGACACATGCCTGAGCTAGGATAGAGAGAGAGCTGCTGCAGAGAGGACACACTCAATGAGCTGTGCTAGGTGAGAACTGCTGCAGAGAGGACACACTCAATGAGCTGTGCTAGGTGAGAACTGCTGCAGAGAGGACACACTCAATGAGCTGTGCTAGGGAGAGAGCTGTAGCAGAAAGGACGCATGCCTGAGCTAGGATAGAGAGAGAGGGCTGCAGCAGAAAGGAGATGCCCCCTGAGAAATAGCATGTCCTCTGAGCTGCCAGCCAGAAGAGAATCTAGCAGAGCAACTGGAGAAACGAATGGGGAGATCTCTGGAGCCATGTGAGGTGCAGGGCTGGTTCTAGCTTTACTAGAAAGAGATTGTCATGTACTGCATTATGTCCGATTATTATTATTAACAACAATTATGGCATAACCCCTTTAATTATGTTCCATTCTTGTAATATCATCCATCAGACATCTACTATGCCAAATTACCAACACGTGACCCATCACTGTACCATATTTTGTTTTAGTATCTGTTACGTGATCCTGTATCCTTACATTTCCCAATATCCCACACATCAGCCTGTACTGTGCCACAAAATCCATATATTACCGTCCACTTATCCTACATTCAAAATGTGTTAGCAAACAGGCTGCCAAATGTAAAGTAAAAAAGAAATAGCATCATAAACAAAATAATAGATTCTGCCAAAAATACACACCAAAAAGAAAATGAATCCACCGGTTTTTACGTGTTTTTCTAAGAAAATGTCATCTAGAAGGTAACACTTAATAGAAGGTGATGAAGAACTGCAGGGCCTCACTACTGTATATCATTATCAGTACTCTTCTATGATATATGACCCCATAAAGTACAAAAGAATTTCTGCAGTCCACATTAATTGTATTCTGCCCAATTTTTACTCCTTCACCTACTTTGATCTGGAGTATTCATCTGCTCTGCTGAAAGTAATTTTTTTCACAGCAAGTGTCTGGAATATGTGAGTCAGGAGTTAGGCCAGGTCACGTAATGCAAAAGTGCAGAAAGACAGACTCCAACCTTTATTAGACGGGATTCTTTTTGGCACTATGTTCATCATCATAGCTCTCCATAATGCAAACACTTTTAGTTTAAATTACTGTTTCTGGGTTCACAAAGGGATACTTAAAGGGAATCTGTCAGCAGGGACCTCCCTCCCCAACTGTTTGCATAGACACATACAGTCAGGTCCATAAAGATTGCGACATCGACAAAATTCTAACATTTTTGGCTCTATACACCACCCTAATGGATTTGAGATTAAACGAACTAGATGTGCTTTGACTGCAGACTGTCAGCTTTAATTTGAGGGCATTTACATCGAAATCAGGTGAACGGTGTAGGAATTACAGCAGTTTGCATATGTGCCTCCCACTTGTTAAGGGACCAAAAGTAATAGGACAGAATAAAAATCATAAATCAAACTTTCACTTTTTAATACTTGGTTGCAAATCTTTTGCAGTCAATTCCAGCCTGAAGTCTGGAACACATAGACATCACCAGACGCTGGGTTTCATCCCTGGTGATGCTCTGCCAGGCCTCTACTGCGACTGTCTTCAGTTCCTGCTTGTTCTTGGGGCATTTTCCCTTCAGTTTTGTCTTCAGCAAGTGAAATGCATGCTGAACCGGATTCAGGTCAGGTGATTGACGTGGCCATTGCATAACATTCCACTTCTTTCCCTTAAAAAAACTCTTTGGTTGCTTTTGCAGTATGCTTTGGGTCATGGTCCATCTGCACTGTGAAGCGGCGTCCAATGAGTTCTGAAGCATTTGGCTGAATATGAGCAGATAATATTGCCCGAAACACTTTAGCAGTCACATCATCAATAAATACAAGAGAACCAGTTCCATTGGCAGCCTTACATGCCCACGCCATGACACTACCACCACCATGCTTCAGTGATCAGGTGGTAAGCTTAGGATCATGAGCAGTTCCTTCCCTTCTCCATGCTCTTCTCTTCCCATCACTCTGGTACAAGTTGATCTTGGTCTCATCTGTCCATAGGATGTTGTTCCAGAACTGAAGGCTTTTTTAGATGTCGTTTGGCAAACTCTAATCTGACCTTCCTGTTTTTGAGGCTCACCAATGGTTTACATCTTGTGGTGAACCCTCTGTATTCACTCTGGTAAAGTCTTCTCTTGATTGTTGACTTTGACACACATACACCTACCTCCTGGAGAGTGTTCTTGATCTGGCCAACTGTTGTGAAGGGTGTTTTCTTCACCAGGGAAAGAATTCTTCGGTCATCTACCACAGTTGTTTTCCGGGTCTTTTGGTGTTGCTGAGCTCACCGGTGTGTTCCTTCTTTTTAAGAATGTTCCAAACAGTTGTTTTGGCCACGCCTAATGTTTTTGCTATCTCTCTGATGGGTTTGTTTTGTTTTTTCAGCCTAAAATATGGCTTGCTTCACTGATAGTGACAGCTCTTTGGATCTCATCTTGAGAGTTGATAGCAACAGATTTCAAATGCAAATAGCACACTTGAAATGAACTCTGGACCTTTTATCTGCTCAATGTAATTGGGATAATGAGGGAATAACGCACACCTGGCCATGGAACAGCTGAGAAGCCAATTGTCCCATTATTTTTGGTCCCTTAACAAGTGGGAGGCACATATGCAAACTGTTGTAATTCCTACACCGTTCACCTGATTTGGATGTAAATACCCTCATATTAAAGCTGACAGTCTGCAGTTAAGGCAAATCTTGTTCGTTTAATTTAAAATCCATTGTGGTGGTGTATAGAGCCAAAAGTGTTAGAATTGTGTCGATGTCCCAATATTTATGGACCTGACTGTAGCTGTGGTTCATCTGATTAAAACGCTGTTTTTCATTTGTTGATCTGAGGCTCTGTTCCAAATTTATGATACTTTTTCTTAACATGCAAATTAGGCCTTTGGTGCAATGAGGGTGTCACCTTTGCTCTTGTTGCACCAAAGCTCAACTCCTTTCTGTGATTAGCCGCTCCCTTGCTGCTTGCTCCTGTCCACCAAAGCAGACAGGGAAGGGCTGGCCACAGAAAGGAGTGGAGCTTGGGTTAAACAAGAGAAATGGCGACACCTTCATTGCACCAAAGGCCTAATTTGCATATTAAGAAAAAGTATCATAATTCAGGAACAAAGTCCGTTTTTTCTTTCCTGATCTGTTCCGTTTTTTCAGGAACAGATCAGGACCAGATCTGGACCCATTCATTTTCAATGGGTCCTGGAAAAAATCGGACAGCACAATGTGTGCTGTCCGTTTCCGTTGTTCCGTTCCGCATGTCCGTTTAAATATAAAACATGTCCTATTCTTGTCCTGAAAAATCGGATCCTGGTACAATACAAAGTCAATGGATCCGCAAAAAATGGATGACATTCGGATGTCATTCCGTATGTCTTCCGTTTTTTGCGGAATCCGTTCCTGGAAACACATAGCAAATTTTTTTTTTTTTTTTTTTTTTTTCATTTTTTTTTCAAAGAAATCCAAACAACTTTATTTGATTATTGAAATGTATACATGTTTCCGTTTTTTGCGGATCCGCAAAAAACGGATGACATACGGAAACATTTTCAGGAACAACGGATCCGCAAAAAAACGGACCGTTTTTCAGGATGAAAAAAAACAGGACGTGTGAATGGACCCTAACAAAAGAAAAACAGCGTTTCAATTAGGTGAACCACAGTTATGTGTCTATGCAACAGTTTGATAGGGAGGTCACTGGTGACAGATTCCCTTTAATGCAACCATAAAATGTATTTACTATTGTACATCCACAATCTCACTAAAATTATGCATTTTATAGTAAATTTATAATCTAAGATTTTTGCCATAGTGGAGTTT
Source organism: Bufo gargarizans (assembly GCF_014858855.1). Taxonomy (NCBI): domain Eukaryota; kingdom Metazoa; phylum Chordata; class Amphibia; order Anura; family Bufonidae; genus Bufo; species Bufo gargarizans. The sequence goes on from NC_058088.1 coordinate 106,779,254, forward strand.
ATATTCAAATGGACCGATTGTTATAACTTTTTTTTAAAAGTAAATAAGGAGGAAAGAATCATCTCCACCTTCCAGAAGCCTGCAGTGCCCCTTTCTGTGATTGTAGTTCCACTGCAAATGGTTAGAAAACTTCTCACTGACATAAAAACCATCAAGAGTAAAACAGGAAATTTGACAGCTGCTGCAGTATCTCTCCCTCACTGTCTTTGTGAGACCATGGCTTGGACTACATGGTGACCTTTAGTGTTAAGCGAATCGGGTTTGGATTGCTGTATTTATTTGTAAAGTTCGTTAACAAAATAGCCTCTGTCCTATCGTAAAATGTATGGGCTCCGCAGAGGTCTTTGCAAACTTGTGGCAAATATTGCAAGACTTGCTTCGTCTCATGTCTATGACGTGACACTTCGTTTATTCACATAAATTACAGTTTCAAAATCCAAAGCTGAACTCTGCTTCCTGTCTCATCAACAAAAATTGCAACAGTTTTCTTTTGTAATAAACAGAGGCACAATTAAACAACCCCTGCTGTAAACACACTGTACACTGGTATTGACAAACTAAAATGCACTGAATTGTGCACTGATAAACTGTAGCAAAATTGTAACTATAATGTATTTATTTTTTTATAAACAGAGGAGAAATTAAACGTTCCCTGCTACAAACGCACTGTAGGCTTTTATTGATGCACTAAAATGTGAAATGACAAATTGTGGCAAAATTGCAACTATCTTTTGGGAAGAATAAGGCACATTTGCACAGTGTATGCAGCTAAATATATGCTGCTGCTGGCAGTGCTAGGAATATGCCTATAAAACACATGAACTGTTGAAGCTTTGTAGCAGGTTTTTAACAAAAGCTGACTTATGCACAGAAAAAAAGACCTTTGTGAAGGATCATTGTGCACGCAGTGCACGCCATGAACAGCTCCAGCAGCTGCCCTCACTGTAAGACACTCAGTGCACTGTACCTATGCTCTCCCTGCTGATATATCTTTCTACCTAGTAATTCAATCTACCTCATTAACCACCTCCGGACCGCCTAACGCAGATGTGCGGTCCGGAGGTGGCAGCCCTGCGCACAGTCACGCATATATGCGTCATCTCGCGAGACGCGAGATTTCCTGTGAACGCGCGCACACCGGCGCGCGCGCTCACAGGAACGGAAGGTAAGCGAGTGGATCTCCAGCCTGCCCGCGGCGGTCGCTCGCTGGCAGGCTGGAGATCCGAATTTTTTAACCCCTAACAGGTATATTAGACGCTGTTTTCATAACAGCGTCTAATATACCTCCTACCTGGTCCTCTGGTGGTCCCTTTTGTTAGGATCGACCACCAGAGGACTTAGGTAGGTCAGTACAGTCGCACCAAACACCACACTACACTACACCCCCCCCCCGTCACTTATTAACCCCTTATAAACCCCTGATCACCCATGATCACCCCATATAAACTCCCTGATCACCCCCCTGTCATTGATCACCGCCCTGTCATTGATCACCCCCCTGTCAGGCTCCGTTCAGACGTCCGTATGATTTTTACGGATCCACGGATACATGGATCGGATCCGCAAAACGCATACGGACGTCTAAATGGAGCCTTACAGGGGGGTGATCAATGACAGGCGGGTGATCACCCATAAACACTCCCTGATCACCCCCTGTCATTGATCACCCCCCTGTCATTGATCACCCCCCTGTAAGGCTCCATTCAGACGTCCGCATGATTTTTACGGATCCATGGATACATGGATCGGATCCGCAAAACACATGCGGACGTCTGAATGGAGCCTTACAGGGGGTGATCAATGACAGGCGGGTGATCACCCATACACACTCCCTGATCACCCCCCTGTCATTGATCACCCCCCTGTAAGGCTCCATTCAGACGTCCGCATGTGTTTTGTGGATCCGATCCATGTATCCATGGATCCGTAAAAATCATGCGGACGTCTGAAAGGAGCGTTACAGGGGGGTGATCAATGACAGGCGGGTGATCACCCATATACACTCCCTTATCACCCCCTGTCATTGATCACCCCCCTGTAAGGCTCCATTCAGACGTCCGCATGATTTTTACGGATCCATGGATACATGGATCGGATCCGCAAAACACATGCGGACGTCTAAATGGAGCCTTACAGGGGGTGATCAATGACAGGCGGGTGATCACCCATATACACTCCCTGATCACCCCCTGTCATTGATCACCCCCCTGTCATTGATCACCCCCCTGTAAGGCTCCATTCAGACGTCCGCATGTGTTTTGTGGATCCGATCCATGTATCCATGAATCCGTAAAAAATCATGCGGATGTCTGAATGGAGCCTTACAGGGGGGGTGATCAGTGACAGGGGGGTGATCACCCTGATCACCCCCTGTCATTGATAACCCCCCTGTAAGGCTCCATTCAGACGTCCGCATGTGTTTTGTGGATCCGATCCATGTATCCATGGATCCGTAAAAAATCATGCGGATGTCTGAATGGAGCCTTACAGGGGGGGTGATCAGTGACAGGGGGGTGATCACCCCCTGTCATTGATAACCCCCCTGTAAGGCTCCATTCAGACGTCCACATGTGTTTTGTGGATCCGATCCATGTATCCATGGATCCGTAAAAATCATGCGGACATCTGAATGGAGCCTTACAGGGGGGGTGATCAGTGACAGGGGGGTGATCACCCTGATCACCCCCTGTCATTGATAACCCCCCTGTAAGGCTCCATTCAGACGTCCGCATGTGTTTTGTGGATCCGATCCATGTATCCATGGATCCGTAAAAATCATGCGGACATCTGAATGGAGCCTTACAGGGGGGGGTGATCAGTGACAGGGGGGTGATCACCCTGATCACCCCCTGTCATTGATAACCCCCCTGTAAGGCTCCATTCAGACGTCCGCATGTGTTTTGCGGATCCGATCCATGGATCCGTAAAAATTATACGGACGTCTGAATGGAGCCTTACCAGGAGGGTGATCAATGACAGGGGGGTGATCCGGGAGTCTATATGGGTGATTACCCCCCTGTCATTGATCACCCCCCTGTCATTGATCACCCCCCCTGTCATTGATCACCCCCCTGTCATTGATCACCCCCCCCTGTAAGGCTCCATTCAGACATTTTTTTTGGCACAAGTTAGCGGAAATTTTTTGTTTGTTTTTGTTTTTTCTTACCAAGTCTCATATTCTACTAACTTGTGTCAAAAAATAAAATCTCCCATGAACTCACCATACCCCTCACGGAATCCAAATGCGTAAACATTTTTAGACATTTATATTCCAGACTTCTTCTCACGCTTTAGGGCCCCTAAAAAGCCAGGGCAGTATAAATACCCCACATGTGACCCCATTTCGGAAAGAAGACACCCCAAGGTATTCGCTGAGGGGCATATTGAGTCCATGAAAGATTGAAATTTTTGTCCTAAGTTAGCGGAAAGTGAGACTTTGTGAGAAAAAAAAACAAAAAAATCAATTTCCGCTAACTTATGCAAAAAATAAAAAATTTCTAGGAACTCGCCAGGCCCCTCATTGAATACCTTGGGGTGTCTTCTTTCCAAAGTGGGGTCACATGTGGGGTATTTATACTGCCCTGGCTTTTTAGGGGCCCGAAAGTGTGAGAAGAAGTCTGGGATCCAAATGTCTAAAAATGCCCTCCTAAAAGGAATTTGGGCCCCTTTGCGCATCTAGGCTGCAAAAAAGTGTCACACATCTGGTATCGCCGTACTCAGGAGAAGTTGGGGAATGTGTTTTGGGGTGTCATTTTACATATACCCATGCTGGGTGAGAAAAATATCTTGGTCAAATGCCAACTTTGTATAAAAAAATAGGAAAAGTTGTCTTTTGCCAAGATATTTCTCTCACCCAGCATGGTTATATGTAAAATGGCACCCCAAAACACATTCCCCAACTTCTCCTGAGTACGGCGATACCAGATGTGTGACACTTTTTTGCAGCCACGGTGGGCAAAGGGGCGCATATTCCAAAGTGCACCTTTCGGATTTCACAGGCCATTTTTTACAGATTTGGATTGCAAGGTACTTCTTACACATTTGGGCCCCTAAATTGCCAGGGCAGTATAACTACGCCACAAGTGACCCCATTTTGGAAAGAAGACACCCCAAGGTATTCCGTGAGGGGCACAGCGAGTTCCTAGAATTTTTTATTTTTTGTCACAAGTTAGCGGAAAATGATGATTTTTCTTTTTTTTTCTTTTTTCCTTACAAAGTCTCATATTCCACTAACTTGCGACAAAAAATAAAAAATTCTAGGAACTCGCCATGCCCCTCACGGAATACCTTGGGGTGTCTTCTTTCCAAAATGGGGTCACTTGTGGCGTAGTTATACTGCCCTGGCAATTTAGGGGCCCAAATGTGTGAGAAGAACTTTGCAATCAAAATGTGTAAAAAATGACCGGTGAAATCCAAAAGGTGCACTTTGGAATATATGGCCCTTTGCCCACCTTGGCAGCAAAAAAGTGTCACACATCTGGTATCGCCGTACTCAGGAGAAGTTGGGGAATGTGTTTTGGGGTGTCATTTTACATATACCCATGCTGGATGAGAAAAATATCTTGGTCAAATGCCAACTTTGTATAAAAAAAATGGGAAAAGTTGTCTTTTGCCAAGATATTTCTCTCATCCAGCATGGGTATATGTAAAATGACACCCCAAAACACATTCCCCAACTTCTCCTGAGTACGGCGATACCAGATGTGTGACACTTTTTTGCTGCCAAGGTGGGCAAAGGGGCACATATTCCAAAGTGCACCTTTTGGATTTCACCGGTCATTTTTTACACATTTTGATTGCAAAGTTCTTCTCACACATTTGGGCCCCTAAATTGCCAGGGCAGTATAACTACGCCACAAGTGACCCCATTTTGGAAAGAAGACACCCCAAGGTATTCCGTGAGGGGCATGGCGAGTTCCTAGAATTTTTTATTTTTTGTCGCAAGTTAGTGGAATATGAGACTTTGTAAGGAAAAAAGAGAAAAAAAAAAAATCATCATTTTCCGCTAACTTGTGACAAAAAATAAAATATTCTAGGAACTCGCCATGCCCCTCGCGGAATACCTTGGGGTGTCTTCTTTCCAAAATGGGGTCACTTGTGGCGTAGTAATACTGCCCTGGCAATTTAGGGGCCCAAATGTGTGAGAAGTACCTTGCAATCAAAATGTGTAAAAAATGGCCTGCAAAATCTGAAAGGTGCACTTTGGAATATGTGCCCCTTTGCCCACCTTGGCTGCAAAAAAGTGTGACACATCTGGTATCGCCGTACTCAGGAGAAGTTGGGGAATGTGTTTTGGGGTGTCATTTTACATATACCCATGCTGGATGAGAGAACTATCTTGGCAAAAGACAACTTTTCCCATTTTTTTATACAAAGTTGGCATTTGACCAAGATATTTTTCTCACCCAGCATGGGTATATGTAAAATGACACCCCAAAACACATTCCCCAACTTCTCCTGAGTACGACGATACCAGATGTGTGACACTTTTTTGCTGCCAAGGTGGGCAAAGGGGCACATATTCCAAAGTGCACCTTTTGGATTTCACCGGTCATTTTTTACACATTTTGATTGCAAAGTTCTTCTCACACATTTGGGCCCTTAAATTGCCAGGGCAGTATAACTACGCCACAAGTGACCCCATTTTGGAAAGAAGACACCCCAAGGTATTCCGTGAGGGGCATGGCGAGTTCCTAGAATTTTTTATTTTTTGTCGCAAGTTAGTGGAATATGAGACTTTGTAAGAAAAAAATAAATAAATAAAATCATCATCATTTTTCGCTAACTTGTGACAAAAAATAAAAAGTTCTATGAACTCACTATGCCCATCAGCGAATACCTTAGGGTGTCTACTTTCCGAAATGGGGTCATTTGTGGTTTTTTTTTTTACTGTTTGGGCATTGTAGAACCTCAGGAAACATGACAGGTGCTCAGAAAGTCAGAGCTGTTTCAAAAAGCGGAAATTCACATTTTTGTACCATAGTTTGTAAATGCTATAACTTTTACCCAAACCATTTTTTTTTTTTGCACAAACATTTTTTTTTTATCAAAGACATGTAGAACAATAAATTTGGCGAAAAATTTATATATGGATGTCGTTTTTTTTTGCAAAATTTTACAGCTGAAAGTGAAAAATGTCATTTTTTTGCAAAAAAATCGTTACATTTTGATTAATAACAAAAAAAGTAAAAATGTCAGCAGCAATAAAATACCACCAAATGAAAGCTCCATTAGTGAGAAAAAAAGCGGGTAAAATTCATTTGGATGGTAAGTTGCATGACCGAGCGATAAACGGTGAAATGAGTGTAGTGCCGAAGTGTAAAAAGTGCTCTGGTCATGAAGGGGGTTTCACCTAGCGGGGCTGAAGTGGTTAAATATATCACTACACTATCCTTGCAAGACCCTAACATGGTTGGCTTGTGTTTGTAATTGATGTCTGCCAGAGATACGTCAGATACATCCTCTCACATCAGTGGCTGAGCTCACAATGGCATCTGATAGACCAGCCAATATCCTGCCTCCTAAACGGCTGTAGGCTGCCTGCAAACCATTGTGGGCAAGCCCCCCTGGCTGGGGCCTTGCCCAGGGTTATGTGATTCTCTGTCTTTATTCACCCTGCCCTCGCATTTTAAAGTAAAATGGTGGTGGGCGCTGTTTTGTGCTATTCTTATGATGCGAATCACCAAAAATTCTAATTCGCTTATCAAAAGAATTTCATGACGAAGCTGATTAGTTTAGAATCGATTTACTCATCTCTAATAAGGAGCATAGAAGGTGACTGATGGCCTTTATGACGATGGGTTTTGTGCAGCGGGGACAAGGGACATTTTACACAAAGCCTATTGGTTAGCTGTTTCTTTTCTTATCATCTCATGACTTACTAAATGTTTCTTTTGACTCCAGTAAAATCCCTTTAATCTGTCATGCATGATATATTGTAAGAAAACCACACAACTGCCCATTCCACGCCTTTGAAATGGTTTTCAACTTAGCAAACTCAGTGGTTTGAATCTAACTCTAAAATTAAGCAGATCTGCTCATAGAAGGATGGGATGAATAAAAAATGACATTGAATTAAAGAAAATGACCTTATTATATATTATATTATTATGGAAAATGTCTTTATAATCAAAGCTTTTTTAAAACATGAACTCACCTAACTGTGAGCTATTATGGTAGTAGTTTTTCCCCCTCAAATGAATGATTCTGTTACCATCAAACTGAGATCAAAGCATTTCTAGTTTGTACTTACCTTGGTCATGTGGCCGAAGAATTTCAGCAGCCACCACTTGGTTGAGCATATGAGTAATGGCTGCTGTGATTTATCTAAACTACAGAGTGTTCTAATCGGGCTTTTTTTTCTTGTGGTTTCCCTTCTGCTTTCAGTCGGAAAAATAGAAACATTAAACACTATTTTCTATATGGTCATTTTAGTTTTCAGCTTCGTACCCAATACTTCTCATTGCAAAAAAAATACAAATAAATTACAATCCCTCTCTTTAGGTTTCTTTAGATGTAGCACTGACAAATATACCTCACCTGCATATTGTGTAATTGTATATTTCATCTCTCCCTGCTTGCTGAGTGTTAGAAGAATAAAGTAAAGTTTTGGAATGGCCAGGTCAAAGTTCTAACCTTAAAGGGTTTCTGTCACCAGAATTAATCCTATTAAACTAGCTGACATTAGTGATGTGCTAATGTCAGCTGAACCGAACTAGCCTATCCCTACTTTTATCTATGCCCGTGTTACTCCAGAAATATAACTGGTAAATTATGCTAATTGGCTCAGTTCTCCCACCTCTGGCCACGCCGTGCTACACTAGATTGACAGGGCCAGGCAGCGTTGGTCTCCTACTGCCAACCCTTTCTGCCGTGTAAACCTCACGTCTGCGCCGTCCCATTCAGTATTCTGCGCAGGCGCAGTGAGTGAAGGGCGTTCACCAGCTGCTGGCTTCCTCACTGCGCCTGCGCCGAATACTGAACAGCGCGAGATTTCCCCAGCGCACAGGGCTGGCAGTTGGAGGTGAAGGCTGCCTGGCCTTGTCAATCTAGTGTAGCAGGGCGTGGCCAGAGGTGGGAGGACGGAGCCTCTAGAAGCAGGGGTAACACCCCCCCCCCCCCCCGCACCTAGAGGCTAATTAGCATATTATAAATGTTATAATTCTGGAGTAACGGGGGCATAGATACAAGTAGGAATAGGCTGGTAGGTTCAGCTGACATTAGCACACATCGATAATGTCAGCTAGTTTATTAATAGGGTTAATTCTGGTGACAGAAACCCTTTAATCCAATAGAAATGTTGTGGAAGGACCTGAAACAAGCAGTTCATAGGGGGAAACCCACCAACATAACACAGATGAAGTTCTTTTGTACAGAGGAATGGTCTAAAATTCCTCCAAGCCGATGTGCAGGACTGGAAATGTATAGTTGAAGTTATTGCTGCACCAGGGTTTCATACCAGATACATTGGTTCACATATCTTTGACGCTCACAGACTATTTTTTACTCATTTCTTTTATTTGGTTATCTTTATCTACTTTTAGGACTTGTGTGAAAATGGGATGTAGTTTTAGGTTGAAATTTATTTAGAAATATAGAAAATTCGGAAGGGTTCACAAACTTTTTAAGCGCCACTGTGGCTAACTAAGGCCATGTTTTTAAAGTGACAAGGCCGCTGTAAAATCACAAAAAGTCATAACATTTTTGCTCAAAAATGGCGTGCAATAAAATTAGCAACTTTTTTTTCTGCTAGAATTCTGCCACAAAGGGAATGATAAACGGCCCCCAGTGTTTTAGATTTATTCATTTTTTAAACTCTTATTTATTTTCAGAAATCTTCCTTGTACTTTAGATGGGACACAACCAGTGTTCCCTCTAAGCTGCGCGGGTGGGCGGCCGCGCAGCAATTATTGTGGCCCCGCTCACAATTTTATAATGCCCGCTCACTCAGCCTAGTTCGCTAACGCTGCTGGCAAAATGCCAGCTCTTGTCGTCACTCGTCAGACTTATGTGCGTGACGGCGCCGACGTCCTCCTCGTAGTCTTGTGCGGCTCAGCACAGCGGGGCGCCGCCTACATAACGTCAGTCGTCACTGTGTTCTTTAACGTCAGACGTCACACACACACTGCTGTTCGCGCACTTATTGGCGCTGCAGGATTCGTGGGAGAAGGAAGGGAACTCTGAGGAGCGTGGGCACAGAGTTTGCTGAGGTAGTGGCCGTGTCTGGTCTAAAAGAAATTGAAAGACTGTGCTGGGCTGGCGGCGCTGCTGTTGCTGTGGGCTGTGGCAGGGCCGGGGGTGAAAAGGGGAGAAAAATAAGTTATAAAAAAGTCTGATAAATACCAGTGTGAATGAAGGACTGTTAAAAGGGGTTAATAACTACTGAAGGCCCTTCACAGTAGTTATTAACCCCTTTAAGCAGTCCCCCAGTCACAGTATTTATTAACCACTTCAGCAGTCCCCCATTCACAGTATTTATTAACCACTTCAGCAGTCCCCCATTCACAGTATTTATTAACCCCTTTCACTAGTCCCCTCTTCAGTGAAGGGGGGACTGCTGAAGGGGTTAATAACTACTGTGAAGGGCCTTCAGTAGTTATTAACCCCTTTTAACAGTCCTTCATTCACACTGGTATTTATCAGACTTTTTTATAACTTATTTTTCTCCCCTTTTCACCCCGGCCCTGCCACAGCCCACAGCAACAGCAGCGCCGCCAGCCCAGCACAGTCTTTCTTTTTTCCCCCTTTAGGTGTTAGAGCAATCTAATTTAAAGTTCTATTTTAACACCTAAAGAGAAAGGAAAAAAATAAAACCTACTGTTTCTCTAGATGACCTTATGTTGATAGTAGTGTTAATAGAGTCTCAATGATTTGTAAAAATAGTGTAGATGCTTTTATAGACCCTTGAGACTCTATTACCACTACTATCAACATAAGGTCATCTAGAGAAACAGCAGCTTTTTTAAATTATTTTTTTCCTTTAGGTGTTTAGGTATTAGAGCAATAAAATGAAAGTTATGTTTTAACATAAGGGTCAGAAACTGGGTTTTGTTTAGCCTCTTGGTTATTAGTTTTTCTATGTAAGTTCTCTGGATCAAAGATTTTTTTTCCCCCTGTATGGTTTTTATATGGAGACCAATGTCCAGTGATCACAGAGAGGACTATACTGTATATTGTACGGGATGGTGCAGGGGTTATACTGTATTGTATGGGATGGCGCTAAGGTTTGTATGCTCTTTGAAGTGACAATTATCTTAGGTTTTCCTATCGCCCACCTTTGATGGCGCTGTGCCCAGCTCTGAGCCGACCCCGCTCAGCAGCTGCCAAGGCTTAGAGGGAACACTGGACACAACCTACATTTTAATATTCCTAATCATAGGCTTCGTGTGCTATATCCACTACCTGAAGACATACTCCCTACTTACAAGCTTTTCCAGCCTCACCGCACATTTGCATCGAATGCCCATTGTTTTCGTGCTGTAGGACATATTTCCAGATCTAAAAAAACTTGGCTGCTGAAGCATGTCGTAAGTTTGCAGGGCTCATCCATGGACTTCGAGTCTATGCTTGTTCAAGTGGTAAATCCTGGCCTCAATCCTAAATCTGTGTGTCACGTACCAACACTTACACTATGTAGAGAGGTTCTTCTTAGTCTTTTTATGGCTGAAACTCAACTTCTACTTGAGATATAAGTTCATTAATATATTTCTTTACCAAGACTTAATTTCTATATATATTTATCAAAATGTCATTTTTTACATTCAAAGGTAGAGAAACTATATGCAGATGGTTTTATTTTATTCATCTATTATAATTAAACTTTTGCAAGAAAAGCAAATGGTCCATCTCGGGAGCCATTGTAAATAAGACATCACCATGACTCATTCTTGGCTAATTACAATTAAGATATTCCCTGCATCATTTCCTGGGAATTTGTATGGTTATTCAACTTGGATCTTCTCCCAAAACAAGTTTAATATGGCATTAACCTCACTGCTGACAGAAGGATTTGAAACGTCCCGTTATCTGATGGGACCGTGCATACATTTCCATGTCCTGGCAATGGGACTCATAAAGCAACACTTTCCACTATCTATAAACCACCCTCTAAAAAGTTCATGCAAACGCAATGTATCAAGCCCCCGGACCGATAGTCACAAAGACCTTCTTGATGCTGTGGTTTCAGAAAATATACATTTGTATCTATGACTATATGACAATGTGGCTAGGTCAGGCTGTGTTTATCTAGAATAGTTTTTACTATTCTAGAATGTAATACGCCATTATCATGATAAATGTGTCTTTGCATACCCAGATACTGCGTCCCTTGAGCCATGTTCATATATCCCAGAGGCGGAAAATTACAAGAAACCCATGAAAGATATTCAATGTATATTTCCACCTTCCACTAAATTCAAAAGTATATTTATTCTATTCACTTTTATAGCGCTGACATATTCTGCATCACTTGATGTCCCCAATAGGACTCACAATCTAAGGTCCCTATCAGTATGTCTTTGGAGTGTGAGAGGAAACCAGAGTACCCGGAGAAAACTCATGCAAACACGGAGAGAACCTACAAGCTCCATTCAGATGTTGTCCTTGGACAGATTTGAACTTAGGACCCCAGCGCTGCTAGGCACCAGTGCTAACCACTGAGCTGCCATAGGTGACATCATTTATTTTTATTTTTTTTACACGTTGCCGTTTGTGGGCGTATTTTAGATTTATTTTAGTGTGTGTGATATACTCAAATAAAAATTAAAAAAGCTCTCTGTGAACATAACCTTGTATTTAGCTTTGTTGCTTGAAATTAAATCACTGCATACCAGTTTACTTAAAGGGTTTCCTTGGATTAGGATGATATTTAAACAGAATCTGTCAGCAGATCTGTACCTATGACACTGGCTGACCTGTTACATGTGCGCTTGGCAGCTGAAGGCATCTGTGTTGGTCCCATGTTCATATGTCCTCATTGCTGAGAAAATGTTTTAATATATGCAAATGACCCTCTAGGACCAATGGCAATGTTGCCATTACACCTAGAGGCTCTGCTCTCTCTGCAACTGCCGCCCCCTCTACACTTTAATTGACAAGGCCAGGCAGTGAAAACATCATCACGCCTGGCCCTGTCAATCAAAGTGCAGAGGGCACGGCAGTTACAGAGAGAGCAGAGGCTCCAGATGCAACGGCAATACTCCCCGTTGCTCCTGCGTGAGATTTCAAAGATAGAGAAGCTGACGTAGCATGCTGCGGTATTTTCTCCGTCCAAAAAACCTAAAAGGGACTGAACTGATGCATATTGAACGGATTGCTCTCCATTCAGAATGCATTAGGATAAAACTGATCAGTTTTTTTCCGGTATTTAGCCCCTAGGACGGAACTCAATACCGGAAAACAAAAACACAAGTGTGAAAGTACCTTACAGTCTAACATTGACCTGATACCATAAGCTGCTCATATTCCCAATACTGATAACATTCCTTTATCCGACAGAGTAAAGATATTAATGTTCATTTGCTCTGCGACCATAACCTTCTAATAATCTGTAAATGTATGATGTAACCTGATTTTTACAATAATATAGAAATGATATGATACTGCAGCTGTGATGAGGTCTTGGTATACATGATATGACATGGTGATGTCAGTATGCTGGCAGGGTCTGTAGAGGTGAGACTTCATCTCCATGGGAGTGTTTTAGGATTCTTTATGACAGCCTCTCTATAGTCACTCCATTATGTAAGGATAATTGAGCAGGACTGGATTACTATTTTTCTCAAAGGCAATGGGGGAATTTATCATGAGGGTAATATTTGAAGTCAATTTTGCTTGACTGAGTTGGTGTACTTTGCACCAAATGCATCACTGTATTTTTCGCTTTATCAGACGCACCTGATAATAAGACACACCCTAGGTTTTAGGGCGAGTTCACACGAATGTGTGTGATCTGTGGCCGTATTGCGGGCCGCAATACACGGCCACAGTTCCGTGTGCATTCCACATCACGGATGCGGACCCATTCACTTCAATGGGTCCGCAAATCCGGAATTGCGGAACGGCCGCATGGAACGGGACCCTCGGAAGCACTACGGAGTGCTTCCGTGGGGTTTCGTCTCGTACTTCCGTTCCGCAAAAAGATAGAACATGTCCTATCTTTTTGCAGAACGGGCAGATCGCGGACCCATTAAAGTGAATGGGTCCGCGATCCGATGCGGCTGATCTACGGCCAGCGATCGTGCATTGTGGCCCGCAATTTTCGGGCCGCAGCACAGGCACGGGTCACACACGTTCGTGTGAATGAGCCCTTATAAAGAGGTAAATAAGAAAAAAATATTTATCATCAGATCTCATATCAGATCCTCGGATCAGACCCCCATATCTGATCCTCAGATCAGACCCCCAAATCAGGACCTCACATCAGGCCCCCATATCAGGAACTCAGTTCAGACCCCCATATCAGGACCTCACATCTGACCCCCCATCAGACATCAGATCAGACTCCCATCAGACCTCAATGCTAGACCCCTATTAGACCTCAGATCAGACTTCTATGCTAGACCCCCATCAGACCTTAGGTCAGACTTCCATGCCAGACTGGTTTTTGAAGGTTTATTCTGACTTTTCAAGAGTATAGATGTCGGGTCGTGTTGTTCTGTTCTTGCTTAAACATAATTGTTTTCATGATTGCTCAACGGTTTTTCCTACAATTGGCAGGAGTTTCCATGGGGGCGACATTTTTCGCCCTCCATGGCAAACATTTATATGGCATGGTGGGAGTGCCATTAATTGTTTTCTGTGCATAATCCTTGGAGTGGCTCACTGAGATGGTACGGCCGTTATATCGACGACCTGCTGTTCATATGGTCGGGGCGATTCGGCGGCCGTACCCTCTTTTGGGAGATTTCTCAATAACAATCAATGACATTTAAAATTCACCATTTTACATGGCACTCCCACCATTACTTTTCTTGATCTTTCCTTGGAGGGTGATTATGTTGCACAACAGGTTTATTCCAGCACGTTCCGCAAGGATACGGCTGGTAATACTACTCTCATGGCTACATCTTGCCATCTTCCACACGTGGTCCACAATATTCCAAAAGGGGAATTTATTCGGGCCAAGTAAAATTGTTCCAGAGAGGACACGGAACGCAGATATCCCCCTTGGACATTAGAGCTTGCAAAAGCTAGTGCGTCTAATAAATCCAGAGACAAACAGTTTTTTCCAGAGACAACACGACCCGACCAAAAAACACGCCAGAACAGGAAGCATAATACAGTTGCGCAAAATGTCCCTTTGTTCATCACTAACTACAGTATTGAATTTTCGCAAATATGTGCCATAGTCAGAAAGCATTTATCTGTTTTAAATTGTGACGAGCAGTGGTCTGACATCAGCTCTGCGGGTGTCAGATGCATTGCTCGCCATGCGCCTAGTATAGCACCAAAAATTTGTCCCAGCATAACACCTTTAACAATAATCAATATGTTAATTGCAACACTAACCATGTGGTTTACTGTATCACCTGTTCCATATGCAGCCTTCAATATGTCGGCTGTACGACAAACAGCCTTAAAGTAAGAATCTGCAAACATCTTTCGGATATTCCGCATACAAAAGTAAGAAACGTTTCAGCGACCAGTCTACACTTCGCGGTTTCTCATCAGGGCGATACCGCAGGTTTACAGGTTCAAGCTCTGGAAAGAGTCAATCCTCCTACCAGAGGTGGGGACTATAAGCGAAAACTCCTTAATAGGGAATCCTATTTGATATTTCGCATGGGCTCTCGTGTCCCAGCAGGTTTAAATCGCAAACATGATTTGATCCTGCATTACTGATTTATTTTCACATTATATTTTTAGAGTCAATGTATTTTTTGTTTCATCCAACTTTTTATTTTTACCTTGATTTTCATCTTCACCTGGCACGTTAACAGGAGGCGGGACCTAGCATGTTCATTCACCTGTGATCGTCAGAAATCGGGCTATTTAGGATTGCAGCCATTGAGCACCAAACTTGTCATGAATAAGGATCTGTATTAGAGTATCCGAAACGCGTAGACCTGTCTGCTATGTTGGATTTTTAACAATTCTGTGTGTCATTGGATTAAAGAACTTTTTTGGAAGCTGGACCCCCTTCTTAATTTTCCACCAGACCCCTATCAGACCTCCATGTCAGAATCCTACCAGATCAAAATAATTTTTAAAATATACATTATTTATTGATTTTCTAATGTTACAACTAAAAGAGGCCTCCTGATATGCTATTCACTACAGCTTTTACAGAATCTACACCTCCACACCTCACAGCACCTGCCTGTGCCCTCCACTGAAAGCTGTGGCAGAGAACATCAGTGCAGGATACCCTCTGCACAGCACATCGCTGCTCCTGCCTGTCCTCAATGCGTTCCACTGAAATTTCTGCAGAGAACATAGGTGCAGGGTATCCTGCACTGATGTTCTATGGTAGAGCTTTCAGCGGAGGGCACAGGTAGGTGCTGTGAGGTGTGTTGTGCAGAGGGTATCCTGCACTGATGTTCTATGGCAGAGCTTTCAGTGGAGGGCACAGGCAGGTGCTGTGAGGTGTATTGTGCATAGGGTATCCTGCACTGATGTTCTCTGGCAGAGCATCCAGTGGAGGGCACAGGCAGGTGCTGTGAGGTGTGTTGTGCATAGGGTATCCTGCACTGATGTTCTCTGGCAGAGCATCCAGTGGAGGGCACAGGCAGGTGCTGTGAGGTGTGTTGTGCAGAGGGTATCCTGCACTGATGTTCTATTGCAGAGCTTTCAGTGGAGGGCACAGGCAGGTGCTGTGAGGTGTATTGTGCATAGGGTATCCTGCACTGATGTTCTCTGGTAGAGCATTCAGTGGATGGCACAGGCAGGTGCTGTGAGGTGTGTTGTGCAGAGGGTATCCTGCACTGATGTTCTATTGCAGAGCTTTCAGCGGAGGGCACAGGTAGGTGCTGTGAGGTGTATTGTGCATAGGGTATCCTGCACTGATGTTCTCTTGCAGAGCATCCAGTGGAGGGCACAGGCAGGTGCTGTGAGGTGTGTTGTGCATAGGGTATCCTGCACTGATGTTCTATTGCAGAGCTTTCAGTGGAGGGCACAGGCAGGTGCTGTGAGGTGTATTGTGCATAGGGTATCCTGCACTGATGTTCTCTGGTAGAGCATTCAGTGGATGGCACAGGCAGGTGCTGTGAGGTGTGTTGTGCAGAGGGTATCCTGCATTGATGTTCTATTGCAGAGCTTTCAGTGGAGGGCACAGGCAGGTGCTGTGAGGTGTATTGTGCATAGGGTATCCTGCACTGATGTTCTCTGGCAGAGCATCCAGTGGAGGGCACAGGCAGGTGCTGTGAGGTGTGTTGTGCATAGGGTATCCTGCTGTCACGGATGGTGTTGCAGAAAACTAGAAGACACAAATGAAGATCCGACTGACTTGATCCAAAACTAAGGAACAAAAGGGTAAGCCCTGTAACAGCCCTAGCTCTCTCCCTTACTGCTCAGCCTATGCAAAAATCTCTATGGTAGATAATTGCATACCCTCGTTCCTCGACTGTATGACACCTGAACATCCTATAATAGTAAGGGGACACGACCACAAACTCCCTACACTTAATACGGAGGGAGTCAGGGTCACCTAGGATCAAGCCCACAGTAAAACAGAAATAAAGGAACAGACTTATCTTGTGGATGCAGCAGTAGCAGCTTCTAGCATCAGCCCAATCCAGGAAGTTGTATAAACCGCAAAGTGAGATAGTATGGGAGGAGATATATAAGGATGCAATCACTGCTAATAGATGATAGCTGGGAGAGGGAGGAGAGATGTCAAAGCGAAAGCAAAACAAGAGAAGATCATGCAGGAGGTACTGAAGAACGTCTATCAGAACTTCTCAGAGATCTGCTGGTGACACCTGCACTGATGTTCTATGGCAGAGCTTTCAGCGGAGGGCACAGGCAGGTGCTGTGAGGTGTGTTGTGCAGAGGGTATCTTGCACTGATGTTCTATGGTAGAGATTTCAGTGGAGGGCACAGGCAGGTGCTGTGAGGTGTGTTGTGCATAGGGTATCCTGCAATGATGTTCTATGGTAGAGCTTTCAGTGGAGGGCACAGGCAGGTGCTGTGAGGTGTGTTGTGTAGCGGGTATCCTGTATTGATATTCTATGGCAGAGCTTTCAGTGGAGGGCACAGGCAGGTGCTGTGAGGTGTGTTGTGCAGAGGGTATCCTGTACTGATGTTCTATGGCAGAGCTTTCAGAGGAGGGCACAGGCAGGTGCTGTGAGGTGTGTTGTGCAGAGGGTATCCTGCACTGATGTTCTATGGCTGAGCTTTCAGTGGAGGGCACAGGCAGGTGCTTTGAGGTGTGTTTTGCATAGGGTATCCTGCAATGATGTTCTCTGGCTGAGCTTTCAGCGGAGGGCAGAGGCAGGAGCAGCGAGGTGTACTCCTGTCAGGACAGCTCTCGCCAGTATATGTTATGCAAATCAACAGCCATGTATGAGGTTGAGGTGTACGGATTCTGTACACGCCGTAGTGAACAGCACTTCAGGAGACCCGAACTTCGTGGGCCGCTTTTGGTAGTAAATTATTTTTAGGGTATTTCTAACACTTTGAAAACAAATTTAGTTGAATGTTTATGTACGCTTTAATATCCAAAATCCTTATTGCTCAGGGCTGAACAGAGTGAGCCCACCAAAACTGTTATCTTTTGGTATTAGCTTTTTTTTAAACATAATAATACCTTGATAGCATGTTGTAGTATGATGTTCATTGTTAATCATTTTGCTGGGCATAGCACGACTATATTTGTAAGGGGGTTCAGGAGGGATTTCTATCAGCAGCCAAAGGAACTGTTTTGCTGGTACAATAGTGATTGAACGCATTTTCCACTACTTATATACTGATTATTTATCCCTCGGATAACTCCTATGATCAGCTGTTCCGGGCAGCCTGGGGCCAGAAACTATAAAAGGTTTTGTTTCTGGATGTCGGATCCCCACCAATCTGATATTGATGATCTACTGTATCATGAGGATGTCTACAATATCTAAGCCTTGCAAAAACACCTTTATTGGTGATAATGGTGACTTGTGGACATGACAATGGACTTAGCAATCTGACCGGGGTCAAAATTCAGGATTTAGAACCAAGCTTTAATGCCCTTTGACATGGGCCAATTATCAGGAAAACCCAAACACTTGTTCAATGGGTGAAAGCATTGTTGATGTGGCATCCATAATTATTGTTTGGGCAGTAATTTATCCTTTGTAAACAGGGACCTGCTGCCCAGAAACAAAGAATCTATGGAGTGATGAACATGTGTATGTCCCCATATAGTGGAGTTAATTGCTGACTTTACCCCTTTACGCCTGATGACGTACATGCACATCATCGGTCCGGTCTTTAAACATGGCGCCCGATTGCGTGTGCAGCAGGCGCCATAGCCGTGGGGTTTCTGCTATTTTAAGGCTGATCGCATACATTTTACCCTTTAGATGCCGTGGTCAAATGTGACCATGGCATCTGATCAATCCGGAAGCGGAAGTCGCGCGCTTCCGGTCCAGTAAGGCTACTTTCACACTAGCGTTCTGCTGTCCGCTCGTGAGCTCCATTTGAAGGAGCTCACGAGCGGAGCAGAACGCTTCCGTCCAGCCCTGTGCAGTCTGAATGGATGCGGATCCGCTCAGACTGCATCAGTCTGGCGGCGTTCAGCCTCCGCTCCGCTCGCCTCCGCACGGCCAGGCGGACAGCTGAACGCTGCTTGCAGCGTTCAGCTGTCCGCCTGGCCGTGCGGAGGCGTGCGGATCCGTCCAGACTTACAATGTAAGTCAATGGGAACGGATCCGCTTGAAGATGACACCATATGGCTCAATCTTCAAGCGGATCCGTCCCCCATTGACTTTACATTGAAAGTCTGAACGGATCCGCTCAGGCTACTTTCGCACTAAGAAATTTTTCTAAGTTATTAATGCAGACGGATCCGTACTGAACGGAGCCTCCATCTGCATTAATATGATCGGATCTGTTCAGAACGGATCCGATCAAACGCAAGTGTGAAAGTAGCCTAACAGCGTTCCCAGGCTGAGTACGGGGAACCTGTTACTTTGCTGAAATAGAATGAAGCCTCAAGCAGGCTTCGGTGCCTATTTCAGGAATATATCAATACAGGCCACTAGGTGGCAGCATTGTATTGTTATATTCCAAATTAAATGTTTAATGATGTTTTTTTAGCCATCAGTGAACACAATGGGCAATCTAATGATTGCCAGTTATTGTCACCCAAGGTGACTTAAAAAAAAAGTAAAAACTTTAAAAAGTTTTTACAAATATAAAAAAAATCTAAAATATAAAAGTTCAAATCACCCCCCTTTCCTTAAAATAAAATTACTTAACCAATAAAAAAAAAACACATCATGGGCATCGCCGCGTGTGAAAATGCCCATACTATTAAAATATAACAATATTAAGGCCATACGGCAAATGGCGTAATGGGAAAAAAAAAAAAGCCAATTTGACATTTTGTGTCACTTCCCAACTTTTTTTTTTTATAAAAAGTGATCAAAAAGTCACACACACTTCAAATTGGTATCACTGAAAAGAACAGACCGCCCAGCAAAAAATGAGCCCTCACACAGCCCCATACACATAACTACAAAAAGTTATAGTGGTCAGAATATGATTATAAAATGTCTTTTTTTTCCCTCAAAGGTTTTAACTTTTTTTTCAGTATTAAAAGAAAAATTATACAAGTGTGGTATTGTTGGTCAATTTTACTGCCTAGTGTACAGTGTAATAAAAAATAAAAACCTTTATCAGAATTGTGTTTTTTCCCAATTCCACCCCATTTGGAATTGGGAAACTTGTCCCTCAAAAAATAAGCCCTCATAAGGCTATGTGAACGGAAAAATTAAAAAGAGCACTATGGGAAGGCGGTGAGTGAAAAATGAAAATGCTAAATGAAAAATGCAAACACTGAGCTGCAAAAAATATGGATGACGTCCGTGTGCATTCCGTATTTTGCGGAACGGAACAGCTGGCCCCTAATAAAGCAGTACTATCTGTCATGGTCTTACCTTCTCACTGTTCTCCTTCGTTTGACATGTGCTGGCGGCCATCTTGGTTTCTGGGTTTCTTGTAGCCTCCCACCCTGCGGCTTCTCCTTCCCACTGGGAGGAGCTGGATGCCTAGCTCATATATATAGGAGGTCTGTGGCTTCAGTTCCTTGCTTGGTCCTCCTGTGTTCACATGCTTCTAAGACTGCTGCTGCTTCTGGTTCCTGATCCTGGCCTCGTCTGACTACCCCGTTGGTTCCTGATCCTGGCTTCGTCTGACTACCCTGCTGGTTCCTGATCCAGGCTTCGTCTGACTACCCTTCTGGTTCCTGACCTCTGTCTACGCAAGACCCTGCTTCGGTTTAGCCATCCGTTTGGACTTTTGCTTACAGCTTGATTTTCAATAAAGCCTTCTTATTTCCACTTATCTCTTGTTGTACGTCTGGTTCATGGTTCCTTGACACTATCTTAGTTCATAATGCGAACAATAATAGGACTTGTTCTATTTTTTTGTAGAACATAAATACGGACATACGGAAACGGAATGCACACAGAGTAACTTCCATTTTTATGGCGGACCCATTGAAGTGAAGTGGTTCCGAATACGGTCCGCAAAAAAACCCGGAACAGACACGGAAAGAAAATACGTTCATGTGCATGAGCCCTTACTGTGAACATCCGGTTTGTTCACTGTAATTATCTGTGCATAGTCTCATGTAAAGAGGACTTTAGACAACAGGAATTGAATTTAATTGAAACTTGTAAATGCTTATCATGTAATGGGCTGGCATTGATTTCCTTCCAAAAAGAGCATTTGCTGCCATGTGCCTGGTACTTTATAATTACATTGCTCAATGCCTTTTTTGTAACTGATGCTACCAGTAGCTCTTCTATGTGAGTTATTTTGGCAGTAGATGGCTTCATAGAAACATAGAAACATAGAATGTGTCGGCAGATAAGAACCATTTGGCCCATCTAGTCTGCCCAATATACTAAGTACTATGGATAGCCCCTGGCCCTGGCTTCCACTACTATCTGTAAACCATGGTGGTAGGAAAGGGTCCATTTTTATCAAGATGATCCTGATGATATGATACTCCTTAAGGCTCTACGGAGATGCCTAAAGTTTCCTCCAAGCACAAAAAATTGCAAAGAACTTTATGACGATTGCATAAGATCTCTAGCAACTGTTTTCCACAGGGAAACAATGAGGTTTAATCACAGTAGTAAGCAATACTGCATCTTGCAAGTGAAGCAGGTGAAGCAGTGTTGGCATGGAGCCCTAGACATATATTAAGACCCCAATTCCAAAAAAGTTGGGACGCTGTATTATATGTAAATAAATGTAAATAAAAAACAGAATGCAATGTTTTACAAATCTCATAGACCCATATTTTATTAACAATTGATCATAGAACACATTTTCATGAAAAAAATAACTAATTAAAAAAAAAGATGGGAGCAACGCATCTCAAAGAAGTTGGGGCAGGGGCAACAAAAAGCTGGAAAAGTGGTACCAATAAAAAAAAAAAAAACAGCTGGAGGAGAAATTTGCAACTAAGTCAAATGAATGGGTATAAAAAGAGCATTTTAGAGAGGCAGAGTCTCTCAGAAGAAAAGATGGGCAGAGGTTCACCAATCTTCAAAATACTGTGTCTACAAATTTTGGAACAACTTCAGGACCCTCAGGCGGCACTACATTAAAAACTCAGTTAAACTTCCAGAAATCATTGTTTGTAAACACAGTTCACAATGAAACCCAGAAATGCAAGTTAAAGCTGTATCATACAGAGAAGCCATATGTCAACAATGATCCAGAAACTCTGATGTCTTCTCTGGGCCAAAGCAAAATAGAAAACTGTTCTGTGGTCAGATGAATTAAAATTTTAAATTCTTTTTGGAAACCACAGACGCCATGTCCTGTGGACATAATAAGTGGGAGACCTTCCTGCTTGTTAACAGTGTACAGTTCAAAAGTTTGCATCTCTGATGGTATAGGGTTGCATTAGTGCCTATGGCATGGACAGCTTACTCATCTGGAAAGGCACTGTCAATGCTGAACAGTATATACAGGTTTTAGAAGAACATATTATGCTCCCATCCAGACAACATATCTTTCACCGAAGGCCTTGCATATTTCAGCAAGACAGTGCTAAATCACGTACTGCATCAGTCATAACACAGAAGAAGAGTCCAGGTGCTGAACTGACCTGCCTGCTGTCCAGACCAACAGAAAACATTTGTCGCATCATAAAACCAAAAAAATTCCAAAAGAAGACCCAAGATATTTGAGCAGCTAGAATTCTATAGACATGAATTGGACAAGATTCCTCTCCCAAAACTCCAGCAATTGGTCTCCTCACTTCCCAGAAGTTTACAGATGTTGACATGGCCCTGTCCCAACTTTTTTGTGTGAGATGTGTTGCTGCCATCAAGTTTTAAATAAGTAATTTTTTTAATGCAATGGTAAAATGTCTCACTTTAAACATCTGATTTGTGTTCTGTGATCTATTGTGAATAAAATAAGGGTCTATGAGATTTGCAAATCATTGCATTCTGTTTTAATTTACATTTTACACAGCGTACCAACATTTTTGGAACTGGGGTCGTATATTATGAACACGTATTTTATGTTTTCTAAATCTCCAAGGGGTGGGGGCATGATAGTCAACCGGTAGTACTTTTAGAATTTCTGTAAAACAATTACGAAACCAAGGGATCAAACATCAACCATCACAAACTAAGGACTGAACAGGATTCTAGTGTACTCATAAATTCTTTCTTATACCCAGCAGTTAATGGATTACAGTATGTTAATCAATAAATACTAAAACCTGGCAAATCATAGTTCCACCATAGTTACAAGTATATGTGTGATGTGTAGATTGAGAATTTTGTATATATCCCAAAAATGTAACAATGGATATAGGCTAATAGCATCATATAGCTTACCTCCATTGAAACATAGGGTGTGTCCTGCACTTGAAGTGAAATTTGTTCCCCATCGATTGTCACTTTTCTTGAGTATAATGCACCTGCAGAGCATGAAAACAAATTTTTATGAATTGAGCTTCAATTTTGTACATTGAAATTCAAAAAGAAAATCCCATGTTGCTATGTTTTATATGTTGGTGTCTTAAATGTATTCCCGGAGATATCTGGTGCAGGTCTTAGAGCACATGACAGTAACTGGAAATAACTGGAAGTCATTTCTGGTACCATAAGGCTGGGACCACATAGCGATTTTGGCCACAACACCCATCGAACGACCAAAGATCGCTATGTAGCAGTGCAGCCATTGAACTGAATGGGATTGTAGCGTGACTCGAAAGTTGCACGACTGTGACCCTAGAATCACAAATATTAAATCCAACACTGATTTTTTGCAATTCAGGGGTTGCTTTTGTGTCAACTTGCGAGTCGCACTGCGATCTATTTGGTCGTGCGACTTGTGTCATGACCAAGGTCAGTGCTTAGCCCCAGTGTAAGATATGGAATGTATGGGCATACCTTCTTGCACCTTTCTGTCACCTATTGCAACACTGCACAGACTATAAATAATGCTGTGGATTGTGATGGTATGTCCATTTGGGGTGTAAATGGAGTTGGAGAAATCCACTGTGGATTAAGCTGCAGATTCATTTTATGCAGATTTGTTGCAGATTTTGCAGGAATGGTTAATTTCATGTGAAATCCACGGTAAAAACCCGCAGCATAAGTTCATATGCCGCAGATTTAAAATTCATATGGCCGGTCAATTAACACTGTAGATTGGCTGCCTGTAAATCCTCCACAACATTTTAGTCCCATGTCGATGTACCTAATGAAGCATTCACAACCTGGTTTCTAGTCCATTTCAGGTTGTGGAATCAATTCTGTTGCTCTCCAGTTATTATTACAGAGTAGAATAATGTCAAGACAGGCTGAAAAGGTTATTATCCGAGAGGTCGCGCTCAGTAACTGCCGTTAGGAAATCTCAGAGGAAATATAAGAAAGCTAGATTTATAGGAAGGGTAATGGCCAGTGGTTTAAATGAATGACCTCCAAGGAGATGCCTAAATAGGATGATGAATAACACAATTGTCCTGGAAGTTTAAAAACACCCATACACACTACAACAAAGGAATGGAGGAAACCTAAACGTTCTGCTCTAGGAGAAGACACAATTAGTGTAGGTAAAGGACAGGCTAGTCCTCAGATAAAATGGATTGTGCCAGAAGAGACAACCAGGAATCCACAGGCTACTATGCAAGACGTGGTCATTTACTAAGCACATGCTGGGCAATTGATCCTACTCTCCGCCCTCTGTTCAAACTTACCAGTGTTTGCTTCATAGTCTCCAATAAATCTCTTTGTAAGAAATCTTACGACCAGAGCTAGGACAAAGAAAGAAATCCCTTGATTAGTGCATGTTTTGTAGTGTCGCAGGATACATATTTATTCAGTCTTAAATTACTGCCCTGCTGCACTTTTCTCACCCTATGAATTGTGGTTTCACGTGAACATAGGCAAACTTTCCTTCTCAATAATTATTTTAGAGGGTGGTGAGGCGATGACAGGCTAGCTTTTTAGACCAATCTACACTTTTTGTTCATGCTAATTGATTGATCGTTTGACATCTCTTAATTTGTGAACTGCTCAGAATAGAAGTTTTGAAAGAACAATGTCCCAGTGCAAATCTGTGAACTTTATTTGTTCTTCAAGGTCATATTAGAAGTTATAAATCATGCCTTTCTATGAATGTCTCTCCAGCCGATCATCATGCACTGTCAGATATATGCCCTTTATCCCAAATCAAAATCTAAGCTGCACACGTCCATTGATTTGTACTCCCCCATGAGATTTCTTATAAGATACAATACCTAAATCCTACCACACTAGTGTTATACCCAGAATTCCCTTACGTCCCAACAGCAGCACAACTGGGGTATTACAGACTCTGTGGACAATCAGGACAGGTGGAACTTTTATTAATGAAATCAAAATAAAGTTATAATTATATAATTAGGCCCCTATAAAGACCTCCCCAAACACACAGACCATGCAATTTTTACTAGAAAGAGTCCTCCTGCGGTTTCTCCCTACCTTTGTTCCTAAGGTACCTTCTTTCCGCAATTTAAACCAGGTCATTTCTTTACCTGTTTTTTATCCATCTCCAGTGTCAGAAGAAGAGCAGGTCTTACAGACCCTAGATGTTGCCAGTATGAGAAAACACCTAGAAAGAACTAAAGACTTTCGAAGATCCGAGAATTTTTTCATTCTTTTTGCCGGAAGGAACAAAGGTCTTAAAACTTCTAAACCGACTTTAAGCCGTTGGATCAAAGAAGCCATCAGAGAAGCTTTTGTCGCTCAGGGATTGGCGCCCCTTGCTTTTATCCACACTTAATCTACCCGAGCAGTAGCTGCATCTACGGCTGAGAGGAGCCCAATACCTTTGGAGCACATTTGTGCTGCTGCCTCATGGAATTCCCACTCTACATTTGTAAGCCATTATAGGCTTGACTTAAGGAGTTCAGAACACACCGCCTTTGGCACGTCTGTCTTGAATTCAATTCAGCTGGAAGACCCTCCCTCATAGGTTCTCTTCTTGCTAAGTCCCCAGTTAGGTTGCTGTTGGGACGTAAGGGAATTTCTAATGATAATTTGTTTTCCCTTAGTCCTAAAAGCAGCACACGTATATCCCTCCCTCAAATTTTTTGTGGGTTTATTACTTAACATTTCGCACGGTGTGTGTGTTTGGGGAGGTCTTTATAGGGGCCTAATTCGTTAATTTTCACTTTATTTTGATTTAATTAATAAAAGTTCCACCTGTCCTGATTGTCCACAGGGGCAGTTATACCCCAGTTGTGCTGCTGTTAGGACTAAGGGAAAACACATTTTCGTTAGAAATTAACGATTATTTTATTTGTGGTAAGTTGGGCTGCTTAAGTTGGTATACGCTAAAAAGCTCAAGAAAACTGAAAAAAGCTATACAAGCCAGGAACAATACATATGTGGTATGTAAAATCATGATACAGACATTAAACTATACATATTTGATGTCATTTAAAATAAAAGCAGAGCTGTCAACTCATAATAATCCAAAAACAGAATAATGAGGCGGCCTAATTTCACCTACTTTTGGAGTGCTGCCTAATTTTTCTATTTTTGATATAAGGTAATTTATAAGTATGATGACTGTACATTGTGCAACTTGTTGGGTACAGTTGCAGCAGTAATTTGCATGCAGTTTAGGCTACTTTCACATCCATCTTGTATCTGCACAGATGGATCCGCACCGATAATGCAAATGCTTTTATCCATTCATAACGGATCCATTTGCATTATTCATTCAAAAAAAGTCTTGACTTACATTGAAAGTCAATGGAGGACGGATCCGTTTTAAATTGCACCATATTGTGTCAATTTCGATCCGTCCCCATTGACTTACATTGTAAGTCAGGACGGATCCGTTTGGCTCTGCATCGTCAGGCCTCAAAAGCGGAACGGAGACCAAACGCAGCCAAATTGATGCATTCTAAACGGATCCTTATCCATTCAGAATGCATTGGGGCTGAACTGATCCGTTTTGGGCCGCTTGTGAGAGCCCTGAAACGGATCTCACAAGCGGACCCAGAAACGCCAGTGTGAAAGTAGCCTAAGGCTGAGTTCACACGAGCGTGTCCGGATTAGGTCCGGATGCGTCCCGGTGTATTGCGGCAAACCCACGCAAGTAGGTACGCAATTGCAGTCAGTTTTGACTGCGATTGCGTTCTGATGTTCACTTTGTATCGCGCGGGTGCAATGTGTTTTCCACGCGCGCGATAAAAAACCAAAGTTCAGGTGTTGTGTAGATGTTATTATTTTCCCTTATAACATGGTTATAAGGGAAAATAATAGCATTCTTAATACAGAATGCTTAGTAGGTGGTCAATTGAGGGTTAAAAAAAAAATTAACTCACCTTCTCCTCTTGATCGCGTAGCTGCCGGTCTCTTCTTACTTCTTTAATGATGAGCTGCCGGCTAAAGGACCTGTGGTGACCTCAGATCACATGGTCCAATCACATGGTCCATCACCGTTGTTGGCATCTATTCTTATGTTGTAATGTTCCTCTGTTATTGCTCCTTAAAGTTTATGAATAAATGGCCAACTTCGAGTGCCAGACTGTGCAGGACCCCCCCCCCCCCTTCTCCAGCTGGAAACCCTCAATTCATTTTTAAGCTTCTAGAAGGAATAATAGAGGAATGGCACCATATAATAAGATGCTCCACAGTTGTTGTTAAATGGGGAAGGCTAGTAATTACTAAACAGACCATGTCAGAAGAGGTGACTGGTGGCCTCCTACGTGATAGAAAACAGTTGGGCCATCTCAGAAACTAGTTCCCAAATTCCCTCGCCAAACTTACGCCCTGAGAAAGCGCACAGTGATCTAACTCCACAGAAATACTTTTTAGGGGACTTACTCGTGGGCTGTAATTTCTGCAGGATAAATGTGTTGCAAATTTTTCCACAATCAATTAAAAAAATTTATGACTAGTCTGTTGCAATATCCACCTGAGTTACATGCAGATTTCTCTTGGATTTTGCTGTGGATTTCACGCTATGAATTGAAAATGTAAAATCTGCGCAGATTTTTTTCCACAGCCTGCGGATGAGGTTTTATAAACTTCGCTGCTACTGTATCCATGTGAATTTTCTGCCAGCAGTGATGTCACAGTACAAGGATACTACAATACTGAAGTGTAGGACTGAAGTACCTTGGGCCCACCCTGTATATTGGACCTTAAGGGCCCTGTTTTATTACCGGTCCAATATTGTCAGAGCTTGGGCTCTGGTGGGCCAGTCCGACCCTGCACGTCACTGTATGTACTATCCCTGTAAGGTGCCTTCACTGCATTCATTAATAGGGTTTTCCGAGACTTAAATAGGAGTGGCGATGCCTTCTCAAACAGCTGATCGGCAGGGGTCCTGGGTGTCGAACCCCCACTCATAAGATACTGATGACCTATCTAGAGGATAGGTCATCAGTATTTAAATCTTGGAAAACCCTTTTAAACTTATTTTGTGACATCACTGTAATTATTATTTCTGTACAGTGCCTTCACTGTATTTATTACCCTTTACTATGACATCACTGTATTTATCTTTGTACTGTGACATCACTGTATTCATTACCTTGTACTATGACATCACTGTATTTATTATCTTCGTATTGTGACATCACTGTATTCATTACCTTGTACTATGACATCACTGTATTTATTATCTTCGTATTGTGACATCACTGTATTCATTACCTTGTACTATGACATCACTGTATTTATTATCTTCGTACTGTGACATCACTGTATTTATCTTTGTACTGTGACATCACTGTATTCATTACCTTGTACTATGACATCACAGTATTTATCTTTGTACTATGACATCACTGTATTTATTATCTTCGTACTGTGACATCACTGTATTTATTATCTTCGTACTGTGACATCACTGTATTCATTACCTTGTACTATGACATCACTGTATTTATTATCTTCGTACTATGACATCACTGTATTTATTATCTTCGTACTGTGACATCACTGTATGGATCATCCCTGTACTGGCACAATTATGTCATGGTACAGGCATAATAAATAAGTGAAATCTATAAACAGAAGTAAGTCTACTTTCACACTCGCGTTTTGACTTTCCGTTTGTGAGATCAGTCATGGGCTCTCACAAGCGGTCCAAAATGGATCAGTTTGCATTCTGAATGGAAAAGGATCCAGTCAGAATGTATCAGTTCAGTCTCCATTCAGCTTGCAGCGTTTTGGTGTCCGTCTGATGAAACTGAGCCAAACGGATCCGTCCCCATTGACTTGCAATGTGTGCCAGGACGGATCCGTTTTCTATGACACAATCTGGCACAATAGAAAACGGATCCGTCCTCTATTGACTTTCAATGGTGTTCAAGATGGATCCGTCTTGGCTATGTTAAAGATAATACAAACGGATCCGTTCTGAACGGATGCAGACGGGTGTATTACCTGAACGGATCCGTCCACAACGGATTCACACAAAACGCGAGTGTGAAAGTAGCCTAATAGTCACGGTGATGTCACAGTGCAGGATGATGTACACAGTGATGTCATAACATGATTTTAAACTGTGAAGTTATGGGAAGGAATTATTGTAGACTGTGATGTCACAATATTGTACTAATGTGCACAGTGATGCCAAAGAACAGGGGGAATTGCACAGAATAAAAGTAATAGACAGCAATGTCATAGCTAATGGCTAAGGACTACAGTGATGTCACCGCGCAGGGATAATAGACACCGCATTCTAACCCAAATATAATGTACACTTTAAAGTCAAAGTTCAGAGAAAAAAAGATGGTGTTCCCTGAGTCCCCTCAGATACTACTGCATCTAAACCTCCCACAGTTACAAATAATGGCCTCATTGTATTATGCATTGATTGTCTAGGCACCGAAACCAACTATAGTCACCCTTCATTGTAAAGCTGCCATAAAATGATATAACCGTGACTGCAGGTCCTCCAGGTGAGACAAAAGACACTATTACATCTGTGTTTTTAGCTAGTTTTTAAAAATGACAAATCCTTAAATGTATTGGTAACTACCAGAATGTTTGACCCTATGGGCGAGATATCTCACTGCATGCCAGTATCATGGGAAAAGCTGCAGGCCTCCATCGGAGGTGGATGTTGGTACTTTTCCCAGCATATATGTCAATGGGAGGCCATGGTTGTGATGCGAGACTAAGCCATGGGCTAAATGATGGCTATCTTTTATTTTGAGACTGTTACGTGGCAGACATGCCACTAGGAATTCACTGTACGTGCTTCTCACAGCGTCTTAATCAAGAAGATGTATAGAAGTTACAACTTGATGCAACTTTGCTGTGACCTCACTTGACGGTCTTCAACACAAAGGAATAAGGACTGAGGTGGCAGCTGTAACTTCTCCTTGTCAATTTTACTTTGTAATATGTGAAACGAGCAAAGAAAAAAAACGTCATGTAAGTTGCGCAAGGTCTGTTAGTATACTAGTACTGTCACTGTGGCAATCTCAGCTTGAGATTTTACATTTTTGTCTATATTTGCTCACCTAGTTCCATGCAACTTACTGCGATGTCAGGCATCGCGCACATTTCAGTTTCGTATGGAAAATCTCTCCATGTTCCATCAGTGTCCGTTTTTTTCCCTCCGTGTGTCATCCGTATTCCACAGACACTGCTCAACTGAAAATTGATTTCCAGAGCATCTCCTACCAATGGTCCACAAAACGCTGACAGAACATGGATGCCACCCTTGTTGTGTCAGTGGTATTTCATGGACCCATAGACTTCAATGGACATTTTTGGTTCGCATCATGGACCAAATGATGTGATGTGTGAACAAACACATTAAAATCAGTGGGTACATGTGCTGTGGAAAATGCAGATAGCACACGTCGCTTAAAAATGTGAACGAGGCCTAAAGTGATTGGTATATCATGCAGATGGCCACGATCAGTAAGATGAGCCCTCCATGAATATGCATTTCTTGATTCTGCTTTGACACATATATAATCTCCATATAACTGTCTACAATGCTCAGAATGTACAAAAGAATCCCTTTCTGTGAAACCTGCAGGCACATTGGGCTACCAGGTCGTTGATCTTAAATGTTGAGTTTCAACCATAATCCTCTATGCTAAACTGTACTAGTACTGGACACAGAAATGCTAAAGAAAGGTCACCTTATGGACACTAATACGAGCAATATCGAAAAAACCACAGCCACAGAATATACAACGTTATCTGACTATATAGCTTGCAAAAGGTGCATGTGGAGGAAAATGAGGATAATGAGAGCTGTAGTGCATCAGCATCTTCTTGGTGATATCATGCATATTACTACTACTTGAATAAACAATTTACATACGCTTTGAGCTGATCAGTCCTTACTCTAGACTCAGTTACAGTCTTACCTGTTTTTCCCACACCACTGCCACCCAGAACCACAATCTTGATGTTCCTGTTAGCATCACAGTCCAAGAGAGGGTATTCAGGGATAGGAACTAGTAGATAGTTATGGGAATACTGGGACATAGTCTACGGGGACGAGTACGGAAAAAGTCCAATGGGAATGATGAGGTGTTAATATTAGGTTCCGCAGCTTCTGGAATCTCATATCATTGTTTGAATGTAGGTCAGGCTGCTGAGACCTCCATAGCCAAGACAGAACTGTCCCCACACTGAGGGACTCGCTCAAAGGCAGAGGGGAACTTTTCTTTCCCAGCCTGAGTGAAAACTGATTCCTACATTCAGCCTCCAATCAGAAGTTCTACATTGACATTCCATGGGGAGGGGACATGGGAAATAGTGATTTTAACTGTATCTCCTCCTTAGATCCTTCTTCTGAAGATAACCTTCTGCACAAACACAGTACATTACATTTCCAGAGGAGACTGGATATAACACTAAGGATCTTGAAACACAACTTATCAACTTTTTACTAAGAAATCCATATTCTGCTTTTTAGTATCTGCGTGCTGCAGCTTATTATCCAACTAGTTGTAAGTAACTGACATATAATCATATCCTTTGCTGAAATGGGAAGACTTTACTATCCAGGGAACTTACAAATAACTAATGCAATCAGATACACAGTACATCACTTGTATGGTCAATGGTGCAAAAATGTCTTTATTGTCCACAGAAGGTGGAATTTACTGAGTCTGAAAGACTGGCATGCAGCATTTGATATTCTGTATAGAAACAGTTAAGAAAAACTGCTGGTTCTTCAGTTTGAGAAAGAGTTCAGACTTCATTGATTTAATCCTTATTCTTGTGAGACACCCTGCTAGAGGGAGACAGAGAACAATGAGTCCTGGAGCCTGTGAGTCAGTTATAAAACACGCAGCCTTTCATACACCGATACAAAATGTGGCGTTAGAGGCTCCTCAACATCCCGCTTGTAGCAAACGTTCTCAGACTGCTGTCAGAGCCATGAATTCTGCAGACATCTTTTACTGCTATGTATAATATTATCTCACAATCTATTTCTCACAGAATTCATTTTACTTTTTTAAAGGCAGACATATTTTTAGGCCTCCTGCACATGACTGTAGTTTTGGTCTGTGTCCAATCAGCATTTTTTGTGGAGCGCAAGTGGACCCGTTCATTTCTGAGATGACCAGCTTAAATAAAATAATACTTTTGCGTTGCTCGCGATGCCCTGACAGAGCAGGCAGGTTATCGCACGCCATTCATCTTAAGATATCTCAAGCCAAAAGGAAAATGTAGGGCTCACAGATGTGGGGCGCACACTGTTCTTCACTATTTGCGCAAATGTGTCCTTGAGTGTTGGACCACGACTGTAGGGATCATAAATGGCTAAAGGGGCTTTTCACCATTTAAATATTTATGGCCTGTCCTCCAGAAAGATCATCAATAACAGATTGGTGGCGGTGCAACATCCTGCACCCCCACCGCTTAGCTGTTTGTGGCAGCTGCTGTAAACATAACAAAAACGGAAGCAGAAGGCTCCATCCACCGCGTAGTGACCATGCCGCTGCAGCTAAACTGGGACCTGAGCTTCAGTACGCCGTCCACCACACAGAGGATAGAGCGTTCTTTTCATATTTTACTACTAGGGTAGGTCAACAGTATCTAAAAGGTCAATAAATCTTAGTATAGGACGGCGCTGTTCCAAAACTCCAGAAGTTATCTCTTGTTTGATGAAGGCCAAAAACCGCATTCAGATATAGGCAAGCATCGATGGTCCACAAGACTTCTTTTGTATTTAAATCAATCCTTCTGTGGAAGCCAAATTTGCACAAATAGTGAAGAACAGTGTGTGCCCCTGATGAAGCGAATGCGAAACCTAGTTCGGGCAGAGACATGA
Organism: Bufo gargarizans; assembly: GCF_014858855.1. NCBI lineage: Eukaryota > Metazoa > Chordata > Amphibia > Anura > Bufonidae > Bufo > Bufo gargarizans. The sequence goes on from NC_058088.1 coordinate 106,812,191, forward strand.
GGACGGATATAACTATATGATATGCCTGAAACTTTGTTACGTTTGTGACTATAATAAATTATTAGCTTATTTTACTCTTATTGGTGGTTCTTCACTATTTGCACAAATTTGGTCTCCACAGAAGGATTGATTTGAATACAAAAGAAGTCCTGTCAACCATCGATGCTTGCCTATATCTGAATGCGGTTTTTGGCCTTCACCAAATGAGGGATAACTTCTGGAGTTTTGGAGCAGTGCGGTCCTATACTAAGATTTATTGACTGACTGTTTGAATTAACCCACTTCACTTTGGGACCTGCAGCGCCGTTAACAGGCAATGTAATTGAGAAGTCTGTTTCTGTGACAATATCTAAAAGGTGGAAAACCCCTTTAACATAAGCCTCCTCCATAATATCTGGAATAAGTGTCTTCACAGTTCCCAAGATCCTACTGTACATTAACAAATATTCTAATATTAGAACACTAAACCTGCTCTGTTGCTTCAAGCTATACAACCTCTCCTGAATATTTACTAGTCTAGTAAACTGATATTTTCTTGGCAGCCTGACAAGTTATTACAAAATCATGTAACCTTTAAAAAATTAGTTTGAAGTGGAAGTGAGAAAGTGCATCAGCAGATATGAGGGCCGCTGCAGCGATCATTTACATGCAGCAATCTCCTCCGCTGTATGGGGACGACACACTGACACTTGTCCCCATAGAAAATCACTGTTACACATTACAAGCTGCTGCACAGACATGATGAACGAGCCTGTGCACTGGGTGATCCACGGCATCTTTTAGGCTGAGTTCACACGGGCGAGATTTCCGCGCGGGTGCAATGCGGTAGGTGAACGTATTGCACCTGCACTGAATCCGGCTCCATTCATTTCATTGGGGCTGTGTACATGAGCATTTTTTTTCACGCATCACTTCTGCAATTCTTTAAAATCGCAGCATTCTCTATATTCTGCGTTTGTAACGCAGGACAGGCCCCATAGAAGTGAATGGGGCTGCGTGAAAAACGCATTGTATCCGCAAGCAAGTGCGGGTGCGATGCGTTTTTCACTGATGATTGCTAAGAGATGTTGTTTGTAAACCTTCCGTTTTTTATCACGCGCATGAAAAACGCATCAAAACACATTGCACCCGCGCGGAAAAAACTGAACAACTAAACGCAATCGCAGACAAAACTGACTGAACTTGCTTGCAAAATATTGAGAGTTTCACTGAACGCACTCTGAACGCATCCTGAGCCAATCTGTCACGCCCGTGTGAACCCAGCCTTACAGAGGCCAGTTATTGGTAACAAGCCGGTATGCAAATGCTCATCTCTGATAATTGCAATGACTATGGCCCCTTTCACACAGGCAAGTATTCCGCGCGGATTCGATGCGTGAGTTGAACGCATTGCACCCGCACTGAATACCGACCCATTCATTTCTATGGGGCTGTTCACATGAGCTTATGCGTTGCGTGAAAATCGCAGCATGCTCTATATTGTGCGATTTTCACGTAACGCAGGCCCCATAGAAATGAATGGGGTTGCGTGAAAATCGCAAGCATCCGCAAGCAAGTGCGGATGCAGCGTGATTTTCACGCACGGTTGCTAGGAGACGATCGGGATGGAGACCCGATCATTATTATTTTCCCTTATAACATGGTTATAAGGGAAAATAATAGCATTCTGAATACAGAATGCATAGTACGATAGCGCTGGAGGGGTTAAAAAAATAATAATTATTATTTAACTCACCTTAATCCACTTGTTTGCGTAGCCCGGCATCTCCTTCTGTCTCCTTTGCTGAACAGGACCTGGGGTGAGCATTAATTACATGAACAGGACCTGTGATGACGTCACTCCGGTCATCACATGTTCCATCACCATGGTAAAAGATCATGTGATGGAACATGTGATGACCGGAGTGACGTCATCACAGGTCCTGTTCATGTAATTAATGCTCACCCCAGGTCCTGTTCAGCAAAGGAGACAGAAGGACATGCCGAGCTACGCGAACAAGCGGACTAAGGTGAGTTTAAAAATATATTTTTTTTAACCCCTCCAGCGCTATTTGACTATGCATTCTGTATTCATAATGCTATTATTTTCCCTTATAACCATGTTATAAGGGAAAATAATACAATCTACAGAACACCGATCCAAAGCCCGAACTTCTGTGAAGAAGTTCGGGTTTGGGTACCAAACATGCGCAATTTTTTTCACGCGAGTGCAAAACGCATTACAATGTTTTGCACTCGCGCAGAAAAATCGCGGGTGTTCCCGTAACGCACCTGCACATTTTCCCGCAACGCCCGTCTGAAGTCCATGACAGCACCAGGAGAGAGGATCCGCCTCCCAGGACAGGAAACCCACAGGTATAACTTAAAAGGAGCCTCTCCCTCATTCAGTAGTTTTCAGAGATGAGAGACCACCTTTGATTCATTCATTCCATTTGGGCCAATCCAACCTTCCTTTCTTCCTCGGTTAGTGTTGAATTTTCTCCCCTCCCCCCCCCCCCCTTTTTTTTTGCACACCTTGTGAAAATAGAACTCAGACCCATCACCAATATTTTGGAAACAGAAAAAAGGAAGGCAATAGGGGAGGAATTAGAAGGGTGCTGTCATGGACTTCGGAAAATCAAATTACCGGTAAGTAATTATCATTTATCCCTATGTCCTATGACAGCACTAGGAGATATCCCAGAGAGTGAAAAATTAGGGGGGGACCACAGCCTGAAGGACTTTACGCCCGAAAGAAAGATCAGACACCGCTGGGAGATTTAATCTGTAGTGCCTGTAGAACGTTGAAGCAGAAGAACAAGTTGCTGCTTTGCATATGTCTTGTATGGAGGCATCTGCTTTTTCTGCTCATGAGGTAGAGACTGCTTTGGTAGAATGGGCCGACCATCCGGAAGTAACAGGTTTCTGAAAAGAAAGATAAGCTAGAGAAATAGCCTGTTTAATCCATCTAGCTTACTATCTGATTTTCCTTTGTTCTGACTGGAAAACACAACAAATTAGGAAGACGACTTTCTCTCAGTCTTTCGTAGCATCCATATATTCTAAAACACATTTCCTAACATCCAGACAGTGAAACTCTGCCTCCCTCTGGTTTTTGAGGTCTGCACAGAAAGAAGGGAGAATCACCTCCTGGGCTTTATGGAAGTCCGATACTACTTTAGGGAGAAATGCTGGATCGGGTCTAAGACAAATTCTATCTTCCTGAATGATAGTGTATGGAGGACTTATGGAGAGGGATTGAAGCTCGCCTATCATACATTTCAAAGTCAGCATTTTGATCGGCAAGATGTCTATAGGTTCGAAAAGGTGTTTAACCATTGCCTGTAATACTAGACTGAGATCCCAAGGCGGAGTCCTAAGCATCCTAGAGGGGAGACGCCTGGATACTGAATTACATAACCTAATAATCCAAGTGTCACGGGGCGCCAAAGCCGCACTCGGTCTCCCATCAGCCGCAGACCTGCTGCTTAGCTTCGGGAGCGAGGATCTGTGTTTGGCCTCGTTCCCAGGGTGGCTTTGCTAGCTGGGAGGCTCCCTGCTCCTAGGTCTGCCTTAAGCGCCGAGCTGATCACTCAGTGCTCAACTTATTTGTCTGTCGGTCATGTGACGCTGGCCACGTTACATGACCCTCAGACCCCACTATAAATACAGGCAGCCTGCTGGCCACAGGTTGCCTATTAATTCTAGGCTCCTGGCTATTTGTTGGACTACTGATTACTCACCTGATCCTGTTCCCTGACAATCCTTTGCCTGCTCCTCCTGTACTACGCATCCCTCCTGGTATTGTGACCTCGGCTCCCACCTGACTACTCTTTGCGGACTCCTCTGGTACTTCTCTACTCTCTTGGTATTTGACCCCGGCTTCTCCTGACCATTCTTTGCTTAACCCTTTGTACTGCATAGCTCTCTTGGTTCTGACCCGGTCCGTTCACATTCCGTTATTTGTCTTGTCTGTCTGCCCCCCCCAAGTTCTGGCATATATTTTGGTGGTTACCGGTTTTCTACTTAGCAAAATGGTAGAAACAACAGACTTGGATAACCCTTTGTCTAACAAGTGCCACTCAAAATCCACGCCGTCAAATGGAGTTATTTCACTGGGGGATGAACAATTGGGCATTGCATTAGAAGATCCGGGATCTCCGGCAGGACCCAGGGATCGGCTATAGACATGATCCTTAGCCAGTAAAACCATGCTCGCTGGGGCAAAAAAGGAGCTATGAGTATTATCTTTGCCCTGACCTCTATGACCATCTTTAAAACCCTGAGGATAATCTGAAGAGGGGGAAACGCATATAATAGACCCTGGCTCCACGGCTTAAGCAAGGCGTCCACTGCGTTCGGAAAGTCTGCTGGAGATAGGGAGAAAAATTTCTCCACCTTCCTGTTTGCTCTGGTGGCAAACAAATCTATTAGTGGTAATCCCCAGAGTTTGACTATCCTGGAAAAAATTGATTGATTGAGGGACCATTCCCTCTGATCCAGAGACGATGGCTCAAATAATCCGCCTTCCAATTGTCCACCCCTCTGATGTAAAGGGCTGACAAGGACAAGGCTCTCCCTTCTATTAGGGAAAAATAATATCTTCACAGTCAGTCTTTGATTAGGGGAAGAACTCCCTGTAGGGACCGAAGGACGGCCATGAGTTCTTTCAGATTTGAAGAATTGTCCAATATTGGGCAATCCCATAAGTAAGGAGTAAGGTCTCCCCCACATGCGCCCCCCATCCTTGTGGTCTGGCATCCGTGTGTCACGGAAGGTGTACAGGAAACAAGACAATACAAAATGAATATATGACTCACTGGATCCAAAACTAAGGAACAAAAAGGGAGACCCCTGCATAAGACCTGGCACTCTCCCTGACTGCTCAGCCTATGCGAACATCCCAATGGTAGATGATCGCATATCCTCGTACCTCGACTGTATAACACCTGAATACCCTACAATAGTGAGGGGACACGACCACCGGCTCCCTACACTAGACACGGAGGGAGTCAGGGTCACCTGGGATCCAGCAAACAGAAAATCACAAATTAATGTACAACACTTATCTTGTAGAAGACTGGGAAATAGGATCAGCATGCACACACACTCCAGGAAGTTGTATAAACCGCACACTAATGCATTATGGGGAGGAATTTAAAGGGATGCAATCAGTCCAACTACATGACAGCTGAGAGAGGCTAACGAGATGAGGAACTGAAAACCAAAACAAAGAAAGCTCAAGGAGGAGGTTCTGAAAGGCATCTGTCAGAGCTTCTCAGATGTCTGGTTGTGACACCGTGGCTATCACAAGGGGGTTAACTATTCTCCAAGGAACGCCTTGGACCAGATTGTCCAGAGAAAGCCACCACTCTAGGGCCTGACATGTCTGAGCGGAGATTAAAACTTTGTTCTCCAGGTCTCTTGCCTCGCCTGACCAAGGCCCTAAGATCTCCCAATGAAGAGCTCTGCAATGTACCTGGGACCACTGCATAAACGGGATACAGGCGGTCAGGGTTCCCAACACTGACATCACTTTCCTTATAGAAAGTCGAGGGTTGTCTATCAGGGAGTGAACCACTGACCTTACTGTCTGGATTTTTTCTGGAGTTAAAAAGGATCTCTGAACCACTGAGTTCAGCATTATTCCCAGGAACCGCTGCTTCCTTTCTGGAATAGCCTCGATTTCTCATTGTTTAGGATACAACCCAAGGACGACATGATCTGTGTCACCTGATGAGCATGATATAAACATTCTTGACTTGGGCTACAATCAGGAAGTCGTCCAGATATTGTACGAACAGGATGTTCTTTTCCCTTACATGGGCTGCCATCTCTGAGACCAGTTTTGTAAATATTATCAGGGCCATTGACATCCCAAGGGGCAATACCAGGAATTGAAAATGCCTAAATCGCCCCTGAAATCTCAGTGTCAATCGGAGGTATTTCTGGTGTTCTGGAAAAATAGGAAGATGGTAATAGGCATCCTTGATGTCCAATACTGCCATAAAACAGTCCTTTATTGTCTCCATCTTGAACCGTCTGTATTGTAGATATCTGTTTAGAGACTTTAGGTTTATAATCGTTCTGTAGTCTCCACTTGGTTTTTTGACTAAAAAGAGAGTGGAATAGTATCCCGTACCTTCTTCTCTTTCTGGACATGGAATAAGTGCTCCCTTCTGAAGAAGACTTAAAACCTCTTTTTCTAAGGAGGCCTGAACTGAGCGTCCTACTTGGGTTACTCTGAACTTTTCTGTAGGGGAATATTTTAAATCTATTCTGAATCCCTCTTTTAATGATCGAAGGATCCAGGTGCTGTTTGTTATTTTTGTCCAGGCTGGGAGGAGATTTTTTAATCATTGTGGATTATCTTTTCTGGCAGTATCAGAGGGCTGATTCCTGATAAAAACAATAATAATAGCTCTGGATCTGGAAAATTTCCACTTATCGTTCTTTCTCCCTGGCCTTTTTTCCCTATCCTTAAACCGCCTGCCCCTTTGAAAAGAGAAATTCTGTCTACAAAAGGAAGGAGGAATGGAAGATGGAAAACCATTCTTTCTATCTCCTGCTTTCTCTAGGATATTGTCTAGGGTTGAGCCAAAAAGGTATTTACCCTCACATGGGATGCTACAAAGGCGACTTTTAGAGGCTACATCACCCGACCAATTTTTCAGCCATAATGCTCGATGAGCAAAATTAGCCATAGATGAGGCCCCAGCAGTCTAACAGCATCAGCCGATGCATCAGCCCAAAAACCTGCTGCTCTGGGGGTTTTATCCCTTATCTGAGCCTCCAGTTGTATAATCCACAAAACTTTTGCTCTCGCCGTACAAGTAGAAGCGATATTAGGTTTAAATGACGCTCCAATGGACTCCCAAGTTCTTCTTAAAAAACCTATCCGCCTTCCTATCCATCGCGTCCTTGAGTTGACCGAGATAATCAAAAGGCAGTGAGGATCTACGTGAGACTTTAGCTATGGGGGCATCGATTTTAGGGGCTTTATCCCATAAAAAACAATCACCTTCTTCTAAGGGATATTTTCTCTTAACCGAGCCTGGGATGAAACTGCGTTTATCCGGATGTTTCCATTCCCTGTTGATCATGGCCTCGATATTTTTCTGGATAAAAAAATGCTCTTTTCTTTTTTGTTTGTAGCCCCTCAAACATGATGTCCTGTACAGATCAGACTTCTTTAGCATCTTCAAAATTCATGGTTGCTCTAACAGCTTTAACAAGCTGATCTACATCTTGAATGGGAAAAAACGGTCTACCGCCACCTTCGTCATCAGAGGATGAAGAATCTGTATCTACTTCCCCGCTTTCTGGGAATTCCTCAGAACTGGAAACTTCAGAATCCCGCAAAGTTAAAGCGGACTTTTCTCTAGAACCTCTCTGCCTATGGTGACGGTGTTCTTTTCTAGATTGCAAGGTACTATTGACTTCTTCCCTAATCATTTTCTTCATGCATCTAACCATACCCGGGGATTCTTAAGCAATGGTATTTTCAATGCATGCTCCACATAGCGGTTTAGTATAAGCGGAATCTAGTTTTGTTTTACAGAGGCCACATTTTTTATGACGCGTTTTAGCGGCCGCTTTTTTAGGTTTATCCTAGGAAGAAAACAAAAACATAAGGCCAGGATAAAATAATAATCCCCAAAAAAGTCCATTACATTGAAGATAGACCCATACCCTCATTCATACCACAGGTGCAGGGTTAACTGGGTCTCTTGGGCTCTCCCCAGAGCTCTCCATACTGGGATACCTCTTGTGGCCATGGATCTGGAAGAACCCTGCAAAGATCCTAAGGCAGGCTTGAACTAGGCTGAAGAATTCTCTGAATCCAGCATGGGACGCCAGTATCACCTGATTAGCGCTTCCTCTTATGTATCAGGCGCCTTTGAGCTCGTCACTACCGCTCTGCTGCTTTGAAAAAAGCGCTCATTCAAGCTCCGCCCCCTCTTACTTGCCTGCTCTGTGGGGGCCAGCTGCCAAACGCCATGAGGCGAAGCAGGGATCGCTCTCCGTGCCTGCTGCCCTCCAGTGAGTACCGCCGTATCCGTACAGAGACCGACGACAGTATGCGTCTTCAAGGTGTGCGTAGCGGGGAACTCACTCGGCGCACACCTCTGCCCAGCCAGCCTTAATCCAAGGAGAAACTGCTCCCCATGTAAAAATAAAAAACCTGAATGAGGGAGAGGCTCCTTTTAATTTATACCTGAGGGTTTCCTGTCCTGGGATGCGGATCCTCTCTCCTGGTGCTGTCATAGGACGTAGGGATAAATATGGCTGCTTTCTTCCAAAAAAAGCACCACCTCTGTCTATCATTTATGTCTGGTATTGCAGCTCTGCTCCATTGGAGTCAATGGGTTAGATCTGTAATACTGCCCACAACCTGTGGACAGGGATGGTGCTGTTTTTGCAAGAAGAGATTATCCACTGTTTTTAAATTGATGACCTATCCTTAGGGAAGGCCATCAATATTAAATCAAAGAGGGTCTCTGCACCCCCGCTGATGCTTGGATGAGCTCTGGAGCTTCTTCTTTGTTTACACTGGTTCATACTGCACAGTCTGGTTTTCTGATGCAGTTTGTGAAGCAAAAACCAGGTGTGAATCATAAGTATCAGGGTATAGCCGCATGCCAGTCGTGTTTTCATACCCTAAATGACAGATACTACCTCACCTCTTTTTTTAATCCTGGTTTTGTCTTCAAAAATCTGACTGTGTAAACCTACCCTACGAATCTTCATAATCCAGAGGGCAACACTGGGGTTGAAAAGCGTTCTGATTAGATGAGAAACTGCTCTTCTTTTTACCGCTTTTGGGTGCTGCCACACAAAAGTGTTAAAATGTGCAAATTTTTTCAGTTTTTCACTGCTCTCACCACTTTTCTAAAAACTGGGTGAAGCCAGAAATCTAGATTTTCAATTCTTGTGTATGCACCTCAGGAAATGCACAGGAATTATTAAGAGGCTTTTGACAACATTGTATTTTCTAATTAATACTGGCATAAGAAGTGCCAGTCCTAATACATTCCCCCCCATAGACTAGACATTCTAAGTAGAGTTGAGCGGACACCTGGATGTTCGGGTTCGAGAAGTTCGGCCGAACCTCCTGGAAATGTTCGGGTTCGGGATCCGAACCCGATCCGAACTTCGTCCCGAACCCCATTGAAGTCAATTGGGACCCGAACTTTTCTTCACTAAAAAGGCTGTAAAACAGCCCAGGAAAGAGCTAGAAGGCTGCAAAAGGCAGCAACATATAGGTAAATCCCCTGCAAACAAATGTGGATAGGGAAATGAATAAAAATTAACCAATATCAATTGGAGAGAGGTCCCATAGCAGAGAATCTGGCTTCACGTCACCCACCACTGTAACAGTCCATTGTCAGATATTTAGGCCCAGGCACCCAGGCAGAGGAGAGAGGTCCCGTAACAGAGAATCTGGCTTCATGTCAGCAGAGAATCAGTCTGCATGTCATAGAAGAGAATCAGGCTTCACGTCAGCCACCACTGTAACAGTCCATTGTCATATATTTAGGCCCAGCACCCAGGCAGAGGAGAGAGGTCCCGTAACAGAGAATCTGGCTTCATGTCAGCAGAGAATCAGTCTGCATGTCATAGAAGAGAATCAGGCTTCACGTCAGCCACCACTGCAACAGTCCATTGGCATATATTTAGGCCCAGGCACCCAGGCAGAGGAGAGAGGTCGCGTAACAGAGAATCTGGCTTCATGTCAGCAGAGAATCAGTCTGCATGTCATAGAAGAGAATTAGGCTTCACGTCAGCCACCACTGCAACAGTCCATTGTCATATATTTAAGCCCAGGCACCCAGGCAGAGGAGAGAGGTCCCGTAACAGAGAATCTGGCTTCATGTCAGCAGAGAATCAGTCTGCATGTCATAACAGAGAATCAGGCTTCACGTCAGCCACCACTGCAACAGTCCATTGTCATATATTTAGGCCCAGGCACCCAGGCAGAGGAGAGAGGTCCCGTAACAGAGAATCTGGCTTCATGTCAGCAGAGAATCAGTCTGCATGTCATAGAAGAGAATCAGGCTTCACGTCAGCCACCACTGCAACAGTCCATTGTCATATATTTAGGCCCAGGCACCCAGGCAGAGGAGAGAGGTCCCGTAACAGAGAATCTGGCTTCATGTCAGCAGAGAATCAGTCTGCATGTCATAGAAGAGAATCAGGCTTCACGTCAGCCACCACTGCAACAGTCCATTGTCATATATTTAGGCCCAGGCATCCAGGCAGAGGAGAGAGGTCCCGTAACAGAGAATCTGGCTTCATGTCAGCAGAGAATCAGTCTGCATGTCATAGCAGAGAATCGGGCTTCACGTCAGCCACCACTGTAACAGTCCATTGTCATATATTTAGGCCCAGGCACCCAGGCAGAGGAGAGAGGTCCCGTAACAGAGAATCTGGCTTCATGTCAGCAGAGAATCAGTCTGCATGTCATAGCAGAGAATCAGGCTTGACGTCACCCAACATTGGAACAGTCCATTGTCATATATTTAGGCCCAGGCAGAGGAGAGAGGTCCCATAACAGAGAATCTGGCTTCATGTCAGCAGAGAATCAGTCTGCATGTCATAGAAGAGAATCAGGCTTCACGTCAGCCACCACTGCAACAGTCCCTTGTCATATATTTAGGCACAGGCACCCAGGCAGAGGAGAGAGGTCCCGTAACAGAGAATCTGGCTTCATGTCAGCAGAGAATCAGTCTGCATGACATAGAAGAGAATCAGGCTTCACGTCAGCCACCACTGCAACAGTCCATTGTCATATATTTAGGCCCAGGCACCCAGGCAGAGGAGAGAGGTCCCGTAACAGAGAATCTGGCTTCATGTCAGCAGAGAATCAGTCTGCATGTCATAGAAGAGAATCAGGCTTCACGTCAGCCACCACTGCAACAGTCCCTTGTCATATATTTAGGCCCAGGCACCCAGGCAGAGGAGAGAGGTCCCGTAACAGAGAATCTGGCTTCATGTCAGCAGAGAATCAGTCTGCATGACATAGAAGAGAATCAGGCTTCACGTCAGCCACCACTGCAACAGTCCATTGTCATATATTTAGGCCCAGGCATCCAGGCAGAGGAGAGAGGTCCCGTAACAGAGAATCTGGCTTCATGTCAGCAGAGAATCAGTCTGCATGTCATAGAAGAGAATCAGGCTTCACGTCAGCCACGACTGCAACAGTCCATTGTCATATATTTAGGCCCAGGCACAGGAGAGAGGTCCCGTAACAGAGAATCTGGCTTCATGTCAGCAGAGAATCAGTCTGCATGTCATAGCAGAGAATCAGGCTTCACGTCACCCAACATTGGAACAGTCCATTGTCATATATTTAGGCCCAGGCAGAGGAGAGAGGTCCCATAACAGAGAATCTGGCTTCATGTCAGCAGAGAATCAGTCTGCATGTCATAGCAGAGAATCAGGCTTCACGTCACCAAACATTGGAACAGTCCATTGTCATATATTTAGGCCCAGGCACCCAGGCAGAGGAGAGAGGTCCCGTAACAGAGAATCTGGCTTCATGTCAGCAGAGAATCAGTCTGCATGTCATAGAAGAGAATCAGGCTTCACGTCAGCCACCACTGCAACAGTCCATTGTCATATATTTAGGCCCAGGCACCCAGGCAGAGGAGAGAGGTCCCGTAACAGAGAATCTGGCTTCATGTCAGCAGAGAATCAGTCTGCATGTCATAGCAGAGAATCAGGCTTCACGTCACCCAACATTGGAACAGTCCATTGGCATATATTTAGGCCCCGGCACCCAGACAGAGGAGAGGTTCATTCAACTTTGGGTAGCCTCGCAATTTAATGGTAAAATGAAAATAAAATAGGATTGAATGAGGAAGTGCCCTGGAGTACAATAATATATGGTTAAGGGGAGGTAGTTAATGTCTAATCTGCACAAGGGATGGACAGGTCCTGTGGGATCCATGCCTGGTTCATTTTTATGAACATCAGCTTGTCCACATTGGCTGTAGACAGCCGGCTGCGTTTGTCTGTAATGACGCCCCCTGCCGTGCTGAATACACGTTCAGACAAAACACTGGCCGCCGGGCAGGCCAGCACCTCCAAGGCATAAAAGGCTAGCTCTGGCCACGAGGACAATTTAGAGACCCAGAAGTTGAATGGGGCCGAACCATCAGTCAGTACGTGGAGGGGTGTGCACACGTACTGTTCCACCATGTTAGTGAAATGTTGCCTCCTGCTAACACGTTGCGTATCAGGTGGTGGTGCAGTTAGCTGTGGCGTGTTGACAAAACTTTTCCACATCTCTGCCATGCTAACCCTGCCCTCAGAGGAGCTGGCCGTGACACAGCTGCCTTGGCGACCTCTTGCTCCTCCTCTGCCTTGGCCTTGGGCTTCCACTTGTTCCCCTGTGACATTTGGGAATGCTCTCAGCAGCGCGTCTACCAACGTGCGCTTGTACTCGCGCATCTTCCTATCACACTCCAGTGCAGAAAGTAAGGTGGGCACATTGTCTTTGTACCGTGGATCCAGCAGGGTGGCAACCCAGTAGTCCGCACACGTTAAAATGTGGGCAACTCTGCTGTCGTTGCGCAGGCACTGCAGCATGTAGTCGCTCATGTGTGCCAGGCTGCCCAGAGGTAAGGACAAGCTGTCCTCTGTGGGAGGCGTATCGTCATCGTCCTGCCTTTCCCCCCAGCCACGCACCAGTGATGGGCCCGAGCTGCGTTGGGTGCCACCCCGCTGTGACCATGCTTCATCCTCATCCTTCTCCTCCTCGTCCTCCAGTAGTGGGCCCTGGCTGGCCACATTTGTACCTGGCCTCTGCTGTTGCAAAAAACCTCCCTCTGAGTCACTTCGAAGAGACTGGCCTGAAAGTGCTAAAAATGACCCCTCTTTCTCCTCCTCCTCCTCCTGGGCCACCTCCTCTTCCATCATCGCCCTAAGTGTTTTCTCAAGGAGACATAGAAGTGGTATTGTAACGCTGATAACGGCGTCATCGCCACTGGCCATGTTGGTGGAGTACTCGAAACAGCGCAACAGGGCACACAGGTCTCGCATGGAGGCCCAGTCATTGGTGGTGAAGTGGTGCTGTTCCGTAGTGCGACTGACCCGTGCGTGCTGCAGCTGAAACTCCACTATGGCCTGCTGCTGCTCGCACAGTCTGTCCAGCATGTGCAAGGTGGAGTTCCACCTGGTGGGCACGTCGCATATGAGGTGGTGAGCGGGAAGGCCGAAGTTACGCTGTAGCGCAGACAGGCGAGCAGCGGAAGGATGTGAACGCCGGAAGCGCGAACAGACGGCCCGCACTTTATGCAGCAGCTCTGACATGTCGGGGTAGTTGTGAATGAACTTCTGCACCACCAAATTCAGCACATGCGCCAAGCAAGGGATGTGCGTCAAACCGGCTAGTCCCAGAGCTGCAACGAGATTTCGCCCATTATTGCACACCACCAGGCCGGGCTTGAGGCTCACCGGCAGCAACCACTCGTCGGTCTGTTGTTCTATACCCCGCCACAACTCCTGTGCGGTGTGGGGCCTGCCCCCCAAACATATGAGTTTCAGAATGGCCTGCTGATGTTTACCCCGGGCTGTGCTGAAGTTGGTGGTGAAGGTGTGTGGCTCACTGGATGAGCAGGTGGAAGAAGAGGAGGAGGAAGCTGAGTAGGAGGAGGTGGCAACAGGAGGCAAAGAATGTTGCCCTGCGATCCTTGGCGGCGGAAGGACGTGCGCCAAACAGCTCTCCGCCTGGGGCCCAGCTGCCACTACATTTACCCAGTGTGCAGTTAGGGAGATATAGTGTCCCTGGCCGTGCTTACTGGTCCATGTATCTGTGGTTAGGTGGACCTTGCCACAGATGGCGTTGCGCAGTGCACACTTGATTTTATCGGATACTTGGTTGTGCAGGGAAGGCACGGCTCTCTTGGAGAAGTAGTGCCGGCTAGGAACAACATACTGTGGGACAGCAAGCAACATGAGCTGTTTGAAGCTGTCTGTGTCCACCAGACTAAATGACAGCATTTCATAGGCCAGTAGTTTAGAAATGCTGGCATTCAGGGCCAGGGATCGAGGGTGGCTAGGTGGGAATTTACGCTTTCTCTCAAATGTTTGTGAGATGGAGAACTGAACGCTGCCGTGTGAAATGGTTGAGATGCTTGGTGACGGAGGTGGTGGTGTTGGTGGTACATCCCGTTTGCTGGACGGCAGGTGCCAACGTTCCTCCAGAGGCGGAGGAAGAGGCCGAGGCGGCAGCAGCAGAAGAGGCCGAGGCGGCAGCAGCAGAAGAGGTAGCAGGGGGAGCCTGAGTGACTTCCTTGGTTTTAAGGTGTTTACTCCACTGCAGTTCATGCTTTGCATGCAGGTGCCTGGTCATGCAGGTTGTGCTAAGGTTCAGAACGTTAATGCCTCGCTTCAGGCTCTGATGGCACAGCGTGCAAACCACTCGGGTCTTGTCGTCAGCACATTGTTTGAAGAAGTGCCATGCCAGGGAACTCCTTGAAGCTGCCTTTGGGGTGCTCGGTCCCAGATGGCGGCGGTCAGTAGCAGGCGGAGTCTCTTGGCGGCTGCTTTTGCCCACTGCTCCCTCTTTTGCTATGCTGTTGGCTCGGTCTCACCACTGCCTCTTCCTCCGAACTGTGAAAGTCAGTGGCACGACCTTCATTCCATGTGGGGTCTAGGACCTCATTGTCCCCTGCATTGTCTTCCACCCAGTCTTGATCCCTGACCTCCTGTTCAGTCTGCACACTGCAGAAAGACGCAGCAGTTGGCACCTGTGTTTCGTCATCATCAGAGACATGCTGAGGTGGTATTGCCATGTCCTCATCATCAGGAAACATAAGTGGTTGTGCATCAGTGCATTCTATGTCTTCCACCGCTGGGGAAGGGCTGGGTGGATGCCCTTGGGAAACCCTGCCAGCGGAGTCTTCAAACAGCATAAGAGACTGCTGCATAACTTGAGGCTCAGACAGTTTCCCTGGTATGCATGGGGGTGATGTGACAGACTGATGGGCTTGGTTTTCAGGCGCCATCTGTTCGCTTTCTGCAGAAGACTGGGTGGGAGATAATGTGAACGTGCTGGATCCACTGTCGGCCACCCAATTGACTAATGCCTGTACCTGCTCAGGCCTTACCATCCTTAGAACGGCATTGGGCCCCACCAAATATCGCTGTAAATTATGGCGGCTACTGGGACCTGAGGTAGTTGGTACACTAGGACGTGTGGCTGTGGCAGAACGCCAGTGCAGCATGTGACCACCATGACCATGTCCGCGTCCGCATCCCTTACTAGATGTTTTCCTCATTGTTACCGTTCACCACAATAAGAAAAATATTATTTGGCCCAATGTATTGAATTCAAATTCAGGCCTTTTTTTACAGACACCTAACACTATCTGGCTATCTATTTAGGTACCGTATTACACTAATACAGGCACAGCAGTAACGACAGATTTAGCTGGATATAAATTTGAGGCCTATTATTTAGGCGCTGGGTGACAGGTATAGGTTTACTGACAGATTTAGACTTGGAAATGCACAGTAGCGTGTGTGTGAAGTTATTCAGAATGACCCTATGTGCACCTTGAATCTTATATACCCTTTTAGGGATAGATTTAAAATGGCTCTGATACAGCAGAAACCACTAAATTAGGAAATTGCTAAATTGGGAATTGTATTTCAACCCAGAACAAAAACTGTGCTTTGACGGACACTAAATAACTTGACCAGCCACAGCAGTAATGACAGATTTAGCTGGATATAAATTTGAGGCCTATTATTTAGGCGCTGGGTGACAGGTATACGTTTACTGACAGAATTAGACTGGGATATGGCCAAAAAAATAACCACACTATTGATGGTTAAATGCACTTGGTGTGACAGCTTGACCAACCACACTATTGAGGGTTAAATGCACTTGGTGACAGGCTCAGCTTGCCCCTGATGTAGTATATGGCCAAAAAATAACCAGACTATTGATGGTTAAATGCACTTGGTGTGACAGCTTGACCCTGATGTAGGATTTAGCCAAAAAACAACCACACCATTGAGGGTTAAATGCACTTGGTGACAGGCTCAGCTTGCCCCTGATGTAGTATATGGCCTATAAATAACCACACTATTGCTGGTTAAATGCACTTGGTGTGACAGCTTGACCCTGATGTAGGATTTAGCCAAAAAACAACCACACCATTGAGGGTTAAATGCACTTGGTGGCAGCTTGTGCTGGCGCACCACAAGACACAGAATGGCCGCCGATCACCCCAGAAAAAAGTGACTGAAAAACGCTCTGGGCAGCCTAAAAACAGTGAGCAATTCAACAGCAGCAGTTCAATCATCCACAGCTGCAGATCGATCTCTGAATGAAGTCCTTTGGAGGAGTTAATCTGCCTAATCTCGCCCTAACGTCGCAGCTGCAACCTCTCCCTATGCTGATCAGAGCAGAGTGACGGGCAGCGCTATGTGACTCCAGCTTAAATAGAGGCTGGGTCACATGCTGCACTGGCCAATCACAGCCATGCCAATAGTAGGCATGGCTGTGACGGCCTCTTGGGGCAAGTAGTATGACGCTTGTTGATTGGCTGCTTTGCAGCCTTTCAAAAAGCGCCAAGAAAGCGACGAACACCGAACCCGAACCCGGACTTTTACGAAAATGTCCGGGTTCGGGTCGGTGTCACGGACACCCCAAAATTCGGTGGTTCGCTCATCCCTAATTCTAAGCTTATAGAGCATTTAGAGGAGCCAAGCGAATAGGCAATTATCAGGAAGGGAATGTCACGTCCATCGGTAACATGGCCAACTGAATGGGAATGGGCTGGAATATGAAGCGCTGCTATTATATAATGTACGGCACTGGGCTTGGTAATAGATCAAAAGGGGTCTGCCACCCCCACTGATCTGATTACCTTTTCTGAAGATGGGTCATTAATAATGCACTCCCAGAAACCCCCTTTAAGATCCTATTGAGCCCCTCAAATTTAAATCATCACCACATCAGAACAAGCTATTCAAATGATTTGGGTATGAATAAATTCAACTCGATACAAAAGTGGTCAGATTAGCCTGAAACATCATCTATGTCACTCTGACATCCGCTAGGACTGTATCGAAAATCTTTCAAGCTCTTTTAACGCCAAGACAGCATTAGTAATAATAAAGTAAAAGTGACATATAGCCGTGGTAGTGAGAAACAGCCTGTAATAACACATTGCGCTGTCAGATTTGTTATTTTTGTTAACCCCTTAGTGACCAGCAAAACGCCTTTTTTACGGTGGTCACTAAGGGGCCTTGGCTGGGCCGCCGCCTTTTCACGGTGGCCCGGTCTAAGAGCTGCACAGGTCCCCTCTGCAGTGGAGAGCGGGGGCTCAGCTCTCAAGCCACGCTCCTGCTCTAACAGCCCTGACTGGCAGGAGCACCGATTCAGGCTGTTTAACCCCATACATGCCACAGGCAATGGCGTCCGGCTGTAAGCATGACAGAGGCTGCAGACTCCCTCTGTCTCCCATTGGCACCCCACAATGCGATTGCGGGGTGCCGATGTGTGTATAAGCTGACTGTAACCTGGTGTAAGCCCCAAGCATGCCTTGAGTGTTCCCCAGCAGACAGTGCCTCTCTGTTCAATGTCAGTATAGCACTGACATTTACATGCAATGCACTATAGTGCATTGTATTTTAGAAGCAATCAAAAGATTGCCTGTAATAGTCACACAAAGGGACTATAAAGTGGTTAATAAACATTAAATAAAAATTCCCAAAAATAAAATTTTCATTGAAAATATGCTTATCAATGAAAAAAATTGAAAAAATAAAATCTCCCCCACGTTTGGTATTGCTGCGTCTGTAATGACCCCCACTACACAAATATCATATAAATTATCGCCTACAGTGAACGCTGTTAAAAAAAAATTTGCAGAATTGCCAATTTATTCTTAGTCACCACCCAAAAAAATAAACAAGCGATCAAAAAGTGTTACTTACCCCAAAATGATATTAGTCAAAGCCACAGTTGTTCTGCAAAAATTATTCCCTCAGACAACTCCATAAAGACAGGAAAAAAATAAAAAAAATATATATATGGGTCTTGGGATGCAAAAAGATATTCTTCTTTATTAAAAGAAATGGGGTTTATTGCACAAAAGTAGTAAAACGTAAAAAAAACGGACCCAGAGAATAAAGATATTATGTTATTTATGCTGTAAAAACTCCCATCTGCTTTCACGAAAGAGTTAGTAAAAGTTAATCAGAAAGTTATGTGTTAAAGTTATAGCTCTTGGAACGCGATAATAAGAAAAGGAAGAAAAGCGCTTGGTTAGTAAAGCCCAAAACAGGCTGGTCAGGGGTTAAAATAAAGTTTTAAAAAATGTCCAAGAATCATCCCTTTTGGGGGAAGATGTCTGCTGGTGTTTAAACACACATGCTGGTATCGGAAGAAGCAATTCCTTGTTTTGAACAAGCGGTCCAAAAATTTTTCTTTTTTGAGGAGTAGCAACAGGTTTGGTGTTATGTTATAGAAAATACTTATATTATATATAAATATATTCTATCTTAACCGCCTCCTAAATATATGTGCCAGTAACAGTGTGCCTGAAGAAGTGATGGCTTTTTTTGCTTTACAAGGGTTGAGCAGAAGGCAGCAGTACAGTATGAAACCTGAGCGACAAAGCAGTAGATGTGGCTGTGTAGGGGTAGTAACAGCAGCAGTAGTAGTGGCAGCAGCGGCACAGTACGGAACCTGACTGACAAGCCAGGAGATGTGTGGCTGTGTAGGAGTAGTAGCAGTGACAATAGTAGCTGCAGCAGTACAGTATGGAAACTGCCAAACACGGCAGATCTTTAGCCGTGTAGGGGTAGTAGTATTGGCAGTAGTAAACGCAGCATAGTAAGGAATCTGATGGTCAAAGTAGAAGATGTGCAGCTGTGTAGGGGTAGTACTGGGATCAGCAATATCTATTCATTGGCATCAGCCATTTTAAGACATTAAATGTTTTTCGCACTTGTGAACAGCATTTTTGTCTGGTTCGGTGTGACAAAACCAGCTGCCTTGCCAAATACCCTCTCTGAATAGCCTCTGCAATATGTTTAACCACTTCCATATTGCCGCAAGACTACATATGTTGACAGTAGGGATTTTGAAGAGGATGCTCACTCCACAGCAGGGCTAGCTCTATAGCCCCCTGGTGCCTGTTGTTTCACACAGCAGACACCCGGGGATAATGTCTGCAAACAGCAATAACGCCGATTGCAGATGGTTAAACCCCTCATATGCCGTGGTCAAACGTGACCATGGCATCTGAGAGATGGAAAAACAGGAAGAGAGCGCACCTGGCGCTGGGTTGGCTCCCCTGTGCGGGGATCGGGGGGAGCCATTGGTTGAAATTGATAGCGTTGTAGTTCCTATGGAGCAATTTAATGACTGCACCCTATAGTTACATAGTGTGACTTAAAAAATGTGAAACAAAGATAAAAAATGTTTTAAGAAGAAACATATGAACAATATTAAAATTCAAATCACTCCCCTTTTCACAGAATAAAAAATATATAAAATAGACATAGGCATTGCCAAGTTCTAGAACGCCCGCAGTATTAAAATTTAAAAATATTTATCCCATGTGGTGACAGTGGCGGATCCAGAGCCTGGTCTCGGGAGGGGCACTTCCAGATTATTCTCTGTCCGCCGCCACAAAACAATGGTGCTTATAGAACAGACTCCACAGTGTAGAGGTATACTGTATATTGTGTACACAGTGTAGGCTATATGTGTATAACAAACATATTTCACATGAAAACTTACAATTATTTGGCTTGGGCCTTGGGGATCTCGGGCACCATTTCAACATTTGGCCGGGGGTTCGGCGGAGCTGATGTGTTTTATCCTAATGAGAAAGATTTCATAATAAGGATTTGGAGAAGGAGCAGAGGTATAGCAGAGCAGGGAGAGGCTGGTGCTGCTACTAAGGCCTCATACCATGGGGGAATAATAAAGCCCACCATAATGCCCCCCAGTAAAAATAATTCTCCTTATAATGTGACAGTGCAAAAAATACCACCTTGTAATGCCCCCAGTTGAGTTAATGTCCCCATAGTGCCCCCATAATGTGCCAGTATAAAATACCCCTATATAGTGCCCCCAGTAAATGCCTCCACAGTGCTCTTCTCCCCCCTTCCTCCTAGTGCCCCCAATACTGTACCAGCATAAAATGCCCCATAAAATACCCCTTCTTAGTGCCCCCCCGTAGATGACCCCATAGTACTTCTCTCCCCCCTTCCTCATAGTACCCATAATTAGAGTTGAGCGGACACCTGGATGTTTGGGTTCGAAAAGTTCGGCCGAACTTCCCGGAAATGTTCGGGTTCGGGATCCGAACCCGATCCGAACTTCGTCCCGAACCCGAACCCCATTGAAGTCAATGGGGACCCAAACTTTTCGGCACTAAAAAGGCTGTAAAACAGCCCAGGAAAGGGCTAGAGGGCTGCAAAAGGCAGCAACATGTAGATAAATCCCATGCAAACAAATGTGGATAGGGAAATGAATTAAAATAAAAATAAAATAAATAAAAATTAACCAATATCAATTGGAGAGAGGTCCCATAGCAGAGAATCTGGCTTCACGTCACCCACCACTGGAACAGTCCATTCTCAGATATTTAGGCCCCGGCACCCAGGCAGAGGAGAGAGGTCCCGTAACAGAGAATCTGGCTTCATGTCAGCAGAGAATCAGTCTGCATGTCATAGCAGAGAATCAGGTTTCAAGTCAGCCACCACTGCAACAGTCCATTGTCAGATATTTAGGCCCAGCACCCAGGCAGAGGAGAGAGGTCCCGTAACAGAGGATCTGGCTTCATGTCAGCAGAGAATTAGTCTGCATGTCATAGCAGAGAATCAGGCTTCACGTCAGCCACCACTGCAACAGTCCATTGTCATATATTTAGGCCCAGCACCCAGGCAGAGGAGAGAGGTCCCGTAACAGAGACTCTGGCTTCATGTCAGCAGAGAATCAGTCTGCATGTCATAGCAGAGAATCAGGCTTCACGTCAGCCACCACTGCAACAGTCCATTGGCATATATTTAGGCCCAGGCACCCAGGCAGAGGAGAGAGGTCCCGTAACAGAGACTCTGGCTTCATGTCAGCAGAGAATCAGTCTGCATGTCATAGCAGAGAATCAGGCTTCACGTCAGCCACCAGTGCAACAGTCCATTGTCATATATTTAGGCCCAGCACACAGGCAGAGGAGAGAGGTCCCGTAACAGAGAATCTGTCTTCATGTCAGCAGAGAATTAGTCTGCATGTCATAGCAGAGAATCAGGCTTCACGTCAGCCACCACTGCAACAGTCCATTGTCATATATTTAGGCCCAGCACACAGGCAGAGGAGAGAGATCCCGTAACAGAGAATCTGGCTTCATGTCAGCAGAGAATCAGTCTGCATGTCATAGCAGAGAATCAGGCTTCACGTCACCCAACATTGGAACAGTCCATTGGCATATATTTAGGCCCAGGCACCCAGGCAGAGGAGAGAGGTCCCGTAACAGAGAATCTGGCTTCATGTCAGCAGAGAATCAGTCTGCATGTCATAGCAGAGAATCAGGCTTCACGTCACCCAACATTGGAACAGTCCATTGGCATATATTTAGGCCCCGGCACCCAGACAGAGGAGAGGTTCATTCAACTTTGGGTAGCCTCGCAATATAATGGTAAAATGAAAATAAAAATAGGATTGAATGAGGAAGTGCCCTGGAGTACAATAATATATGGTTAAGGGGAGGTAGTTAATGTCTAATCTGCACAAGGGATGGACAGGTCCTATGGGATCCATGCCTGGTTCATTTTTATGAACGTCAGCTTGTCCACATTGGCTGTAGACAGGCGGCTGCGTTTGTCTGTAATGACGCCCCCTGCCGTGCTGAATACACGTTCAGACAAAACGCTGGCCGCCGGGCAGGCCAGCACCTCCAAGGCATAAAAGGCTAGCTCTGGCCACGTGGACAATTTAGAGACCCAGAAGTTGAATGGGGCCGAACCATCAGTCAGTACGTGGAGGGGTGTGCACACGTACTGTTCCACCATGTTAGTGAAATGTTGCCTCCTGCTAACACGTTGCGTATCAGGTGGTGGTGCAGTTAGCTGTGGCGTGTTGACAAAACTTTTCCACATCTCTGCCATGCTAACCCTGCCCTCAGAGGAGCTGGCCGTGACACAGCTGTCTTGGCGACCTCTTGCTCCTCCTCTGCCTTGGCCTTGGGCTTCCACTTGTTCCCCTGTGACATTTGGGAATGCTCTCAGTAGCACGTCTACCAACGTGCGCTTGTACTCGCGCATCTTCCTATCACGCTCCAGTGCAGGAAGTAAGGTGGGCACATTGTCTTTGTACCGTGGATCCAGCAGGGTGGCAACCCAGTAGTCCGCACACGTTAAAATGTGGGCAACTCTGCTGTCGTTGCGCAGGCACTGCAGCATGTAGTCACTCATGTGTGCCAGGCTGCCCAGGGGTAAGGACAAGCTGTCCTCTGTGGGAGGCGTATCGTCATCGTCCTGCCTTTCCCCCCAGCCACGCACCAGTGATGGGCCCGAGCTGCGTTGGGTGCCACCCCGCTGTGACCATGCTTCATCCTCATCCTCCTCCTCCAGTAGTGGGCCCTGGCTGGCCACATTTGTACCTGGCCTCTGCTGTTGCAAAAAACCTCCTTCTGAGTCACTTCGAAGAGACTGGCCTGAAAGTGCTAAAAATGACCCCTCTTCCTCCTCCTGGGCCACCTCCTCTTCCATCATCGCCCTAAGTGTTTTCTCAAGGAGACATAGAAGTGGTATTGTAACGCTGATAACGGCGTCATCGCCACTGGCCATGTTGGTGGAGTACTCGAAACAGCGCAACAGGGCACACAGGTCTCGCATGGAGGGCCAGTCATTGGTGGTGAAGTGGTGCTGTTCCGCAGTGCAACTGACCCGTGCGTGCTGCAGCTGAAACTCCACTATGGCCTGCTGCTGCTCGCACAGTCTGTCCAGCATGTGCAAGGTGGAGTTCCACCTGGTGGGCATGTCGCATATGAGGCGGTGAGCGGGAAGGCCGAAGTTACGCTGTAGCGCAGACAGGCGAGTATCGGCAGGATGTGAACGCCGGAAGCGTGAACAGACGGCCCGCACTTTATGCAGCAGCTCTGACATGTCGGGGTAGTTGTGAATGAACTTCTGCACCACCAAATTCAGCATATGCGCCAGGCAAGGAATGTGCGTTAAACCGGCTAGTCCCAGAGCTGCAACGAGATTTCGCCCATTATCGCACACCACCAGGCCGGGCTTGAGGCTCACCGGCAGCAACCACTCGTCGGTCTGTTGTTCTATACCACGCCACAACTCCTGTGCGGTGTGGGGCCTGTCCCCCAAACATATGAGTTTCAGAATGGCCTGCTGACGTTTACCCCGGGCTGTGCTGAAGTTGGTGGTGAAGGTGTGTGGCTGACTGGATGAGCAGGTGGAAGAAGAGGAGGAGGTGGCAACAGGAGGCAAAGAATGTTGCCCTGCGATCCTTGGCGGCGGAAGGACGTGCGCCAAACAGCTCTCCGCCTGGGGCCCAGCTGCCACTACATTTACCCAGTGTGCAGTTAGGGAGATATAGCCTCCCTGGCCGTGCTTACTGGTCCACGTATCTGTGGTTAGGTGGACCTTGCTACAGATGGCGTTGCGCAGTGCACACTTGATTTTATCGGATACTTGGTTGTGCAGGGAAGGCACGGCTCTCTTGGAGAAGTAGTGGCGGCTGGGAACAACATACTGTGGGACAGCAAGCGACATGAGCTGTTTGAAGCTGTCTGTGTCCACCAGCCTAAATGACAGCATTTCATAGGCCAGTAGTTTAGAAATGCTGGCATTCAGGGCCAGGGATCGAGGGTGGCTAGGTGGGAATTTACGCTTTCTCTCAAATGTTTGTGAGATGGAGAGCTGAACGCTGCCGTGTGACATGGTTGAGATGCTTGGTGACGGAGGTGGTGGTGGTGTTGGTGGTACATCCCCTGTTTGCTGGGCGGCAGGTGCCAACGTTCCTCCAGAGGCGGAGGAAGAGGCCGAGGCGGCAGCAGCAGAAGAGGTAGCAGGGGGAGCCTGAGTGACTTCCTTGGTTTTAAGGTGTTTACTCCACTGCAGTTCATGCTTTGCATGCAGGTGCCTGGTCATGCAGGTTGTGCTAAGGTTCAGAACGTTAATGCCTCGCTTCAGGCTCTGATGGCACAGCGTGCAAACCACTCGGGTCTTGTCGTCAGCACATTGTTTGAAGAAGTGCCATGCCAGGGAACTCCTTGAAGCTGCCTTTGGGGTGCTCGGTCCCAGATGGCGGCGGTCAGTAGCAGGCGGAGTCTCTTGGCGGCGGGTGTTCTGCTTTTGCCCACTGCTCCCTCTTTTGCTACGCTGTTGGCTCTGTCTCACCACTGCCTCTTCCTCCGAACTGTGAAAGTCAGTGGCACGACCTTCATTCCATGTGGGGTCTAGGACCTCATCGTCCCCTGCATCGTCTTCCATCCAGTCTTGATCCCTGACCTCCTGTTCAGTCTGCACACTGCAGAAAGACGCAGCAGTTGGCACCTGTGTTTCGTCATCATCAGAGACGTGCTGAGGTGGTATTCCCATGTCCTCATCATCAGGAAACATAAGTGGTTGTGCGTCAGTGCATTCTATGTCTTCCACCGCTGGGGAAGGGCTAGGTGGATGCCCTTGGGAAACCCTGCCAGCAGAGTCTTCAAACAGCATAAGAGACTGCTGCATAACTTGAGGCTCAGACAGTTTCCCTGATATGCATGGGGGTGATGTGACAGACTGATGGGGTTGGTTTTCAGGCGCCATCTGTGCGCTTTCTGCAGAAGACTGGGTGGGAGATAATGTGAACGTGCTGGATCCACTGTCGGCCACCCAATTGACTAATGCCTGTACCTGCTCAGGCCTTACCATCCTTAGAACGGCATTGGGCCCCACCATATATCGCTGTAAATTCTGGCGGCTACTGGGACCTGAGGTAGTTGGTACTAGAGTTGTTGCGATACCAAATTTTTGATTCTGTTTCGATACCATGAAAAAGTATTGCGATACTCGATACCATGCGAAAAAAATAAACAAAAAAAGCCACGTGCATTCCTCATTTTTAAAAATGGCGAATCGCGCAGTTTTTATTTTATTTTTTCTGTTCCGGCATTCACCACCTAGATTTTTTTTTATATTTTAATAGTTTGGACTTTTCTGACGTGGCGATGTAATATGTTTATTATTTATATATTTTATATGTGAAATTGGGAAAAGGGGGTGATTTATACTTCATATTTTAGTGTTTTTTTTTTGGTTTTTTTTTACACTTTTTATTTAATAACTATTTCCCCCCTTAGGGGCTAGAACCTGGGATCTTTTATCCCTTGTCCTATTCAGCCTGATAGATCTCTATCAGGGTGAATAGGACTTCACACTGTCCCTGCTGCTCTGTGCCTTGTGCACACAGCATCAGGGATGTTACCATGGCAACCAGGGCTTCTGTAGCGTCCTGGCTGCCATGGTAACCGATCGGAGCCCCAGGCTTACACAGCTGGGGCTCCGATCAGAAGCTGCCACTGCACCACCAATGAGGGGGAGGGGAGAGGTCCCTGTGGCCACTGCCACCAATGATTTTAATACTGGGGGGTTGAGATGGGCCGGCGCACTGTGCCACCAATGATTTTAATGGGATGGGGGGGTTGAGGGCACACTGCACCACCAATGATAATTACCCCTTTATACAGGAGGCGGGTACTGGCAGATCAGCGGCAGTTAACTGCCACTGATCGCAGCTCCCTGTCAGGGGCAGGGTGCCGGCAATGCGATTCTGCTGCCAGCACCCGCCTCCTGTATGTGTTAAAGACTGACTACTGTATATGAGTCCAGACTTTCACTATTAGGCCACACAGAGCGGCGAAGAGCGATGTCTCAGCACTTACTATTAGTCCTGGGCGCCGCTCCGTTCGCCTGCAGTGCTCCATTACTGTCTCCTCTCCTACTCCACATGCTGCTGATTACTATCGGAGCGATGGGAGGAGACATCAGCTTCACTAGTGGGCGTTCCTTCTCCCTGGCTGTAGCGCTGTCCAATCGCAGCGCAGGGAAAAGGAACGCCCACTAGTGAAGCTGATGTCTCCTCCCATCGCTCCGATAGTAATCAGCAGCATGTGGAGCAGGAGAGGAGACAGTAATGGGGCACTGCGGGCGAACGGAGCGGCGCCCAGGACTAATGGTGAGTGCTGGGACATCGCTGGGCGCCGCTCTGTGTGGAAATAATCCTATCATTAGTGGCGCAGGGCGCCCGCCCCTCCTCCGCCCCTCTCTTCTCATTGCCGCCCCTCCTCCGCCCCTCTCTTCTCATTGCCGCCCCTCTCTTCTCATTGCCGCCCCTCCTCCGCCCCTCTCTTCTCATTGCCGGCAGCGGCAGCAGCACAGGGGGGAGGGAGGACAGCTTCCTTCCTTCGTGCTGAGAGAACATGAGCGCGCCGATAGCAGCGCGCTCATGTTCAGAGATACTAGACTGCGCAGAAGCGCAGCCCAGTATCGAAAAAACTGAAATCCCGGTATCGTATCGATACCGGGACAAAAGTATCGATTGGGTATCGAAATTTCGATACCCGCAACAACCCTAGTTGGTACACTAGGACGTGTGGATGTGGCAGAACGGCCACGTCCTCTCCCAGCACCAGAGGGTCCACTAACACCACCACGACCATGTCCACGTCCGCGTCCCTTACTAGATGTTTTCCTCATTGTTATCGTTCACCACAACAACAAAAATATTATTTGGCCCAATGTATTGAATTCAAATTCAGGCCTTTTTTTTACAGACACCTAACACTATCTGGCTATCTATTTAGGTACCGTATTACACTAATACAGGCACAGCAGTAACCACAGATTTAGCTGACTATGAATTTGAGGCCTAGTATTTAGGCGCTGGGTGACAGGTATACGTTTTACGGACAGAATTAGACTGGGATATGCACAGTAGCGTGTGTGTGAAGTTATTGAGAATGACCCTATCAGCACCTTGATTCTGATATACCCTTTTAGGGATAGATTTAAAGTAGGCCTGATACAGCAGAAACCACTAAATTAAGAAATTGCTAAATTGGGAATTGTATTTCAACCCAGAACAAAAAATGTGCTTTGACGGACACTAAATAACTTGACCAGCCACAACAGTACAGCAGTAACGACAGATTTAGCTGGATATAAATTTGAGGCCTAGTATTTAGGCGGTGGGTGACAGGTATAGGTTTACTGACAGAATTAGACTTGGAAATGCACAGTAGCGTGTGTATGAAGTTATTCAGAATGACCCTATGTGCACCTTGAATCTGATATACCCTTTTAGGGATAGATTTCAAATAGCTTTGATACAGCAGAAACCACTAAATTAGGAAATTGCTAAATTGGGAATTGTATTTCAACCCAGAACAAAAAATGTGCTTTGACGGACACTAAATAACTTGACCAGCCACAACAGTACAGCAGTAACGACAGATTTAGCTGAATATAAATTTGAGGCCTAGTATTTAGGCGCTGGGTGACAGGTATAGATTTACTGACAGAATTAGACTTGGAAATGCACAGTAGCGTGTGTTTGAAGTTATTCAGAATGACCCTATGTGCACCTTGAATATGATATACCCTTTTAGGGATAGATTTCAAATAGCTCTGATACAGCAGAAACCACTAAATTAGGAAATTGCTATATTGGGAATTGTATTTCAACCCAGAACAAAAACTGTGCTTTGACGGACACTAAATAACTTGACCAGCCACACCAGTAACGACAGATTTAGCTGGATATAAACTTGAGGCCTAGTATTTAGGCGCTGGGTGACAGGTATACGTTTACTGACAGAATTAGACTGGGATATGGCCAAAAAATAACAACACTATTGATGGTTAAATGCACTTGGTGTGACAGCTTGACCAACCACACTACTGAGGGTTAAATGCACTTGGTGACAGGCGCAGCTTGCCCCTGATGTAGTATATGGCCAAAAAATAAACAGACTATTGCTGGTTAAATGCACTTGGTGTGACAGCTTGACCAACCACACTACTGAGGGTTAAATGCACTTGGTGACAGGCGCAGCTTGCCCCTGATGTAGTATATGGCCAAAAAATAAACAGACTATTGCTGGTTAAATGCACTTGGTGTGACAGCTTCACCCTGATGTAGGATTTAGCCAAAAAACAACCACACCATTGAGGGTTAAATGCACTTGGTGACAGCTTGCCCCTGATGTAGTATATGGCCAAAAAATAAACAGACTATTGCTGGCTAAATGCACTTGGTGTGACAGCTTCACCCTGATGTAGGCTTTAGCCAAAAAACAACCACACCATTGAGGGTTGAATGCACTTGGTGGCAACTTGTGCTGGCGCAACACAAGACACAAAATGGCCGCCGATCACCCCAGAAAAAAGTGACTGAAAAACGCTCTGGGCAGCCTAAAAACAGTGAGCAATTCAATAGCAGCAGTTCAATCATCCACAGCTGCAGATCGATCACTGGATGGAGTCTTTTGGAGACGTTAATCAGCCTAATCTCGCCCTACTGTCGCAGCTGCAACCTCTCCCTACGCTAATCAGAGCAGAGTGACGGGCGGCGCTATGTGACTCCAGCTTAAATAGAGGCTGGGTCACATGGTGCTCTGGCCAATCACAGCCATGCCAATAGTATGCATGGCTGTGACGGCCTCTTGGGGCAAGTAGTATGACGCTTGTTGATTGGCTGCTTTGCAGCCTTTCAAAAAGCGCCAAGAAAGCGACGAACACCGAACCCGAACCTGGACTTTTACGAAAATGTCCGGGTTCGGGTCCGTGTCACGGACACCCCAAGATTCGGTACGAACCCGAACTATACAGTTCGGGTTCGCTCATCCCTACCCATAATGTGTCCCATTATAAAATTCTACTGTACAGAGCCACCCATATAAAACACCCCTTCTTTGTGGCCTCAGTAGATGTCCCTATAGTGCCCCCAATAATGTGCCAGCAATAACAGCCCCACAATAATGTGCCAGATATAACAGCCCCCATCATGTGCCAGTAATAACAGCCCCCCATCATGTGCCAGTAATAACAGCCCCCCATCATGTGCCAGTAATAACAGCCCCCCATCATGTGCCAGTAATAACAGCCCCCCATCATGTGCCAGTAATAACAGCCCCCCATCATGTGCCAGTAATAACAGCCCCCCCTTGTGCCAGTAATGACAGCCCCCATTATGTGCCAGTAATGACAGCCGCCCATTATGTGCCAGTAATGACAGCCGCCCATTATGTGCCAGTAATGACAGCCCCCCATTATGTGCCAGTAATGACAGCCCCCCATTGTGTGCCAGTAGCCAGAGCCCCCCATTATGTGTCAGTAGCCAGAGCCCCCCATTATATGCCAGTAGCCAGAGCCCCCTATTATGTGCCAGTAGCCAGAGACCCCCATTATGTGCCAGTAGCCACCAGTATTGTACACAGAAAAAAAATAAACACTTATATTTACCTCCTTGGCAGCGATGCGATGCAGGTCTCTTCCGGCCTGTTTCCCGCGCTGTACGGCTCAGGCGGCGCAATGACATAATCGCGGCGCCTGCGCCGGCCTCTGATAGGCTGCAGGGAAAGGGACACGCCTCTCCCTCCCCTGCCTCAGCACAGTCATCTGTATCGCCGCCCCCCCCCCCCAGATCCGCCAGTGTATGGTGAATGGTGCAACTGAAAAAAGTCAAAATGGCTGATTCACAATTTTGTCAATGCTTTAACTCTCCAAAAATTAAATAAAAAGTGATGTGCCCCCCAAAACCACATCAATAAAATCTACAGATCGTCTTGCTAAAAAACTATCACACAGCAACTTATAGATGTAACTATAAAAACCTATGAGGGTAAGAATATGACTATAAATGTTTTTAAATTTTTTTAGTATTAAAGGGGTTGTCCGAGTTATTTTTTTCTTCTTTCTATGTTCCTAACTACTACTAGGCAAATGTAACAGCTTTCCAATTAACTCACTTTATCTGCAGTGCCTGGTTTCTCAGATTTCACTGAGGGTCACATCTGTGATGTCAGCTTCTCTCCCTGCTCTGATAAACTTCGTTTACAGCCTGTAAACGAGACGTCACTGTGCTGGCCACGCCCCCCTTCACTGCCATCTGCTCTCTCCTAGGATTCTTAACCCCTTCAGCTGCACACACTGGGTATCTGCAGCAGTGACAATTCTGGGCACCGGAGCTGAAGGACTAGAGAGAGCATTTCACAAGAAGGTAGGGGGAAGATCCTGTGTGTATTAGCAGTGTCATTATACAGCTGGGACTTGTAGTCCTACACATACAACATGCTGCAGAGTCTCCCAGCAGGCAGACATGTCACTCAAGGCAGCTCTTGTATTCACTCCCTTAGCAGAGCAGGGGGAGAGGCAGAGATTGTTTTTATTGCATGTAAACAAAGGGCCAGAAAAGAACCAGGGAAATTAGGAAATATATTATTTTTTTTGTTGCATAAAACTTGCTTAGCTTAGTCATATATTGCTGCCCATCAGATTTTCAGTGCTATATATACAGTACAGACCAAAAGTTTGGACACACCTTCTCATTCAAAGAGTTTTCTTTATTTTCATGACTATGAAGGCATCAAAACTATGAATTAACACATGTGGAATTATATACATAACAAACAAGTGTGAAACAACTGAGAATATGTCATATTCTAGGTTCTTCAAAGTAGCCACCTTTTGCTTTGATTACTGCTTTCCACACTCTTGGCATTCTCTTGATGTGCTTCAAGAGGTAGTCCCCTGAAATGGTCTTCCAACAGTCTTGAAGGAGTTTCCAGAGATGCACTTGTCGGCCCTTTTGCCTTCACTCTGCAGTCCAGCTCACCCCAAACCATCTCGATTGGGCTCAGGTCCGGTGACTGTGGAGGCCAGGTCATCTGGCGCAGCACCCCATCACTCTCCTTCATGGTCAAATAGCCCTTACTTTCAAAGTTTTCCAAATTTTTCGGCTGACTGACTGACCTTCATTTCTTAAAGTAATGATGGCCATTCGTTTTTCTTTACTTAGCTGCTTTTTTCTTGCCATAATACAAATTCTAACAGTCTATTCAGTAGGACTATCAGCTGTGTATTCACCTGACTTCTCCTCAACGCCACTGATGGTCCCAACCCAATCTATAAGGCAAGAAATCCCACTTATTAAACCTGACAGGGCACACCTGTGAAGTGAAAACCATTTCAGGGGACTACCTCTTGAAGCTCATCAAGAGAATGCCAAGAGTGTGCAAAGCAGTAATGAAAGCAAAAGGTGGCTACTTTGAAGAACCTAGTATATGACATACAGGTCCTTCTAAAAAAAATTGCATATTGTGATAAAGTTCATTATTTTCTGTAATGTACTGATAAACATTAGACTTTCATATATTTTAGATTCATTACACACCAACTGAAGTAGTTCAAGCCTTTTATTGTTTTAATATTGATGATTTTGTCATACAGCTCATGAAAACCCTAATTCCTATCTCATAAAATTAGCATATCATGAAAAGGTTCTCTAAACTAGCTATTAACCTAATCATCTGAATCAACTAATTAACTCTAAACACATGCAAAAGATTCCTGAGGCTTTTAAAAACTCCCAGCCTGGTTCATTACTCAAAACCGCAATCATGGGTAAGACTGCCGACCTGACTGCTGTCCAGAAGGCCATCATTGACACCCTCAAGCATGAGGGTAAGACACAGAAAGAAATTTCTGAACGAATAGGCTGTTCCCAGAGTGCTGTATCAAGGCCTCAGTGGGAAGTCTGTGGGAAGGAAAAAGTGTGGCAGAAAACGCTACACAACGAGAAGAGGTGACCGGACCCTGAGGAAGATTGTGGAGAAGGACCGATTCCAGACCTTGGGGGACCTGCGGAAGCAGTGGACTGAGTCTGGAGTAGAAACATCCAGAGCCACCGTGTACAGGCGTGTGCAGGAAATTGGCTACAGGTGCCGCATTCCCCAGGTCATGCCACTTTTGAACCAGAAACAGCGGCAGAAGCGCCTGACCTGAGCTACAGAGAAGCAGCACTGGACTGTTGCATGTCATTCGGAAATCAAGGTGCCAGAGTCTGGAGGAAGACTGGGGAGAGGGAAATGCCAAAATGCCTGAAGTCCAGTGTCAAGTACCCACAGTCAGTGATGGTCTGGGGTGCCATGTCAGCTGCTGGTGTTGGTCCACTGTGTTTTATCAAGGGCAGGGTCAATGCAGCTAGCTATCAGGAGATTTTGGAGCACTTCATGCTTCCATCTGCTGAAAAGCTTTATGGAGATGAAGATGTCATTTTTCAGCACGACCTGGCACCTGCTCACAGTGCCAAAACCACTGGTAAATGGTTTACTGACCATGGTATTACTGTGCTCAATTGGCCTGCCAACTCTCCTGACCTGAACCCCATAGAGAATCTGTGGGATATTGGGAAGAGAAAGTTGAGAGACGCAAGACCCAACACTCTGGATGAGCTTAAGGCCGCTATCGAAGCATCCTGGGCCTCCATAACACCTCAGCAGTGCCACAGGCTGATTGCCTCCATGCCACGCCGCATTGAAGCAGTCATTTCTGCAAAAGGATTCCCGACCAAGTATTGAGTGCATAACTGAACATAATTATTTGAAGGTTGACTTTTTTTGTATTAAAAACACTTTTCTTTGATTGGTCGGATGAAATATGCTAATTTTTTGAGATAGGAAATTTGGGTTTTCATGAGCTGTATGCCAAAATCATCAATATTAAAACAATAAAAGGCTTGAACTACTTCAGTTGTGTGTAATGAATCTAAAATATATGAAAGTCTAATGTTTATCAGTACATTACAGAAAATAATGAACTTTATCACAATATGCTAATTTTTTTAGAAGGACCTGTATTTTCAGTTGTTTCACACTTTTTTGTTATGTATAGAATTCCACACGTGTTAATTCATAGTTTTGATGCCTTCAGTGTGAATCTACAATTTTCATAGTCATAAAAATAAAGAAAACTCTTTGAATGAGAAGGTGTGTCCAAACTTTTGGTCTGTACTGTATATATTTTTTTCATAACTCGGACAACCCCTTTAAAAGACAGAAAAAACTGGGCTACCTCTGCAATCGTACTGACCCAGAGAATTAAGGTAACAGGTGAGTTTTACCACACAGGTAATGCATAAAAACTAAGTGTGGATTTATTTTCCCCAGTTCCACTCAATTTGGAATTTTTTTCCAGCCTCCCACTATATTGTATGCAATATTAAATGGTGCTATTAGAAAATACAACTTGTCCAACAAAAAACAAGCCCTCATATGGCTATGTGAAGGCAAAAATAAAAATTTTACCGCTCCAGGAAGGGTGGGAATGAAAAATCAGAATGCAAAAATGGAAAATTGCCCGGTAAGGAAGTGGTTAGTGTCCAGTGCAACTAAATTGCTGAAAAATACATCAACTAGTACACTATCAGCACCAGGATTAATATTGTAGAAGATTACTGTCTGTGATTGTAATTTTCTTTATCTAAATTGGTCTGACTGATACACATTAAGAAAAAAATTGTATTGGAGCTTTAAATATTGATGTGCAGTGCTAGCATATATAGATTCACTTTTACTAGAAGAAGCTGGAAACAGCGAGTATTGACAAAAAAAGAAAGAGCTTATATAACTGTCAATCATCCGAACCTAGCCTTGTTCTACCACCTTCTGAAAGTACACAAATCCATCTT
Source organism: Bufo gargarizans (assembly GCF_014858855.1). NCBI lineage: Eukaryota > Metazoa > Chordata > Amphibia > Anura > Bufonidae > Bufo > Bufo gargarizans. The sequence continues at coordinate 106,845,897 of NC_058088.1, forward strand.
CAACCCCCCGGGGAGACTGATCATATTCGGCATCTCCTCTCTAACCTGCAATTTGTCACATTATGCAGACATCATATTACAAAAGTATGTCATTGGACTGCCATAATATTTTAAGGACTCACCAAGTCTAATATCCCTTCTCAGAGACATCGAGTGGCAGGAGTCATACACCTGGCCCTCTATTCCAATATTCCACACACAGCAGGTAGTAAAGCAATAAGACACTTCCTTTAACAAGATACAATACGTATTTCACAGAGCCTCTTCGTACTAAAGGCAATAGACTTCATCTTAACCCACAATACCTTCACCTTTGAAAATAAAATATACAAACAAATTAAGGGTACTGCGATGGGTACTCGTTTCGCGAATCTATATATGTGGCCCCTTTGAAGAACAATACATCTACAATAACCACCCCTGGACCAATAAGATAATACTGTACAAATGTTACATTGATGAATTACTGTTCATCTGGAATGGAAATGCAAATGAAGCTCTGGAGTTCACCTCATACCGAAATAATAATACGTTCAACCTCACATTTACAGCCATTCCGCCACAGCCATTGAATACCTATTTTAAAAAAGTTGATGGCAACAGCTACCTGGATTACCAAAGTTCTCATCACATGAAATGGAAGAGCAATAGACCCTTTATTCATTTCAAGCGAATAAGTAGAAACTGCACAAATGATGAAGATTACATCACCCAAAGCCAAACCATCAAAAGCAGATTTCAAAACAAAGGGTACCCTAACAAGATTATAGAGGCGGCCTACCAGCGGGCAAGGAACCAAACCAAGGAAGAATGCCTAATATCCAGAAAAAAGACAGAGGACCAGCAGGAAATGTCCGCAAGCTTCAAATCCACCTTTTTGACGACATACAATGTCAACCATAGCACATTACGCAACATCTTAACCAAACATTGGTCCATCCTACTGGCAGATCCCTTTCTAAGGAAACACATCCAATCAGGACCCCAAATAACCTTCAGAAGGGCCCAGTCCCTGAAAAACCTTATTGCTCCCAGCCGCATACATATAGAATAGAAGAAACATTAAAACCCAACGAACCACCTATTTCCCCCAACTTTTAGGCAGCTATAAATGTGGCCACCACTGATGGAAATGTTGTCAGAATATTTCCACACGCACCACCAAATTCACAAGTAACATCACTGGGGAATATTTTGAAATAATTTTTTTTTTAAACTGTTCCTCATCCTATATTATATATTTATTGGAATGCACCTGCGGACTCCAGTACATCGGCCGAACTACCTTGACTCTAAGAGAGAGAACCAACAAACACCGTTGGAATATAGTTAATGGCTACATCAAACACGGGATCTCTAGACATTTTTTTACAGGTCCACAACAAAGACCCCACTAAATTCACCATAAGGCCCCATGCACACGGCCGTGTTTCACAGCCGTGTGCGGGCCGTGGAACCGCGGCCTGGATCCCTCCTGAGAGCAGGAGCGCACGGCGTCACTGGTTGCTATGACGCCGTGCGCTCCCTGCTGCCGCTGCAATACTTATGATCTATACCAGTGTATTACTGTACTGTGCCGGCAGCAGGGAGCGCACGGCGTCATAGCAACCCGTGACGCCGTGCGCTCCTGCTCTCAGGAGGGATCCAGGCCGCGGTTCCACGGCCCGCACACGGCTGTGAAACACGGCCGTGTGCATGGGGCCTTACCCTAATAAAACAAGTCCCAAACATCCACACAGACCCCTTCCAGAGACTTAAACGCAAAGAGATGTATTGGATTTTCAAACTTCAAACCATAGAACCATATGGTCTTAACCAGGCATGCTCAACCTGCGGCCCTCCAGCTGTTGCAAAACTACAACTCCCAGCATGCCCGAACATCCTACAGCTATCAGCCTACAGCAGAGCATTGTGGGAGTTGTAGTTTTACAACAGCTGGAGGGCCGCAGGTTGAGCATCCCTGGTCTTAACGAATCGCTTGAAAGCAATTGTTTTTGATATCACAAGATTCATCTATTCATTCATTTATTTAGTTTTTACATTTTTATTCACTTATTTTATTTATTTGTTTAATCCCCCCCCCCCCCCCCACCTATCACCCCTCAGTCTATCGCAGCCACACACAGCAGATTCCCACCATCTGCTTATACACTCACACCAATAAACTAATATAATTTAATCTAACATCATCTATCAAATTCATCATATGCAACATCAGTCATCATTCCTCCCCCTCTTAGCCATACCATGCTCTCCTATATGCTCTCATCTCCAAAACCAACCACCAATCATACCCATCATCCCCTTCTAATCTAAATATAACTATTGTATTAATCTCATATCACAATCTCTCCAGCATCAATATATCCCTTCCCCTCAGTTTCACTTATAACACCCAAACAAATACTAATTTAATCTCCTATGTACTAATATATCACCAGACCATCACTCGCGCATCCTCAAACAAACTCAGTTGTACATACAACGAATAATGTGCAAAACAAACTAACGCCAACCCAATATAAACCACTTCCATCCTCTTAATATCAGCGATCTGATACTTCCTCAGAATCCCCTCCGTTCATTACTTCAGCGCTCGCTCACTCTCCCTCACTCAGTACACAGTCGCATCTCCCGAACGCAGTCTCAGTCTCCTCTTGTGCGCCTTTTTCCTCACACCGGCTGAAAGCTGCGCTATATGCACGCGGATCTATAGCCTCAGGTAATTACATTGACCTTCTATATCCTATCTTATCCCCAAATATGAATGTAATACAGTAGCATAGTTGCCATCATCCTCTCATATGCGCCCCCCCCCTTTTCATAGCACATTGCCAGTATTCACAACCACTGTAACTTTAACCATCTAACAGCCAATCTTGACAACAATCCCTGCTCCTCCATATACAATCCTTGGTTCATGTGCAGGCATTTGTACACATGAATATGTACATGTGTGCACCTCTGTATGTGTATATGTGCACCTACAGTCAGGTCCATAAATATTAGGACATCGACACAATTCTAACATTTTTGGCTCTATACACCACCACAATGGATTTGAAATGAAACAAACAAGATGTGCCTTAACTGCAGACTGTCAGCTTTAATTTGAGGGTATTTACATCCAAATCAGGTGAACGATGTAGGAATTACAACAGTTTGCATATGTGCCTCCCACTTGTTAAGGAACCAAAAGTAATGGGACAGAATAATAATCATAAATCAAACTTTCACTTTTTAATACTTGGTTGCAAATCCTTTGCACTCAATTCCAGCCTGAAGTCTGGAACGCATAGACATCACCAGACGCTGGGTTTCATCCCTGGTGATGCTCTGCCAGGCCTCTACTGCAACTGTCTTCATTTCCTACTTGTTCTTGGGGTATTTTCCCTTCAGTTTTGTCTTCAGCAAGTGAAATGCATGCTCAATCGCATTCAGGTCAGGTGATTGACTTGGCCATTGCATAACATTCCACTTCTTTCCCTTAAAAAACTCCTTGGTTGCTTTTGCAGTATGCTTTGGGTCATTGTCCATCTGCACTGTGAAGCGCCGTCCAATGAGTTCTGAAGCATTTGGCTGAATATGAGCAGATAATATTGCCCGAAACACTTCAGAATTAGAGTTGAGCGAACACCTGGATGTTCGGGTTCGAGAAGTTCGGCCGAACATCCCGGAAATGTTCGGGTTCGGGATCCGAACCCGATCCGAACTTCGTCCCGAACCCGAACCCCATTGAAGTCAATGGGGACCCGAACTTTTCGGCACTAAAAAGGCTGTAAAACAGCCCAGGAAAGAGCTAGAGGGCTGCAAAAGGCAGCAACATGTAGGTAAATCCCCTGCAAACAAATGTGGATAGGGAAATGAATTAAAATAAAAATTAAATAAATAAAAATTAACCAAAATCAATTGGAGAGAGGTTCCATAGCAGAGAATCTGGCTTCCCGTCACCCACCACTGGAACAGTCCATTCTCAGATATTTAGGCCCCGGCACCCAGGCAGAGGAGAGAGGTCCCGTAACAGAGAATCTGTCTTCATGTCAGCAGAGAATTAGTCTGCATGTCATAGCAGAGAATGAGGCTTCACGTCAGCCACCACTGCAACAGTCCATTGGCATATATTTAGGCCCAGCACCCAGGCAGAGGAGGGAGGTCCCGTAACAGAGAATCTGTCTTCATGTCAGCAGAGAATTAGTCTGCATGTCATAGCAGAGAATGAGGCTTCACGTCAGCCACCACTGCAACAGTCCATTGGCATATATTTAGGCCCAGCACACACACAGGCAGAGGAGAGAGGTCCCGTAACAGAGAATCTGGCTTCATGTCAGCAGAGAATCAGTCTGCATGTCATAGCAGAGAATGAGGCTTCACGTCAGCCACCACTGCAACAGTCCATTGGCATATATTTAGGCCCAGCACACACACAGGCAGAGGAGAGAGGTCCCGTAACAGAGGATCTGGCTTCATGTCAGCAGAGAATCAGTCTGCATGTCATAGCAGAGAATCAGGCTTCACGTCAGCCACCACTGCAACAGTCCATTGTCATAAATTTAGGCCCAGCACCCAGGCAGAGGAGAGAGGTCCCGTAACAGACAATCTGGCTTCATGTCAGCAGAGAATTAGTCTGCATGTCATAGCAGAGAATGAGGCTTCACGTCACCCACCACTGCAACAGTCCATTGGCATATATTTAGGCCTAGCACACAGGCAGAGCAGAGAGGTCCCGTAACAGACAATCTGGCTTCATGACAGCAGAGAATCAGTCTGCATGTCATAGCAGAGAATGAGGCTTCACGTCACCCACCACTGCAACAGTCCATTGGCATATATTTAGGCCTAGCACACAGGCAGAGCAGAGAGGTCCCGTAACAGACGATCTGGCTTCATGTCAGCAGAGAATCAGTCTGCATGTCATAGCAGAGAATGAGGCTTCACGTCAGCCACCACTGCAACAGTCCATTGGCATATATTTAGGCCCAGCACACACACAGGCAGAGGAGAGAGGTCCCGTAACAGAGAATCTGTCTTCATGTCAGCAGAGAATTAGTCTGCATGTCATAGCAGAGAATGAGGCTTCACGTCAGCCACCACTGCAACAGTCCATTGGCATATATTTAGGCCCAGCACACACACAGGCAGAGGAGAGAGGTCCCGTAACAGACAATCTGGCTTCATGTCAGCAGAGAATTAGTCTGCATGTCATAGCAGAGAATGAGGCTTCACGTCACCCACCACTGCAACAGTCCATTGGCATATATTTAGGCCCAGCACCCAGGCAGAGGAGGGAGGTCCCGTAACAGACAATCTGTCTTCATGTCAGCAGAGAATTAGTCTGCATGTCATAGCAGAGAATGAGGCTTCACGTCAGCCACCACTGCAACAGTCCATTGGCATATATTTAGGCCCAGCACACACACAGGCAGAGGAGAGAGGTCCCGTAACAGAGGATCTGGCTTCATGTCAGCAGAGAATCAGTCTGCATGTCATAGCAGAGAATCAGGCTTCACGTCAGCCACCACTGCAACAGTCCATTGTCATAAATTTAGGCCCAGCACCCAGGCAGAGGAGAGAGGTCCCGTAACAGAGAATCTGGCTTCATGTCAGCAGAGAATCAGTCTTCATATCATAGCAGAGAATCAGGCTTCACGTCACCCACCACTGTAAGAGTCAATTTTCATAAATTTAGGCCCAGAACCCAGGCAGAGGAGAAAGGTCCCGTAACAGACAATCTGGCTTCATGTCAGCAGAGAATCAGTCTTCATATCATAGCAGAGAATCAGGCTTCACGTCACCCACCACTGTAAGAGTCAATTTTCATAAATTTAGGCCCAGAACCCAGGCAGAGGAGAAAGGTCCCGTAACAGACAATCTGGCTTCATGTCAGCAGAGAATCAGTCTTCATATCATAGCAGAGAATCAGGCTTCACGTCACCCACCACTGTAAGAGTCAATTTTCATAAATTTAGGCCCAGAACCCAGGCAGAGGAGAAAGGTCCCGTAACAGACAATCTGGCTTCATGTCAGCAGAGAATCAGTCTTCATATCATAGCAGAGAATCAGGCTTCACGTCACCCACCACTGTAAGAGTCAATTTTCATAAATTTAGGCCCAGAACCCAGGCAGAGGAGAAAGGTCCCGTAACAGACAATCTGGCTTCATGTCAGCAGAGAATCAGTCTTCATATCATAGCAGAGAATCAGGCTTCACGTCACCCACCACTGTAAGAGTCAATTTTCATAAATTTAGGCCCAGAACCCAGGCAGAGGAGAAAGGTCCCGTAACAGACAATCTGGCTTCATGTCAGCAGAGAATCAGTCTTCATATCATAGCAGAGAATCAGGCTTCACGTCACCCACCACTGCAACAGTCCATTGGCATATATTTAGGCCTAGCACACAGGCAGAGCAGAGAGGTCCCGTAACAGACAATCTGGCTTCATGACAGCAGAGAATCAGTCTGCATGTCATAGCAGAGAATCAGGCTTCACGTCAGCCACCACTGCAACAGTCCATTGTCATAAATTTAGGCCCAGCACCCAGGCAGAGGAGAGAGGTCCCGTAACAGACAATCTGGCTTCATGTCAGCAGAGAATTAGTCTGCATGTCATAGCAGAGAATCAGGCTTCATGTCAGCCACCACTGCAACAGTCCATTGGCATATATTTAGGCCTAGCACACAGGCAGAGGAGAGGTTCATTCAACTTTGGGTAGCATCGCAATATAATGGTAAAATGAAAATAAAAATAGGATTGAATGAGGAAGTGCCCTGGAGTCCAATAATATATGGTTATGGGGAGGTAGTTAATGTCTAATCTGGACAAGGGACGGACAGGTCCTGTGGGATCCATGCCTGGTTCATTTTTATGAACGTCAGCTTGTCCACATTGGCTGTAGACAGGCGGCTGCGTTTGTCTGTAATGACGCCCCCTGCCGTGCTGAATACACGTTGAGACAAAACGCTGGCTGCCGGGCAGGCCAGCACCTCCAAGGCATAAAAGGCTAGCTCTGGCCACGTGGACAATTTAGAGACCCAGAAGTTGAATGGGGCCGAACCATCAGTCAGTACGTGGAGGGGTGTGCACACGTACTGTTCCACCATGTTAGTGAAATGTTGCCTCCTGCTAACACGTTGCGTATCAGGTGGTGGTGCAGTTAGCTGTGGCGTGTTGACAAAAGTTTTCCACATCTCTGCCATGCTAACCCTGCCCTCAGAGGAGCTGGCCGTGACACAGCTGCCTTGGCGACCTCTTGCTCCTCCTCTGCCTTGGCCTTGGGCTTCCACTTGTTCCCCTGTGACATTTGGGAATGCTCTCAGTAGCGCGTCTACCAACGTGCGCTTGTACTCGCGCATCTTCCTATCACGCTCCAGTGCAGGAAGTAAGGTGGGCACATTGTCTTTGTAGCGTGGATCCAGCAGGGTGGCAACCCAGTAGTCCGCACAGGTTAAAATGTGGGCAACTCTGCTGTCGTTGCGCAGGCACTGCAGCATGTAGTCGCTCATGTGTGCCAGGCTGCCCAGGGATAAGGACAAGCTGTCCTCTGTGGGAGGCGTATCGTCATCGTCCTGCCTTTCCCCCCAGCCACGCACCAGTGATGGACCCGAGCTGCGTTGGGTGCCACCCCGCTGTGACCATGCTTCATCCTCATCCTCCTCCACCTCCTCCTCATCCTCGTCCTCCTCGTCCTCCAGTAGTGGGCCCTGGCTGGCCACATTTGTACCTGGCCTCTGCTGTTGCCAAAAACCTCCCTCTGAGTCACTTCGAAGAGACTGGCCTGAAAGTGCTAAAAATGACCCCTCTTCCTCCTCCTCCTCCTCCTCCTCCTGGGCCACCTCCTCTTCCATCATCGCCCTAAGTGTTTTCTCAAGGAGACATAGAAGTGGTATTGTAACGCTGATAACGGTGTCATCGCCACTGGCCATGTTGGTGGAGTACTCGAAACAGCGCAACAGGGCACACAGGTCTCGCATGGAGGCCCAGTCATTGGTGGTGAAGTGGTGCTGTTCTGTAGTGCGACTGACCCGTGCGTGCTGCAGCTGAAACTCCACTATGGCCTGCTGCTGCTCGCACAGTCTGTCCAGCATGTGCAAGGTGGAGTTCCACCTGGTGGGCACGTCGCATATGAGGCGGTGAGCGGGAAGGCCGAAGTTACGCTGTAGCGCAGACAGGCGAGCAGCAGCAGGATGTGAACGCCGGAAGCGCGAACAGACGGCCCGCACTTTATGCAGCAGCTCTGACATGTCGGGGTAGTTGTGAATGAACTTCTGCACCACCAAATTCAGCACATGCGCCAAGCAAGGGATGTGCGTCAAATTGGCTAGTCCCAGAGCTGCAACGAGATTTCGCCCATTATCACACACCACCAGGCCGGGCTTGAGGCTCACCGGCAGCAACCACTCGTCGGTCTGTTGTTCTATACCCCGCCACAACTCCTGTGCGGTGTGGGGCCTGTCCCCCAAACATATGAGTTTCAGAATGGCCTGCTGACGTTTACCCCGGGCTGTGCTGAAGTTGGTGGTGAAGGTGTGTGGCTGACTGGATGAGCAGGTGGAAGAAGAGGAGGAGGAAGCCGAGAAGGAGGAGGTGGCAACAGGAGGCAAAGAATGTTGCCCTGCGATCCTTGGCGGCGGAAGGACGTGCGCCAAACAGCTCTCCGCCTGGGGCCCAGCTGCCACTACATTTACCCAGTGTGCAGTTAGGGAGATATAGCGTCCCTGGCCGTGCTTACTGGTCCACGTATCTGTGGTTAGGTGGACCTTGCCACAGATGGCGTTGCGCAGTGCACACTTGATTTTATCGGATACTTGGTTGTGCAGGGAAGGCACGGCTCTCTTGGAGAAGTAGTGCCGGCTGGGAACAACATACTGTGGGACAGCAAGCGACATGAGCTGTTTGAAGCTGTCTGTGTCCACCAGCCTAAATGACAGCATTTCATAGGCCAGTAGTTTAGAAATGCTGGCATTCAGGGCCAGGGATCGAGGGTGGCTAGGTGGGAATTTACGCTTTCTATCAAATGTTTGTGAGATGGAGAGCTGAACGCTGGCGTGTGACATGGTTGAGACGCTTGGTGACGGAGGTGGTGGTGGTGGTGTTGGTGGTACATCCCCTGTTTGCTGGGCGGCAGGTGCCAACGTTCCTCCAGAGGCGGAGGAAGAGGCCGAGGCGGCAGCAGCAGAATAGGCCGAGGCGGCAGCAGCAGAAGAGGTAGCAGGGGGAGCCTGAGTGACTTCCTTGGTTTTAAGGTGTTTACTCCACTGCAGTTCATGCTTTGCATGCAGGTGCCTGGTCATGCAGGTTGTGCTCAGGTTCAGAACGTTAATGCCTCGCTTCAGGCTCTGATGGCACAGCGTGCAAACCACTCGGGTCTTGTCGTCAGCACATTGTTTGAAGAAGTGCCATGCCAGGGAACTCCTTGAAGCTGCCTTTGGGGTGCTCGGTCCCAGATGGCGGCGGTCAGTAGCAGGCGGAGTCTCTTGGCGGCGGGTGTTCTGCTTTTGCCCACTGCTCCCTCTTTTGCTACGCTGTTGGCTCGGTCTCACCACTGCCTCTTCCTCCGAACTGTGAAAGTCAGTGGCACGACCTTCATTCCATGTGGGGTCTAGGACCTCATCGTCCCCTGCATCGTCTTCCACCCAGTCTTGATCCCTGACCTCCTGTTCAGTCTGCACACTGCAGAAAGACGCAGCAGTTGGCACCTGTGTTTCGTCATCATCAGAGACATGCTGAGGTGGTATTCCCATGTCCTCATCATCAGGAAACATAAGTGGTTGTGCGTCAGTGCATTCTATGTCTTTCACCGCTGGGGAAGGGCTAGGTGGATGCCCTTGGGAAACCCTGCCAGCGGAGTCTTCAAACAGCATAAGAGACTGCTGCATAACTTGAGGCTGAGACAGTTTCCCTGGTATGCATGGGGGTGATGTGACAGACTGATGGGGTTGGTTTTCAGGCGCCATCTGTGCGCTTTCTGCAGAAGACTGGGTGGGAGATAATGTGAACGTGCTGGATCCACTGTCGGCCACCCAATTGACTAATGCCTGTACCTGCTCAGGCCTTACCATCCTTAGAACGGCATTGGGCCCCACCATATATCGCTGTAAATTCTGGCGGCTACTGGGACCTGAGGTAGTTGGTACACTAGGACGTGTGGATGTGGCAGAACGGCCACGTCCTCTCCCAGCACCAGAGGGTCCACTAACACCACCACGACCATGTCCACGTCCGCGTCCCTTACTAGATGTTTTTCTCATTGTTATGGTTCACCACAACAACAAATATATTATTTGGCCCAATGTATTGTATTCAAATTCAGCGGGATATAAATTTGAGGCCTAGTATTTAGGCGCTGGGTGACCGGTATGGATTTAGTGACAGAATTAGACTTGGAAATGCACAGAAGCGTGTGTGTGAAGTTATTCTGAATGACCCTATGTGCACCTTCAATATGATCTACCCTTTTAGGGATAGATTTCAAATAGCTCTGATATAGCAGAAACGACTAAATTATGAAATTGCTAAATTGGGAATTGTATTTCAACCCAGAACAAAAAATGTGCTTTGACGGACACTAAATAACTTTCCCAGCCACAACAGGACAGCGGTAACGAGAGATTTAGCGGGATATAAATTTGAGGCCTAGTATTTAGGCGCTGGGTGACAGGTATGGGTTTAGTGACAGAATTAGATTTGGAAATGCACAGTAGCGGGTGTGTGAAGTTATTCTGAATGACCCTATGTGCACCTTGAATATTATATACCCTTTTAGGGATAGATTTCAAATAGCTCTGATATAGCAGAAACCACTAAATTATGAAATTGCTAAATTGGGAATTGTATTTCAACCCAGAACAAGAAATGTGCTTGAACGGACACTAAATAACTCGCCCAGCTACAGCACTAGGGACAGATTTAGCGGGATATAAATTTGAGGCCTAGTATTTAGGCGCTGGGTGACAGGTATGGGTTTAGTGCCAGAATTAGACTTGGAAATACACAGTAGCGGGTGTGTGTGAAGTTATTCTGAATGACCCAATGTGCACCTTGAATATTATATACCCTTTTAGGGATAGATTTCAAATAGCTCTGATATAGCAGAAACCACTAAATTATGAAATTGCTAAATTGGGAATTGTATTTCAACCCAGAACAAGAAATGTGCTTGAACGGACACTAAATAACTCGCCCAGCTACAGCACTAGGGACAGATTTAGCGGGATATAAATTTGAGGCCTAGTATTTAGGCGCTGGGTGACAGGTATGGGTTTAGTGACAGAATTAGACTTGGAAATACACAGTAGCGGGTGTGTGTGAAGTTATTCTGAATGACCCAATGTGCACCTTGAATATTATATACCCTTTTAGGGATAGATTTCAAATAGCTCTGATATAGCAGAAACCACTAAATTATGAAATTGCTAAATTGGGAATTGTATTTCAACCCAGAACAAGAAATGTGCTTGAACGGACACTAAATAACTCGCCCAGCTACAGCACTAAGGACAGATTTAGCGGGATATAAATTTGAGGCCTAGTATTTAGGCGCTGGGTGACAGGTATGGGTTTAGTGCCAGAATTAGACTTGGAAATACACAGTAGCGGGTGTGTGTGAAGTTATTCTGAATGACCCAATGTGCACCTTGAATATTATATACCCTTTTAGGGATAGATTTCAAATAGCTCTGATATAGCAGAAACCACTAAATTATGAAATTGCTAAATTGGGAATTGTATTTCAACCCAGAACAAGAAATGTGCTTGAACGGACACTAAATAACTCGCCCAGCTACAGCACTAAGGACAGATTTAGCGGGATATAAATTTGAGGCCTAGTATTTAGGCGCTGGGTGACAGGTATGGGTTTAGTGCCAGAATTAGACTTGGAAATACACAGTAGCGGGTGTGTGTGAAGTTATTCTGAATGACCCAATGTGCACCTTGAATATTATATACCCTTTTAGGGATAGATTTCAAATAGCTCTGATATAGCAGAAACCACTAAATTATGAAATTGCTAAATTGGGAATTGTATTTCAACCCAGAACAAGAAATGTGCTTGAACGGACACTAAATAACTCGCCCAGCTACAGCACTAAGGACAGATTTAGCGGGATATAAATTTGAGGCCTAGTATTTAGGCGCTGGGTGACAGGTATGGGTTTAGTGCCAGAATTAGACTTGGAAATACACAGTAGCGGGTGTGTGTGAAGTTATTCTGAATGACCCAATGTGCACCTTGAATATTATATACCCTTTTAGGGATAGATTTCAAATAGCTCTGATATAGCAGAAACCACTAAATTATGAAATTGCTAAATTGGGAATTGTATTTCAACCCAGAACAAGAAATGTGCTTGAACGGACACTAAATAACTCGCCCAGCTACAGCACTAAGGACAGATTTAGCGGGATATAAATTTGAGGCCTAGTATTTAGGCGCTGGGTGACAGGTATGGGTTTAGTGCCAGAATTAGACTTGGAAATACACAGTAGCGGGTGTGTGTGAAGTTATTCTGAATGACCCAATGTGCACCTTGAATATTATATACCCTTTTAGGGATAGATTTCAAATAGCTCTGATATAGCAGAAACCACTAAATTATGAAATTGCTAAATTGGGAATTGTATTTCAACCCAGAACAAGAAATGTGCTTGAACGGACACTAAATAACTCGCCCAGCTACAGCACTAAGGACAGATTTAGCGGGATATAAATTTGAGGCCTAGTATTTAGGCGCTGGGTGACAGGTATGGGTTTAGTGCCAGAATTAGACTTGGAAATACACAGTAGCGGGTGTGTGTGAAGTTATTCTGAATGACCCAATGTGCACCTTGAATATTATATACCCTTTTAGGGATAGATTTCAAATAGCTCTGATATAGCAGAAACCACTAAATTATGAAATTGCTAAATTGGGAATTGTATTTCAACCCAGAACAAGAAATGTGCTTGAACGGACACTAAATAACTCGCCCAGCTACAGCACTAAGGACAGATTTAGCGGGATATAAATTTGAGGCCTAGTATTTAGGCGCTGGGTGACAGGTATGGGTTTAGTGCCAGAATTAGACTTGGAAATACACAGTAGCGGGTGTGTGTGAAGTTATTCTGAATGACCCAATGTGCACCTTGAATATTATATACCCTTTTAGGGATAGATTTCAAATAGCTCTGATATAGCAGAAACCACTAAATTATGAAATTGCTAAATTGGGAATTGTATTTCAACCCAGAACAAGAAATGTGCTTGAACGGACACTAAATAACTCGCCCAGCTACAGCACTAGGGACAGATTTAGCTGGATATAAATTTGAGGCCTAGTATTTAGGCGCTGCGTGACAGGTATGGGTTTAGTGACAGAATTAGACTTGGAAATACACAGTAGCGGGTGTGTGTGAAGTTATTCTGAATGACCCAATGTGCACCTTGAATATTATATACCCTTTTAGGGATAGATTTCAAATAGCTCTGATATAGCAGAAACCACTAAATTATGAAATTGCTAAATTGGGAATTGTATTTCAACCCAGAACAAGAAATGTGCTTGAACGGACACTAAATAACTCGCCCAGCTACAGCACTAGGGACAGATTTAGCTGGATATAAATTTGAGGCCTAGTATTTAGGCGCTGGGTGACCGGTATGGATTTAGTGACAGAATTAGACTGGGATATGGCCAAAAAATAAACAGACTATTGCTGGTTAAATGCACTTGGTGTGACAGCTTCACCCTGATGTAGGCTTTAGCCAAAAAACAACCACACCATTGAGGGTTAAATGCACTTGGTGACAGGCGCAGCTTGCCCCTGATTTAGTATATGGCCAAAAAATGAACAGACTATTGCTGGTTAAATGCACTTGGTGTGACAGCTTCACCCTGATGTAGGCTTTAGCCAAAAAACAACCACACCATTGAGGGTTAAATGCACTTGGTGACAGGCGCAGCTTGCCCCTGATTTTGTATATGGCCAAAAAATGAACAGACTATTGCTGGTTAAATGCACTTGGTGTGACAGCTTCACCCTGATGTAGGCTTTAGCCAAAAAACAACCACACCATTGAGGGTTAAATGCACTTGGTCGCAGCTTGTGCTGGCGCACCACAAGACACAAAATGGCCGCCGATCACCCCAGAAAAATGTGACTGACAAACGGTCTGTGCAGCCTAAAAACAGTGAGCAATTGAGGATCAGCAGCTCAATGATCCACAGCTGCAGATCGATCAGTTAATCAAGTCCTTTGGAGGAGTTAATCTGCCTAATCTCGCCCTACTGTCGCAGCCGCAACCTCTCCCTACGCTAATCAGAGCAGAGTGACGGGCGGCGCTATGTGACTCCAGCTTAAATAGAGGCTGGGTCACATGGTGCTCTGGCCAATCACAGCCATGCCAATAGTAGGCATGGCTGTGATGGCCTCTTGGGGCAAGTAGTATGACGCTTGTTGATTGGCTGCTTTGCAGCCTTTCAAAAAGCGCCAAGAAAGCGTCACAAAAGCGCGAAGAAAGCGACGAACACCGAACCCGAACTTTTACGAAAATGTCCGGGTTCGGGTCCGTGTCACGGACACCCCAAAATTCGGTACGAACCCGAACTATACAGTTCGAGTTCGCTCATCCCTATTCAGAATTCATTCTGCTGCTTTTGTCAGCAGTCACATCATCAATAAATACAAGAGAACCAGTTCCATTGGCAGCCATACATGCCCACGCCATGACACTACCACCACCATGCTTCACTGATAAGGTGGTATGCTTAGGATGATAAGCAGTTCCTTTGCTTCTACATACTTTTCTCTTCCCATCACTCTGGTACAAGTTGATCTTGGTCTCATCTGTCCATAGGATGTTGTTCCAGAACTGTGAAGGCAAACTCTAATCTGGCCTTCCTGTTTTTGAGGCTCACCAATGGTTTACATCTTGTGGTGAACCCTCTGTATTCACTCTGGTGAAGTATTCTCTTGATTGTTGACTTTGACACACATACACCTACCTCCTGGAGAGTGTTCTTGATCTGGCCAACTGTTGTGAAGGGTGTTTCTTTACCAGGGAAAGAATTCTTCGGTCACCCACCACAGTTGTTTTCCGTGGTCTCCGGGTCTTTTGGTGTTGCTGAGCTCACCGGTGCGTTCCTTCTTTTTAAGAATGTTCCAAACAGTTGTTTTGGCCACGCCTAATGTTTTTGATATCTCTCTGATGGGTTTGTTTTTTCAGCCTAATGATGGCTTGCTTCACTGATAGTGACAGCTCTTTGGATCTCATCTTGAGAGTTGACAGCAACAGATTCCAAATCCAAATAGCACACTTGAAATAAACTCTGGACCTTTTATCTGCTCAATGTAATTGGGATAATGAGGGAATAACGCACACCTGGCCATGGAACAGCTGAGAAGCCAATTGTTCCATTACTTTTGGTCCCTTAACAAGTGGGAGGCACATATGCAAACTGTTGTAATTCCTACAGCGTTCACCTGATTTGGATGTAAATACCCTCAAATTAAAGCTGACAGTCTGCAGTTATAGCACATCTTGTTCGTTTAATTTCAAATCCATTGTGGTGGTGTATAGAGCCAAAAATGTTCCAATATTTATGGACCTGACTGTATATGCATGTATATGTTTATGCTCATAGACATTTTTGTGCACACATGTAGTTATGGGTTGATTTTTCATGATTTTATCATTTATTATTCATATATTTATACGTATATGTTCATTTATTTATTTATATTCATATTTTCTTTTCATGTGATTTATCATCCTGTATATGAAATTGGGTGACTCACATTCATTTATCAGCAATTTTTATTGTTCATTATAAACTGCCATTATAATCTGTGCAATGGTCAGCTATCATTTTAATATATATATATATATATATATATATATATATATACACAGTATCTATCAATTATGATTACTATCTTTAGTCAGCACATCTATGACGCATTTTAGTCACATGATTTTATTTCCAATTTTTAGACTAGACATTCTCGTTATTGTCACCATCATTACTATTATCATATGTCTTTGTTATGTCTTTGTTCTACTGTCATCATCAGCATCGATCTTATTACTACTTTTTAGACTTGAAAAAGGAGTGTTTTTCTACTCCAAAACGCGTTGTCACATATATGCAAATTTAAAACAATTGTCTCCAACCACTTGAGGTTGTGTTATTGCACCAGAAGGTATCGAAAACTGTGGGCCACTAATACTCCACACCCCTCTATTGTCTCTCATTACTCCACAAGTGAGGAGCAAACAGTATCGGCAGCACCGACCACCACTTAAACACACACCTACACTAGTGTTGTGCCTATGCTTGCACAACACAAAAAGGTGAGCATAACCATTACCTCTTTTTAAACAACCCACCAAGAACCTCTTACCCTATGAGCACCTCTCTCCCTCTCTCGCCACATATGCTGTTTGGGATCTTATCTAGTGCCTATGGCTCATGTCAATATTGTCCTTTCTTATAGGCTGAGGATAACAGCATGACACTATGGGTAAGCCTGCCTACTAGGTCACCACTCAGGGCCATGTGATCCTCTTTTTTTTTATACTTTCCTGCCCTGGTGTACTGTATTCTGATCAGTTTTTGAAACGTTTTTTCCACATCAAATTGCAAAAGTTTCGGATTCACCGAAACCTCAAAGGTTTTGGAAATTCCAGACAAATTCGATTCATTTAGAAATGAATTGCTCTCATCTCTAGTCAGAACTATTAAAACATAAAATCAAAATGATCGAATTATCGTTTTTTCGTCGTCTCTCAAAGAAATTTTATAAAAAGTGATCAAAAAGTCATATATACCCCCAAACAATATTAATAAAAACTACAGCTCATCCCGCAAAAAAGCCCTTATACAACTTGTAGGAAGGAACAAGGGGCCGCCGTTGATGGTCGGTATGTGTCATCGAGATTCCTGGCCTCAAGTGTCAGTATTGCAGATTGCAGTCTGACTCTTCAGCTGTTTGGAATGGCTGTAAAGCTGATCCGGGACGGCTTTTAATGGGAGTAATCAAAAGTACTGGGTGGGTGGCTACTCCCCACGTTCCAGGCCGGGTCTTGGCAGGCTTATAAAGCAGTCAGCACTATCAGGTGGTGTGGATCGAACCTACATCTGACATGGGTTGTTGCAGGTATCGAAATTTCGATACCCAATCTATACTTTTGTCCCGGTTTCGATACGATACCGGGATTTCTGTTTTTTCGATACTGGGCTGCGCTTCTGCGCAGTCTAGTATCTCTGAACATGAGCGCACTGCTATCGGCGCGCTCATGTTCTCTCAGCAGCATGAGGAGAAGGAAGCTGTCCTCCCTCCCCCCTGTGCTGCTGCCGCTGCCACCAATGAGAAGAGAGGGTCGGACGCACTGCGCCACCAATGAGAAGAGAGGGGCGGTCGCACTGAGCCACCAATGATAGGACTATTCCCACACAGAGTGGCGCCCAGCGATGTCTCAGCACTCACCATTATTCCTGGGCGCCGCTCCGTTCGCCCGCAGTGCCCCATTACTGTCTCCTCTCCTGCTCCACATGCTGCTGATTACTATCGGAGCGATGTGGAGGAGACATCAGCTTTACTAGTGGGCGTTCCTTCTCCCTGCGCTGTGATTGGACAGCGCTACAGTCAGGGAGAAGGAACGCCTACTAGTAAAGCTGATGTCTCCTCCGCATCTCTCTGATAGTAATTAGCATGTGGAGCAGGAGAGGAGACAGTAATGGGGCACTGTGGGCGAACGGAGCGGCGCCCAGGACTAATGGTGAGTGCTGGGACATCGCTGGGCGCCGCTCTGTGTAGCCTGATACTTAGTCTGGACCCAGGAAAAGTAGTCAGTCAGTCATTAACACAATACAGGAGGCGGGTGCCGGCAGCAGAATCGCATTGCCGGCACCCTGCCCCTGACAGGGAGCTGCGATAAGCGGCAGTTAACCCCTCAGGTGCGGCACCTAAGGGGTTAACTGCCGCTGATCTGCCAGTACCCGCCTCCTGTATAAAGGGGTAATTATCTTTGGTGGTGCAGTGTGCCCCCCTCAACCCCCCACCCCATTAAAATCATTGGTGGCACAGTGCGTCGACCCCTCTCAACCCCCCAGTATTAAAATCATTGGTGGCAGTGGGCACAGGGTCCTCTCCCCTCCCCCTCGTTGGTGGTGCAGTGGCAGCTTCTGATCGTAGCCCTAGCTGTGTAAGCCTGGGGCTCCGATCGGTTACCATGGCAGCCAGGACGCTACAGAAGCTCTGGCTGCCATGGTAACATCCCTGATGCTGTGTGCACAAAGCACAGAGCAGCAGGGACAGTGTGAAGTCCTATTCACCCTGATAGAGCTCTATCAGGCTGAATAGGACAAGGGATGAAAGATCCCAGGTTCTAGCCCCTAAGGGGGGAAATAGTTATTAAATAAAAAGTGTAAAAAAAAAAAAATGTAAAAAAAACCCCCCACCAAAATATGAAGTATAAATCACCCCCTTTCACATATAAAATATATAAATAATAAACATATTACATATCGCCACGTCAGAAAAGTCCAAACTATAAAAATCCCAAAAAAAAATCTAGGTGGTGAACGCCGGAACAGAAAAAATAAATAAAAACTGTGCGATTCGCCATTTTTTAAAATGCGGAATGCACGTGGCTTTTTTGGTTTATTTTTTCGCGTGGTATCGAATGGTATCGAGTATTGCAATACTTTTTCATGGTATCGAAACCGAATAAAAAATTTTGTATCGCAACAACTCTACATCTGACAGTGAAGCTGTAGAGTCCTCTGTGCTGAGGGCTGAAGTCTGCAAACAGGTGTGCAGGCCGCCTGGAAGAGGCCAGTGAACTTTTCTGTGGCTGAGCATTCAGCCGGGTGTGAACTGACACCTAGGATTCCAGGTGAACATTGTTTTGTTTTGCTGTGTATGAACAGGCACCAAGACTGTTATGTTTTGCTGAGTGTGAATAAAACACTGAAGTTTGATTTACAACCTGATTCCTTGCCTCTATACTGCGTCCACTAACCTGTCTACCAGAGCAAATCCCCACAAATAGAAATATAAAAAGGTTAAGGTTTTTGAGGAAACAGAGAGATTTTTTTTTAAGTTTATATATTTAAAAACAAAACAAAAATGAAATAAAATTTGCAGTAATTGTACTGACCCTCAGAATAAAGGTAAGGCTACTTTCACACTAGCGTTCTGCTGTCCGCTCGTGAGCTCCATTTGAAGGAGCTCACGAGCGGAGCAGAACGCTTCCGTCCAGCCCTGATGCAGTCTGAATGGATGCGGATCCGCTCAGACTGCATCAGTCTGGCGGCGTTCAGCCTCCGCTCGCCTCCGCACGGCCAGGCGGACAGCTGAACGATGCTTGCAGCGTTCGGGTGTCCGCCTGGCCGTGCGGAGGCGTGCGGATCCGTCCAGACTTACAATGTAAGTCAATGGGAACGGATCCGCTTGAAGATGACACCATATGGCTCAATCTTCAAGCGGATCCGTCCCCCATTGACTTTACATTGAAAGTCTGAACGGATCCGTTCAGGCTACTCTTGCACTTAGAAAATTTTCTAAGTTATTAATGCAGACGGATCCGTACTGAACGGAGCCTCCGTCTGCATTAATATGATCGGATCCGTTCAGAACGGATCCGATCAAGCGCAAGTGTGAAAGTAGCCTAAAGTGTTATTTTTACTATCCAGTAAACATAATAACTATGAAGCCTTTAAAACAACGGCAGAATTGCATTTGTTTCCCAATCCCACCCCAATAATTTTTCAAGCTTCCTAATACATCTAATGGAATATTATGTGGTGCCATCAGAAAGTACAACTTGTCCCGCAAAAAAAAAGAACCCTCATACAACTACTTAAATGGAAAAATAAAATGTTATGGCTATTGTAAAGAAAAAAAAAAAAGGGGGGGGGGGGAATGAAAATACCTTATGACAGGAAGAGGTTAATAAAAATTTGTTGACACCAGAATCTAACCCGGTTGTATGTGAAGATATCTGGATATTGGTCAATTAAATATGGTGTCATGCCACACTACTAAGGCTACTTTCACACTTGCGCTTTCCCTTTCCGCTATTGAGATCCGTCATAGGATCTTAATAGCGGGGGAAAACGCTTCCGTTTTGTCCTATTCATTGTTAATGTGGACAAAACTGAACTGAATGAAACGGAGTGCACCAGAATGCATTCCGTTCGGTTTGGTTGCGTCCCCATCGAGGACAGAATAACACTGCAAGCAGCGTTTTTCTGTCCGCAATGTGGTGCGGAGCAAGACAGATCCGTCATGACTCATAATGTAAGTCAATGGAGTTCACGACGGATCCATCTTGGCTATTTTAAAGATAATACAACCGGATCCGGCCTCAATGGATGCTGAGGAGACACAGACAAAGGGAGAAGAAACGGAGGTCAAGAGGGACACCAGAGAGAGGGGAGAACCACCGGAATAAGATAAGGAAACCGGAGACTGAGGGGGGGGAACCTAAGTAACCAGGGGAAAAAAACACAGGGTTAAGAAATATATACCCTAAAAATGGGGGGAAAAAACAGATACAAAATACGAAATTACTATACATATATAAATATATATATATATATATATATATATACACACAGTACAGACCAAAGGTTTGGACACACCTTCTCATTCAAAGAGTTTTCTTTATTTTCATGACTATGAAAATTGTAGATTCACACTAAAGGCATCAAAACTATGAATTAAGGGCTCTTTCACACCTGCGTTCTTTTCTTCCGGCATAGAGTTCCATCGTCGGGGCTCTATGCCGGAAGAATCCTGATCAGTTTTATCCTAATGCATTCTGAATGGAGTGAAATCCGTTCAGGATGCATCAGGATGTCTTCAGTTCCGGAACGGAATGTTTTTTCACCGGAGAAAATACCGCAGCATGCTGCGCTTTTTGCTCCGGCCAAAAATCCTGAAGACTTGCCGCAAGGCCGGATCCGGAATTAATGCCCATTGAAAGGCATTGATCCGGATCCGGCCTTAAGCTAAACGTCGTTTTCTGAATGGTTACCATGGCTGCCGGGACGCTAAAGTCCTGGCAGCCATGGTAAAGTGTAGCGGGGAGCGGGGGAGCAGCATACTTACCGTCCGTGCGGCTCCCGGGGCGCTCCAGAGTGACGTCAGGGCGCCCCACGCACATGGATGACGTGATCGCATGGCACGTCATCCATGCGCATGGGGCGCTCTGACGTCATTCTGGAGCGTCCCGGGAGCCGCGCGGACTGTAAGTATACCGCTCCCCCGCTCCTACTATGGCAACCAGGACTTTAATAGCGTCCTGGGTGCCATAGTAACACTGAAAGCATTTTGAAGACGGATCCGTCTTCAAATGTTTTCAGTACACTTGCGTTTTTCCGGATCCGGCGTGTAATTCCGGCAAGTGGAGTACACACCTGATCCGGACAACGCAAGTGTGAAAGAGGCCTTACACATGTGGAATTATATACATAACAAAAAAGTGTGAAACAACTGAAAATATGTCATATTCTAGGTTCTTCAAAGTAGCCAACTTTTGCTTTGATTACTGCTTTGCACACTCTTGGCATTCTCTTGATGAGCTTCAAGAGGTAGTCACCTGAAATGGTTTTCACTTCACAGGTGTGCCCTGTCAGGTTTAATAAGTGGGATTTCTTGCCTTATAAATGGGGTTGGGACCATCAGTTGCATTGTGGAGAAGTCAGGTGGATACACAGCTGATAGTCCTACTGAATAGACTGTTAGAATTTGTATTATGGCAAGAAAAAGGCAGCTAAGTAAAGAAAAACGAGTGGCCATCATTACTTTAAGAAATGAAGGTCAGTCAGTCCGAAAAATTGGGAAAACTTTGAAAGTGTCCCCAAGTGCAGTCACAAAAAACATCAAGCGCTACAAAGAAACTAGCTCACATGTGGACCGCCCCAGGAAAGGAAGACCTAGAGTCACCTCTGCTGCGGAGGATAAGTTCATCCGAGTCACCAGCCTCAGAAATCGCAGGTTAACAGCAGCTCAGATTAGAGACCAGGTCAATGCCACACAGAGTTCTAGCAGCAGACACATCTCTAGAACAACTGTTAACAGGAAACTGTGTGAATCAGGTCTTCATGGTAGAATATCTGCTAGGAAACCACTGCTAAGGACAAGCAACAAGCAGAAGAGACTTGTTTGGGCTAAAGAACACAAGGAATGGATATTAGACCAGTGGAAATCTGTGCTTTGGTCTGATGAGTCCAAATTTGAGATCTTTGGTTCCAACCACCGTGTCTTTGTGCGACGCAGAAAAGGTGAACGGATGGACTCTACATGCTTTGTTCCCACCATGAAGCATGGAGGAGGAGGTGTGATGGTGTGGGGGTGCTTTGCTGGTGACACTGTTGGGGATTTATTCAAAATTGAAGGCATACTGAACCAGCATGGCTACCACAGCATCTTGCAGCGGCATGCTATTCCATCCGGGTTGCGTTTAGTTGGACCATCATTTATTTTTCAACAGGACAATGACCCCAAACACACCTCCAGGCTGTGTAAGGGCTATTTGACCATGAAGGAGAGTGATAGGGTTCTGCGCCAGATGACCTGCCCTCCACATTCACTGGACCTGAACCCAATCGAGATGGTTTGGGGTGAGCTGGACCGCAGAGTGAAGGAAAAAGGGCCAACAAGTGCTAAGCATCTCTGGGAACTCCTTCAAGACTGTTGGAAGACCATTTCAGGTGACTACCTCTTGAAGCTCATCAAGAGAATGCCAAGAGTGTGCAAAGCAGTAATCAAAGCAAAAGGTGGCTACTTTGAAGAACCTAGAATATGACATATTTTCAGTTGTTTCACACTTTTTTGTTATGTATATAATTCCACATGTGTTAATTCATAGTTTTGATGCCTTCAGTGTGAATCCACAATTTTCATAGTCATGAAAATAAAGAAAACTCTTTGAATGAGAAGGTGTGTCCAAACTTTTGGTCTGTACTGTATATAGATAGATATATAACAATGCTAACGAAAGAAAAACTCAAAACTAAGAACAAACGAAAAAAAGAGCTCAACACAAGTATATTAAATGTGAAGACCACAATGACAACTTATCTGAGTGGTCAGCAGCAAAGAGAGAGGAGGAATCTATGCAAAGCAGGACTATTATAGGGATGTTATGAGAGAGGGTCTTGGTTACCATGGTTACTTGTCTGATTTTTTATTTGCTACTATTGGTGGTCAGTAAAAGGAAGAGAAAGCAATATGAGCCTCCATGTCATGTAATAAAATCTATATGATGCTAGTATAGAGTATGGGGCTTCCCCGCAGATCATGAAGTGGGGCTGTATTATGCCCTGTACATAGCTGACAAAGGACATTTATCAAACTTTTTACGCAACTGAAAGTCACGAATTATGGCGTACGCAATATTTCTGATTCCCTGGCCACTACTAAAAAGTGGGCAGGGCTTAGCGAGAGAGGGAGTGGTCCCCTATTGCCTGATGGATTTACTATCACGACAGTTAAAATCTACACAAGCTAATATCTAGCAATGATTTGAAAGTCTGGCAGACGGACTGCCTGGACAAGCATCACATTTATTAGGAGGCCTATGCCTCATAATAAATTTGGCACATTTTGTGCTGATGGATTTTATACTAAGACTAGCGAATGTAATGCCAGTCTTGGCATATCCGCCCCAATCTTTGCTGAGGATGCCCTTCTCTAGGAGAAAGCTACCTACAGTATTACAGTAAGGCCCCATGCACACAACCATCTCCGTATTGAGGTCCGCAAACCATGGATCTCCAAAATACTGATACTTTCCGTGTGCAATCCACATTTTTTTCACTCCCATCAATAGAAATGATTATTCTTGTCTGCAATATGGACCAAAGTAGGACATATTCTATAGTTTGCGGAACAGACACATGGGTGACATCCAAGTGCTATCCCTTTTTTTTTCATGGACACATAGAAATGTATTTTAGGCTACTTTCCCACTCGTGTTTTGTGCGGATCCGTCTTGTATCTGCACAGACGGATCCGCGCGAATAATGCAAACGTTGTATCCATTCAGAACGGATCCGTTTGCATTATTCATTAAAAAAAAGTCTAAGTCAAAATGGATCCGTCTTGACTTACATTGAAAGTCAATGGGGGACGGATCCGTTTTCAATTGCACCATATTGTGTCAGTGAAAAACAGATCCGTCCCCATTGACTTACATTGTAGTCAAGACGGATCCGTTTGGCTCAGCATAGTCAGACGGTCACCAAAACGCTGCAAGCTGCCTTTTAGTGACCGTCTAAAAAACGCAACGGAGGACAAAGGCAGCCAAACTGATACATTCTGAACGGATCCTTATCCATTCAGAATGCATTGGGGCTTAACTGATCCGTTTTGGGCCGCTTGTGAGAGCCCTGAAACGGATCTCACAAGCAGACCCCGAAACGCCAGTGTGAAAGTAGCCTTAAACTTTAAGACGCACTTTTTCCCCCAAAAGTGGAGGAAATGTCAGTGCGTGTTATAAAGCAAACAAATAAACTTCCCATAGGATGATAGGCACACAACATATAAAAAGATTGAAATATCTTATAAAAGATAGAAATAAAAATTAAATAAAATGTAGGTACAATATAATAATTGAACTGTGAAAGCGGAGCATATTACACCTTATTGTAGGTGGTAGATGACTATAAAGTGATCATAGGCGTGCCCAGCTTATTGTGAATGGCGCTGTTATGGGGGGGATCTGTGGATGGCACGGTTATTGAGGGGATCTGTGGATGGCACTGATATGGGGAGGAGAATCTTTGGATGACACTTATGGGGAGGAGAATCTGTGGATGACCATGCTATGGGGGGGGGGGGGGGGGGTCTATGGATGACACTGTTATGGGGGGAATCTGTGGATGACACTGTTATGGGGGGAATCTGTGGATGACACTGTTATGGGGGGAATCTGTGGATGACACTGTTATGGGGGGAATCTGTGGATGACACTGTTATGGGGGGAATCTGTGGATGACACTGTTATGGGGGGAATCTGTGGATGACACTGTTATGGGGGGAATCTGTGGATGACACTGTTATGGGGGGAATCTGTGGATGACACTGTTATGGGGGGAATCTGTGGATGACACTGTTATGGGGGGAATCTGTGGATGACACTGTTATGGGGGGAATCTGTGGATGACACTGTTATGGGGGGAATCTGTGGATGACACTGTTATGGGGGAATCTGTGGATGACACTGTTATGGGGGGAATCTGTGGATGACACTGTTATGGGGGGAATCTGTGGATGACACTGTTATGGGGGGAATCTGTGGATGACACTGTTATGGGGGAATCTGTGGATGGCACGGTTATGGAGGGGATCTGTGGATGGCACGGTTATGGAGGGGATCTGTGGATGGCACGGTTATAGAGGGGATCTGTGGATGGCACGGTTATAGAGAGGATCTGTGGATGGCACGGTTATAGAGGGGATCTGTGGATGGCACGGTTATAGAGGGGATCTGTGGATGGCACGGTTATAGAGGGGATCTGTGGATGGCACGGTTATAGAGGGGATCTGTGGATGGCACGGTTATAGAGGGGATCTGTGGATGGCACGGTTATAGAGGGGATCTGTGGATGGCACGGTTATAGAGGGGATCTGTGGATGGCACGGTTATAGAGGGGATCTGTGGATGGCACGGTTATGGAGGGGATCTGTGGATGGCACGGTTATGGAGGGGATCTGTGGATGGCACGGTTATGGAGGGGATCTGTGGATGGTGCTGTTATGGGGGGGGGGGGAACTGTGGATGGCACTGTTATGGAGGGGATCTGTGGATGGCACTGTTATGGGGAGGAGAATCTTTGGGTGACACTGTTATGGGGAGGGGGACCTGTGGATGCCACTGCTATGGAGGGGATCTGTGGATGACCATGCTATGGGGGGGGGGGGGAATCTATGGATGACACTATATAGCATCTTATGCTATATGTATAATCCACAGATCCTCCCCCCATAACAGCCCCGGCCTGGCAGTAACTTTTAATTTAACTTTAAATCAACACATCTTTATTACCTTACAATGAAGCTCCAGTAACAGACAGAGCTTTTTTGTTAGCCCAGAGGAATCTACTACGGAGCATCTTCAGGGTGGCTAAGTATGAATTAGGCAAAGTGAGAGGGAGGGAACGAAGCATATATAAGAGTTGCGGTAAAACATATGTAGTAAGGATATTTTTCCTTCCCAGCCATGACAACATGGGAAATGAGGGTTTGGAAAGAAAGGTTTGTGTCTTATTCAGTAACGGTGTATAGTTCAACTGGAACAATAATTTAGGGTCTGCAGGTACTATTATGCCTAAGTATTTAATGGACGTGTGAGGCCATTTAAAAGCTGTGGATGCTTTAAACCTGGTCATTTGTGTCTGTGCTACGGAGACCGCCAATGCCTCCGATTTCTCAAAGCTTATTTTAAAATTTGATATGCTACCAAATTCCCTAAAAATATCCATCACTTTAGGCAACGCTTCTAGTGGGTTAGAGATCAATAAAAGTAAATCATCGGCAAATGCTGCCATTTTATGTGTGTGACTACCTATGTGCAGGCCTCTAATATCCGATGATTGTCTAAATTTCAACAGCAGTGTCTTTAAGGTCAGTACAAAGATCGTAGGGGAGAGAGGGCAACCTTGCCTGGTCCCATTTGTAATAAGAAAGGCATCAGACATAGAACCATTAACTAATATTTAAGCTGAGGGCGAGGAATATAGGGAAAATATAGCTGCTATATATTGAGTTGGGAAGCCAAAGGATTCCAGCACTTTTCCCATATAGAGCCAGCTCACTCTATCAAACGTCTTTTCTGTGTCGGTTCCGAGGAGGACTAAAGGAGTGTTTCGTTGTTTAGCAAGGTATACAGCATGTAGAACCCTACTAATATTGTGTCTGCCCTCCCTACCCGGCACAAATCCGACTTGTTCCTCCCTCACATGACCAGGCAGCATAGCTGCTATATGGTGGCTTAACAGTTTCACCCACCATTTTAAGTCGGTGTTAAGTAGGAAAATAGGCCTATAGCTGCCACATTGTTCTGGATCCTTCCCTTCCTTATGAATAATTGTTATGTGTGCTGCCTGGCCTTGTGGTGGGAGGGTTCCCCCTCGCAACACAGAATTACAAAGATTAACAAAGTGGGGAGATAGAATATCTCAAAATTTATTGTAGTACGCTATAGGGCAGGGGTGTCAAACTCAAATTCATCGGGGGCCGCATCAGCAGTTTGGTCACCCTCAAAGGGCCGGTTGTATCTGTAGGATGTATACGGTTGTATACTGTATGGGGGCAGGGGCCACAGGGTGACGTTATACTGTGCGGGGGCAGCCGCTTGGTGACGTTATACTGTATGGGGCACTAGGGCAGCCCCAAGGTGACGTTATACTGTATGGGGGCCACAAGGGAACGTTATACTGTATGGGGGCAGCCACAAGGAGACGTTATACTGTATGGGGGCAACAGGGAGACATTATAGTTTATCAAGTGCCACGTGCAGTGCAGATTGCAGGCAGGGCCAGAGCCTCAGAAGACAGACAGCACAACCTTTATTTCTGACACCCCTGCAGATGAGCGTTCCTCCCGGAGCCTGTCCACATCGCAGCTCCCGGCCTGACCTGCAAGCGCTGACTGGGGTCACATAGCATTATACTGATTTATGATGCTATATAACCCTTACAGTTCTGGAATGTGTTAGATAACACTGACATAATGCTGTCAGTGTTATCCAACACATTCCAGAACTGTAAGGGTTACATAGCATCATAAATCAGTATAATGCTATGTGACCCCAGTCAGCGCTTGCAGGTCAGGCCGGGAGCTGCGATGTGGACAGGCTCCGGGAGGAACGCTCATCTGCAGGGGGCCGTGGGGTCTCTCACTCCTCTTCTCCCATCTTGGCCTGCAATTACTCAGTCTCTGGAGACGGTGTGCTGACTTACTGTGCGCTCTGCTCCTGTGCTAGCAGGTGGGCGGAGACTTCGATACAGGAGCCGGGAGGAGAGGGGGCCGCCTGCAGGAAGTGATATGTACGGTACTCATATGCACGATGCAGGGGCAGGCTGACATAGATGTAGGAGCGGTCAGCTCGCGGCTAGCATATGACCGCTCCTATTACTGCCCAAACGACATGTCCCTGCTACTTGCCCGCACAGGGCTAAACAACTGTTCAAACTACTTGCCCGGTGTCCGGAACTGCATGTCCCGGGCGTCCAGCGATAGGAATTCAACACCCCTGAAAGTGGAGGTTTCCTGTGTAGAACGGCCGGCGCCGCTAGAGGGCAGACGTTCTCTGGCTTGTAGGCTGCCACGCATGCGCTGAAGAGGCGGCTTTCTTGTGTCAAAAAAATAAAAAAAGCGACAGTATAAGGTGAAGGCTGGCGGCGGCTACGCGGGCCACATGACGAGGTCTGGCGGGCCGGATTCGGCCCGCGGGCCTTGTGTTTGACACCTGTGCTATAGGGAATCCGTCGTGTCCAGGGCTTTTACCGGCAGGAATTGTGCTCAAAACCTTATTCACTTCCTCAATGGAAAAGGGTTGCAAAAGTTGAGTTTTATGCTCCTCAGAGAGATGGGGGATCTGAATGGACTTGAGGAAGGAATCTATTCGATCATTCAGCTAAGTGAGATCAGTATCTGGTGCGAGATCTGACTTCTCTAATTGTACAAGGAGGTATAGAAGTTACAGAACTCCTTTGCGATGGACGGAGTTGTGATTAGTCTAAGACCTTCTTTGTTTTTATTGGCATGTATAAATGTTTTGTTCCTCTACATCCGGAGGAGGCCAGAGATTAGTTTGGATCCCTTATCCCCATGAGAGTAGAACTTGAAACGTAAAGACTGCATTACCTTGGCCGTTGCAATGTTTAACAAATCCCTCAGTTGGGAACGCAGGGATTTAAGAGCATCCAAGCGCTCTGCCGTCTTTGTCGTTTTGTGTAATTTCTCCATTGTAGAAATTTGAAGCAAGAGCGAATCTATTTGTTTAGACCTTTGTTTTTTCACTCTAGTTCCTAGGGCTATGAGTTTCCCTCTGATGAGAACGGTGAAGTGGTGTGAGGGAATCATTAATGGAGAAGTACTCCAACATTTTCTGTTCTATAAATGCCTTGTTAGACGCATCCTCAATAAGATGGGACCCCTCTCAGGCCAATTGCCAGCAGCATCAACTCTGTGACCTACAATGTGGCCAAATACTTAGCCAGAATCCTAGCGCCCTTGGTTGGTAACACACATCACATACAGAACTCTCAAGATTTCACCACCAAAATCCAGAACTTGGTATTGGACACAGAAGAAACAATGGTCTCTTATGATGTTACATCCCTCTTCACCTGTATACCCACTACAGAGGCAACTGAAACAGTCAGGAAACAGTTGCTATTAGACAACACCTTAGGATGCAGAACAGAACTTAGCCCAGACCAAGTGTGTGCCTTACTGGACCTTTGTTCGAGTACCACCTACTAAGTATAAGGACAAGTTCTACAAGCAAAAACATGGCTGTGCTATAGGATCGCCAGTCTCGCCTATTGTAGCAAACCTGTATATGAAGGAAATAGAAAGGAAAGCCCTGACCACTTTCAAGGGAATTGCACCGAGTCATTGGTTCAGATATGTGAATGACACTTGGGTTAAAATTCATAAACAAGAGTTACAGGCTTTCACCGACCACATCAACTCAGTGGATCATAACATCAATTTTTTGACGCGGGAAGATATGCAGAACAACAAACTGGCGTTTCTGGACTGTCTTATAACAGTGGAAGAGGGAAGGAAGCTGGGAATAGAGGTCTATCGAAAACCAACACACACAGACCAGTACCTGCTATTTGATTCCCACCATCCTCTAGACCACAAACTGGGAGTCATCGAGACCGGGCAGAGAAAATCCCCACCAGCACAGAGGCCAAGGAACTCAAACACCTCAGAGGGGCACTTAAAACTTGTGGGTATCCAGTTTGGGCCTTTGTCAAAACAGAAGGAAGGAGAAGAAAGACCACCAAGACTACCAGTGAGGGCGAGAAGCATGACAGACGCAAGAATATGGTTATCCCATATGTAGCTGGGGTGTCTGAGAAACCCAAAAGGATTTTTAATAAACATCACATTCCTGTTTGCTTTAAACCCAGCAACACACTGAGGCAACAACTGGTTCACCCCAAAGACCCAACGCCTAAACACAAGATGGACAACATTGTGTACGCTGTCCAGTGCAACGAGGAATGCTCAGAACTGTATATCGGCGAAACAAAACAACAACTACATCAGCGTATGGCTCAGCATAGAAGAGCCAAAACCTCTGGTCAAGATTCAGCCGCGTACTTACATCTAAAAGGAACAGGTCACACCTTTGAAGACAGTCAAGTACGTGTTTTGGATAAGGAGGCCGATTGGTACAAACGAGGCGTGAAGGAGGCCATCTACGTAAAAATGGAGAAGCCAAGCTTGAATAGAGGTGGGGGGGTTAGACATCTATTGTCTGCCACATAAAATGCTGTCTTGACACCTTTTTCTGGGAAGTCTTTATCACCTACTGACTCTAATTAGGATAATGGAATCAACACCTTTCACATAATGCTGGGTATAATTACCAGATGTGGATTCAGTTACATATTTATTCCCAGAATTTTTGTACAATCACTCAGAATTGAGAAAGCTCGTTGGAAGAACGAGTGAAACGCTTTCAAGAAATCTACAATACGTCCAGTTGCCTTGATTTGTTCTTTACAGATATATCCTCAATAAGAGTATCATTTAAGCGCCACGTCCATGATTTAGAAGGGAGGTCCCTTAGTCGTCTATTACAGAGGAATATATAGTCCAGGCATCTGTATGAGCCATGAACTGATGAGTAGTAAGGGTAATCTCTTCCCTCAGGATGGAATATTCTCCAAACATCCGATACACTCAGTTCTGACAGCGCAATTTGTAGCTTGCGTATCTGCGCTTGGGGAACGAGAGAGGCAGAGGAAGTAGAATCCATTGTATGATCTAATGTCAGGTTAAGATCTCCCCCCAAAATTAACATACCTTCTGTGAAGGTTTTCAGTAGATCCAACCTCTTCAATAGCCACTGGACTTTTTTAATGTTGGGGACATATACATTAGCAAAAGTGACTGAGGTATTTTAAATTTTCCCCTTAAGGAATATGTACCTTCCTTCCGGGTCAATCAGTTGAGATCCCAATGTAAATGGGACATTCTTACCGATACCAATAGAAACTCCCCTGGCCGCAGAAGAGCAAGAGGCATGATACCACTTTGGGAAACATTTACTTATCGTATTAGGTATGTGTCTGTGCCTGAAATGGGTTTTTTGAAGAAAGGTGATATCTGCCCTCTCTCTCCTCAGTGTATGGTATATCTGACTGTGTTTCTGTGGGATATTCATACCATTAACATTAAGGGATATGAGGGTAATCTCAGCCATATTGCATCTGTTGGGTGGGCCTACCAAGCCACCATGAAAAATCAACTGGGTTCAAGGGTTGCATAAGGGACACTGAATGGTTAAAGAGAAATATAAACAAGTAGAGGGAGCTCATCAGCCCCACGCACAGAGGCGTAATGCTACATAACAAAACATGAGATAAAGATGCGGGGGGGGGGGGGGGGGGAGTGAAGTTATCCAAATGAGATCAGGATCTGCACCCGCTCAGTCCTTTCAATGTAAGACATAATCTATCTAAAGCGACTAATATAGGACTGGAAGGAGAGGAGTCAGAGGCGGGCAGCCGCCACCAAGAACCAGGAGTGAGCCCCTGTTCCCTCTCAGCAAGGGTAATCGTAACATCTTTCAACCTGAAAAGATAAAGGCAAGTTATACATCAACATCTGAGAACATTCAAGGTATACAACCTGTTGTTTAAACTTTTAGTGGTTTAAAAAGAAAACCTTCATACTTGAAATTAACCAGTCTCAGGATAACTATGTGGGTGCCTTCAGTCCTTGGAGGAGGGCTTCAGCCTAGGAGATTCGAATCTAGTCAAGGAGTGCAATCTCTGGGGAAAGGCCATAGATGGTAAGTCCTCCATGGAAGCGGAAGGTAGCCAAGAAGGTATATCCAACGGGGACATCTCCAAAGCCTCCCATATCTTGGTCAGGTCATCAGGGTGTCTCATCGCCATCTGTCTGCCATTCATGGTAGTACTGAGTCCGAATGAGAATAGCCACCTTATGGGCAGTTTCTTTGATCTTAACACATCTGATAATGGCCTAAGCGCTCTACGTTTGGCTAATGTGCTGGCTGCCAGATCCTGGAATATCAAAATGGGATGAGAGTCCAGCAATATTTCATCCTTCACAAACTGCTTTAATGATCGCTGTGGTATTTAAGTAATTAAGCAGAGCACAAACCGTATCCCTAGGAGGGTAGCCTCCAGGGGGTTTCGGTGTAAGTGCCCTGTGAGCGCGCTCAATGATAACAGCGGCTGCTCGCTCCGGCCCTATTTGCAGAGCAAAAAATGTTCTTACTGTATCCGGCAAGGCATCAGGCGATATTGCTTCAGGGATTCCCCACAGCCGAATGTTCTTCCTCCTACTGCGATTCTCCTGGTCTTCTAGATATAGGTATGCATTATCAATCTGGGTGCGCAGAGACCGCAATTGAGTTTGCATCCCCTTACTGTGTTGTATTACTGAGGTCTGTCCTTCTTCAAGCGCCTCCACTCTGTGCCCCATTTGCTTCATCTCTACCCTAATGTCTGCCAGTTCTCGCATCACCGGTGACAAGGCTTGAGTCAGAGAGTGCTTCAGAAAGGATCTTGTTATTGGCATAGGGTCTTGTTCACCCTGTGTATCAGAGAAGGCACAGACGCTGTCACCATCGGACTCTTCATCCTGTGTGGGCGCATGGGATTCCACCAACCCCATTTTCCCTCTGCTGACCGAGGACGAATCTTTCTTGTGGATGTACTTATTCAAGTCCCCTTGGGATTTTTTCGGTCTGGGAGTATGCTCTAGCTCCCTTCCCTTCTCCTTGGACAGTTTACCAATTTTTAGCCGGTGATAGTCGCTATTTCAGCAGTCGACCGAGCGGTATGGTGAGGAGCTCTAGCTTCACACGTCCTGCACCATGCTCTGCAAGCTCCGCCCCCCCGGATGAAATTAATGGATCCGCATCTGTTCTGCAAAAAATGTGGATCAGATGCAGAGCAATACAGATGTCCATTCCGCATCTCCACAAAAAGGATAGAACATGTCCTATTTTTGTCCAATTTGCGGACAAAGATAGGCATTGCTACAATGGGTCTGCAAAAAAAACAAAAAAACGGATGCAACACGGACGTATAAAGCAAAAAATACTGTAAATGGCCCGTGTGCAATCTGCAAAAAAAGGGATCGGACACACATACAAAATATC
Source organism: Bufo gargarizans (assembly GCF_014858855.1). Taxonomy (NCBI): domain Eukaryota; kingdom Metazoa; phylum Chordata; class Amphibia; order Anura; family Bufonidae; genus Bufo; species Bufo gargarizans. The sequence goes on from NC_058088.1 coordinate 106,879,272, forward strand.
GTTGTGTGCATGAGGTCTAGATCTGTGTGCACAAACCCTAAGTATGGGCTTATAGCCCTGTGCACCGCTGTCTTATAGGTGCGGTATGCTAACGTCAATGCTCATTCACACATGTAAGATACATACAGTATGTGCACAATTATTTCCTGTTGGATACGTACTGGTGCATGAGCTCTCTACTCACTTCTGTATGCCTCCATTTTATACTGGTGAATTATGTTTTTCCCCTTCAGATTCCTTACATAGCATTCTACATTTGGCATAGCAATGTTTCTATGGGACAATGAGGGTCATTTTTGAAGGCCCTATTCCAGAAAACTAGCGTAAAAAAGTAGGAAACAGCGGGTTTGTGCACCTTTCAGTTTTACGCTGTCCTCATCACTTTCCGTTAAGAAGGCATGGTGTGGGCAGATTTATTATCATTTACCTCAGTTTTCTGAGGTAGATTTCATTCTAGGCACATGGAGTCCCTGAGGATGAGCTTAAAGGGGTTGTCTCATCGCTAGGATATGCCATTGTTTTATAGGTGCGGGTCCCGCACCTCTATCGAGAACGGAGCCCCACAAGGTGGTGGCTGGAGGACTCTGGTCTGGCCACCTCCAAGCCTGATCCCCATAGAAGTGAATGGGAGCTTACCGCGCATTCGCGGACCCCGCTCCCATTCATTTCTATGGGGCTGATGGAAATAGCCGAGCCAGCACTCGACTATTTTTGCTGGCCCCATGGAAAATGAATGGAGGGCGGCTGCACATGTGCAGTTCACCCTCCTTCACTTGCGGGGCTCTGTTCTAGCTGGGACCCGCACCTATAAGACAATGGGGGCATATCCTAGCGATATGCATCCATTATCCATGATGAGACAACCCCATTAACTTATGAGAAGGCCTGCACTTTATCATACATTAAGTCGGGCGGATTGGCCATAGACTCCACAGGGAAATATTCCTGTTTGCCAATGCCCAGGGGGCCCGCCTCATGGTGGCCAGCCATGTACATAAAAAAAGGATGCACTTGGCCAGCGGTCGCAGAAGCCCTCCTGAACTCAACTGTATAGCCATCCTCAGAACGATGATACAGTTTCATACTGCGGTGCAGATGGCAGTATTTTGTGCTGCACTGTGGTATTTGGTTCTGCTGGGGCGGTATTTTATTCTGCAGTCCCTGCCTACATGTCCCCGCCTTCAGTCAACTTGTATCCACCCACAACATGGGGCGCAGAGGATATCAAGACACTGTAGGAAACACAGGACCCCCCCCCCCCCCCCCCGAATATCTCCGCACACATTTGGGGAAGTATCAATTTGTAGCAAACTACACCAAAAAGTGCACCAAATCATAATGTGCGCTAATTGCAACAACAAAAAATTAAATTTTTGCACCGATCTCGCCAAAAGTTGAAAATGCAAGTTTCTCGATGAAGTAGACTTCGTCTGAGCGTCTCACAATTAAAGGCGGATTTATCAAAAAGCCATTAAATGATGCAATTCCATTTTCTTGCAGTTCGAAATTCACAAAAATGTAAGGAGGCGGGAACTGTGCAATACATTTCTAGTGCCCATCACAGCCTGTGTGGCAGGGCACTGAGGCTTCCTCTGCCACAGACACCCTATGCCCTAGTCAGGCACCCACCTCCTCCACGATACCCCTCCCTGTACCCAGAAGGAGCAGTGCAGAGTCACGTGACCCTGGGCGATACCACATGACTCCTGCGTTATGGCAGCTCCCCTGTAGCCCGGTCTGTAGTCCTGCGGGGGGCCCGGCAGTGGCCCATAGAAGCGGTCACAGAGAAGTTACAGGCCGCCGGGGCAGACGGCACACGCCGGCCGCAGTGCAATTCTCACGTCTGTTGCACGGAACGTCTGAACAAGGAACCTGCGTCCGTTCCGCCATGTTTCCGGTCGGCTCCTTTTCGATGTAGCACAGCGGCGGGCGGAGCGCTTTCCCGGTGACCCTGCTGCGGCTGTCAAGGGCCGAGCTCCGGTTCATCATGGCGACGGTGGAGGAGGGCGGATGGACGTACTGATGACAGTCCGTAAGATCGCCTCGATCTGTACGATGGTGAGTGCCGGATGCGGGAGCTGCGAGGCCCGGGGAGGAAGATGTGAGCTGCTGGGGGAGATGCATAGGGGTGTACCCGCATAGCGATAGCCTGCAGCTGCTGTGGCACTACACTTCCCAGCATGCCCTGAGTGTCATGTGAGGACCCGTTGCTTAGTGACAGTGTCTCTCATTTGCACTATAGTGAGGTGTCGGATCACTTGTGTCACATCCCATGTGACCTCTGACCACGCCCCTCTTTGACTACAGAAAACTCCTGGCATAGTTTATTTTTTTGTAGTTGTCAGCCCATTATCCTCAGGTCCTGGCACTTTGTGGGGGGGTCATGAGGTGTAAAGACTACCCCCTCAGATCCCTGGGCACACTGTTATTTACCACCTTCACTCCAGCTGGCACACAGTGAAGGTGCGCTGGTATCTGTAGTGCCCGCTGTGATATCACCGGCAGTCCTGGATATTGGGCTATGAAACGACTACAGGGCCCGTAAAACTGATCCTGCAGAGGGTAACCTGGGGAAGTTCACTGGATCCGACGATGCTGCCATTCGCCTCTGAACCACACAGTTTCTTTTTGTCTTACCAAAATGCGCACACAGCGGCCGGATCCCATTATAGTCAGTGGGGTCTGGTGGTGGACGGCAGTATCTGGCCGGGCCGGATCCCATTATAGTCAGTGGGGTCTGGTGGTGGACGGCAGTATCTGGCCGGGCCGGATCCCATTATAGTCAGTGGGGTCTGGTGGTGGACGGCAGTATCTGGCCGGATCCCATTATAGTCAGTGGGGTCTGGTGGTGGACGGCAGTATCTGTCCGGATCCCATTATAGTCAGTGGGGTCTGGTGGTGGACGGCAGTATCTGGCCGGATCCTATTATAGTCAGTGGGGTCTGGTGGTGGACGGCAGTATCTGGCTGGATCCCATTATAGTCAGTGGGGTCTGGTGGTGGACGGCAGTATCTGTCCGGGCCGGATCCCATTATAGTCAGTGGGGTCTGGTGGTGGACGGCAGTATCTGTCCGGATCCCATTATAGTCAGTGGGGTCTGGTGGTGGACGGCAGTATCTGGCCGGGCCGGATCCCATTATAGTCAGTGGGGTCTGGTGGTGGACGGCAGTATCTGTCCGGGCCGGATCCCATTATAGTCAGTGGGGTCTGGTGGTGGACGGCAGTATCTGTCCGGATCCCATTATAGTCAGTGGGGTCTGGTGGTGGACGGCAGTATCTGGCCGGATCCCATTATAGTCAGTGGGGTCTGGTGGTGGACGGCAGTATCTGGCCGGATCCCATTATAGTCAGTGGGGTCTGGTGGTGGACGGCAGTATCTGGCCAGATCCGGCGAATTCCAGCAGGCTGCCGGAGGTGAAAGCAGTAGCCCAATTGGTTGCCATGGGCAACCACTCAACTTTTCCTCTGCACCAGTTTTTATACCTTTCCCCCAGTAAGAAATAGTGTAGGTTACACCCCAGTACACCTACTGGGAGAGATGTATGTAAACTGGTACAAAGTGGAGTGGTTGGCAACTAATTGGGCTCCTGCTGTCACTTGGCAGATGGTTTCTGAAAAATGAAAGGTGGAATTTGATAGGCGGCCATTTGCCTTTTCTTTTGCGCCATTTACACACCGCCGTTGGTACGGTCACTATTAGGGATGAGCAAACTTGTGTTTTTAGTCCGGTGTACCAGGTTCGGGTTAGCTAGGTTTTCCGTTATGGATTCTGCTCCCATCTACCATGAGGTATGCTCCGTGGTAGCGGAATCCATAACGGAATTCTTAGATAACCTGAACTTGAAACGCGCTCAACACGAGTCACTATGTCTCCATGTTAATGATGATTAGGTGTGTCCCGCACGTGTAAGAGATGCCCAGTGCTGCCACTAATGGGAATGCCCGCGCCCAGCACCTAGTTCGGAGAGCCGAGAAGCCAACACGAGAGTCCTGAAACCATCCATCAATCATGGTGGACGCCCGCTGTGTTCTCCACGGACAGCACACGTACCCGTTGCCTTCAATGTGTGTAGTCACACGTGGGTTGCTTTCCACGGACCGCGGTTCTGTTTTGAGTGACGCCATGGAAGCATGCCCTATTTATGTCTGTGATTATGGATCCTTAGGTTTATAATCTACGGTTCTGTAAAAACCTCTTACACAACACAGATGACGTCCATGGTTTTCATGGACCATTTCTAGGAGATTTTCTGGAAATGACTTTTTATCTGAGCAGTGACCATAGAATATGGATGACACACGGATGTGCCGTCCGTTTTTTTTTTTTTCCCCCTTTCTTCCAGCTATAGACCATGTTGGGATTTTCTCGGCATGGACTGACTGTTTGTTCATGTCAATGTGTGTAGGAGTTTTGTCTTTTGTAGTGTGCATGACATTCTCAGGATATTTACAAATATTGAGGTGTTTCCTTACTGTGCCCAGTAGGGTGGGCACTGCTGGCGCGCTGTGTCATACACCCTGAGACTACAGGGGCCACTGAGCGGACAGAATCCCACATTTTATCACGTTGGATCCCTTCTTCATCACCATGAGAGAAGAGTGCTGTGTCATTGAGTAGCGCCTCTATTAGGGTCCATTCACACGTCTGTGAATGTGTCCGCACCCGTTCTGCAATTCTGTGGAACGGGTGCGGACCCATTCATTCTCTATGGGGCAGGAATGGATGCATCTGCATTTCCGGAGCGCCCCCCCCCCCCCCCCCCCCCCGATCTTCAGGTCCGCAGCTCCCGAAAAAAAAAAAAAATAGAACATGTCCTATTCTTGTCCGCAATTGCGGGCAAGAATAGGCAGTTCTATGGGGGTGCCGGCCGGGTGTATTGCGGATCTGCAATTCACTACGGACTTGTGAATGGTAGGGATGAGCGAAGCAAGCTTTGGACCCTAGATCTGAAGTCGCTTCGCTCAAAACTTCTCTTTAATGCTGCACGGAGATCAATCGCCGTACGACCTGCGACAAGTCTCGCAAGATCTCGGTGAATAACTTCGGTATTTGATTTTTAAACTGAGAAACCATTTTAAAACTTGGATCCGATGAAAACTGGATCCGAAAACTTGGAGAGGAGAACTACTGAGTTTGAGCATAGGGTGATTTTTATTTTCTTTTTTTATACACATACCCGGCTCTGTTTATTTTTGGTTGGACGACTTCTTGGGCACAGGAATTTTTAAAGGGAATTTTTTATCAGAAAATATCCTATTGTTTAAATCACATTTTTATGTTAAATATATAGGATTTGGTGGTGTTTTTTTATTTTTTTATTTTTCTATGTGACCACCAACACCACAATATAGGAAAAAGCACCAGCCTATGTGCGCTCCCACGGTCCCATTCACCAGAGAGGCTGACGCTTTTTTCTAAAGTGTGCAAGCACGACCACCACTGATGGATTGCAGGGTGGTCTGTAACCATGGAAACGAGCAGTGTATAATGTGATGGAAAAGGAAGCAATATGGACAATCGCGCTCGCTCCGTACAGTATTGAAACTGTTTCATCCGAAGTTGATTGGCTCATCCCTAGTCCAGAGCATGCCTAGAAAACTCCCCCATAGACGTCAGTGGGGTCCCCTCCAAACCATTGTGTCTGTGTAGTTGCTCTCAAAAGTCTTAACGTATTCTAGTGTGAAAACTGTAGGATTCTAATAATTTTTAATATAGATAATGACATATGTTTAACATAAAAACATAATTTAAATAATAGGTCATTTTCTGATTAAACTTTCACCTTTTAAAATAAAAATTAAATAAATGTCCATTCTCCCAATATTACCAGCAACAGGGTGGCTAACCTTCCCCCCAGCAGTAGTGTTAGCAGCAGGGGCCCCTTTTCCCCCATGTGACAGCAGTCCCCCTTTTCCTCCAGTAGTAGGAGCTGCAGCTATGAGCGATGCTCTGCCCTCTGATTCCTGCATCAGTCCATGCTTTCAAAGGCTTGTCCTGGAGGAGCTGGCAGCAGCGGTCATTATCGCTGTCCCCACTTTGCAGGAGTGGTCCATGACGCAGGTGGAGCTGGCACCGTACATTTGGCAGTGGATGGCAGCATCAGGCTGTGGCATGCATGTTGTTCAGGAAGGAAAATCTGTTGCAGTGTAGAATATGTTGGCACCATGGTGATGAAAAGTTTTAGGCCCCTTTAACACGGGCGAGTGCGCACTGAATCCTGACCCATTCATTTCAATGGGGCTGTGTACATGAGCAGTGGTTTTCAGGCATCACTTGTGCGTTGTGTGAAAATCGCAGCATGTTGTATATTCTGCGATTTTTCACGCAACGCTGGCCCCATAGAAGTGAAAGGGGCTGCGTGAAAATCGCCTTGCATCCGCGAGCAAGTGCGAGATGCGATGTGTTCTTCACGGATGGTTGCTAAGAGATGTTGTTTGTATACTGTGGCGAAACCAACCTCGCCACTGGGTTTTGGAGGGGCCTGGCTACTAGCCTCTTGCCCCAGGATTATGGGCCCTCTCATCAGCCAGGCCTCTTTTGTTCACAAAGGACTTGGACTAACTTGAACCCCTGGTCTAATTCATGCCATTTTGGGATGTTAAATGTCTGTGTATTGTAAAGGGTGGGACATTGTATACGTTGAGTAGGGAGGTCTGTTCCATTGTCTCTCTGTGTGTATTGGCGATGTCCTTTGTCCTGAGAGATAATTGAATTACTTCTCGGTTGTCTCCAGGACAGAGGATATTGTGTATTCTCCTGCCTGTGATGATTGCATTAACCCAGTGTGAGGTAATTGTATCACCGGCAGAGGGGAGGATTTTGTGTGGGAGTGTCTGAGTGTATTGTACGTGGTTATTGGCTGTTTTTACAAAACCCTGTGGGCGGTAATCTTGTTGGAAGATGTGTATAAAATGCTTGTGTGTTAAAATAAAGAGGCTGCTTTATACCTTCATGAAGTTTTGGCTCATGTTTGGGGAATGGGATAACTACTCTCTTGGGGATTGCTATATCACAATACTCCCCTGAGTATAAGCTCTTGTAAGAGCTTGTTCATGGTTCCTGCTCTCTGGATTTAGGAGAGGTTCACCCACTGGAAGCTGAAGCCTTGTCGTAGGCCCAGGGTGGGTAGGAGACGGTGAGACCCCAACCAAGCTTCGGCGGTTCGTGGGGTCTGCAGTGCGTACGGTGTCAATTGGAGTGCTTGGAGTCCTCGGGAAGCACTAGGAGCATCTATCGACGGAGGTACCCGGTCGGGGTGCCAGGAGATCTGTTACATATACCTTCAGTTTTTTATCATGCGTGTGCAAAACACATTAAATCGCGCTGCACCCGTGCGATAAAAACTGAACGCAATCGCATACTAAACTGAATGAACTTGCTTGCGAAATCACGCATTTTTCAGTGAACTCATCCAGACCTAATCCGCTCACGCTTGTCTGTAAAGGGGCCTTAGAAAACCGCCTGCTACATTGCGGTTACTGGTTCTTGTATTGCTACTTTGTTTTATTTGCGCAGCTCGTAGGCAGAAATCCGATCTTCCTCTCGTTTACTCTTTGTTTCTCTACATCTAGACTTCATGCTGATCTTGTCTTTTTTCTGATGTTTGCCAGTGTGCAATGTCTTTGAGCAGACATCTATCTGATGGTCCTTTCCGTAAAAAGATTTCATGTGTTTTTGATCACATTTTTACTTTCTGTCATTTAACTGGGTTTGTACTGGGACATATAGAGCAATCTGTGGTCAGTTACGTGCTGAGCTTGTGGAAGGCAAGGACCAGAGGTCGCACTACATTTTTTCCGGCAGAGTAACAATACTCCTCTTAGCATTTTTGAGGAGTATGAAAGTTGCAGCAATTCAAATAAACCATACGTAGGCATACTTAAAACGGTTATCCGAGACTGAAAAATGCCCCCTATACGGCCAGGCCTCTCATACTGAATGTACTTACCTTGCTCCCCACTCCCTGCACTCCGCACCGCCACTGCTTCTTCTCCCCCTGTGTGCATAAAAACATCCAGTGTCGGGGGGAACAGCCAATGGCAGGCAGTGACAGGGACAAGCCTACCTAGCTTAGCGGGTGATGCTAAGGAGACTCGTCCCCGTCTGCCATTGGCTGCTCCCCCTTTAACATTAAAGGGGTTGACTGCCTTTTTCTTACTGATCTATCTCTTGGACAGGTCATCAGTATCTGATTGGTGGGGGTTGGACCCCTGGGACCCCCACTGATCAGCTGTTTGAGAAGGCAGCCACGCCCGTAGTGGCGCCACAGCCTTCTCGCAGCTTCCCACAGGGGAGTGATGTCACGACTATTTTACTGGCCTGGGCACAGCTTAGCCCCATTCTTTTCACTGGGGCTAAGCCCAGCCCATGCCCCATGACCAGCGTGCACTGCTGCCTTCTCAAACAGCTGATCAGCGGGGGTCTCGCAGAAGATGAGACTGAATCTCTACCGTGATCTGGTGGCAGTGGCTAGGGTTAATAAGCCCCTGCATGGGATCTGGGGTGAATGCACAGGAGGCGGGTATAGTCCAGACTCCTTAACAATATATTGGACTGTGGCACAGTGTAGTGTCTGACTCCTCTGTACTTTATATCATTGAGCACTGTGGCTGTCGCCATAAGGCCTCATGCACACGACCATGTTGTTTTTGTGGTCTACAAATCACGGATGCAGTCCTCGTGTGATCCACGCATGTTTGTGGACCCATTGACTTCAGTGGGTGGGCGGTCTTTTGAGGCACAGAGATACGGATCCGCGATTTGCAGACTTCAAAATGAATGTGGTCATTTGCATGAAGCCTAACATGGCCAACATGGCTGTCACTATATCTGGGACAACCGATTGCCTGTTTCCAACCCTCCTTGGTTATTCTGGAGTCTCCTTAAAAATGGATGCACTCTTGGACTCCAGCAGGATATATAGGTAGCTTTTTCTGGGCCAGCACTATAGGGGTCCACTGTCTAGCCATAGGTCAATGTGAACTCACTCTTATGTGAACCTTTGTAAACCACTGTTATTTACCCCTGAATGGTGGCACTAATACTGTGGTGTACTTGGGGATGGGGCGGCGGGGGGTGTACACAAGTGACATTGGAGGTGGACAATGCCACTATTGGACCCCAAACCCTGTGGGAACTTGTGGTCTTACATCACCTGGGCCAGTTTCTTCTCTCCACCAGCCTTTTAGGGTGCCAAGCAGAGGCTCCTTTCCTGCCATGATCTCTGACCCTTCCGTCAATGGCCGGCAAGGATATCAAAGGTCCCGCACTGGTGCCAGGGTAGGGCGTGCTCGCCTTCTTCATAAAATGAGCTAATTCATAAAAAATAATAAAATGAAAAGTGCTGCTATAAGTTCAGTGCGCATAGGAAGGGGGTTCGAGAGATGCGCTGAATGGTCTGGTAGCCCACCAAAACTGCAAAATCGTCAGCCTCCTTACTGCACGGATCTTGGTTACTGGATCTGTCAGGCACCAGAGGTATTGCTGTGCTCCCGGTGTGTAGTCATACTCATTAGACATTTTTCAGAGCGTACAATTGTCTGTACAGGAGTCTATGACGCTTGTACAGGCATTATTGCGCCCTCTGGCAATGACCCTCCGTTCATTAGTTTACATTAGAGAAAGACTTGTTATATTCAGGCAGGACTTGAAATTAAAATGGTTCTCCGGGAATTTGATATTGATGGCCTGTGCTCAGGATAAGTCATCAATATCGGATCAGCGAGGCTCCGACTCCTGGGACCCCGCCGATCAGCTGTTGGCAGAGGCTGCAGGGGTCTGTGACTAGGCCAGTGACTTCACTGGACATTGGCCATGTGTCCTGTTCCAGTGCGTGGGGCTGAGCTGCATCACCAAGCACAGCCGCTGGACAATGGACGGCACTATGGTAAGCTGTGAAGAGACCGCAGGAGTCAGGAGGGTAGGCCATCCATACCATATGGATAACCCCTTTAATGGATGTAGGAGACTGCCAAGGCTTTGGCTATGGTAATATACAGGACAGTCTAACGTGTTCCTTCTACTGGTTTACTACATTATAATGGTTTATTTTGGTTGTCAGAATTGGTTTATTAAATAAGGGTTGCACAGTTAGGAACCTCTGCCCCACCAGTGGGACGGCTTCTCCATGTAGAGGGGGTATCGAAGCCGATTTATGTTCATATGTGTGTATGGTAATGCTCCTTACCCTTTGCATTGAGAAAGTTTGCATGAGTTACTGTAGTTTTGGTTTAGATTTAATATTAGTTAATATTATGTTCTTCAGAAAACCAGAGACCAAAGAAATGGAAAAGAGGGTGGAACATTGTAAGATGAGGATGATTTACTGTTTACTGTTAGAACAGTAAAACTTCAAGGTAAGGCCTCCTGCACGCCAATGTGGGGCAGCCGCAGAGGATCGTGGACCCATTCACTTTAAAGGGTCCCTGATCTGCAAAAAGATAGGACATGTTCTATCTTTTTGCGGAACAGAAGTACGGGACGAAACCCCACGGAAGCACTCCGTACTGCTTCCGTAGGGTTCCGTGCTTCCATTCCGCATCTCCGTATTTGTGGACCCATTGAAGTGTATGGGTCTGCATCCGTGATGTGGAATGCACACAGAATGGTGCCTTTGTATTGCGCATCCGCAATACGGCAACGGGCAGCACACCTTCGTGTGCAGGAGGCCTTAAGTAGCCCCTTCATTAGGAAACGCGCATAGCGAGTAAAAGATGTTGTAAGAATAACCGCTTAGTCAAAAACAAAGTCTTTGTGGGCCTTACTAGACCAAAGAGGATATTAGAAATGACAGGTAGGTTAGCAGCAGATCTGTGTACCCGTATGGTTAGAGCAGGCACCCTCAACCTGTGGCCCTCCAGCTGTTGTAAAACTACAACTCCCACAATGCCCTGCTGTAGGCTGTTCAGGCATGCTGGGAGTTGTAGTTTTGCAGCAGTTGGAGGGCCGCAGTTTGAGCATGCCTGGGTTAGAGGGGCTGTGCAGGCGTACTTTCCTTCCTGATCTGACGCCTGTTGTGGACAGACACAGCTGCACACCGCATTGGCTGAGGCATCTGTATGGCGCCCAGCAAGTATCATGCAAGTCCTGTCAGATCAGCGGGAAGAAATGCTTTCACAGCCCCTTAGTTAAATAATAGGGTAGGCGGGGAGGATGAAGGGACCCCCTGACTGTATACTTCACCCTAGATACCCTAAAGTTGCAAGGGGAAACCCTATAACTCTGGAACTTATCCCTAGTGTAGCACCCTAATAAATACCTATACAGTCCCCAAGTTGAACCCCCCCCCCCCTCCAAAAGGCGGTTTATCAAAGGACTCAACTTAGGCGAGAAGGGGATTAGTTAGACAACAAGTAAGATCCACAAAGATCTAGAAGTGGTCCATCAATTGAAACACAGTTGGTAACAATAGCCAAGCTCACAATTGGGCAATGTGCCAGGATCAGCAGCAGAATCCTACCCTTGGGTTAGGCCATCAGTCTATGATTGTAGTCCTCTGAGCCCAAGACATCCACCGTTTTGCAGAAGGAAGGGGCCACAACCAATTGCTGTGTGATCAGATGTGGCCATACATGTTACTGCATCTCCGCCCATTCATTTTAAAGCATATTTCCAGGTCCAGCTAACTGCTGACATGTCATCATTATAACCTTCACTGACTACTACCACACTCCACCATTATATTTAGGGCTCATGCACACGACTAGGGATGTCCCGATACCGGACATTTGCACGAATACTTGCACTCGTGCAAATGTCGCCGATACCACTGCCGATACCTGATGGCCATGCAGCAGTGTGTCCCAGATGATCAGCGGTGGGGATGGCGGCTGCGGCGGCGGGTCCAGTGTTTGCTTGCGCGCGGTGGCGCTCCCAGCCGGTCAGCGCGGGGACGGCAGTGTGTCCCAGCTGATCGGCGCGGGGGCGGGACTTCTGTGCGGCGGCTCCCAAGTCCCATGCGGTTGCCTAGCACTGGGAGAAGTTAAAGCCACCTCCTCCCAGTACTCTGGTGATCCGCATGGGAAGGATTACAGCAGGGCAGGTGGGTACAGTGCATGAAATGGAGGAGAAATTCAGTTAATTTCTCTCAATTTCATGTTCAAACAGCGAATATAAAATAAGGTGGGGGGGCATATAATAATGTTTCCCAACCAGTGTGCCTCCAGCTGATGGCATGCTGGGAGGTGTAGTTTTGCACAGCTGGAGGCACACTGGTTGGGAAACACTGTTATATGCCCATTTATTAACCCTTGTACAAAGGAAAAGTAAAGCAGTTGTCCATAGCAACCAAATTCCAGCTTACATTTTCTTCATTGCTATCAGCAACTGCCCCGCTGTTTCTTTGGTCAGTGGTCACAAAATAAATGTGTTATTTATATTATTGTTGTAATTGGTATCAGTAAATACTTAAATAAAAGTATCGGTACTTGTACTCGGTCTTAAAAAAAAAAAAATGGTATCAGGACATCCCTACACACGACCATTGGCCGTTTTGCAGTCCGCAAAACACGGATACTGGCCGTGTGCATTCCGCATTTTGCAGAACGTAAAGGCTGGCCCCTAATAGAACTATCCTTTCCTTGTCCGTAATGCGGACAATAATAGGACATGTTCTATATTTTTGCAGAACGGTCATGCGGACATATGCACACAGTCATTTCGTTATTTTTTTGCAGCCCCATTGAAGTGAATGGTTACACATACGGGCCGCAAGAGGTAAGGACTGGCCATTAGCGTGCGTTACACTATCTCCTGTGTTGGAAGCTGATGACCCTTCTTCCTCACTTCAGTAATGCTTGAAGTTCATAGTTACTTGTGTTACACTTTAACAGAATTGCAGAGTCAGTGGGGACATGTTAGGGAGGTTGTTCTTGTCATCCGGATCGTTCTCTCCTCATTTTGCTGATGATACATTGTTATCGCTCCAACAAACCACAAAATGAAACAAATCAATACTGCGGCTGATCCTGAGGCTGCTGATCCCAGAGACCTGCCAGTGCCAGCATTAAAGAGTTAAAGGGGTTGTCTTGGTTCAGAGCTGAACCCGGACATACCTCCATTTCCACCCAGGCAGCCCCCCTGACTATAGCATCGGAGCAGTTCATGCTCCGATGCTCTCCTTTGCCCTGCGCTAAATCGCGCAGAGCAAAGGCATTTTCTGGAGTTCTGGTGACAAACCGGACTCTCCATAGGGCTGCCAGGAAGCCCGGTGACATCACTGCCACTGATTGGTGGCTTTAGCGCTGCCCTAGCCTGTAAAACGGCTAGGGAAGCGCTAAAGCCCGCCCATCAAAGCCGGTGACGTCACCGAACACACTGCCGGGCGAAACGTGTTATTGTAAATAAGAGCCCTTGCCCTGCTCGATCCAGCGCAGGGCAAGGGAGCGCATCATGCTAACATCAGGGGGGCTGCCTTCAGCTCTGAACCCGGACAACCCCTTTAACTAGCTCTGCATGTACTTCACAGGGGCATTCATGTAAGCGTGGTGGCGGGTTTCAAATATACATTTCCCTTAATCGCCAAAGTAATTCTCTGTGTAGCAACTTGCTGACACGGCGAGAATGCGCAAGGGGTGTATTTGTCAGGAACCTGCCTGGTGCGAAATGCTTTACAGTATATGGAAAACAAAAGTATATGCATACCCCTGCTAGATACTGAGTAACGTATGTGCATACCCCTGCTAGATACTGAGTAACGTATGTGCATACCCCTGCTAGATACTGAGTAACGTATGTGCATACCCCTGCTAGATACTGAGTAACGTATGTGCATACCCCTGCTAGATACTGAGTAACGTATGTGCATACCCCTGCTAGATACTGAGTAACGTATGTGCATACCCCTGCTAGATACTGAGTAACGTATGTGCATACCCCTGCTAGATACTGAGTAACGTATGTGCATACCCCTGCTAGATACTGAGTAACGTATGTGCATACCCCTGCTAGATACTGAGTAACGTATGTGCATACCCCTGCTAGATACTGAGTAACGTATGTGCATACCCCTGCTAGATACTGAGTAACGTATGTGCATACCCCTGCTAGATACTGAGTAACGTATGTGCATACCCCTGCTAGATACTGAGTAACGTATGTGCATACCCCTGCTAGATGCTGAGTAACGTATGTGCATACCCCTGCTAGATGCTGAGCAACGTATGTGCATACCCCTGCTAGATGCTGAGCAACGTATGTGCATACCCCTGCTAGATACGGAGTATAGCCTCATTCACACACCAGTGTTTAGTCAGTGATTGTGAGCCAAAACCAGGATTGGAGCCTCTACAGAGATAAGTTATTTGCGGAACGGAACTGGCGCCGGCAATGTAAATGCCTATTCTTGTCCGCAAAACGTGGACAAGAATAGGACATGTTTTATATTTTTTTAACGGGGCCGCAGAATGGGGCCACGGATGCGGACAGCACACTGAGTGCTGTCTGCATCTTTTGCGGCCCCGTTGAAGTCAATGGGTCCGCATCCGAGCCGCCAAAACGGCGGCTCGGATGCGGACCCAAACAACAGCCGTGTGCATGAGGCCTTAAAGAGGACCTTTCATGAGTCCAGACTTTCTAAACGAAGTACCAGGGTATGTAGAGCATAGAGCAGGAATCTAATAGCGCTTACTATTTTTACTGGGCGCCGCTCCATTCACCCGATGTGGCTCCCGTTGTATTCTCCCGCCCTGTATGCTAATTTTCGCATCGGTACAGGGAGGAGGAGACTGCCCTGTTTCTCAATGGGCATCTCCTTCTCCGTGGCTGTAGCGCTGTCCAATAGCAGCGCAGAGCGTCACAGCCAGGGAGAAGAAAAACCTCACCTTCTTCCTGGCTGCGATTGGACAGCGCTACAGCCAGGGAGAAGGAGACTCCCATTGATAAACAGGGCAGTCTCCTCCTCCCTGTACCGATGCGAAGATTAGCATACAGGGCGGGAGAATACAACGGGGGCCACAGTGGCGAACGATGGCGATCCCCGTTCTATGCTCTACATACCCTGATACTTAGTTTATAAAGTCTGGACCCATGAAAGGTCCTCTACAACATGTGCCCACACCCCTGCAAATTATTGAGTTCCCATGTTTCAACCCTACTCATTGAAACAGATGAATAAAATAAAGCATACAGCCATGTAATCTCCCTAGACAAACATTGCCAGTAGTAGGGGTCATCGCAAAGAGCTTAGTACCTATACATGTTAATTGTATTCTGGTAGGTAAAAGTTATCCCCTATCCATAGGGACGCTCACCAGTCATGAGAATGGGGGCCCCTTGCTGCTCCTCTGAAATGACTGGAGCGGATGGTCACAAAAGCACGCAGCTGCTCTATTCATTTCTATGGGAGTTCCGAAGATTGCCAGAGGGGTTAAAAAAAAATAAAAAATAATTTAACTCACCTTAGTCCACTTGCTCGCGAAGCTGGCATCTCCTTGTGTCTCCGCTGCTGATGAACAGGACCTGGGGTGAGCTGCTCCATTAAATAGAGCTTAAGGACCTTCGATGACGTCACTCCGGTCATCACATGGTCTTTTACCATGGTGAATCACCATGGTAAAAGATCATGTGACGTACCATGTGATGACCGGAGTGACGTCATCGAAGGTCCTTAACCTGTATTTAATGGAGCAGCCCACCCCAGGTCCTGTTCATCAGCAGCGGAGACACAAGGAGATGCCAGCTTCGCGAGCAAGTGGACTAAGGTGAGTTAAATTTTTTTTTATTTTTTTTTAACCCCTCTAGCGCTGGTTTACTATGCATTCTGTATTCAGAATGCTATTATTTTCCCTTATAACCATGTTATAAGGGAAAATAATACAATCTTCAGAACATCAATCCCAAGCCCGAACTTCTATGAAGAAGTTCGGGTTTGGGTACCAAACATGCGCGATTTTTCTCACGCGAGTGCAACTCATGACAATGTTTTGCACTTGCGCAGAAAAAAGCGCGCATTTTCCCGCAACGCACCCGTCTCTTATCCGGGCAAAAAAACTCACGCCCGTGTGAAAGAGGCCTAAAAGAACTTTTCCCATTTATTTTTATGCAAAGTTGTCATTTTAGAGAGATATTTCTCTCACCCAGCATGGGTATATGTAAAAATACACCACAAAACACATTGCCCTACTTCTTCTGAGTACGGCGATACCACATGTGTGACACTTTTTTGCATCCTAGTTGCGCAAAGGGGCCCAAATTCCTTTTAGGAGGGCATTTTTAGACATTTGGATTCCAGACTTCTTCTCACGCTTTAGGGCCACTAAAATGCCAGGGCAGTATAAATACCCCACATGTGACCCCATTTTGCAAAGAAGACACCCCAAAGTATTCCATGAGGGGCATGGCGAGTTCATAGAAGATTTTTTTTTTTTTGGCACAAGTTAGCGGAAATTGATTATTTATTTTTTTTCTCACAAAGACTCCCTTTCCGCTAACTTGGGACAAAAAGTTAAATCTTTCATGGACTCACTTTGCCCCTCAGCGAATACCTTGGGGTGTCTTCTTTCCAAAATGGGGCCATTTGTGGGGTGTTTGTACTGCCCTGGCATTTGAAGGTCTCCGCAATCATTACATGTATGGCCAGCATTAGAAGTTTCTGCTATTCTCCTTATATTGAGCATACGGGTAATGAGATATTATTTTTTTTTTTTTCGTTCAGCCTCTGGGCTGAAAGAAAAAATGAACGGCACAGATTTCTTAATTCGCATCGACCAATGTGGATGAAAAAAATCTCTGTGCCAAAAAAAAAAAAGGAGGGGGAAGGCATCTGCCAGGACATAGGAGCTCCGCCCAACATCCAAACCCACTCACCTCGTATGCCCTGGCAAACCAGATTTCTCCATTCACATCAATTGATGTGGATGAATAAATCATTCCCGGGATTTTATTTTATTTTATTTTATTATGATATACAAAGTGTTTGCCAAAGCATATGAACCACGCCCCTCAGCTCATAAGCCTCGGCAAACGTATCTTTTTTTTTTACTGCAGAGGAGAAATCTTGTCTTGCAGCGCCGCATACACTGACTTTTGTGTAATCTGACAGCAGCGCAATGCTTCTATCAGAATGCACATTAACTTTATATAACATTTGAACAGAACATTAACTTTTATGACCTTTATTGAACTTTTGGAATAGAACATTAACTTCTTTGCTTACCAGTGATTTTTTTTTTTTTTTTTGTTTGTTGCTTTTTTTACCTTTTATAGGACAAACCTCTCCTTCCCCATGGGACAATGTGCAAAGCGCAAATCGCCCAGAGATGTGGCGAAGTACATTATGCACTTTGTCCCAGGTGAAAGGAGAGGTTTGCAGCAGCTGTGAGTGAAAGGGCCCTAAGAGCCCTGTGTGCCTGTCCTGTGAGATGTGATCCCTATGCTAGGTGTACCTGTGTGTGGTACTTCCGGAAACACTCTCCAAAGCATAGGGCAGGGTGGTCAGGGCAGTCAGGGCGGTCAGGACAGAAATAGTGGGTGTCACGCCTTATTCCACTCCTGCTACAGACACAACATTTTTTTTCGGGGTGGTGGTTGGTTTTGAGGTACCAGCAACGACATTGGGGAAATGTCACTCGTGTAGACGGCTCACTACACTGGTGGTTGGGGCCACGGAACCTCCTGGATACAGGAGGTTCTCGATGATCTCTTCCTGAAATTTGAGGAAGGATCCTGTTCTCCCAGCCTTACTGTAGAGAACAAAACTATTATATACAGCCAATTGAATTAAATATACAGACGCCTTCTTATACCAGCGTCTGGTTCTGCGGAAAAGTAAATAGGGAGCCAACATCTGGTCATTGAAGTCCACCCCTCCCATGAGCAAATTATAGTCGTGGACACAGAGGGGCTTTTCAATGACACTGGTTGCTCGCTCAATTTGGATTGTCGTGTCTGCGTGAATGGAGGAGAGCATGTAAACGTCATGCTTGTCTCTCCATTTCACCGCAAGCAGTTCTTCGTTACACAATGCAGCCCTCTCCCCCCTTGCAAGACGGGTGGTAACGGGCCGTTGGGGGAAGCCCCGGCGACTAGGTCGCGCGGAGCCACAGCAGCCAATCTGTTCTAAAAACAAATGCCTGAAGAGGGGCACACTTTTGTGTAGAAATTGTCCACATAAAGATGGTACCCCTTGCCAAATAAGGGTGACACCAAGTCCCAGACTGTCTTCCCACTGCTCCCCAGGTAGTCAGGGCAACCGACCGGCTCCAGGGTCTGATCTTTACCCTCATAGACCCGAAATTTGTGCGTATAGCCTGTGGCCCTTTCACAGAGCTTATACCGGGCTCGCTTGCTTGGGATGTATTGTTTGAAGCCAAGGCGCCCGGTAAAATGTATAAGGGACTCATCTATGCAGATGTTTTGCTCAGGGGTATACAAATCAGCAAATTTGGTGTTAAAGTGGTCTATGAGGGGCCGAATTTTGTGGAGCCGGTCAAAAGCTGGGTGGCCTCTGGGACGGGAGGTGGTGTTGTCGCTGAAGTGCAGGAAACGCAGGATGGTCTCATATCGTGCCCTGGACATGGCAGCAGAGAACATGGGCATGTGATGAATTGGGTTCGTGGACCAATATGACCGCAATTCATGCTTTTTGGTTAGACCCATGTTGAGGAGAAGGCCCAGAAAAGTTTTAAATTTGGAAACTTGGACGGGTTTTCACCGGAAAGACTGGGCATAAAAGCTTCCCGGCTTGGCGGCTATAAATTGAGTGGCATACCGGTATGTTTCTGCCACGACTAAGTCCAAGAGCTCTGCAGTCTAGAACAGCTCAAAAAACCCCAGCGCTGATCTGATCTGAGCTGTCTCAACCCAAACTCCAGACTGGGCGGTGAAAGGGGGAACTACTGGTGCGGCTGAAGTTGGGGACTGCCAATCTGGGTTTGCCAGCACCTCAGGGATTCTAGGGGCTCTACGGGCCTGTCTGTGCGGTGGCTGCGACGGGGTAACTAATGCACGTGCCACTGTACCAGCTTCAACTGCCCTTCTGGTGCTCGCCACTTCACCATGTTGTACGGCAGTGCTGGTACTAGGTCCAGGATGGGCTGCGCTGCTGGGGTATGCCTCACCACGTAATCCGACAGCACCAGCCCCACTCTGCTGCCCTTGAAGCGGATCCTGCGCAACCTGTGGTCTAGCAACACGGGGCCGGGTACGCCTGATGCTATCAGGGACCTCAGCCTCCTCATCCGAACTTTGGGTCAGACTGCCACTGCTTTCTACAGGTTCGTATTCTGACCCGCTGGATTCGTCAGATGAGGGTTCCCATTCCTCATCCGACTGGGTCAGAAGCCTGTAGGCCTCTTCAGAAGAATACCCCTTACTTGCCATTTGGTCAACTAAATTTAGGGGGTATTCCCTGAGACTACCCAAGAAAAAAAGCAAGCCTGTCTTACAAATGGGAGGCTAGCGAAGTACCGGAGGCCGCTGCGATTGATAAAAAATATCAAAACTGATTTTTTATATTGCTGCAGCGCTTGTAAAGTGATTGTGCAGTGATAAAAAAATAATAATAATTTTTGTCACTGCGTGGGGCGGGCGTGGGTGAACGCACGTGTGGGCGACCGATCAGGCCTGATCGGGCAAACACTGCGTTTTGGCTGGAGGGCGAGCTAAGGTGACACTAATACAATTATAGATCTGACTGTGATCGGTTCTGATCACTTACAGATACTATAAAAGTACCAATGCTGATTAGCGATACGCTAATAAGCGAATCAGTGAGTGCGGTGCGGTGGGCTGGGCGCTAACTGACGCTAACTACCTACCAAAGGGGCCTAAACTATCCTAAAACCTAACCGTCAATACTAGTGGGAAAAAAAAGTTACAGTTTACACTGATCACTTTTTCCCTTTCACTAGTGATTGACAGGGGTGATCAAGGGGTTAATTGGGGTGATGGGAGGTGATCTGGGGGCTAAGTCTTGTGTTTGGTATACTCACTGTGATGTGTGCTCCTCTGCTGGGACCAACCGACGAAAAGGACCAGCAGAGGAGCACAGAAGCCATTTAACCAATCCTGTGTGCAGCGGTCCTGAGGCGGTTAAAGTTGTTATCCAATACTATAAACTGCCCCTCCCCATATGCCGGGCCCCTTACAGGGAATATACTTACCCCGCTCTCCGCGCCTCTCCTGATCCCCTTACTGCCCCTGCTGCTTCTCTCTGTGCTCGGATGAAAACATCCGGTGTCGGGGTTAGCCATTGGCAGACGGGGACGAGCCTCCCTAGCATCACCCGGGTCCTGTCTGTTAGAAGCCGCCTCGTCACTGGGAGATGGGCACGACACAATTTTGATAAATAAATACAAATTCCCATATAATAAGACAGTTTAGATTTCTTCATTTTTCAGTGTTTGCCCTTGAGAGAGCAGTGTGACACTAGGGCTGGGTCAATTATGACAAAAATGTAAATCGTGATTAATTGAACATGTAGCTTCCATATTGATTATAGAACGATCATTTGGGGCATGGCTTAGCATGGGGCATTATATGACGCCAATGGTTTGATCATATTTTGAGTTCAGCATTTAAAAAAATAAAAATAAAGGCCACCCCCCCCCCTCTCTCACTCTGTTGGGGATACTCCTGTGTACTCGTACAAATGCTTAAAGGGGTTGTCCAAGTTATATTTATTGATGACCTATCCTCAGGATAGGTCATCAATATCAGATCGGAGGGGGTCCGGCACCCCCTCCGATCAGCTGTTTGAAGAGAAGGCGTGTGCGGTGTCAGCGCTGCCTCCTCTTCACTGTTTACCTTCTAGCCGTTGCATCTGCAGTGGTGAGCAGGTGTAATTACACCCAAGCCGTCCCATTCATTTCAATAGGAAGGCTTGGGTGTAATTACACCTTGCCACCACTGCAGATGCAACGGCTAGAAGGTAAACAGTGAAGAGGAGGCAGCGCTGACACCGCACACGCCTTCTCTTCAAACAGCTGATCGGACCCCCGCCAACCTGATATTGATGACCTATCCTGAGGATAGGTCATCAATAAATATAACTTGGACAACCCCTTTAAGCATGAAATCCCAATTCAAAATATTATCACAGCACAATGTGCTACCTATTTTCTCCTGAATACAGTAACACCCCATTTGTGGTCATAAACTACTGTTTGGGGATCGGCCAGGGCTGAGAAGGGAAGGAGCTGCATCTAGATTTTCTAACATGGAATTTACTGAAATGGTTTTTAAGAGCCATGACTTTTTTACTTTTTCGTTGACTGAGCGGTGTGGCGATACCGAATTCCTTTTTTTAAAATATTTTTTCAATGATTTAATTGGAGAAAAAGAGTTTATTTTTTTTTTCCTGTGAAACTTTTATTTTTTATTTTTATAAAAACACTTTTTTTTTATTTTACACTTTGTGCCCCCCATCAGGTCATACAAGACCTCTAGGGAACATTTAACATCACATATTTTTTATTTTTTTATATTGATTTCTCCTATAACTGACCCTGACATAGTAGCCCCAGTTACAGGGGAAATACACCCCCCAGAGAGGCTGTATAGCCTCATTGCAGGGCTGACCGAGGTCTCCTGAAGTCTCCCGCCCCAGTGGTCATATCACCACGGGGTATGCACGGGAAGAGGCACATCGCTTCCTTGCTGTATATACAGGGATCAAGAAGACAAGGACACAGACAAACGGCCCCTGCCTTCTCCCTGGGGAGCCCTGCTGTCATTGACCCCCTTCTCAGCAGCTGTACGATTAGCGTGCAGCTGCAATCTCTGAATGGACGTTCTATAAATGTCACAAAACCAAACTGAATAAACAGACAGGCAAAGTACCATTGTTTTTGTTTGTGAGTATATTAAATGCTTTCGCCTTTATACCCCTGTCCAGCAATACTTCATTATAGGTTTTTCTGCTTACGTCCTTGGAGGGATTTAGGAGCAGGCGGGAGTGGGAGTGAGACCCGGGGTAGTGAAGTGCAATGTCTGTGGAGCTTGCGGTTATTGGGACAGCTGTGAAAGATTACATTGAATGTTTCCGTTATCCCATCTATTCCTGAAATAATACAGTACAATACATTGCAGCTGATGTTGGCCAGAGACACGCAGCATTAAGGCTCATGCACACGACCGTATGTACGGTATTTTGCGGTCTGCAAAAAATACGGATAACGTCCCCCACGACAGCACCACACAGAGAGAGGATCCGCCCCAGGAAACCTGCAGCATAAAAAGGGGCCCTCTGTCTGTTTCTTGCGGCAGTTGCGTTTGCCCCTCAGTGGAGTAAGGCCACGCAACGTTTGAAGCCCAGATCCATGGGTAAGAAGAAGCAGCCCAGAGGGGTATTGCATTCCACCGCATGCAGCACGGATCCATGGAGGGTCTGCCTCATGGGAACATTTATTCCTGTGCCTTCTCCGGCATGCGGCTCAGACGAGGAAGGAGGAGCCTAGATCATGCAGCTCCCATAGCTGTGAAATAAGGTACTCCCTATAATGACTCTACTTAAGTTACACAGCAAATATTTTGCTTGTCTGACTGATGGCTTTTGGGGCCTGGTTGTCTGCCTCATGGCTTTTGGGGCCTGGTTGTCTGCCTCGTGGCTTTTGGGGCCTGGTTGTCTGCCTCGTGGCTTTTGGGGCCTGGTTGTCTGCCTCGTGGCTTTTGGGGCCTGGTTGTCTGCCTCGTGGCTTTTGGGGCCTGGTTGTCTGCCTCGTGGCTTTTGGGGCCTGCCGTTGAGCCGGTGCCCGCCTGGCGGCCTGCCGTTGAGCTGGCGGCCTGCCGTTGAGCCGGTGCCCGCCTTGCTGGTGGCCTCATGTACCTAGGGAGCTGTTTGCTTCAGTGTTTATGCTTGCTGGGATGACTGCTCTTGCTGTCTCCTTCTGCTGCTGAGTTTATCTAGTGTGTTGATTAGCGGACAGCTCCACATGGCCGACGGCTTCTACGGCTGTGTCGGCATGAGGGACGGCCACTAGCGGCCGTTTCTGCATGGCTGGTGTCTTCTGTTGCCATGTCTTAATAGTGGACCACTCATGCAGCAGTGTCTGGGTGAATGAACTTGGCTCTGAGTGAGTATCTATGTGTCCAGGGGTGCCGCCAAGTCTTTGTGGCGGTCTATCTTGGTGGCTATGCATGCAGGGTGAACTAGTTCTGTGCCTATATTTAGTTGTCAATTTGTAGTTGATTAGTCTACAATAAGCATAGCACTCCAACAAAGCCCTATAATGCTCCTGATGAGGAGTGAGAAAATGGGCTGGACCATATTGCTTGAATGGCCTACAGTATTTATAGCGTTTCAACAGAGCCCTATATGGCTCCTGGTGGGGAGTAATAGTCGAAGTAGTCGAGTATACACTTTAGTTGCAAATTTGAATGTTTGTGAAATTTTTGCCAATAATCACTTTGCTGCAAAGTTGCACGAAGGTTTGTCACAAAGTTACATGATGATGGACATGGTTGTCAACAGTCTGTCAAGGCAACCAATTTCTAAGAGGTGTGGTCCATATGCCTTTCTGACTGGGTTACACTTTTACCCACTAATGTTAACTTTTAAACAATTTTTAGGAAAAATGACACTTTGACTCAAAGGTGCATGAAGGCCTGTGTGTATAAAGTGCTAGGTGCTGTTTTGACTGTGTCAGGTGTCGACTTGTAAAATATTTATGGGTTTGGGGGTTAGTATGTTGTTGTTTTTTTTTTTTTTTTTTTTTAATTCCCTGTTGTATCCCATTATAGTAAATGAGGATCTGCTGGTGCCTGGCTGTACTGGGTATGGTAACTGTTGGTGTGCTCCTCTGCCTGAACAGTCTACCGGATTTACCTGCTGTAGTTGTGAACTTACCATGAGTCCTCCTTCCTGCATGTCTCACACCCTGGTCAACAAAGATGTGAACTGTGAATACTGTGTGAAATGAGGTTCTGTGGAGCGCTCCAGAACTGGTGTAGGGAGACTCATAGGACATGTGAAAAGGGCAGACATTGACTATAGGGAAGTCACCTCCAGTAGGTGGCACTACATAGACAGCTTTCTTTCTCTTGGAATTGAGCTAATCTGCATATCTCCAGGGAGCATTTTTTGGCTTTTAAGACTCCCTACACCAATTCAGTTTTCTTCGGGAAGAGAAATAGCACCCTCAACATCTACCACAAAGGACCCAGCCAACCAAGCATGCCCGCTTACTCACAACAAGCAAAATATCTAAAATGGCTGTCTGTACATGGGTCTTCTTTTTCTTTTGGAGAAGGCGTCTGGTACAGCCGATAGTCTTAGTTTTGTTTCAAAGCCTGTGAAAAGGTCCGACATGGACTACAGGTTAGCTACCCCAGTAGGAGGCAAGAGACAGCTTTCTTTATACTGGGAGTGAACCACTCTGCATATTTGTTTTTGGTGGAATTTCCTTTGAGGGACAAGATGTCCTTCACAGTTCTCTGGGTACAAATGAATGAATCTTGTGGCAGTGGTTGTGCTGTCTTTTATGTCTCCATTTCAATGAAATAGTGATGTCTTTTATGACTGCTACTACATTAAGCATAACTACTACTTGTCCTAACATCCAGCCTTGTGTTTATCATATATACGTCATTTAGATTCCACCATCTTTCTCTAAAGCCGTTCCACGACGTGAGATCTCTATTGGTTTAGCTTTTGCTAATAAGGTTTGATTGAGCATCCTTTCCATTGACTGGAGAAGCTGGTTAAGATCAGAATGTTAATGTGGAAAAAACGCCTCCGTAGAAGAGAGCGGGGAAGCAGCAGAGCTGTCTGCTCTCTATCTACTTAGTGTCACATCTTGTGTGAGAGAGCAATGGTATGTGTATTCTGAGCATTATATTACCTTAGATTGCCGCCAGGTACTTTCATGGAATAAATAAAATGTCATTGTATAAGAACTCTGTAAATGTATGCTGCAGTCTATGTCGTCCAGTCGCATGACTGTGAGCCTCCCCATAGGATCAATTATGTGTTGGTGGGCTTAGGAAAATAATAAAATACTTAGCCCCCATTACCCCACAACTTCTCTTCCAGTCTGCTGCTGCTTCTTTTCAATTTATCATCTCCCCTAAACCAGTTTTTTTAATGTGACTTTTTAAGTCACAGCTTTCATTTTGCGCCAACCCCTTGCCAGTGTCTTAAAATGGGGCATGGCAAGGGTGGAGTGTGGGCAGGGCCATTGGCTCCACCACATTTATCATTATTTATGCCTGAAACTGACATAAATAATGACTGACGTGTACACCAGCTTGTACATTTGAATTATGATGAGTCCTGCGATTCGTCATAAATGACATATCTCCTTCGGTGGCTCAAGTTCCATTGAGTCCGAAGTAGCACACGAGAGTCTTGATAAATCAGGGCCCTAGACTTTTGTAGGCATCAACATAGTAGTAAGTTGGCCATACATTAGAGATTTTAGGTTGCCACTTTATGAACGGCTTGTTGTTCATGGTTGGTCTGTGAAAGTTGTCATCTTGGACAGCAATTCAGCTACAAAACAACCGACCAACAATGATCTTTGAGCTAGTCTGGGTTTCCGTTAATGGGATGCAGATTTGGTGCTCAGCATGAAAGACTTTTCAACGACAGCGCCCAACAATGACTGATAAATCCAACAGCGGCAGGTGAGCTTTTTGAAAGGTACCTGGCATTGGTCTTCTTCTGTCATGTTAGTTCTTCACAAAATGGTGCTGTTCACCAGAAAATGGTCTAAATCACCCCTTAAAAAAAGAAAGAAAGAAAATTAAGTAGTAGACTAAGCGAAGGTTATTTAAAGGGGTTCTCTGGGAATTAAGAAAATAAAATTACTGAAAATATTTCAATATTACTTAAAAATATATTCCATTTTGTCTGGGGATCAATCATTAGAAGAAATAAAATGACTGCCTTCCTAGTAGTGCACACAAAACCTGTCCTATTCACACAGCAGGACAAGTTACGTCAGAACACTGAGGTAAAGAGTTGCCTCAGCCTCCTTTCCTACTTGTCAGGGATTATGTTCGTGAATACAGTTTTTAATAAGGTCTTCAGCTGAATCTCTGTAGGAATGGAGTTCATCAGGAGGCATGTAGTACAGAGAGGAGGTGGGGATGTAGTAATGAGCAGCAGCACTTGTATGCAGTCTCCATTACCACAGTCTGTCTTGTCCGTCCTCTCTGTACTTAATGTCTCCTCATGAACTCCATTCCCACAGAGATTCATCTGAAGATCTTGTCAGCTGTATTCAGGATCATAATCTCTGACAAGTAGGAGAGGAAGATGAGGCAGCTCTGTAGCTCAGTGCTGTGAAGTAACTTGTCCTGCTGTGTGATTAGGACAGGTTTTGTGTGTTCTAATAGGATGGCGGCCATTTTATTTCTCCTAATGATTCCTCCCTAGACAAAAGAAGCCATTATAACTAATGAAAGATATTTGGGAATATATTTATAATAAAGTAATATTTAAGTAGTTCTTTCTTAATTCCTGAAGAACTCCTTTAAGTTACTTTTGGCAGTTCTGAAAAAAAAAATAACTTTCCCTTAGCTTCATTTCCATGGGATAGGATCTGTTATCTTAATTTATAGTGGTAAACACTGATTATTTGAGGGAAGTACATATGCTGTTATGATAAAATAGTATTTTCCCACCCTTTGAATACACTTTCCATAATGGCTCATTTCATTTAAAGGGGTTGTCCGAAATAATTAAAAATCTCTGAGAAGCCCTCGTAAGTAATATTATACTCGCCCCTTTCTCCAGTACCGTCCTCCGTGGCATTGGTCAGTCCTCCTGCTGCTGCTTGTTTACGGACTGAGAGTTTTTTCCCTTTAGCACCAGAAAAACAATACTGTGCAGCTAGCCTGCCCCACACTTAGACACATTCAGATGACCATAGTGTTTTGCGGATCCAGCTGTGTGTTCCGCAATTTGTGGACCGCACATGGCTGCTACAATAATAGAAAATGTCTATTCTTGTATGCAATTGCAGACAAAAAATAGGACATGCTCTATCTTTTCTACGGAGCTGTGGGACGGAACCACGGATGCGGACAGCACACGGAGTGCTTTTCACATCCTTTGTGGCCCCATAGAAATGAATGGGTCCGCACCCGTTCCGCAAAATTGCGGAATGGATGCGGACTCATTCATACGACTGTCTCAACGAGCCCATATGCATATGCTTGATGCAGGGCTTCATCTGATATTTTTTATTTTTCCATATTTGGGCAGTGTTTTGACTGCCAAAAAAAAGGAACAACACCGTTGCTTCTCCTGCTTCCTCTACCAGCCCTTCCCTCTCCTTTACTGACAGGACCAAGTTTCTGCATAGTCCTCTTGTCTGGTCCTGTCAGCCAGGAAGGGGAGGGGCTGGCAGGGGTGCACAACGTGATTAGGCCCACCCTCAGTGCACTTAGCTGCTCATTTGCATATGGATGAAACGTACTTAATCTCCTGAATGAAGCAGCAGACCGCCAAGTGAAAGGTATCATTACATTCCGCTGAGCCTACAAGGAATCGTACGGTGGTTTACCAGGGAATTTCCTGGTGATATGTACAGTCATGTGAAAAAATTAGGACACCCTTTGAAAGCATGTGGTTTTTTGTAACATTTTTAATAAAAGGTTATTTCATCTCCGTTTCAACAATACAGAGAGATTAAAGTAATCCGACTAAACAAAGAAAACTGAAGAAAAGTCTTTTCAAGATCTTCTGTAAATGTCATTCTACAAAAATGCCTATTCTAACTGAGGAAAAAGATAGGACACCCTTGCCCCTAATAGCGAGTGTTACCTCCTTTGGCTGAAATAACTGCAGTGAGACGGTTCTTGTAGCCATCTACCAGTCTTCGACATCGGTCTGAGGAAATTTTACCCCACTCCTCAATGCAGAACTTTTTCAGCTGTGAGATGTTTGAGGGGTTTCTTGCACGTGCAGCCCTTTTCAAGTCACCCCACAGCATCTCAATGGGATTCAAATCTGGACTTTGACTTGGCCATTCCAGGACTCTCCATTTCTTCTTTTTCAGCCAATCTTTGGTTGATTTACTAGTATGTTTTGGGTCATTGTCATGTTGCATGGTCCAGTTCCGCTTCAGCTTTAATTTTCTAACTGATGGTCTCACATGTTCTTCAAGCACCTTCTGATACACAGTAGAATTCATCGTGGATTCTATGATGGTGAGCTGACCAGGTCCTGCTGCAGCAAAGCAGCCCCAAACCATGACACTTCTACCTCCATGCTTCACAGTTGGTATGAGGTTCTTTTCTTGGAATGCTGTGTTTGGTTTACGCCAAACATGTCCTCTGCTGTTGTGTCCAAATAATTCAATTTTGGACTCATCTGTCCAAAGAACATTATTCCAGAAGTCCTGGTCTTTGTCAACTTTATCTCTGGCAAATGTCAGTCTGGCCTCGATGTTTCTCTTGGAAAGCAAAGGTTTCCTCCTTGCACACCTCCCATGCAAGTTAAACTTGTACAGTCTCTTTCTGATTGTAGAGGCATGTACTTCTACATCAACAGTAGCCAGAGCCTGCTGTAGTTCTCGAGATGACACTTTAGGGTTTTTGGAGACCTCTTTTAGCATCTTGCGGTCTGCTCTTGGGGTGAACTTGCTGGGGCGACCAGTCCTGGGCATGTTGGCAGTTGTTTTGAAAGCCCTCCACTTGTAGACTATCTTCCGGACAGTGGAATGGCTGATTTCAAAATCTTTTGAGATCTTTTTAAATCCCTTCCCAGACTCATAGGCTGCTACAATCTTTTTTCTGAAGTCCTCTGACAGCTCTTTTGCTCTCACCATGGTGCTCACTCTCACTTCAACAGTCAGGAGCACACCAAACTAAATGTCTGAGGTTTAAATAGGGCAAGCCTCATTCAACATGCAGAGTAACGATCTACTAATTATGTGCACCTGGTGTGATATACCTGTGTGAGATCTGAGCCAATTTAAGAGGGAATACATGTGAGGGTGTCCTATCTTTTTCCTCAGTTAGAATAGGCATTTTTGTAGAATGACATTTTCAGAAGATCTTGAAAAGACTTTTCTTCAGTTTTCTTTGTTTAGTTGGATTACTTTAATCTCTCTGTATTGTTGAAACGGAGATGAAATAACCTTTTATTAAAAATGTTACAAAAAACCACATGCTTTCAAAGGGTGTCCTAATTTTT
Source organism: Bufo gargarizans (assembly GCF_014858855.1). Classification (NCBI taxonomy): domain Eukaryota; kingdom Metazoa; phylum Chordata; class Amphibia; order Anura; family Bufonidae; genus Bufo; species Bufo gargarizans. Next base: position 106,908,353 of record NC_058088.1, read on the forward strand.
TCACATGACTGTACCTGATTAAGGGATTTTCCGGTAATATTGATATTTTATGTATGAAGTCTGCCTCCTGAATAAGATTTATACTTATCGCGCTGTTCCAGTCCATCGATGTCTCTATCTTCCTGTCCCCGCACTGTTTATACCCGGCTGGCCATGGGCATGGTCATGTGTACCGCCGAAGCCAGTCATTACCTGGAGCACCATGCACCACCGCATGAAAACAGTGCGGGAACCGGAGAATAAAGGTAACGCGGAGGACTAGAGCGGCGGGTAGCAGGTAAGTATGAATATTGTTTTTCAAGAGGTGGTCTGCGGGCATTAGAGGCGGTCTGCCATGTACCTATACAACTGGCTGACCCAGCTGAAGACATCTGTGTTGGTCCCGTGTTCATATTTGCCTGCATTACTGAGAAAAATGAAGTTTTAATATATGCAAATGAGTCTCCAGGACCAACGGGGGCATTGCCGTTACACCTAGAGGCTCTACTCTCAGCAATGTGGGCACATATGTACATGGGGCCAAGACAGATGTCTTCAGCTGCCAGGTGCACATATAACAGGTCAGCCAGGGCCATAGGCACAAACTGCTGATGCCCTTTTATGTAATGAGCACGAATCTCGTACGTGTTGCTAGATGTCTGTGTTTATATCCTAGTAGATGTAGAATGTAATTGCAGAATGGCAAATAGCAGATCCAGATTTATTATCCCTGTGGATGTTTCCTCTACTCCTCTCTCAGGGCACAGAACGGGGTAATAATTATCTCTAAGCTTTATGCCTTTTATATTCCCATCTTAGGCAATTATATTGTGTCCACACAGCATAAATGGCTCTCGTCTCTGGAATGGTGACCTGTCTGACGAACAGGGGTCCAGTCACCCTGATCTCTGAATCCCAGGGTGCTGCACGGGCTCAGCCGGGGGTTGGCACGTGGAGAGTTGGTCTGCTGGATTGTAGGGTGGTTGTAACATGGATACGAGAAGTGCATAATGTGATGGAAAAATGAATCCAGCCAGCAAAAGAAACAATATGGACAATCGCAATACATTAGGCAGTGCCTTGTATTAACTTTTTCTCTCTCTACATGAGACCTGCCACGTGCTGAAGTGAGACATCCCCTAGTGTCAGGTTCCTTTTAAATGTAATTCTATTGGATAATAAGTCCTTGCCACCATGCCTCTTCTCCCCAGTTTGCTGATAATATTCAGATGTTGATAATGATTTTATGATTAATAATTGCATTTTTGTTCCTGTAGGGCACCAATGCCTCAACATTGGAAAAAGAAATCGGCCCAGAGCAATTTCCTGTAAATGAACATTATTTTGGACTGGTCAATGTAAGTTTTAGTTCCTTTTTGCATTACTTCCTTATGAATTATGGTTTCTCCTCCTCTTAGATGTAAATGTAGACGATATGTCAGACTGACAAAGCGGTGGGGATATCCTCGGGACCTAACATTCAGAAGATTGCCCAGTTACTGCAGATAAATCACTGAACAGTGGGGGTGAACACAGAAGGCTTGCAGGAGAATGTATGCTCAGAAAATGACTTATTTATTCAATCAAATTTTTATTTGCATTTTAAAAACATCTTTTATTTACTTACCGTAATTGTGTAAAACTGCTAATAATGCTACTTAAAAAAAAAAAGCTTTACTACCCCCATGGATCCCCTGCTGCTTTCATGCTGATGCTGCCATTCTCCTTCCTGGTTCAGCAATGATATGCCCCTGCACTGGGATGTGACCAGAACAACCAATCACTGGTGACCTGTATCAGGACATCACCGGCGGGGGACCTGGCAACGTCTGTATGGAAGCAGCAGGGGATCTGGGAGGTTAGTATTGCCTTTTGTGTTTTAAACAACACTATTAGCAGTTTTTTAAACATTTTTTGCCCTCAAAACCCCTTTAAGTTTTATGTGGATTCACTCTGGTAGGCAGGGTGAGCGGTTGCGGTACAGCGGCACCTTGTGGCAGGTTACCAGAAAACAAACCAAATAAATTTAGTTTTAAATCCTGGTGTTCAGGTTGACACCATTTCGCGGGTACCGCATATAGAGTTCAAGTTCTGGTGTGTGTTCACACCTTGCAGCAGATCCGCATATAAAGTTCAGGTCCTGGATATAGTCAGCCTCTCCTCCCAGATAGCTCGCAAGCATGCATCCAGCCAGAAGCAACTCCGACACTTACTGCACTCTAGCTGTTTTTTTTAAGACCATTTGGCGTCCGCAAAGCCTGGACTGGAATGTGAGATTCGGTCCTTGCTGCAATCAGTCTCAGCAGCACATGCTGGGAGGAGGAAAATATCTCCCATCCACCAACTGACCCTTCACACTGTCACAGTAAGTAGTCAATGATGGGGAAAAAAAAAAAAAAAACACCATAAAAACTTTCAAAAAATTATGAAAAAAAATAAAAATTGAAACATTGCAGTTTTTCATACTGGCCCCTAAAGCGGTCAAAATAAGTTGATATTTCCTGTTCCTTATAGCTCACCTGCTTTGCTGTGTAGACTGGGACATACCAGCTAGATAAACCTTTATTAGTGGTGTTCAAATCCCAGCTCTGTTAGAGTCCATTAACACTAATGTAGGGGTGCTATACCTTATGCACACATATAAGGCTCATTTGGAGAGCGCGGCTGTATGCTATGAGGCATTCTTTCATACTTGAGTTAAGCTTTTCCGGCAGGCTGTACCAGCTGGGAAGCAGCCTGCCGGATCTGTACTACGGTTTGCACACGCATGCACGCTGACATTTTTGTCCGGCCGCCTCTCGGCATGTTTGCTGTGCTAAGGCTGGATCTCCAGCCCATCCCCATTATAGTGAATGGGGTCAGGCAGATTTCCGGCAGCACACATAATCAACCGGTAGTACAGATCCGGCCGGCTGTTCCGGAAAAGCTTAACACGAGTGTGAAAGTAGCCTTATGGGGGTGGCAGAGCGTGTTTGGTCAACTCTTTTATAAAGGAAAAAGGCCTGAAAAAGACGTTGTTGTTGTTGTTGAAACGTGGCACTATTTTGGCACTTTTTCTGTGCTTTGTACATTTTTTGTGTACCCATTTTGGAGAGCTTGGAGGACATGCTGCCGTCTACTTTGTTTGGGGCTGTTTAAATGGAGCGATCGCTATGGATGCTGATAGGCTGAGACATTCCTGAACTAGGTCTGAAAGGGACATTGGTGCTGCGTTCATATTTGTATTTTTTCTTCCCTTCATAAAGAAAGTCATAACCCCCACTGTCCAACTACATGTTTACTGGATATAAAATAGTCACTGATTCTGTATTTTCAGACCATACACCCACACAGTTTTTATCTGAAAGCTGGAGACTGCAAAGAGTGATGGTTCTCATTGGACTATGAATAGAGCTGCTAAAATTACCAGCGCCCGTCTATTTCCACTACAGACTATTGAGGGGACACTTAGATGCCCTTTGCCATTTCGAGCATATTTTCTAACTATTAAAAACATTTATTTTTAGAAATGCATTATTAAAGCTTTGCAGGGTGATACTGTCATCTCCGTCATGACCGTTTTCAGTAGACATAGAAATAGATTTTTATTTTTATTTTCAAATTAGAATTTACTAGTTTTATTTTGCCATAACTCCAGAAGATAGCCCTACGTCTTCAATAATGGTCGGTCAAACGAAAGTTCTACCGACAGCTATCTCTCCCTCCCAACTCTTCTATACACATAGACGTTAGTTTTGACGAAATAGGTCTGTGTATTCAGTGGGGAGGAAGGAAAAAGACACCTCAAGCGGCAGCTTACCACCTGGATAAGGCAAAAATATTCATTTCGCCAATTCCTTCTTCCCTCCGACATCCCAAGAGTCTGGAGCTTCCCATACACATTAGACCAGGCATGTCCAAACTGCGGCCCTCCAGCTGTTCCAAAACTACAACTCCCAGCATGCCTGGATAGCTTACAGCTATTAGAGCATGCTGGGAGTTGTAGTTTTGCAACAGCTGGAGGGCCACAGTTTGGACATGCCTGCATTAGACATTCGGCCGAACCTGACGTTCTCAACAGGTTTGCCCAACAACAATACAATAGACGTTCTTTAGTCCTAACAGCTCCAGCACATGCTCGTGAGTCCTACTATTCATGAGCTCCCTGGTCTCTCCGCCCCCCTGCCACCGTGATTAACAGTTTTTTGTTTTGTTTTTCTACTGCAGTCAGTAGGTGTTGGATGGTCAAAGCCACGAGTTCATGAATATGAGGACTCCTCAGCGGTCACTGGAGCTGTTAAACACACATTTTTAGTAAAACAGCTGGGGCAAGTAACCCATTAAGTACATAGCCAATTTTTGTTTTTTACTCCCTACCATTGAAAACCATAATTTTTTTTTTCCCATTCACATAGCCATATGAATTTTTTATTTTTTTTGCTGAGCAAGTTGTATTTTTTTTTTTATAACAGGCACTTGATGAGAAGACTGTTTAGACAAAGAAGATGAGAAAAAATATTTTTGATCAGGTGACCCAACGTTGTGCTAAGGGGATCTGTCATTAGTTTATGCTGCCCTTAAAGGGATTCTGTCACCTCCCCTAACCCAAAATCCGATTTTAAAGCAGCCATGCAGCACAGCTTACCTTGATTAGGCTGTGCTCTTTTATCTTGTAATCCGTCCAGTAGTTTCTGTAAAAAACGACTTTTATGGTTATGCAAATGAGTCCTGAATGGGGAAGAGCAGAGCATCGGACGTCACTGGGCTCGACGCATGCCCAGTGACGAGGATGAAGCTCCTGCCCTCAGTCTCCTGCAGATCGCACAGGCGCAGCCCTCAGTGGGTACTGCGCCTGTGCGAGAGTTCGTTCGGCCGTGAGGGAGGGGGAGGAGAGGGAGGAGAGGCTGTGGCAGGCTGGGGGCGGATAGACAGTCGCAAGGAAGGCAGGCTGGGCACTGTAAGAGGGGCGGTACTGGGCTCTCTAAGGGGAACAAAACGCCCCTCTGGGCACATTCAGGACTCATTTGCATAACCATAAAAGTCATTTTTTACAGAAACTACTGGACGGATAACAAGATAAAAGAGCACAGCCTAATCTAGGTAAGCTGTGCTGCATGGCTGCTTTAAAATCGGATTTTGGGTTAGGGGAGGTGACAGAATCCCTTTAAGATACCATAATATCCAATGTAGGCAAAGGGTCACTGTACTAACAGAGACAAAAGACGCACCATCGGGTACGTAAGTACGTCCTAGGAAAATAATATTACTCCAAATAATGAAGGCTTACCTTGTATGGTTGTGCTGGATTAGGCACAACGCTATTGTCGGCTTGATGGGATGAAAAAAAAAACTGGTTGTTAGGTGTGCTGCCAAGGTGGGTGGCCTTGAGGCAGAGGTACCCAAATTCCCAGAAGCACAGATACAGCTTCCGATAAATTCACCTTTTCCCTTATGCGCATGACAGCACCCTTGAGATAGGAATAAATAGTTTATTTATTCCTAGAATACTAAAAAGAGCCCTAGGAAGGCGACTTCTAAGACACGTGGAAAAGAGTGCGCAACTTGTAGGAAAAAGTTAACCCCCTCCTGGCCAAAGTTGCTTTTCCAGCACTGTATTAATAAGACGGTAGAAGAAGAGTCCCCATCGTTTATGCAAAGTATCAAGAACATGGTGAAATCCGAAATTGCGGATTCTATTAAAGAATTTAAGAAATTCCTTCCATCTTTCCCCCCCCCCCCCCCCCACCCCCCGGCAAGCAGGCTCTTTCTAGTCGCTTCTCAGATTCAGATTCTTCTGAGGCTGAGGCAGAACGGGAGATCCGGGGTAGTTCGGATTCATCATCAGAAGAGGAGTCAGTGGGTAAACCATTATTTTCCCATGAGGACACGGACTCTTAGGGCTACAATGAAGGTGGACGAGTCTAAAGAGCAAAATACAATCCAGCAGATTATGTTCGGTGACCTGGGTCATAAAAAAAACAGGTATTTTTCCTATAAATAAGAACATAAAATTCCTAATTCAAAAAGAATGGAAAAGACCAGACAAAAAATTCTTCATCCCCCAAATTTTTTTAAAAGAAAGTATCCTTTTGATGAGGGGGGATGCTCTTCCTGGGATAGGCCTCCTAAGATAGATGCTCCTATTGCCAATATCTCCAAAAAATCAGCCTTACCATTTGAAGATTTAGGGGCTTTAAAAGATCCAATGGACAGAAGAGCTGAAGTATACCTTAGGAACGCCTGGAAAGCCTCTACTCAGGCATTCAAACCTAATATTGCCGCTACTTCCACAGCAAGATCCCTTAAATTTTGGTTACAGGACAGAATCCCACATAGAAAACAAAACTCCAAGAGAGCAATTACTAGAGGTTTTCCCGATCATGAAAGCGGTCGACTTTATATCAGATGCCTCTGCAGATGCCTTAAAACTGAGTGCTATATTTGCGGCCTTAGCTAATTCTGCAAAAGAGCCGTTTGGTTGAAAGGGTGGTCAGAGATACAGGATCCAAAAATAAATTGTGTGCTATTCCCTGCCAGGGAGATTTCCTTTTTGGATCGGTTCTAGATGATTTATTGGAGAAAGCGGCAGACGACAAAAAAGGCTTTCCATCCTCCAAACCTACAAAAAAGCATCAGTTTTTTTATAAAACGAGGGATTATAATCAAGATATAAGACAAAAATACTGGAGAAGTTACAAGGCTACGAAAGAAAAAGGTTTCCTTTTCAGCTCTCAGTCCAGTAACTGTTCTAAAAACAGTCAGAAATAACGGTTCCGGTCCGGTGGGAGGAAGGTTGTCTCTTTTTTTCAGGCTTGGGATTTTGGGTGTTCTAAGAGACGGGTTCAGTCTACAGTTCGCCCCTCCCCCACTGGAAAGGATGATGGTTACAAGGCTGGACCAAAACTCTATAAAAAACGAGGCCTTAAAACAGGCATCCTCAAACTGCGGCCCTCCAGCTGTTGCAAAACTACAACTCCCAGCATGCCCGGACAGCCTACAGGTATCAGCCTACAGCACGGCATTGTGGGAGTTGTAGTTTTACAACAGCTGGAGGGCCGCAGTTTGAGGATGCCTGCCTTAAAACAAGAGTTACTTTCCCTCTTAAAAAAGAAAGTCGTAATAGGTTCCAGAATCAGAAAGAGGGAGAGTACTTTATTCTTCCCCTTTTCTGGTCCCCAAACCAGATTGGGCTTTCAGGATGATAATAAACCTGAGATGCCTAAACCAATTCCTAAAGTACAAAAAGTTTAAGATGGAATCTGTACAATCAGCAGTAAATCAGCTGTTTCTGGAATGCGTAATGTCAACCCTAGACATTAAAAGATGCATATTATCACATCCCAATCCATGCAGACTCCCAGACGTTCCTAAGGGTAGCAGTATCCATGGAGGGGCAGATCCACCACTTTCAATACAGAGCGCTCCCATTCGGAGTATCCCAAGCTCCCAGGCTTTTCACCAAGCTAATGGCCGAAGTGATGGCTCATGTAAGGGAAAAGGGTATCCTAACGATACCCTATCTGGACGACTTACTGGTCGTGGCAGAATCCGAAAACACACTGTCCTCCCACCTCTCAGAAATAATCAGGCTATTGGAAGAGTTGGGATGGTGGATAAATTGGGAGAAATCAAACTTGATCCCATCAAAGAGTTGTCCGTTTTGGGGTCTAATTTTAGACTTCGTAAAACAATGCTGCTTTCTTCCTCATCTCCAAAATTCTGAAAGAAATACAGTCTTTAATTTCATCAAAACGCAGAACCATCAGACAGGGGATGGCGGTATTAGGCAGGATGACGTCCACAATTCCTGCAGTCAAGTGGGCGTTGCTGCGTTCTCTGAAGCTTTAATGGCAGATTCTGAGAGAGTGGCAGGGGTCTCTATCCCCTTTGGATGCCCCACTTCCTCTTCCATCCCAGGTCATTCAATCCATGCAGTGGTGCTTAGACCCAGTAAACCTGTCTCGGGGACTCCCCTGGAATATGCAAGAGCAGATTTCAATCACCACGGATGCAAGTCCGACAGGTTGGGGGACATACTGTCAGGAAGATGTTGTTCAGGGAAGATGGTCTCTTCTAGAAAGAAGAGATTCGTAGAATGGAAGATAATTTAGGGCAGAACTCCTCACTCTAATAGCTTTCCTTCAAAAATTAAGGGGAAAAAATAGTGAAGTTCTTTTCAGACAACACCACGGTAGTGTCTTATTTGAACAGGCAAGGCGAGACAAGATCAAAGGACCTTATGTCTCTGGCAGAAAAGATCTTTTCCATAATCATTCCCTCATTCTCCTTCATAAACGCGGTGCATTTGAAAGGTTCAGAAAACAGAAAAGCGGATTTTCTAAGCAGAAATTGTCTAGATCAGGGAGAATGGTGTTGTCATTTTATTTTTATTTTTTAATCCAGAAGATTCTCCAACTGGCACTCCCTACCTTGGCCAAACGATCTTCTATACGCCTTTCCACCCATAAGACTAATTCTAAGGGTTCTACAGAAACTGAGGCAATACAGGACAAGACTAATTCTGATCGCCCCCTTCTGGCCCAGAAGGTCATGGTTCACCTGGCTACGCAAACTATCAATAACAGAACCATGGATTCTGCCAGACAGACAAGACCTGCTGTATCAAGGACCAGTTCACTATCCAGAGGTAACCAACCTACACCTAGCAGCATGGTATCTGAGAGGTCTATACTAAGGAAGAAGGGCCTTTCCAGAGATGTGATTAATACCCTTCTGTCATGTAGGAAAGACATCACTTCTTCTATATACTTAAGAATATGGAAAAACTTCTTAACTTTTTCCACAGTTCCAATAGACCCTTTAGGTCCCCCTCCTATGCCCATAATCCTCGATTTTCTTCAGAGTGGCCTAGACAAAAGACTAAGGGTTAGTACACTTAAAGTGCATATTTCTGCGTATTTTGACTTCACCTTAGCCAACCATCCTTGGGTGAGAAGATTTTTTTTTAAGCTGTCAGTCATACCAGACCAATTTCCAGAATGTCTGCTCCTCCGTGGGACCTCAACTTAGTATTGTCCAGTATGATGGAGCCTCCGTTTAAACCCATACAGGATTTGTCGACTTTAAATTACTTTCCTTTTAAGACTGCTTTCCTTATGGCTATCACCTCGGCCAGACGTGTAAATTAAATTTATGCCCTTTGCACCTCTCCTCCCTATACTAAGATCCTGGAGGACAGAGTATTAATCAAGCCGGACCCTTCTTTTCTCCCCAAAGTAGTTTCCTTTTTTCACAGATCTCAGGACATCGTCCTACCTTCATTATGCCAAACTCTGAATAATGAAAAAGAAAGGAAATTACACTGTCTTGATGTCAGGAGATGTCTCCTAAAGTATCTGGAGATGACTGAATCCTGGAGGAGATCCTCTAGACTTTTGTGCAGTTTACCGGGAAGAACAAAGGTGATAGTCACATCCAGAACACTATCTAGATGGATTGTCGCAGCCATTGCTTTGGCCTATTCCTCGGCAGGGGAGCCTTGCCCCTTAGGATTCAGGGCACATTCAACCAGATCCATTTTTACCTCGTGGGCAGAAAGAGCTGAATCTTCCCTGGAGCAGATCTGTAGGGCTGCTACTTGGAAATCCCCTTGTACTTTCTTTCGCCATTACAAGCTAGATCTAGACTCCAAGGATCAGCTATCCTTTGGTAGGAAAGTTTTACAGGCTGTAATCCCTCCCTAGACTACTTTTGTTTCCTGTCCTGGATGGAGGCGGAGTGCTGTCATGGACGCATGGAAAAGTGATTACCGGTGAGTGTAATCTTATATTTTTGGCGCAAGAAACCTTAACAACTGGCATAGGAAAAAATCTTCTTTTATTTTCTTAGTTGAAAAACATATAAATAAAATAAAAAATGACAACGCGTTTCGGGGCTCAACAGGTCCACTTCATCAGGTCGGGGTTGCATACAAAGTCATGTGTGGATTGTGGAAATAAATATCCTAATGCAGAAGGCGCCAAAATACAAGGGGGGGGGGGGGGGGGGGTGTCCATGTAAGAATAGAAATGGTCAAAATGATGGACTTTGTAGTAAAAGTAAAGAAGTCATATTATTACAGGGCAAACTGTAATAATGTGATATTTACAGGGTGGATAAAAATCAATAATTTAAAAAAACAAAAAAAAAAGATTTTTTTTAAATATAAAATGCTTTTTGAGGAAAATATATTACCATCCAAAGGTTATTCCATCATGAAATAAAGATTTTGTTTTTTAATTATGTAGAATAAGGCTGTACGTGAACTCCTATATTGTTGAATGGATTAGGCAGTGGCTGAAGGACAGACATGCTCTTGTTACCAGTGGGGTACCTCAGAGATCTGTTCTGGGACATATATTGTTTATTATCTTTATCAGCGAAATTGCAGAAGGCCTCGATGGTAAGGTGTGTCTTTTTGCTGATGACACAAAGATTTGTAACAGGGTTGATGTTCCTGGAGGGATACACCAAATGGAAGAGGATTTACGAAAACTAGAGGAATGGTCAAAAATCTTGCAGAATATGAAATCAGTGATCCAGTCCTAACCTCAGTATCTGAGGAAAGGGATTTAGGGGTCATTATTTCAGAAGACTTAGGCCCCTTTCACACGGGTGAGTATTCCATGCGGATGCGATGCGTGAAAATCACCGCTCGTGTGCACAGCCCCATTAAAATGAATGGGTCAGGATTCAGTGCGGGTGCAATGCGTTGACTTGTGCGTTGCGTGAAAATCGCAGCATGCTCCTATTTGTGCGTTTTTCACGTAACACAGGCCCCATAGAAATAAATGGGGTTGCGTGAAAATTGCAAGCATCCGCAAGCAAGTGTGGATGCGGTGCGATTTTCACTCACTGTTGCTAGGTGACAATCGGGATGGAGACCCGATCATTATTATTTTCCCTTATAACATGGTTATAAGGGAAAATAATAGCATTCTGAATACAGAATGCATAGTACGATAGCGCTGGAGGGGTTAAAAAAAAAGAAAAAGAAAAACATTTTTTTACTCACCTTAATCCACTTGATTGCGCATCCCGGCTTCTCTTCTGTCTTCTTCTTTGCTGTGTGCAGGAAAAGGACCTGTGGTGACGTCACTCCGGTCATCACATGATCCATCACCGTGGTAAAAGATCATGTGATGGACCATGTGATGACCGGAGTGATGTCACCACAGGTCCTTTTCCTGCACACAGCAAAGAAGACGACAGAAGAGATGCCGGCTGCGCGATCAAGTGGATTAAGGTGAGGTAAATTATTTATCTATATATTTTTTTTTTTTTTTTTTTTACCCCTCCAGCACTATTGTACTATGCATTCTGTATTCAGAATGCTATTATTTTCCCTTATCTCCATGTTATAAGAGAAAATAACACAATCTACAGAACACCGATCCCAAGCCCGAACTTCTGTGAAGAAGTTCAGGTTTGGGTACCAAACATGCCGATTTTTCTCACGCGCGTTTTGCACTCGTGCATGTTCCCGCAACGCACCCGCACCTTTTCCCGCAAAGCCCGTGTGAAAGAGGCCTTAAAGGTAGAGCAGCAGGAAATGCAAGCAGAATGCTTGGGTGTATAGGGAGAGAGGCATTACCAGTAGACAGAGGGAGGTGCTCATGCCGCTCTACAGAGCACTAGTGAGACCTCATTCGGAGTATTGTGCTCAGTACGGGAGACCATATCTCCAGAAGGATATTGATACTTTGGAGATAGTTCAGAGAAGAGCTACTAAACAAGTACATGGATTGCAGGATAGAAAGATTAAAGGACCTTAACATGTATAGCATGGAAGAAAGACGAGACAGAGGGGATATGATCATTGTCATGCTCTTCCAGTGGTTTTTGTAAGATTATTGGGCAGTTTCTCTGCCTACAAGATATTATCACAGATGCTTGGTTTACTTTTGCAGTTCTCAAAACTGAATTTGACTCAGCAGAGATCACATGCCTCTTCACAGAAAAGAATGTTATAACCTGAACAAAGTTGATAAAAATACCTTAATCCTAACTTCTACAAACCTATGAATGTAGAATCAACCTAATCAAACTAATATGAAAAGTTGTTATTCTGAAAATCTTCATCTACTTGCATATTATAAATTATACCAGCAAGAATTAGTCTTTATGTAGAAAACTATGATTTAAATCAAGCCTTACTGATTTATATACATGACGCCCGCTACGCGTGTGAGCAGGCGCCATCTTTGCACTTCGCTCCAGTGCCGTAGATGTATGGCGCTGGTAGCGAAGGTGTTAACAGTTTTTTAAAGAGATTTTCTCATAATGCAATAGTTAAAGGGCATCTGTCTGCAGAGCCTCTAGGTGTAACGGCGACACTTTTTGCTCCTAGCAGCTCATTCGCATATATTAAATAGATATAGATTCGCATAGATACAAATCTGCTGACAGATGCCCTGTACATTTTTTTTTTTTTATTTGTTCCCCCCCCCTCATTTTCCACTCCCATAGCCAAATATAACGTTACTTTCATTATTGTGGCCTGAACCTCCCTGACATAAGCCAGTTTGGAGGCCAGACAAAATAGGGAGAAGGAAGGCACTGATATTCCACCACTTTCCTCTTTTAGGGCTCTTTCACACTTGCATTGTTCTTTTCCGGCATAGAGTTCCGTCGTCGGGGATCTATGCCGGAAAAATCCTGATTATCCCAATGCATTCTGAATGGAGAGAAATCCGTTCAGATTGTCTTCAGTTCAGGACTGGAACGTTTTTTGGCCGGAGAAAATACTGCAGCATGCTGCGCTTTTTGCTCCGGCCAAAAATCCTGAACACTTGCCGCAAGGCCGGATCCGGCCTTAAGCTAAACGTCATTTCGGCGCATTACCGGATCCGACGTTTAGCTTTTTTTGAATAGTTACCATGGCTGCCAGGACGCTAAAGTCCTGTTTGCCATGGTAAAGTGTAGTGGGGAGTGGGGGAGCAGGGGAGCAGTATACTTACCGTCCGTGCGGCTCCCGGGGCGCTTCAGAGTGACGTCAGGGCGCCGCACGCGCATGGATGGCGTGATCGCATGGATCACGTCATCCATTCGCATGGGGCGCTCTGACGTCGTTCTGGAGCGCCTCGGGAGCCGCACGGACTGTAAGTATACCGCTCCCCGCTCCTACTATGGCAACCAGGACTTTAATAGCGTCCTGGCTGCCATAGTAACACTGAACGCGTTTTGAAGACGGATCAGTCTTCAAATGCTTTCAGTTCACTTGCGGTGTTACGGATCCGGCGTGTAATTCCGGCAAGTGGAGTACACGACTGATCCGGACAACGCAAGTGTGAAAGAGACCTTAAAATACATTTTGTGTCTAATTCAGGGAGCTTTCATGTTCCATATGAGATTATCAATGACCCATGAGATCTGATCAACATTTTTATAAATGTCTGAGAATGCTGAGCACATACAAAAGTTCGGAGAGTACATCATTGCTATCTGCCTTGTTCTAGCTCCTTCTTAACCATACTTTGATTTGAACTTTCATTTTCCATTTTTAAAATTCGATCTTATAGGTTTAAACTTGTTTAATCAGCACCGCTGCTCCACACTTCTGTCCTGGAAATGCTAGGAAAGTTCGTTTTAGCCAATCACTGGCTAAGACAGGTCACTCCTAAGGCCAGTGATTATCTTTGGACTGCACACCCTATTCAACCTACCAGTCTCACATTTGAATCATTGGTAGGCCTTTTTATACCTGAAAAGAGTAATAATGTTCAAAGCTGAGCATAAAGTGTAATTTGTATTCTAAGAGTAATAGGTCATTGTCTGCTTGTAATAATATATGCTGGAACCCCTAGTGAGGACAGAGCTTCCAGAGTGCTTCTTGGGAATGGAGTAGTGAAGTGCGTGTGTGACCACTTCTTAATTTACTTCAATGAGACTGCTAAGTTCAACCATTGGCCCCATCTCCTGTAGTATCATTGAGGTGAGTGGAGAAGAGGTTAAACATGTGCACAACTCGGGACCTCCGTTTTCATGGTTGCTATGGATGGGAGATAAGTATTGTTAGTGGTAAACCCCCTTTAAAGGGATTATTCAGCTTTTTTATTTTGCCCCTAGCTAGTACCTGTAGAGAAATCCACAGTCACTTGCTCCCTGCCTTTCTTGGACTAATGGTTCCAGACACATTTAATAGGTGGTATTTTTGTCTGTTTCCTTGATGTAGAGCAGGGTTTCTCAACTCCGATCCTCGGGACCCACCTACCATTCATGTTTTCAGGATTTCCTTAATATTGAACAAGTGATATAATTAGTGTCCATGCATCAGGACTTACCACAGGTATTCATTCTGTGGCATATTCTCAAATCCTGACCAGTAGGTGGGTCTCTAGGACCGGAGTTGAGAAACCCTGATGTAGAGGGATTGTCTCTCACGATAAAGCAAACTCTTCCTACTGCTGTTTCACGTTCTTCTGATGCTTTCTCAAGACTTCATGGGCGCTAGCGCATGGTCACTTAGATCACCTACCATACACAAATGATTTTACCATTCAGTAGAAAAGACATAAGACCAATTAAAAAACAAAAAGTCAAAAAATCTATATACCAATGTAGGTTATAAAAATGGAGACAGAGGTTCAAGGGCCAATTCGATTCACACCTTAATAAGGTCTTGTGTCTATTTTGATCACTTAAAGTTGAAAAAGCGTGCATATTGGATTCTGTCTCGTTTGGTGCCGACTTGTATTTGTTCTTCTCCTTGGGTTTGAATTCTGTTTCTTTGCTTTTAAGTCTGAGCACATTCGTGGGCGCATTTGTGAATAATGGAGAATGTCAGTATGGATGATCCTGAAAAGTTGGTGGTAGGAGCTTCAACAAGTGCTGTAGATGCAGGACGGGAAGATATTGGTAACTTCTTTTCACTATGCGATACAAATATTGGCGTGAAAGTGATGAGCGCTCGAGCATTGGAATATCGTATAATATTCTTGTCGCATAAAGAAGTTAAGATATTCTGGACTAATAAAGCATTCCAGTCATATAATGCGGGGGGGGGGGGGGGGGCAGTGTATGAAGAGGAAGTAGGGGCATCTGTTCCTTGTGATACCCCATCACAAAGTAATGTAAGTAATGTGGTTCATTTGTCAGATATAGCCCTTAGGAAGGGCTGTATGTCCTTTATTTATTATATGGGTTTGAGCTAAAAAATAATTTTATATATATCTCTCTCATATATTAATGAATCTAAAATATATGAAAGTCTGATGTTTATCAGTACATTACAGAAAATAATGAACTTTATCACAATATGCTAATTTTTTTAGAAGGACCTGTGTGTGTGTGTGTGTATATATATTATATATAATTGCAGAATTTTGAGGAGAGTCCGTTGATTTAGGATTTGTTCACATCTGGGTTGGAACAACTGGTCCTCTGTCACAGATTCCGTCAAAAAGACCAGACCAAAAAGTCTTGCATGCAGGACTTTTTTTTTTTTTGTCTGGTAAAAAAAAAAAGGTTTCTGAACAGAATTGTAGTCAGTGGAGTCTATTCAGCTCCGTTTGTGTCAAGATCCAGCACTTCTGTTCTTTGTTGTTCTGCTGCGTTATAATGCTAGTGGTGATGTGAACTCACCCTAAATTATTACGCCGGATAAGTTTATGAAGCATTATAAAATCAAGTCTCTTCCTACTGGGTGGTGAAGTTCCAGCTTCGGTAGGGCACGTTGGCTGTATGTTGGGTGATAGTGTTTACCCTGGTGATCGGCAAGCTGTGTGTGACCTTTGTAGAATTGGCTTCTGATGCTGATATGATTGATGCAACTGGGTTTAAAAGTGGGGAAGAATTCAGGGGTGGTATCAGGTCCACTGTGTTTCCACCCTTGTCACCAGGCAGTTCATTGTACAATTTCTCCATGGCTGTGACTAATGATATAAAGGCTCAGATATATCCTGTGGCTTCTGAAAATCTTACTGCAGGTGAGGTACGAGCTCTGGAATGGGTAAAAACACACAAGCAGGTGGTAGGTAAAGGGGTTTTCCAAGACATTATAACTGATGTCGCTGCAATTTAGGACAAGTCCCAAACTAGGGGACTACACTCGCTTGTCTGTGGGATTCAAATCGGTTAATAAGTTTTCCCCAGGTGCCAGGGGATGCAGGTTTGCTGGTTATAGCATTCTCTGCCGGGCAGCGCCCAACGAGCCAATTTCATTAGATGTACATTGTGGATCTAGCCACCCCCCTCTAGCCGTTAATTTTAATATGTCCAATCACAAGTAATTATTAAAGCAACCAATCAGAAACATGATAGTATGAAAAATGACACATAGACACACACAGGCATTACAGATATATATCATGGACATAAGTCATCTATCTGCAGAAGTCCCCCTGTCCGTATATATCACATTCTGCCAAGCAGTTCCCTATTTGTGGTGTCCGTCCAACTTCCTTTAACGAATCAAGTGACTATATGGTGACTCATATTTCTCAATTGTAGGTTTTAGACATAAAACTCAGAAAATGGAGATTTGACAATTTAACCGCTTGCCGCCACGCTAACGCCGAAAGGCGTCATTGCGGCGGCTCTCCCAGGCTACGCTAACTTTGGCGTCATCTCGCGTGAGCCGAGATTTCCTGTGAACGCACGCACACAGGCGCGCGCGTTCACAGGAACGGAAGGTAAGCGAGTGGATCTCCAGCCTGCCAGCGGCGATCGCTCGCTGGCAGGCTGGAGATGTGATTTTTTTTTAACCCCTAACAGGTATATTAGACGCTGTTTTGATAACAGCGTCTAATATACCTGCTACTTGGTCCTCTGGTGGTCCCTTTTGTTTGGATCGACCACCAGAGGACACAGGTAGCTGTGTAAAGTAGCACCAAACACCACTACACTACACTACACCCCCCCCCCCCGTCACTTATTAACCCTTTATGAACCACTGATCACCCCTGATCACCCCATACAGACTCCCTGATCACCCCCCTGTCATTGATCACCCCCCTGTAAGGCTCCATTCAGAGGTCCGTATGATTTTTACGGATCCACGGATACATGGATCGGATCCGCAAAACACATACGGACGTCTGAATGGAGCCTTACAGGGGGGTGATCACGCATATAGACTTCCTGATCACCCCCCTGTCATTGATCACCCCCCTGTAAGGCTCCATTCAGACGCCCGTATGTGTTTTACGCATCCACGCATCTATGGATCGGATCCGCAAAACACATACGGACGTCTGAATGGAGCCTTACAGGGGGGTGATCAGTGACAGGGGGGTGATCACCCCATATACACTCCCTGATCACCCCCCTGTAAGGCTCCATTCAGACGCCCGTATGTGTTTTACGGATCCACGCATCCATGGATCGGATCCGCAAAACGCATACAGACGTCTGAATGGAGCCTTACAGGGGGGTGATCAATGACAGGGGGGTGATCACCCCATATACACTCCCTGATCACCCCCCTGTCAGGCTCCATTCAGACGTCCGTATGTGTTTTGCGGATCCGATCCATGTATCCGTGGATCCGTAAAAAACATATGGACGTCTGAATGGAGCCTTTCAGAGGGGTGATCAGTGACAGGGGGGGTGATCACCCCATATACACTCCCTGATCACCCCCCTGTCATTGATCACCCCCCTGTAAGGCTCCATTCAGACATTTTTTTGGCCCAAGTTAGCGGAAATATATATATATATTTTTTTTCTTACAAAGTCTCATATTCCACTAACTTGTCAAAAAATAAAATCTCACATGAACTCACCATACCCCTCACGGAATCCAAATGCGTAAAATTTTTTAGACATTTATATTCCAGACTTCGTCTCACGCTTTAGGGCCCCTAAAATGCCAGGGCAGTATAAATACCCCACATGTGACCCCATTTCGGACACCCCAAGGTATTCCGTGAGGGGCATATTGAGTCCATGAAAGATTGACATTTTTGTCCCAAGTTAGCGGAAAGGGAGACTTTGTGAGAAAAAACAAAAATTTCCGCTAACTTGTGCCCAAATTTTTTTTTTAGATGAACTCGCCATGCCCCTCATTGAATACCTTGGGGTGTCTTCTTTCCAAAGTGGGGTCACATGTGGGGTATTTATTAGGGATCGACCGATATTGATTTTTTAGGGCCGATACCGATAATTTGTGAACTTTCAGGCCGATAGCCGATAATTTATACCGATATTCTGGGAATTTTCATTTTTGAAAAAAAAATTAAAATTCCCACAAATCTGCTGAAAATTAATGTTTATTGTTAATGTGTATTTTTATTTTTTTTGTAAATCTTTCTTTTTCATTTATATTTAATATTTTGGTGTTTTTATTTTTATTAATTACTTTCTTTTTTTTTTTTAACTAACTTTTAGCCCCCTTAGGGACTAGAACCCTTGTCCTATTCACCCTGATAGAGCTCTATCAGGGTGAATAGGAGCTCACACTGTCCCTGCTGCTGTGTGCTTTGTGCACACAGTAGCATGGAGCTTATCATGGCAGCCAGGGCTTCAATAGCGTCCTGGCTGCCATGGTAACCGATCGGAGCCCCAGCATTACACTGCTGGGGCTCCGATCGGAGGAGCAGGGGAGAGGGAATCCTGTGGGGGGCGCACTGCGACTGGGGTGGGGTGGGGCGCACCACTGTTTAATACTGGGGGGGAGGGGGGGCGCACTGCGCCACCAATGCTTAATACTCTGGGGGCTTGGGGGGGAGGCGCACTGCGCCACCAATGTCTGATACTGGGGGGCTTGGGGGGGCGCACTGCGCCATGAATGTCTGATTTGGGGGGGCGCACTGCGCCACCAATGAAGCTTAATCTCTAATTTATTCATATACAGGAGGCGGGAGCTGGCTGCAGGATCACATAGCCGGCTCCCGACCTCTATGAGCAGTAGCTGCGATCCGCGGCACCTGAGGAGTTAACTACCGCAGATCGCAGCTACAGCTCATAGAGGTCGGGAGCCGGCTATGTGATTCTGCAGCTCCCGCCTCCTGTATATGAATTAATGTGAGATTAAGCTTCATTGGTGGCGCAGTGGCCATAGCTCCTCCCCCCCTCTTGTCCCCTGTCCTCCCATTGGCTGGAGCGGCAGCAGCAGCACAGGGGGAGGAGACACTGCTCCTTCTCCCCTGTGCTGCTGCTGAGGGAACACGGAGAGCGCTGTCAGCAGCGCGATCTGTGTTCCCAGGACGTTATCGGAATATCGGCAAAATAAATGCCGATACCGATAACGTTCAAAATCCTGAATATCGGCCGATAATATCGGGGGCCCGAAAGCGTGAGAAGAAGTCTGGGATCCAAATGTCAAAAAATGCCCTCCTAAAAGGAATTTGGGTTGCTTTGCGCATCTAGGCTGCAAAAAAAGTGTCACACATGTGGTATCGCCGTACTCAGGAGAAGTTGGGCAATGTGTTTTGGTGTGTCATTTTACATATACCCATGCTGGGTGAGATAAATATCTTGGTCAAATGCCAACTTTGTATAAAAAAATGGGAAAAGTTGTCTTTTGCAGAGATATTTCTCTCACCCAGCATGGGTATATGTAAAATGACACCCCAAAACACATTCCCCAACTTCTCCTTAGTACGGCGATACCACATGTGTGACACTTTTTTGCAGCCTAGGTGGGCAAAGGGGCACACATTCCAAAGAGCACCTTTCGGATTTTACCGGCCATTTTTTTTACAGATTTTGATTTCAAACTTGTTCTCACGCATCTGGGCCCCTAGAATGCCAGGGCAGTATAACTACCCCACAAGTGACCCCATTTTGGAAAGAAGACACCCCAAGGTATTTTGTGATGGGCATAGTGAGTTCATGGAAGTTTTTGTTTTTTGTCACAAGTTAGTGGAATATGAGACTTTGTAAGAAAAAATAAATATATATAAAAAAATCATCATTTTCCGCTAGCTTGTGACAAAAAATAAAAAGTTCTATGAACTCACTATGCCCATCAGCGAATACCTTAGGGTGTCTACTTTCCGAAATGGGGTCATTTGTGGGGGTTTTCTACTGTCTGGGCATTGTAGAACCTCAGGAAACATGACAGGTGCTCAGAAAGTCAGAGCTGCTTCAAAAAGCGGAAATTCACATTTTTGTACCATAGTTTGTAAACGCTATAACTTTTACCCAAACCATTTTTTTTTTTTTTTTACCCAAACATTTTTTTTAAATCAAAGACACGTAGAACAATAAATTTAGCGAAACATTTATATATGGATGTCTTTTTTTTGCTAAATTTTACAACTGAAAGTGAAAAATGTCATTTTTTTGCAAAAAAATCGTCAGATTTCGATTAATAACAAAAAAAGTTAAAATTTCAGCAGCAATGAAATACCACCAAATGAAAGCTCTATTAGTGAGAAGAAAAGGAGGTAAAATTCATTTGGGTGATAAGTTGCATGACCGAGCAATAAACCGCTAATGTTGTGGAGTGCCAATTTGTAAAAAAGGGCCTGGTCACTAGGGGGGTATAAACCTGTGGTCCTTAAGTGGTTAAGTACAATTAGCACCATTCATTGACCACTTAATTTCTTTCACACTGATGACCTATCCTGGTGATGGTGATATAGCACCCAGACGGAAAACTCTCTAATGTGAAAGAGACTTAACGCGGATGCATCAGGACCTCTGGGCTAAATGATCGGTCTGTTTTTATCATGTAAATTGGTGTATAGATTTTTTTTTTCCACCTCATCACCACGACGGCCACAAGGAGATTGACCCCCTGACCTCTGTAGGGGCAGAAACAGAGAGAGTGTTTAGATCTCCCCCCCCCCCACCACCACCACCAGTGTTTCCTGTCCCTACAGAGGACAGGGGCAGAGAGAGTCTCCCTGCCCAGGGAGATGAAGCTGATGCCGTTCCAAAACACCTGGTGTTCCGCTGCCCTCCTGCGGTCCTCGTACTAATGCTGGGCAGGGGTGATGTGGGAGGCCTCGCTCTGTTACTGTACGTGAGACTGCTCCCTGGTCGCGATCTCCCGCCGGGACTCCGGGGCTGTAGCCGGGTGTGCGCCATAGCGCTTCAGGTATGCGGCAGACGTCTCTTCCGGTGGACGGAGGAAGTGACGTCTTTTATGATGCTTCTCCTTTTAAAATATCGGCACATGGAAGTGCCGAGCAACAAGCTGTTGTATGTGCCGTCATGTCTGCGGAACCCCGCTCCCCAGGAGACCCCTCCGTGCCGCCTGCCGTAAGTTCCCCTGTGGTGAAAGCGCTTTTTTGCCCTGTTACTGTGTCTGGTTACCTGCCTTTTCATCCTCCTCCACTCTTCTGGCTTGGGGCTTACACGCTTTTGTACTTTTTGTATATGTTCAGCTAGCCTGACGGGCTATTTTCCTCCAGGTCCCTGAGGATCCTCAGAAGAAGTTCAGGAAGCCGGCGAAATGTGTGTCCTGTCTTAAGCGACTTCCGGATGATTGCCGCAAGAGATTATGCAAAGATTGTATCTCTAGCGTTATATGTGAAGAACAGCCTTCATTTATTGAGGAGTTAAGAGCTATGATACACGAGGAAGTAAAATCCTCCTTATCCCAGCTATCCTCCTTACCCAGGGACCTGCCTCCATCTAAAAGACAGAGGAATTTTCTTCATCTCCCCCAGACCGCTTCATTGTAACCAACCCAAGCTCTTTCAACGTACACAAGAAGATCCTGCAGGGAATTCAGAACCTTCTGGATATGGATGTGGTAATCCAGGTACCATCAACACAGCTAGGACAGGGGTTCTACTCGAATCTCTTCCTGGTAGAAAAGAAAGAAGGTTCATTTCGCACCATCATAAATCTAAAGACCCTGAACAGGTTTATAGTATATCGGAAATTCAGGCTGGAATCCCTAAAATCCCTGATACCATTAATAGAGAGAGACGCTCTGATGTGTACAGTAGACCTACAGGATACTTACTATCACGTCCCAATCCATCCGGATTCTCAGAAGTTTTTAAGATTCGCCATTCAAGATCACAAGGGAGTAACCCTTCACTTCCAGTTTACGGCCCTTCCCTTTGGGATGATATCTGCTCCCAGAGTCTTCACGGAACTGGTGGTTGAGATGGTGGCTTTCCTGAGAAGCAAGGGCCTGGTGATCGTACCATACCTGGACGACTTTCTCCTGATTGGAAACTCTGAGAACCAGCTCAAAATAGACCTACTAACCTTCCTGTCTCTCATTCAGGATCCAGGGTGGTTGGTGAACCAGAAGAGATCAAATTTGCTACCTTCCAGCGCAATCCAGTTTCTAGGGGTCATCCTGGATTCCTGGGTTCAACATACTTTTCTCCCACCAGACAAAATCAGAAACCTTCAGTTAAAGATTCGACGGTTTCAGAACAGGAGTTCTTGTCCCATAAGGGAAGCCATGAGCCTTCTGGGTCTCGTCTTGCATTCCTTCTGTCCCCTGGAGTCAATCGCACTTCCGATCCCTCCAGTCGTGGATTCTCAGAATCTGGAACAGGCAGCAGACTTCTTTAAACCACAAGGTGCTTATCCCTCCAACATTAAAAGCCTCCCTAGACTGGTGGACGAGCGCAAACAACCTGTCCTTAGGAGCTCCTACTTGGGAGAAGACTCCCTACATACAAGTCCTTACAGACGCAAGCAAAAAAGGATGGGGAGCGAAAGTGGGAGATCATTACTTTTCAGGGTTCCTGGCCATCAACAACTCGCTCTCAATCCTCCAACTTCAGAGAGCTCAAAGCGGTTTGGAAAACGTTGAAAGCAGCAGAGGACCTACTCGGGCCTGCATGTGAAGGTCCTTTCCAACAACACTACAACAGTAGCGTACCTCTCTCACCAAGGAGGGACGAGATCAGGAAAGCTGATGTTCGTGGCAGGGAAGATCTTCAATTGGGCGGAGTCCCACGTAAGATCAATATCCGCGATTCACCTGAAGGGAGCACTAAACTCTATTTCCCAAGATAATCCAGAAGCTCAACCAAGAAGATACAACCCTAATATTAATAGCCCCTTATTGGCCGAAGAGGAGATGGTTCCCTTGGAACCCGTGGCCTCTCCCTTCCAGGAGGGACCTGCTTCACCAGGGGCCAATCTTACACCCAAACCCGGGTTTCCTCAAATTATCAGCTTGGATACTGAGGTCCAGATGTTGAAATCACAGGGTCTCTCTGATCGGGTAATCTCTACCCTGAAAGCAAGTAGAAAGAAGGTCACCTTCTTGATCTATCTGAAGATTTGGAAGAGTTTTTGCTCCTGGATCAGTAACCCTGCCCCGAACTTAGAGCCTCCTAACTTTCAGAAAATCCTAGAGTTCCTCCAGAAAGGTCTCGAGCTAGGTCTTAGACCTTCCACCTTGAAGGTACAAGTCTCGGCCCTAGCTTGTTTCTTCGATCAAGATCTAGCCAACCACTGCTGGATTAGAAGATTTATGAAAGCAGGTTCTCAGCTCCGCCCTTCTCTAAAATCCCGGATTCCTAACTGGGACCTCAATACAGTGCTCACAGGCCTGACACTCGCCCCTTTCGAGCCCTTGTCAAATTGTTCCATTGAGCACCTATCCCTAAAAACTGCTTTTCTTGTTGCCATCACAGCAAGAAGGCTAGGCGAAATTCAAGCCCCATCAATACAAGAACCCTATCTCCGTATCACCGATAGAATTATTCTTAGGCTAGATCCCGGTTTTCTTCCTAAAATGGTATCCGATTTCCACCGAAACCAGGAGATAATTTTGCCTTTTTGTTTTAATCACTCTAACAGTAGAGAATCCAGTTTCCATTCACTAGATGTGAGACGCTCGGTTCTACGGTACCTTGAGGTTACAAAAGAATTCCGTAAAACCAATAACCTGTTTGTCTTATTCTCAGGTAAGAATAAGGGTCTAAAAGCCTCCAGGTCTTCTCTAGCATGATGGATTAGAGATTCTATTTCTCTTTGTTATGAAATCCAGGGCCTTCCTTGCCCCTCAAACCTAAGAGCCCACTCTACCCGAGCTATATCCTCCTCCCAGGCCGAGAGGGCTGGAGCTTCTCTAGAGGACATCTGTAAAGCTGCCACATGGTCCAGCATTCACACCTTTATGAAACACTATAGACTAGACTTATGTAGTAGTTCAGACTTGTCTTTTGGACGTAAAGTCCTTCAGGCGGTCGCCCCCGTCGTGGTGATGAGGTGGAAAGCCGGAATTAGACTTACCAGTAATTCAGTTTCCATGAAATCACCACGACGGCACATATATTCCCTACCCTTAATTTGGTCCTTAGCTTGGAGGTTATGAAGTAATATCCTCTTGACTTTTCTCACCACCTTTTGTTTCTGTCTCTGTAATTTTGGACACACTGGTGGTGGGAGGGGGGGGGGGGATTTAAACCCTTTCTCTGTTCCTGCCCCATACAGAGGTCAGGGGTCAATCTCCTCGTGGCTGCCGTGGTGATTTCGTATAAACTGAATTACCGGTAAGTCTAATTCCTTTTTTTATTTTTTTTTATTAATGTTTTCTACTTAATGGTGATATTGTTATCATATGTGCTTGGGGAGTAATCTAAGGGAACCTGTGCTAGCTCCCATGAATCCTTGGGAAAACCCCTGAAGGAAACGAAAGGTCCGTAGGCCACCTGCTATGCTGTTTTTATCTCCTCTACTGCACTTCCATAAAGGAAGAGTTTGCTTTATTGTGAGTGCCATGCCATCTTTTTTCATTTTTTTGATGCTACATGGACAATTTGCTTTGTTTCGAGCACCACTGTTTATACTGTATGGCATTAACTACTAACTTGATTATTGAATTCTGTCTCCGTTTGGATGGTGCCATCTTGTATTTATTCTTCTTGTTTGGGTTGAATTTCATTTATTAATGTGCTTACAAATGGTTTAATGTACTTTTTTTTTGTAGCCAGGTACAGCCCAAGAGACTTTTACAACTAATTTGTGCTATGTTGGGATGTTAAATGTCTGTGTATTGTAAAGGGTGGGACATTGTATACGTTGAGTAGGTAGTGAGG
The DNA here is from genome assembly GCF_014858855.1 of Bufo gargarizans. Classification (NCBI taxonomy): domain Eukaryota; kingdom Metazoa; phylum Chordata; class Amphibia; order Anura; family Bufonidae; genus Bufo; species Bufo gargarizans. Next base: position 106,933,222 of record NC_058088.1, read on the forward strand.
TCTGTTCCATTGTCTCTCTGTGTGTATTGGCGATTGCCCTCTGTCCTGAGAGATAATTGAATTACAACTCGGTTGTCTCCAGGACAGAGGACATTGTGTACTCTCCTGCCTGTGATGATTATGTTAACCATGGTGTACCATGATTATATCGCAGAGGGGAGGATTCTATGTGGGTTGTAGCCTTTGTGTTATTGGTAATTGTATTTTGTTGATTGCGTTACAGACAGAGGGAAAAGAGTTTGTGTACAATTGCTGGGAAGGTTTCAATACTGTAAATGCATGTTATTGGCTAAAATATAAACTGTCAGTCTTCTACAAGGGCTCCAGGGGGGAGTGTCCCTTGCTAGGAGACCTGCATACAAGGCTGAAAAATAACCCATTAAAGAGTTGCTGTTTTACATTCAACATAGAGCCTCATCTCATGTGTGTGGGGATTGCTATACGCTGAAGATTTGCTATACTTCCCTGGCTATAACTACTAGCTCTTGTAAGAGCTGTTTCTGGCTCCTCTGGTGGTTTTGGTGTAGAGCAGAGTGCTTGGATTCCTCGGGAAGAACTGGGAGCATACATCGACGGAGGTACCCGGTCGGGGTGCCAGGAGATCCGTTACAGAGGAGTTGTTGGATATATTACAGTAACAGCTTCACCCTGGAAATGTTGGGGTGACTACTGGTGTTTAAATCAGTCTTTAACTTACAAATGGTAAATGAGCCATAGGCTGTTCTTAACAGAAAGTGATCTGCTGATGAGTAACAGAGAAGCACTATACTTTTAATATCTTGTCTTTAATATTAGCAGGTTCCTGCTAGTAGCATAAATAGGGCCTTTAAAGCTAGTTTCACACTAGTGGGACACAGACCTCCGGTAGCCTGTTCTTGCCAGTGAACAGCCTGTCGGATTCGTGCTGCCGCTAGTGCACGTGTTCCCCCTGGACTACCACTCAGGCCCCATTGTCTATAATGGGGGCAAGCCGGAGTTCCGGTGGCTGCACGGCATTCATGCCAACAGACGGCCGGAATAAAACTATGAAATGTCGTTCTTTTATTCCAGCCGCCTCTCGGCATTTTTGGCGTGCTGCCGGCGGAACTCCGCCCCGCCCCCATTATAGTCAATGGGGCCGGAGCGCTAGTCCAGGGTCATGCGCACACTAGCGGCATCGTGGATCCGACAAGCTGTTCACCTGCCGGAACAGCCTGCCGGAGTTCCTTGCCGCTAGTGTGAAAGTAGCCTAAGAGATCAGGGATACAAGACATAGGCATATGTACCGAAATTCAGACCCTCTCCCCCAAACTTCAAAGACACTTACATGTTAGGTCTAGATACATTGTCCCTGTTTTAATTCAATCTAGTCCTAGAAAACACACATGGGAAGAATACAATTATATACAGTACGCTTAACTTATTGGAGTCATTCTTTTTCCTCGTCTTCTCCATTCATCCCAGACCACCATTATGACATCTTCCAGCCTTAGGTAATCTCTCCTGCAGGTACATATTAGGCTCCTCGCTTTTTCATTATCCTCCCCACCTTCTCAATGCAAACTCCCTATTCTCATTACCTAAAATTGTCATCCTGCTGATACACCTAATGCTGTTTTGCCAAGTGCCACCAAATACTGTACTGCAGAGAAAAGGGACTTAGACGGTGCCCACTACTGTAACTTGTGCCACACCATGTCCTTCCTCAAAAATAATTGTGCCCAGCAGTAATAATGTTCCATGCAGATACTGCCCCTGACACTAATAATTTGTAGTGCTCTGAAAAATAAGTTGTGCAAGTAGTGCATCTAAAAAACAAAACGTGAGTGCTTTCAACAGTAATAGTCTTCTCCTACAGCTACCTAAAAGTAACTGTGCCAACCAGAATGCCTTCAGTATTCATAGTACTTCCCCATAGTTCCCCAAAAGCTTCTGTGCAATGGTGCCCCCAATAGTAATAATGCTCCTATAGTGTGCCCTTGTTAGTAAGTGCTCCCCATAGTAACAATGTAACCCCACAGTGCCCACATTAGTGTTAACGCTTCTCTGTAGTATAACACAAAGAGATAATTGAAAAAAGAAGCCAATACTCGCCTCACTCCCGTTCTCTTGCTGTCAGTGGTGCGGTTCAGGCCAAAGGTTTCTTCCATCCTCCACTGTAAATCTGCCCATTCATAAGAGGTGGAACGGGTGGTCAGCCATAGGCTCCCATGCCCTGCTGCAGTATACAACTGTATCGCTGCCTGGTGTTAGTGACACCACTGATTACTGCAGAGAATCCAAGCATTGCCAGAGCTGCAGTCATCAGGTGACTAGATCTTATTTTTGTGGAGACCAGTGTAGTCAACTGTTGGACTTCTGATGTACTTGTGGTATGCATGTATGAATAGCTTCTTCCTCAAAAGTTACTGATTCCAATTGCTGGTGATTGGAATATCAGTTAAGTGTTTGTTGTTCTTCTCCAAGGAAGAATTGGTCATAACTTGACGCGCTCCAATTAAAATGCGAAATAATATTTTAATTATTTTTAGTTTTTATTCATACTGTGTTTTTACTTTATTGTACTCTGTCTGCAGAAAATGTACTTGCCATACTTTTATATACTTTTTTTTTTTTTTTGTAGCTTGTTCATTTATTTATCATTTTGTTTTTCTGTTTGTTCGTCTTCTAGTTCGGCAACACTTGCTACTGCAACTCTGTTCTACAAGCACTTTATTTTTGTCGTCCGTTTCGGGAAAAAGTTCTGGCATACAAGGTCCAGCCACGGAAGAAGGAAAGCTTACTCACATGCTTGGCGGACCTGTTTAACAGCATTGCCACCCAAAAGAAGAAAGTGGGGGTCATACCTCCCAAGAAATTCATCTCCAGATTGAGGAAAGAAAATGGTATGCTAATAAATCCAAAGTGCGTTATTGTCCTCAGTAATGTAAGACAAACTGTTTCTTAGTTCACAGGTCACCAACCATAGTCACCACCCCAAATAATCAAGTAGATAATGCTACATTAATATTTCAGAGAGTTCCCTAATCTATACCTATTATCTAAATGTATTACCAGTGCAGATGTGACAGTAATAGTTACCAGGGAACAGGTAGTGAAGGTTGGGCAGCCGCTTTCCTGTCAAGGTTTTCCAGGTAATGGCTGCATGCATGGGATCTTCTACTAACATCAGGTGGTATCGCTAGTGGAACATACCTGGCGCTGAAGAGAGAAAAAAAAAAATCTCCATAATCCAGGTGCTGCAGGACATACAGTATCTTACAAAAGTGAGTACACTTTTCTCATTTTTGTAAAAAAAAATATTTTATTAATTTTTTTCATGATACAACACTTTGATACAATGTGTAGTCCGTCTACAGTTTGTATAACAGTGTAAATTTGGGGTGCCCTGAACATAACTCAACACACAGCCATTAATGTCTAAACCGCTGGCAACAAAAGTGAGTACATCCCTAAGTGAAAATGGCCAAATTGTACCCAGCGTGTCAGTATTTTGTGTGGCCACCATTATGTTCCAGCACTGCCTTAACTCTCTTTTGGGTATGGAGTTTCACAGGTTGATACTGGAATCCTCTTCCACTCCTCCATGACGACATCACAGAGTTGGCGGATGTTAGAGACCTTGCACTCCTCCACCTTCCATTTGAGGATGCCCCACAGATGCTCAATAGGGTTTAGGTCTGGAGACATGCTTAGCCAGTCCAGCACCTTTACCCTTAGTTTCTTTAGCAAGGCAGTGGTCTTCTTTGAGGTGTGTTTAGGGTCATTATCATGTTGGAATACTGTCCTGTGGCCCATTTTCCGAAGGGAGGGGATCATGCTCTGCTTCAGTATGTCACAGTACATGTTGGCATTCATGGTTCCCTCAATGAACAGTTTCTCCCCACAGCCGGCAGCAGTCATGCAGCCCCAAACTATGACACTTTCACCACCATGCTTGACTGTAGACAACATACATACAGTCTTTGTATTCCTCCTCACCTGTTGCCGCCACACATGCTTGACACCATCTGAACCAAACAAGGACATGGTTCTAGTAATCCATGTTCTTAGTCTGCTTGTCTTCAGCAAATTGTTTGCAGGCTTTCTTGTGCATCACCTTTAGAAGAGGCTTCCTTCTGGGATGACAGCCATGCAGACCAATTTGATGTAGTGTGCGGCGTATGGTGTGAGCATTGACAGGCTGATTTCCCCCCCCCCCCCCCCCCCACCCCTATAACCTATGCAGCAATGCTGGCAGCACTCATACATCTATTTTGAAAAGACAACCTCTGGATATGACGCTGAGCACGTCCACTCAATTTCGTTGGTCGACATGGTGAGGCCTGTTCTGAGTGGAACCTGTCTTGTTAAACTGCTGTATGGTCTTGGCCACCGTGCTGCTGCTCGGTTTCAGTGTGTTGGCAATCCTATAACTTAGGCCATCTTTATGTAGAGCAAAAATTCTTTTTTTCAGATCCTCAGAGAGTTATTTGCCATGAGGTGCCATGTTAAACTTCCAGGGAACAGTATGAGAGAGTATTAAGCGATAACACCAAATTTACCACACCTGCTCACCAATCCCACCTGAGACCTTGTAACACTAACGAGTCACATGACAACTGGGATGGAAAATTGCTAATTGGGCACAATTTGGCCATTTTCACTTAGGGGTGTACTCGCTTTTGTTGCCAGCGGTTTAGACATTATTGGCTGTGTGTTAAATTATGTTGAGGGCACTCCAAATTTACACTGTTATACAAGATGTACACTGACTACTTTACATTGTATCAAAGTGTTGTCCCATGAAGAGATGTAATAAAATATTTACAAAAAATGTCATGGGTGTACACACTTATGTGAGATACTGAAGTTAGATGGGCATGCTGATATATTCACTGATGGTAGTAGTTAATGATGAAGACCCCTCTACCTATTTGACCCATGGCATCAGATGAGGATGCAGTCCCTGATTAAACTTAGCCTACTCATATGGTAGAATGTGGAGCTGTAATCTCCATCCTCCGACTACTGTGACCTGTTTTCCATGACTCACTTTTCCTGCTGCATTATCACAGGTGCTTAACTCCCCATGCAGTAATAGGCAACATTTTACTTGAACCTTCATTTCAGAATTGGTTCCTTGCCGTTCTCCTGTAAACCCCAAAAAACACATTTTAGGCACTATTAACCATCTCCGTAGTCATTTTCCTGGCTCCACATCTGCCGCAGCACACGGGATCTGCATTTACATAAGATATGTGTCTGACGTGAAAAAAACAGTAAAGAGGTATTACAGTTTTAGTAAATTAAAGGCTATAGACAGCTTTGGAGCATTGTTCTATTTAAATTAATGTATTTGCCTTCAGTGTGTAGGTGCCCAGGCTGCTCTGCCTTTTTAACCGTTACTCCTCCTCCAGCCTCTTCCTTTGCCCACCCTCCTATTCTTTTGTATCATCCCTAGGTCCGGCCGAGATCCCGCGCCTGCGCACTGCTTCGCCGGGCCGGGACATGCACACTGCAATGCCCATTTTGGGTAGGGCATCAATTCAACTAGTGCGCAGGTGCAGGATCTCGGCCAGACCTAGGGAGGATACAAGGGAATAGGAGGGCGGGCAAAGGAAGAGGCTGGGGAGGAGTAACGGTTAAAAAGGCAGAGCAGCCTGGGCACCTACACACAGAACGCCGCCCCTGGGCACTTGCGAGTGCTCATTTGCATATGAAATGTCGTTTTTCTTGCTTCTGGATGTCTAAAGAATATAACAAAGGTACCATTAGAATCCTGTATAGGTCTGCTACAGCGCCATGTAAGTGCTGTATATGGTCATACAGTGGTGACAGACTCCCTTTAAACTTAAAGGGGTTTTCTGGGATTTTTATATGCTGATCGGCAAAGGTGCCCGAGTTGGACCCCCTACCGATCTGATATTGATGACCTAGGATGTCCTGAGAATAGGTCATCAATATCAAAATCCCAGAGAACCCCTTTAAAGGGACACTTCCATTTTTTTTTCTATCACATATTAACAGCGTATATTATACATACAGGGAGTGCAGAATTATTAGGCAAGTTGTATTTTTGAGGATTAATTTTATTATTGAACAACAACCATGTTCTCAATGAACCCAAAAAACTCATTAATATCAAAGCTGAATATTTTTGGAAGTAGTTTTTAGTTTGTTTTTAGTTTGAGCTATTTTAGGGGGATATCTGTGTGTGCAGGTGACTATTACTGTACATAATTATTAGGCAACTTAACAAAAAACAAATATATACCCATTTCAATTATTTATTTTTACCAGTGAAACCAATATAACATCTCAACATTCACAAATATACATTTCTGACATTCAAAAACAAAACAAAAACAAATCAGTGACCAATATAGCCACCTTTCTTTGCAAGGACACTCAAAAGCCTGCCATCCATGGATTCTGTCAGTGTTTTGATCTGTTCACCATCAACATTGCGTGCAGCAGCAACCACAGCCTCCCAGACACTGTTCAGAGAGGTGTACTGTTTTCCCTCCTTGTAAATCTCACATTTGATGATGGACCACAGGTTCTCAATGGGGTTCAGATCAGGTGAACAAGGCCATGTCATTAGATTTTCTTCTTTTATACCCTTTCTTGCCAGCCACGTTGTGGAGTACTTGGACGCGTGTGATGGAGCATTGTCCTGCATGAAAATCATGTTTTTCTTACCTTGCAGACTTCTTCCTGTACCACTGCTTGAAGAAGGTGTCTTCCAGAAACTGGCAGTAGGACTGGGAGTTGAGCTTGACTCCACCCTCAACCCAAAAAGGCCCCACAAGCTCAACTTTGATGATACCAGCCCAAACCAGTACTCCACCTCCACCTTGCTGGCGTCTGAGTCGGACTGGAGCTCTCTGCCCTTTACCAATCCAGCCATCTGGCCCATCAAGACTCACTCTCATTTCATCAGTCCATAAAACCTTAGAAAAATCAGTCTTGAGATATTTCTTGGCCCAGTCTTGACGTTTCAGCTTGTGTGTCTTGTTCAGTGGTGGTCGTCTTTCAGCCTTTCTTACCTTGGCCATGTCTCTGAGTATTGCACACCTTGTGCTTTTGGGCACTCCAGTGATGTTGCAGCTCTGAAATATGGCCAAACTGGTGGCAAGTGGCATCTTGGCAGCTGCACGCTTGACTTTTCTCAGTTCATGGGCAGTTATTTTGCGCCTTGGTTTTTCCACACGCTTCTTGCGACCCTGTTGACTATTTTGAATGAAACGCTTGATTGTTCGATGATCACGCTTCAGAAGCTTTGCAATTTTAAGAGTGCTGCATCCCTCTGCAAGATATCTCACTATTTTTGACTTTTCTGAGCCTGTCAAGTCGTTCTTTTGACCCATTTTGCCAAAGGAAAGGAAGTTGCCTAATAATTATGCACACCTGATATAGGGTGTTGATGTCATTAGACCACACCCCTTCTCATTACAGAGATGCACATCACCTAATATGCTTAATTGGTAGTAGGCTTTCGAGCCTATACAGCTTGGAGTAAGACAACATGCATAAAGAGGATGATGTGGTCAAAATACTCATTTGCCTAATAATTCTGCACGTAGTGTATATATGTGTGTGTGTGTGTGTGTGTATATGTGTGTGTGTGTTTATATATATATATATATATATATATATATATATATATATATGTATGTATGTGTGTGTATATATATATATATATATATATATATATATATATATATATATATATATTACTTGACTCCCCTCACTCAGACCCTTCAATCCGACCAAAGAGGGAAAGGGGATATGCAACTCAATTAGAGCATCACACATACATTACACTGCTCTTCTGTGGACACCTTTATACAGCCCCATCAGGAGAACACTAGACCTGTCATGCCGTTGTCCTAATTCTATTAGTCTACTATTTCACTGGTAGATAGGTAATCCTATCTGCTACTGTAAAGGAAAGATGCTATCTATATAGACGTGCTGACTGCTAAAGAAGGACAGTGTTTCGTAATTTTCGCTGACCTAGTACTGCTGAAATGAAAAATAAAAACAGCCAAATATTTTAAAAAATTATGAATATGTAGTTTGATAGAAATGTCCCGTAAAGATCTGTGGGGTGATGACATATCCTCGTGATAGTCTATCTTTCTGTGTTGGAGAAAACCCCTTTAATAGCCACAGCATAATTCAGTATGTCAGTTAAGCAGTTTTCAAAATCATGACTGAATTTGGCCATGGGGAACCACGGGGTTCAGAGTTCAGGCTGGGGGGTGTGAGACTGAATAATGTTGAGAAACATGGATTTGATTCAGCAGAATGAGCAACACTGCCATCTTGTGGAGAATCGTGTGTACATCTGTTAGGCGCTATACAAAATACTTGTATGTGTGCCTGATCAGCCGTAACATTAAATCCCACTTAACAGATGACAGGAATAACGTTGATTTGTCTTGTGGCACTGATACCTGCACCAAGCAGAAGACTGCCCAGAGGTTACTAAATATTGTCTTGTAGACCTGGAAAAATAATGATTTTTGATAATTTGGGCCCTGTCATGTCATATGAAATTTACCAGTTACAGGAAAATTAATGCAGTTATAAAAAAATAAGTTATCCTAATGCAAGGCAGATAAGATTAAAGGGTTTTTCCACTTTTTTTTTATATATGTATTTTTTTAAATCCTCTGAATAGGTCATCAGAATCTGATTGGTGGGGCTCTAATACCTGGAACTCTCGCAGATGCGCCATGTGAGAATGCAGCTGCATTCGCAGAACCGCCGCAACCTTCTCATAACTTTCTCTAGGCCAGTAACAACACGTTCATCAGTCACGTGGCCCAGGTGCAGCTCAGCCCCATAGAAGTGAATGAGGCTGAGCGCGATACCAAGCACAGCCGCTATACAATGTACAGCGCTGTGCATGGTAAGCAAGGAGGCGGCTGTGCTCATTGTAGCTCCGATGGCTGCCGTGGCTTCCTCACACAACTGATTGGTAGGGGTTCCCAGTGCCAGACCCTCACCATTCAGATTCTGATGACCTAAGGTCAGAAAACCCCTCTGACGGTCTGGTTAATGCACCTTGGCTTCTATAAATGGGGTAAACCATATGTCGGCTCAGTATGTGGTTTATGTTGCAGGGAGCTATTAGGACAGCTGAAGATCCCAGAACATTTCCCTATTCCCCTTTCAATTTGTCTATGGGGGAGAGTAGGGTATTGGGGCTAGGTTTTGTGTAATTCTGTTTTAATGTCTTTTTGCAGAACTGTTTGACAACTACATGCAACAGGATGCCCATGAGTTCTTAAACTACCTTCTCAACACTATTGCTGACCTGCTGCAAGAAGAAAAGAAACAGGAGAACCAGAATGGCAAGCTGCAGAACGGGAGCTTAGATCTTCAGGAGCCCGATAAGCCCGACCTCACCTGGGTTCATGAGATCTTCCAGGGGACTTTAACCAATGAAACCAGATGTCTTAACTGTGAAACTGTGAGTTGCGTGTACTAGACCAAGAACTGGTTCTAAAGATATCCTCTACAGCTTCCTAGTAATCCAGGCTGTAATAATGTGATCATTGGTCTCCTCTAGGAGAACTACTCAACAAATATTCATTCCCTCTGTAGCGACCCTGATTCATGCTTTGTAAAGCTTCCACTAAAATCTGTGGGTGTCTGTAGACCTCAGGAGATGACAATGGTCCCTCAGAGTAAGAGCTACTGTTTGCTGCGGCTCGTTGCTCTGGCTTAGAGATGAGGGACCTGTTTAGAGGACTTGCCTCTGTTGCTTGAAAAGGGACCTGTCACGTTGAATCAGCTGCTCTACCGGCATGGAGGAGCTAAGCAGACTTATATTTAGTTTGTGGGAAAGGTTTAAATTTAATTTGGAATTTAATGATTTAATTCTCCGCTCGTTCATTAAAACTTCATAAAAATCAATTGTACAAGCGAATGCAAGAAACTTTATAATATAGCTCGGAGAAAATACTTATTTCTGATCCGCTTTTCTTTACTCTTTTCCTGTACTGATCATGCGCCCTCAGTTTACTGGTAAAATCAGTCTTCAGAGAGATCAGGTTACATAGGTGCTGGAAGGAGAGAGGCAGAGTTACAGAGATGCTGAGTCTGGCTGTGGCTCTAGTAAGTTTTCTGTTTTATCACTCGCAGTGCTGGATTCACAGCTACACTGCTCAGTACTGCTGTATAATGTCCTCCATGCTGGTGCTTATGAGGGTGTGCTAAGAACAGATAGGGGAGAAAGAACTACTCCCGTGTGCTGCGTATGAGAGACATCATAGCTGATAGTATACAGCTACTAGCTATGGGGAAACTGCTAATTAGAGGTAGAGTCTGCTCAGGGGAAAAGTGCCAAAATATAATGTTATTCCTTATACATACACATGACTACTGTTTCTGTAGTCACCTAAACTGATCATTGGACTGAATGTATCCCACAAAAGTCTCACTCTACTTAGCTTCTCTTGCTCTCTAACATTCTGTCCGCAATGTGAGATTCCTCATAAAGAAGCAGTCCTACAAAATGTAAATTCTCTGCCATTAGAAAGGTACATGATGTAAACTGTAGTGAAAGTCATTGTTTTACCAGTGACTGTATTTGTGAATTATAACCTCTCTTCTGATCCTCAGCTGTGTCTTGTGACCAACACTCTGACTTTCCAAATAACGTAGCATATTATGTGTGGACAAGCAAGAAGTCAGTTTCTCGAAGTATTTCTATGGGAGCCTGAATGCATAGATAAGTAACTGACTTCCTGCCCTGCTAAGCATCAGAAGGGAGGTATAACTCACAAATACAGTCCCCGCCAAGAAGTTTGACTACTCTCACACTCGTGTTTTGTGCAGATCCGTCATAGATCTGTTCAGATAATACAACCGTCTGCATCCGTTCAGAACGGATCCGTTTGTATTATCTCTAACATAGCCAAGACGGATCTGTCATGAACACCATTGAAAGTCAATGGAGGACGGATCCGTTTTCTATTGTGACTGATTGTGTCAGTGAAAACTGATCTGTCCCCATTGACTTACATTGTGTGCCAGGACGGATCCGTTTGGGTCAGTTTCATCATGCAAGCAGTGTTTTGGTGTCCGTCTCCAGAGTGGAATGGAGACGGAAGAGAGGCAAACTGATGCATTCTGAGCGGATCCTTTTCCATTCAGAATGCATTAGGGCAAAACTGATCCGTTTTGGACCGCTTGTGAGAGCCCTGAACGGATCCCACAAACTGAAAGCCAAAACGCGAGTGTGAAAGTAGACTTACCTTCACTACATTTTGCATCATGTACATTTCTAACAGGTCAGAGAATTGACATTTTTGCGGGAGTGCTTCTTTAAAGGGGTTGAGTTATTCTATTAAAGTTTTTTTTTTTTAAAGACAGGAAAGCTATTAGAATCATAAAAACAAGTCCTACTTTATTACCCTGAACCCCCGTTGGTGGTATGCACATACACAGGCATGTCATCACTGCAGCCAAAAACATAGCCATGGCGGTGCTAGAATGGAGGGGTCTCAGGACGTTATGTGTAACATTTTTATATTTTGAATTGGTTCCCTGCCTCTTTAAAAAAATAATAATAATAAATAGAGTCTCTTTAAATGTTCAAGTAGAGCATATGGAATGTGTAGTCCATATTAGGGTAAGGCACACATGACGGGGCAGGTCCAGCCGTGGCAGCGATGTTGCAGCGAAGTCGTACAGCCATTGGCTGCCATGTGTAGACGTGGCATACTGCACCATCTGGCATAACTCTAAGGGTGGGTTCCCACTGAGGTTTTGAGGCAGATGCTATACCCTGCACACAAACATACTGTACTTGACTTGGTGTTCTGACCTTGAGTTGCATCCTGTATTATAGCCAAGAGCCTCTAAGCTCATCTCTCGGGATTGAAGGTTTGTCCAGTGTCTGGAAATTTCATGATTTGACTTCTGAGGATTATCATCCTTGTACACAGAAATGATCTGATAAAGGAAAAAAAAAAAGAATTCTCAAAGAATGTACTAAATGCTAGAATAGGGCCTAATAGCAGCTATACCTATACCTAGCTCTACTGAATGGACTTCTCAGGTATAATAGAAGTCAAGATTAGTATACAAAGTAAATCAATGCAAAGTTACACAATTTTAAATCGGTAATTAGATAAGCAGCTACTTCACCATTTTCTACAAAGCAATATAACCGTTACTCAGCGCCCCCTGTAGGCCGCAGACTGGACCACATGTAACGTATGCATTATAATTTAGGCCCAAACCTCCAGGCAGGAGGTCACTTTTCTTTATATGATCAGCGGTGACCATCACTTTTGATTACCCCTCAGAAGTATGGAGGAGCAAATTGCATGTTGTTTTTGGTTGTGGACTTGTGGGTCAGAGTAACTTGTAGTTGCCATCTGTTCCAGATTGTAGTATTAGTCATAAAGCTTCCAAAAATAAAACTTTGATAAACATACAGTTAGATGTTTCTATGGCATTTTACAACTTTTGTGGCGCTCTTGTGAATGAGTCACAGTTGTTTTGGTAGCATATGTCCAATAATGATGATAAAAAAAAAGCTCTATTAGGGGCCTTCACACGCGGCAGGTTTTGTTGGAGAAATTTCTGCAGCTAAAAATCCGTTCCATTCACCTGGATGGGGCTTACAGAAATCCATGTTCTTGCCGCCTCATTCAAATGAATGGAACTGATTTTCATTGCGGAAATTTCTGCAAAGCGCGTGAAGGCCCCTTACGGGGCAGTTCTGTCGGCAGATTTTCTGTTGGTAACGTGCAGTGATCAGTGTTTGTTTAGCTCCCATTTACATGGAGCAATTGCCAGTACTGTGGTTTGTACGATCATTCATCCCCATTCAGTTTCATTGATTATGCAAGGTGGTCTGAAGATGACACCCGATGATCATGTTCACATAGAAGATGTAATGGACAACAGAGGAGTGTTTGCTCGGTCTCTGGGCATGTTTACGTCTGAGATTGATTGGGAACTTGCGTCTAAAATGCGATCAGTTGCCCAATCACTGATCCATATAAACAGTCCTTTACTGTGATCTTTAACATCCATTATCCGATCATCTGCTTTCTAATACAGAGTTTGACGTTCCTTTAAATGTTTATGGATCTTTCAATCTGCCCCTAAAGATAATGTGGAACTTTTAGGGGGATTCCTGAATTTTGGCTTTCACTCTATTAGGGTACTTTCACACTAGCTTTTTTTCTTTCCGACATAGAGTTCCGTCCTAGGGGCTCAATACCGGAAAATAACTGATCAGTTGTATCTCCATGCATCCTGAATGGAGAGTAATGCGTTCAGGATGCATCAGGATGTCTTCAGTTCAGTCTTTTTGACTTTTCAGGGCGGAGATAATACCGCACCATGCTACAGTTTTATCTCCAGCCCAAAAAACTGAACACTTGCCGGAATGCCGGATCCGGCATTTTTTTTAACATAAGAATGTATTAGTGCCGGATCTGTCCTTCTTCCTTTCTTTTTTTTTTTTTTTTTTAAAGAAATCTACTTCAGGATAACAGGGTAACTGTTGAATTACACGCAATTCATTTTTTACAGTAAATGCCTACAGTCCTGGAAGCCTCCACACCTACAGAATGTAATTATATATGTAGAGTAACACGGCTCTGTGTTCAGCCCTGGTTTTACATAGGGTTGTCAGCATACAAAAATTTTGATTTGATTTCGATACCATAAAAAAGTATTGCAATACTCAATACCACGCAAAAAAATAAAACCACAAAAAAGCCATGTGCATTCCGCATTTTATGGAACGTCTGGCAAATAATAGAACAGTCCCACCCACAGTTTTTTGGGGGGCACAAGATGACAAAAAATGGCGAAATGGCGTTCACCGCATAAAGATATTTTTATAGTTGTGATATGTAATATGTTTGTTTATTGTTTATACATTTTATATGTAAAATTGGGAAAGGGGGTGATTTATACTTAATAATTTTTTTATTTTATTTTTCACTTTTTATTTTATAACCATTTCCCCCTTAGGGGCTAGAACCTGGGATCTTTTAATCCCTTGTCCTGTTCACCCTAATAGATCTGAGGGTGAATAGTGCTTTGTGCACACTGCAGCAGGGAGCTCACCATGGCAGCCGGGGCTTCAGTAGCGTCCTAGCTGCCATGGTAACCGATCGGAGCCCTGCGATTACACTGCTGGGGCTCTGATCACAACTGCCACTGCACCACCAATGACAAGGGGAGGGGACCCTGTGGCCACTGCCACCAATGCTTTTAATGCTGGGTGGGGTTGGAGGGGTCACACTGCGCCACCAATTTTTTTAAACAATTAATACAATTACAAATACAGGAAGTGGGTGCCGGCAGCAGAATCGCATAGCCGGCACCGGACCGATATGACAGGGAGCTGCTTCACCTGAGGGGTTAACTGCCGCTGATCGCAGATCCCTGTCATAGAGGTTGGGTGCTGGCTATGTGATTCTGCCGCCGGCACCCACCTCCTGTATTTGTATTAATGGTTTAGTTATCATTTGTGGTACAGTGGCCACAACCCCTCCCCTCTTCCGCCCCTCTCTCTCCTCATTGGTGGCAGCTGCACAGGTGGGAGGGAGAGAGTGACTCCTTCTCCCCTGTGCTGCTGAGGGAACATGGCGCGCGCTGAGAGCAGTAGCGCAGCCTAGTATCGGTAAATGGCAAATCCCGGTATAGAATCGATACCAGTACAAAAGTATCGATAATTCGATACCCGGTGCATCCCTAGTTTTACAGTCCTATAAATCTCCTCTAGAACTGGAAATGCCACTATCCTTCCAGTGCTTTACAGTCACACTGTTCTATTTCTTTCTGCTTTTCAAGGTTAGTAGCAAAGATGAAGATTTCTTGGATCTCTCAGTGGATGTGGAGCAGAATACTTCCATTACACACTGCTTAAGGTGAGGCCCATTCACAAGTCATGAAGAACAAATATTTGATCCTTTTTTTTTCTTCATTTGATTCATTTTTTTGCATGCGATAATTAAAGGGGTTCTCCAGGAATAATGAGTTTTTAGCAAGTGCCTGCACCCTGTCTCATACTTGCCTGTCCCCGGCACTCCAGTCCTCCGTGCTGCCTCCTCTGTGTCCATGTTCTGGTCCCTACAGTGCTGACATCTGGTGCAGCATGGCCCTGGTCACATATGCTCCTCTGCAGCCAGTAACTAGTTTCAGTGATGAAGCCCTGTTTGTGGCCATGTCACCGCTGATGGCAGTCTGTGACCATGGCCATACTGCGGGGATTGGAACATGGGCACATCGGAGGCTGTGCAGCGGGTAGTAGGGAAGTGTGAATCTGCATGGAAACAATATGGAGCAGTATGGATGGCAGCATGAACTCCAGTTGATGACGGGGGACAAACGTGATTAAGCCCTTCTGCTAATCGTTTTGGTGACTCGAACAAGTGAGACAACTGAAAGCAGATATCAGTGGAAATGTCTGCTGTATTGTAACTTTTGTTTTTCTCCCATTAGAGCGCTACGTTCCGTTAATCACTTATTCCTAGCCGACAGGTCCTCATTACTGCACCACGTGGGGAGTTCATGGGTCCTCTTTAATAAAATAAGAGCATCTGTTAGCATGATCATCCCTATTAAACCATTCATAATGCCTGATGGGGTTGATCATGCTGAGTAAAATGATTGATTCTTTTTTTCTATAGGTTGAACTGCTGCAGTGATATCTTTGTTTTTATGTATCAATTTATGCAAATTGTCAATTTAATGCACCAAGGATCTGGTCTGAGCCCTTGGAGCACTGCTAACACAACACCCCTGTGCTCTGTGCACTCCCCCTACCCTATGATTGACACCTCGTCTAGCCCTGCATTATCACACCTGTGCTGAGCCGAGTCGGCTTTTGTGCAATGGATCTGCAGTTGCTTCCCAAGTTCGGGAAGCAGCATTTGATCCACTGTACAAGCACTAAGTCACTGAGCTGATGCAGGCGCTAGAATCCAGGGTTAGTCATGTCAAAGGGGAGGGTGGAGTGCACACAGCACAGGGGCATTGTTTTAGAAGTGCTCCAAGGGCTCAGACCAGCCCCTTGGTGCGCAAAATTACTAAATTGCATAAATATAAAAACAGAGACCTCTCTGCAGCATTTCAACCTACATAAAAATGAAAGGTATCATTTTACTCGGCATGATCAACCCTACCAGGTAATATGCCTAGTTTCATAGGGTTGATCATGCTGACAGATGCTCTTTTAGCCAAAGCAGAACATGTGCTTAGGTTTTATAAAAGAGGACCCATGAACTCTCCACGTGGTGCAGTAATGAGGACCTGTCAGCTAGGAGTAAGTGATGAATAGAACAACGTAGTGATCTAAGAAAAGGTGCTCCAGCATTGCTGCCTAGGCAAGGGAAACTGTGGCTGATTTTACCTTTACCAATATCGTGTACCAGATTTTTCTGGCTATTAGATTCATGTTTTCTGCTGGAAACTGTGCTGCAATTTTCTGATGGTCTCAGTAGTCTGAATGCAGGTAAAGGCCTGTATGTATTACTATTTAAAGGATAACTGTCACATTTAGACCCTAATTTCAATTTTCATATATGTAGTTACTAATAACATGATATTCCAGAATCAGTTACTATTAGACTGACTTACCCCATATTTAATAAGATTCAGCCCTTAGCAACCAGTCTGCATAAAACTGCAATTTCACTATTCAGTTAAGATGCCTGCCCTCACCGCCTGCCCTCACTAGCCAGTAACAATAGCCCCCCAAAAGTGTCAGTAACCAGAGCCTTCCCCCTAAAGGGTTAATCTCCTGTAGCACAAAGGGGTCCTCTTACCACATGTTGCTGTCATTTATACACTGAGCAGGCGGCAGATCTCCCTTCCCTGTTGTGCGCTGCTCCAACTCTGCATTGTCCCAGTCTGCTGAGTGAGGGAGCGTCTGCCAAGTGCAGGGACAGGGAGAAGTGCACACAGCCCAGGCACTGTTATCAGCTGCTGGGGAGGACCTGGCTTTAATCATTTACTTACAGTCCCTTGCTGTCAGTAATCTGACCTTGCAGGCTGCGTGCTTCTGCGTCCTCCGTCCTTCAACACATAGACGGACCATGCCTAGCAACTCTATTTTAAGCACAGGAAAAAGTAGGCAGTACAGGGAACAAAACTGTGGAATTAAGGGGTAATTGAATACACAGTGAAAAGTTGAAATAGGGCCACCAGGGTGATATTAATCACCACAATCCAATACTCCCAAAAAATAAAAAAATACGACAGTTATACTTTCAGTGTCTGAACATTTGGAATTACAATGTCCATTTTACAGAATAATGCGCAGTAAACTCTTCTGTAATCTGCACATTTGAGGAAGAATCAACATAAACACGAATACAGACTTTTCAGCAGGCACTCCTTTTATTGAACACTATCAAGTACATTCTCATAATGCTTAAAAGCTAAAATACAGGTCCATAAAAAAAATAAAGTTTATATGACTTGTTTTGTCACATCCTCCACTGTTTATGCATATGTGCCGAGGTGTACAGCAGACTGTGTAGTTATATAGCCTTGTGTGTGTTCCTGCAGGGGGTTCAGTAATACAGAAACACTATGCAGTGAATACAAATATTACTGTGAGCAGTGTCGAAGCAAACAGGAAGGACAGAAGAGGTAAGAAGAATGTTTAGATATTTGGCGTGCTACTGTCTGTTGTGGCGTTAACAGATTATGTCCTGACATTGAGAAGTTTACTGTAATGTATCTGCTTGTGCAAGGCTGGTCCCCATAGTGAGAGATACCATAAGTAGCACTTTTTAATGCACGCTGATATAGGAGGACTTCCTTCTCTGATGCTCCCTTTACACAGGCCGACTATCTAGCCCAGGGATGCTCAACCTGCTGCCCTCCAGCTGTTGTAAAACTACAACTCCCACCATGCCCTGCTGTAGGCTGATAGCTGTAAGCTGTTCAGGCATGCTGGGAGTTGTAGTTTTGCAACAGCTGGAGGGCCGCAGGTTGAGCATCCCTGATCTAGCCAATTGTCGGGAAGGAATCTTCCCTGTCACTCTGTTTCCCACTGTGCACTTACTCTGGGAGGCAAAGTGATGTAGATTTCATCAGAGCTTCTCCTAAGGTCGGAGCTTCTTTATGATATCAGTCGCACCACAATGGGGTGCTCATAGCCGGACTGCATGACCATTCCCGGGCACAGCACCACCCAGATGACCGGTAGGAAGCACTTTCTTTTTGCTGGAATAGAGCTTCTTTTACTATCAGTCAGCTTATGTAAAAGTGTATTGCTAGTACTGTTAACCAGTTGGTGCTGTAGGGGAGGGAAACCAAGTGACAGGTTCTCTTGTGGTTGACAACTGAGTAAACTGTTGGGCCTGGTTCAAGCTTCGTGTGTAGAAACTATTCACATTGGAAAATGCGTTGCCCTTTAGCTATAATCCTGATTGTCAGTACTACATATTAGGGCTCATTCAGACGGCCGTATGCTATCAGCAAAAATGCGGATCCGTTTTTTTGCGGATTAGATGCTGACCTATTCACTTCTATGGGGCCCTTTTCTATTCCAAGGTTCCGCAAAATAAATGAAACATGTCCTATACTTGTCCGTGAAAATCAGGACATGGCCCTATTGAAGTCTATGGGTCAGCAAAAATACTGAATGCTATCCGTTTTTTTGCGGATCAGTTTTTTTGCAGATCCGCAAAAAAAGGATAGCATTCAGTATTTTTGCGGACAGCATACGGCCGTCTGAATGAGCCCTAAGTCTGAGATTGCTGACCGTTAGGCCTCATGCACATGGCCGTTGTGCGGCTGTTCCGTGCATTGGGGACCGCAATTGCGGTCCCCAATACACAGGCAACATCCATGCAGCGGCCGGACCCATTCAACTTGAATGGGTCCGTGGTATGTCTGCACTGCAAAGTGCTTCCGGTGTTCCGTTCCGTTCCACATCTCTGGAATTGCAGACCCATTCAAGTGAATGTGTCCGCATCCATAATGCGGGGTGCACACAGCTGGCGGCCGTGGATTGCCAACCCGCCGTTTGCGGTCCGCAATACGGCCACGGCCGCCCCAACTGCTGTGTGCATGAAGCCTTAGTCTTTGTCAGTCAGTACATATTTCATGTTTTTCTCCTCCCTGGGAGCAGACAAGCCACACAGCAGGTAGTGTATTACAGCACCGTACTAGTACTTGGTGCTTGAGGAGGATTAAATTCTGTTGCCGTTAATTTCTTTTCAAGTTGTGTGTCGTTGCCTTTCCCTTTTGCCAAAAACTGTTGTTATTGAGTAATTCCATGAAGTGTTTGCTAAGTGTGTTTCCTATGCGTTGGCAGGATGAGAGTGAAGAAGTTGCCTATGATATTAGCCCTGCACTTGAAACGGTTTAAGTACATGGACCAGCTGCACCGATATACCAAACTTTCCTACCGCGTGGTGTTTCCACTTGAGCTTCGGCTCTTCAACACTTCCGGGGATGCCACTAACCCTGAGCGAATGTATGACCTCGTAGCGGTGGTTGTTCACTGTGGGAGGTGGGTAAACATCGGGGTATTTCCGCAGTAATGTATCACCCGAAGTCTATGGCATACGTTATAAGACTGTGATTTGTTCTTAGTAATATTTTATGATTAAGGGAGTTCTTGCTTCATCTTCAGTCTCGTTACTATATTACCGGCCCATAATTACAGGTCAGAGTCACAAATCCAGCTGTATTTCTGGATGGTGAATCTGAACACAGTTATGCGACAAGTCTTCAAAAGGGTTAAGCA
This sequence comes from Bufo gargarizans, assembly GCF_014858855.1. Lineage (NCBI taxonomy): Eukaryota > Metazoa > Chordata > Amphibia > Anura > Bufonidae > Bufo > Bufo gargarizans. Next base: position 106,952,939 of record NC_058088.1, read on the forward strand.
AGACTTTAGAACTGTGACCTGTTCTCAGGGTAGGTCATCAGTATGTGATCGGCTGGAGTCTGACACCCAGACCCCCGCAATCAGCTGTTTGAGAAGGCACTGGCGCTCTTGTGAGAACCGCATCCTTCTCTGTTCTTACACAGGGCCGTACATTGTATAGTGGCGTATCGTTGTATATCGTATCGCGCTCAGCCCCATTCACTTCTATGGAACTGAGCTGCCCCTAGGCCATGGATACCAATGAATGTATTGTCAACTGGCCTGTGACTCTACTGTGCCGCTGCCTTCTCAAACAACAGATCAGTGGGGGTCATGGGTGTCAGTTCTAAAGCCTCGGAAAACCCATGTTCTGTGGTCCACAAAATGCGAATCCGCAAGGCACGGATACCGGTCGTGTTCGCTCTGTGGAACAGAACGTTTGGCTTATCCTATCTTTGTCCATAATTTGGCACACGGTGTTCTGTCAGCATCCTTTGTGGCCTCATTGAAATGAATGGGTCTGCATTCAACCCGCCCCAAAAAATGCAGGTCGGATGCGGACAAAAATACGTTTGTGTGCATGAGCCCTAAGTGTAATTTAGGGCTGTAACTTTGTAAGGGGGCCTTTGGAAGTACTATCCCATTTCAGAGAATCAAAAAACAATTTATCAAGCCTCCTGCACTAGTTTCCTGGCATTGAAAGTTGCAGATCCCCTATGATGATGTGAGTTCCGGTCGGTTATATCCATGTTTCAGGCCTTGACACATAAGAGTAGTACGGACATAAAAGGGCAAACTTAGCAAAACTAGTGTAAAGTAGAACTGGCTTAGTTGCCCATAGCAACCAATCAGATTCCACCTTTCATTTTCCAAAGCAGCTCTGAAAAATGAAAGGTAAAATCTGATTGGTTGCTAAGGGCAACTAAGCCAGTTTTTTTTACACCAGTTTTGATAATCCCCCCCCATAGTGCATCCAGCACATGGACATGTGAATGCAGCCTTGGGGTCCATTCACACATCCGCAACTTGGGTCCTGATCCGTTCCGTAATTTTAGAGAACGGGTGCGGACCCATTCATTTTCAGGGGGGCCGGAACAGATGAGGACAGCACATGTGCTGTCCGCATTTCCGTATCTGCAATTCCATTCCCGTAAAAAATAGAACATGTCCTATTCTTGTCTGCAAGGCATTTTCTATTCTAGTGCTGGCGATGTGCAGTCCGCAAAATGCGGAACGCACATTGCCCGTGTCCGTGTTTTGCAGATCCGCAATTTTGCAGACCGCAAAACGCCTACAGACGTCTGAATGGACCCCTATACAGCATTCTCTCTGAAACTTTACATTGATTTAAAGGGGTTGTGCTGGATGGTCATCAATATCTGCTTGGTGGGGATCCGACTCCCCGCACCCTGGCCGATCAGCTGTTCGAAAAGGAGGAAGCTCTTCTAGAATTCTGGAAAGCCATCTCCTCTTCAAACAGTTGATCTGCAGGGGTGACCAGTGTCTGACCCCCACTGATCAGATACTGATGACCTATCCTGAGGGTAGGTCATCAGTATGTACTTGCTGCACAACCTCTTTAAGGTGATCATACAGCACTAGCTTGTACCATGTAATTAAGGGATGTGCAGGCAGCTGTAAATAAGAACAAGTCTGTGACGGAGGAGAGGAGTTGTGGAATGCTTTTCACACTAGTGATCCAAATGAGCTCTTAACAAGCTCTGCCTCTAATGTCACCAGATGTAAGGCAGATATCCTATAAGTCAATGTTCAACCCTTTAAAAGACCTTTACCTTACATCTGGTGGCAGAGGCAGAGCTTGTGAAGAGCTCATTTGAATACCCCCTTCCTAGAAATCCAGAGGAGCGTTGCGCCTTGGCTATAAGACTCCTCACTCCGCTTAAGGACCTCTCCATAAGGTAATCCCACACACAGAAAGCTTTGGCAGCACTGGACAAGATCAGTAACAAAAAGACTAGTTCCTTCTGAGCTATGGTAGCATCCTCTAGTGAGTATTCTGAAAGATTTATGTTCATTTATTTTAGTTCCTTTTTTATTGTAATTTTTAATGTATTACATTTGTATTCATCAAATGGAGGTTATTGACTGCATAACAAAAAGTTATGATTTCTCCATTTGTATGGGTTTGAAGATCTCTGCTTGCTGGTATTCAGTAGGAACCCTCATTGTTTGCTTTCAGTGGATTTGTCCTGGTCATGAGGCGTGCTCCTGTGTGTCCAGTGCATGTAAAGAGCTGAGCACCTGTGTTTCCTTTATATGATCCAAACAAATTTTGGCCATATGAAATTAAAAAAATAAAATAAAATTAAGGAATCCTATTGAATGACTGACTGCAAACGGAGATCTTCAACACTGTGAAATATTGACACAGAAAGTATAGTGTGAAATTCTATAACTTTATATCATGCTAAGAATACATTTTGTTAGAAAATGCGCAGTATCAAAACTGAGTAACATTTTACAATTTCCGTTTTACACAGTGGCCCAAACCGTGGACACTACATCACCATTGTAAAGAGTCATGGATTCTGGCTGCTGTTTGATGATGACATTGTAGAGGTAGTTTGTATTTTATTTATTCCCATACAGCATGCCTACTGTTATTATCCCTATAACAATTGTTCTACACATTGATTATCCCTTGACATGACTTTTTCAGCATTTGTTTCATGTCGTCCGTTTCCTCTGGTGTCCAGTATGCTATAGTTGAATTGTTTTCTTATCGTAAACTATAACTGTCTTATTATTTTTTTAAGAGTTGTCCTGTAATTCACGCTTATCACCTATTCACAGGATAAGTGTCTGATTGCTAGGGGTCTCTTGCTTGTGGTCCCAGACTTTCTTAATAACACAGCATCTTATGTGTGGACAGGAAGCCAGTTTCTCCATGTATTCCTATGGGAGCATCAACGTCAATCTTATAGGAATGAATAAAGAAGTAACTGACTTACTGTCCTGTGTCATTTGGAGATCAGAGAGTTGGTCACATGACACGGCTGAGAATCTGAAAGGAGGATATAACTCACAAATATAGTCACTGGTGAGAAGATTACTACATTTTACATCGTGCACCTTTTTTACAGGCCAGAGAATAACTATCAAATAATTAGAACCATTTTCCGTTCACATGGCCACTTGGCAGCTTCTTTTTTTGCGGGACAAGATGCATTTTTAATACATCATATTGGAAAACGGGGAAAAAAAATTATTTGCATCTTCTACTGGCCAAGCACCAGTACAGAGATCTCCATCTTGAGTAGATTTCTGGTGTGCATGTTTTTAAATGAGTCCCCGCCTGCAGCCCATGTTCTCCAGCCCACACCCCACCCACTTTTTGTAAAAATGGTGAGGGTGTCGTAAAAAGATAAAACGTCTCAAATTTTGTCTCGAAATGACACTTCCAGTTTGGGGTGGATTTGTACTTAGATTTTACCATAAAGTAACTTAGAAGATCATTCAAGAGATGTCAGATCTGAGAGCGTCAGGAAAATAAGGTGTCATTGTCAAACATGCTTTCTTATCACAGAATGGCTTTCTACAGCTTCTATGTACTGTAAAACAGAAGCTGCAGAAGCCAAACAGTGCAGTTTTGTAATTTTTTTTATTGACAAACCTAGTGCCAAATCAGACCCCCCAATCCTTATCAGACCTGAAATCGGGCCCCTATTCCTCATCATACACCCATTCCTCATTAGACCTCAGCTCAGACCCCCATTTCTCATTGGATATCAGATCAGGCCACCATTCCTCATCAGAAATTAATTCCAAATTTTATGCAAGATCCGGTCCCCATTCTTCATTAGACCTGAGATCAGAACCCCCATGCCTCATTATCAAATCCCCTAAATCAGAACCCCATTCCTCATTAGACCCAAGATAAGAGCAGCATGAGACTTATAGATAAATGAACTTACCTCTACTGCTCCAGGCCACGCCTCTGCTCTTCCTGCAATGACCACTCCCTGGTTTTCTCGGAGTGCCTCACTTAGTACAGCCCGCAGCAGGAGCGCTGTATTCACCTCTCCCCGGTCCTACTGTTGCTCACTAGTATTCGCTACATAAGACACATTGTCATTTTTCCCCCACTTGCTGAGCAAAAAAATATAGTAATTTAGTATGTAATTTCAAACTTCCATTAACACCTAAAATTCCACAATGTTTTACAGTTCTGCAACTCAAATTAACCCTTTCCTGCCCACTCCATGTCAGTTAAGAGGCTGATGGCGCAGAACCTGGGCTGAGCCTCTTGGCACTGCACACCGTGCCATCAGCAGGATGAGGTTGACTCACTGACGGCTTGATCCTGTACTCTGCCAGGAAACCAAAATAATCAACTCCCTGTAACTAAAACCCCTGAACGCGACACTCAGTTTGAGCACTGTGTCTTGAATGCACGACTAAAATATTACACTGAGGTTTTAATTGGGGAAATAATATCTAAACTGTTTTTAATTTCATTTATTTTTTTTCAACAGAAAATTGACGCCCAAGCCATTGAAGAGTTCTACGGTTTAACATCAGACATTTCCAAAAACTCTGAATCGGGATATATCCTGTTCTACCAATCAAGAGACTAAATCCCATGGTTGGGTTAAAGTAAATTCCTATTTGTGAACTGTTGGACAGTGAATAAGGGATCAAAGTCCTGTATTGACTACAGAGGAGATGCTCATGACTGCTGCCACAAATATCTGCTTTCAGTTCCCGGATGGACCGTTTCACATTCAGCTCTTATTGCTATCAGCCGTACAAAGTGGATCTTTTGCAATAAGCCACTTCAGTCTGTTTTCTCATAAGCAGGTGCAGGTTTTTCCATTTTCCTAAAAAGTTGTATACTGAAGTGACCCTTGAAAGAACAGGGACCACCGCTGAGACTTAATCTAAGAAGATAGCACTTTGTAAGACAGATCAGCTGTGGTTTGGTGCTCAGTTCATCAAATGTTTTAACATTTGAGAAATCTGATTTCATTAGCAATCCTTAAATCATATTACGTACATATCCTATAACCACGACTGTACCTGCACCTTCTTCGGTGTTTCCTACCTTCCATTTTTTTGCTTTAACACTCCTTGTAGTGAGTGTTAAGAGGCTGCTGTTCTGCACACTAAGTAATGGGATCACTTGTTATCTTTTATTTTTGTTATTTAATTTTTCTTTCAATGTCTTTTGGAATATTAGCACCTTTTCTAATTGTTCAAGTTGGCCTCTGAAAATACTACTGCAGAGATGGGTATAGTCTGAAGAGAGGGCAAAACTTTTGGAAAGTTTCTGTCTGCAATCATGAACTCTTTTCAGGATCTGGTCACAAGCTGCGATAAATATAGTGGTTTGCCAGGGTAACTTACCTAGTTTTGAGCCAGTTTATTGCATCTGTCATTTGGTCCTGAAAAGTGTTTACTGCTGGATTCCAGAGTCCTTGCTCTCTAGGCTTTTTGCTATTGTTTTCCAAAAAACTCAGTTATAAGAGGTGATGAAGGTTTATAGTGTAAAATCCCATAAATAAAGTAACCCATTTATCCTTACTCGTAGCAGGGTTTAATACTTTGCCTGTTTACCTTGTGTTTGCTATGCCTGTGCATTGTTTTTATACTGATACGATATGAAGAGCAACCCCTACAGAAACAGAAGGCTCACACTAACCTTCCAGTTACACCTTGGGATCCATACCTGCATCTTCTGTTTTTGTAATGGTAAAAAAAAAAAATCTCTTAAAAAGTTTGAGAGTTTGGTGTTTAACATGAAGGCTGTTACCCCCGCACCAGTCAGATATGCATCACCTATTCTGCGGAGAGGGGTTACATTTATATCTTTGCACTGTAAAATGTGTACTAAAACCTTACATTGCCAATTGCAGGTCAATAATCAGAAGTCAAATTGTACTTCTAATTTTAGGAACAAATCTTGGGAGAACATGCCAAAAACTATTGAAATTATTCCTTTCCTATATATAAAATAAACTAAACCTTAAAGCTTTATTAAAGCTGCTTAGTTTGAGTTAAAGAAAGGCCTGTAAGCTTTAGAATACAAGAGAAGGTCTATATGGATTAAATAGTGGCCGTAGTTTCACTGAAGTAAGCTACACAGGCATGAAATAGTCTAAAATACGGTGCTAGCGCCGCTTTGGCTTGCTGTAAGGTCCCATCCACCTCATGGAAGACAATCAGCATGTATGGGTGTGCGTGACCTGCAAGGATGGATTTATACCCAAATCGGTAGAAAGTGCCTTCCACATGGATGAGTTGGCCCAGAAAATGCCAGGAAAACATTCCCCAGACCATAACGCTGCCACCACGAGCTTGTGTTATTCCAGCAATGGTTGCAGAGTGTTTGTTCTTTAATGATTCTCAGTCTGACACGCTAATGACCATCTCATGGATGAACCTGATAACGTGACTTATCGGAGAAGGCCACCCTCTACCAATCAGCGGAGGTCCAGTTCCGATACTGCCACGAAAATGGAAGCCTTTTCTTCGTTAGCAGAGGTGCAGTGACCATTTGTCTGCTTCGGAGCCCCATATACAGTAGGGTTCACTGAACTGTTGTTTTAGGGCCAAGTCTTGTAGCCCCTTGTTTCATTCTGGCGGTGAGCTGCTCCACTGTAGCGTATCGGTTGCCCTCGTGCACCTCAGTAGCTCACGTTCACCTCTCACATCAATGGCACGTGGTGCTCCACAGTTTTGGTTTGCCATTTTAGTTACCGGTTTATGTTCTCTCTATTTACAGAGATATTGCTCCTATTAATATTAGATGGCTATGTTGATTGTCATTATAAGTACCTTTGGCAGTCACTGTGTCTGATTTAAGGCATGTTCACATCTGCGTATGTCTGGTATAAAAACTGAGCAATCTCCATGAGAGTGATGCTCCTCTAACGGAAAAGAACAACAGAAAAAATAGCTGCGATTTGCTCCTGGTCCAACTAGTATATTGCCTTTTTAGGTTTTGGGTGGGAGTGCTTTACATTACTACCCTTTGGCTAACGCTTGCCTACTGTTGGTTTCATATCGGCCTTTTTGGTTTTTGGTGCATTTTTTACTCTTAGTTTCATATCTGCGTCATTAAAGAGATTGTCACTACCAAAAACCCAGTAAACTAGAGGAACCAGTGAATACTATAAAAGAGGCTGGTTCTGAATGTGTCATTTTTATGTTTTTTACTTTCTTGCACTCCCCCACTATTTAACTGCAAATGTGCTGCATGCTGAGAGGGAGTCCTGGAGTCCTCTTCATTTTACCTTGCAAGCTTAGGAGTCTTGGCTTTGCATCATTTGGCCCATTTGTAGACTTACCGCGGGAAATGCAAGTGAGTAGAAACTTATAAAGGTCTTCTAAGGCCCCTTTCACACGAGCGTGACGGATTAGGTCCGGATGCGTTCAGGGAAACTCGCACCATTTTAAAATCAAGTTAAATCAGTTTTGTCTGCGATTGCGTTGAGTTGTTCAGTTTTTTTTCCGCACGAGTGCAATGCGTTTTGATGCGTTTTTCACGCGCATGATAAAAAACTGAAGGTTTACAAACAACATCTGTTAGCAACCATCAGTGAAAAACGCATCGCACCCGCACTTGTTGCGGATGAAATGTGTTTTTCCCGCAGCCCCATTCACTTCTACGGGGCCAGGGCTGCGTGAAAAACGCAGACTATAGAACACGCTACGATTTTCACACAACGCAGAAGTGATGTGTGAAAAACAACGCTCATGTACACAGACCCCTTCGACATGAATGGGTCAGGATTCAGTGCAGGTGCTATTAGTTCACGTCACGCATTGCACCCGCACGGAAAACTCGCTCGTGTGAAAGGGGCCTAATAGTTCTCCTCACTTGTTTTCCTTTCTGTACACCCACAATTATACAGAGGACTCCTAAACTCTTGTATAATTTAGGCTACTTTCACACTAGCGTTTGATCGGATCCGTTCTGAACGGATCCGATCATATTAATGCAGACGGAGGCTCCGTTCAGTACGGATCCGTCTGCATTAATAACTTAGAAAAAAAATCTAAGTGTGAAAGCAGCCTGAGCGGATCCGTTCAGACTTTCAATGTAAAGTCAATGGGGGACGGATCCGCTTGAAGATTTAGCCATATGGTGACATCTTCAAGCGGATCCGTTCCCATTGACTTACATTGTAAGTCTGAACGGATCTGCTCGCCTCCGCACGGCCAGGCGGACAGCAGAACGCTGCAAGCAGCGTTCAGCTGTCCGCCTGTCCGTGCGGAGGCGAGCGGAGCGGAGGCTGAACGCCGCCAGACTGATGCAGTCTGAGCGGATCCGCTCCATTCAGACTGCATCAGGGCTGGACGGAGGCGTTCGGGTCCGCTCGTGAGCTCCTTCAAACGGAGCTCACGAGCGGACCGACGAGCGCAAGTGTGAAAGGAGCCTTACAGATTCAGAATCGGTGTTTTATTTTATTTATTTTTTTAATTTATTTTTTTAATTACTGTAGTTGTGTTTTTTTTTTGTTTTGTTTTTTGGAAGTGACAATCTTTTTAATTGAGCTTAATTTTACCTGTTGAAAAATCCGAGGTTCTAGGGTTTGTGCTTTCTCTGCCCATGCAGAGCTCTCTGCTCTTCTGTATTAGCTGTAATGTAAAAGCTGAAGTGAAAAAATCCCTCAAGAGCTTCATGAGATGGATTTCCATGGACGAGCAACAACATGCGCAATGCCAAGAGTGACAGCTGAAATAGTGTCTTCCACTGGACATTTGAGCAGTGGAAACGTAACCTCTGGAGTGGTGAATCATGTTTTACTAGTTAGCCTTTTCATGGACTAATTAGAGCTCGGCTAATACCCAGAGAATATGACCTTATGGAATGCACAGTGCTTACTATAAAATTTGATGGAGAAAGCGGGTTTCATAAAGAACAATTTGAGTTTTTTTTTTTTTTTTGTAGGAATAGTAATGTTCTGCACAGAACCTTTTAGTTGAATCGGAAAGCTAACATGCCGGACTCTCAACACAAGTTTTGGCTAAATGGGCACTAAGGGGGGGGGGGGGGGGGGCGGATTGATTCCAGACCGGCGTAACTCTGATATGCCTGGTGCGGCCGAAGATGCACCAATTTAATGGCAAGGTGCAGGCCTCGCTCAAAAAAAAAAAAAAAGTTGCAGCACTTATGAATCTATAGCAAAAAGTCTCTATGGTTGTGGTGCCCGCAGTGTTGGATACCAGTCTGTAGTAACCCCAAATCATCTGGAATAAATAAAAAATAAACTGCAGCACTCGCCGGTCTTCAATTCATGTTTATTCACTCAAAAGTTTTGGTGTGTGCATGAATTTCGGCGAGTGCTGCAGTTTATTTTTTATTTATTCTGGAAGGTGCAGGCATCGTCATGTATTAGACTGAGCCAATGGTTTTGGAATGGGATATCCATTTAGTATACTTTAGAGCCTTTAAGTGTCATCTCAGACGTACATATAACCTGTGCTGTGTTTCTACTTTCTCAAGGTGTTGGCCCATGAACAACATTGATCATCCTTCATAATGGTATTTAATCCCGTTAAAGAAGACATGACCGCACAATGCAGTGCAATCTGTAGGCTGCATGCTATATAGCAAGAGACGCTGAGCAGATTGATATATCGTTTCGTGGTCAGTTGTACAGGGAGAGGTTTTATCAGTGATTGATTGCATTCTATTTTCAAATGATTTTATTTAAGATTGACATAAGAAAAAAAAAATGACATACATTTTAATAAGAGCAGTAATATTGATCAGTATTATTTATGGCACGTCTCTGGTGATGGTCCCAATACAAGCAAATAGAGCAGTATATTAAAGTCATTTTGTCAACCTTCCGACATATGCTGTTTTTTTAGGAGGGAAATGAGGGATAGGGGGGAGGGATAGGGGGAGGGATAGGGGGAGGGAAGGGGAAAGGATGGACATGGGGGGGAAAAAGTGGTGAAAGAACCATTACAGAATTCTCTGCAGAGAAAGTAAAACATAACATTAGCCCGACTCATTCATCTCCTCTCCATATTCAGTACATGTAAAGTCTAAACATACAGGGACCCCATTGAGCCCTCAGATTAGATCATGTCCCTGATATAGGCGGCTCATTCAAAAAGATTCATGTCTGGTACCAGGAGGTGAGCTGGAGACATTCCTGAACACATCGGCTAACCTGGAGAGGCAATATGTCTATAAAACTCTCCTAGCATGCAAAAAAAAAAATGTGTGTCCTTTTTTTTTAAGACGCCTCTACCTAATCCATCTTCATTAATCCCATAATGCAAAACGCTGTGCATGTACGGCGGGGGATGCATTGCCAGAATCGGGCATCGGAGCAGTGCGCGTCCGATCACTGCAGGGGCTCTGCAGTCCCTGGTAGTATCCGCCGACATCGCTGTAAAAGCCGATGCCGGCGGATGAACCCCTTCTATACCACAGTTCACGCTGACCGCGACATAGAATGGGTTTGTGTCGGGTGAAGGAGTGCATCGGGTCCCTGCGCTGCTGTGGTGGGGACTCGGATGTGTCAGAAGGCAGTCCGTTGCTGTGCAGAGGCTGCCCAATACCTTGCACGGCATCGGGACCTGCCTTCTACGGGTGCCCAGGAGATCCAGCCTCAGGCTGGGTCTCCTTGGCAACCTGTTAGTGTATGACTCAGTGTCATACACTAACAGGCAATGCATTACAATACAGATGAATTGTAATGCATTGCAGAGGGGATCAGAACCCCAAAAGTTGAAGTCCCAGAGTAAGGCTCCTTTCACACGGGCGAGATTTCCGCGCGGGTGCAATGCGTGAGGTGAACGCATTGCGCCCGCACTGAATCCGGACCCATTCATTTCTATGGGGCTGTGCACATGAGCGGTGATTTTTTCACGCATCACTTGTGCGTTGCGTGAAAATAGCAGCATGCTCCTCTTTGTGCGTTTTTCACGTAACGCAGGCCCCATAGAAATGAATGGGGTTGTGTGAAAATCGCAAGCAAGTACGGATGCGGTGCGATTTTCACGCACGGTTGCTAGGTGACGATCGGGATGGGGACCTGATCATTATTATTTTCCCTTATAACATGGTTATAAGCTAAAATAATAGCATTCTGTATACAGAATACATAGTTCAATAGGGCTGGAGGGGTTAAAAAAATATATAAAAATAAAAATTTAACTCTCCTTAATCCACTTGCTCGCCAGCCGGCATCTCTTCTGTCTTCTTCTTTGCTGTGTACAGGAAAAGGACCTGTGGTGACGTCACTCCGGTCATCACATGGTCCATCACCATGGTAAAATATCATGTGATGGACCATGTGATGACCGGAGTGACGTCACCACAGGTCCTTTTCCTGTACACAGCAAAGAAGAAGACACTGAGAAGCCGGGCTGTGCGAGCAAGTGGATTAAGGTGAGTTACATTTTTATTTTATTTTTTAACCCCTCCAGCCCTATTGTACTATGCATTCTCTATTAAGAATGCTATTTTCCCTTATAACTATGTTATAAGGGAAAATAATACAATCTACACAATCCCAAACCCGAACTTCTGTGAAGAAGTTCGGGTCTGGGTACCAAACATGCCATTTTTTCTCACGCGTGCAAAACGCATTACAATGTTTTGCACTTGCGTGGAAAAATCGCGAAATTTCCCACAATGCACCTTTTCCCGCAACGCCCGTGTAAAACCAGCCTAAGTGTTTTCAATAAAAAAATGTAGTTTCAAGTTAAAAAAAGAAAAAAACTTCCCTTTCCCCTCATTTTATAATAAAAGTAGAAAAAGAAAAACCGCACATATTGGGTATCGCTGCGTCCGTAACAACCGGCTCTATAAATATATCACATTATTCACCCCGTCCGATAGACACCATAAAAAATAAAAACTGTGTGAAAAAGCCATTTTGTCACCTTACATCACAAATAGTGTAATAACACCCCAAAATTGTACCAATCAAACCATCATCTCATCCTGCAAAAATTATGCCCTACCTAAGAGAATAGCCCAAAAAAATATATATATATTATGGCTCTCATACTATGTTGACACTAAAACATGATTTGTTTTGTTTCAAAAATATTAGTGTATAAAACTTACCTAATATGTATACTTTTTTCTTTATTTATTTATCTCCACGTCCATAACAACCTGCTATATACTAATATCGCATGAGTTAATCCCTCAGGTGAACATCGTAAAAAAAAAAAAAGGTATAAAAATGCCATTTTGTCACTTTACATCACAAAAAGTGTAATAGAAAGCGATCAGTCCATATGCACCCCAAAATAGTACCAATCAAACCGTCCATTTCATACTGAAAAAAATGAGCCCCTACATAGGACAGTCAGCCCAAAAAAATTATATTGCTTTTAGATTCTATTTGATTCTAAACTTTATAATTTTTGTAACATCCCCAAAAAATAAAATGGCATTCACAAAAGGATCCAAACATGAAGTAGACATATGGGAAATGTAAAGTAATAACTATTATATGAGGTATCGCTATCTGTTTTAAAAGCAGAGAAAGTGAAAGTTGGAAAGTTGCAAATTTTTCTAAATTTTTGGTAAGGCTATTTTCACACTTGCGGCAGTGTGAATCGGCAAGCAATTCCGTCATCGGAACTGCCTGCCGGATCCGCCCATCTGGATGTGACTGAAAGCATTTGTGAGACGGATCCGTCTCACAAATGCTTTGCGAGAACGGATCAGTCTCTCCGTTTGTCATGCGGACAGACGGATCCGTCTTGTATCTTTTTTCACATTTTTATCCGGTCTGCACATGCCGGATCCGGCGCTAATACATTCCTATGGGGAAAAATGCCAGATCCGGCATTCAGCCAAGTCTTTAGTTTCTTTTAGCCTGAGATAAAACCGTAGCATGCTACGGTTTTCTCTTTTGCTTGATCAGTCAAAATGACTGAACTAAAGACATGCTGATGCATCCTGAATGGATTACTCTCCATTCAGAATGCATGGGGATATGCCTGATCAGTTCTTTTCCGGTATAGAGCCCCTGTGACGGAACTCTATGCCGGAAAAGAAAAACGCTTGTGTGAGAGTACCCTAAATTTGGTATATTTTTTATTTTTTTTTATAAATAAAAATGAAATATTTTGATTCAAATTTACCATGAAGTACAATATGTGACGATAATCCAATCTCAGAATGGCCTGGATAAGTAAAAACGTTTTAAAGTAATCAGCACATAAAGTGACGCATGTCAGATTTGCAAAAATCTGTCTGGTCCTTAAGGTGAAAAATGACCCAGTCCTTAAAGGGTTAATAAGCAGAGTTTCTCGAGAAATAACTTAAATGGTGGGGGTGTAGGATCGATCCATGTATGGAGGATGGTCTTGACCCCTGCTGCTGCTATTAGACATAGTAGTTTCCGGCTACCAGGGGTGCACCGCGTTGTGGTCGAGTCAATGTATCAGAAAATGGGCCACATAGGCTCCAAAGGTGCTGCTGACGTCAGATGGGTGGTGGTAAATGTATGTATTTTGCCCCAAAAGGATTGCATCACCAGGCATAACCACAAGCAATGAAAAATGTCTGCTCCTGCCTCACCACAACGCGAATCAGCCATCTGACTCGAAGACGCCCATACGATGGCCCCATACCGGATAAATATATGCCTGGTGATAAATCTGTAGGGTCATCTCCTGGTAGCGACTGGCCGGGAAATAGCGGAGATTGCGTTCCAGAGCATGATACAAAGGAGACATCGTTAGTTGCGGGATATCACTGAGTCACTTAGTTATTGCCCATTTCCCTTGACTATAATCTAGAGGGGCATTTAGAAATTTGTAGTAACTGGTGGTATGTCCCCTTAAAGTAGGAGTATGTTTGAGGGAGGCCTGTAAAGCCAGACTCCATTCTCGAGGTGTTAGGTGGGGTAGTAACTTCTGGAAATAGCTGCTGGCTTGTAAATAAGGGAAGAAACTTAACTTAATGGTGGGGAATTTAGTTTTGAGAGTTTTAAAAGACAGAATCTTGTGTGGTGTGGTCCACCAAGTGGCCGAGCAGAGTTATACCTCCCTTATGCCAGTCAAAAAAATCTCTATGTGGTGACCCAATTTGGAAATGTGGGTTAGCTAAGAGGGTCATATGTAATGAGTTGTGGGGGTGTACATTTTTTTAGAATTCTCATTTTTTGCCACGTGCGCCAAGTCGACTTTTTAGAATGTTTTCCCTGGCTCGTTCCGGGATCTCTCCCATTGGGGTATGGAGAAGGTTAGGGAGGGTAGTCCGGGTATAAAGGCCGGTTTCTGACCCCTATTTGAGAATATGGACGTATGGTATATCCAGTCTATAGCAATTCTCATGAGAGCTGCGATGATATAAGCCCTTATACTAGGAAAGTTCATCCCCCAATTCAGTCTAGGCTGTTGTAGGACAATATAAGGTATCCTGGGGCGGCGACCCTGACAGATAAAGGTACGGTATAGACATTTGATTTTCTTCTCATCCCTAGGGCGTAAATAGATTGGTAGCGAATGTAAAAGGTATAACAGGCGAGGGAATTCCACCATCTTGAGGAAGGTGTCGCCAGCCTGCCAATGTATCCTCAAGCGCACGTATATAGGGAGCGATGTTTGCATTGTATAATTTGCTCAGTGACTTGGTGATCTGTACCCCCTGGTATGATATAGAGTGCGAGCGCCATTGATATGGGAAGTGAGCAGTCCACCTCGGTCTTGTGTGGCCTTTTAATAAGCCTGGTTTATCCAAATTTAGAGTATATCCTGAGAGTTGTCCAATATCCGTAAGATTCTGTAATGTTTGTGGGAGTGTAATTTCAGTTTTTATTTATAATCAACAGAATATCATCTGCAAATGCGGCCAGAGCGACTGAATTATGACTATGTTGTATGGAGGTGTGGAGTGGCTGTAAGTGATGTAAGAGGGGGTCCAAAGAATAGAGAGGACAGTCCTGTCTAGTGCCCCTAAAAATACCCAACTAGGGGGTGTTATAGCCATTTATTGTTAGCGTAGTGCGGACATCCGATTGGAGATGGCAGACAAAATCTGAGAATATCTGGCCAAATCCTCTGTGGGATAGAGCAGCATTCAGAAAGGGCCATGACACTTTATCAAACGCCTTTTCGGCATCTAGACTTAATAATAGTGTGGGGGGCATTACCATCTCGTGTCTCAAGGGTGGCGGCTACAGCTGCCCTCATGTTTTTGACAGATTGTCTAGATTTGATGAAACTTCTTTGTGAGGGGTGTATGATGTTGGGGAGGATGTCTTGTAATCTAATAGGATTTTCACCAGGAATTTGTAATCGTTATTCAAAAGGGATATGGATAGCATTCTATATGTAAGTGTGTATACAGAGAGAGCTGTCAGTCACTGATAATTGTACACGGGGAGGGGTTTTATCAGTGATAGTATTCTTTGTGTTAGGGCTCAAGCACACAAACGCATTTTCTTTCCGCCTCTGTTCCGTTTAGGTTTTTTAGGTTTTTTTTGTGGACCGTATGCGGAACCATTCACTTCAATGGGTCCGCAAAAACAACGGAAGGTACTCCGTGTGCATTCTGTATTTCCGTTCCGCAAAAAAGTAGTGCATGTTCTATTATTGTCCGCAAACCACGGTCCGATGCCCCATTCAAGTCATCTGTATTTTGGGGATCCATACTGTAGAAATGCTATGCCCAGCCCATATTGCTCATGTGTTTGGTGATTTAATAAACCAAACAAAAAACGTATCGCATGCGGAAACCATACGGATATGTTTTGTGGAATAACGGAACGGAAGAGGACTTAAAACAGAGGAAAAAAAACAGACTACAAAACAACGGTCATGTGTATACGGATATAGCTGTCAGTCACTGATAATTGTACAGGGGGAAAGTGTTATCAGTGATTGATAGCATTCCCTGTGTAAGTGTATGTACAGAGATAGCTGTCAGTCACTGATAACACCTCCCCTGTGTACAGCTATCAGTGATGGCATTGTGTAAGTGTATGTACAGAGATGGCTGTCAGTCACTGATAGCTGTATACAGGGGAGGTGTTATCAGTGATGGCATTGTGTAAGTGTGTATACAGAGATAGCTGTCAGTCACTAATAGCTGTACACGGGGGAGGTGTTATCAGTGATGGCATTGTGTAAGTGTGTATACAGAGATAGCTGTCAGTCACTGATAATACCTCCCCTGTAAACAAACAAACCAGAAATAACATAGATTTAAATGAGTAAGGGCTCTGTCAGACGAGCGGATGCCGTGCGTGTCATCCGCTGCGTGAGAGACAGCCAAGCCTCACTCTGACACGGAGCAGTCACATGACTGATAATGCTCCGTGTCTCCCTGTGATCTTTTTGCTACAACATCACAGTGACAACTTTACCTCACTGTCATTTTGTAGTAAAAAGATCACAGAGAGGCACGGAGCATTATCAGTCATGTTACTGCTCTGTGTCTCTGCTGTCCGGAACTGGGCTTGGCTGTCATTCATGCAGCGGATTCCACGCACAGCATCCGCTCATGTGAAAGAGCCCTAAGTTACAAGTTTTACTAAATCTTTTCCCATAAAACTATATATCGGTCTGCTCAGCTCCTCCTGCTCTATAGCATGCTGCATTTTATAGGACAGACAGATAATCCTTATAGTTGCCATAACCTGGCTAAAGTAGTAATGAGAGCTGCTATATGGCACAGGACTCGGGCTTCACACGTTATTTATTTTTTCTATACCTCTATGACTATTCAGTATACATCTGATACACTGGAGAGTCCTGAAAATGTAACCAATTATTTATTTGACACGTTTAACCTCTTGCTAACCAAGAGTGACAATGTACATAAGCCTTATTACTGTTGGCCAGACGATTAATGTGTTATCTACGTTATAGGGCAGGGATCAGCAACCTCCGTCACTCCAGCTGTTGTGAAACTACAACTCCCATAATCCTCCTGTCACTTCTGTGGGAGTTACAAGAACAGCCGAGTAAGTGTGCATGCTGGGAGTTGTAGTTTTTACAGCAGCTGGAGTGCCGAAGGTTGCTGATCCCTGTTATAGGGCTTAGCGTGGAAATGGCTGTTGTCCATAACTAAAATCTGTCCTTGTGTGTTCTGATCTGAATACTGCGTATGTAATGGACAAGCTACTGAATTCATGTTGGCCTTCACGCCATGTTAGCGCGTTCTTCTGTGCCGACCAGCCATGGGTAAACTTCAGAACACGTCTGCTTGCCTCATTATTTTAATAGGTCATCGATGCTTGCCATCAGGAGCAGATCTGCGCCGTTGCGGCAGATGGCGGCCTTTACGTCTCATCATCGCGGTGTGTTTGTGTTTGGCCACATCATCTGAGTACTGCAGATCTGACTGGTTGGGCTGCATGCTAAAGATGTTCTTGAGCTTTATCTTCAGTGCCACAAACACTTAACCTTCCCACTTCTTACAATAGGAATTCATTACTCCTCTTCTCCTATTGAACTCACATCCCACACAATGCTTTCATTTGTCCACCGAGAGGAGCCTCACGTTAACCCCTGACTGCTGCTTGCGTGTTTCAGGCACAAGGCGGCCCATATGCAATGGTCTCCTTACAATGCAGGCGGCATGGTATAGAGCAGAAGGAACTAAGCAGATTGATATGTTTATGTAGGAAAAGATTACAGCTAAACTTATAATTTATACAATTAAAGGTACACTACCATCTAAGTTGTTTATAACATATTATTAGCCTTTATATGAATATTGTATGTTTTTTTGTTTGTTTCCTTAACAAAAATTTGGTGGAGGGTTTTGTGGATATAAACATCCAAACGTTTAGCACAGCAAACAGCCTCATTTGACTTTCTCAGTCAGACCATTCACTCCCACCAGAGACGGAAGGAAAGGAGAAGCTCAATTCGAGCATCGCAGTTTATAGCAGTCACCAAGCACCGTGGTTGGACTACTGGTCTAAGTTGAAAGAGTTTGGAATGACATGCCACAGGAGGATATCCAGCATCTATATGACTGTCACCATGCCAGAGCGGCAGATTGCATCGCCATAAGGTGAGATACCACCCGGTATTAATGTGACCCTGCATCAACATAAACCCTACTACAAAACACAAAATAAAGGGTGCACCATCTTGGTTGTATGATCTTTGACCAAGCAACACCAGTACATTATACTTATTATACAGTCTCGGCTCAATTGCATTGAGTTTTCAGGGTTTTTTTGGTTTGTTTTTTCCAGTAGAGTAGAATCGCCTATAGCCCATATACAATAGTGCCAGCCATTAGGGGGCGCCTTCACATTGCGGGTTTTGTTGCACAAAATTCCACGACTGAATATCAATTCCATTCACCTGAATGGGGCTTGCAGAAATCCATGTGCTAGCCGCCCCATTCAAATGAATGGAACTGATTTTCAGTTGCGGAAAATTCTGCAACAAAATCTGCAGCGTATGAAGGTGCCCTACCATTTAGATCAGGCAATTTTTTACATGGTCAGCATTCGTAAAGCCAAGACTGGGGGTAGATTTTACAGTACGTACATGCAGATTTTCCTACAGGGTACACACTTTGCTGTGGCAAATCCACATACAGGAGATGCTGTATATTTGAAAATTGGAATCATGCCCTATAGTCACTAAAAATGTATTATTTATTTTTTACGCATTTTGAGATTAGGGCTTTGTGAACCCAGTCTTATTGAGAAATTAATTGTTTCTACCGAACTTACGTAGTTACTCATTAAAAAGACGACTTGTCTGTCCAGTTCAACTCTTCTCAGATCAATTATACATCATTCAGGTTCCTTTATTGAATACGGTACAAAAATTTGTTTGTGCAGCAAGAGAATCCCAACCTCCTAACGTGGGTCTGCAGAGGATCGTCTACGCGTTTCGAGCACACCTGCTCCTAATCATGACTCCATGTTGGACCCTGACTCGCTCAGTTTTAAATGCTCCCAGAGTTCGGACTCCACCCTCAGAGGAGGAGAAAGAACTCAGGTGCACTACAGGTGTACTACTGGGCTCAGCCAGGGACCAGCATATTATCTGCAGTGTTCAATGAATAGTGCACCACCCAAGTGACAAATACATGTATAAATATATACACAATAGACTAACAAATGTCTTATTGGTAACATTTTTGACATATACAAAAACATTCTAATAATAAAAGAAAAAAAACACAATGTGTGAACACACAGTTGTTTCCATGCCAAACATAGCCACTAACTTCAGGAGAGTGTGGAGAGGCCTACAGAGAGGCCTGCACACGCTTTATATTTTCAGTTGACATGAATCCCGCTAATAAAAATACATGAGCTCTTTTTTGTAATTCATCCCTTTTGGGAAACGTGTTTTTAGGCAAAAGGTCCAATACGCTTCCCTTTGTCGGACTTTGCGTTCTGTATCTCCCCCTCTGGGTGGAGTTTTCACCCTTTCAATGCCAAAAGCTTGAAACATACTGACATTCCTATTGTGCTTTTCTATCAAATGTTTAGCCGCTCCGGATACGTCTATGCTGGATTCATTGCTGACATAGTTGAGATGTTCTAAAATTCTATTGTTCAGTTTTCTAGTTGTGCTTCCTACGTATAGTAAATCACATTCTGTGCACTTAATAATATATACCACATTTGTGCTATTGCAATTAATATAAGATTTGACAGCATAACTAGAACTATGGTCCGCGTCCTGAAAAACCTTAGTGGGAGTGACATACCTGCATGTCTTGCATGGATGTCCTCCACAGCGGACAAAGCCCACATGGTTTAACCATGTGCAGCTATTGTTCGCTGGTTTTGAACTAAACCGGGAGGGGGACATAATAGACGACAACGTAGATGCTTTCCTTGGAACTATTCTTATATCTCCTTTCAATATCTTATACATCTGTTCATTTTCATATAAGGTAGGAATACTCTGCATTATAATATGTTTAATTCTATCATATTGTCGGCTGTACGTCAAAACCATGGTGGGAATGTTTTCAACCTTATTGGACTTTTTCCAGAGCAAATCTTTGCGATTTTTTTTTTTCTTTTAGTAGCTATATTTTTGCCGCGTGAGATCATCCACCTAGGGTAACTCCGCTCCCATAATCTAGAGGAAATAATATCACATTCTCAGAACTGCAGTAACTTCTTGCCCTGATGAATTCTCCAACTGGAATTGATTTAATTACATGGGCTGGGTGATGACTGTTCACCCTTAAGATTGTGTTACCTGAGATGGGTTTACAGTAGGTGGACGTCTCAATAATTTGACATGCAATTCCCGTTAGGGTTAGATCCAAGAAATTAATAGGAATGGGGTCTGAGTAATAGGTAAATTTACATGGATTACTGTTCAGATACTCCATGAAAGAGGGTATGGCAGGCACATCGCCGCTTCAAATAAGGAGCAGATCATTGATGTACCTGCCATACCACTCAATCTGTGCAGCAAAGGAGTTCGAGGGGGCGGAAATATAATGTTCCTCCCAGTATGCCATGACTAAATTGGCAAAGGAGGGGGAGAATTTCACCCCCTTTGACACCCCTTGCACCTGCAAATGATAGCTACAATCAAAGTAAAAATAATTATGTGACAGTAGGTATTGCGTGATCTCCAAGATGAATTAAATCTCCTCCTCCTTATTCTTGCTATATTCATGTAAATGATATTCTAATGAAAGCAGCGCCACCGTATGCGGGATGGAGGGGTAAAGAGAGATGACATCTGTGGAAACCCAGACAAAGCCCGGTTGCCATTTTTTCTGGAAAAAAAGTTTTAATACCGCATTGGTGTCCTTCAAATATCCTGGTATTCTAACTACCAAAGGTTGCAAAACCGAGTCCAACCACTCCCCCAATCTTTCCAGGAGTGACCCTATTCCGGGCACTATGGGGAGCAGTGGTGGTGGCACCACGCCTTTATGGACTTTCGGCAGTGCATGCTACAGAAGATAAAAAAATAAGTTATTTCTGGTGAAAGCGTATTTCAGTAAAATAAAAATATATACACACTGCACTATTTAATTATTTTCTGGTTAAAGCATATAGGAGCCTATTTCATTCTAACAAGAAAAATATATATTCTCAGGTCACTTCTGCAGTTATTTCTGGTAAAAGCGTATAGGGGCGTATTTCATTAAGCACCTCCCGTCTGCCTGTTGACTATAAAGGTCCAGGAGGTAGATCTCTAGACGTTTCTGAACATCCATTCAGAGATGGCAGCTGCACGCTAAATGTGCAGCTGCAGAGCGGGTTGCCCGCTGTCGGTGACAGCAGGGCAACCCAGAGAGAAGGCAGGGACAGTTTACAGGTGTCCCTGCCTTTTAGATCGCTGTATACACACACTATGCTCTTCCTGTCCCGGCCCAGCCCGGCAGTCATGTGACCGCTGGAGCGGGAAGAGTGCAGGAGCGGTCAGGTGTTCTACAGACCTCGATCAGCCCTGCACGGAGGCTGTACAGCATTGTACAGGGAGTGCAGAATTATTAGGCAAATTAGTATTTTGACCACATCATCCTCTTTATGCATGTTGTCTTACTCCAAGCTGTATAGGCTTGAAAGCCTACTACCAATTAAGCATATTAGGTGATGTGCATCTCTGTAATGAGAAGGGGTGTGGTCTAATGACATCAACACCCTATATCAGGTGTGCATAATTATTAGGCAACTTCCTTTCCTTTGGCAAAATGGGTTAAAAGAAGGACTTGACAGGCTCAGAAAAGGCAAAAATTGTGAGATATCTTGCAGAGGGATGTAGCACTCTTAAAATTGCAAAGCTTCTGAAGCGTGATCATCGAACAATCAAGCGTTTCATTCAAAATAGTCAACAGGGTCGCAAGAAGCGTGTGGAAAAACCAAGGCGCAAAATAACTGCCCATGAACTGAGAAAAGTCAAGCGTGCAGCTGCCAAGATGCCACTTGCCACCAGTTTGGCCATATTTCAGAGCTGCAACATCACTGGAGTGCCCAAAAGCACAAGGTGTGCAATACTCAGAGACATGGCCAAGGTAAGAAAGGCTGAAAGACGACCACCACTGAACAAGACACACAAGCTGAAACGTCAAGACTGGGCCAAGAAATATCTCAAGACTGATTTTTCAAAGGTTTTATGGACTGATGAAATGAGAGTGAGTCTTGATGGGCCAGATGGATGAGCCCGTGGCTGGATTGGTAAAGGGCAGAGAGCTCCAGTCCGACTCGGACGCCAGCAAGGTGGAGGTGGAGTACTGGTTTGGGCTGGTATCATCAAAGATGAGCTTGTGGGGCCTTTTCGGGTTGAGGATGGAGTCAAGCTCAACTCCCAGTCCTACTGCCAGTTTCTGGAAGACACCTTCTTCAAGCAGTGGTACAGGAAGAAGTCTGCATCCTTCAAGAAAAACATGATTTTCATGCAGGACAATGCTCCATCACACGCGTCCAAGTACTCCACAGCGTGGCTGGCAAGAAAGGGTATAAAAGAAGAAAATCTAATGACATGGCCTCCTTGTTCACCTGATCTGAACCCCATTGAGAACCTGTGGTCCATCATCAAATGTGAGATTTACAAGGAGGGAAAACAGTACACCTCTCTGAACAGTGTCTGGGAGGCTGTGGTTGCTGCTGCACGCAATGTTGATGGTGAACAGATCAAAACACTGACAGAATCCATGGATGGCAGGCTTTTGAGTGTCCTTGCAAAGAAAGGTGGCTATATTGGTCACTGATTTGTTTTGGTTTTGTTTTTGAATGTCAGAAATGTATATTTGTGAATGTTGAGATGTTATATTGGTTTCACTGGAAAAAATAAATAATTGAAATGGGTATATATTTGTTTTTTGTAAGTTGCCTAATAATTATGCACAGTAATAGTCACCTGCACACACAGATATCCCCCTAAAATAGCTAAAACTAAAAACAAACTAAAAACTACTTCCAAAAATATTCAGCTTTGATATTAATGAGTTTTTTGGGTTCATTGAGAACATGGTTGTTGTTCAATAATAAAATTAATCCTCAAAAATACAACTTGCCTAATAATTCTGCACTCCCTGTATATGTGACAAATGACTAGAGGCCATCAACGTGGCAATTTAAGAGCCTATTGTGCAGGACAAGCATTCACAGAATGAGATGTGCTGTGAGTGACAGATACAGGGAACACGGATGAAGAATAAATTGTGGAATGGGTTATTGGAAAAACTCTAGAGTAGCCTAAGTAGTACGTTATTGATTTCCACGGAAAAGATTCCATGAGAATGTATGCGCCATTATAATAAAATCATAACAATAATATAATAACACTTGACACCAATTTTGCATAAATAGGCCACAGTGCTTTATTAAGGGTTAAATTATAATAAATATTACGTAAACCACAAGGCTCATCCTTCTTGGCTTGAGCCAATAACCAATCAGTAATCAATAACTGATGAATAGATCTATAATATATAAATATTATAGTAATAGACCTTACAGCTGAGTGACCGATCCTTCAACGCTAAGGGGAGGGGCTCCTTAGCTCTTTTATAGGTAAATAGGCACCGCCCCTGGACTTTAAGGCCATATGTGGGGCATTTTCCTGCCTTTCAACTCCATCAGTCAATCAGGTATGAAAGTCCAGCATTAGGATAATCCCTCTGGAATTTTCCTTGTAAGCTTGTGCCAGTCAGGCACAGTTAACCCTTAAATGTAACCCTAAAAATGGAACTGTATTTAAAGGGTTCTCCGGGCTTTTAATATTGATGACCTATCCTCAGGATAGGTCATCAACATCAGATCGGCGGGGAACCAACACCCAGCACCCCTGCCAAACAGCTGTATGAAGAGAAGGCACACGCCGTGCGTTCATGCTATCTCCCGTCTCTCTTCCTGTTCACCGCTGTTATGTAGACAGTGAGCAGGAAGAGAGACAGGAGACCACACATGCGCATGGTGCGTGCCTTTCCTTCATACAGCTGATTGGCGGGGGTGTGGGATCCCCACCAATCTGATATTAATGACCTATCCTGGGGATAAGTCATCAATAGTAAAAGCCTGGAAACCCCTTTAATAACATAGACACGAACCAAACCTTTTAATCAAATACTGTAAATTCAGGTCTGATTCTCATGGGCTCCTTATGTCTAACAATCCCAGGGGCCCCCACACTAATTAGGAGAACATTGATTGTGCCATATTGTGTTGCGTGTGTGGATGTTTATGTGCATACTTTACATATAACCTGCACCGCTGGTTACCATTAGGATATTTACCAGGTTTAGATTAGTGGCAGGAAGAAGTAATGGGGCTATAGGCAGCGTGGGTGGCAATGCAGCACAAGGGATGGTACATTAACATATCTCTCCCCTGTCCCTACGTAGTTTCCAGTGATGTTAACTCACAAATGACTCATGTAAGACTTGCAGTAGAAGCTGTTTAGATGAGGAAGCTTTATTTTTTTCATATTTTGTCTGCCATTATCAGGAATATTTAAGGCAGCTTTCTCCATTTTACAACCTGCACAGACTGAGCAGAACAGATTCTCTGCAGTCTGGGAGAACGTTAGGGGTTAAGTCGCTGTGGTAGCTGGAGATTCCCTGGCAGCCCCTCGCTGCGCCTGTGTGTAGGCGGAGGACAGAGGCTGTTAACATATCATTATATTGGCCTGAATCCTCCGAAATGTCAAGGTGTGAGGTGTGCAGAGCTCCTGATAAGGCTACCTATCGGGCTGGTGGATGACTCACAAAGCACATCTGATGGCGCATGTAGTGATGAGCTGTGGTTGTCACTGTGGGGAACTAAACGTATAAGGACAGGGCGCAGCTGGCACACCAGACTCATCTTACTGGGTAACAGGTACATCGTATTACACAGCAGAAAGGACCTTATTTGTCCATCTTTTCTCCCTCACCTAATGTCTATTTCATTGTTATGTGTTTTTCTAAATTCTTACATTATCGGTTCCCCTCAGAAATATGTCTGCAGGTAATTCAATTTAATGCATCAACTTAAAAGGGTTGTCCGAGCATTTAAAATTGACAACCTACCTTCAGGATAAATCATTGGTATGTTATTGGTTTGAGTCCAACTCTTGGCACCCCCAACAATCAGAAGGCATGCTGGACGTGGGACCCTCACCTGATGACTTACATACCTCCCAACTTTTGGATGGTCAAAGAGGGACACTTTGCGTTTATTGTGTGAAAGATCAATTTTCCTTCATATTTATTCACTTCAGTTACACAATAGCTCAAAAATAGACATTTCTAAGATCCAAATTGCATCAAATAATGGGATAATTTACAAGGTGGGCTTTAATATACAGATAGGAACCAGGCAAACACATTACATTTTAAATGTAATCATGTAAATCTATACCTCAGATCAAAAAGAGGGACAGGGTCAAAAGTAAGGGCTGTCCATCCAAAAGAGAGACACTTGGGAGGTCTGGACCTACCCTGAGGATAGGTCATCATAATTAAAGACTAGCACAACGGCTTTCAAGGGAATTTGTCTTTACTATGGCCTCCAACACCACTCTTTTGGATCTGGTCCCCCCTCCCATCTTCAAGGTAGTAGGAAATCTGTGTGCGTGCCTGGTGGTACATCCAGGAAGCAGGATTATTTTTACTAAGCGGTGTTTGAGCAGTGTGACGCAAGTGTATAAAACAAGCAAGTATTCATACTGTTTCAAAAGTCTATAACAGTCCCCCCTTGGAAACTTGATTGTAGGCTATCCTTTAAGCCTGGCAAATCCACTGGGCATACCCTTCGTATCCTCTTCATCTGCAGTGGCGACAACTTATCTCTAAAACTTAAGCTCCCGGTTTCACAGTTTATAGTAGTACCCCGGGATTCATCTTACTCTTTCTCTGCACAGCATCATAGCTGGGAGGGGGAACCATGTTACATTGCGCTTCCTTTTTTTCTTGATCATCGTAGAGAAGCATGATAGGTTGCTCATCAGTTTTCTTCATTCTTTTTGAAAGGCGGGTCACGTAAGGACAAGCTTAATTACTATATAGATCACCAATAGTAGAGCTACCTGTAATATTCCCATGAGCCAACCCCCAATACCTTTAAACCAGTTGGCGGGGTTAAGGAAGGAGAAGGTATCAGACCACCATGTATCTTTATCAGCTTTATGTGCATCCAGCTGTTTATCCCTTAGATACGCCATTTTCTCTAGACCCACCTTAGGCCTCCTGCACACGACCGTTGTGTGCACCCGTGGCCGTTGTCCCGTTTTCCGTTTTTTTTCGCGGACCCATTGACTTTCAATGGGTCCGTGGAAAAATCGGAAAATGCACCGTTTTGCAGCCGAGGCTGTGATCCGTGTATCCTGTCCGTCAAAAAAATATGACCTGTCCTATTTTTTTGACGGACAACGGTTCACGGACCCATTCAAGTCAATGGGTCCGTGAAAGAACACGGATGCACACAAGATTGGCATCCGTGTCCGTGATCCGTGGCCGTAGGTTTCTTTCATACAGACGGATCCGAAGCTTTTTCTGATCTAAGTTTTCACTTCGTGAAAACTCATTTCCGACAGTATATTCTAACACAGAAGCGTTCCCATGGTGAAGGGGACGCTTCTAGTTAGAATACACTACAAACTTTGTACAAGACTGCCCCCTGCTGCCTGGCAGCACCCGATCTCTTACAGGGGGATATGATAGCACAATTAACCCCTTCAGGTGCGGCACCTAAAGGGGTTAATTGTACTATCATATTCCCCTGTAAGAGATCAGGGCTGCCAGGCAGCAGGGGGCAAACCCCCCTCCCCAGTTTGAATATCGTTGGTGGCACAGTGTGCACCCACCATCGCCCCCCCTCCCTCCCTCTATTGTAATAAATCGTTGGTGGCACAGTGTGCCCCCACCATCGCCCCCCCCTCCCTCCCTCTATTGTAATAAATCGTTGGTTGCACAGTGTGCCAACCACCATCGGCCCCCCCTTCCTCCCTCTATAGCAGTAACAACATTGGTGGCAGTGTGCGGCCTTCCATTCCCCCCCCCCCTATCATTGGTGGCAGCGGAGTTCCGATCGGAGTCCCAGTTTAATCGCTGGGGCTCCGATCGGTAACCATGGCAACCAGGAAGCTACTGCAGCCCTGGTTGCCATGGTTACTTAGCAATAGTACAACAGTATAAGATTTATACTTACCTGCTTGCTGCTGATGTCTGTGAACGGCCGGGAGCTCCTCCTACTGGTAAGTGACAGTTCTTTAGCAATGCGCCGCACAGACCTTTCACTTACCAGTAGGAGGAGCTCCCGGCCGTTCACAGACATCGCAGCAGCAAGCAGGTAAGTATGAATCTTCTACTGTTGTACTATTGCTAAGTAACCATGGCAACCAGGACTGCAGTAGCGTCCTGGTTGCCATGGTTACCGATCGGAGCCCCAGCGATTAAACTGGGACTCCGATCGGAACTCCGCTGCCACCAATGATGGGGGGGGGGGGGAATGGGAGGCCGCACACTGCCACCAATGTTGTTACTGCTATAGAGGGAGGGGCCGATGGTGGTTGGCACACTGTGCCACCAACGATTTAATACAATAGAGGGAGGGGGGGGGCGATGGTGGGCGCACACTGTGCCACCAACGATTTAATACAATAGAGGGAGGGGGGGGCGATGGTGGGCGCACACTGTGCCACCAACGATATTCAAACTGGGGAGGGGGGGGGTCTGCCCCCTGCTGCCTGGCAGCCCTGATCTCTTACAGGGGGATATGATAGTACGATTAACCCCTTTAGGTGCCGCAGGGGCGGTTTGTGGGCGGTGTGGGCTGCGGCTGACAGTTGCGGGAGGCGGGCGGTGCGGCAGGCGGGATTGCGATCCCCTGCCCGCCTCCCGCTAAATTTTTATTGGTGGTCAGTGGTACCAGAGTGTCAGCACATTGCTGACACTCTGGTATAAATGGCTGACATCGCTGCGATGTCAGCCGTTTAGACGTTTCACCCTTTCCATACCGCAGTGCGTACGGACCGTGGTATGGAAAGGGTTAAGTCAGGGAGCTCCCCCCCTCTGCCATCGGGGGGCTGCTGTGCCTTTGCAGCCCCCAGATGGATGGGGGGACAGAGGGAGGGAGCTCCCCTCCTTCCCCTTCCCCGTCTGCTCAGGCGTCCTGCTGTCCATGGTGCTGAACAGATCTATGCTAAAAGAATAGATCTGTTCAGTGTAAGTAAAATACAGTACAGTACAATATATATTGTACTGTACTGTATTATACAGACATCAGACCCACTGGATCTTCAAGAACCAACTGGGTCTGGGTCCAAAAAATGTAAAAAAAAAAGTGAAAAAAAGATAATAAAAACACATTTATCACTGAATAAAAAATAAAAATAAAAATACACTACACATATTAGGTATCGCCGCGTCCGTAACGACCTGATCTATAAAACGGTCATGTTACTTTCCCCGCACGGTGATCGCTATAAAAATAAAAAAAATTAAAACTATCAGGAAACTGAAATTTTGCCCACCTTACTTCCCAAAAAAGGTAATAAAAGTGATCAAAAGAGTCGCATGTACGCCGAAATAGTACCAATCAAACAGTCACCTCATCCCGCAAAAAAATGAGCCCCTACATGAGACAATGGCCCAAAAAATAAAAAAACGATGGGGACACTATAACATGATTATTTTTTTTGTTTCAAAAATGATATTATTGTGTAAAACTTACATAAAATAAAAAAAGTATACATATTAGGTATCGCCGCGTCCGTATCGACCAGCTCTATAATAATATCACATGAGCTAACCCCTCAGATGAACACCTTAAAAAATAAAAAATAAAAACTGTGCTAAATAAACAATTTTTTGACACCTTACATCACAAAAAGTGTAATAGCAAGCGATCAAAAAGTCATATGCACCCCAAAATAGCGCCAATAAAACCATCATCTCATCCCGCAAAAATCATACCCTACCCAAGATAATGGCCCAAAAACTGAAAAAACTATGGCTCTTAGACTATAGAAACACTAAAACATGATTTTTTTTGTTTCAATAATGAAATCATTGTGTAAAACTTACATAAATAAAAAAAAAGTATACATATTAGGTATTGCCGCGTCCGTATCGACCGACTCTATAAAAATATCACATGACCTAACCCCTCAGATGAACACCGTAAAAAAAATAAAAATTTAAACGGTTTAAAAAAAGCAATTTTTTGTCATCTTATGTCATAAAAAGTGTAATAGCAAGCGATAAAGTCATATGCACCCCAAAATAGTGCCAATAAAATCATCATCTCATCCCACAAAAAATGAGACCCTACTTTAGATATTCGCCCAAAAACTGAAAAAACTATGGCTCTCAGACTATGGAGACACTAAAACATATTTCTTTTGTTTCAAAAATGAAATCATTGTGTAAAACTTACATAAATTATTTTTTTTTATACATATTAGGTATCGCCACGTCCATGACAACCTGCTCTATAAAAATACCACATGATCTACCCTGTCAGATGAATGTTGTAAATAACAAAAAAAAGGTGCCAAAAAAGCTATTTCTTGTTACCTTGCCTCACAAAAAGTGTAATATAGAGCAACCAAAAATCATATGTACCCTAAACTAGTACCAACAAAACTTCCACCCTATCCCGTAGTTTCTAAAATGGGGTCACTTTTTTGGAGTTTTTACTCTAGGGGTGCATCAGGGGGGCTTCAAATGGGACATGGTGTCCAACAAAACTGTCTAGCAAAATCTGCCTTCCAAAAACCGTATGGCATTCCTTTCCTTCTGCACCCGTGTGCCCGTACAGTGGTTTACGACCACATATGGGGTGTTTCTGTAAACTACAGAATCAGGGCCATAAATAATGAGTTTTGTTTGGCTGTTAACCCTTGCTTTGTAAGTGGAAAAAAAATTGTAAAATGGAAAATTTGCCCAAAAATTAAAATTCAGAAATCTAATCTCTATTTGCCAATAACTCTTGTGGAACACCTAAAGGGTTAACAACGTTTGTAAAATCAGTTTTGAATACCTTGAGGGGTGTAGTTTCTTAGATGGAGTCACTTTTATGGAGTTTCTTTTCTAGGGGTGCATCAGGGGGGCTTCAAATGGGACATGGTGTCCCCAAAAAACTGTCTAGCAAAATCTGCCTTCCAAAAACCGTATGGCATTCCTTTCCTTCTGAGCCCTGCCATGTGCCCGTACAGTGGTTTACGACCACATATGGGGCGTTTCGGTAAACTACAGAATCAGGGCCATAAATAATGAGTTTTGTTTGGCTGTTAACCCTTGCTTTGTAACTGGAAAAAAAAATATTAAAATGGAAAATATGCCAAAAAAGTGAAATTTTGAAATTGTACCTCTATTTTCCATTAATTCTTGTGGAACACCTAAAGAGTTAAAAAGGTTTGTCAAATCAGTTTTGAATACCTTGAGGGGTGTAGTTTCTAGAATGGTGTCATTTTTGGGTGGTTTCTATTATATAAGCCTCACAAAGTGACTTCAGACCTGAACTGGTCCCTAAAAATTGGGTTTTTGAAAAGTTCAGAACAATTTCAAGATTTGCTTCCAAACTTCTAAGCCTTGTAACATCCCCAAAATATATAATATAATTCCCAAAATGATGCAAACATGAAGTAGACATATGGGGAATGTAAAGTAATAAATATCTTTGGAGGTATTACTATGTATTATAGAAGTAGAGAAATTGAAACGTGGAAATTTGCAATTTTTTAAAAAATTTTGGTAAATTTGGTATTTTTTTATGAATAAAAATTTATTTTTTTTACTTCATTTTACCAGTGTCATGAAGTACAATATGTGCCGAAAAAACAATCTCAGAATGGCCTGGATAAGTTAAAGAATTTTTAAGTGATCACCACTTAAAGTGACACTGGTCAGATTTGCAAAAAATGGCCTGGTCCTTAAGGTGAAAAGGTGAAAATGAGCCGGGTCCTTAAGGTGTTAACTGCAGACTGTCAGCTTTAATTTGAGGATATTTACATCCAAATCAGGTGAACAGTGTAGGAATTACAACAGTTTGCATATGTGCCTCCCACTTGTTAAGGGACCCAAAGTAATGGGACAATTGGCTTCTCAGCTGTTCCGTGGCCAGGTGTGTATTATTCCCTCATTATCTAAATTACAATGAGCAGATAAAAGGTCCAGAGTTCATTTCAAGTGTGCTATTTGCATTTGGAATCTGTTGCTGTCAACTCTCAAGAGGAGCTCAAAAGAGCTGATACTATCAGTGAAGCAAGCCATGATTAGGCTGAAAAAACTAAACAAACCCATAAGAGAGATAGCAAAAACATTAGGCATGGCCAAAATAACTGTTTGGAACATTCTTTAAAAGAGGCAACGCATCGGTGAGCTCAGCAACACCAAAAGACCTGGAAGACCAAGGAAAACAACTTTCCCTGGTGAAGAAAGAACCCTTCACAACAGTTGGCCAGATCAAGAACACGCTCCAGGAGTTAGGTGTATGTGTGTCGAAGTCAACCATCAAGAGAAGACTTCACCAGAGTGAATACAGAGGGTTCACCACAAGATGAAAACCATTAGTGAGCCTCAAAAACAGGAAGGCCAGATTAGAGTTTGCCAATCAACATCTAAAAAAGCATTTACAGTTCTGGAACAACATCCTATGGACAGATGAGACCAAAATCAACTTGTACCAGAGTGATGGGAAGAGAAGAGTATGGAGAAGGAAAGGAACTGCTCATGATCCTAAGCATACCACCTCATCAGTGAAGCATGGTGGTGGTAGTGTA
The DNA here is from genome assembly GCF_014858855.1 of Bufo gargarizans. Classification (NCBI taxonomy): domain Eukaryota; kingdom Metazoa; phylum Chordata; class Amphibia; order Anura; family Bufonidae; genus Bufo; species Bufo gargarizans. The sequence continues at coordinate 106,984,538 of NC_058088.1, forward strand.
ATGGCATGGGCATGTATGGCTGAACTGGTTCTCTTCTATTTATTGATGATGTGACTGCTGACAAAAGTAGTAGGATGAATTCTGAAGTGTTTTGGGCAATATTATCTTCTCATATTCAGCCAAATGCTTCAGAACTCATTGGACAGAGCTTTACAGTGCAGATGGACAATGACCCAAAGCATACTGCAAAAGCAACCAAGGAGTTTTTTAAGGGAAAGAAGTGGAATATTATGCAATGACCAAGTCAATCACCTGACCTGAATTCGATTGAGCATGCATTTTACTTGCTTAAGACAAAACTGAAGGGAAAATGCCACAAGAACAAGCAGGAACTGAAGACAGTTGCAGTAGAGGCCTGGCAGAGCATCACCAGGGATGAAACCCAGCGTCTGCAAAGGATTTGCAACCAAGTATTAAAAAGTGAAAGTTTGATTTATGATTATTATTATGTCCCATTACTTTTGGTCCCTTAACAAGTGGGAGGCACATATGCAAACTGTTGTAATTCCTACACCGTTCACCTGATTTGGATGTAAATACCCTCAAATTAAAGCTGACAGTCTGCAGTTTGTTTCATTTCAAATCCATTGTGGTGTTGTATAGAGCCAAAAATGTTAGAATTGTGTCGATATCCCAATATTTATGGACCTGACTGTATGTCCTCTGGTACTGCCACTGCTGTGCTATTGAATAATTGGGTAATTAATTTGGATAATTTTATCCCTTTCGCCAGCTCATATCCTTTTAACTGACCTTCGGTGTTGTTAACTAATGTGCCTGTCAGGAGATCCTGTACAGTAAGGTGGTAACTGGGTGGGTCTTTTCTGTTCTTGGCATCTACACCAATACACTGCATGTGGCTGGTTGTTTTTGAGTCATTACAACCTGAGAGTATGTGTGGATTAAATGTCATGCCTTTGGTTTGTACTTGGAGACAATAACAGTGTGTCCAGCTAGGAAAACATGTGACATTAGCCCATTATCCCTCTTGCCAGGGGGTAGAGCTATAATCTATCGAGGGTCCTGATTTGTTTATCATGAGTCATGGGGCATCTGCCCACTCTGCGACAGGCAAGGGCACTTCCCCGTCCTTGTCTCTACTGGATTTAAATTGGTATATGTTAGTGAGAAAGATAGTAGAGTTAGACAGGTCAATGAGTTCAGAAAGGTCTAGGGGTATTGCAAAATAAGGCATACTGGCTGAGCTCACAGGACTGTGGGTACAGATCCAACAATCTCTGAGTTTCAGTCTCCTTCAACCCCTGGACTAGAATTCAATGGTGCCGTATCAGTGAATTGTCCCATTCATCACAAAGTGGCGTGAACACTGTGGATATGTCCAAAGTCATGATAAGTAGGTGGATCCTCATGGCTTATTATTCCGGGGTCGTCAGGACGGCCTTTACTCTTTTACAGTGTGAGGCGTAGATCCAGGTGGGTTTCACTTCGAGTTTCACGGAAGTTGCGGTAGTCAACAGCACTTGGTAGGGTCCCTCGTATCGTGGTCCAAGGGTGCTTCTGACATGTTTCTTGACTACCACCCACTCTCCAGGTTTCAGAGTGTGGCTTCATTCTAGGGAGTGGAATGGAAGAGAGAACTTGTGCATGTATGTGTCACGATGCACTCTGTGCATGGTTCCAGGAGGCGGGGATGGCCGTGGGAACCACACTGGGGCTGAGTGCCGAGCTGATCACTCGGCGCTTGGCTGTATGGGTTGTAATGGAACTCAGGAGTCATGTGACGCTGGCCACGTCACATGACTCCACTAGCACCCTATTTAAACAGGCAATCTGCTGGCCACAGATTGCCTGTTATTGAGGTCCTTCCTGCAAGTTACTCACCTGGTTTGTGTTCCTGCTTGGCTTCCGATTTCCCGTCCGTCTCATCCTTTGGTCTTGCTGTTCCCTCCTGGTTTTGACTTCGGCTTGTCCTGACGATTCTCAGCCTGCTGGTCCGGTACCTTTCTGCTCTCTTGGTTATTGACGTGGCTTGTTTGACTTTCCTGTTACTTGTGGTGTTTGTCTTCCCTGCACTATCCTAGCTAAGGGTTTGTCAACCAGTTGTCCCTTGTCGCTAGGACTTGTGAGGCAAGTAGGCAGGGACAAGAGTGCGGGTGAAGTTCAGTGATCACTACCCCACCCACTGTGTGTGTGACAGTATGTTAGACAATTGTTTGCTCAATGCTATCACATATTTTGCAACGGATTCATAATGCATTTGTAACTGCTGCGTAAAATACTGTCCCATTCTTGGCCCTGTCCCAAATAGGATTTCATATGGGGTCAGTTTGTGTGGGGGCCTTGGTGTGTGCCTAACTGAAAAGAGTGTTATAGGCAAGCACTGAACCCAATTAAGCCCTGTCTCCCTGGTCATCTTCAGCATTTTTTAGTTCAACACCCCGTTCAGTCTTTCAACTTTGCCACTGCTTTGGGGTCAGTAAGGGGTGTGAAAGTCAGGTGTGACCCTACCATCTTCCAGACCTCTTGGGTTAGACTAGCAGTGAATGCTGGGCCCTGATCACTCTCAATGACCTCAGGTACCCCGAACCTACAAGCAGTTTCCTGCATTAGTTTCTTTGCAGTGGTGGTTGCTGTCTGGTTTTGGATGGGATAGTCTTCTGGCCACCCAGAGAACAAGTCTATCACTACTAGCACATATTGAAACCCTTGGCACATTGGCATCTGGATGTGGCCAATTTGGATCCTTTGGGATGGGTACAAAGCTATGGAAAGGCACTTGGTGGACGTGGGTTAAGTCCTGCTTGGGTTGCACTAATGAGGCAAGACTGGGTATGTCTTACCAGGACCGGGGTGATTTCTGGGGCCACTCATATTTTGTCAATTAGTTCTTTCATGATGGTTTTGGATTGGTGGGTGGGCCCATGGGCCACTGAGGCTATCAAGGGATAGAGGGCTCTGGGTAGGCACAATCTCATTCCTTGTGTCCAGAGTCCAGATTCTTCTTCGAGGGCTGACTCTTTCACCAGGTTTCCTTTTTCATGGGAGTGGCCTATTCCAGTAGGTCACATGTAACTTCTTTTTGTTCCAGGTCTTCCTGTGCTACCATAATCTAGTCTAACTGTACTATTTCCTCTTCCACTGCTGCTTTCTTGGCTACTTGGTCAGCTAGGGCATTTCCTCTGGCCTCAGAGGTGTCAGCTCGAGTATGGGCCTTTATCTTGATCACTGCCACTTGGGTGAGCAGGAGTACTGCTACCATTAGACCCGCTACTGCTCAAGCATTCTTGATTGGGGTTCCTGCGGCTGTGATGTAATCCCGGACTTTCCAAATTACTCCAAAGTCATGAACCACTCCAAAGGCATATCTAGAGTCTGTGTAGATATTGGCAGTAGAGTCTTTTGCCATGAGGCAGGCTTCAGTGAGGGCAATTAGTTCAGCACCTCATGCTCACTAGAGACCGCCATGCCTGTATGGAACATTTCTTTGTCAAAGGCATACCTTGAGCCATCCACATAGAGAGTCCAATGTGGGTTTGTCAGAGGAGTGTCTTTGACTGATGGTGGTGTCCCTACTTCAGCTTCCATCATTTTGATGCAATGTAAAGAGAGTCGGTTGAGGCCTATAGTTCATCTTCTTGAAGACCCTCTTCGGCATGTAGATCAATAAAATCTTCAGGATCTCCAGTATACTCCCCCTTGGAAGATGAAGGAGTGCAGCAGGGTTGAGGATGTGGCATCTCCGAATGGTAACATTATCTCACAGGAGAAGACTACACTGGAGCCGGAGGTGGCGCTATGCAGTGAGGTGTTTAGGCTGAGTCTTCTGGAGGATGGCAGAAATGTCATGGGGAGCCAGAATAGTGAAGGGGTGACCAAACACAACATCAGATGTAACGTCCAGAAGAGAGCTGGAAGCATGGACGGCTCCGACACAGGAAGGGGCAGCTCTGGCTATGGGATCAAGGCGCATAGAATAGTAACCCAGGAGTCTATTGCGGCCACCATGAGTTTGAGTAAGGACTCCAGTAACGTGGCCCTGTCATAAAGGAAGGTTGTAGTTGGGGATGCGCAGTGTGGCCTTCAATGTCTGAAAGGCTTCTCCGGCCTCCATTGTCATCTGGAAAGGAGTAGTAACATTGCGGGGTATACAGTCATATAGGGGCTGCATTAGGACTGAAGCAGCAGGGATCCAGGGTCTGCAGTAGGAAATGAGTCCCAGAAAGGTTTGCAGCTGATGAGGGGTGTCCGGGAGTTGGATGTTAGAGATGGCCTTTTTCCTGGCATCAGTGAGGTGCTTGCTACCTTGAGAGATGCAATAACCTAGGAAGACAACTTTGGGGAGACTTAGCTGCAATTTGGCTTGTGAGACTCGACAGCCAGCAGAAGCCAGGAACTGGAGAAGTGCAACAGACATGGATAGACAGACTTGCAGAGAAACGGCACAGAGAAGTAGGGCATCCACATATTGTAGAGTTCCACTTCTGGGTGGTCAGACTGCCACTATTGTACTATTCGCCAGCATGAGTGAAAGCAAAAAGAAATTGACAGTCCTCATGTAAGGGAACAGAAAATAATGCATTGGCCAGATCAATGACGGTGAAAGTAGTGGTGGTGGGTGGGATGCCAGCGAGGAGTGTGTGTGGGTTGGGGACAATAGGTGTCCCAAGGACAGTGGCCTCATTGACAGCTCGGAGATCCTGAACCATGTAGTAAATAGGAGGTTGTCCCTTCTCCCTCTTCTTCCGGACTGAGTAAAGGGGTGAGTTACAGGGAAAGGTAGTGATTTTGATTGCCCCATTCTGCAGGAGAAACTGCACTTAGAGTTTAATAGCATCCTGTTGTGAGACAGAAAGCGGATATTTTTGAATATAGTATTAGGGTGGCTCACCCCCTATGAGTGGATAGGTGCTAAAACCCTGAATTTGAATCATCCTATTCAATATATGCAAAATAGATACAATAAAACTAAATGGGCAAGCACTCAAAACATCATGAGACAGGCACAATATTTAATACTGGTAAAAATAGACATCGGTAAAAAAAGACAACAATAGTAAAATAAGCAGCAATAATAAAAACAAATGACACAACAATAAAATATCATAAATATCACTATGGAATAAGGTGCAAGGTAAGTTCCTGTAGGAATGAATAGGTGTTCCAAATTGTGTCCTTATTAGCGCATCTGATGTTACCGCTGAATTGGTAGCAGCCTATATGTTGTGCACGCTTTGGTCTAGCTTTGTATCAGAACCGCAAGCTAAAAAGTTTTTGTGACCGCAGTATGGTGTCAATATGCAGATAAATGGTTGCTCACTGAGCACTCACCCCACCTAATGGTAAAGATCTTCACACTGGCTGGTGTGCGCTCAGGTGTGCACATTTGGAGCGGATCGATACCTGTGGCGGTGTTCGACTTTCATGCAGTTGTTCGGACTGCTTCTGTGTCTTGCTCCGTGTGTAGTTCCCGCGAGAGTTTGGGTGCGCGGTCACGGGTCAGATCTCTTCTTGCATTAGATTCTAGTATTGCTGAAGGATCGTCTCACAGGTCACTGAATTAATTCATAGAGTTTTAAAATCGCATGGCCATGCTTAGACTAATTGTGGAATCTTTCAGAGCATCGGTATACGGCACCAGACGCGTTTCGAGGTCTTGCTGACCTCTTCCTCAGTGGTTATACTCCATATGCTTAGACTCCACTATTTATGCTCTACTCGGTGATAAGTAAATCCTGGAGAAACTAATCTCAAGGTGGACCAGATGGTAATAGATAAGTCCTGGAGCAGCGGATTTCAAAAGGACAAAATGTATCTAATGCTTTTTTTTGATTATGCAATTTTTTTCAGCAGATACGTTTTTATGACCAAAGCTGCTGAATTGGAATTATAATTCATTTCAATGTACCGAAAGTTAGAAAATTCATTCTTATTGCTTAAAAATATACAAAATGAATAAACAATGCAATATACAAATAGATAATGTTAAAAGTGCTTGAATGGTTAAAACATTTTTTTTATAAAAAAAAAGTGCACATAAGGGTGGGGATATAGAAACTTTATTTAAGTGACTTAGTAAAAGTGTGGGATATCTTGCAGGTGTATTGGGATGGGGGCCTGCCGTGTCTATAATATACCAACACCACGATCTTCCGTCAGAGGCAGGCGCCCACCCCCACTCACAAGAAGCCGAAGATCTCTAGTTCAGAATTGAGACCGGCTGGAAGTAAACTCCTGCATTCGTAGATTCATCTAGATTCAATCCTAGGCATTCGGTGAATATGATCACCACCCCTCCAGTGTCGATCCACTTTCTCCAGTGCCACAAAATGTCAGTTTAGTAGGGTCTGAAATTCCCTAAAATGTCTCGACAAAGAATGTTTGTCAAACCCATTTTTGATCTTCGTCATATATTTGTACGTCTAATATATTGTTTCTGAAATGGGCACTGGATGATGTAGATGACACTCTAGGAGTTACATGATAGACTAGCATCCTGTTGTGAGACAGAAAGCGGATATTATGCTTTATATGGGAGGACCTTGGGGTTCTTCAGGGTCACAGTGACTGGTGGGACATTGAGGCGTTCGATATCCTGGGGTCCGTTGGCCCAGAGGGTATCGGGGATGAGGTGCAATATGGTTTGCAGCGAATCCCCTTGCTCATATGAATCAGTGAACTGAAGAGTGGTTAATTCCATGAGGAGGCAAGTTTCTTCCATACATAGGGCTGTACTGAGGGTAACTGTCCCATCCTCTCTGAATTGTATGTTAGCTTGGATTTTCTGAAGAAGATCAGAGCCTAACAGATTGAAGGGGCATGTTTGGCTGACAACAAATTGCAACATGACTCCTGCTGGAAGGTGGAGCCGATGGGTTTTGGTCTGGGAGAATCCAGGGGAAGTGAATGAGAGTGGCTTGGTAACGGGGTTATGCTGCACGACCCCTTCTAGTCCAGAACTGGGTAATTGAATGTCAGTGAGCCAAGAAGAAGGTTTTGGCAGTCTCGCATAAAACACTGCGGGCTGCACCAGTGTCTATAAGGAATGAGAGGGTGACTCAAGGGGAGGGACCGACAGGAGGGATGGAGACTGCCATACATGGAGTGTCCCCTGCCTGCCCTGGTTTGCCAGCATCCTATTGTGATGAGGGAGGCAGAGTGCCTCCCTGTCGATGTTGATTGGTTGGCCACAGATGTCTGCTACGGCAGTTCCATTTTATGTGTTCTGGTCTTGCCACACCCATAACAGACATGAGGTGGTGGGCATTCTCCACCATCTTCTCCTGACATTACGACTATCACAACCGCCTGAGTTGTCTTAGTGTTACTTTACAAGCCCTTTGCAATTTGCTCCAAGACTTCCAGGGTCAGGGATTTCCACTCAGGACGACAGGTCACAAGGGCTTTGTTTATCTCTGGTTGCGGACCATTGACAAACGAGCGGGCCAGAAGTCTGAGGTGTACAGCTTCATTCTGACTGAAACCCATGTCCTTGTAATTCTGCTTGACTCTCGGTTTTCTCCTTAGCCATGTCCTGCAATGTGGTAGATTTATCATCTAACTTTGCTTTTGCCATTTGTGTAACCTCTCTATGAAGTATTCCCCAGACTCATGATCCCGAGGGTTGAAGGTCAGACCCCTTAGGATAGGGGTGGGGATATAGTCCATTATTAGTGAATAATACTCCCCTGTCTTGTTTTCCACAATACTCTGTAGATCTGACTATGTACATCCATACGTTTGATGTACCTGTGACAGTTTCCTTAAAAAGGGCATGGGTTTCAGCATCAGCATCAGGTTCACTATGATGAATAACTGCTGCGGGGTAAAGGAAACATATTTTGGAGGTCCTTGTGGTCGGGTAAGAGCTAGGGCTTCTTTTACAACTTCGAAATTGCCCCTTTCTAAAGTTTGCATATTCCTTTGTAATTCATTAATCTGTTCCTGGAGCAGAGTTGGTCTGGGGAGGCTCAAGGGTTGGGTGCCGGAGTCACTATAGTCTATTGGGGGTGGTCGCTTAGGGGTCTGTATGTTTGAGTCTACAGGACCAGCAACACTGTCCTGATTCTCTTGTTCAGGTACTTCTGACTGTCCCAATATGATCGAGGCAGGAGGTGGATTGCTAGGGGCCATAAACGTGCCGTCTGAATTTATCATGGGATATAACGGAGCCACTGGTGAGATTACAGGGGCGACAGGAGGATCAGGACTGAAGGAGATTAATGGTCCAGCCATGGGAATAAGATGGTGCCGTAGCAGAGGGAGGACATGCTTGGGGCTAACATGGGTGTGACTATGTGGGCGTGGAGCACCACAGGCAAAACACATCTCTCGGGAGGTGGGATTTTGCTGACAACATACATTACAGACCCACCCACTTCATTTCTTCTCAGCGCCATTATAGGGCGGTGGCTGGCCCAGCCCAACAAGATTACCAGGTTTACAATAATATCTGCCACTAGCTTAATCAAGATTTTACTCTTCTCCCGTCTTTACAAATTCCTTGCTACAGTCCAGCCACACTCTGACTGTATCCACTAACTTCTCATCTTCTAATCTACCTTTCTTTTCTGTGAGCCAAGTTTGCCTTGTTGTACAACAAGTACCATCTTTACATATACCTTATCCTTTCTCTAGCTTGCTCAGACTTTTCACAAATCGTCTCCCTCTGCTGTCCGCGACGTACTGCTCAGGTGAGCAGTAACCCTTTGGGCAGGGGCGTAGCTAGAAATGCATGGGCCCCATAGCAAAAAAAAATTATGCCCCCCCCCCCACATATCTATCGTGCCTCCTACCACCCCTTCCAGAGCTCCCACCCAGTCAGGCAAGCAACTGAGCAGAGACCAGAGCAGCGGAGCGGCCGAGCCAGGAGGCAGAGCGGGGAGGGAGCACGTAAGTCAGTGTCAAGTGCTCACTACTCCCTCCATCCTCCAGTGCGGCCGGCAGGCGCGGCAGTAGCAGCGACGTGGCCAGTGCAGTGGTGTATCTTGGTTTTGTGCTGCCTTAGGCAAGACTAAACCTGGGCACCCCCCTAATATAAATTTGACCCACCCCTTCCTGTCAAGGCCAAACCCCTTTCTCTCAAAATCCCACCCCTTCCTATGTGCCATCCACAGATCCCCCTCCCCTAAACAGTGCCATCCACAGATCCCCCTCTTCTAAACAGTGCCATCCACAGATCCCCCTCTTCTAAACAGTGCCATCCACAGATCCCCCTCCCCTAAACAGTGCCATCCACAGATCCCCCTCCCCGACGCTCACAGGAGTACATTTATAAATGAATCAGTAACTTTAACTTTAATCATTGACATTGCTGATCTCTTTACTTGAATACCTTACTCTGTCTTAGCTCCGGTAACAGCAGGCAGTGCGGGCGGCGCTCACTCACTGACGTCACGCGCCTGCGCCGCCTAGTGGGAGGAACAGGCGCGTGACATCAGTGAGTGAGCGCCACCCGCACTGCCTGCTGTTACCGGAGCTAAGACAGAGTAAGGTATCCAAGTAAAGAGATCAGCAATGTCAATGATTAAAGTTACTGATTAGTTTATAAATGTACTCCTGTGAGCGGCGTGGCCCTGTATGTTCTAACCCCCAGGCAAGCGTCCCTGTCACCATGGGAACGCCTGGGGGTTAGAATATACCATCGCATCTTCTGAGTTACTCAGTGGCCTGCCTGCCGCCCAGAGGCTGGAGCCTCCCCATCCTCTGTGTTGGCCCGGCCCTGCGTGCGCCCTGCTCCAGTCCTGACTCCTTCTCCCGAGCCAGGCCCAAGCCGCGGACCGCCCTCGCCCCGCCCACTACACTAGTCTAGTGTAGTGGGCGGGCGGTCCGCGGCTCGGGCCTGGCTGCCTGTGTGTAGTGTGTGTGTGTGTGTGTGTGTGTGTAAATAAAAAAATAAAATCAACAGAAGGCGGCCCGGACAGGCCCCATAGCCACTGCTATGGTTGCTATGGCGATCCCTACGCCACTGCCTTTGGGACACTTGCGTAGAGTAATCACTGGACCTGATGAAACTTTGAGTCCAAGACAAGCACGGTCTGGGCTGCTGCGGACCACTTTCCCCCTTCTGTGATTGAGTCAGACAACCGGGCTGCACTCCGATACAGGCAAATAGGAGAACTCTCTGTGTCTCAGTCAGTGATACTTGTCAACAGAGTCTTCACAGTTTTTAAACACAGTACATCAAGACTTTAAAACACATGGGGTTCTTACTTTCATGCCCTCGAGGACGCCCCAAGCTGACACGGCGAGGCAAGATAACACGTTGTCCTACCTCTTTTCACGGGCCTGCAGTCCCAGTGTCTGTTTTAAAAGCATACCTAGGTTTCGTATATAAATGGGAGCATAACTGAGAAAATGAAGTTTTAATCAAGCACCATGTGCCAATTAGATGTCCATAGTTCTGAAAATTGTGGCACTCATATTATTTGTTTGTAATTTTGGTTATTTTTTGATACAATATCATATAAAATTCATGATCCAGTTACATGTAAGCCAAAATGGATAACCATAACTCTTAATAATAATGGTGACCGGACATTTCGGACCTTCCTCAGCGGTCTTATTTATCTGTCTTTAGTGGTGGAGGTACAGCGGACTGGATCACAAGTGCCGCAATTTTCAGAATGATTGACTACAACTGCCCAGCCCTTGCAGGCACCAGTAATTACAGTGTGCGGTGCTCCACTTTCACCCAATTAGATGTCCAGTGAGCTTTCAAGTGTCTTGGGCTCTCGACTGTAAACCTTCTCCAACCCCTGGTATCTGGTCTTGAGAGATGGCTCTAGCACTAGTCCTCTCCATCATTGGATGTATATGATTCTGGGAATCACTAGAACCATTACTCAAGACTGGGAAGGATTTATGGCTGAGAGCCCAGAACATTTAGCACTTACTTATCACACAGTGTGCGATACTTCATTTTCTCCTAAATGTTCCCATTTAGGTGAACAGTACAGGTGTATTTAATTGCCTATATCAGCAGTTGGAGGGGTAAACAGTATAACATCCCTGCAGGTGTCTTTGTACCTAGTGGCTCCCAGAGAGTCCGCTCACTGCCTTTGTGTAGTGTCCCCACCACTGACTGAAAGGGCTAGGCAGTGAAGACGTACTCACACCTGGCCCTGAAGTCTGACTGGAGCTCTTTCAGCACATGCGCTGTACAGGGATGGAGCACCCAGTTTGTCTTTTAGACAGCACATGTAGGGGAGATGAGAGGCAGTGAGAAGCAGTGCCTCAGCAGTTACAGTTACATCAATGTATACATTTTAATATACACTGCTTCAAAAACATATCACTTTATTAGAAGTTCCAAAACCCTGTTGGCTGGACATGACAACCCTCTGATATTTTAGGTTGGATCATGAAGAGTACGTGTACACTGTACCAAGTTTGGTTGCAATCCATCAAGACAGGTAGGAGACTATAGAGAACAAAGTAGCCAACCCAAAAACTTTCAGAGACATATATACCGTATATACACTGAAGGATTTGCTCTGGTAGGGAGGGTAAGCGGACGCAACACAGAGGCAAGACCACGGTTCAAAAACAAAAGTTCAGTGTTTATTCACACCAAAACAAGCAGAAAAAGGAAAAACAACACATTATAGGGTCTTGGTGTTAATTCACACAGCAAGATTCCAAAAATCACCTGGCAGTCCACAGCAGGCTGCTCTCATGCGGCTCTCAGCCTGGCAGCGTGGCGAGTCTCCTCAGCTCCAGTATCACTTGGAGAATCACACCACACCCAGCTGAGCTGCTGGCTGGGTTTTTAAACCCCAGCTCAAAACCTGGCCTGGACGTGGGGAACAGCCACCCACCCTGCTCTTTGGCTGCTCCCAAAAAGAACCGGCCCGGATCGGCTCTACAGCCATACTAAGTACAACTAGCTGCCGCTGACACACAAAATTACTGGTTCTTATTTCACCGAGGCCAGGAACCTCGGTGACACGTACCTTCTGTCAACGACGGACCCCTGCGCCTTCCTACAACACACACTTTTTGCTGTAGATAAGTAAAAAGGGAACTTTTTTACATATGAATTTACACCTTGTAATTGTTTTGCTAATGCCTTCTGGATCAACAGAGCAAGAAAATAAGTGCTTGATCCATTAAAATACTTCTGATTATGTCCTTCATTTAAGATAATATAGATTTACAGGCAAATCCCTATTCTAGTTTTTATGGTCTAAAATGGTAGCACTATGGTTGCTTAGAGGGGTTATCCCCCAGAGAATATTACTAATAAATGCAGATACATGATAAAAATATTCATCAGTTGAAATACATTACAAATATTGGGTCTTTGTTGAGATAACCTACATTGGGGGCAGTGTTATCGCCCCCAAATATTCTTTTTTACAGTCCACATCTTGTGTCCGCCTAGTGAATCAAGCTCAGGGCTGCTTATTAATCTAACCTGCTGATTACTGTTGAGCGAATTCCCTCCTGCTTCGTGGCAACGAATCAATTTTCCCTGAAATGGTGGTAAAAAAACAAAAACATACTCACCTCATCCCTTTGAGCGTGAAGAGCTGCCACATGGGCCAGGGTGATGACATCATCACACACTGCGCAAGATTTGGCGTAGAGTCTTTAATCAAGATGGCCGCAGAGGCCTCTTCGAACTCAAATGGATAAGGTGAGCATTATTATTATTATGATTATTTTTTTTACGGATTCACCCCTGAAAGCCCTCACTATCATGCTCAGATGCCACGATCAGCGATGAACGCGGCATCTGATGGGGGGGGGGGGGGCGACGCAATCACCATTCCCCATCATTGGGCCCGCTACTTGCATAGAAATGCGTTTTGTGACAAAGTAGTTTGTCACGAAGCTAAAAAAAAATTGTAAAGCAGCTGAATTGAATTTTTCAAAACTTTGCTCATCTCTACTGCTGATGCTTCTTCTCTACTTATCAAAAGGGGAGTATGCACCAATGGTCTCTCCCCCAGTGACATTGTATCTTGTTGGTTTACTGGTAGCACCGCAGATCTCACGTTTGGCTATTTCTTCTGGCTTTCTATGAATCACGCCTTTACCTGCTGTTTCCTGTAGTTATTTGGGGGCCACGATCTAAAGAGTGCCTGGTAGCAAAGAGCTTATCTCAAATGGGTTAAGGGTGAAGACTCCACACCCCAGGTTAGTTGGTGCCGGTGCAATTGTGATATGGGGGTTCTGTTACCCATTCTTTTAACATTGTGTGAATCAGAAAAGAGAGAAAATGATTTTACATTTCTATTCTTTATACATATAAACACTTTGTACTGAGCTCATATCAGAAGGTCCGGTAATAGAATCTTGTCACAATTATGGATATGCCTGGCCACATACAAATTATTCTTTAAGACTACATTGTAATCGTAGAGGGTATGAAACTGCACAAGGAACACTTCAGGTAATCTCATACAGTTACAATAAAGGGTTAGTATTCCCTATACAGCATCCTATTGTTTATTGCCATCTCGTGAATGACACAGGTTGACGAAGAATAGGCTGTAGGCTGGTAGCCAGCAAGTAGTTTCTTTGTCTGTAGAAATGTGAATTCTCCCAGGAATCAGTGGTTTTTATTTCATTCTTCCTCAGCTGACGTGAATGATGTCACTTTATTGTGACAGAACGCAGCAATTTAGTGGGAGGAACAATTCTGCTAAGAGTCTAATAGGTGTAGTGCCCAAGACATGGAGAGGAGGTATATGCTTGACAGGGAACAAGAGTAGAGTGTTGTAGGTGGGAGAAGAAAAACAAGAACATGAAAATGACTGATTCACATGACTGTATGTAGTCTCTTGAGATTTTACTAGACGTCATGAAGATGCATATTATAGTGTTTATAGGTCTCTAGTAACTGCATGAGAACACCTGTTCGCAGTCCTGCAGATTATTACCTGATTGCCTTTCCCTCCCCATCCACTACATATGCATGCTTGGCCGAGAAGGCAAATGTATAGTATTATCAAAAGAGATAGCTGTTGGCCAAATGAGTGTTCATCTCATGTGTATGGTGGATTTTTATGACTACATTTATTTGTTTAGAAAATAGGACATTAAACAATTTTCTAATATACATTTATTTAACGTTTTGCTCAAAGCCCATTGCTATATCCATGCGGTAGGCTGTCTCTAAAGCAAACAAATGGTGCAGACCATTTTAGTCCTGTCTAATGGATCTGTAGGAAAGCTGAATAGGACTAAACATGGTGTCAGTCATGTGACCTCTGGCATTCAGTAGGTATCTAACAGGTGAATAGTAGTGTATTGTGGAGCAGAATATATACACTATATTCAGTATTACTACCTGCAGCAAAACCTCATCATGTCTGCCAGTGTCTGTGTATAGAGATGAGCGAACTTCATAAAATTTGAATCGGTTGCTTCGCTGAATTTTACAAAAAAAATTAGCTTTGTGATGAGTTACTTCGTCACAAAGCGCAGTTCTTTAAAAATAGTGGGTGCAATGACAGGGAACAGTGATTGCACCGCCCCCCCATCATTGAACCCCTCAGATGCAGCGGTCATTGCTGATCGTGGTATCTGAGATCCATATAAAGCATTTTACTGTAAATTTTAAAAAAAGAGGCCGCAGTGGCCCTTTTGCTTGAACATTCTGCGCAAAATCTCACGCGGCGCGTGATGACATCATCACGTCGGCTGGTGTAGTTACTGCACACAAGTTTTCACTCAGGATCTTAAAGCAAGATGGCCTTGGCAACCTCTTCACGTATGTTTTTTTTTTACTGCCATTTCAGGGAAAATCGATTTGTTACCACAAAGCACAAGGCAATTTTTGGACATGCTGCAATTTGTGGACATGCTGATGAAAATAAAGGGCATGATTATGTTAATACCACCACAGAGTGACCATATAGTGTTATATACCATGTCTGCATAGGCACAGAACAATGAAAATAACAGAAGTGGTGCATCTGGCACGTAACCAAAACTCAACCGATCCCACTGATTACAACTGGTGCCTACTGTTTTAGCAGAAAAAAATCCTGCATGCAGGACTTATTTGTGTGTGCTTCATGGTGGACTCTGCGATGGACGCTCCAGAAGGAGCCTCCAATGCAAGTATGAACAAGCCCAAAAGTGATTGTGCGTATCAGTATATTGATAATCTATGCTCAATATAGATGATCAGATCTGTGGGGGTCCGACTTCTGGAACCCCTTCCATATCAGGCTACTTTCACACTAGCGTTCGGGGCTCCGCTTGTGAGTTCCGTTTGAAGGCTCTCACAAGCGGCCCCGAACGGATCCGTCCAGCCCCAATGCATTCTGAGTGGATGCGGATCCGCTCAGAATGCATCAGTCTGGCAGCGTTTGGCCTCCGCTCCGCTCAGCAGGCGGACACCTGAACGCTGCTTTCAGCGTTTTCGTGTCCGCCTGGCCGTGCGGAGCCAAACGGATCCGTCCAGACTTACAATGCAAGTCAATGGGGAAGGATCCGTTTGACGTTGACACAATATGGTGAAATTTCAAACGGATCCGTCCCCCATTGACTTTCAATGTAAAGTCAGGAGTCCCTATTAATATACCATCAGATCTGAGTTTTCTCCAATCCGATGGTATATTTTAACTTGAAGCGTCCCCATCACCATGGGAACGCCTCTATGTTAGAATATACCATTGGATTTGAGTTACATCGTGAATCTCAGATCCGACAGTATATTCTAACACAGAGGCGATCCCATGGTGATGGGGATGCTTCAAGTTAGAATATACTGAGAACTGTGTACTTGGCTGCCATGGTTACTTGGCAATCTTAGCATTATACTTACCTGAAGAGCTGCGATGTCTGACTGGCCGGGCGCTCCTCCTACTGGTAAGTGACAGGTCTGTGCTATAGGCAATGCGCCGCACAGACCTTTCACTTACCAGTAGGAGGAGCTCCCAGCCGGACACAGACATCGCAGCTCTTCAGGTAAGTATAATGCTAAGATTGCTAAGTAACCATGGCAGCCAAGACTGCAATAGCGTCTTGGCTGCCATGGTAACCGATCGGAGCCCCAGCGATTTAAACTGGGACTCCGATCGGTACTCTCCGCTGCCACCAATAATGGGGGGGATTTTAATTGGGGGGGGGGGAGGGGAGGCCGCACTGGTCACAATACTTGGAATCCGCACTGGCCACCAATGAATATAGAGGGAGGGGGAGGCCGCACTGGTCATATTTAATACTGGGAATCCGCACTGGCCACAGATGAATATAGAGGGAGGGGGGCCGCACTGGTTACAATTAATACTGGGGAGGGAGGGGGGGGCCGCACTGGCCACCAATAAGTTAAATACAGGAGGGGGGGTCTGCCCCCTGCTGCCTGGCAGCATCTGCCAGGCAGCAGGGGGCAGCCATGTACACAGTTCTCAGTATATTCTAACTTGAGACGTCCCCATCACCATGGGAACGCTTCTGTGTTTAGAATATACTGTCGGATCTGAGTTTTCCGAAGTGAAAAATCAGATCTGAAATAAACAGTTATGCAGACGGATCCGTTCTGAACGGATGCAAGCGTTTGCATTATAGGAGCGGATCCGTCTGTGCAGACACCAGACGGCTCCGCTCCTAACGCAAGTGTGAAAGTAGCCTCAGCTGGCTGGATCGGCTGTGGCTCTTGTGGAATGCGATGTCCTGCTTGTAGCAGGGATGCAGTGTAATTGCATCTTCCTCTCCCATTCAAGTTAATGGAAGAGAAAGGTGTAATTACACTCCACCACTGCTACAAAGGATACAGCATGCAGGTAAACATTGAAGAAGACACAGCACCCACACAAGCACCATGGCCTCTTTAACCAGCTGATTAGCGATGGTGATGGGAGTTGGACCCCTTCGATCTGATATTGATGATCTACCCTGAGGATAGTTCATCAATATACGGACATCTCTGATTGTAGACATTTTATTTCCTTTTCTACTCCATCTGACCCAGACTACTATGACTACTTTTCCTGATAACTGCAGAATTTGCTGTTGAGACATTATTGCCCCCTCAATTCTGCAGCAACCCCCTATAGCAGTGGTGGGCAACCTTATTAGTAAAATGAGCCAAATATCGACAAAACAGCGATTTTAATTTTTTTGAGAGCCAAATTTTTTAAACTTCAAATATATAGGAAGGTACATTATTATTTTCTTCATAAGGGTATTCCTAACCATCTGAACATACCTTTCTCAATCCTCGACACTACATCTTCTTTCACTCCACAACGTTTTACCCTATAAGACGCACATAGGTTTTAGAGGAGGACAATATGGAAAAAAATATTTTTCATTACACCTCAGGTCAGACCACTAATCAGAACCTCAATGTTTTAAATCTCTTTTGAAATTTGAAAAAAAGGAACTCGGGGGTTCTGTACCAACGCAACGCTGTCTTAACAGAGTTTTCTTGAATTTTTATGCACTTGGAAAAGCCGTGCGAAGATTTCTGAATCCATTTACTGTCAGTGTCACTAAATTCAAGGTGGAGTTCTTTTCCCCACTCAGCAACCCAGGGCGGTACGCTAGAATAGCTCTCACTTAGAATCTGCCTATAAATGAGGGTGGTGCATTTATGAGGTAAATTTGGCAGCAGAACATAATTCTCCAACCATGATGGATCAGGGAGAGGGGTAAATTTGGAAATCATAAACTGCCTACAAGCATTCTCAAAGTAATTTCTTTGAATGAAATCTTTACCAAGGGCAGGTACACCCGAGAGGGCAGTATAGAAGTCGGAAGTGATCTGTAACCCTTTCAAATCTCCTAATCTGTGATGTGACATTGATAGCCAAATGTCTGATGGAGATTTAATTTGTGGGAACAGTAGTGTGGGGATAACTGAGATAGGAGCTAAGGGAGAAATCTTGTCCTGAGCAGATGTTAAGACCAAAGACTTATGGCAAATATGCAGCATTCCTCTGGTGAGTACGCTATCTACTTTGGTCCCTTCTCCTGTCCTCTCAGGTGTCCATAACCTATGGAACATTTCCTTACCCAACAGGGCCAATTTTAAATCTACATGCATACAGAATGTCTCTTGTCTGGCCAGTTTAAGCCACCTTTCCAAACTAATAGCCTGTATATAGGTTGATAGGTCAGGGAGGGAGATACCCCCATGTTTCTTTCTTCGGGAAAGAAGGCGAAAGGACATTCTAGTGCGCTTCTTATCCCACAAATAACTGCTCATGATGGATTGTAGTTTATTAATGAAACTAACAGGTACCGATATGGTTAGGGCTCTCAAGGTGTACATTATCAGCGGCAGGATGTAGGTGGTGAGAACATTTTTCCTGCCTAGCCAGGTTAGGAAAGGAGAGCTGCTCTTAGAGAGAATAGAGGTGACTTTGGAGAGTAGCGGGGGGAAATTAAGACTAAACAACAACTTGGGGTCCATCGGGATCGTCACCCCCAAATATTTTATTGCTTGTGTAAGCCACTTGAATGGTGTGAGGGCTTTGACCTTAGTACGCAGGACAGCTGGGAGGGAAACGCCAAGGGCCTCCGACTTATCAAAATTAATCTTAAAATTTGAGATAACCCCAAAAGTTTCGAAAATCTGCATAACCTCCAGCAAAGCCTCTTCAGGATTTGACAACAGGAGCAGTAAATCATCAGGAGCAGTAAATCTGCCTAGTTTCACTCCTTTGATTGTGGGGGATTGGCGGAACTTAAGAAGAAGCGTCTCTAGGGTGGGGGATAATGGGCATCCTTGACGAGTACCGTTTCTAATTTAGAAGGCGTTCGATCGGGTGCCGTTGACTAGTACTCTCGCAGCTGGTGCAGAGTATAGAGTATAGATAGCTCTGATGAGGCCTTCAGGGAAGCCAAAGGCTTGTAGTACTTTCTCCATATAGGCCCAGCTAACCCTATTGAACGCCTTCTCCGCATCTGTGCCCAGGAGTACAAGAGGGGACTTAGATTTGATGGCGTGGGTGATCGCATGTATGACTCTACTGATATTATGCCTACCCTCTCTACCTGCAACGAAAACTACCTGTTCTTCACCCACAAGCCCAGGGAGCAACCCTGACATCCTTCTGTTAAGCAGTTTAGCCCACCACTTCAAATCGGTGTTCAGCAGTGAAATCGGCCTGTAACTTCCACATGCTTCCTTATCCTTCCCTTCTTTATGGATAATCGTTATGTGCGCTTCCTAGGCTTGTGGAGTCAGAGAGCCACCTGTAAGGAGGAGATTGCATGCTGTGACAAAATGTGGGACTAAAATATCTTTATACTTTTTGTAATATGAGCTTGGAAAACCGTCAGGTCCGGGACTCCTGCCTGAAGGGATAGACATTAGAACCTTTTCTACCTCTTCTGTTGTAAACAGTTGAAGCAGCTGATGTATATCGACCTCAGAAATTCTTGGGCTGTTAATAGAGCTAAGGAACTCCGACGTGCGTGTCTCGATTTGCTGGCTGGTGAGGGGTATTGGGAGGTTATACAGATTTGAATAAAAGGAGCAAAACTCCTGAGCTATCGCTGGAGTATTAATAAGTCGGGGGCCTGAGGCTGATTTGATGGCTTGAATAAAGGATTTATTTCTTTGGTTCTTAATAAGGTTGGAGACTAACTTAGAACCCCTATTCCCATGAAGGTATTGTTTGAAGCGCAATACGAACATTCAAAAAGTCAGTGACCTTATGCCTCAAGCACTTAAGCAGAACCTCAATGTTAATAAGACCTCCCTGAGATCAGATGTCAGCTCAGACCCCAAAGTAAATGACCCCCTCAATCAGACCTCAGATAAGAGCCCCATGCCTCTCATCATCCCCATTATCAACCATGATGCCTCTCATCATGACCATTATCATCCATGATGCCTCTCATATCCCCCATTATGATTCTCATCACCTCATTGCCTCAGATCAGCCCCAAGTTTCATAAAATAAAAAAGCACTTACCTCTCTGGCTCCTGGATGCCGCTGCTCCTCACCACCCGCGCTCTGTGTTCCTCCTGCTGTCGGCTGTGCTGTGAACTGGCGTGCACAGAGTGACGTCACAGAGCGCCTCACACTGTGCGCAGCCCTGCACAGCCTACAACCAAGGACCAGGAAGCGGTGAGTACAGAGCCTTCACCGCTTCCTGGTCTTCACCCTCCTACCTATTTTTGCTACAGGCAACAAAAATGCTATCGCACTGTACATGTGAGCCCGCACCTGGAAGAGCCAATATCAGGGGGCTAAAGAGCCGCATGTGGCTCTAGAGCCGCAGGTTGCTGACCACTGCCCTATAGCAACACAGATAAATTCAGACAAATCTATATTACAGTGACCTTTAATGCTCTGTGATAATCCTAGTGCTAGAGAGGCCCACTTTAAATACAGGACAAATTTTCACCAGGCCGCATAGGTAGCATCCTGTGACTGTGACATTTCTGTCAAGTTACCTGGCACTCAACACTGTTCCCCCATCCCAAAGATATAAAACTATCTTATTAGGGGACAGCCAGGCAGTTTTAAGTGCAGCATGCAGTGACAGTCACTGCATGCTGATGTGAGGTCCCCATCAAGCAAAGCACCGCTCAACACTGTGTCGGACTCAGCCTTCCTGAATGGACCAGCTTTCCTCTACCTGTTTGCCTGAGGTTTTTGTGTCACAGTGAGTGATTTCTGGGCAGTAGCTATATAGACAGTAACCACAGCACTCAAAGGTTGCTTGAAAATAATCTGCATCCAATTTTATAGCCCATAAGTGTGATGGCTGAAGATATCAATAACATTGGATGCATATTATTTTTAGGCAACCTTTGAGTGTCATGTCTACTATCTGTTGAATTGTTGTAGATAAATACCTACCACCTACAGTAACTTACCAGTGAGCCGACCAGAATTTGCTAGTCTTCTAGGCAGTAGCAGTGCAGCCTGGTTTCATGGTGATGTTGAACTTGTCCTACACGCTATGGGGGAAATTTATCATGAGGGAAATTTTTAAGTCAGTTTTGCAGGAGTCTATGTAGCTATAATTTATCAAATGTCACACAATGAGAAATTTAAGTCTAACACTTCTTGTCACGATCACATTGGTGTTTGACCGTGATGTGGTTGCCATGCAGACTGGTTGCCGGTGGCAACGTGTTGTTGGCAGTTTGCATGTGCACTTCCCCTTTAAGGTTTGCCTCCCTGCTGTTTGGTCAGAAAGGGGTTAATCTTCTTGCTAGTGGGGATTAAGGTGTTTCCTGGGTGTGGACGCGGGCTTGATCTATACCTGTGGCTTGCTGGCTGGGGGCAGTTGTACTACAGCCTTGCTTGGTTTTGGAGCTTTGCTCCTTGCCTGGGTGTTTCTGCCCAGTCCTTGAGGGCCACCTTATGGAACATAAATTGTCCTCCCTTATGTACCCTCCATGTACCTTTACCCTCACTTGTTGTATGTGTGGTGTGGGTTTATGTTCTGGGTGTGTAAAGCTTTTTGTTGGTTGTTACATGTCTGGGCTGTTGTTGGCGTTGGTCACTGCATGTATGCTATTCATCACCCGGTATGTTGATACCTCCGGAAGGGGGCTGGTTTCCAGGAGGGGTGAACCATAAGTCTGGATGCAGTGCTGCCTGTGGCTGCGGTGCACCTTGCTGTATGGGGCCCAGGCAGTATTAGGGGTGCTGGATTCCGGTGTGTGGTGTGAGTTTGTACGGTGTCCTATTTGGTGTCTGGGTACTTATGAACGGGTTCCAGCCGTGGTGGCTGCGGCAGGTAAGTGTGTTTTTGGTGTTCTTACGTGCCGACTCTGTTTCTGTATTCAATCGTTCCTTTTTCCTGTGGAGACTCTGGTTCATCCGTGTCTTGGATGAACCTGGTTGTTTCTTGTCCCTGTCTCCTAACCTCAGGGATATTCAGGGATTTCAGGGTTCTGAGGTTCCAGTGTATGGGCCCTCCTACCTTAAGGTTCGGCTCATACAGTTAGGAGAACAGGGCCAGATTTAGGGATGCTATAGGAGGTGACCAGTTCCCCTTTTCTTGGCAGCCTGGTCCAGCTGCTACCCCTATCCCTTTTACATTGTACGGTGGGGGGTTTCCCCCTCTCACCCACCACGACACTTCTGTGGTGAGATGTTACTTCACTTTCTATGCCACCCCTTTGAAGCAATGTTTGCAACTTTTCACAAGGTTGCAGTTGACCGTTCTGGCCTAAATCCAGTTGAAAAGCTAAACACATATTCACTTTCCCACTTTTGTCCAAAAAATCTCAAAGCACTATTTTGAGACTTTTTGAAGCAAACATTCTGGAGTTCAAGGGCTTAATAAATTCACCATTGCGTGTTTCCCGAATCATTCAAACATGCTCCCAGTGTTGAATAAAAATCTACATGTACCAGGGCCTCACACTATGCACAAAACAAAGGTACACAGTGACTAAAGAATAATGACTGTATCAATATTTTCAACATTCATTCTTATATAGTGCCCAAAAGGATTGGGGCAGGCAGCATGGCACAGTGATGGAATCTTGCTGCCTGCGCCAGGTTTAGAGTTTGCACCTGCTTAATGTAAGACAGTCAACCCAGTTAGCTGCAATGCACAAGATTTCATACAATGGGTTTGGACCACTTGTTACGGATTTAGTGGAACCACTGTGCCTCGAACTAGAAAACACCACAAGGGTGGAATCCAGCTTAATGGCAGCTGACCTACAAGGCAGAACATATCGACTGAACAGGAGACTGAACGTGTTCACAGTGAATTAACCCATAAGGAACCAGATTGGAGAGAGCATGCGTCAAAATTGAGCTATTCACACCCAGAAGTAATCAACGGCCAGTATACATCAAACAGAGGTAGATGTGCGCTGCCACAGCGACACATGGCCCTAGATACATTTTCACAAATATTTAGAAACCAGGAAATTGTGATCTGTGAACAGATCTGTAATTTAGCTTAAAGGGAACCTGTCACCGGGATTTTGTGTATAGAGCTGAGGACATGGGTTGCTAGATGGCCGCTAGCACATCTGCAATGCCCAGTCCCCATAGCTCTGTGTGCTTTTATTGTGTAAAAAAAAACAAAAAACGATTTGATACATATGCAAATTACCCTGAGATGAGTCCTGTACGTGAGATGAGTCAGGGACAGGACACATCTCAGGTTAATTTGCATAAGTATCAAATCGTTTTTTTTACATAATAAAAGCACACAGAGCTATGGGGACTGGGTATTGCGGATGTGCTAGCGGCCGTCTAGCAACCCATGTCCTCAGCTCTATACACAAAATCCCGATGACAGGTTCCCTTTAATAGTTAAAATCATTCAAAAGCGCTACAAAAAGTGTAGGTGTAGTTCCTCACATGACATTATGGTCACCATGCCCGTGTTGCGGACCGCAATCTGCAAAATACAGCAAAACATAGGACAAGTCCCATCTTTTGCAGCGCAGAGGCATGGATCCGAAAGCCCATGTAAGCGCTGACTAAAATAAAAATGACACTGCACCGACATACAGTTATGTTGAGATGCATGTAAGAGTTAAAACGCAAGCTGTTGTACCTATTATGTCTTTTATTGAACCCCTTTCATAAATATCCACTGTGCAGGAAGAAAAAGAGAAGTGAACCCTTATAATTAATAACCTGTATGTAGCCTATTAGCAACAATCACCTCCATCAAACATTTTCTGTAGAGGCAAAAAAAAGCTACACAATATTGATTGCAAATGTGTTTCAGGTCATCAATATTCCTATGCAAGGTTAAGAAATCTGCATGGCTGAACATTGGAGTCAGTTTGCTGTCTTTGGACGCACTACATCCCCATTTTGCCCTACAATAAAGAGAGACATTTATTCTGACCTGGTTACTGACTCCTCTACCATATGCCTTGCACCCATACACATATTTAACATCACAGACACCCCGACTACCATCAGGCAGGAGCCCCAAAATCATTGTCTTCCCTGGGGGAAGAGATGGTGTCTCCTCCTTTCACTGCACAGCCCTAGGGAGCAATGGTGTGAGGAAAGCCACAGCGTAAGCATTGATCTGGCAGGCTGTTCCAGCAAGAATAGCCTGCCAACTCACTCTGTATTCCAGTATTGCTAGAAGCTTGTAAGGCTCCATCTGGCCCCGTTCACTATATTGGAGACCGGACGCATTCCGGCAAATATGCTGAGGATCGGCATGAAGAAAATTGCTGCATGCAATGCCAGAATGCAGAGATGCGGCAGGCTGTTCCCTGCCGGAACAGCCTGCCAGATCGCCGCCGCTAGTGTGAAACTAGCCTTAGAGTTTCTACAGCCAGAGCCACTACCACTACCATCCTCTGCTCTGGCTCCTCCTTGTCTCGCTGAAATTGTCTTTATGTATTACCTCATGTCTCTTCAGCTTGAGCTCATGGACTGCTGCCCCTACATTCTCCGGTTCTTTTTCCCGCCACTGGGTTATACTTGTTTTGTGAGATAAATTAATTCATAAAGGATTTTGACATCATTTTAGACCTAAGTTCTGAAGTACATGTCAACAGCCATTTCCATTGTCTTGGAGTATTCCAATTTTAAATATTTATAAATGCCTGATTTCAGGTCTCATTTTTGAGACCCTCACCTATCAGAATAATGAGGGACTTGTTTGACTCTTAAGGGGGTTCTGTCACCCCACTAAACTCATTTTTTTTTTTTGTGTACTTATAATCCCTATCCTGCGATATTGCCATACATTGTTATTAATCATTTTCGTTCAGCAGATTTAGCAAAAAACATACTTTTATAATATGCTAATTAACTGTCTACCAGCAAGTAGGGCGTCTACTTGCTGGTAGCAGCCGCAGAAAACCGCCCCCTCCTTCTGTTGATTGACAGGGCCAGCCGCGATCTCCTCCTCCGTCTGGCCCTGTCAGCATTTCAAAGTGACATTTCAAAAATCGCACGCCTGTGTTGATTCGGCGCAGGCGCTCTGAGATAAGGAGGCTCGCCTCCTCAGCACTCCCTCGGTGCGCCTGCGCCGATGACGTCTTTCCTTTTGGTGACGTCATCGGCGCAGGCGCACTGAGGGAGTGCTGAGGAGGCGAGCCTTCTTATCTTAGAGCGCCTGCAACGAATCAACACAGGCGCGCAATTTTTGAAATGCTGACAGGGCCGGCCGGAGGAGGAGATCGCGGCTGGCCCTGTCAATCAACAGAAGGAGGGGGCGTTTTTTTTCTGCGGCTGCTACCAGCAAGTAGACGCCCTACTTGCTGGTAGACAGGTAATTAGCATATCTTAAAAGTATGTTTTTTGCTAAATCTAATGAACGAAAATTATTAATAACATAATGTATGGCAATATCGCAGGATAGGGATTATAAGTACACAAAAAAAATAATTGTTTAGTGGGGTGACAGAAGCCTTTTAACTTCTATAGACCTCAATAGACAGGAACGGGCTCAGGCGAGGACACTTCTCCGATATGCTGCTTCTGCAAATAAATATGGGTCACAGGTCCTTATTCACATGATACCAGTAACATTTATGGCAGATCCTGTTGATATATCATAAATGTTTAAAAGTGGAATTCCTCATTTAAAATGAGATGTACTCAAGTCACAAGTAGGGATGAGCGAACTCGAACTGTATAGTTCGGGTTCGTACCGAATTTTGGGGTGTCCGTGACACGGACCCGAACCCGGACATTTTCGTAAAAGTCCGGGTTCGGGTTCGGTGTTCGTCGCTTTCTTCGCGCTTTTGTGACGCTTTCTTGGCGCTTTTTGAAAGGCTGCAAAGCAGCCAATCAACAAGCGTCATACTACTTGCCCCAAGAGGCCATCACAGCCATGCCTACTATTGGCATGGCTGTGATTGGCCAGAGCACCATGTGACCCAGCCTCTATTTAAGCTGGAGTCACATAGCGCCGCCCGTCACTCTGCTCTGATTAGCGTAGGGAGAGGTTGCGGCTGCGACAGTAGGGCGAGATTAGGCAGATTAACTCCTCCAAAGGACTTGATTAACTGATCGATCTGCAGCTGTGGATCATTGAGCTGCTGATCCTCAATTGCTCACTGTTTTTAGGCTGCACAGACCGTTTGTCAGTCACATTTTTCTGGGGTGATCGGCGGCCATTTTGTGTCTTGTGGTGCGCCAGCACAAGCTGCGACCAAGTGCATTTAACCCTCAATGGTGTGGTTGTTTTTTGGCTAAAGCCTACATCAGGGTGAAGCTGTCACACCAAGTGCATTTAACCAGCAATAGTCTGTTCATTTTTTGGCCATATACAAAATCAGGGGCAAGCTGCGCCTGTCACCAAGTGCATTTAACCCTCAATGGTGTGGTTGTTTTTTGGCTAAAGCCTACATCAGGGTGAAGCTGTCACACCAAGTGCATTTAACCAGCAATAGTCTGTTCATTTTTTGGCCATATACTAAATCAGGGGCAAGCTGCGCCTGTCACCAAGTGCATTTAACCCTCAATGGTGTGGTTGTTTTTTGGCTAAAGCCTACATCAGGGTGAAGCTGTCACACCAAGTGCATTTAACCAGCAATAGTCTGTTTATTTTTTGGCCATATCCCAGTCTAATTCTGTCACTAAATCCATACCGGTCACCCAGCGCCTAAATACTAGGCCTCAAATTTATATCCAGCTAAATCTGTCCCTAGTGCTGTAGCTGGGCGAGTTATTTAGTGTCCGTTCAAGCACATTTCTTGTTCTGGGTTGAAATACAATTCCCAATTTAGCAATTTCATAATTTAGTGGTTTCTGCTATATCAGAGCTATTTGAAATCTATCCCTAAAAGGGTATATAATATTCAAGGTGCACATTGGGTCATTCAGAATAACTTCACACACACCCGCTACTGTGTATTTCCAAGTCTAATTCTGTCACTAAACCCATACCTGTCACGCAGCGCCTAAATACTAGGCCTCAAATTTATATCCAGCTAAATCTGTCCCTAGTGCTGTAGCTGGGCGAGTTATTTAGTGTCCGTTCAAGCACATTTCTTGTTCTGGGTTGAAATACAATTCCCAATTTAGCAATTTCATAATTTAGTGGTTTCTGCTATATCAGAGCTATTTGAAATCTATCCCTAAAAGGGTATATAATATTCAAGGTGCACATTGGGTCATTCAGAATAACTTCACACACACCCGCTACTGTGTATTTCCAAGTCTAATTCTGGCACTAAACCCATACCTGTCACCCAGCGCCTAAATACTAGGTCTCAAATTTATATCCCGCTAAATCTGTCCTTAGTGCTGTAGCTGGGCGAGTTATTTAGTGTCCGTTCAAGCACATTTCTTGTTCTGGGTTGAAATACAATTCCCAATTTAGCAATTTCATAATTTAGTGGTTTCTGCTATATCAGAGCTATTTGAAATCTATCCCTAAAAGGGTATATAATATTCAAGGTGCACATTGGGTCATTCAGAATAACTTCACACACACCCGCTACTGTGTATTTCCAAGTCTAATTCTGGCACTAAACCCATACCTGTCACCCAGCGCCTAAATACTAGGCCTCAAATTTATATCCCGCTAAATCTGTCCTTAGTGCTGTAGCTGGGCGAGTTATTTAGTGTCCGTTCAAGCACATTTCTTGTTCTGGGTTGAAATACAATTCCCAATTTAGCAATTTCATAATTTAGTGGTTTCTGCTATATCAGAGCTATTTGAAATCTATCCCTAAAAGGGTAGATCATATTGAAGGTGCACATAGGGTCATTCAGAATAACTTCACACACACGCTTCTGTGCATTTCCAAGTCTAATTCTGTCACTAAATCCATACCGGTCACCCAGCGCCTAAATACTAGGCCTCAAATTTATATCCAGCTAAATCTGTCCCTAGTGCTGTAGCTGGGCGAGTTATTTAGTGTCCGTTCAAGCACATTTCTTGTTCTGGGTTGAAATACAATTCCCAATTTAGCAATTTCATAATTTAGTGGTTTCTGCTATATCAGAGCTATTTGAAATCTATCCCTAAAAGGGTATATAATATTCAAGGTGCACATTGGGTCATTCAGAATAACTTCACACACACCCGCTACTGTGTATTTCCAAGTCTAATTCTGGCACTAAACCCATACCTGTCACCCAGCGCCTAAATACTAGGCCTCAAATTTATATCCCGCTAAATCTGTCCTTAGTGCTGTAGCTGGGCGAGTTATTTAGTGTCCGTTCAAGCACATTTCTTGTTCTGGGTTGAAATACAATTCCCAATTTAGCAATTTCATAATTTAGTGGTTTCTGCTATATCAGAGCTATTTGAAATCTATCCCTAAAAGGGTATATAATATTCAAGGTGCACATTGGGTCATTCAGAATAACTTCACACACACCCGCTACTGTGTATTTCCAAGTCTAATTCTGGCACTAAACCCATACCTGTCACCCAGCGCCTAAATACTAGGCCTCAAATTTATATCCCGCTAAATCTGTCCTTAGTGCTGTAGCTGGGCAAATTATTTAGTGTCCGTTCAAGCACATTTCTTGTTCTGGGTTGAAATACAATTCCCAATTTAGCAATTTCATAATTTAGTGGTTTCTGCTATATCAGAGCTATTTGAAATCTATCCCTAAAAGGGTAGATCATATTGAAGGTGCACATAGGGTCATTCAGAATAACTTCACACACACGCTTCTGTGCATTTCCAAGTCTAATTCTGTCACTAAATCCATACCGGTCACCCAGCGCCTAAATACTAGGCCTCAAATTTATATCCAGCTAAATTTGTCCCTAGTGCTGTAGCTGGGCGAGTTATTTAGTGTCCGTTCAAGCACATTTCTTGTTCTGGGTTGAAATACAATTCCCAATTTAGCAATTTCATAATTTAGTGGTTTCTGCTATATCAGAGCTATTTGAAATCTATCCCTAAAAGGGTATATAATATTCAAGGTGCACATAGGGTCATTCAGAATAACTTCACACACACGCTTCTGTGCATTTCCAAGTCTAATTCTGTCACTAAATCCATACCGGTCACCCAGCGCCTAAATACTAGGCCTCAAATTTATATCCAGCTAAATCTGTCCCTAGTGCTGTAGCTGGGCGAGTTATTTAGTGTCCGTTCAAGCACATTTCTTGTTCTGGGTTGAAATACAATTCCCAATTTAGCAATTTCATAATTTAGTGGTTTCTGCTATATCAGAGCTATTTGAAATCTATCCCTAAAAGGGTATATAATATTCAAGGTGCACATAGGGTCATTCAGAATAACTTCACACACCCGCTACTGTGCATTTCCAAATCTAATTCTGTCACTAAACCCATACCTGTCACCCAGCGCCTAAATACTAGGCCTCAAATTTATATCCCGCTAAATCTCTCGTTACCGCTGTCCTGTTGTGGCTGGGAAAGTTATTTAGTGTCCGTCAAAGCACATTTTTTGTTCTGGGTTGAAATACAATTCCCAATTTAGCAATTTCATAATTTAGTCGTTTATGCTATATCAGAGCTATTTGAAATCTATCCCTAAAAGGGTAGATCATATTGAAGGTGCACATAGGGTCATTCAGAATAACTTCACACACACGCTTCTGTGCATTTCCAAGTCTAATTCTGTCACTAAATCCATACCGGTCACCCAGCGCCTAAATACTAGGCCTCAAATTTATATCCCGCTGAATTTGAATACAATACATTGGGCCAAATAATATATTTGTTGTTGTGGTGAACCATAACAATGAGAAAAACATCTAGTAAGGGACGCGGACGTGGACATGGTCGTGGTGGTGTTAGTGGACCCTCTGGTGCTGGGAGAGGACGTGGCCGTTCTGCCACATCCACACGTCCTAGTGTACCAACTACCTCAGGTCCCAGTAGCCGCCAGAATTTACAGCGATATATGGTGGGGCCCAATGCCGTTCTAAGGATGGTAAGGCCTGAGCAGGTACAGGCATTAGTCAATTGGGTGGCCGACAGTGGATCCAGCACGTTCACATTATCTCCCACCCAGTCTTCTGCAGAAAGCGCACAGATGGCGCCTGAAAACCAACCCCATCAGTCTGTCACATCACCCCCATGCATACCAGGGAAACTGTCTCAGCCTCAAGTTATGCAGCAGTCTCTTATGCTGTTTGAAGACTCCGCTGGCAGGGTTTCCCAAGGGCATCCACCTAGCCCTTCCCCAGCGGTGAAAGACATAGAATGCACTGACGCACAACCACTTATGTTTCCTGATGATGAGGACATGGGAATACCACCTCAGCATGTCTCTGATGATGACGAAACACAGGTGCCAACTGCTGCGTCTTTCTGCAGTGTGCAGACTGAACAGGAGGTCAGGGATCAAGACTGGGTGGAAGACGATGCAGGGGACGATGAGGTCCTAGACCCCACATGGAATGAAGGTCGTGCCACTGACTTTCACAGTTCGGAGGAAGAGGCAGTGGTGAGACCGAGCCAACAGCGTAGCAAAAGAGGGAGCAGTGGGCAAAAGCAGAACACCCGCCGCCAAGAGACTCCGCCTGCTACTGACCGCCGCCATCTGGGACCGAGCACCCCAAAGGCAGCTTCAAGGAGTTCCCTGGCATGGCACTTCTTCAAACAATGTGCTGACGACAAGACCCGAGTGGTTTGCACGCTGTGCCATCAGAGCCTGAAGCGAGGCATTAACGTTCTGAACCTGAGCACAACCTGCATGACCAGGCACCTGCATGCAAAGCATGAACTGCAGTGGAGTAAACACCTTAAAACCAAGGAAGTCACTCAGGCTCCCCCTGCTACCTCTTCTGCTGCTGCCGCCTCGGCCTATTCTGCTGCTGCCGCCTCGGCCTCTTCCTCCGCCTCTGGAGGAACGTTGGCACCTGCCGCCCAGCAAACAGGGGATGTACCACCAACACCACCACCACCACCTCCGTCACCAAGCGTCTCAACCATGTCACACGCCAGCGTTCAGCTCTCCATCTCACAAACATTTGATAGAAAGCGTAAATTCCCACCTAGCCACCCTCGATCCCTGGCCCTGAATGCCAGCATTTCTAAACTACTGGCCTATGAAATGCTGTCATTTAGGCTGGTGGACACAGACAGCTTCAAACAGCTCATGTCGCTTGCTGTCCCACAGTATGTTGTTCCCAGCCGGCACTACTTCTCCAAGAGAGCCGTGCCTTCCCTGCACAACCAAGTATCCGATAAAATCAAGTGTGCACTGCGCAACGCCATCTGTGGCAAGGTCCACCTAACCACAGATACGTGGACCAGTAAGCACGGCCAGGGACGCTATATCTCCCTAACTGCACACTGGGTAAATGTAGTGGCAGCTGGGCCCCAGGCGGAGAGCTGTTTGGCGCACGTCCTTCCGCCGCCAAGGATCGCAGGGCAACATTCTTTGCCTCCTGTTGCCACCTCCTCCTTCTCGGCTTCCTCCTCCTCTTCTTCCACCTGCTCATCCAGTCAGCCACACACCTTCACCACCAACTTCAGCACAGCCCGGGGTAAACGTCAGCAGGCCATTCTGAAACTCATATGTTTGGGGGACAGGCCCCACACCGCACAGGAGTTGTGGCGGGGTATAGAACAACAGACCGACGAGTGGTTGCTGCCGGTGAGCCTCAAGCCCGGCCTGGTGGTGTGTGATAATGGGCGAAATCTCGTTGCAGCTCTGGGACTAGCCAATTTGACGCACATCCCTTGCTTGGCGCATGTGCTGAATTTGGTGGTGCAGAAGTTCATTCACAACTACCCCGACATGTCAGAGCTGCTGCATAAAGTGCGGGCCGTCTGTTCGCGCTTCCGGCGTTCACATCCTGCTGCTGCTCGCCTGTCTGCGCTACAGCGTAACTTCGGCCTTCCCGCTCACCGCCTCATATGCGACGTGCCCACCAGGTGGAACTCCACCTTGCACATGCTGGACAGACTGTGCGAGCAGCAGCAGGCCATAGTGGAGTTTCAGCTGCAGCACGCACGGGTCAGTCGCACTACAGAACAGCACCACTTCACCACCAATGACTGGGCCTCCATGCGAGACCTGTGTGCCCTGTTGCGCTGTTTCGAGTACTCCACCAACATGGCCAGTGGCGATGACACCGTTATCAGCGTTACAATACCACTTCTATGTCTCCTTGAGAAAACACTTAGGGCGATGATGGAAGAGGAGGTGGCCCAGGAGGAGGAGGAGGAGGAGGAGGAAGAGGGGTCATTTTTAGCACTTTCAGGCCAGTCTCTTCGAAGTGACTCAGAGGGAGGTTTTTGGCAACAGCAGAGGCCAGGTACAAATGTGGCCAGCCAGGGCCCACTACTGGAGGACGAGGAGGACGAGGATGAGGAGGAGGTGGAGGAGGATGAGGATGAAGCATGGTCACAGCGGGGTGGCACCCAACGCAGCTCGGGTCCATCACTGGTGCGTGGCTGGGGGGAAAGGCAGGACGATGACGATACGCCTCCCACAGAGGACAGCTTGTACTTATCCCTGGGCAGCCTGGCACACATGAGCGACTACATGCTGCAGTGCCTGCGCAACGACAGCAGAGTTGCCCACATTTTAACCTGTGCGGACTACTGGGTTGCCACCCTGCTGGATCCACGCTACAAAGACAATGTGCCCACCTTACTTCCTGCACTGGAGCGTGATAGGAAGATGCGCGAGTACAAGCGCACGTTGGTAGACGCGCTACTGAGAGCATTCCCAAATGTCACAGGGGAACAAGTGGAAGCCCAAGGCCAAGGCAGAGGAGGAGCAAGAGGTCGCCAAGGCAGCTGTGTCACGGCCAGCTCCTCTGAGGGCAGGGTTAGCATGGCAGAGATGTGGAAAACTTTTGTCAACACGCCACAGCTAACTGCACCACCACCTGATACGCAACGTGTTAGCAGGAGGCAACATTTCACTAACATGGTGGAACAGTACGTGTGCACACCCCTCCACGTACTGACTGATGGTTCGGCCCCATTCAACTTCTGGGTCTCTAAATTGTCCACGTGGCCAGAGCTAGCCTTTTATGCCTTGGAGGTGCTGGCCTGCCCGGCAGCCAGCGTTTTGTCTGAACGTGTATTCAGCACGGCAGGGGGCGTCATTACAGACAAACGCAGCCGCCTGTCTACAGCCAATGTGGACAAGCTGACGTTCATAAAAATGAACCAGGCATGGATCCCACAGGACCTGTCCGTCCCTTGTCCAGATTAGACATTAACTACCTCCCCATAACCATATATTATTGGACTCCAGGGCACTTCCTCATTCAATCCTATTTTTATTTTCATTTTACCATTATATTGCGATGCTACCCAAAGTTGAATGAACCTCTCCTCTGCCTGTGTGCTAGGCCTAAATATATGCCAATGGACTGTTGCAGTGGTGGCTGACATGAAGCCTGATTCTCTGCTATGACATGCAGACTAATTCTCTGCTGACATGAAGCCAGATTGTCTGTTACGGGACCTCCCTCCTCTGCCTGGGTGCTGGGCCTAAATTTATGACAATGGACTGTTGCAGTGGTGGCTGACGTGAAGCCTCATTCTCTGCTATGACATGCAGACTGATTCTCTGCTGACATGAAGCCAGATTGTCTGTTACGGGACCTCTCTCCTCTGCCTGTGTGCTAGGCCTAAATATATGCCAATGGACTGTTGCAGTGGTGGCTGACGTGAAGCCTGATTCTCTGCTATGACATGCAGACTGATTCTCTGCTGACATGAAGCCAGATCCTCTGTTACGGGACCTCTCTCCTCTGCCTGTGTGTGTGCTGGGCCTAAATATATGCCAATGGACTGTTGCAGTGGTGGCTGACGTGAAGCCTCATTCTCTGCTATGACATGCAGACTGATTCTCTGCTGACATGAAGCCAGATCGTCTGTTACGGGACCTCTCTGCTCTGCCTGTGTGCTAGGCCTAAATATATGCCAATGGACTGTTGCAGTGGTGGGTGACGTGAAGCCTCATTCTCTGCTATGACATGCAGACTAATTCTCTGCTGACATGAAGACAGATTCTCTGTTACGGGACCTCCCTCCTCTGCCTGGGTGCTGGGCCTAAATATATGCCAATGGACTGTTGCAGTGGTGGGTGACGTGAAGCCTGATTCTCTGCTATGACATGCAGACTAATTCTCTGCTGACATGAAGACAGATTCTCTGTTACGGGACCTCTCTCCTCTGCCTGTGTGGGTGCTGGGCCTAAATATATGCCAATGGACTGTTGCAGTGGTGGCTGACGTGAAGCCTCATTCTCTGCTATGACATGCAGACTAATTCTCTGCTGACATGAAGACAGATTCTCTGTTACGGGACCTCCCTCCTCTGCCTGGGTGCTGGGCCTAAATATATGCCAATGGACTGTTGCAGTGGTGGCTGACGTGAAGCCTCATTCTCTGCTATGACATGCAGACTGATTCTCTGCTGACATGAAGCCAGATCGTCTGTTACGGGACCTCTCTGCTCTGCCTGTGTGCTAGGCCTAAATATATGCCAATGGACTGTTGCAGTGGTGGGTGACGTGAAGCCTCATTCTCTGCTATGACATGCAGACTGATTCTCTGCTGTCATGAAGCCAGATTGTCTGTTACGGGACCTCTCTGCTCTGCCTGTGTGCTAGGCCTAAATATATGCCAATGGACTGTTGCAGTGGTGGGTGACGTGAAGCCTCATTCTCTGCTATGACATGCAGACTGATTCTCTGCTGTCATGAAGCCAGATTGTCTGTTACGGGACCTCTCTGCTCTGCCTGTGTGCTAGGCCTAAATATATGCCAATGGACTGTTGCAGTGGTGGGTGACGTGAAGCCTCATTCTCTGCTATGACATGCAGACTGATTCTCTGCTGACATGAAGCCAGATTGTCTGTTACGGGACCTCTCTCCTCTGCCTGTGTGCTAGGCCTAAATATATGCCAATGGACTGTTGCAGTGGTGGCTGACGTGAAGCCTGATTCTCTGCTATGACATGTAGACTAATTCTCTGCTGACATGAAGACAGATTCTCTGTTACGGGACCTCTCTCCTCTGCCTGTGTGTGTGCTGGGCCTAAATATATGCCAATGGACTGTTGCAGTGGTGGCCGACGTGAAGCCTCATTCTCTGCTATGACATGCAGACTAATTCTCTGCTGACATGAAGACAGATTCTCTGTTACGGGACCTCCCTCCTCTGCCTGGGTGCTGGGCCTAAATATATGCCAATGGACTGTTGCAGTGGTGGCTGACGTGAAGCCTCATTCTCTGCTATGACATGCAGACTGATTCTCTGCTGACATGAAGCCAGATCGTCTGTTACGGGACCTCTCTGCTCTGCCTGTGTGCTAGGCCTAAATATATGCCAATGGACTGTTGCAGTGGTGGCTGACGTGAAGCCTCATTCTCTGCTATGACATGCAGACTAATTCTCTGCTGACATGAAGACAGATTCTCTGTTACGGGACCTCCCTCCTCTGCCTGGGTGCTGGGCCTAAATATATGCCAATGGACTGTTGCAGTGGTGGCTGACGTGAAGCCTCATTCTCTGCTATGACATGCAGACTAATTCTCTGCTGACATGAAGACAGATTCTCTGTTACGGGACCTCTCTCCTCTGCCTGGGTGCCGGG
Source organism: Bufo gargarizans (assembly GCF_014858855.1). Classification (NCBI taxonomy): domain Eukaryota; kingdom Metazoa; phylum Chordata; class Amphibia; order Anura; family Bufonidae; genus Bufo; species Bufo gargarizans. The sequence goes on from NC_058088.1 coordinate 107,019,880, forward strand.
GCCTAAATATCTGAGAATGGACTGTTCCAGTGGTGGGTGACGGGAAGCCAGATTCTCTGCTATGGAACCTCTCTCCAATTGATTTTGGTTAATTTTTATTTATTTAATTTTTAATTTAATTCATTTCCCTATCCACATTTGTTTGCAGGGGATTTACCTACATGTTGCTGCCTTTTGCAGCCCTCTAGCTCTTTCCTGGGCTGTTTTACAGCCTTTTTAGTGCCGAAAAGTTCGGGTCCCCATTGACTTCAATGGGGTTCGGGTTCGGGTTCGGGACGAAGTTCGGATCGGGTTCGGATCCCGAACCCGAACATTTCCGGGATGTTCGGCCGAACTTCTCGAACCCGAACATCCAGGTGTTCGCTCAACTCTAGTCACAAGCCAAATATAGAGGAGACAACTGCAGTTTTGTGTCTTCTGCCAGACCTTGTATAAATTAATGATGAGGATATATCTGCACAAAAAGAACTTTGCCTGCAAGAAAGATGTACACGCCAGTTTTGAAGAGGGAATAAAGTCTATTCCAGCATTCAGTATACAGGTCCTTCTAAAAAAATTAGCATATTGTGATAAAGTTCATTATTTTCTGTAATGTACTGATAAACATTAGACTTTCATATATTTTAGATTCATTACACACCAACTGAAGTAGTTCAAGCCTTTTATTGTTTTAATATTGATGATTTTGGCATACAGCTCATGAAAACCCAAATTTCCTATCTCAAAAAATTAGTATATCATGAAAAGTTTCTCTAAACAAGCTATTAACCTAATCATCTGAATCAACTAATTAACTCTAAACACCTTCAAAAGATTCTTGAGGCTTTTAAAAACTCCCAGCCTGGTTCATTACTCCAAACCGCAATCATGGGTAAGACTGCCGACCTGACTGCTGTCCAGAAGGCCATCATTGACACCCTCAAGCAAGAGGGTAAGACACAGAAAGAAATTTCTGAACGAATAGGCTGTTCCCAGAGTGCTGTATCAAGGCACCTCAGTGGGAAGTCTGTGGGAAGGAAAAAGTGTGGCAGAAAACGCTGCACGAGAAGAGGTGACCGGACCCTGAGGAAGATTGTGGAGAAGGACCGATTCCAGACCTTGGAGGACCTGCGGAAGCAGTGGACTGAGTCTGGAGTAGAAACATCCAGAGCCACCGTGTACAGGCGTGTGCAGGAAATGGGCTACAGGTGCCGCATTCCAGAAACAGCGGCAGAAGCACCTGACCTGGGCTACAGAGAAGCAGCACTGGACTGTTGCTCAGTGGTCCAAAGTACTTTTTTCGGATGAAAGCAAATTTTGCATGTCATTCGGAAATCAAGGTGCCAGAGTCTGGAGGAAGACTGGGGAGAGGGAAATGCCAAAATGCCTGAAGTCCAGTGTCAAGTACCCACAGTCAGTCATGGTCTGGGGTGCCATGTCAGCTGCTGATGTTGGTCCACTGTGTTTTATCAAGGGCAGGGTCAATGCAGCTAGCTATCAGGAGATTTTGGAACACTTCATACTTCCATCTGCTGAAAAGCTTTATGGAGATGAAGATGTCATTTTTCAGCACGACCTGGCACCTGCTCACAGTGCCAAAACCACTGGTAAATGGTTTACTGACCATGGTATTACTGTGCTCAATTGGCCTGACAACTCTCCTGACCTGAACCTCATAGAGAATCTGTGGGATATTGGGAAGAGAAAGTTGAGAGATGCAAGACCCAACACTCTGGATGAGCTTAAGGCTGCTATCGAAGCATCCTGGGCCTCCATAACACCTCAGCAGTGCCACAGGCTGATTGCCTCCATGCCACACCGCATTGAAGCAGTCATTTCTGCAAAAGGATTCCCGACCAAGTATTGAGTGCATAACTGAACATAATTATTTGAAGGTTGACTTTTTTTTGTATTAAAAACACTTTTCTTTTATTGGTCGGATGAAATATGTAATTTTTTTTAGATTGAAATTTGGGGTTTTCATGAGCTGTATGCCAAAATCATCAATATTAAAACAATAAAAGGCTTGAACTACTTCAGTTGTGTGTAATGAATCTAAAATATATGATAAGTCTAATGTTTATCAGTACATTACAGAAAATAATGAACTATATCACAATATGCAAATTTTTTGAGAAGGACCTGTATATACACTCACCTAAAGAATTATTAGGAACACCTGTTCTATTTCTCATTAATGCGATTATCTATTCAACCAATCACATGGCAGTTGCTTCAATGCATGTAGGGTTGTGGTCCTGGTCAAGACAATCTCCTGAACTCCAAACTGAATGTCAGAATGGGAAAGAAAGGTGGGCTACAACAGCAGAAGACCCCACTGAGTACCACTCATCTCCACTACAAGTAGGAAAAAGAGGCTACAATTTGCACGAGCTCACCAAAATTGGACTGTTGAAGACTGGAAAAATATTGCCTGGTCTGATGAGTCTCGATTTCTGTTGAGACATTCAAATGGTAGAATTTGGCGTAAACAGAATGAGGACATGTATCCATCATGCCTTGTTACCACTGTGCAGGCTGGTGGTGGTGGTGTAATGGTGTGGTGGATGTTTTCTGGGCACACTTTAGGCCCCTTAGTGCCAATTGGCCATCGTTTAAATGCCACGGGCTACCTGAGCATTGTTTCTGACCATGTCCATCCCTTCATGACCACCATGTACCCATCCTCTGATGGCTACCTCCAGCAGGATAATGCACCATGTCACAAAGCTTGAATCATTTCAAATTGGTTTCTTGAACATGACAATGAGTTCACTGTACTAAAATGGCCCCCACAGTCACCAGATCTCAACCCAATAGAGCATCTTTGGGATGTGGTGGAACGGGAGCTTCATACCCTGGATGTGCATCCCTCAAATCTCCATCAACTGCAAGATGCTATCCTATCAATATGGGCCAACATTTCTAAAGAATGCTATCAGCACCTTGTTGAATCAAGCCAGTTCTGAAGACAAAAGGGGGCCCAACACCGTATTAGTATGGTGTTCCTAATAATTCTTTAGGTGAGTGTATATTCATAGATGTTTTGGAGCCAGTGGGAGGAAACAGATAATGTCGATGCGCTGGAAAACAGCCTGGCATCGACATGTCATGTTCATAGAAAGCCAAAAATGTCCAATTCCGAATTGAGTCCCAAAGGTGCCAACAACCCAAATTCATAGATCATTCTAGAGTCATACCTCGACATCTTAGAGATAAAGTGCCCTCCTCTCCAATCCTTCTTCACTGATTGGATCGCTGCATATTTCAAACATGATGGATTACTGGCATGACTTGTCTTAAAGTGATATGATAAATGTATTTCTCATATCCTTTCTTTTAAACAGTTTTAAACATTCTTCCTGTTTAGCACATGGACATTCTAGGACATATATGACTGCCTCACTATTACATGATAATGTTTCCTTAATTTCCCATTCCGATGTGTTTGTTCTAGACGTCATTTTAGTCGTCTTCCTATCAAACCCAGTCGCCTTGCAATTGCTACATGCGCCACATCTGTAAAATCCCTTTAAATTTACCCAGGGTGTGATTATAGATTTTTCTTTCTGTTTTCTTATAGTTGGAGCTACCTCTAGTCCTAGATTTGGAGCTTTTGTATATACTATAGTTTTTTCTTTGGAAGAATTGCTCCCAAGCTTTTATCCTCTTGTAATAGATGCCAGTACTTATTTATAATCGCTGATATTTTTTTATATTCCACATTAAAAGGCAATACTAATTTAGATGACTCCCCTATTCCATCACTTATTTTATCTTTTGTCTAAAAAAATGCTTGTCTATCAATTTTTTTTAACTTTATTTAATGATTCATCTAATAGGGGTGGTGGATATTGTTTCTCAAGGAGCTGAATTTTCTGCCTCTATCTCAAATTGATCATCTCGTGTACAATTCCACTTAAGGCGACAAAATTAGCTGAATGTTGAGCTGGTATGCTCAACAGCCAACGGTGTAGGTGACAACTGGTGTTCAATATAAAACAGTTTTTTGCTACCGATTTCTGGTGAGTACTGCATATGAATTTTGATTCCCTGACCTCTATATTGAGATCAAGGAATTGTACTGATTGCATGCTGACATTTGATACAAACCTTAAGTTATGCTGATTGTCGTTTAGACCTTCTATTAATTCCATTAACTTTTCATATGAGTCTTTCCAAATTAACACAATATCATCGATATACTGTCGCCAGAGCACCAGACTCGACAATTTTATACTGGGCACTCCCAAAAAAAAAAGACAATATTCTATTGTATCCCAAAGGTGCATAAGAACCCAATAAACCCGACAGGAAGACCAATAGTCTCCGGGATAGGTTCACTAACATCCAATCTATCGCAGTATTTGGATCATTTCCTGCAACCATATTTAAAGGACATTCCGTCCTATTTAAAAGACACCACAATGGTAGTAAAGATATTTGAAAATTTGACATATCAACCTGGCTGGGTTATGGCAACACTAGATGTTAGCTCATTTTATACCTGTATTAAACATGAACAGGGTATACAGGCAGTATCAAAAATAATAACCCCAAAAAAAAGATTACAGAACATTTACAATTTATATTGGATGGTATTCAATATGTTCTCACACATAATTATTTATATTTTAGGCCCAAATATTATGTACAGAATATCGGTACCGCCATGGGCACCAGAATTGCCCCCAGTTATGCCAACCTATTTATGGCGGCATGGGAACAGAACGTAATAACACCTAGGCTGGGGTTGAGTCTGGTGCTCTGGCGACGGTACATTGATAACATTGTTTAAATTTGGAAAGACTCATTTGCAAAGTCAATGGGATTCATAGAAAGTTTAAACGACAATCAGTATAACTTAAGGTTTGTATCAAATGTCAGCATGCAATCAGTACAATTCCTTGATCTCAATATAGAGGTCAGGGAATCAAAATTCATATGCAGTACTCACCAGAAATCGGTAGCAAAAAACTGTTTTATATTGAACACCAGTTGTCACCTACCCCGTTGGCTGTTGAACATACCATTCAGCCAATTTTGTTGCCTTAAGAGGAATTGTACACGAGATTAGTGTTGGGCGCAAATATTCAAATTGCGAATATTAAGCGCGAATATCGGCACTTCGAGAATTCGTAAATATTTAGATCATAGTGATATATATTCGCAATTTTGAATATTCTAGATTTTTTCAGTAACCTCCCTTCTTGCTTGTGGGCCAATGAGAACGCTGCAATGTCTTTGTCTGAGCTTAGCAACATCCCTAGCAACCAATAAGAAAGTTGCCTACCCCTTACTATATAAGAACCTCCCCAGCAGCCATTTTCCAAAGGTTTTTTCAAAGTTCTGAGAGACAGCAGTGACATTGCTGTGCTCTGTGCTTTCCACACTACATTAGATAGATAGATAGTTAGTTAGCTTATATACCGCATTTTTCTCTTTATTAGACACACTTTTTCCCCCCAAAAGTGGGGGGAAAATGGCCGTGCATCTTATAAAGCAGATATTTCGCTGCACAGCGCGGGGACACTAATGGCGGGGCACGCTGCAGTGACTCTACTCTAATACACCAGGCCCCGCAACTGTTAAATACATTCAATCTGATCTACCTATATCTAAATGTATACTGCACTGTTCGGTACTTACGGTACTACAGTAAGTATAGCATTAAGACGGCGCAGACCAGCAGCTCCCTCGGTCATGCGCCGCCTGCCCCATCTGCCGCAGCTCCCTCCTCATGCGCCACCTGCCCCGCCTGCCTGTTCATTCATAAAGTGAGATAAGCGGGCAGGCGGCGCATGAGGAGGGAGCTGCGGCAGGCAGGGCAGGCGGCGCGCGACCGAGGGAGCTGCCGGTCTGCGCCTTCTTAATGCTATACTTACTGTAGTACCGTAAGTACCGAACAGTGCGGTATACATTTAGATATAGGTAGATCGGATTGAATGTATTTAACAGGTGTATTAGCGTAGAGTCACTGCACCGGGCCCCGCCATGAGTGTCTCCGCCTCGTTTCTCCACACTGATGCATCTGATGGGGGCTCTGTAGATAACACTTATGGGGGATCTGTTGATGGCATAAGTGTCATCCACAGCTCCCCCATCAGTGTCATCCACAGATCCCCTATCAGTGTCATCCACAGATCCCCATCAGTGTCATCCACAGATCCCCCATCAGTGTCATCCACAGATCCCCCATCAGTGTCATCCACAGATCCCCCATCAGTGTCATCCACAGATCCCCATCAGTGTCATCCACAGATCCCTCATCAGTGTCATCCACAGATCCCCCATCAGTGTCATCCACAGATCCCCCATCAGTGTCATCCACAGATCCCCCATCAGTGTCACCCACAGATCCCCCATCAGTGTCACCCACAGATCCCCCATCAGTGTCACCCACAGATCCCCCATCAGTGTCACCCACAGATCCCCCATCAGTGTCACCCACAGATCCCCCATCAGTGTCACCCACAGATCCCCCATCAGTGTCACCCACAGATCCCCCATCAGTGTCACCCACAGATCCCCCATCAGTGTCACCCACAGATCCCCCATCAGTGTCACCCACAGATCCCCCATCAGTGTCACCCACAGATCCCCCATCAGTGTCACCCACAGATCCCCCATCAGTGTCACCCACAGATCCCCATCAGTGTCATCCACAGATCCCCCATCAGTGTCATCCACAGATCCCCCATCAGTGTCATCCACAGATTCCCCCATAACAGTGTGTCATCCACAGATCCCCCATCAGTGTCATCCACAGATCCCCCATAACAGTGCGTCATCCATAGATCCCCCCATAACAGTGCGTCATCCATAGATCCCCCCATAACAGTGCGTCATCCACAGATCCCCCCATAACAGTGCGTCATCCACAGATCCCTCATAACAGTGCGGCATCCACAGACCACCATTAGTTCAAAACCTACCAAAAGCACACCATTTGGTTCAAAGTATTTTTTTCTTATTTTCCTCCTCAAAAACCTAGGTGCGTCTTATCATCAGGTGCGTCTTATAAAGCGAAAAATACGTTATATAATACAGATAGTTAGTGAGAGATAGTCAGTGCAGGTTATATCCTGATATAGTGTAGCTGTTGCAGTACAGGGTGTTAGGTGGTGTGATAGGTTCTGCTGTCCATACATACATGCAGACCTGCTGAAATGAGAAGTTTCACGTATTGCACCAAAATATTTGCATCATTAGTGCCGATTAGCGCAATCGCAAATATATTAGAGCACTCTAACTGCATATAAAGCTTTTGTAATGTTCTGCCGTGCCAATCATTTTATCCAGTCTCAGGAAACTTCTAGCAGCTTGGAAAATATAGTAAAAGTGACCCATGCCTGTATTTTGCACGCATTACACAAATATTGCATTGCCAATTTTTCGCAATCAAGAAAATTATCTCAAATTTACGAATATATGACGAATATTTGCCTAAATATTAGTGAAATATCGCAAATTCGAATATAGCCCCTGCCGCTCATCACTACACGAGATGATGAATTTGAGATAGAGGCAGAATCTATGAAAATTTTGCTCCTTGAGAAACAATATACACCATCCCTATTAGATGAATCATTAAAGGGGTTCTCCGGGCTTTAAATATTGATGACCTATCCTCACGATTAGCTGTTTAAAGAGGAGGCGCGTGGCGTGCCAACGCTGCCTCCTCTTTACTGTTTACCTTCTCGCCATCGCCTCTGCAGCGGTGAGCAGGTGTACTGTATTTTCCGGCGTATAAGACGACTTTCTAATACTAAAATTATTTTCAAAAGTCAGGGGTCATCTTATACACTGGGTATACTCAGATCCGATGGTATATTCTAAACCCCCGGCGTTCCCATGGTGACGGGGATGCTTGCCTGGGGGTTAGAATATACAGGGCCCCACCACTCACAGGAGCACATTTATAAACTGTAATCTGTAACTAGGCGTCGCAGGCACGTGACATCAGTGAGTGAGTGCCGCCCGCACTGCCTGTTACCGGAGCTGAGAGTAAGGTACCCTAGTAAAGAGATGAGCGCTGATTTAAAGTTACGGATTATAGTTTATAAATGTATACTCCTCCGAGCGTCGGGGAAAGGGATCTGTGGATGGCACTGTTATAGGGAGGGGGATCTGTGGATAGCACTGTTATAGGGAGGGGGATCTGGCACTGTAATGGGGGATCTGTGGATGGCACTGTAATGGGAGGATCTGTGGATGGTGCTGTTATGGGGGGGGGGATCTGTGGATGGCGCTGTTATGGGGGGGATCTGTGGATGGCACTGTGTTGGGGATCTGTGGATGGCACTGTGTTGGGGATCTGTGGATGGCACTGTTTAGGGGGGATCTGTGAATGACACTGTTATGGGGAGGGGGATCTGTGGATGACACTGTTAGGCCGGGTTCACACATAAGTGTACCCGATAAGCGCTGTTTACAAGCGTGATTATCGGGCGTTTACATACGTGTGAGGAAACAAGCAAAGGCCCATTGTCGCGCGTTCCCGCTAGGTCTATGTGCGGGAACGCGCTACAATGCACCCCAAAGAAGCTCCTGTACTTCTTGGGCGTAGGGCGTTTTACAGCGCGTTTGTACGTGCTGTAAAAAGCTCAGGTGAGAACCATGCCCATAGGGAAACATTGGTTTTTGCCTGTTGAGCGTTTTACAGCGCGTAGGAATGCGCTGTAAAACGCTCAGGTGTGAACCCAGCCTTATAGGAAGGGGGATCTGTGGATGACACATATAGCATAAGATGTCATCCATAGATCCCCCCATAACAGTGTCATCCACTGATCCCCCTCCCCATAACAATGCCATTCACAGATCCCCCTCCCCATAACAATGCCATTCACAGATCCCACTCCCCATAACAGTGCCATTCACAGATCCCCCTCCCCATAACAATGCCATTCACAGATCCCCCCCCTATAACAATGCCATTCACAGATCCCCCTCCCCATAACAATGCCATTCACAGATCCCCCTCCCAATAACAGTGCCATCCACAGATCCCCCTCCTCATAACAGTGCCCTCCACAGATTCCAGTCAGTTCCCTGGACTGGAGAAGATCGTCTTGGAGACAGGGAGGGCTGGGCATTCAGGGGTAGTCTTATACAGCGAGTATTGCCCAAACCCTATATTTTTTTGGGAAAAGTTGGGGGCCGTCTTATACGCCCAGACATCTTATACGCCGGAAAATACAGTAATTACACCTAACTATCCCATTCATTTTAATGGGACGGATAGCTCCTATACAAGTGTATGGGAACGATCCATCCCATTGAAATAAATGGCACGGTTAGGTTTAATTACACCTGCTCAACGCTGCAGAGGCGACGGCAAGAAGGTAAACAGTACAATATATGGGACGAGAAAACAATCTCAGAATGGCTTGTAAAAGCGTTTTAAAGTTATCACCACATAAAGTTACACGTCAGATTTGCAAAAAATGGCCTGGTCCTTAAGGTTAAAAATGGCAGGACCCTGAAGGGGTTAAAAAATACAATTTAACCAGGAAGTCATTGAAATGCAGCTTTAGGAAATTAAAGGTGATTTGACTTTTTACTTTTGCTTGCTAATAAACAATAGTCTCATTTTTGTCTGCATTATTTTATTCTTGAAGCTGAAAGACTCATTTCCCACTAGTCAAATAACTTTGGCTGGTGATAATGGATGCATTATGGCTGTTATTTGTATGGAGTTGTAATACGGAAGGATATCTCTGTACTAGAGACGAGTGAATTCATTTTAAGAAATTGATTCATCTCATTAGACAGACTTCTTCACCTATGCGAGGTTGTCCCCACAGGTGAAGAAGCGTCCACCTGCCATATGATTGACAGGGCTGGTAGTCCTGCCCTGTCTCAGGTAGCGCCATGTGCAGCTGATGGGCAGGATGTCAGGCCTTGACATTCATATGGCACGTGGGTAGAAGTCTGGCTAATAAAATCAATTCGTTAGAGTCAATTCGCTCATCTCGACTCTGCACACATGGATAGGGGCATACACAGTCCCATAGCAAAACTTAGTACGGGCCCTTCTTGCCGCAAAGGGTCAACACTCGGAAAGAAAACACAACTCTCCAGATTTCTGACAAATTTGTTTTTCTTTTTAAATAAAGCATAAGAAATTTTAATATACATTTTTTTTTATAAAAAAACTCATCCTCTGCCTCACCTATTTTAGGCTACTTTCACACTAGTGTTAATATTTTCCGCTATTGAGATCCGTCATAGGGTTTCGATATCTGAAAAAAAAACGCTCCCTTTTTGTCCCCATTCATTGTCAATGGGGGCAAAACTTAACAGAACGGAATGCTCCAAAATGCATTCCGTTCCGTTCTCATACCGGATAGCAAATTGCACCATGCTGCGGTTTGCTTTCTGTCCTGGGATGCGGAGTAAGACAGATCCGTCATGGTCCACAATGTAAGTCAATGGGGAAGGATCCATTTTCTCTGATACAATCTGCCACAATAGAAAACTGATCCGTTCCCCATTGACTTTCAATAGAGTTCATGATGGATCCGTCTTGGGTATGTTAAAGATAATACAACCGGATCAATTCACAGTGGATACAGATAGTTGTATTATCAGTAATGGAAGCGTTTTTGCTGAACCCTGCCGGATCCAGCAAAAACGCTAGTGTGAAAGTAGCCTTACCCGACTAATATACTGGAAAAAAAAGTGGAATAGGTGCTTCATAAATATGGTGCTCATTCTATACACCATATTTCTCAATGCATTTACACCAGATAAATACATTGATAAATCTCCCCCATATAACTCTGTGTCTGCAGCTTCCCTCATACAATGCGTTCAAAACCTGTCTGAAGACACCACTAGAGGGAGCTCAGTGCATAGGAATATATACAGTGATCCTTCACTGACATAGAAGCTATAAAAATCTCTTTGCTCTGACCTCCCCCTAGTGGCATCTGCATGAAAATACTATTTTTTCATCTTGGGAGCAGAATAAGGAGTTCAGTGCCAGGCCCCTTTCACCTTAGGCCCCGTAGCAGTCATTTGATCTGCCTCCATGGAAGGTACATCACAGCACATGGAATCTGAAGGATGATGTACCTTTCCTTACTACAGAGCAGTTCTTCACCCTTAAACCCCACAAAGAGGAATACACTTTCCCAGTCAGATTCCCAGACCATGTGCAGCAAGCCCCTGAGGAGCCGGAGCAGAGCATGAAAGTGGTAGTGACCCTGATGATGTGTCATAAGGTACTTCCTCAGGCCATCACTCCCTGGGGCGGGTGCAGTGATGGAAGGCCATCTTATGTTCCTGTAGCTGTGGGCTCCTTGCCTCTTGGCAGTTCGGGGGTGCCCATGGTATTAATGTCCATGTGGTTGCTAGACAGGGAACGTGAGGGAAATGCAATTGACAGCAAGAGAGTGTCAGTATGGGATCTGCGTCTCCACTGCAGGGTGGCATATCACTGTCTACACATTTCAGCACTATGGGTCCCAGTACTGGCTTACCTTGTAGGAGACGCAGGTGCCCGCCAGCATACCGCCCTCTTTGCCAGGTGTCATCTGATGCGCTATAGCACGCGCGCGCACCTCTCCCTTTCTTATAGGAGTAGGCAGCTGGTTCCTGATTACCATCCCCACCCGGAGGCGGGACTATTTTGTATTTAAGGCAGCTTCACTCATCATGAAGTGCCCAAGCGTGGTTGTTGTACCTCTTGACTCCCGCTGAAGCACTCCACTGTGTCTGTTTATTGGATTTCCTGGATTCTGACCTCCGCTTCATTTGACTACGCATCTGCCTGCTGTCTGTTTATTGGATCACCTGGATTATAGACCTCTGCACTGCCTGACTACGCATCTGCCCATCTCCTCCTGTAAATCTGCCTGGATCCAGACCCTGCACTGCCTGACAACGAGACCGCTTATATTTGCACTGCCTGATTACACATCTGCCCATTTCCTCCTGTAAGTCTGCCTGGATCCAGACCCTGCGCTGCCTATGAGACTGCTTATATCTGCACGCTATATTGCTCTGAACTTTGTGTTGCCTGTATCTGTCAAGTGACTTTTGAATACTGTCTGCCAGTAAAGACCATCTGTTCCTTTATTCTGCCTTTGTTGGACTCTGTTCACACTACTGCAGGTAGCTGCATTCAAGGTAACAGGTGCAGACACCAGGGTCCTGTCTCTGAGAGTCAGCAGTCAGCAATATTGGACTAATTCCCAGTCCTCTATCAGCTGACACAGAGGATCCACATCCTCTGGTCGCAACACAGAGTCAGAGACAATGCCAGAGGAAACTTATGAATGGGTCTGCAATCTGGAAGGTGTGGTGCGGTGTGGACCGGTAGATGTGGATTGTGGACCCCGTGCATTGCAGACCATGGTTTGCGGTCCACAGCACGGGCACAGCCAGCACACGGTTGCGTGCATGACGCCTTAATCTGTAAAATAGACTTAATATAGACTGAATATATATTTCTACTAATGTGGCATGCCAGCCTGCATGGGAGGGAGTAGATGAGGAGGATCGGATGGTGGATGTAGAAATGGGGGTGGTTGTAGTCCTCACAGTGACTATTCCCTACTCCAGCACTCCCCTAGGATGTAAGTTCAATGATGAGAGTAGAGGAGCCCTTCTTCCCCTTGGGGCACACCCTGAATTTTGGCGTCCCCTGCCTGTTGGTCGCTGGGGCACCCTTGGTGTTAGATGATCAGATTATAGTCTCTCTACTGAAGATGATAGGTGGCAAAATGCAAATTTAGGTAGTAAGCACAGTTCTCAGGCCTATTACAGGGTAAACTTTTCATAGGCTGAATAGCTCTCTGAAATACCTAACTGTGTGGTGTAGTCCTAGAATGGATAGATCGTCTCAGTAGTGTGGTGTGTGCAGTGCCAGAAGCGATATAACCGAAATCATGTGCAGTAAAAGTCTACAGCTGTATGCATGTGTAAGCCGTGTACCGTGGTGGGCTCCCCAGGATACAGCGAAGTCACAGACAAGGAAAGCGACACCGACACCAGCTTAATATGCAAGAACAGAAACTTTACTTAGGCAAAAAGTAATAACACAGGCATAACCAAAACAATACAAATACGCATAGAAAACGCAATATCCCGGACCCACAGTCAATGTCCCTGTCCACTGGAGAGACCTAGCCGATGGTGGACACAGCAGAGCCTGCAAGTCATGCTTTGCCGCTGCAGAGGACTGACCTAGCCGATGGCGGACACAGCAGAGCCTGCAACGTCAATACTGCGCCGCAGAACAGTCCCAAACAACCTGGCAATAACACAACCCTAACTAGCTATCTAGTTTCAGGCCTAGGCTTAGTCTCTGTTTTAAGGCGCCACTAGTGTAAAGCATGGAGTAAACGGGTGTATTGACCTTTGTCCGTTCTGGGCCCTAGGATGCCGCTTACCCGGGATGGCCACCAAACTCTCAGCAACCGTGCGGCCTTGCTTGATGTTGAGGCTTTCTGTCCACACACTGAAACTGGTCTTGCTGGGACAACCTCTCTTTCAAAGAACTGGATTCAGTAAGGAGACGACAGCTACTCTCCTTCCTTTGAGTGTCCATTAACTGCCGGACATCTGCAAGCCAGGATGGAATCGGATTCAGTCCCTCACAGCACAATCTTTCCACCATGTCAGATCAACACTTCCTGGTTCACTCACAAGCAGCAGCATGAGTCCTCACCTACTTTACATATGCAAATCCCAGAGTGTGCTGGTTGTAGCTGAAAATACAGTGGCCTCTAGTGCCCGGAATGCCAAATGGAAAATGTAGAAATTTATTAGAGGATTACGGTACAATTTGAACTCCCTGGTCTAAAAGTGGACCAGGAGTCGCAAAGTGGGTACCTAGAGTAAAGGCCATCAGAGGCGCCAGGGGGCGGAGGAGAGTTCTATAGAGAACAATATAGGGGTTATGCTCGTCTGCAATTATGGAACAAGATAGGCAGCTCAAGTGTTTCAGTGGATCAAGGATTACCCTTGCCCACTTTTGAAGAGATATAGGCGGTGTGGAGAGGACAAAGGAAGAGAAGCCCTTCACATCCGTGGAAAAAAGTTTGAAACACGTACCAGGCGCCAGATCACTCAGTCATTAGTCGTGATGAAGATACAGATTAATTCTTATTTGTGTATAAGATATAGAGAAGACCTTCACCAGGGTCTGTTTGAAGAGCTCGGAGTTTAGAAAAAACACCTCAGCTCTATAGTGGTGATGTTGGAGATCATAAAATAATGATAATAATAAAATAAAATCCACTCACTTCACAGGGGGGGCAGTCACCAGTCATTAAAATGATTGACCAGAAGCCACGTGTGTAGGCGGCGTTCAATTATTTACATCTCTACATGCGATCCTGGCCGGGGGGTAAAATAGTCCCAGGTGTCTTGAGCTTATCCTGGTGACTGCCCCCCCTGTGAAGTGAGTGGATTTTATTTTATTATTATCATTATTTTATGATCTCCAACATCACCACTATAGAGCTGAGGTGTTTTTTCTAAACTCTGAGCTCTTCAAAAAGACCCTGGTGAAGGTCTTCTCTATATCTTATACACAAATAAGAATCAATCTGTATCTTCATCACGACTAATGACTGAGTAATCTGGCGCCTGGTACGTGTTTCAAACTTTTTTCCGCGGGTGTGAAGGGCTTCTCTTCCTTTGTCCTCTCCACACCGCCTATATCCCCGGAATGCCAAATGACAGTTTAAGTACACTTAAAACATAAACCTTATACAGGCAGAGCTTATTCACAATCTCACATGCCACCCTACTAGAAGTTGTCGCCCTCGGCAACTCTCCCCATACAAAATTATCCTGGGCATAGCACTGTGGAGGCACACCAGCATTGGGCCTCGCTGACCTTCTCAGTTTGGGGGTTTCAGAAATACTGGGGACATCAGGCATATTTGACAAGAGAGGAGCTGTTGATTGCTCAGCATTGCATCTGGGTGGCAAACCTGCCACGGCTGGAACCTCTGTGGATACTTGGGCAGGGACGACCCACCATTCCTCCTCTTCCTCATTTGAGGGACTTTCCTCCATACCCTGAGCGTGAGGAGGCACCCCCTCTGCGCACAGCGGTTCATCAAAATTGCAATGTCTCAACATATTGCAGTGTAAGTTCCGTGAGGGTCCCCCTTCCCTACTGGCTCTACCTCATAGACTGGAATAGCGGGGCCTACTCTTCTCTTCACCGTGTATGGAACTGCCTCCCACCATCCATCCAACTTCCCTGACGGCCGTTTGGCTTTGACCATCACCCGATCACCAGGGACATACCCATCTTTCTGCACTGGTCTTGGGTTAGGGTGTACCACCTGTCCCAAGCGCTCCCCCACAACCTTGTGGACCGCTCTCAGCCGGCGGCAGTGCTCCTGCACCCATGCGGTGGTACTTCTCGGTGGGGGCTCCATCGGGTTAGGCATGTGGAGATCTTCAATCTCCCGTCCGGCTCGTCCAAACATGAGCATATGTGGAGAGTATCCGGTGGTACTGTGTATTTTGTTGTTATAGATCCACATCAACTCAGGTAGGTACGCGGGCCACTGGGCTTTCTGACTGTCTTCCAGAGTCCCCAGCATTTGAAGCAAGGTGCGATTGAAGTGTTTGCATGCCCCGTTTCCTTGTGGGTGATATGGAGTGGTTCGGGAGCGTTCAATCCCATACAGTTGGTACAGTTCATTCATTAGAGAACCCTGAAAGCATGCTCCCTGGTAAGAATGTATACTCTGTGGACACCCGAACACCTGTATAAAGTGTTTACAGACAGCTTCGGCGGCCGACTTTACTGTTTGGTCTCTGGTGGGCACAGCCACCGCATACTTGGTAAAGTGATCTGTCATGACTAGACAGTAAGAGTGTCCCGAGGTAGCATATCCAATCTGTACATAATTGATCATCAGAAGTTCTAGGGGCGCTGAGGTGGAGATGGTCTGCACAGGAGCCTGCTGCTCAGTACTCTTACTCAACCCACAGGATCGACACTTAAGACATGCCGCGGCCACCTTGTCGGCCAGATCTGGACAGTATACCAGCCGTTGGAGCCACTTGAACGTTTTGTCGCTCCAAAAATGACCTCCCTTTTCATGAGCTTCCCTGGCGGCTGCGGTCCCAACGACATGGGAATGACAATCTGTTGCCGCTACTGCAGCTCTGACTGTAAGTATATGATCCGACACAGGAGGCCCTGGGTAATTGTCATCTTGTCCCACTGCCTTAACAACTTCTGACCCTCTGGGGTCAGGAGGGCTCGTTCTTCTGGCCGAGGCCAGATCTTGCTCCGAACCCATTCTTTCACTTTCCACAAATCCCGGCAGCTATCCTGGACTCTCTCCCAATCAGTCAACGTTTTCCCCAGCACCAGCGTCATTCCAGACGCCACCCCACTTGAATGTGCCACATCTGGGAACAAAGGTAAGCGACCAAGTTCAGGAGTTTCATTATCCTCTAACTCCTCATCGGCTCGCTGAGTCGACTGTCCTACTGGTACTCGAGAGAGTGCATCGGCGTTGCCGTTCTCCCTACCGGACCAGAACTTGATGCGGAATTGGTACTTAGAGAGGCGGGCCAACCATCTTTGCTCGAGTGCGCCAAGCTTGACATTCTCCAGGTGTGGCAATCGGTTGTTGTCCGTCATCACGGTCACTTCTGCACCAGTCAGGTATTCTGCAAACCTTTCGGTCATGGCCCACACCAGTGCCAGTAGTTCCAGTTTAAAGGAGCTATAGTTATCAGGGTTGCGTTCTGACTCTCTTAGGGACTGGCTCCCATAGGCGATGACTCTCTCCCATCCATCCTGGACTTGGGACAATACGGCCCCCAGACCATGTAGGCTTCCATCAGTATACAGCAGGAATGGGATATCAAACCGCGCGTAAACCAGGATCGGGTCATTGGTCAGTGCCTCTTTCACCGCTTCAAAGGCCTCTTGTTGCCGGGCCCCCAGTTGACGGGGCGTTTCTTTGGGCCCCCAGCCATGCCTCTTAGCAACTCATTTAACGGGCCCACCAGATGAGCGAATTTGGGTATAAACCTCCTGTAGTAGCTGACCAGTCCCACGAACGCCCGTACCTCCCGTAGCGTACTTGGCCGGGGCCACTTCTGAACGGCCTCCACATTGCTGGGGGCCGGCTTTACCCCCTCCTGGATGACCACATGTCCTAAGTATTCTATCTGCTGTCGGAACAGCTGGCATTTTTTTGGCTTGATCTTGAGCCCATGGCCTCGTAGCCATCCCAAGACTTGTCGCAGCTTCTGGAGGTGATCTTCAAAGGAAGCCCTGAACACTACTATGTCATCCAGGTATATCAATACTGATTCGAAGTTGAGGTCCTCCAGACAGTGTTCCATCAATCGCTGGAATGTCCCCGGAGCATTGGAGAGGCCAAAGGGCATCCGGTCGAACTCGTAGAGTCCCATAGGTAGAATGAAGGCCGTCTTGGCTTTGTCCTTCTTGGCCACCAGCACCTGCCAGTACCCACTAGCCAGGTCAAGAGTTGAGAATAACTTTGCTTGGCTCAGGGCTGATAATGACTTCTCAATTCGCGGAAGGGGGTAGGCATCCCGGATGGTCTGAGCATTCAGCTTCCGATAATCCACGCTGAACCGGAGACTCCCGTCTTTCTTCTGCACCAAGACTTCCGGAGCAGCCCACGGACTTTGACTCTCCTGGATCACCCAGTTCTCCAACATGCTGGCCACCATATCTTTCACCTTTTGATACATCTTAGGTGGGATCTGCTGGTAGCCTTCCCTGATCGGCTCAGCATCGCCGGTTGGGATTTCATGTTCAATGGCAGTAGCACACCCAAAGTCCTCATCATGTCTTGAGAAGGCCTCCTGAAATTCCCAGAGGGTGTCTTGCAGCAGCTTTTGTTCCCCCGGGGTCAGGGTTCTGCAGTCCACTCCCATATAGGCCATGATTACTCGACCATTCCACTCCGCTGTTGGAGTTTCCTTTGAATGGATCTCCACAGCATAGGTCCAGGCTGATCTCCTATCCGGCTGCAGCGTGAAGCCCCTTCATCGAGCGATACCCCCTTCGGACGCATAAACTTTGGCCAGCAGGGTGTTTGCGGGGACGGTTAACTCGCAGTCCTCAACATTACAGCAGCGTATAGGCACACATCCGTCCTTCACAATGGTGAGTGCCCGGGCTACCAGTGGGCGAATCTGCGTTTCTTCTTGATAAGCGGGTTCAATTAGGACCTCCAGACCATTCAATCATCCAGCCCCCACTGGCAGCATCAATATTCGCTCTTGTCGAGGTGGGATCTTCAGTGGGGTCCTTCGGAGCACCCTCACATCTCCAATGGCCCGACCGGACAGGTTACTATTTTGCAGGCTACAGCTCCTCACCATCTGTTGTAAGACCTTCTGGGTAGGTCGGTGTATGGTGGCCCGTTGCCAGTACTTCGGCACTTCCTTGGCATAGAGTTGATGGTCTAGGTCTCTCAGTATATTCATGCCCAGGGTCACGTCCATTCATTTTCGGGACAAATGGTCCACCAGCACGACCCCTTTCTTGCCGATGTCTTGCCCAAACAATCGGACCCGCATCCAGACTATCCCTCGGACATCCATCTCCCTATTATCGTCAGCCGTCAGCCTAATGACGCTCCCGTCCTTGGGCTCCATCATATGCCCGAAGTGCCTCTCGAAGAACTCCAGAGGCATTAGGGTACACTCTGACCCTGTATCAACTAGGCAGCAGACCTTTCGGCCTTCCAACTCGGCTTTTAATACGGGGCTGCTGGCATACAAATCACGTTCTTCACACAGAGGGCTTAACTTCTGGTGCACCGCCGCAGGACGCCCAGCTACTGCAGCAGTCGGAAGTTTAACACTACCTGTTCTGGGCACTCTCTGCCCATATGGCTGTACTTTTGGCAAGCCCAACAGAGGGGCCCTCTTCTAACCGGCTCCTTCACCGGGGTTGTTCTGGGTGGAGTGGCACAAGGTGCGGGGACCGTTTCCGGATGCCGGGATGGTTCTGCCTTCATCTGGGACACTTCCAGCCGAAGCTCTTTCAATTCCACCCGCAGGGCCTGGACCACATCCTTCAAGGACTCCGATTCTTCAGACCCCGGCCGGTCCCTTGTAACATGCGTGCTATTCACCACTCTTGCTGCTGCAGGTATGGGCTCTTCCTCTCTCTCTACGGCGGCTAAGTAGACACTGTAGAATGTTATATCGGCCATTGTTCGGGTCATCTCTTGCAATTTATCTTGTAAGAATTTATGAACTGATCTCGTAGGAGCCGGTCCACCTCCCGGAAGGCACCCATGGCCTCAGGGTCTCGTCGTTGTATCTCATTCAGTGTCTCCTGTAGAGCATTGGAATATTGCATCAGGGTCTCGCCCTCTCGCTGGGGTCGGTTAAAGAAGTGACTCCGTAACTGTACAACTTTGTCGCGCCCCCCTTGGGCTCTCTCTAGCTGGGAGAATATCTTCTCTAGGGTATCTCTCTTGGAGTCAGGCCTTACCATCACTGTCCGACTGACGTCACCCTCTAGGGCTCCCAACGCAACCTCGGCCTGCAGTTCGGGGGTCAGGTTACACATTTTAACTGCACTTTGCACCCTTTCAGTCCAGTCCTGCAATGTCATGTTGTTACTGTCATACTTTGGCAGATGACGCAGCAGCGGCTCTACAGGGATGTATCCTGAAAAAACACACAATGAAAGTCAGTCCTGTGTCCCAATAAAGGCAAATACTTGCGCTGCTGCAGGCTCCGGGATAGTGTGGTAGGTGTTCACACTCAGTACAGGTAATAAAAAGTTTGGAACCGCGCTGCTTTAGACTAGATTCCCCGGTCACTGATGGATGGCATTGGGCTCCAAAACCTTTTCCTTATCACCCCAGCAAGGTCCGGTCTTCCACAGACGGTAGCCTCTATGAGGTTCAAAAGGATAGGCAAGAATAGTGAAGCACCCTTTGTCAAATGATTTTAAAACGTTTTAATCTACTCACAAGAGTTGTTCAACAAACAGCATGTAACAATATCGTTTAAGATCGTCTCGTTCCTGCCCGACCCGGGTTTCGCTGCCTCGCTTCTTCAGGCATATGCGCGATGGGGCTCTTTAAGTAGCCCAGCTGTCTCATTACATCACTCAATGCTTATCCAGATCGTATCCGGAAATTACACAAAACAGTTTTATATTGTACATTTTAAAAAACAATATTATTCTTATCAAAATATTTACTATAATCAGCCTGATCTTAATCCATAACCACTCTTTTGTTATACCACAGTCTCACTATAATCGGCCTGATCGTAATCCATGACCACTCTTTTCTTTTACCACCGTTCCACCTAATGGCTACATTTTCTCAAAACACACATTTTCCGAAAAACTACTATATATTATTCTCTCATCTCATAGTTTCATTCGTCATCATCTAATATCCCTTTTGCCCATCAATATTCAGGTTGCCGTCATATAGGCTCCACCCTCTCCTGGAGCGTCATTTGAGTCTATCCGATCCCGCCTCCCTCATTACCTTTACCGCATCACACTGTGACGCCGCCCTATCAGGGCGATCCGGCCCCTTGACGTCACTCGAAGGTCCTCAAAAGGCGAGATGTATCCTATTGGGGTAGCCATATTGTTGGGGGCAAGCTGGACTTGCGCCTGTGCACCCTGGGCTGGGTCCTGATCCGGCACCACTAGCTCCGGGGACGATCTCCCGCCTCGTTCCCGTCCATAACGGTCGCTGTATCCTGCCGACTACGCCAAGTTGTAAGCCATGTACCGGGGCGGGCTCCCCAGGATACAGCGAAGTCACAGACAAGGAAAGCAACACTGACAACAGCTTAATATGCAAGAACAGAAACTTTACTTAGGCAAAAAGTAATAACACAGGCATAACCAAAACAATACAAATACGCATAGAAAACGCTATATCCCGAACCCGCAGTCAATGTCCCTGCCCACTGGACAGACCTAGCCGATGGTGGACACAGCAGAGCCTGCAAGTCGTGCTGTGCCACTACAGAGGACTGACCTAGCCGATGGCGGACACAGCAGAGCCTGCAACGTCAATACTGCGCCACAGAACAGTCCCAAACAACCTGCCAATAACACAACCCTCACTACCTATCTAGTTTCAGGCCTAGGCTTAGTCTCTGTTTTTCAGGCGCACACACTGAAACTGGTCTTCCTGGGACAACCTCTCTTTCAAAGAGCTGGATTCAGTAAGGAGACGACAGCTACTCTCCTTCCTTTGAGTGTCCATTCACTGCCAGACATCTGCTAGCCAGGATGGAATCGGATTCAGTCCCTCACAGCACAATCTTTCCACCATGTCAGATCAACACTTCCTGGTTCACTCACAAGCAGCAGCATGAGTCCTCACCTACTTTACATATGCAAATCCCAGAGTGTGCTGGTTGTAGCTACAAAACAGTGGCCTCTAGTGCCCGGAATGCCAAATGACAGCTTAATTACACCTTAAACATAAACCTTATACAGGCAGAGCTTATTCACAATCTCACACATGCATTACCTTTACTGTCTTTTTTGTCCATGAACTGCCTCTTTTAATTAGTCCTCAACCTTCTGTAAAAAGTCTGTTCT
The DNA here is from genome assembly GCF_014858855.1 of Bufo gargarizans. Lineage (NCBI taxonomy): Eukaryota > Metazoa > Chordata > Amphibia > Anura > Bufonidae > Bufo > Bufo gargarizans. The sequence goes on from NC_058088.1 coordinate 107,041,430, forward strand.
GGTCTCCCTCAGAGGTTGGTTTTTAACATATCTGCTTTTCTGGCAGCTTAAAATCAAACAGGGATGTTGTTTCCCTGGAGAAAATTTATTTTTCTCCTGCTTTAGATTCAGCTTTGTGGGCTTACATGCCAGCAACTACATGCATGTCTTCTGTCTTTGCTTACTTACCTAGAACTCTCTAGGCAGTCAAAAGTGGGTCAAGCCAACCACCCGTCAACTATCACTGAAGACTGCCAGTTAAAGGGAACCTGTTACCAGGATTTTGCGCATAGAGCTGGGGACATGGGCTGCTAGATGGCCACTAGCACATCTGCAATACCCAGTCCCCATAGCTCTCTGCGCTTTTATTCTGTTAAAAAACAGTTTTGATCCATATGCAATTGACCTGATATGAGTCCTGTATCCGGAGATGAGTCAAGCAGAAAGGAGCCCAGCACCGCCCCGCGTCCTCCGAATCTCCTCCTTGCTGGCTGACGTCACAGAGCTGGAGCGCCGAAATCTCGCGATGCGCGAGCTAGCGCATGCGTAGTTCGTTCCCTGTGCTGATGCCGACACTGCGCATGCGCTAGCTCGCGCATCGCGAGATTTCGGCGCTCCAGCTCTGTGACGTCAGCCAGCAAGGAGGAGATTCGGAGGACGCAGGGCGGTGCTGGGCTCTTTTCCGCTTGACTCATCTCCGGATACAGGACTCATATCAGGTCATTTGCATATCGATCAAAACTGTTTTTTAACACAATAGCGCAGAGAGCTATGGGGACTGGGTATTGCAGATGTGCTAGCGGCCATCTAGCAGCCCATGTCCCCAGCTCTATGCAAAAAATCCTGGTGACAGGTTTCCTTTAAGTATTTTGTTCCCATATACAGCCTTTTTGAGATACATAGCGCATAGATAAGCCATTTCAACCATTTGCACAACTCATCATCACAGTAAACATTTTGACAATTTTAGCATTTAACTTTTTGATAGCTTTAACAGTGTACCATAGTGCATTATAGGATTAACCCTTCAGCAGTGAACCACTGTGTCACTGTACGAATGGTGCCATTGTTTGGAGCTTTTGCTCATAGTCAAATTTTCCAGTCTCCTGAGCTCTACAGAAATGGGTTAATCATGACTGGATTCGGTGCCTGCAGTTTAAATGACATGTTCAATATGCTTGCTTGCTCTTCACGCAGAGTTTGCACTGAATTCTGTCTCCCATAATTGCTGATGCTTCTCTTATCCTGACCTCCTAAAGATGCTCTGAGTGCCAGGATTGGCAGTAAGCCAGCAAAAGGAACCTCTTTTTATCCTACAGAGAACTCAGTATAGAGGACATGAAGACTAAAATAATGAGTGGGAGTTTATTTTTCCTCTTCTTTGACTCTGAGCCAGTGAAGTTACCCTATTATAGCCCTGGGAATTCCCTTTCATTTGCTGTTTTATCCAGTTAACTCTATTCATTTTCTAAAGTGCCAAAGCAATGGCCTAAATTTGTACATTAAGCAATATATCACATCCACTCTATCAGTAATTATATTTGTTTCCAAGCTCAAACCAGAATTTTCAGTATTAATTGGGATACCCACTCTTTTTTTACAATGAGACACCAAATAAGGAGGTTTCAAGTAAAATGAGTAATGTTTTTTTCGCTATAGAACATCATAAAAGACCCAGCTGCATCTATTATATATATCTAGGACTGTAAAACTATAATGTACATTTCATTATGATCAATGAGGTCAAATAAATCTCATGGCCTTGCCGAATTCTATTACTCCTCCTTCCCAATTAACCTGACATTTGTGGCATATCCTAGCAATATTGTATTACTGTTGAAATAGGACAACCCCTTTAATTCATATCGCCTCTGCAGCGTCCCACTACATGTGTGGGCACTGCTTAAAAAGCACTTTTTTATTATTATTACAAGCACGCACTAGGTTGTAATGTATAACTTTGCATTTGTGTGACTGTAAAATCCCTGTTAACAGGCCTATTAGGTGCAATTTATACATCCCGCCACTAGATGGGGATAAAGTTCAGGTCCTATACTCAGGTCAGGCCTAGTGAGACAGATTAGTCGAGTCAGATCAGATTAACTAGGATGTAGTTCAGAAGAGAGCAGATCTGAGGTAGTCAGATCAAGTTAGTGGGAGGAAAGATAGAGTGAAGACTTCGCAACACAGATTAGTGAGTGGAGCCAACTTCGCTAGAAGGTGTTTACTCAGGTGTTTAGAAGAGCGTTTTCCCTTCTGTAGCTGGACTATAGACTTGCATCCCTGACCAGTAGGAGAAGAGTTTACCTCCCTGGAAAATAAACAAGCATTCCTAGGAATTCATCGGTGATAAGAACCATTATTGATGGCCACAGATACCTTTGCATGGTGGAGGTTTTATAGCTTCAGGCTGCCACACCAACCTTCTGAGGGACAGTTGAGTTTTCCTGTCTACACATATTCAGCTTGTAGTGAAAGACAAGGAATAGGATCCAAAGCATCTAAAGGAACCAGGTGCACCTAACTCACTGCTCCAAAACCAACCAAGCACCTGACAAGCCTTAAACAGTGGATTTGCAGTATCGTCTCTGTACCATCTAAAGACTACATAATTGTACTACTGCAACTGAAAAACCACTAAAGTAAAAGATGTGAGTTGCATCTTACCACTGTCTACCTCATTATTACTAACTATGGTTGTACCACCATTAACGGTACTGGCGTCAAGACAAAATCCATCAAAGGACTCAGGATTCCGCAACAAGCACACTAAGCAACCTTAACATCAAGGGCACTTCAACCACCATCTTGGCTGATGTGAGACTATGTGAGACTATGGAACTCTCTGCCTGAGGAGGTGGTGATGGTGAGTACAATAAAGGAATTCAAGAGGGGCCTGGATGTATTTCTGGAGCGTAATAATATTACAGGCTATAGCTACTAGAGAGAGATCGTTGATCCAGGGATTTATTCTGATTGCCTGATTGGAGTCGGGAAGGAATTTTTACTCCCCTAAAGTGAGGAAAATTGGCTTCTACCTCACAGGGTTTTTTTGCCTTCCTCTGGATCAACTTGCAGGATGACAGGCCAAACTGCATGGACAAATGTCTTTTTTCGTTTTTTCGGCCTTATGTACTATGTTATGTACTATGATGCTTCCTACCACAGAGCATGCCCCGGAGGATTTCGTGCTGTCCACCTCAACACTGTGCTGCCAGCCCTGGAAGGCTGTCACGGATCTCCTGGCACCCCGACCGGGTACCTCCGTTGATAGATGCTCCTAGTGCTTCCCGAGGACTCCAAGCACTCCACTTGACACTGTAAGCGCTGCAGACCTTGGGCAGTCGGTTTATCTCTGAATGGACATTGTGAAACGTCCATTCAGAGATCGCAGCTGTACACTAATCGTGCAGCTACCAAGTGGGGGGGCCCACTGTTAATGACAGCAGTGCACGCCAGAGAGAAGGCAGGGACCGTTCCTGGGTGTCCCTGCCTGCCAGAATGCTGGGTATGCAGATCAAGAAGCGTTATGCCGCTTCCTATCCCGGCCCGGGATGTGATCGGGGCCGGGTGAGTGCAGGAGCTGTCGGGTCTTCCGTAGACCTCGATCAGCCCTGCACTGAGGCTGTACAGTGCTGTATTATGCTGTACAGTCTCTCTGGTTACCGGAGAAATCAATAGTAAAAAAAAAAAAAGTAAAATGTCCCTCAGAAGTCTTGTATGACCTTATGGGGGACACAAAGTGTAAAATAAAAAATAAAAAAAAGTGTTTCACATAAAAAAAATTCCCCCTAAATTAGTTTTTTTGAAAAAAATTAAATAGACATATTTGATATCACCACTTCTACAACGACTGGCTCTATAATAATATAATTATATATAATAATATCATATGATCTACCCATTCAGGTGAATGCTGTAAAAAAATAAATATAAATAAACATTGCGCCAAAATAGATTTTTTAGTGAGCTCACCTCCACAAAAAACATAATGTTAATTAATCAAAAAGTCGTATGTACCCCAAAATGGTAGCAATAAAAACGTCACTTCATCCCACAAAAAATGAGCCCCCACACAAGATCATAGCCAGAAAAATAAAAAAATATGGCTCTATGAAAATCGCAACACAAACATGATTTATTTTTCTATAAATGCTCTTATTGTGTAAAATGTTAAAAAATAAATATAAAATTGTCATATTTGGTATTGCCACGTCCGTAACAATTGGTTCTACAAAAATATCACATGATCTACCCTATCAAGCGAACGGTGTAAAAAAAAAAAAAAAACTAATAAAAATGATGCCAAAACATTTTTTTTTAGTCACCTCACCTCACAGAAAACATAATATCAATCAATCAAAAAGTCGTATGTATTCCAAAATGGTAGCAATAAAAACATCACCTCGTCCCGCAAAAAACAAGCCATCACACAAGACTATAGCAGGAAAAATGAAAACATATTGCTCTAAGAAAATCGCAACACAAAGACATGATTTTTTTTTCTAAAAATATTTTTATTATATAAAACTTAAAATAAATAAAAAAAACTAGTCATACTTGGTATTGTTGCATCCATAATGACCGGATCTATAAAAATATCACATGATCTACTCCATCAAGTGAACGGTATAAAAAAAATGGAAAAATGACACCAAACAGCTTTTGTTGTGACTTCACCTCCCAAAAATTAGCTAAAAAGAAACCAGAAAGCCAAATGTACCCCAAAATGGTGCCAATAGAAAATACAACTTGTCTCGCAAAAAATAAGCCCTCATGCAGCTCATTCAACGAAAAATAAAAAAAGTTATTGCTCTTAAAAACCTTGACAGAAAATTCTATGTTAGAAAAACCAGATGCCGCTCCTTCCCTTCTGAGCCCTAGTAAACCATTTTATTGTATAAAAAAAAAGTAATTTTTCATTTTCACACCCAAGTATTAAAAATTGACATTTTTAAATTTCACCTCTATTTTTCTTTAATTCCTGTGGAATACCTAAAGGGTTAACAACATTTCTAAAACCAGTTTTGAATAGTTTGAGAGGTGTCATTTCTAAAATGGGTCATTTATGGGTTGGTTCTATGATATAAGCCCCACAAAGTAACTTCAGAACTGAACTGGTCCTTAAAAAAAGTTGACTTGGGAAAGTTTCTTAAAAATTGCTTCTAAAATTCTAAACCTTCCAGCGTCCTAAAAAATAAAATTACATTGCTAAAATGATGCCAACATAAAGTAGACATATGGGGAATTTAAATTAATAAATATTTTATGAGGCATCACTATCTGTCTTAAAAGCAAAGAGATTCACATTTTTTTTTTTTGGGGGGGGGGGGGGGGTTCGCTCTGGTAGATAGGGTAAGCGTGTGCAGTACAGAGGCAAAATTCAAGTTCTTAACTCCAAACATCTGTGTTAATTCACACTTGAGGCAATTGCATAAAACAGAAAACAGCATGTAACTTTGCAGTCTTGGTGTTAATTCACACACAAAAGAAAGTTCATATAACACAAGTCACCTTGCTGGCAGTTCTGCCTCCAGTTTTCCACAGCAGGCTTTAGGGGGTCTGTTTCCCCAGTGTGTGGCTCTCAGCCCTCCAGCACAAAGCCTCAGAAGCCAAAAACAGAGACATCTATGCTGAGCCCAGCTGCCTATTTAAGGACAGCCAGGTGCTGCCAAAACCTGGACCGGCACTTAAACTCCGGTCTTGTATTTGACCTCACCTGGCTGGAAACCAGCCCAGCTGCATATGCTGGGAGGAAAATACCTGCCTTGCCAGACACAATCCCTCACTGTGTCACAATATATATTTAAAAAAAACGGTCTTTTATATAAATTTGTACTATTGATTTATGCAAAGTCTGTTGAAACAATAGTGCCCATTTAATTCCTTTAAAGATAGCAACCGTTCGGCAGCTGAGCCGGCACTATAGCCGCCGTGTGCCTATTAACTAACAATTTAGTGTTTATTGGAAACTAACCATGGTGATGGATCATGTGATGGACCATGTGATAAGTGCAGTGATGTCACCACAGGTCCTTTTCCTACTGTACAGCAAAGATGAAGACAGAAGACAAGCTGGGCTGCACAAACAAGTGGATCAGGTGAGTTAAATTATTATATATTTTTTTAACCCCTCCAGCCCTATTGTACTATGCATTCTGTATTAAGAATGCTATAATTTTCCCTTATAACCATCTTATAAGGGAAAATAATAATGATCGGGTCCCCATCCTGATCGTCACCTAGCAACCGTGCATGAAAATCGCACTGCATCCGCACTTGCTTGCGGATGCTTGCGATTTTCACGCAGCCCCATTCACTTCTATGGGGCCTGCGTTGCGTGAAAAACGCACAAAATATGTGAAAGGGGCCTTAGGGTTTGGCTACATGGCGACATGTGTCACGCAACAAAAAAGTTGCACCATTTTACGTGATGTTCGTCAATTGTGTTGCAATGTGGCATGATTGGAAAGATCCAGACTTGTCAGAATTTGTGTCGCACGTCGCAGTTCACACGCAACTTTTACTCCTTTGACTTTAATCTAAGTCATGTGTGACATGCGACTTGCCATGCGACGTTTCGACCGTAAAGGTCTTTCTCAAGCCTGAGACTTGAGAAAGACCTTTACGGTCGAAACGTCGCATTTTTTTGGCTGGTGAAATAAATTCCACTGAATTGAAGACAGGAGAGTGCTGCGGTTTCTTCTATATGACATAACCTGGTCATTCAGTATGTTCAGGTAGTCAGCTGACCTCATTCTTGGAGCACATACTGTTGCTGAACCTAGACCTGACTAGATTCTTACCCTGATGCGCCCATCACTCTGGAACAGGGTAAATCTGGACTCATCAGACCACATGACCTTCTTCCACTGCTCCAAAGACCAATCTTTATGCTCCCTAGCAAATTGAAGCCTTTTTGTTCTGGTTTGCCTCACTGATTAGTGGGTTTCTTACAGCTACACAGCTGTTCAGTCCCAATCTCTTGAGTTCCCATTGATTGTGCATAGCCCTGAGTTCTACTGTTGTTTTTCTTCGATTTGCTTTCACTAAACGTTTAAGTGATCGCCAATCACGATCATTCAGGATTTTTTCCCCGCCACATTTCTTCCTCGAATACGATGAGTCCCCACTAGCCTTCCAGTTTATAATAATGCGTTGGACAGTTCTTAACCCAATTTTAGTACTTTCTGCAATCTCCTTAGATGTTTCCTCTGCTTGATGCATGCCAATGATTTGACCCTTCTCAAACAGACTAACATCTTTTCCACGACCACGAGATGTGTCTTTCGACATGGTTGTTTAAGAAATGAGAAGCAACTCATTGCACCAGTTGGGGTTAAATAACTTATTGCCAGCTGAAAGATAATCACCCATGCAGTAATTATCACATAGCAGGCTCATAACTATTTTCTCAGTTAAATCCAGGTGGTGACTTTTATTTTGGACAGGAAGTGTATATATCGTAGTCTAAGGGTCCATTTGCATGTGCAGCTTTCTATGTTAGAAAAACCAGATGCCGCTCCTTCTGAGCCCTAGTAAACCATTTTATTGTTTAAAAAAAAAGAAATTTTTCATTTTCACACCCAAGTATTAAAAATTGACATTTTGAAATTTCACCTCTATTTTTCTTTAATTCCTGTGGAATACCTAAAGGGTTAACAACATTTCTAAAACCAGTTTTGAATAGTTTGAGAGGTGTCATTTCTAAAATGGGTCATTTATGGGTTGGTTCTATGATATAAGCCCCACAAAGTAACTTCAGAACTGAACTGGTCCTTAAAAAAAGTTGACTTGGGAAAGTTTCTTAAAAATTGCTTCTAAAATTCTAAACCTTCTAGCGTCCTAAAAAATAAAATTACATTGCTAAAATGATGCCAACATAAAGTAGACATATGGGGAATTTAAATTAATAAATATTTTATGAGGCATCACTATCTGTCTTAAAAGCAAAGAGAATCACATTTCTTTTTTTGGGGGGGGGGGGGGGGGGGGGGTTCGCTCTGGTAGATAGGGTAAGCGTGTGCAGTACAGAGGCAAAATTCAAGTTCTTAACTCCAAACATCTGTGTTAATTCACACTTGAGGCAATTGCATAAAACAGAAAACAGCATGTAACTTTGCAGTCTTGGTGTTAATTCACACACAAAAGAAAGTTCATATAACACAAGTCACCTTGCTGGCAGTTCTGCCTCCAGTTTTCCACAGCAGGCTTTAGGGGGTCTGTTTCCCCAGTGTGTGGCTCTCAGCCCTCCAGCACAAAGCCTCAGAAGCCAAAAACAGAGACATCTATGCTGAGTCCAGCTGCCTATTTAAGGACAGCCAGGTGCTGCCAAAACCTGGACCGGCACTTAAACTCCGGTCTTGTATTTGACCTCACCTGGCTGGAACCCAGCCCAGCTGCATATGCTGGGAGGAAAATACCTGCCTTGCCAGACACAATCCCTCACTGTGTCACAATATATATTTTAAAAAAACGGTCTTTTATATAAATTTGTACTATTGATTTATGCAAAGTCTGTTGAAACAATAGTGCCCATTTAATTCCTTTAAAGATAGCAACCGTTCGGCAGCTGAGCCGGCACTATAGCCGCCGTGTGCCTATTGTTTTACACAGTGGACACCTGGTGGTGTCTATTGGAAACTAACAATTTAGTGTTTATTGGAAACTAACCATGGTGATGGATCATGTGATGGACCATGTGATAAGTGCAGTGATGTCACCACAGGTCCTTTTCCTACTGTACAGCAAAGATGAAGACAGAAGACAAGCCGGGCTGCACAAACAAGTGGATCAGGTGAGTTAAATTATTATATATTTTTTTAACCCCTCCAGCCCTATTGTACTATGCATTCTGTATTAAGAATGCTATAATTTTCCCTTATAACCATCTTATAAGGGAAAATAATAATGATCGGGTCCCCATCCTGATCGTCACCTAGCAACCGTGCATGAAAATCGCACTGCATCCGCACTTGCTTGCGGATGCTTGCGATTTTCACGCAGCCCCATTCACTTCTATGGGGCCTGCGTTGCGTGAAAAACGCACAAAATAGAGCTTGCTGCGATTTTCACGCAACACACAAGTGATGCGTGAAAATCACAGCTAATGTGCACAGCCCCATATAAATGAATGGGTCCGGATTCAGTGTGGGTGCAATGCGTTCACCTCACGCATTGCACCCGCGCGGAAAACTCGCCAATGTGAAAGGGGCCTTAGGGTTTGGCTACATGGCGACATGTGTCACGCAACAAAAAAGTTGCACCATTTTACGTGATGTTCGTCAATTGTGTTGCAATGTGGCATGATTGGAAAGATCCAGACTTGTCAGAATTTGTGTTGCATGTCGTAGTTCACACGCAACTTTTACTCCTTTGACTTTAATCTAAGTCATGTGTGACATGCGACTTGCCAGCGTCTTGGCTCTGTTTTCACAACAAAAAGACCTCTAAATTACTTGTGCAACAAGTTGCAGATAAGTCGCACATATTTTTGTGTTGCACAACTTTTTTGCATCTTGCAACACATGTCTCCATGATGCAGGATCCAAAATGATCTGTGGAAACATAAGGTGGGCCCCTGTATTCACATATCTTGCTCTTAATAACAGCTAATATTCCATTAGTCATACTACCATTTGTACTTTATGTCACCAAAATGTATTGTAAGGAAGACTAGAACAAGGGTGTAATTACAGTAAGTAGATCTGGTTTCATCAGTAAGTGACAGAAGTAAAATGCTTGAGAATGTAGCACATTAAGTAATAGCTGAAAAAAATGTAAGATATGGTTTTGCATAAAATAATATAAACATATATGGGGTAGAAAGGCCTCCATGTGTAACATTTTGTCTCTAGTGCTCAGATTCCTGTTGCAAATGCCATGTAGATAAATATACACTGCCTGTCAAAAAAAAAAAGTTGGCACAAAAAAAAAAAAAAGGATTCTCAATGGGGTTAAGGTCTGGACTCCAATCCATGTGTCTCATGCTCCCCCAACCACTCTGTCACAATTTGAGCCCAATGAATCCTGGCATTGTCATCTTGGAATATGCCTGTACCATCAGGGAAGAAAAAAATCCATTGATGGCATAACCTGGTCATTCATAGGGAAAAAATGCGTATAGCAGCACAACGAAAAATTTAAGTCTTATCTTGTGGTGGTGCCAGCCGTGTTGGGAGCCAGTCAGAAGTTCCCCCTTGGATGAGTCATATAGAAGAAACCGCAGCACTCTCCTGTCTTCAATTCAGTGGAATTTATTTCACCAGCCAAAAAAATGCGACGTTTCGACCGTAAAGGTCTTTCTCAAGCCTGAGACTTGAGAAAGACCTTTACGGTCGAAACGTCGCATTTTTTTGGCTGGTGAAATAAATTCCACTGAATTGAAGACAGGAGAGTGCTGCGGTTTCTTCTATATGACATAACCTGGTCATTCAGTATGTTCAGGTAGTCAGCTGACCTCATTCTTGGAGCACATACTGTTGCTGAACCTAGACCTGACTAGATTCTTACCCTGATGCGCCCATCACTCTGGAACAGGCTAAATCTGGACTCATCAGACCACATGACCTTCTTCCATTGCTCCAGAGTCCAATCTTTATGCTCCCTAGCAAATTGAAGCCTTTTTTTCTGGTTTGCCTCACTGATTAGTGGTTTTCTTACGGCTACACAGCTGTTCAGTCCCAATCTCTTGAGTTCCCATCAATTGTGCATAGCCCTGAGTTCTACTGTTGTTTTTCTTCGATTTGCTTTCACTAAACGTTTAAGTGATCGCCAATCACGATCATTCAGGATTTTTTCCCCGCCACATTTCTTCCTCGAATACGATGAGTCCCCACTATCCTTCCAGTTTATAATAATGCGTTGGACAGTTCTTAATCCAAATTTAGTAGTTTCCGCAATCTCCTTAGATGTTTTCTCTGATTGAGGCTTGCCAATGATTTGACCCTTCTCAAACAGACTAACATCTTTTCCACGACCACGAGATGTGTCTTTCGACATGGTTGTTTAAGAAATGAGAAGCAACTCATTGCACCAGTTGGGGTTAAATAACTTATTGCCAGCTGAAAGATAATCACCCATGCAGTAATTATCACATAGCAGGCTCATAACTATTTTCTCAGTTAAATCCAGGTGGTGACTTTTATTTTGGACAGGAAGTGTATATATCGTAGTCTAAGGGCCCATTTGCATGTGCAGCTTATTGGGCCAACTAATGTTCGCATGAATGCTCCTTCCTGATAACTGCCTTATGTACATGTGCAGGCAATTACCCAACAAATTAATAAGGGGTGGACACAGACAGCAGAGGCCCAAGGCAAAGAATGTGCCTGCGGCCTGCCCCCCCCTCTTCCCTCAGTGTTTTGTGGCAGGAGGGAGGGGTGCACCTGCCCCCCTCCCCATGCCAAATTCTCAACCTAACCCTTTTCCTTCAGCCCTACTGTTAGGGCTCATGCACACGATCATTGTTGTGCAGTCCGTTTTTCACTGATACATTGTTCCGTAGCTGAGGTTTTTTTTTCTATGATTTAAGTCCTCTTCCGTTCCGTTATTGCACAAAACATATCCTTAAGGTTTCCGTATTTGATCCGTTTTTTGCGGATCGTATACAGAAGGTAACTTATTAATCACCAAACACATGAGCAATATGAATATGAATATTTAGAGAGGGCTCACCTACTGATCAGGAAAGATGTGGGTGCACCTACTGAGAAGATTCACCCAATCTTCTAAAGTTAATGCAATCCAAAGTAAAAATTAGTAGGGCACACCTTCACTTGGTTGCACATGGAGGGTTAATTGTAAATATATTTATTTATTCAGACATAGTATTATAAAAGTACATAATAATCAGTATACTTATAATAAAAATTGATAATAAAAAATGCATAAAAATTTAAAACATAAAAAACATAATATATCGCTACTAGGTCTCTCTATATTTAACCGTGCATCAAAAGTTGGTATATAATAAGCACTATGTTTTATTTCAACAGGTTAAAAGCCGTAGCTAATATCCCGGTCAGCAATATTTAAATAGCACAAAGCAGTCTGATGTAATAGGATCCTGAATAAAATTCCTAGATGATTTTCACTTTATACTTTCTATACAATACTGTTGCGTATCGCAATCATGCACCAAAGTTCGTATAAAATAAGTACTGTGTTTTACTTCAACAGGTTAAATGGTGTAGCTGATATCCCGGACAGCAAAGTTTGAATAGCACAAAGCAGTCTGATGGGATCCTGGCTATAGTTACTAAATAACTTTGGCTTTGTACAATCTATACAATATTGTTGCGTATCGCAATTGGTTTGTGTAGCAAATCAATGTTGCTTTTAGTAGTCGGACTAAATTTGGTCACATCACTGGTGGCGTCCCACGTGTGATGGAGTCGGTATAGACTGTAATCCGGTTCTTGGTTTAATTACCAAGCAGCTTGTAAGAGGCTTGTATTTGAGACTCGGGATCCTCGGTATCTGTGTCTGGGTGTGCCGTTCTAGCGGTACCTGGTATAAATCCTGCGTGAGCGGTTGATTCCACGCTTGGTCCGGTTTCACTAGATGATGCAACTTTCAGCTTCCCCTTTGCACAGTTCTTTACCGATCCCTCTCTTTCCTTGATTTAAAGCGCTTTAATCTTTCAGTTTATTTCATGGGTTAACTGATCATCAGACGCGTTTCGGACTGAACTTAGACTCCTTCCTCAGTGGCTGATTTTTCCCATGAAAATGGTCAATTTTTATACTCTTTGGCAGGTGTGGTCTGGATCCATTTGATTGTGCTATACTTAAAAAGTGACATGGATTCCTTCGGATTTCATAATATATAGAGAGCTATATTCACTTATAAACTTATAAAACTATACATATTTTTGCCTAAAAATAGATTAAATCCTCTGTGGATATGTACTTTTATTAAAATGCGACACTTAAATTTAAAATATAGTGTAAAATATATAAAATATTATAAAATAGGAAGAGATAGAGGTTTCCGTATTTGATCCGTTGTTTGCGGATCGTATACAGAAGGTAACTTATTAATCACCAAACACATGAGCAATATGGACTGGGCATAGCATTTCTACAGTATGTCTCCGCAAAATACTGATGAAATACGGATGACATACGGATGTGTTCTGTGTGCGTTCCGTATTTTTTGTGGACCCATTGACTTGAATGGGGCCTCGGACTGTGATTTGCAGACAATAATAGGACATACACAACTTTTTTGTGGAACGGCCATGCGGACAAACAGAAACAGAATGCACATGGAGTAACTTCTGTATTTTCTACAGCCCCATTGAAGTGAATGGTTCCGCATACAGTTCGCAAAATATACCTGAACGGAAGCTGAAAAAAAATAAGTTTGTGTGCATGAGCCCTTAAAGACATATTTGGAAATCATTACATACAGAGCTACATACAGGAGAATACAGTGCACATACTTTTTACATCCAGTGACGTTGTCTATGATGTAGACATTCTCTTTCCTCATCTTCTCCAATCAGACCAAACCACCATAATGACTTCTTTCAGCCATCTCTTCTCTCTGCACAGTTTGACAAGCAAATGACAAATAATTATAAAGCAATAACAAACCAACAAATGAAAATAACTGCACCCAGGAAATATAATTTCGGACACTAATAGGGTAAACATAATGTCCATCGAAAATAATTGTCCTAAGCTGATACTGTGCCAGGGTGCCTCCCACAGGAACAGTGCTCCACAAAGTCCCACCAATGGAAATAATTATCTGGCAGAGTGCACTTAGTGTTAACACTGCCCCTAATAGTAATAATGTCCCTATTGTGCCCCCAAAGTAATAATGCCTCCATAGTGCCCATACTAGTAATCATGTTCCTCCTGGGTCCCCCAGTAACACTAATTATCCTTACAATGTGTGCCCCCTTATAACGTGCACCAGTACAAACATACCCCTATAATGTGTTACAATACAAAAAAATCCCCCCTTTCCTTTGAGATCAGACTCCCATATCAGACCTCAAATCAAACTTCCATATCAAGTCCTCAAATCAAACCGTCATATCAGATCCTTAAATCAAACCCCCATATCAGATCTTCAGACCCTCATATCAGATCCTCAGCCCAGCCATATTATATCCGACCCTCATATCAGATCCTCAGACCCTCATATCAGATCCTTAGACCCCCTTATCAGATCCTTAGACCCCCTTATCAGATCAGACCCTCATATTATATCCTCAGCCCCCCATATCAGATCAGACTCTCATATGAGAACCTCAGACCCCCATATCTGATCCTCAGACCCGCTTATCAGATCCTTAAACACCCATATCATATCCTCAAACCCCATATCAGATGCTCAGATCCCTATATCAGATGCTCAGTAGTGATGAGCAAGTATGCTCAGCTGAACTGCTGTTCGGCTCGAGCATCACTATGCTTGGCAGATCCGAGTGCTCGGCCGAATAATTTGGGTGCACGAATACAATTTAATACAATGGAAGTCAATGGGAGACAACCAGGCACCCCCTGCTTGGAAGAGAAGAGGGTGTGTGGTTCATAAAAAAAGGTTAGAAATTGCTGGGTAATAACTAAGTGTAGATTGCGAGTTATTACCCATCTTTCCCAGTGTCAGATTTTATCACTGAGTAATTACCCAGCTTTTCCAGCGTCAGATATCATCCTAGTGTAGATCGCGAATATTCTTATTGTGAATTTTCCATGCAAAAAGCTACACTAGTAAGCTTGTTATAAGACTCAGTCTAATATTCTTGTCAGAAGACTATGAAACCAATAGATGGCGCTATTGAGTTATGAACAGCGCCCTCTATTGTTTTCATAGTCTTCTGACAAGAATATTTGTCTTGTCATAAGACTGTAAAACCAATATAGGGCACTGTTCATAACTCAATAGTGCCATCTATTGGTTTTCATAGTCTTATGACAGATGAAAAACAAGGCAGATTCTGCTCATTTGCATGTCTTTCCCATATGCCCATGTTTATGAAAATTTGTTTTTACATGACAAAACTGTATAGAAAGGTTATTGAATATTATGTTAGGACAATCAGAAAACTTTTTGTCGTCCTAATGATATTGATCTAGGTGTGTAGGTCCACCCAAGCCGAGCTGGTTTGGAATATCTCAGGGTGCACAAGACTGCCATTGTAATGTATGCTGCCTAAGCCTGTCATCTGTCTCATGGATAGATTGATGGATTGCACATACATGGCTTTTGGCATACAGCCTTTGTTTGGTTGTCTATTGTATGTTGCACATAATAGGAGTCTAAGATGCATCCAGCTATCCTCTTAATGCTGTTTCCAAACCATTTTGATGGGGTTTCCATCAATTTCTAACCTATTTTTATGAACCAGACACCCTCTTTTCTTCCGAGCAGGGGGTGCCTGGTTGTCTCCCATTGACTTCCGTTATACTTGGGTACTCGGCCGAGCATACGAATATAGCAATGTGTTTGTTGGGTACTCGGCCAAGCATACGAATATAGCAATGTGTTCGGGCTGAACACCCGAATACTGGGGTGCTCGCTCATCAATAATGCTCAGGCCTCAATATCAGATGTTCAGACCCTTATATCAGATGCTCAGACCCCTTATATCAGATGCTCAGGCCCCCATATCAGATCCAGAAACCCCCATATCAGATCTTCAGACCCCTTTATCAGATCCTTAGACCCCCATATCAGGTCCTTAGACTCTCATATCAGATGCTCAAACCCCCATGTCAGATGCTCAGACTCCTATATCAGATGCTCAGACCCCATCAGACCTGAGATCAGACTCAAAATAAATAAACGTACCTTTTCTGCTCCGCCTCTACTCTCCATGTCACTGCATCTTATAAAGTGAAATATACAGTAATTAGCAGTGCGCTACTGGTAAAGGGGCCCTGTTTGCCCCTGGCTTAGGGGATCGTTGCAACTGTGATGGCTGCAACCTCTATAGCTATGGCACTGAGTTGTGGCAGCGACCACACAAGTATATCTACCATATTTTTCTCTATATAAGATGCACCCCAGGTTTAGACAACAGAAACTCTGGGTCGTCTTTGATGGTAATTTGGTTTACTGGTATTTTACGGAAGTGGAGGGGTCAAGGTCAGTAGCCATAGGGTGTAGGAAGGAATGCACAGTTTTGAGAGACCTGGAAATAGTTTTGGCCAGCTCCTGTAATCCTTAAAGGGGTTGGCCACCTTATGCATAAAAAAAAAAAAAAAAATGGCCCCAGATAATAACTAAAGCCAAGAGAGATTAGTATAATGAGAGATATACTGTGTATGTATAATTTTTCTAATGTGTTCAGCATAGTATGCTCCCATAGATGAGAGGCAGTGTGGGCGGAGCAGCTGCAAAGGGAAAGTAAAAATCCCAGCATGCATCACAGCAAGCATCTTCAGAGAAGCGGTCACATGACATCCCCGGCCAACTGTGATACCATAGTAACAACAGCACCTCAGGTGTCATTTCATCAAGTCAGCATCTGTCTGTCTATTTATCTATCGTCTAGCTATTTCATATATATCTATCTCATATCTATCTATCTATCTATCTATCTATCTATCTATCTATCTCATATCTATCTATCTATCTATCTATCTATCTATCTATCTATCTCATAGCTATCAATTCAATTTTTGGGATACTGTCTTATGTAAGGGCTCTTTTTTGAACAATTGTCTTATGTAGGGTCTCATTTTTTGCGGGATGAGATGGCAGTTTAAATGAAACTATTTTGGGGGGCATACGCCTTTTTGATAGCTTGGTATTACACTTTTTGTGATGTAAGATGACAAAAATGGCTTATTTTACACTGTTTTCATATATTTTTTTTACAGTGTTCACCTGAGGGGTTAGGTCATGTGATATTTTTATACAGCAGGTTCTTACAGATTATATACAATAATAGCATTTAAAAAAAAAAAAAAAAAGTTTTAGTGTCTCCATAGTCTGAGAGCTATATTTTATTTATTTTTTGTCTCATGTAGGGCAAATTTTTTGCGTGATGTGGTGACGGTTTGATTGGTACAATTCTGGCGTACATACGACTTTTTTGATCACTTTTATTTCCTTTTTTGGAAGTGAGGTGGGCAAACTTTTTATTTCATTATAGTTTTTGTTTTTATGGCATTCTGGGAAAGTAACATGACCCTTTCATAGATCAGGTCGTTACGGACGCGGTGATATCAAACTTGTAGTGTATTTAATTTTTTTATAATCAGTGATAAATGTGCGGCTATAAGAAGAATTTTTATTTTTATTTATATATTTTTTTAATTCTTTTTTTGTGTGTTTTTTTTTGACCCAGACCCACTTGGTTCTTGTAGATCCAGTGGGTCTGATGCCTATATAATACACTACAGTACATTATATAGTGTACTATGACTTTACACACAGGCTGATCAAGCTGCTGCTGCCTTTAGCAGAAGCCTGATCCAGCTTAGCTATACCATGGCAAGCCGAAAGCCTGTGAAGGCGTCAGGTTGCCATGGTAACCATCAGCGGCTGTCATAACAGAGCAGCCACTGATGGGTGGGTGAGGGAGGGAGGGGCCCTCCCTCTGTGATCTTGTCAAGTATCGGGCGGCTGCAAAGGCACAGCAGCACCCGATGGGAGAGGGAGGGAGCTCCCTCACTGTTAGCCCCTTTCATACAGCGGTCCCTATGGACCGCTGCATGGAAGGGGTTAAACGGCTCGACCATCCTGAAAATTAGAGAGGGAGAGGAGGGGGAGGATTGGGGAATTGTCCGCTAAGTAAATAAAATAAGGGGGCACATTGAGGGCTGCAGGGGGGAGGATCAGGGAATCACATGTAGAACTGGTGCAAGGATTTTTGCCACCCTCGGCAAAAGCTAATTTTGCCGCCCCGCTTGACTCCGCCTATTGACCACGCCATTTGATCCGCTGTTTTTTTGCCGGCCACCTATTTATACAGACTGTACCCTTCATTGTGGTAAGGCCACGTTTTCTCCCTCCAGCTACATACCATGTCATCCACAGATCCCCATCAGTGTCATCCACAGATCCCCCATAAATGTCATCCACAGATCCCCCATAAATGTCATCCACAGATCCCCCATAAATGTCATCCACAGATCCCCCATAAATTTAATCCACAGATCCCCCATAAATGTTATCCACAGATCCCCCATAAATGTCATCCACAGATCCCCCATAAATGTCATCCACAGATCCCCCATAAATGTCATCCACAGATCCCCCATAAATGTCATCCACAGATCCCCAATAAATGTAATCCACAGATCCCCCATAAGTGTCATCCACAGATCCCCCATAAGTGTCATCCACCACAGATCCCCTTAAGCAGGGGCGTACATAGAAATCATTGGGCCCCATAGCAAGAATTTAGATTGGGCCCCCATGCCTGTTCCTAGTCTCCCCCACTATATGCCCTGGCTCCTCTCACTACCCTCCCTAACTTCTCGACCTGCCCCATCTCATGCAGCAGTATTTTGTTCTACAAAATGTCAGTACTCATGCCGGAACCCAACAGACCCATTATAGTGAATGGGATCTGGTAGGTTCTGGCGGTGTTCAGCATATTTTAACAAGAATCTGGGTCATTACATGATGTAATACCACCCAACTTTCCTGCTGTCCAGCATGGCACATGTGCAGAGACATGAGAAAGTTTGAGGAAGCGAGTGCCCCCCTTCCCCTCATCGTCTGTGTCATGCAGGACAGCTGGGAGACAGTGACATTACTCGCTATCCTGCATGACACATGTGCAAAGACATGAGTCTCTGGGAAAGCTGAGTGAACACCTACCCCTGCCTTTCCATGTTCTTACTATCTGCATTTATGCCTTGCAGAAAATCTGAGTGGCATTGCATGATTAGTGGCGACTCTAGGATCAATATATAGGGGGGACACAGAAGATACACAGTCAAAAATGGGGGGGGGCACTAATAATTTTCACCAGCTAATCATACTACTGAAAAATACAATATACGTTATAGTTCATACACCATGCTGTACAGTATATATAGGATTATAATGTATATTGTATGGCATGGTACAAGGATTATAATTAGGGATGAGCGAACTCGAACTGTATAGTTCGGGTTCGTACCGAATTTTGGGGTGTCCGTGACACGGACCCGAACCCGGACATTTTCGTAAAAGTCCGGGTTCGGGTTCGGTGTTCGTCGCTTTCTTGGCGCTTTTGTGACGCTTTCTTGGCGCTTTTTGAAAGGCTGCAAAGCAGCCAATCAACAAGCGTCATACTACTTGCCCCAAGAGGCCATCACAGCCATGCCTACTATTGGCATGGCTGTGATTGGCCAGAGCACCATGTGACCCAGCCTCTATTTAAGCTGGAGTCACATAGCGCCGCCCGTCACTCTGCTCTGATTAGCGTAGGGAGAGGTTGCGGCTGCGACAGTAGGGCGAGATTAGGCAGATTAACTCCTCCAAAGGACTTGATTAACTGATCGATCTGCAGCTGTGGATCATTGAGCTGCTGATCCTCAATTGCTCACTGTTTTTAGGCTGCACAGACCGTTTGTCAGTCTCATTTTTCTGGGGTGATCGGCGGCCATTTTGTGTCTTGTGGTGCGCCAGCACAAGCTGCGACCAAGTGCATTTAACCCTCAATGGTGTGGTTGTTTTTTGGCTAAAGCCTACATCAGGGTGAAGCTGTCACACCAAGTGCATTTAACCAGCAATAGTCTGTTCATTTTTTGGCCATATACAAAATCAGGGGCAAGCTGCGCCTGTCACCAAGTGCATTTAACCCTCAATGGTGTGGTTGTTTTTTGGCTAAAGCCTACATCAGGGTGAAGCTGTGACACCAAGTGCATTTAACCAGCAATAGTCTGTTCATTTTTTGGCCATATACAAAATCAGGGGCAAGCTGCGCCTGTCACCAAGTGCATTTAACCCTCAATGGTGTGGTTGTTTTTTGGCTAAAGCCTACATCAGGGTGAAGCTGTCACACCAAGTGCATTTAACCAGCAATAGTCTGTTCATTTTTTGGCCATATACAAAATCAGGGGCAAGCTGCGCCTGTCACCAAGTGCATTTAACCCTCAATGGTGTGGTTGTTTTTTGGCTAAAGCCTACATCAGGGTGAAGCTGTCACACCAAGTGCATTTAACCAGCAATAGTCTGTTTATTTTTTGGCCATATCCCAGTCTAATTCTGTCACTAAATCCATACCGGTCACCCAGCGCCTAAATACTAGGCCTCAAATTTATATCCAGCTAAATCTGTCCCTAGTGCTGTAGCTGGGCGAGTTATTTAGTGTCCGTTCAAGCACATTTCTTGTTCTGGGTTGAAATACAATTCCCAATTTAGCAATTTCATAATTTAGTGGTTCCTGCTATATCAGAGCTATTTGAAATCTATCCCAAAAAGGGTATATAATATTGAAGGTGCACATTGGGTCATTCAGAATAACTTCACACACACCCGCTACTGTGTATTTCCAAGTCTAATTCTGTCACTAAACCCATACCTGTCACCCAGCGCCTAAATACTAGGCCTCAAATTTAAATCCCTCTAAATCTCTCGTTACCGCTGTACTGTTGTTGCTGGGCAAGATATTTAGTGTCCGTCAAAGCACATTTTTTGTTCTGGGTTGAAGTACAATTCCCAATTTAGCAATTTCATAATTTAGTGGTTCCTGCTATATCAGAGCTATTTGGAATCTATCCCTAAAAGGGTATATAATATTGAAGGTGCACATTGGGTCATTCAGAATAACTTCACACACACCCGCTACTGTGTATTTCCAAGTCTAATTCTGTCACTAAACCCATACCTGTCACCCAGCGCCTAAATACTAGGCCTCAAATTTAAATCCCTCTAAATCTCTCGTTACCGCTGTACTGTTGTTGCTGGGCAAGATATTTAGTGTCCGTCAAAGCACATTTTTTGTTCTGGGTTGAAGTACAATTCCCAATTTAGCAATTTCATAATTTAGTGGTTTCTGCTATATCAGAGCTATTTGAAATCTATCCCTAAAAGGGTATATAATATTGAAGGTGCACATTGGGTCATTCAGAATAACTTCACACACACGCTTCTGTGCATTTCCAAGTCTAATTCTGTCACTAAATCCATACCGGTGACCCAGCGCCTAAATACTAGGCCTCAAATTTAAATCCCTCTAAATCTCTCGTTACCCACCGCTGTACTGTTGTTGCTGGGCAAGATATTTAGTGTCCGTCAAAGCACA
Organism: Bufo gargarizans; assembly: GCF_014858855.1. Taxonomy (NCBI): domain Eukaryota; kingdom Metazoa; phylum Chordata; class Amphibia; order Anura; family Bufonidae; genus Bufo; species Bufo gargarizans. The sequence continues at coordinate 107,062,617 of NC_058088.1, forward strand.
TTTTTTGTTCTGGGTTGAAGTACAATTCCCAATTTAGCAATTTCATAATTTAGTGGTTTCTGCTATATCAGAGCTATTTGAAATCTATCCCTAAAAGGGTATATAATATTGAAGGTGCACATAGGGTCATTCAGAATAACTTCACACACACGCTTCTGTGCATTTCCAAGTCTAATTCTGTCACTAAATCCATACCGGTGACCCAGCGCCTAAATACTAGGCCTCAAATTTAAATCCCTCTAAATCTCTCGTTACCCACCGCTGTACTGTTGTTGCTGGGCAAGATATTTAGTGTCCGTCAAAGCACATTTTTTGTTCTGGGTTGAAGTACAATTCCCAATTTAGCAATTTCATAATTTAGTGGTTTCTGCTATATCAGAGCTATTTGAAATCTATCCCTAAAAGGGTATATAATATTGAAGGTGCACATAGGGTCATTCAGAATAACTTCACACACACGCTTCTGTGCATTTCCAAGTCTAATTCTGTCACTAAATCCATACCGGTGACCCAGCGCCTAAATACTAGGCCTCAAATTTATATCCCGCTAAATCTCTCGTTACCGCTGTACTGTTGTTGCTGGGCAAGATATTTAGTGTCCGTCAAAGCACATTTTTTGTTCTGGGTTGAAGTACAATTCCCAATTTAGCAATTTCATAATTTAGTGGTTCCTGCTATATCAGAGCTATTTGAAATCTATCCCAAAAAGGGTATATAATATTGAAGGTGCACATTGGGTCATTCAGAATAACTTCACACACACCCGCTACTGTGTATTTCCAAGTCTAATTCTGTCACTAAACCCATACCTGTCACCCAGCGCCTAAATACTAGGCCTCAAATTTAAATCCCTCTAAATCTCTCGTTACCGCTGTACTGTTGTTGCTGGGCAAGATATTTAGTGTCCGTCAAAGCACATTTTTTGTTCTGGGTTGAAGTACAATTCCCAATTTAGCAATTTCATAATTTAGTGGTTTCTGCTATATCAGAGCTATTTGAAATCTATCCCTAAAAGGGTATATAATATTGAAGGTGCACATTGGGTCATTCAGAATAACTTCACACACACGCTTCTGTGCATTTCCAAGTCTAATTCTGTCACTAAATCCATACCGGTGACCCAGCGCCTAAATACTAGGCCTCAAATTTAAATCCCTCTAAATCTCTCGTTACCCACCGCTGTACTGTTGTTGCTGGGCAAGATATTTAGTGTCCGTCAAAGCACATTTTTTGTTCTGGGTTGAAGTACAATTCCCAATTTAGCAATTTCATAATTTAGTGGTTTCTGCTATATCAGAGCTATTTGAAATCTATCCCTAAAAGGGTATATAATATTGAAGGTGCACATAGGGTCATTCAGAATAACTTCACACACACGCTTCTGTGCATTTCCAAGTCTAATTCTGTCACTAAATCCATACCGGTGACCCAGCGCCTAAATACTAGGCCTCAAATTTAAATCCCTCTAAATCTCTCGTTACCCACCGCTGTACTGTTGTTGCTGGGCAAGATATTTAGTGTCCGTCAAAGCACATTTTTTGTTCTGGGTTGAAGTACAATTCCCAATTTAGCAATTTCATAATTTAGTGGTTTCTGCTATATCAGAGCTATTTGAAATCTATCCCTAAAAGGGTATATAATATTGAAGGTGCACATAGGGTCATTCAGAATAACTTCACACACACGCTTCTGTGCATTTCCAAGTCTAATTCTGTCACTAAATCCATACCGGTGACCCAGCGCCTAAATACTAGGCCTCAAATTTATATCCCGCTAAATCTCTCGTTACCGCTGTACTGTTGTTGCTGGGCAAGATATTTAGTGTCCGTCAAAGCACATTTTTTGTTCTGGGTTGAAGTACAATTCCCAATTTAGCAATTTCATAATTTAGTGGTTTCTGCTATATCAGAGCTATTTTAAATCTATCCCTAAAAGGGTATATAATATTGAAGGTGCACATAGGGTCATTCAGAATAACTTCACACACACGCTTCTGTGCATTTCCAAGTCTAATTCTGTCACTAAATCCATACCGGTGACCCAGCGCCTAAATACTAGGCCTCAAATTTAAATCCCTCTAAATCTCTCGTTACCGCTGTCCTGTTGTAGCTGGGAAAGTTATTTAGTGCCCGTCAAAGCACATTTTTTGTTCTGGGTTGAAGTACAATTCCCAATTTAGCAATTTCATAATTTAGTGGTTCCTGCTATATCAGAGCTATTTGAAATCTATCCCAAAAAGGGTATATAATATTCAAGGTGCACATTGGGTCATTCAGAATAACTTCACACACACGCTTCTGTGCATTTCCAAGTCTAATTCTGTCACTAAATCCATACCGGTCACCCAGCGCCTAAATACTAGGCCTCAAATTTAAATCCCTCTAAATCTCTCGTTACCCACCGCTGTACTGTTGTTGCTGGGCAAGATATTTAGTGTCCGTCAAAGCACATTTTTTGTTCTGGGTTGAAGTACAATTCCCAATTTAGCAATTTCATAATTTAGTGGTTCCTGCTATATCAGAGCTATTTGAAATCTATCCCAAAAAGGGTATATAATATTCAAGGTGCACATTGGGTCATTCAGAATAACTTCACACACACGCTTCTGTGCATTTCCAAGTCTAATTCTGTCACTAAATCCATACCGGTCACCCAGCGCCTAAATACTAGGCCTCAAATTTATATCCCGCTGAATTTGAATACAATACATTGGGCCAAATAATATATTTGTTGTTGTGGTGAACCATAACAATGAGAAAAACATCTAGTAAGGGACGCGGACGTGGACATGGTCGTGGTGGTGTTAGTGGACCCTCTGGTGCTGGGAGAGGACGTGGCCGTTCTGCCACATCCACACGTCCTAGTGTACCAACTACCTCAGGTCCCAGTAGCCGCCAGAATTTACAGCGATATATGGTGGGGCCCAATGCCGTTCTAAGGATGGTAAGGCCTGAGCAGGTACAGGCATTAGTCAATTGGGTGGCCGACAGTGGATCCAGCACGTTCACATTATCTCCCACCCAGTCTTCTGCAGAAAGCGCACAGATGGCGCCTGAAAACCAACCCCATCAGTCTGTCACATCACCCCCATGCATACCAGGGAAACTGTCTCAGCCTCAAGTTATGCAGCAGTCTCTTATGCTGTTTGAAGACTCCGCTGGCAGGGTTTCCCAAGGGCATCCACCTAGCCCTTCCCCAGCGGTGAAAGACATAGAATGCACTGACGCACAACCACTTATGTTTCCTGATGATGAGGACATGGGAATACCACCTCAGCATGTCTCTGATGATGACGAAACACAGGTGCCAACTGCTGCGTCTTTCTGCAGTGTGCAGACTGAACAGGAGGTCAGGGATCAAGACTGGGTGGAAGACGATGCAGGGGACGATGAGGTCCTAGACCCCACATGGAATGAAGGTCGTGCCACTGACTTTCACAGTTCGGAGGAAGAGGCAGTGGTGAGACCGAGCCAACAGCGTAGCAAAAGAGGGAGCAGTGGGCAAAAGCAGAACACCCGCCGCCAAGAGACTCCGCCTGCTACTGACCGCCGCCATCTGGGACCGAGCACCCCAAAGGCAGCTTCAAGGAGTTCCCTGGCATGGCACTTCTTCAAACAATGTGCTGACGACAAGACCCGAGTGGTTTGCACGCTGTGCCATCAGAGCCTGAAGCGAGGCATTAACGTTCTGAACCTGAGCACAACCTGCATGACCAGGCACCTGCATGCAAAGCATGAACTGCAGTGGAGTAAACACCTTAAAACCAAGGAAGTCACTCAGGCTCCCCCTGCTACCTCTTCTGCTGCTGCCGCCTCGGCCTATTCTGCTGCTGCCGCCTCGGCCTCTTCCTCCGCCTCTGGAGGAACGTTGGCACCTGCCGCCCAGCAAACAGGGGATGTACCACCAACACCACCACCACCACCTCCGTCACCAAGCGTCTCAACCATGTCACACGCCAGCGTTCAGCTCTCCATCTCACAAACATTTGATAGAAAGCGTAAATTCCCACCTAGCCACCCTCGATCCCTGGCCCTGAATGCCAGCATTTCTAAACTACTGGCCTATGAAATGCTGTCATTTAGGCTGGTGGACACAGACAGCTTCAAACAGCTCATGTCGCTTGCTGTCCCACAGTATGTTGTTCCCAGCCGGCACTACTTCTCCAAGAGAGCCGTGCCTTCCCTGCACAACCAAGTATCCGATAAAATCAAGTGTGCACTGCGCAACGCCATCTGTAGCAAGGTCCACCTAACCACAGATACGTGGACCAGTAAGCACGGCCAGGGACGCTATATCTCCCTAACTGCACACTGGGTAAATGTAGTGGCAGCTGGGCCCCAGGCGGAGAGCTGTTTGGCGCACGTCCTGCCGCCGCCAAGGATCGCAGGGCAACATTCTTTGCCTCCTGTTGCCACCTCCTCCTTCTCGGCTTCCTCCTCCTCTTCTTCCACCTGCTCATCCAGTCAGCCACACACCTTCACCACCAACTTCAGCACAGCCCGGGGTAAACGTCAGCAGGCCATTCTGAAACTCATATGTTTGGGGGACAGGCCCCACACCGCACAGGAGTTGTGGCGGGGTATTGAACAACAGACCGACGAGTGGTTGCTGCCGGTGAGCCTCAAGCCCGGCCTGGTGGTGTGTGATAATGGGCGAAATCTCGTTGCAGCTCTGGGACTAGCCAATTTGACGCACATCCCTTGCTTGGCGCATGTGCTGAATTTGGTGGTGCAGAAGTTCATTCACAACTACCCCGACATGTCAGAGCTGCTGCATAAAGTGCGGGCCGTCTGTTCGCGCTTCCGGCGTTCACATCCTGCCGCTGCTCGCCTGTCTGCGCTACAGCGTAACTTCGGCCTTCCCGCTCACCGCCTCATATGCGACGTGCCCACCAGGTGGAACTCCACCTTGCACATGCTGGACAGACTGTGCGAGCAGCAGCAGGCCATAGTGGAGTTTCAGCTGCAGCACGCACGGGTCAGTCGCACTACAGAACAGCACCACTTCACCACCAATGACTGGGCCTCCATGCGAGACCTGTGTGCCCTGTTGCGCTGTTTCGAGTACTCCACCAACATGGCCAGTGGCGATGACACCGTTATCAGCGTTACAATACCACTTCTATGTCTCCTTGAGAAAACACTTAGGGCGATGATGGAAGAGGAGGTGGCCCAGGAGGAGGAGGAGGAGGAGGAGGAAGAGGGGTCATTTTTAGCACTTTCAGGCCAGTCTCTTCGAAGTGACTCAGAGGGAGGTTTTTGGCAACAGCAGAGGCCAGGTACAAATGTGGCCAGCCAGGGCCCACTACTGGAGGACGAGGAGGACGAGGATGAGGAGGAGGTGGAGGAGGATGAGGATGAAGCATGGTCACAGCGGGGTGGCACCCAACGCAGCTCGGGTCCATCACTGGTGCGTGGCTGGGGGGAAAGGCAGGACGATGACGATACGCCTCCCACAGAGGACAGCTTGTCCTTACCCCTGGGCAGCCTGGCACACATGAGCGACTACATGCTGCAGTGCCTGCGCAACGACAGCAGAGTTGCCCACATTTTAACCTGTGCGGACTACTGGGTTGCCACCCTGCTGGATCCACGCTACAAAGACAATGTGCCCACCTTACTTCCTGCACTGGAGCGTGATAGGAAGATGCGCGAGTACAAGCGCACGTTGGTAGACGCGCTACTGAGAGCATTCCCAAATGTCACAGGGGAACAAGTGGAAGCCCAAGGCCAAGGCAGAGGAGGAGCAAGAGGTCGCCAAGGCAGCTGTGTCACGGCCAGCTCCTCTGAGGGCAGGGTTAGCATGGCAGAGATGTGGAAAACTTTTGTCAACACGCCACAGCTAACTGCACCACCACCTGATACGCAACGTGTTAGCAGGAGGCAACATTTCACTAACATGGTGGAACAGTACGTGTGCACACCCCTCCACGTACTGACTGATGGTTCGGCCCCATTCAACTTCTGGGTCTCTAAATTGTCCACGTGGCCAGAGCTAGCCTTTTATGCCTTGGAGGTGCTGGCCTGCCCGGCAGCCAGCGTTTTGTCTGAACGTGTATTCAGCACGGCAGGGGGCGTCATTACAGACAAACGCAGCCGCCTGTCTACAGCCAATGTGGACAAGCTGACGTTCATAAAAATGAACCAGGCATGGATCCCACAGGACCTGTCCGTCCCTTGTCCAGATTAGACATTAACTACCTCCCCATAACCATATATTATTGGACTCCAGGGCACTTCCTCATTCAATCCTATTTTTATTTTCATTTTACCATTATATTGCAAGGCTACCCAAAGTTGAATGAACCTCTCCTCTGCCTGTGTGCTAGGCCTAAATATATGCCAATGGATTGTTGCAGTGGTGGCTGACGTGAAGCCTCATTCTCTGCTATGACATGCAGACTGATTCTCTGGTGACATGAAGCCAGATCCTCTGTTACGGGACCTCTCTCCTCTGCCTGGGTGCTGGGCCTAAATTTATGAAAATGGACTGTTGCAGTGGTGGGTGACGTGAAGCCTGATTCTCTGCTATGACATGCAGACTGATTCTCTGGTGACATGAAGCCAGATCCTCTGTTACGGGACCTCTCTCCTCTGCCTGGGTGCTGGGCCTAAATTTATGAAAATGGACTGTTGCAGTGGTGGGTGACGTGAAGCCTCATTCTCTGCTATGACATGCAGACTGATTCTCTGCTGACATGAAGCCAGATTGTCTGTTACGGGACCTCTCTCCTCTGCCTGGGTGCTGGGCCTGAATTTATGACAATGGACTGTTGCAGTGGTGGCTGACGTGAAGCCTGATTCTCTGCTATGATATGAAGACTGATTCTCTGCTGACATGAAGCCAGATTGTCTGTTACGGGACCTCTCTCCTCTGCCTGGGTGCCGGGGCCTAAATATCTGAGAATGGACTGTTCCAGTGGTGGGTAACGGGAAGCCAGATTCTCTGCTATGATATGAAGACTGATTCTCTGCTGACATGAAGCCAGATTGTCTGTTACGGGACCTCTCTCCTCTGCCTGGGTGCTGGGCCTAAATTTATGAAAATGGACTATTACAGTGGTGGGTGACGTGAAGCCTGATTCTCTGCTATGACATGAAGACTGATTCTCTGCTGACATGAAGCCAGATTGTCTGTTACGGGACCTCTCTCCTCTGCCTGGGTGCCGGGGCCTAAATATCTGAGAATGGACTGTTCCAGTGGTGGGTGACGGGAAGCCAGATTCTCTGCTATGGAACCTCTCTCCAATTGATTTTGGTTAATTTTTATTTATTTAATTTTTATTTTTATTAATTTCCCTATCCACATTTGTTTGCAGGGGATTTACCTACATGTTGCTGCCTTTTGCAGCCCTCTAGCCCTTTCCTGGGCTGTTTTACAGCCGTTTTAGTGCCGAAAAGTTCGGGTCCCCATTGACTTCAATGGGGTTCGGGTTCGGGACGAAGTTCGGATCGGGTTCGGATCCCGAACCCGAACATTTCCGGGATGTTCGGCCGAACTTCTCGAACCCGAACATCCAGGTGTTCGCTCAACTCTAATTATAATGTATACTGTACATCAAATGTATGGAGGTTACACCATGCCGGACAATATAACCCCTGCGCCATGCTGTACAATATGTATATTGTGTGGCACAGTGTAGAGGTATACTGTATATTGTGTGGCACAGTGTAGAGGTATACTGTATATTGTGGGGCACAGTGTAGTGGTATACTGTATAGTGTGTGGCACAGTGTAGTGGTATACTGTATATTGTGTGGCACAGTGTAGAGGTATACTGTATACTGTGTGGCACAGTGTAGCAATATACTGTATATTGTGTGGCACAGTGTAGCAGTATACTGTATATTGTGTGGCACAGTGTAGCGGTATACTGTATATTGTGTGGCACAGTCTAGCGGTATACTGTATATTGTGTGGCACAGTGTAGAGGTATACTGTATATTGTGTGGTAACAGTGTAGAGGTATACTGTATATTGTGTGGCACAGTGTAGCAGTATACTGTATTATGTGGCACAGTGTAGCAGTATACTGTATAGTGTGGCACAGTATAGAGGTATACTGTATATTGTGTGGCACAGTGTAGTGGTATACTGTATATTGTGTGGCACAGTGTAGCGGTATACTGTATATTGTGTGGCACAGTGTAGAGGTATACTGTATATTGTGTGGCACAGTGTAGCAGTATACTGTATAGTGTGGCACAGTGTAGCAGTATACTGTATAGTGTGGCACAGTATAGAGGTATACTGTATATTGTGTGGCACAGTGTAGTGGTATACTGTATATTGTGTGGCACAGTGTAGTGGTATACTGTATAGTGTGGCACAGTGTAGAGGTATACTGTATATTGTGTGGCACAGTGTAGCAGTATACTGTATAGTGTGCCACAGTGTAGCGGTATACTGTATAGTGTGGCACAGTATAGAGGTATACTGTATATTGTGTGGCACAGTGTGGTGGTATACTGTATATTGTGTGGCACAGTGTAGCGGTATACTGTATATTGTGTGGCACAGTGTAGAGGTATACTGTATATTGTGTGGCACAGTGTAGCAGTATACTGTATAGTGTGGCACAGTGTAGCAGTATACTGTATAGTGTGGCACAGTATAGAGGTATACTGTATATTGTGTGGCACAGTGTAGTGGTATACTGTATATTGTGTGGCACAGTGTAGTGGTATACTGTATAGTGTGGCACAGTGTAGAGGTATACTGTATATTGTGTGGCACAGTGTAGCAGTATACTGTATAGTGTGCCACAGTGTAGCGGTATACTGTATAGTGTGGCACAGTATAGAGGTATACTGTATATTGTGTGGCACAGTGTGGTGGTATACTGTATATTGTGTGGCACAGTGTAGTGGTATAATGTATATTGTGTGGCACAGTGTAGTGGTATACTGTATATTGTGTGGCACAGTGTAGCGGCATACTGTATATTGTGTGGCACAGTGTAGCGGTATACTGTATAGTGTGGCACAGTGTAGAGGTATACTGTATATTGTGTGGCACAGTAGCAGTATACTGTATAGTGTGGCACAGTGTAGCAGTATACTGTATAGTGTGGCACAGTATAGCGGTATACTGTATATTGTGTGGCACAGTGTAGTGGTATTCTGTATATTGTGTGGCACAGTGTAGTGGTATACTGTATATTGTGTGGCACAGTGTAGAGGTATACTGTATATTGTGTGGCACAGGGTAGCGGTATACTGTATATTGTGTGGCACAGTGTAGCGGTATACTGTATATTGTGTGGCACAGTGCAGAGGTATACTGTATATTGCGTGGCTCAGTGTAGGGGTATACTGTATAGTGTGGCACAGTGTAGCAGTATACTGTATAGTGTGGCACAGTATAGAGGTATACTGTATATTGTGTGGCACAGTGTAGTGGTATACTGTATATTGTGTGGCACAGTGTAGCGGTATACTGTATATTGTGTGGCACAGTGTAGCGGTATACTGTATATTGTGTGGCACAGTGTAGAGGTATACTGTATATTGTGTGGCACAGTGTAGCAGTATACTGTATAGTGTGGCACAGTGTAGAGGTATACTGTATATTGTGTGGCACAGTATAGCGGTATACTGTATATTGTGTGGCACAGTGTAGTGGTATACTGTATATTGTGTGGCACAGTGTAGCAGTATACTGTATAGTGTGGCACAGTGTAGCAGTATACTGTATAGTGTGGCACAGTATAGAGGTATACTGTATATTGTGTGGCACAGTGTGGTGGTATACTGTATATTGTGTGGCACAGTGTAGAGGTATACTGTATATTGTGTGGCACAGTGTAGTGGTATACTGTATATTCTGTGGCACAGTGTAGCAGTATACTGTATAGTGTGGCACAGTGTAGTGGTATACTGTATATTGTGTGGCACAGTGTAGAGGTATACTGTATATTGTGTGGCACAGTGTAGCAGTATACTGTATAGTGTGGCACAGTGTAGCAGTATATTGCATAGTGTGGCACAGTATAGAGGTATACTGTATATTGTGTGGCACAGTGTAGTGGTATACTGTATATTGTGTGGCACAGTGTAGCGGTATACTGTATATTGTGTGGCACAGTGTAGCGGTATACTGTATATTGTGTGGCACAGTGTAGAAGTATACTGTATATTGTGTGGCACAGTGTAGCAGTACACTGTATAGTGTGGCACAGTGTAGCAGTATACTGTATAGTGTGGCACAGTATAGAGGTATACTGTATATTGTGTGGCACAGTGTAGTGGTATACTGTATAGTGTGGCACAGTGTAGTGGTATACTGTATATTGTGTGGCACAGTGTAGAGGTATACTGTATATTGTGTGGCACAGTGTAGCAGTATACTGTATAGTGTGGCACAGTGTAGCAGTATATTGCATAGTGTGGCACAGTATAGAGGTATACTGTATATTGTGTGGCACAGTGTAGTGGTATACTGTATATTGTGTGGCACAGTGTAGCGGTATACTGTATATTGTGTGGCACAGTGTAGCGGTATACTGTATATTGTGTGGCACAGTGTAGAAGTATACTGTATATTGTGTGGCACAGTGTAGCAGTACACTGTATAGTGTGGCACAGTGTAGCAGTATACTGTATAGTGTGGCACAGTATAGAGGTATACTGTATATTGTGTGGCACAGTGTAGTGGTATACTGTATATTGTGTGGCACAGTGTAGTGGTATACTGTATATTGTGTGGCACAGTGTACCAGTATACTGTATAGTGTGGCACAGTGTAGCAGTATACTGTATAGTGTGGCACAGTGTAGTGGTATACTGTATATTGTGTGGCACAGTGTAGAGGTATACTGTATATTGTGTGGCACAGTGTAGCAGTATACTGTATAGTGTGGCACAGTGTAGCAGTATACTGTATAGTGTGGCACAGTGTAGTGGTATACTGTATATTGTGTGGCACAGTGTAGCAGTATACTGTATAGTGTGGCACAGTGTAGCAGTATACTGTATAGTGTGGCACAGTGTAGTGGTATACTGTATATTGTGTGGCACAGTGTAGAGGTATACTGTATATTGTGTGGCACAGTGTAGCAGTATACTGTATATTGTGTGGCACAGTGTAGAGGTATACTGTATATTGTGTGGCACAGTGTAGCAGTATACTGTATATTGTGTGGCACAGTGTAGCAGTATACTGTATAGTGTGGCACAGTGTAGTGGTATACTGTATATTGTGTGGCACAGTGTAGAGGTATACTGTATATTGTGGGGCACAGTGTAGAGGTCAGGGGTCGAGTCGAGGTGGAACGCGTGGGAACGGCGTTCCTGCACTTTTTTCATGGCAGGAACGTCGTTCCCTTTCAGGCTCAAGCCAGGAGAACGTGGCTGAAATCAGATTCACATGGTTCACAGGGAGCGGAGGCGAGGCGCTGTGTGAAGCGCACTGTGCAGGGCAGGCAGAGTGAGGGAGGAGGGAGGAGGAGCGGCTTCAGTTGAGAGTTGAAGACGGAAGTAGAGGAAGCTGTGTGATCCGGTGCTGCTGGCTGCGACTGACTCACTGTCTGACTCCTCTCATGGCTGAGCGCTCCCCTCCTCCTATCCTGAGCCTGCGACGAGTGAGACTGTCTGCTGAGGTGAGCCTCCGTGGCTGGACCATCCGACCCGACCGGGGTCCTGGTGGTCCGGTCCCCGGACCAGTCTAGACTCTAAGTGTCTGTGACTGACTCCCTGAGTGGGTCAAGCAATCGATCAGCAGGATTAATGTTCACAGCCTGGGTTGGGAGGCCCCGCTTACCTTACCCTGGCCTTAGGCAAGTGACAAACTGCCCCCCTCATCAATCTTAGGCAACTTGGCAAGTAACAAACCCAGCTCTGCTACATCTACAATGAGCAACTACAACAAAATGTAATGCCAAACTGCAGTTCCTCTATGTGATTGTGATGCTTTGGATAGCTTCCACTGGACCCACAGGCTGTGGGTCCAGTGGAAGCTATCCAAGGCATCACATAGAGGAACTGCAGTTTGGCATTACATTTGTTGTAGTTACTCATTGTAGATGTAGCAGAGCTGAGTTTGTCACTTGCCTAAGAATGAGGGGGGCAGTTTGTCACTTGCCTAAGGGAGGCAATAGCTACGCCCCTGCTCACCGCCGCCTTCCTGTTCCTCGGCTGTGAGGGCTGCGCACAGGAGCCGTGTGAGTCGCTCTGTGACGTCACTCCGTGCACAGCCTACAGCAGTAGAAGAGGAGCGTCTACGTCCAGGAGCAGGAAAGGTAAGTGTAAGTTTTTTATTTTATACTAAAGGCGTATAGGCTGAATGGAGAGGCACTGACTGGAGGCTGGTGGAGGGGGCACTCGGGGCTGGTGGATGGGGCAGCACTGGGCGCTAGTGAATGGGGCCCTGGGGGCTGGTAAGAGGCACTGGGGGGCTGATTAGAGGCACTGGGGGGCTGATTAGAGGCACTGAGGGGCTGATTAGAGGCACTGGGGGGCTGATGGAGAGGCACTGAGGGCTGCTATCTGAGGTCTGATTGTTGGTCATTCATATTGGGTTCTGATCTGAGGTCTTATTTGGGTCTTATTAACATTGGGGTTCTGATTGGTCTGACCTGAGGTGTAATGAAAAATATTTTTTTCTTATTGTGCGGTGCCCACTTCCAGCCCTGAGCCCAGCTGCCTAGAGCACCCCTGAGGCCAAGCCTGTCAGCACCCCTGAGGCCAAGCCTGTCAGCACCCCTGAGGCCAAGCCTGTCAGCACCCCTGAGGCCAAGCCTGTCAGCACCCCTGAGGCCAAGCCTGTCAGCACCCCTGAGGCCAAGCCTGTCAGCACCCCTGAGACCAAGCCTGTCAGCACCCCTGAGGCTTCAGAACTGTAAGTAAATTTTATATAAGGGGAGGTTTTGTTTTGATCATAATGTGTACATTTGGCTCAGTCCGCAGCGACACAAATTACAGCATGCTAGATTTTCTGTGCTTTTTTTTTCCCCCCGCTACACGTAGCTTTCAAAAGCCCATTCACGTGTATTGTATTTTAAAGGGGTTTTCCCATCTCAGACAATGGGGGCATATCACTAGGATATGCCCCCATTGTCTGATAGGTGCGGGTCCCACCTCTGGGACCCGCACCTATATAGAGAACGAAGTGGGGAGACTTTTGCACTTGATTGTGTAAGCTGGCACTTTACAATAAATGTTGCACTGAATTTTCAGCGAAATATATATATTTTTCTTTTGGGGGGGGGAGGGGTTTGCAGTGGATCTTGGGTGAGTTCCCACACTTTTTTTCCCAGGACTTGACCCCTGGTAGAGGTATACTGTATAGTGTGGCACAGTGTAGCGGTATACTATATAGTGTGGCACAGTATAGAGGTATACTGTATATTGTGTGGCACAGTGTAGTGGTATACTGTATATTGTGTGGCACAGTGTAGTGGTATACTGTATATTGTGTGGCACAGTGTAGTGGTATACTGTATATTGTGAGGCACAGTGTAGTGGTATACTGTATATTGTGAGGCACAGTGTAGTGGTATACTGTATATTGTGTGGCACAGTGTAGTGGTATACTGTATATTGTGTGGCACAGTGTAGTGGTATACTGTATATTGTGAAGCACAGTGTAGCGGTATACTGTATATTGTGTGGCACAGTGTAGCAGTATACTGTATAGTGTGGCACAGTGTAGCAGTATACTGTATAGTGTGGCACAGTATAGAGGTATACTGTATATTGTGTGGCACAGTGTAGTGGTATACTGTATATTGTGTGGCACAGTGTAGCGGTATACTGTATATTGTGTGGCACAGTGTAGCGGTATACTGTATATTGTGTGGCACAGTGTAGCGGTATACTGTATATTGTGTGGCACAGTGTAGCGGTATACTGTATATTGTGTGGCACAGTGTAGAGGTATACTGTATATTGTGTGGCACAGTGTAGAGGTATACTGTATATTGTGTGGCACAGTGTAAAGGTATACTGTATATTGTGTGGCACAGTGTAGCGGTATACTGTATATTGTGTGGCACAGTGTAGAGGTATACTGTATATTGTGTGGCACAGTGTAGCGGTATACTGTATATTGTGTGGCACAGTATAGAGGTATACTGTATATTGTGTGGCACAGTGTAGTGGTATACTGTATATTGTGTGGCACAGTGTAGAGGTATACTGTATATTGTGTGGCACAGTGTAGCGGTATACTGTATATTGTGTGGCACAGTATAGAGGTATACTGTATATTGTGTGGCACAGTGTATGCTATATGTGTATAACAAACATACTCCACATGAAAACTTACAATTACTTGGCTTGACCATGGTGATCTCTGATGCCACTTTAACACTTTGGCTGGGGGGCTAGGTGTAAGAAAATGCCGTCCCCTGGGCTGTATGGTTTTTGGGTTCTTCCTCTTCGGACTCTGTACAAGCTGTAACACATAAGAAAGGATGTTACACGTCTAGATCCATCTGCTCACTTACATCTATATTCGCTTCATGGAAAACTATGGAAACAATATAGTATAGATTTTTGCCAGGCCCGGCAGCTGTTCCATCCTTTTCCTACTCTGTCTGTATATTTTTTTATAGTGTAATACTGTTGAGGGGGCCCTGACAAAATCTTTTAGTCCTCCTCCTCCTGGATGGGCCCCTTCTAGGTCAGGGCCCCAAAGCAGCCGCTTCCCCTGCAGCTTCGCCCCTGGTGCTGGGGTAATATAATTAAGGAGTATCAGGGTACATTGGGTGTAATATAACTGAGGAGGGCTATCAGACATTATAAAGGGGTAATATAGCTTACATTACCCCTGTATTACGTCCCTGATAGGATAGCACTCCTCAGTTATGTTACTATTATATATATGTTATATTATATAACTACGGGATATCAGGGTACATTACACAGGGGTAATATAACTGAGGGGTATCAGGGTACATTATACAAGGGTAATATAACTGAGGAGGGCTGTCATGGGACATTATACAGGGGTAATGTAAGCTGTATTACCACCGTATAATGCCTGATAGGCCTCCTGAGTTGTATTACCCCTGTATAATAATGTACCCTGATACCCCTTAGTTATATGACCCTGCTGGGATCATATAACTAAGGGGTATCCGGGTACATAATTATACAAAGGTAAAATAAGTTACTCAGGAGGCCTATCAGGCATTATACGGTGGCAATATAAGTTATATTACCCCTGTATAATGTACCCTGATACCCCTTGGTTATATTACCCCCTGTATAATGTACCATGATTACCCTCAGTTATATAACTGAGGGGTATCAGGGGACATTATGGGTAATATTATAACTAAGGGGTATAAGGGGTATCAGGGTACATTATACAAGGCTAATATAACTGAGGAGGACTCTCAGGGGACATTATAAAGGGGTCCTTCGTTATATTACCCCTGTATAATGTACCCTGATACCCCTAAGTTATAGCTATGGTGGGCGGGATGACGTGAGGGATCGCGTCTCGATCCTCCCCAGTGCTGGTCTCTCCCCTCCAGGCTAATGCTGGCCAGCCGAAGCCAAACAGCTGATGCCCAGACTCGTGCTTTGAGACGCTGAATCTTACCTGGTCTGACCGCCGAGCGCTTCTCCTGCTGCTGCTGTGGGCTGCTGCCGCTCCTTTCGTCCTGCTCTGGGTGTTCTGTCCCTCGGCCGTGCTTCCTTGCTTCCTCGCTGCCCCGCTCCTCTGCCTGCTGTCTGCCGTCCGGCGCTTTTTGTCTGCTGTCCTCGCTGTGGCTGCTCTGCTTGGGCCCTTGACTGGTTCTGACGGATGGGCTCTGCTGGTGCTGCCCTGCCTGCCGTCTTCCTCTCCCTGTGGCCGGACTGCCTTGTTCGCCTGGTTTCACCCTGCTGCTCTCTGCGGATACTGAACTGCTACTCTGCCGGATATCTTGCTGCCATTATACTTTACATCGCTGTCGCCCCTCTCCTCCGTTAGCCACGGCGTGCACTGGGACTAAGGCTCTGGACATCACACTCTGGTCACGTGAGAAATAGAAGTATTCTATTTTATTCAGTCTACACTTGCAGTACTGCTGATTTCTATGCTATTGGTGTAGAGAGGGGTTAGTAGTGCACACGGCAGCAAAGAGGGTGTAGTTCATTGCCGAAACTTTGCGTTACGCAAAAAAAAAAAAAAAAAGGGCAGCCGGTGCGAAAAGAATCAAAAGAAATATAAAGGAAATATAAAGGAGAGTAAGGAGAGTACAAAGTAAAAGAAAAGACAGAGGCGAGGACATAGGGGGGGCAGGGGGGGGGGGGGGACCGGGGAAAAAGCTGCGGTAAATCAAAGGAAGAGAGCGAAAAAAAAAAAAAAACCTAGCATGAAAAGAAAAAGGGAGGAGGAAAGGGAAAGAAGGGAAGAAGGGAAAAAGGGGAGGAAGGAAGGAGGAAAAGAGAAAAAAAAAAAAGAAAAAGAAAGGCAACAGGAAAAAAAAAGGGGAAATTTGGGGAGAATGGCCCCAAAACAACACTCAGTTGATCCCTCTGCAATTAAGCCTGGGGCAAAGACCCCAGACAACAAAATCGACAAGTTTTTGAAATCGCCCTTTCTAAATGATAAAAATCCTGCTAAAACCAAACCCCCTGTTAAGACGAAAAAATCCGCTAAAACTTCCCAAAACGACGAACTTTCCCAGGATGGTCTAGAGGACGCGGATCAGGAGGTAGGCGAGGAAAGCCTCTCTGTACAAATGCGAACCGAATACGACCCAGCTGTCTTGGACAGAATTCTAAGTGCTGTGGAAAATAATGGCACTTTAGTGCAAGGAATGTCCACTCAATTGGGGTCAGTGCAGAGCGATATCTCATTAATAAGAGAAGATCTAGTAAAGATTCGGGATCGAGTCCATTGCATGGAAAAATCTGTCGACTCTCTGCAAACTGACATGGGCATATTAAAATCTAAAACTTTGCTTCTTGCCTCAGAAAATCAAGCACTTCAAAACCAGATAGAGGACTTAGAAAATAGATCAAGGCGCAACAACGTTCGTATAATCGGTTTCCCAGAAGGAGTCGAAGGCCGTCATCTAGAGGAACAACTTAAAGATGTGCTTATGAACAGCTTTGGCAGCGATAACTTTTCCTCTATGTTTCAAATAGAAAGAGCCCACCGAATTCCGGGAGGGAAACCTATCCCAGGGAGACCCCCGCGTGCAGTCTTAATTAAATTATTACTGTCCGCGGATAGAGATAGTATCTTGAGGAGAGCAAGAGAATGTACACCTATTGAATATCAGGGTACAAAACTGCTCTTCTTTCCCGATTTTGCGCGGCAGACTCAGGAAAGAAGAAGACATTTTATAGAGATAAAGAAACGCTTGGCAGCTAAGGAGATTAAATACTCCTTACAATACCCAGCGAAATTAAGAGTAATTCATAACGGGTCTTCCCTTTTTTTTGAGACACCACAACAGGCATCAGACTGGATGGATCAAATGGACATCTGAAATTGTGCTTCACTATGATTGGAGGGATAGGAGGGTGGGCCAGGCTGGGGGAGAACGGCCGGAGGTTAGAGGTTCGCTGACTAGTTCAGGCGGATCAAGAGAAGGGGGGGAGGGGGAACCCACCTTGCAGGAATGGTCTTTTTTTTTTTTTTTCTCCTTCTTTTTTTTCTTTCTCTTTTATGAGTGATGTCCACTAGAATTGTAGCTTGGAACGTCAGAGGACTTGGGGAAAGAGTTAAAAGGCAAGCGATTATGGATGCATTAAAAAGATATCTTCCAGCAATTATCTGTATAGTAGAAACTCACCTAACTAAGGAAACCTTGTTCCGCCTGACAACGGGATGGCAGCCCCAATCGTATCATTCTACCTTTAGTGGCTCTTCCCGGGGTATTTCGGTTCTTATTCATAATTCCATAGATTTCACCCTTATAAAATCTTACATCAATGCCCAGGGCAGATTTATTTTCTTGCATGGCAAGCTTAATGGTGACAGTTATATCCTAGCCTTTTTCTATATACCTCCGCCATTTTCAATGTACCCACTGCTTCAGTTAATGCTCTTTTCTGAAAAGAGACCAGAATGCCGCTTAATCTTGATAGGGGATTTTAATGCGGTCATTGATCCTAATAAAGACAGATTTTCACTTGATGTGGAAAAGGGGAGGTATCCTTGTAACTCCCCGCTGCTTCAATTCTGCTCTGAGGTGGGATTGGTGGATATATGGGAACATCTTGGTGGAGGAAAGAGAGTATACTCCTGTGTCAGTAGGGGGGGTAGAGCAATGTCTATGATCGATCTAGCATTTACTATTGAGAGCAATCTGAGTAATATCTGTAAGATGCGATACGGAGTAAGAACAGTTTCGAACCATTCACCCGTACTGGTTGAGGTTCGCAGCGGGAAGAATAAGGATACTAGGGGGCTAGGATTTAAGCTAAATCCATACTGGCTCACTATTCTGGACAATCTGCAGACGATTAAACTACTGATATCCTCCTTTTGGGAGGTTAACCTTCCCTCTGCTAATATCAATACAGTATGGGATGCCTTGAAAGCATATTTGAGGGGGGTCTTTATAAGTGAGATTGCCGCAGTAAAGAGAACATTTAGGAAGAAAGAGGAGGAATTGGGTAAGATCGCTGCACTCACAGCTGAGCGATACGCTAGCCACTCCACTGAGCACAATAGGCAAGAGATGCAGAAGGCTAGTTGCTCCTTGGAGAAATATGTAACAGAGAAAGCAAATCATAGGGTATTCTTCAAGGGGCTCAATTATTTCATCGAGTCTGGACGTCCGGGCAAGCTTCTAGCTAGAATAATTTCCCAAAAAGATAAGAAAAAACAATCTATTATCTCAATTCGTAATGTAGAGGGCGAAACCATAACAGATCCAGAGGGAATTGGGAATATTTTTCTACAATATTTTGCTCAGATATATAGATCTTCCCCTGGACTGTCGTCTGAACTGGTGATGCGGTTCCTGGAGAAAATGCCACTTTCTATGTTAAATGAAACTCAAAAAGAATATCTGGAGGAGGAGCTCTCTCTTGCTGAGTTGCAGGAGGCCCTTGGGTCCGTCTCGGGGAACTCATCGCCAGGAACAGATGGCCTTCCATATGAGGTCTATCGCAAGCATAGTGAGGTGATCCTCCCCCAGCTGCTGGAGGTTTTCTCCCAAGCAGCACAGGGAGGGAGATTACCACACTCTATGATGGAGGCCCTTATTGTTCTAATTCTAAAAAAGGATAAAGATCCGGCAGAATTGAGCTCCTATAGACCAATGTCCTTATTAAATACAGACGTTAAGTTACTATCAAAAGTCCTTGCTAGGAGGCTCTCGCAGGTTATCCCTACGATTATTCATCCGGATCAAAACGGCTTTATGCCAAATAGGGTCACCCATCCAAATTTGCACAGGCTATTTATGAATATTCAATCCCCGGGGCGCGGCGCCCGCTCCATCCTGTCGTTGGATGCTACTAAAGCCTTCGACAGGGTGGAGTGGATTTTTCTTTGGGAGGTAATGAAAAAAATGGGCTTTGGCCCAAAATTTATGGCAATGGTCCGGCTACTCTATAACTCCCCAGTTGCCAGGATTAGGATCAATGACTTGATGACAGAGAGCTTTATTCTGGGAAGAGGCACCCGCCAAGGCTGTCCCCTTTCTCCCCTTTTATTTAATATTTATATCGAACCCTTAGCGGCCATAATACGACATGATCCGGAGGTGGCTGGTTTTGGTATAATGGGGAAGTATGACCGCGTGTCCCTCTACGCCAGGGGTGCACAACCTGCGGCCCGCGGGCCGCATGTGGCCCCCAGGGCCATGGTTTGCGGCCCCCGCCCTGCTGGGTAGAAACACAGCTGATCCTGCAATCAGCTGTGTTTCTGCACAGAGCGCCGCACAGCAGATGGATCACAGGTTTTGCTCCTGCACTGTAGCAGGAGCAGAAAGGGTCCCCGGCTATTAGTGAGAGCGGGGAAGCCGAGGAGAAGACAGAAGCGCTTTATTAGCGCTTCTGCCTTCTCCTCTATGAGCACTCTGCAGTGTGGACCCAGCAATCATGTGATCGCTGGGTTTCCAGTGACCTCTTGGGAACAAATTATGTGGTAAAAATATATTTAAAAAAAAGTTTAAAAAATGATTTTAAAAAATTTGAAAACTAAATAAATTAAAAAATTAAATAAAAAGGAAAAAGTGCTTAATAAAAGAGTGTTCACTGTCCCACCACAGTCTTTTTATGAAAAAGTGCAAAATTCAAAAAAAGTGACAGTGTGCCCCAAAGTCTTTTTATGACCTCTTGGGGGACATATTATGTAGCAGAAATATATTAAGTTAAAAAAAAGAAATCCTGACCTGTCCCATGGTTATGATATAACAAGAGTTATTATGCATTTCTAACCATTTTTCTTCTCCTTTCTCATAGGCTACATAATCAATGTCGGACTGCGACATATGACCAGATATCCTTTACTTTGATATCCTTTTCTCTGGTATAGAATTAAAAGCCTCACTCTTATGTGTTAATAGATCCAGGGATTGTTTCTACTATATACACCTCCACCCATACTAGATATATTCCATTTTCCAAGATAGACCAAAACGCTAGGTGTACACATACTATCAAATAACAGCTATCTAGCTTAGCCTCTGGTGGATCGGGACACTAGTGGTGTGCACGCACCGCTGTTGTCCTGATGGATCAGGTTACTAGTAGTGGAACACAGCACTTCTGGATTCCCCTGGAACGCAGGGCCTTTCCGGTTACATGTGACGCCACATCCGTTCCACCATGTGACCAGTGGAACGCATGGTGGACCGCACGCTCTCGGCGCATGGTGACACGCCCCCCCACGCTATTTAGAGACGCGCTCAACTTCTAATGGAGCGCATCCCCAGAGAGACGTGTGGACACACGCCATCACCTACTCTGCGCAGGATCTATTGACACAGCCTCCCACAGCGGTATTGGGTAAGCCTCCCCATATGTAGACTACTAATAGGATCACTTATAAGTCCATCAGGCTTATTTGACCCAACCCCCCAGGTTAATATATTATCCAGAGTTTAGACCCATCACCTCTAGATCTTGGTCCACTTGGTTGCTTCTCCTTAACATAGAGACTACCATATACACTGCTCCTACTGGCAATGATAATTTAAGTATAATGCTATGCTTCTTTTCTATGTCCTTCTTTAACTTCTGCCTTCTATTTTGTTTTGATTTTGCTTTTGTTCTGTGGAACACCGATACTATATGGCAATGAATACGTACATATAATGCGAATAGCGTATGAATAATTGTCTTATTAATAACATATATAAATATGTAACCATATGTTGGTATTCACTAAATTGTAATTGTCACTTTTCTATTGATATTGTCACAGTTTGATAAAGGCCATCTAGGCCGAAACGTCACTTTGAAGCCGCATGTCAAAATAAACAGAATACCATTTGATTCAAAATACAACTGGAGTTTTTCTATTATTATCATACGGGGTGGGAACCCGACTCCAATTGATTACTTCCAGTGTGCCAGGAGGTTATATCTCTACTTAAGTTAAAAAAAAGATACATAAAAGAAAAAACACCCACACCAATCAAAGCCGTCACCATTACCGCCCCATTCACGTGAAACTTTTCATATTATATAGCAAAACGGCCTACAGAAAATAGAGAACTAATTATAATAATTTATTTTGGTGTCAGTTTGCATATTTAAAGAATAAGGAGCTATAGTTTGAAAAAAAAATTAAACCACCACGCGCGTTAAATCACAAAAAAATGTTTGGTCCTTAAGGCCTTTTCGGGCCTGGTCATTCAAGCGTTAACCAATAGGCGCCTTCCCCACTAGCAAGGTAATGTGCTTACTGGTTACTGCAGGGCGCCTATAACTGGATTGGCAGGAGATGGTAGTAACCAGTGAGCTCCGTCCTCTGCAGTGAAGGAAAACGCTGATTTATAAATAGGAGGCAGGATGGAAGGAAATGTCACCACTTTTCTGGTAAAAAATGATTTTTGACAAGTTCCTGCAGCATGGCCACTGAAATAGAAAATTCATAATTACCTGCTCCACTCCGCTCTGGTCCTCTGCACTGCCCCCGCTGCCTCCATCTTCCGGTTCCTGCTCTGTTTACACCTGTCAGTGCATGGCCATGGTCACTTGTACGGCTCCAGTCAATGACTGGCTTCAGCATTGACACGCTACTTGTGGCCACATGACCGCCTAAGCCAGTCATTGGCTGGAGTGGTGTATGACCATGTCCATGCACTGCCAGTTGTAAACTGCGAAGGCAATTCGAAGAACCAGAGAGGCGGGGAGCAAGTAAGTATAACTCTTCGGTTTCAGGGGCTATGCTGCAGCACAATATTTGGGACAATTACTGGGAACAAGTGTTCATAAGGAGCGCTCATATCGTATATCTGGCCAGTATGATCGTGCAGCTGATCAGTCGATAAACAAGGAATTGCTTATTTGTCGGCTGATTTGCATATTTTATCAGGATGAAAGATGTCCGATTATCTGCAGCACGACTGTGGCAGCGATCGCTCCTCCCCAGTCACTTTGCACTGGCTTGTGTAATAGGCAGATGAGTGCCGATCAACATTATTTTATTTGCGGCCCCTTGAAATACAGCGATGTGACAATGCGGCCCCCAGACCAAAAAAGGTTGTGCACCCCTGCTCTACGCAGATGACATTCTGGTTTTTATTCATCAAACAAATACCACCCTCCCTCGCATAATGGATCTGGTCGGTCACTTTTCCGACATATCCGGACTTGAGATCAATTGGGAGAAGACCGTACTGTAAGAAAACTGTCACGAGAATTAAACTATCTTACTGTTATAGACACTTAATGGATAATTTTTTTCTGGATGTTCTTTCTCCAGGACAGAGAGCCTGGTCTTCTCTTCTTTCAGAGGTGGGTCCCCCAAATTGGGAGAATATAGGGGAAAGCTTAAAATTGGTTTCACACAATTCTAACCACATTGTTGTACAATTTAATATTCTGCACAAAATTTATGTGACACCTATATGGCTATACAGAAGAGGACTCAGGGCCTCCTCTGACTGCCCCCGCTGTGGTGATCCCGGGGCAGATCACTTACATCTGTTCTGGGACTGCCCAATGGTGAGTAGGTACTGGAGCCTGGTCCAAAAGAATCTGGCGCGTAAACTTAAAATTGTTGTTCCTCTGTCTCCTAGGATATGGGTCCTGGGAGATTTATCTGAGGTTAATCATCAACCCATAAAAAGTCACTTGTTGATCAAGGTTATGTTCTTGGCGAGGCTTCTGATTTCTAGATCCTGGTTTTGCTCTTCTGCCCCAGATTGTAAGAACTGGCTGGGTCTGGTGGAGAAAGTGAAAAGCTATGAGAAGATCCTGTATAAACAAAGAGGATCTTACTTAAAGTGGAATAGTCTATGGAAAGATTGAGATACGGCTAATTAATTAGGATCCCCTTTTTTTTTCTTTTTTTTTTTCAAGGTGGGGGGGGGGGGGGTTGGTGGGGAGAGATGGGGAAAATGCTATCTGTCCGGCTTTTCAGCATTTAATCTATAGATGTAGAATGTGAAGGTTCAAATGTCGACACTATTATGTATACTCGTATGAAATTATTGTCAACCACGTTCACAGATCAGAATTGGCGGACTTATGGATTTTATAATGTTAATTATGCAATATGTATTTAAGTTTTTGTATCACAGCAAATAAAATTTATTGAAAAAAAAAAGTTATAGGGGTATCAGGGTTGAGGAGGGGCTGGGCGCAAGCAGGCAGGCCATGAGGCGAGGTAGTGGGGGTACATACTTTTTTTTCTTACTTTGTTGGGAAGTTGCCACACACAGTCGCAGTCAGTAGTCCTCCTCTCCTGTCCGACAGTCCGAAGCTGGGGCCTGGGCTAGGCAGTGGGCACAAACAGAGACAGGCTCACTAAGTCACTAGACTAGCAGCAGACGCAGTAGCAGAAAATGAAGCAAACGTTCGCACGGGCAGGCAGGCACGCAGCTTTACGTGGTGACGTCAACTCGTCTCTGCAGCTGCCGCACTCCCAGCCTGCGCCTGCCCTGCATGCTCTGCCTCCTCTGGGTCCGAACACCGCCCCCACCCCCATCTGTCATGTGACTCATGTCTGTGTATCTGTGTTGTCTGTAGTGTGTACTTGAATCACTGAGTCACTCAGTAGTGCGGGCGGCCGGGCGCAGCAGCGACGCCACTGTGCATGATGTAATAGCACCCAGCTTTTCTGCTGTCCTGCATGGCACATGTGGAGAGACATGAGAATAGTCTGAGAAAGCTGAGTAACACAACTCCCACCTCCCCTCATATCTTCTCATGCCTCTGCACTTGTGCCATGCAGGACATCAGGAAAGCTGAGTCACATTACATGATAGCACCCAGCTTTCCTCCTGTTCTGAAGGGCATATGTGCAGAGGAATAGCCTGGGAAAGCTGAGTGACCCCCCTCCCCCCTCCTCCACACACATACACCTCTGCACTGTCCTCATGTCACTTACTTTATTACTGGTGGGGTTGTGGAAATCCAGAGGAATCATGCCTGGTGGAGCTAGCAGATGGGAGGCGGAGCTAGACAGCGGTAGGCGGGGCTAGGAGGTGGGAGGCGGGGCTAGCAGAACCTTTCCTCCGTGCACTCTGTGTGGCAAGCTGGACATGCTATGGCAGGGGCAGACTGGGCATGCGCTGTAATGTGATGTGGAAAAGCAGCGCATGCTCATTTACACAGTAGGCATGGACGGAGCTTCTACATGTCGCGTGCAGCCATGGACGGACTGGCTGCACATCAGAGCGAGGCTCAGGGGGCGTGGCTTCAGATTGTTGAAAAAATAGGCATATCTACTTAAAGACATATATTAGGAAATATCCTTTTTCCCTGCCTCCCACACAGTTGCAGAAAATACATGGAGAGTGGCCAACCCCTTTAATCTGTCACTTCATTAAATGTACCTATCCAAATAACTGCGTCTCCATTGCTCTGTTGTATCCGACCATGCTTCTTGTTCTGCTAAATTATTTTTAAGTATTTGTTTGCGACACACAGTTCTGGAACACACATAGCCCTACTATACAGACACAGCACTGCCATACACACATACAGCTCTGCTACATACAGATACAGCACTACTATAAACACATACAGCTCGACTACACACAGATACAGCTCTGCTATACAGAAAGCACTATTATACATACAACATGCGGCAGCGCCCCAGGGTCCTCTATATGTCGCGACCCAGGTGTAGGAATGCTGAGTGGTATAGTGCAGCCTATCTGTTTCTTTATGTGTCACGGTGCTCCTACCTGGATACGGCTGGACCCCAGACTTTGGCTCCGATGCAATAAATAGGGGGAATAATTGACGGATTGGAAAGAATAACTTGAGTCCAGACCTTGAGATGAAGTTCAATGGCACCTTTACTTTGAATACATGTTTACAGGCTTTGTCTTAGTTCCAGCAGGGTTTAGCATTAAACTGGCAGGCAAACTCACCTCTGCTCTATCCTTCTCTCACTCTGCTATACTGACAAGCTGACTGCATAACTTGGCTTTTTCTGTAGGCTGCACTTCACTTTTTAGTCAGACTTATCTTCAGCCAAGGAATAGGTCAGAATCCTGGCAGCTCCAACATGGAATCTCAACCAGAACAAACTAGAACTGCCCCAAATCCTTCTGGTAGCAAGCAGGACCGGCCCACTTCTGACCAAAGGGAGGGAGAATAGAATGATGAGTTCCATTCTATCTAACTATAGCTCTGCCATGTTTGCTGCCACCTGCTGGTGTACCAGGCACATTACATGAACAGTTACACAACATTATTAGGAATGCACAGTTTTGAGAGACCTGGAAATAAGTATGCAAGATGAAATGATATTAGACTTATTAGACCATTAAAGACAGTAGCAGGGTGCCGGAGTGGTAACACCACGCTGGGGTGTTACATACATACTTACAGCTCTGCTACCTGCACAGTTCAGTTGCATACATACAGCTATGCTACACACATACAGTTCAGTTACACACATACAGCTCTGCGACACACACAGCCACGCTACACACATGCAGCTCTTTTACACACACAACTCTTCTACACATATACAGTTTAGTTACACACATACAGTTCACTTCCACACATACAGCTCTGTTATACACATACAGTTCAGTTACACACATATAGCTCTACTACACACACACGAGACCCTGACCCCCTGAGGACCTGCTCTGATACAACAGATTTTCATGTAGACTTCACATTAAAAAAATATCTATAAGGCCTCATGCACACGACCGTAGTTCTGATCCGCATCCGAGCCAAAGTTTTTGTGGCTCGGGTGTGGACCCATTCACTTCAATGGGGCCGCAAAAGATGCAGACAGCACTCTGTGTGCTGTCCGCATCCGCTGCACCGTTCCGTGGACCTGCAAAAAAAAAATAAAGCATATCCTATTCTTGTCCATTTTGCGGACAAGAACAGGACATGTTTTCCGGACAAGAATAGGCATTTCTACAATGGGCCGCCCTTCCACAAATTTTTGCGGACCGCAAAAAACAGCACGGTCGTGTGCATGAGGCCTAAGCAAAATAAAAAGATCAGCAACAAGCACTTCTTTATATAGAAGCATGCACTAAACCATCTTTCTCACATGTAGTTAATAGGTTACTTTTTTGTGTCAGGTATTGGGATATTTGTCATAATAAAGTGTAGGCGGTAGAGATAAAAATAACATAATTGTACAGTAATTATTCTTAGTATAATTTTACTTTAAGGGAATCTTGAAGATTGTTTTACAGCTTTGTGAAATTTTGATTGAAATGTTGGAAGGGAGAGAAGGTTTACTTCAGATGGACTATTGCAATAACAGAACATGCCCTTCTCTATCCTCTGTGTAGTGTGTAGAGGATTATAATTGGTGTTGAGCGAAGCAAACCATTCAAAGCAGAATTTGGTCCAAAGTTTAGGAAAACTTCAATTCGAATTAACTCGCGCTTCGGGGTAACAAATCTTTTTTTTTTCTAAAATTGCAGCTGCACGTGCTACAAAGGGAAACTAAGAAACCCAGGAACGCGAGATCACCCATAATGCCGTGCAGCCAGCCAATGCGCAGATAGCCATCCCCTGTGATGACACAGCCATATAAAACCCTCATCCCATGTAGTCTCCATCATTATTCTGTGAGCTAAGCATAGGGAGAGATGTGGCAAGTAGTCTTAAGCAAATTGAGATTTGGATCATCTGGTACCAAAGTCATCTTTGGATTCCTTTTTTAAAATGTTTTTTAATATGCACATAGGAATACCAAAGTAATTCACCGAAGTCTCACGCTACTTCGGCTGAAATGAAGTTTGGCTCTACGGAGCCAATGCATTTTTAATGCTGTACAAAAACAGGTCTTAACCCTTTTGGGACACAGCCTTATTTCACCTTAAGAACCAGGCCATTTTTTTGCAAATCTGACCAGTGTCACTTTAAGTGGTGATAACTTTAAAACGCTTTGACTTATCCAGGCCATTCTGAGACTGTTTTTTCGTCACATATTGTACTTCATGACACTGGTAAAATGAAGTAAAAAATACCAAATTTAGCAAACATTTGTAAAAAATGGAAAATTTCCAAGTTTCAATTTCTCTACTTCTATAATACATAATAATACCTCCAAAAATAGTTATTACTTTACATTTCCCATATGTCTACTTAATTTTGGGAATTATATTTTATTTTTGGGGGATGCTACAAGGCTTAGACGTTTAGAAGCAAATCTTGAAATTTTTCCAAAATTTTCAAAAACCCAATTTTTAGGGACCAGTTCAGGTCTGAAGTTATTTAGCGAGGCTTACATAATATAAACCACCCAAAAATGACCCCATTCTACAAACTAAACCCCTCAGGGTATTCAAAACTGATTATACAAACGTTGTTAAAGGCAAATGGAGATAACATTTCAGAATTAAAATTTTGGGGCAGATTTTCCATTTTAACCCATTTTTTCACTAACAAAGCAAGGGTTAACAGCCAAACAAGACTGTATCTTTATTGCCCTGACTCTGCCGTTTACAGAAACACCCCATATGTGGTCGTACACTACTGTATGGCCACATGGCGGGGCGTAGAGGGAAAGAAGCGCTGTGTGGTTTTTGGAGGGCTGATTTTTATAGACCGGTTTATTTACACCATGTCCTGTTTCAACCGCCCTGATGCACCCCTGGAGTAGAAACTCCCTAAAAGTGACCCCATTGTGGAAACTACAGGATAAGGTGGCAGTTTTGTTGGGACTATTTTTAGGTTAAATATGATTTTTGGTTGCTCTATATTATATTTTTGTGATGCAAGGTTACCAAAAATTGAAATTCTGAAATGTTATCTCCATTTGCCATTAACTGTTGAGAAACACCTAAAGAGTTAATAAAGTTAGTAAAATAAGTTTTGAATACCTTGAGGGGTGTAGTTTCTTAGATGGGGTCACTTTTCAGGAGTTTTTACTCTAGGGGTGCATCAGGGGGGCTTCAAAAGGGACATGGTGTCAATAAAAAAGGCCATCAAAATCGGCCTTCCAGAAACCATGTCGGTCCTTTCCTTTTGCGCCCTGCCTTTTAGTGATACAGCAGTTTACGACCACAAATGTGGCGTTTATGTAAACTGCAGTATCAGGGTAATAAATATTACATTTTGTTTGGTTGTTAACCCTTGCTTTGTTATCGTAAAAAACGGATTGAAATGGAAAAGTGCCAAAAATAGCTGTTTTGGCACCGTTTTTTCCCCCCCTGACTGTGTTAATCTGGGGGGTTAGATCATGGGCTATTTTTATAGAGGAGATTCTTATGGACGCGGCAATACCTAATAAGTCTACATTTTTTTTTACAATTATTTAGGTTTTAGACTATATTATCCTTTTTGATACAAACATTTTATTTTGTATCTCTAAAGTCTAAGCCCCCTTTCACACGGGCGTTGTGGATTGGGGCCTGATGCGTTCAGAGTGCGTTCAGTGAAACTCGCACCACTTTGCAAGTAAGTTTAGTCAGTTTTGTCTGCAATTGCGTTCAGTTGTTCAGTTTTTTCCGTGCAGGTGCAATGCGTTTTGATGCGTTTTTCACGTGCGTGATAAAAAACTGAAGGTTTACAAACAACATCTCTTAACAACCATCTCTCAAAAAACTGCCTGAATCTCCTAGAGGGACAAACATTTGCCAAATGATTTATACCTCCACAACAGAAACAAACCTTCCTCTGAGAGCTGAATCCTCTATTGTCAGAGGCAAGCAAACCCAGCTGCATGGGCCCCTGCTCAGAAGGGATTGAGAGCGACTGAGACCCCTGTGCACTGAATGAGACCTCCGCACTGTACTTGGACTGAGTATGACAGGAAGGAGTGATCTCTCCTCTCTCTCTAAGACGCCTGTCAATACGAACGGCCCGAGACATGGCAGAGTCCAAGGAGGTAGGTCTCTCATGAAAGGCAAATGCATCTTTCAATCCCTCTGAAAGACCATGGCAAAATTGACTTCGGAGTAAGGCATCATTCCAACCAGTATCAGCTGCCCATCTCTGAAATTCTGAGCAGTATATCTCTGCGGATTGTTTACCCTGACATAAAAGACGTAGTCTAGACTCAGCCAGAGCAATACGATCCGGATCATCATATATCTGACCCAGGGCTACAAAGAATTAATCCACTGAAGGGAGGGGCCGTGCCCCCACCGGCAGCGAAAAGGCCCAAGACTGAGCGTTATCCCTGAGCAGCGAGATGATGATCCCCACCCTCCGCTCCTCATCACAAAAGGAATGGGGAAGTAGGCGAAAATGGAGTTTGCAAGCCTCTCTAAAACGAACAAAATTCTCACTACCCCCGGAGAACGTATCCGGGAGCGAGATCTTAGGCTCAGAAAAAACTCCATGAACGCAAGCTGAACCGGTCACCTGAAACTGAGAAAGAGTCTTACGGAGATCTGCTACCTCCAATGAAAGACCCTGCATGCATTCAGTCAAAAGTGAAACTGGATCCATGCTTGAGACGGTTTTGGCGGTTTATAATGTCACGGAAGGTGTACAGAAAACTAGAAGACACAAAATGAAGATCCGACTGACTGGATCCAAAACTAAGGAACAAAAGGGAGAGCCCTGCATCAGACCTGGCTCTCTCCCTAACTGCTCAGCCTATGCGAAAATCCCAATAGTAGATGATCGCATATCCTCGTACCTCGACTGTATAACACCTCAACACCCTATAATAGTGAGGGGACACAACCACCGGCTCCCTACACTTGATACGGAGGGAGTTAGGGTCACCTGGGATCCAGCAAACAGGAAAACACAAACGAACGAACAAAACTTATCTGTAGAAGACTCAGTAGTAGGATCAGCATGCACACACTCCAGGAAGTAATATAAACTGCAAAGTGATGCAGTATGGGGAGGGATTTAAAGGGATCCAATCAGTGCAACTACATGACAGCTGAAAGAGGCTAACGAGATGAGAAAATGAAAGCAAAACAAAAGGAACCTCAAGGAGGAGGTTCTGAAGGATGTCTGTCAGAGCTTCTCAGATGTCTGGTGGTGACACAGAGAGCCACACCGGACCAGTACTCCTGTCCGTCCTGAACGCACAGGTGGATCAGTGGCTGACCCTGCACCAACTGGAGATCGGCAAAGTGGTGTGTGACAATGGAAGCAATTTGTTGGCGGCATTGAATTTGGGCAATTTGTCACATGTGCCGTGCATGGCACATGTGTTGAATCTCATCGTACAACGCTTTGTGTCTAAGTACCCTGGCTTACAGGACGTCCTCAAGCAGGCCAGGAAGGTGTGTGGCCATTTCAGGCGTTCCTACATGGCCATGGTGCACTTTTCAGACATTCAGCACCAAAACAACATGCCAGTGAGGCGCTTGATTTGCGACTGCCCGACACGTTGGAATTCAACACTCCTAATGTTCGACCGCCTGCTCCAACAAGAAAAAGCCTTCAACAAGTATTTGTATGACCGGGGTGCTAGGACAGCCTCTGCGGAGCTGGGATTTTGTTTTCCACGTTACTGGACGCTCATGCGCAATGCAGGCTGTAGATGAGCGTGAAGAGGAAGAGTTTTAGTCACCATCACCACCAGAAACAGCCTTGTCATCATCGCTTGCCGGACCTGCTGCAACGCTGCAAGAGGAGTATGAGGAAGAGGAGTCAGAGGAGGAATGTGGCTTTGAGGAGGAGGAAGACCAACCACAGCAAGCATCCCAGGGTGCTCATTGTTGTCACCTATCTGGGACCCGTGATGTTGTACGTGGCTGGGGGGGGAGAACAGACTGTCAATGACATCAGTAAAGAGGAGGAACGGGAAATGAGTAGCTCGGCATCCAACCTTGTGCAAATGGGGTCTTTCATGCTGTCATGTCTGTTGAGGGACCCTCGTATAAAAAGGATGAAGGAGAACGACCTGTACTGGGTGGCCACGCTACTAGACCCCGGGTATAAGCAGAAAGTGGCAGAAATGTTACCAAATTACCGGAAGTCAGAAAGGATGCAGCAGTTCAAAACCAAACAAAAAAAATATGCTTAACACAGCTTATAAGGGGGAGGTCACAGCACAACGGGAATCTAACTGGGGAAGAGGTGAAAGTAATCCTCCTCCTACCACGACCACGGCGGCAAGGACAGGACGCTTTACAGATGTGTTGTTGATGGAGGACATGCAGAGATTTTTCAGTCCTACACATCGCCACAGCCCTTCGGGATCCAGCCTTAGAGAACGACTCGACCGACGGGTGGCAGACTACCTCGCCTTAACTGCAGATATCGACACTCTGAGGAGCGATAAACCACTTGGGTGTGCAGGCTTGACCTGTGGCCTGAGCTATCCCAGTTTGCGATAGAACTTCTGGCCTGCCCCGCTTCATGTTTCCTGTCAGAAAGGACCTTCAGTGCAGCAGGAGGCATTGTCACTGACAAAAGAAGTTGCCTCGGTCAAAAAAGTGTTGATTACCTCACCTTCATTAAGATGAATGAGGCATGGATCCCGAAGGGACTGACAGTAGGGGATATGTTTAACTAACAAAAGGCCTGATGACATGCCTTGGCCTCAAAATGGTCCCCACGCTGCTGAATTTAATGTCTGCATACCGGATGACTTTCGTGAATTCTCCGCCACCAACTAGGGTTCAAGCCGCAATGTTTTAGTCACCTTTCTGCCTTGAAAACATCAATTTTTACGGCCGCTGCTACAACAGCAGCTGCAACAATAACATTATTTTTCAGGCATGTGTAATGCCTAATTTTTCTGGCCTCTAGTGCTGCACTGTGGCTGCAAAAACAAAAAAAAAAGGCACATACAAGTGTCAATTCCCCTTTCGTGATTGTTACCTTGTTGTGGTGAAGGGGCTTGCGTTTTACAATGAAGCGATCATCACCTCTATGAGTGTGTTGGCAATGTTGCCACACCCCAGATGATAAGGCCGTTGCTTCATTATGATCAGACCAAAAGCGATTGGCTGGATGTTTTTTCATAGAAAAAACTTACTTTTTTTTTTTTAAGTTGTATGGGTTGGTTTTTAATACATAAAATAAAATAAAAAATCATAATAAAGTCTCTTAATAGTTTATTAGAAATAATGCAGACAATTTAAAAAATCCCCATCAATTCCAATACAAAGCAAGTACAAAGCTCAGAACCAAATTATTCCAGGATGTCGTAATGGTTCGTTAATTCGACAATGATTAATCAATTCGACACACGTCCCCGGATAGGGGACGTAACAGGGATTAAACTGATAGGAATAGTACTAGTTAAGACACCACTCATATAGGGTGTCACAGCACATTGCTCCGTGCACGCGCAGTGCCCCAACTTGGGAGTAAGAGGACCGACCAAGCTGCTTTTTCTATCTCCCGGTTCCTAAAATCAATTCAGTTTGGTGTATCAGAGTCTGGTCTGTCACTGTGAAGGCAGTCGAAGGTACCCGGCCTAAATTTTTTTTCACAGAAGGCAATCCCTCGTAACAGGGATTAAACTGATGAGAATAGTACTACAGAAAATAGCACTCATATCGGGTGTAACAGTAAATTGCACGGCGCAGACGCAGTGACCGTGGCGTGGATTCAAACAAAGGGGAGAGAGCCAGCGTTTTTTTAACCATCTCCCCGTTCGAAAAATCAATTTAATAAATGGACCCCAGATTGGGGATGTCACGTAACAGGGATTAAACTGATAAGAATAGTACTACAGAAAATAGCACTCATATCGGGTGTGTCAGTAAATTGCACGGCACAGACTCAATGACCGTGGCTTGGATTCAAACAAAGGGGAGGGAGCCAGCAATTTTTTAACCATCTCCCCGTTCGTAAAATCTATTTAATAAATGGACCCCATATTGGGGACGTAACAGGGATTAAACTGATGAGAAGAGAGAACTATAGAAAATACCACTCATATCGGGTGGGACAGTAAATTGCACGGCACAGAAGCAGTGACCGTGGATTCAAACAAAGGGGAGGGAGCCAGCGTTTTTTTTAACCATCTCCCCATTCGAAAAATCAATTCAATTCACATTTCCGGGACCCTTGGTGTTGTGCGTGGCTGGGTGGAGGAAGAAACCTTCAATGACATCAACGGGACATGGCTAACTTGGTATCCAACCTTGTGCAAATGGGAAGTTTGCGGTTTCGCGACATCTCTATTAGGAACCCAGCTCTAAGTTGAAATCGCATTGCGATTACAACTTAGATCTGAGTTCCTAATGGCTGTATTGCTAGAATTGACGAATATAACAAATATAGCACTATATTCTCAATCTTCGTTATATTCTAGCAATACAACCATTAGGAACCCAGCTCTAAGTTGAATTCACAATGCGATTAATATAACCTGTATTAATCGCATTGCGATTACAACTTTGTCAAATTTGTGACACTACAGCTTCCAAATGAATCTAAAATGGATGCTGTCCAGGAGGTGGGAGGGTCTGGGAGGGAGGGGCTGCTGCTGATTGGCTGGAATGTGTCTGCTGACTGTGAGGTACAGGGTCAAAGTTTACACAATGATGATGAATATGGGGCGGATCGAACATCGCATATGTTCGCCCGCCGCAGCAAACGCGAACAAGCTATGTTCGCCGGGAACTGTTCGCTGGCGAATAGTTCGGGACATCTCTATTAGTCATACTTAAAATACTCCAACAATTCAGTACTTTAGGAGAATGAACATTTTCTCCTACGACTCCAGACAGATACAATTGCAGCAGGTTACCCTTAACGATGTTTAGTTTGGTTGGAACATAACCACTTGTCTTAAGACCATCAATTCTACATGTACTAGCGTAACTTAGCACAATACAACTTGGTTTAAGGACTATTAGTTCAAATTGTACTGAGGCAAACAATATTGAGCAATAAAAAGTTAGGACGTGCTTGGAACGTACCAGCCGAACTCAGAGGCAGTCCATTGTGAGCAACAAAGTAAGGTGCTGGCCATATGGCTAATATGGTAAGATGCGTAGGTTGGACAATAAGTGTATAATAAAACATATTGCGGCACCTGTAAGAGAATGCATACAATAGGCACATTTCTTGAACGTTGCTGAAAATGTAAACATTAGTGCAATTATATGGATCACATTTTTAATAATGCAAATAATCACATTAAAGTCTGTTTATTCTGTTCTTGAGGACAAAGTGCATTACACTGTCACCTTAAGTGCAATAAAAGTTATTTTTGCAATCCAAGGTAAATAATGGTAATCCATGGGAGCAATGTCATTAGTTTTAATCCACAAGGCACATAGTCATTTGTAATCCGCATTGGTTAGTAGAGTCATTTGTAATCCTCATGGGCAATAATGTAGCACCATAGGTCATGAGAAGCATTGGCAGAGGCTCTTACATAACCTGAAAAGGAGGGAAAAGAAAATAAAGGTAGGTGGCGCTGTTGAGTGCAACCTTGAGATAATGATGCTGCTGGGGGGAGTCCTTACTAAGATAACCATCCGGGTGAGGGCTAAAAACAAGGGCAACCTACAAACACGAAAACATGTTAAAATATACACATCATGCCAAAAGGCCCTCACCCTTCAGGAACAGATGGTCCAGCTCTTTTTTAGTTGTACGGATCGGTCGATGAGGGCACGTCCGTACCCAAGGGACTTTAAGAATCCCATGAGTCTGTTTCAGAAAAGCCAGCAGGCCTGCCCATCTCCCTTCTGGGTTTGGGTGCCGGTTTGCAAGAAATTCGTGTTC
This sequence comes from Bufo gargarizans, assembly GCF_014858855.1. Classification (NCBI taxonomy): domain Eukaryota; kingdom Metazoa; phylum Chordata; class Amphibia; order Anura; family Bufonidae; genus Bufo; species Bufo gargarizans. The sequence continues at coordinate 107,097,788 of NC_058088.1, forward strand.
TTGGCTAGCTGCTGATGTTTGGCCTCCTTGCACGTCTCCTCCATGGTGGCTTCCCAGGCCTTGAATTCAGGAGTTGGGGAGAAGCGCTCAGCCCAGGCGAGGAAGGGTGTTGACGAGGACTGGTCTGATCCCAGGACAACAGTCATGGGTTGCCACACGACCACAGGCCCCTGAAAATGGGTAGTGGACTGAGAGCCCACTTGCAGAGTGCACAGAGAAATCTCACGGGCAGCCGCTGTTTTAACTGGCGGTGCTGAAGCGGCCGGGCCCTTGTTTCTCGGCTTGAGTTCTTTTTCCTTGTTCCCACCCCGTGGCAAAAGGCGGGCCACCCCAGTGGCATATGGACTGCGCGGGTCCACGACGGGGGTAAACTCCATAGTCTCCCCGGCATGAAGGATTTGCAGGGGGCCCCCAGAGGCCGCGGCCCTCTTAGAGACTTCCGATGCACAAAGTACTCCTGGCCGGTCTCTTCATTCTGGAGAAAATTGCAGTTCTGCTCCTTTGAGAGGGAGAGGACCTTTCCTTCCGGTCTTGCTGAAGTGAGCGACGGACCCCGAGGCTTACCAGACCTTTTCCCAGCCGGATCATAGTAATACCTCTAGGTCTTCTGAACTTTTTTGTGACTGACTAGTGATGAGCGGCAGGGGCTATATTCGAATTCGTGATATTTTGTGAATATTTGGTAGATCATTCGGCATATATTCGCAAATTGGCGAATTCTAGATAATTTTCTTGATCGCAAAACATCGGCAATGTAATATTTGTAACCTACAGTGACTATCTCCCACTAACTATCTGTATTTTAAATATATATAAGTTAACTAACTAACTAACTAACTAACTATCTAATGTAATGACACAGGAAAGCAGAAAGCACAGCAATAACACTTCTGTCTCTCTTAGATCTGCAAAATACTGCATACGAGGGTTGCTGGGGAGGTTCTTATATAGTAAGGGGTAGGCAACTTTCCTATTGGTTGCTAGGGATGTTGCTAAGTTCAGACAAAGACTTTGCAGCCTTCTCATTGGCCCACAAGCAAGAATGGAGGTATAAAAAATATCTAGAATATTCGAAATTATGAATATATACAACTATATTCTAAATATTTGCAAATTCTCTAAGTGCCGATATTTGCGATTAATATTCGCTATTTAAATATTTGCGCCCAACACTATGGCTGTAGTTCTCTTGTCAGACGCCACAGGGACGGGTTGGCGGTGCTATTCCTCCCGTTTATCGGGCAGCTCCGCTCCTTGGTGTGCTTTACAGAGTGCCATCTTGTTGTCCCCAGTGCGGGAGTAGACTGGAAATGAAGGAGGAGCTTCAGGGATGGAGCCCTCATTTCTTCCTCCCATGATCCAAATTAGTTCCCTATGGGCAGGGCTTGGTTTTTCGCGCTTCCAGAGGGGGTGTCACTTTAGTTTCACACTTCTGAGCATGAAGAAGCTGCGCCATAGTCTGTAAAAATGATGATTCAACTCTTCGGGTGTGGGCACTTTCAAAGGCAATTTGTAAATCCAACAGGCAAATAAAGTTGGTAGGCACACAATGTTGTTGTTTGACTCCGGTTCTTAATAGCGCACAGTATGGTGATGTCAGAATCCTTAATGGCAGTTGACAGGTTTTAACATTGCATGAATCCTGTTCTTTAGTGTAATGGTATGCGGTACACAGTATGGGCTTCTTAGAATCCTGTTTATGATGCCAATTGATGCAACGAGGCGGGTTCCTACCAGGGGTCCCTTAAAGGGAAAGAATCCCTAGCCTGTTGTGACACCACTTGCTTTGCAGCGGGCGGTTGACAGCGTCTGGGGTATCCCTTGCCCCTTAGGAGGTTTCTATGAAATATGTCCCTCTTATAGAGCAAGCAAACGTGGCGCGAGCTGCGGTTAAGCAGCAGAAGCACAAGGCTCCCTTTTGTAGATGGTGATGCTGGTACCCAGGGTAGGATTGCCAGAGTAGTGCAGGGTGGCCTACAAACTCTGTAGATGTTGTTTACACGTGTCACAGTGTTCCTACCTGGATATCCTTGGATCCCAGATGTGGTGTCGCCCCAGGCAGTGCAAAAAGGGAACTAGAACTTGGATGGTGAATAAGTAGAATAAATAGTGTCCAGACTTTGTAGTAACGCTGAACACAGCACTACTTGGCATAAATGGTAATCCAAACAATCCACAAACAGTATCTTGGTCATCAGCAGGAATTGGCTTAAACGGGCAGGCAATTACTTCTCTGCAAAATTCTCAGTTCTGCTATGCTAGCTGGAGTAAGTAGGAACTCTTCCTATTCTACTGGAACTTAGTATAGCTGTCTGTAGTCTGTCTCTTACTTCAATCCTAGGAACTTCTTGTCCTGGCTTTGGAGTACCTCAAGCTCAAGCTTCAGCTTGGATGTTGCACAACCTACAGTGATAAGGCTGGCGTAGGTCTAACAGAGCCTGTCCAGACAGGACCAGGCCTGCTGCCTTCCCCTTAAGTCAGACAAGACCCTTCACACAACCTCCCCCACGAGGGGGTAGGGTAGACTAGACTCACTAACACTAAACTCATCCCTTTTCTTCTCCCTCTAAAGAAAGAGAGAGAGATTGAACAATCCAGTCCATTCCCTGCAACTAGCACTGCCATGTGTTGCCGCCATCTGCTGGTGGACTAGGTAATTACATGAATATAACAGCTTTACATGAATAAATATGCACGGTGACGATAAATACACTACTGCATTAGATGACAATTTATATTAGCCTATAGGAAGTAGAGGAAAAAAAGAGACACTGGGAGGTGCTGACTAACCCCCTTTTTTGCAGCCTATAGGAAGTGGTAGAAAGGTGCCAAGGAGTGGTAATGGCACTCTAGGACATTACAGATATTTCTACTGTTTTAAATGATTTATTAGGGAATTTAGATCAAATGGTTAAGATTGCATAATTGTAAAAATTACTACTAAAAGCACTATTTATTAAAACACAATCACGGGGACAAAGGGCCTGGGGAGTTGATTGCCCAAGGATTCAAGTAGAGGGTTGGAGGTATATATTTATCAATTTAAGTTCAATATTTCACAATTATAATCATGTATTAGTACAATTTAATATTTTGAATAGATTGTATGTTACACTCTTATGGCTTAATAAATGCGGCGTGACTTACCGTACCTGGGGCTGATCACTTACATATGCTTTGGTCCTGCCCAGAACTTAAACAATATTGGTCTGCGATTTATAACTTTGTTACCCATAAATTGAAACTCTCGATTCCATTTATGGTTGATTGCTGGATATTGAGTGATCTTTCTAAGGTAGATTGCCATAAATATAAAAAGATTCATTTGAGTAGAATACTGCTCTTGGCGAGACTCTTGATTACTCGAGTCTGGTTCTCACGGAATGTTCCAAATCTGAACGCATGGATAAATTTGGTCATAAGAGTTAAAAACTATGAAAATATTCTATATAAGCAAAGAAACTGTCAGGAAAAATGGTTTAAGATATGGGAGGCTTGGAGGTTCTAAACTTCCTCACCTCCATTTTTACTCTCCATTGCTTTTTATTTTTTATTTTTGTTCCCATCTTCTTCCATAGCCCTCTTTCCCTCCTCTCTCATCTTTATTAGGGTGATAGAGGGATTTGAGACGCATTGCAAGGGTAGAGAGGGGTGGGCAATGTGTGGTTGTTAAAATAATATTAATTCTGAATTGTAATTTTGTATGAAGAAGAAAAAAAGAAAACGGTTTGTATATGTTTTATTCTAATAAAGATCGATTTACAAACAAAAATGCTGTATACAATGAATGAATTGGAAAAAAAATCAATCCCGCCACAGTTTTATGGATTTTCTTTTTTACGGTGTTTACTATACAGTAAAACTGACCTTGTGCCCTTATTTCTCAAGGACAGTACGATTACAATGATACCACATTTATATGATTTTTCGCATATTTTTTTAAAAATACTGAATACATTGTCCAGAGCGAGTACCATCTTGAAAGAGACGGCATCCGCCGTACATGTGTGGTGTATAGTATCAAGAGGATAAAGATAATCACTAATCACAATGTTTGATGGTCACATCACACTATTAACCCTTTCTACCCTGGGCAAGTTTTCACCTTCCTGCACAGGCCATTTTTTGCAAATCCGACATGTCACTTTATGTGGTAATAACTTTGGAACACTTTTACATATCTAAGCCATTCTGAGAATTTTTTCTCGTGACACATTGCACTTCACGACAATGCTACTTTTAATACAGATAGTAATGCCTCATAAATTAGTTATCAGTCAACATTCCCCATATGTCTGCTTTATGTTGGCACCATTTTGTAAATGTCATTTTATTTTTTTAGGACATTAGAAGGCTTATAAGTTTAGAAGCCATGTTTTTTAATTTTCAACAAAATTTCCCGAACCATTATTCAGTTATAAAGTGATTTTGAGGGGGTTACTTAATGGAAACCACCCATAAATGACCCCATTTTAGAAAATATACCCCTCAAATTATTCAAAACTGATGTCACAAACTTTGTTAACCTTTTAAGTATTCCACAAGGATTAAAGGAAATTGTAGGCGAAATTTTAAAATTTCTTTTTTTATGCAGATTTTTCATGTTAATCAATTTTTTTCTTGCAACACAGCATAGGTCAACAGCAAACCTCAATATGCATTACTCTGCAGTTTACAGAAATACCCCATATGTGGTGGTAAACTGCTCTATGGGCATGTGGCAGTGGTAAGAAGAAAAGGAGCGCCATATGGATTTTGGAGGCAGATTTTGCTACAATGGTTTTTGGGCACCATTTTGGATTTTAAAAGACCCTGATGTACCCCTGCAGTGGAAACCCTCAAAAAGTGACTCCATTTTGGAAACTACACACTTCAAAGAATATATTAAGGGGGGTACTGTGCTTTTTGAACCTTAACGTTTTACGGAATTTGAAAACACTTGGCTATGAAAATAAAAAGTTTCATTTCTTCCAATAAAATTATGCTTTCGCCCCAAATTTTTCATTTTCACAAGGGGGTAACAGGAGACAAAGCACCCAAAATGTGTTATTTTCTCCTGAATACGGCAACATCCCATACGTGGGGATGAACTGCTGTGGGGCACATGGCTTTTGCAGCGCAGATTTTGATGGATTGGTTTATGGGCGCCACTGGTTTTTATTTTTTGAGGGAGTGATTGTCTTATGTGTAGGAGCTCATTTTTTGCAGGATGAGGTGACCTTTTTATTGTTACCATTTTAGGGTACATAAGACTTTTTTGCTTGCTTGGTATTACACTTTTTGTGAGGCAAGGTGAAAAAAAGGCTGTTTTGGCGTAGTTTTATAATTATTATTTTTTACAGTATTCACCGGAGGGGACAAATAATGTGATATTTTTATAGAGCAGATTGTTATGGATGCGGCGATACCCAATATGTTTATTATTTTTATTTTTGTTAATTTTTATTTTTGTTAATTTCGACACAGTAAATGCATTTTTGAACATAATTAAATCTCGTTTTTGTGTTGCCATTTTCTGAGAGCCATATTATTATTTTTTGGGGGCGATTGTCTTAGGTAGGCTTTCATTTTTTGTGGAACGATTGGTACCATTTTGGGCTAAATACGCCTTTTTGATCGCTTGGTATTACACTTTCTGTGAGGGAAGGTGACCAAAAATGGCTGTTTTGGCTGTTTAGTTATTTTTTTAATTTTTTTAATGCATTCACCTGACAGGGTGGATCCATTGATATTTTTATAGAGGCGGTTCATATGAATGCGGCAATGCCTAATATTTATACTTTTCTTTTTTTCTATTTTTTACAATTTGTTTAATGCTTAATTATGGGAAACAAACACTTTTTTATGCTTGAAACTTTTATATTTTTTATTATGCAAAACTTTATTTTAACCCTTTCACACCCAGAGGATTTTTATTTTTTTTGAATTTTTGTTTTGCGCTCCCTGCATTCCCAGAGCCATAACTTTTTTATTTGTCTGTTCACATAGCCATATGAGAGCTTGTTTTTGCGGGACAAGTTGTACTTTCCAACGGCACCATTTAATATTGCATATGATGTAGTGAGAAGCAGGAAAAACATTCCAAATAAAATTTTAATTGCAAAAAAAAAAATGCAAATCCACGACGTTCTGTGTGCGATAAAATTGACCAGTTACTTTTTTTTTCTACATTTCAGTACAAATCCGGCGATGCCTTATACAGTTGCAAGAAAAAGTATATGAACCCTTTGGAATCTTATGGATTTCTGCACAAATTGGTCATAAAATGTCATCTGATCTTCATCTAAGTCACAACAATAGACAATCACAGTCTGCTTAAACTAATAACACACAAATAATTAAATGTTACCATGTTTTTATTGAACACATCATGTAAACATTCACAGTGCAGGTGGAAAAAGTATGTGAACCCTTAGATTTAATAACTGGTTGAACCTCCTTTGGCACCAATAACTTCAACCAAACGTTTCCTGTAGTTGCAGATCAGACATGCACAACGGTCAGGAGTAATTCTTGACCATTCCTCTTTCCAGAACTGTTTCAGTTCACCAATATTCTTGGGATGTCTGGTGTGAATCACTTTCTTGAGGTCATGCCACACCATCTCAAACAGGTTGAGGTCAGGACTCTGACTGGGCCACTACAGAAGGCAAATTTTCTTCTATTTAAGCCATTGTGTTGATGATTTACTCCTATGCTTTGGGTCGTTGTCCTGTTGCAACAGCCATCTTCTGTAGATCTTCAGCTGGTGGACAGATGACCTTAAGTTCTCCTGCAAAATGTCTTGATAAACTTGGGAATACATTTTTTCTTTGATGATAGCAATCCGTCAAGGCCCTGACGCAGCAAAGCAGCCCCAAACCATGATGCCCCCACCATCATACTTCACAGTTGGGATGAGGTTTTGATGTTGGTGTGCTGTGCCTCTTTTTCTCCACACATAGTGTTGTGTGTTTCTTAAAAACAACACAACTTTGGCTTCATCTGTCCACAGAATATTTTGCCAGTACTGCTGTGGAACATCCAGGTGCTCTTGTGCAAACTGTAAACATGCAGAAATGTATTTTTGGACAGCAGTGGCTTCTTCTGTGGTATCCTCCCATGAAATTCATTCTTGTTTAGTGTTTTACGTATCGTAGATTCGCTAACAGGGATGTTAGCATATGCCAGAGACTTTTGTAAGTCTGGATTGATGACTGGATTCTTCTTCACCTTATTATGCATTCTGCGCTGTGCTCTTGCAGTCATCTTCACAGGACAGCCACTCCTAGGGAGAGTAGCAGCAGTGCTGAACTTTCTCCATTTATAGACAATTTGTCTTACCGTGGACTGATGAACAGCAAGGCTTTTGGAGATACTTTTATAACCCTTTCCAGCTTTATGCAAGTCAACAATTCTTAATCGTAGGTCTTCTGAGAGCTCTTTTGTGTGAGGCATCATTCACATCAGGCAATGCTTCTTGTGAAAAGCAAAGCCAGAACTGGTGTGTGTTTTTTATAGGGCAGGGCAGCTGTAACCAACACCTCCAATCTCATCTCATTGATTGGACTCCAGATGTCTGACACCTCACTCCAATTAGCTCTTGGAGATGTCATTAGTCTAGAGGTTCACATACTTTTTCCACCTGCACTGTGAATGTTTACATGGTGTGTTCAATAAAAACATGGTAACATTTAATTCTTTGTATGTTTATTAGTTTGAGCAGACCGTGATTGTCTATTGTTGTGACGTAGATGAAGATCAGATCCCATTTTATGACCAATTTGTACAGAAATCCATGATTCCAAAGGGTTCACATACTTTTTCTTGCAACTGTATATATAGTTTTTTTTGCGTTTTGATAGTTATAAAAAAAATTTAATGTGGGAAAAAATATTTTATTTTTTGTCGCCATATTTTGACCCCTATAACTTTTTTGTAACTATCTATACGTAGCTGTATAGGGGGATCATATTTTTCAGCAATATATTTTTATACTACTGTATGGACGTTATTGCACATCGCGACACCCATGATGTGTAATATTATTGTTTTTTATTTCTTTTAATTTTATTTTGGGAAAAGGGGGGTGATTTAAATTTTTATGTATTTTGTATTATTTTTACTTTTTTTTATCACTTTTTTATTGTTCCCCTAGGGAACTATAACAGTCAATCATCTGATTGCTATTATCATAGACTACAATGCACTAGCATTGGAATCTATGATGATTTTACTGGTTTCCTATGGAAGCCTATTACAGGCAAGGGCTCCATAGGAAAATACGTTTGTGTGCATGAGCCCTAACACACTTACAGCCTTCCTGCCTATGAGATCCAGGGGGCTGGATCTCACAGGCTTTTACATGGAAGGCAGTCCAAGTCACAGCAGTGAGGGGACCTGATGGGTAAAGGGAGGGAGCTCCCTCCATCAACACACTCAGCACATGCCACGGTCAGCGCTGACCGTGGAACAGTGAGGGTTAATGCGCCGGCATCTGTATTTTTACCGATGCCGAGGCATACAGCAGGGGTCCGGCTACAAGGAACAGCTGGTCCCCTGCAGTTGATCCCCTTCTATTCAAAAAAATATGAAACGTATTGAGACCCCTAATTACTCGACTTATAGGAATATCCAATAAAAAACATACCAATTCCATCTTCAAGTGGGTCACCCTCTGCACTTTGATTGACAGGGTCAGGTGTCATGATGTTTTCACTGCCTGCCCGATGAGGACACATATGAACATGGAATCCAACACAGATGCCTTCAGCTACCAAGTGCACATGTAAACAGGTCAGCCAGTGTCATAGGTACAAATCTGCTGACAGATGCCTTTTAACTCATTGTATAAATACAAATTTATATTTTTGTACTTAATGGTGGTTTATATATTCCCCAAGAGAACTTATAGAGGTTATGTTATGTAAAGGTTTTTCTTGATTATACAGTGGAGCATCTGTTATATAAGTTTTTGCACACATAACTACCGCTATTTTAGAATGTGAATGTAGTTGTGTTTCCGCTATATATCCTAATATATACATCTTTGAGTATACCCTATTAATGACTTAATGGACCTCCATCCAAAATGTATCCTACCTTAAAGGGGTATTCCCTTCACATACAATGGGGGCATATTGCTATGATATGCCACCATTGTCTGATAGGTGCATGTCCCACCTCTGGGACCTGCACTTACAAGGAGAACAGAGCGGGGAGAGCTGTGGCTGGAGAACCCCACTGCTCCCATACAAGTGAATGGGAGCGCACCGCGCGTGTGCAGCACCTGCTCCTATTCTTTTCTATGGGGCAGACGGAAATTGCCGAGCCAGCACGCGGCTATTTTCGGTGGCCTTATTGAAATAAATGGAGGGCGGCTACACATGCGCAGTGCGCTGTCCATTCATTTCCCTGCTCCATTCTTGTTGTAGGTGCGGGTCCCAGAGGTGGGACCCACACCTATCAGGTAATGGGGGCATATCCTAGAGATATGGCCCCATTGTATGTGATGGTAAAACCCCTTTAAACAAGCTCAGGGCATGTGTAATGTCCCAGAGGGCCATTGCCACTCCTTGGCACCTTGCTACCATTTCCTATAGGCTAATATAAAGTGTCATCTAATGCAGTAGTGTATTTATCTTGACCGTGCATATTTATACATATATTTATGTTCATGTGATTGCCTCATCTACCACTAGGTGGCAGCAACACTTGGCAGTGCTAGTTCCAGGGAATGGACTGCATTGTCCATTCTCTCTCTCCCTCTAGAAGTTTAGGTAGTGACTAGGTCAGTCTACCCTACCCCCTCGTGGGGAGAAATTGTGTGAGATTTGTCTGACTTAACCACTTCTAGAAGAAGGCAGCAGACCTGGTCCCCTTTGGACAGGTTCTGTTACTTCTACACCAGCCTTATCACTGGAGGTTGTGCAACATCCAAGCTGAAGCTAGAGCTTGAGGTACTCCAAAGCCAGGACAAGAGGTTCCTAGGATTATCTACAGTAAGAAACTGACTACTGACATAGCTGAGCTGAGAGAGCTACAGAGGAGATACAGCAGATAGGAGTGTGTTGCAGAGAGTAGTATTTGTCTCCCATTTGCCCGCTGAAACCGATTGATTACCAAGATAAAGTCTGGAAACTGTATGGAATACCATTTATGCCAAGTAAAAGCAACTGTTTGCCAAGTCTGGACTCAACTTTGTTTTACACCATCCAAGTTCACCTACTTCTTTTTGCACTGCTTCGGACCACACCGCAAGAATCCAGGTAGGAACACTGTGACACGTGTATATAACATCTACACAGACTTTAGGCCACCCTGCACCACTCCGGCAATCCTATCCTGGATACCAACACTACCATCTACAAAAGGGAGCCTTGTGCTTCTGCTGCTTAACCACAGCTGGTGTCACCTTTACATTCCCCCTTGTGTGCATCCAGCCTAAATGTCTACAGGTATACTCAAGAATGTGCCTCAAATTTTTTCATTCTGTATCAATATTCCTGATATTTCTTTCTATGTGTTTAATAAAAAATTTTTTATTGCACCATAAACTATGATTAGGTTTTGTCCTTGCCCTGAATTGTGGCTCCCCAAGTAGCGTACCTTTAATGGAGGCGGACGACTCAACTGCTAAGGGGCCCAAAGCTGAACTCCTTTTCCCGGCAAGTAAATATTACATTTTCATGCAGCCACCACTATGGGCAGCCCCATTTGAGCTTCGATTCCAGTGAATGGTAACTGTGTAAATTCCTGTGCTCTGAGCTCCCCATATGATAGACAGTTACATATATCAGGATACAGGTATGGTGTATACTTCAGGAGAAATTAAGCATTTTTATTTTAGTATCACATCATACTTATTTCCATTAATTTCTGGCTGAAAGGGGTTGTCTTGCCTCACTCTTTACAGGCTCCCTTGCTGCACAGAGAGCTTGTTGGGGATGGAATTGAAATGTGAGATTGAAGACAGAGTGAGCAAGGCAAGGGGGATGCAATCCCTCCCCTTGCTTGTGCATGTGGCGCTCCTCGAGGCTGCTAGTATAGTAGAATCATCAGCAGCCTCAAGGAGCATTTAGTAAAGCTCAGATGAGGTGGCAGGGCCTAGGAGTGACTGCACAAGGCCAAGAGTATGTGCGCATTCGCTCCTGTAAAACCCAGCCACCGCAGCAGCTGGCAGATTTTGTATGTGTGCGCCTACGCAGCCACGAATGATAACATTACAGCTAGAGATGAGCGAATTGAAGCTGACGAAGTTGAATTTGTTCCGAATTTCTGGAAAAATTTGATTCTGAACGAATGCGAATTTTCTCGCGCTTCGTAGTAATGATTTACAATTTTTCCTAACATGGCAGCTACCATGGCAGCTATATGTGTGAGGACATGGGGCAAGGAACTCTGGGAAGGCGGGATGAACCATAATGCCATGCATGCAGCCAATCAGCAGCCAGCCCGGTGATGTCACAGTCCTATAAATAAAGGCAGCCATCTTAGATTCTGCCATTCACCATCATACTTTTTTCCGGGACAGACGTGTATACAGGCCCTAGGGAGAGTGAAAGAAAACCTAATTGTTAAAAGGAAAAAAGCGATTTACTAGTGCAGGGAAAGGATAGTGAGAGGAATCATTTCACAGGCAGGGAGAGACGTGTGCAGATACTAGGGAGAGTCATAGGAAAAACCTCATTGTGAAAAAAAGCGATTTACAAGTGCAGGGAAGCATTACTTGGAGAACCATATAGTCTCATAATACAGCTCTGTCATTCCAGCAATTAGTTATTGGGCTGCAAGTGCGATGTTGAAAAACCTTTAGTGGCTTTTATCTGTGGAAAAAGAGATATATATACGCAGGTCACTTTTGTTGTTATTTGCGCTAAAAGCGTTTCTTGACATATTTCACTCCAATACGAGAAAAATAGACGCAGTTCACATTTGGTGTTATTTGTGCAAAAAGCTTTTATTATCATATTTATAGAGAAAAAAGAGAAAAATAGACTAAGTTCACATTTGGTGTTATTTGCGCTGAAAGGGTTTATTGTCATATTTCACTACAATACGAGAAAAATAGACTGAGTTCACATTTGGTGTTATTTGTGCTAAAAGCGTTTATTCCTATATTTCTAGAATTTTTTTTACTAAGTTCAAATTTGCTGCTGCCATCTCCACACTATGTCAACTTGCCACTCTGTGGTGTCATACTGCTGCCATCTCCACACTATGTCACCCTCTATGGTATCCTCCCAATGCTGCTGCTGCTGCTACTGCCATCTCCACACTATGTCAAATTACCACTGTGTGGTCTCCTCATGCTGCTGCCATCTCCACACTATGTCACCTTGCCACTCTGTGGGCTCCTGCTGCTGCCATCTGCACACTATGTAACTTTGCCACTCTGTGGTCTCCTCATGCTGCTGCCATATCCACACTATGTCACCTTGCCACTCGCTGGCCTCATCATACTGCTTCCATCTACAGACTCTGTCATTGTGCAACTCGTGGCCTCCTCATACTGCTTCCACCTCCAAACCCTGTCATTGGGCCACTCTGTGGCCTCCTCATACTGCTCCCACCCTCCACACTTCATGACTGGGCCATTATTTTGCTTTTCGGCCTGCCTGAGAGGCACAACGGATCCTGTCTGTGTAGCAGCTGTAAGGCCTGTATGGTCCCATCAGAATTGGCTTATGATTTGATAGCCAAAAGCCGGAGTAGGTACAAAACACAGAAGACAAGCACATATTCCATTCACGTGTCATCTTTGTTTTGGATCCACTCCTGTTTGTTTGTTTTTTGGGGCTTTAGAAATACTGATGGATTACTGACTAAATGCTGACAGAGTGAAGGTGGATGTTCCACAGACACGGTCTGTTTTTTGGGGGTTATTGTTGTGACGGATCAGAGGAAGGGCAAAATAATCAGTGACGTCAACACAAACTTACTGCTGACACCCTCTCCACTCTGTCAGGGGGGCTCTACTTGTATAAGCGTTTAATAGAACAGGTTCTGTAGACATCTATGTGGACTCAGGCGACGACGGTGTAAGAGGAGTGCGCTCTTTCACGCTATAGTAGGATCTTGGGCCTCTGCACGGTTCTTAATACCTGGTGCTAACATTGACCTGTAATGCTGAGTTCACACTTGAGTTATTTGGTCAGTTTTGGCCTATGAGGTGCGCAGTGATTCTAAGAGTGACACCTGCCATCTTTGTGTCATACTGACTCAGTGTTGTTTCACTACCACAGCAGACTCCCTATGTGTATTTCTGCAAGGCACAGTGTTCTACACCACTATACAGGCTCTCTGCAGACCGGAAATAGCAGTTTTCTAACGAGATTAGTGACGAATAAATTCAGATCGAATCGATTCTTTTTGAAAAATTCTGTAGTTATCATTATTAGATCAGTGAGGTCCAATACCCAGTACCCTATCAATCAGCTGATGTTGAAAGCAAATGGCATCCTAAAAACAAACCAGTGGATGGAGCCAGAAGTAGAAGACTATTTGTCCATTGTGCAGTGGTTATGGCAACACTGATGGATAATTGAGCAAATGCTGACCGAGTGAAGGCGGGATCCTTTTTTTGTGGGTTATTGTTCTGACGTTTTAGAGGGAGGCCAAATTAATCAGTGATGTCAACACAAAATTACTGCTGACACCTTTTCCACTCTGTCGGGGAGGCTCTACTTGTATATTTGTTTAATAGAACAGGTTCTGTAGACATCTATGTGGAATCAGCTGACTACAGTGCAAAAGGAGTGCGCTTCTTCTTGGCGCTAACATCATCCTGTAAGGCTGGGTTAATACTTGAGTTATTTGGTCAGTTTTGGCCCCGTGACTGCCCAAATAAGTGAAGTGTGCAGTGTCATTCTAATAGCGACGCCTGTCATCTGCATGTCATACAGACTGACAGTATTATTTCACTACCCCAGCACACTCCCTATGCGTGTTACTGCAAGGCACAGTGTTCTACACCCATATAAAGGCTCCCAGCAGCCAGGAAACATCTGTTTTTTAATCGCGATTCGCCGCGAATATATTCGGATCAGTGCAATTTTTTTCGAAAAATTTGTCGAACCGTCTGAATCGAATTTTAAAGAAATTCGCTTATCTCTAATTTCAGCAATGGCCATAACCCTTAGAAAAGAGCATGTTATTTGGGGCAGTAAAATGAAGAACACATGGAGACAAAGGCACATTTGGTAATTTTATGTACATTATATCAAAACTACAAAACGAAATAAAGTAAAAAGAAGACTGCAGGAAATAAGGTACTTTAGTGAACATAGCGATGGTGACAGCTTAAAATGGTAAAAGCAGGTGACAGATTCCCTTTAAGATGTTCAGGACAGAATGTTGAACAAGTAGACTGGTTGATTACTCGTATGATAAGTCTGCTTAACAAATATGTGATGGCGAATTTTTACACTGGAGATTTACAGTGTATATCATTTATATATATATATATATATATAGACTTCTCTCTGTCTTAAGCTGCTGATAACAGATGACAATAGCTTTAATGCCAATACATAGTAAACCTAACCATAATTAATAACAATAAGTAACATTCATACTCAATAAAGTGAATAATGTGCATTTCTGTGTTAACCACATCGAAGATGTGCTTCTATTTTTGAGTCAGTGGTCCTTTAAGTTGGACATTCTAAACATGGTGCTGATGTCATAAATGTCACATTGTGAGAATATTGTATTAGAACCTGGCTCGCTCAGTGTTCTATACATTGCTTGACTTTACTCGTAGAGAGCAGCAGTGATATTGGTGTACGCATCAAGTGTATTTGAGTTTTTTGGAAGATGAGGAAGTCAGACTGTAGCTCAGATTCTGACCTCTCAGTCTCATCTTCCATCTGTTATGGCACGAAGCCAAACTTACCATCTAAATACCGCCTAGGTGACAATTTTACTAAATACAGGGATATGGCGGCTCAGAGTGTGCTGGCCAGGCTGACCAGCAATCCACAACTGAGAAACCCTGAAAAATATCCACCATCTGGTTGCAGTGGAAGAACAAAGGGTTGGAACATCATCCCGGAACCACCAAGATCGCCAAAAAAAGCTACTGCAAAAGAAGTCGCCAAGAACATCATCCAAGGAGATCAGTATATGGCAGCAGTGGCAGAGACCCAGGACTACCTCAAGAAAAAGACCATTGAGACATATCCATCAAAATCACTGCCAAATTCCCAGGTACAGCAGAACCAGTATGATGAGCCTCCTGCACCTGAGACAAAGAAAAGATCAACATTACCAACTATAGTACCATCATCAAGTCATCATGTAGTCCAAAACCAGAAGGCAACAAGCAAAGAAAATCTTATGGCTGTTGCTGAGGCCCTGAGATTACTGGAAAATGAGGACTGGGAAAAGAAGATCAGAGGGATTGACACCATCATCTCACTGATATCCGTCCATCCTGAAACTGCTCGGCTAAGAATACAAGAACTGAGAATAGCAGTAATACAAGAAGTGACCAACTTAAGATCTGCAGTGTCTTTAGCTGCTATCAGGTGCCTAGACTTCATGTTCAGCAAACTGCAGGCAAACATGGACTGCAGCCTCCATCAGACTGTGAGGATATTGTTGCACAAGGCTGGAGAATCAAACACCTTTATCTGTGAAGCAGTATGCAGCGCTTTATCATCAATGGTGGATAATGTAAGTCCAGCCCGTGCTCTAACAGCCCTGATAAAGGAAGGACTTAGCCACAAGAACAACACTGTGAGGTCCACCACCGTCAAACATCTGTCAGGTTTGGTGGACAGAATGGGCCCAGAGTTCTTCCTTTCTGGTAAAAAAGGTATCACAGATCGGGTAATGGCAGCTGTAGCCAAATCTGTTCAGGATAGGTGTCCAGAAGCCAGGATGTATGGCAGGGAAATCCTGAGCAGTCTGTTTCCACACCCTAGACTGGACACAATGCTGGCCAAGTATGTGCCCCCTAAAGACTTACCAGCCATAAAGCTCCTGCTGAAGAAATGTTCAAACTGATTCCTGATTCATGGCCCAAGAAAAAGTTATCAGAGTTTGCTGGACATAATACATGTATAAACGGAGGAGGAATGTGACCTACTGTATCCTGTGTTATAGCCCACCAAAGACTGATGCGGCCGGTGGATCTAACGGACAAGGTATGCGGGAATTTGGGAAGGATTTGCTGTATGTGTCTAATGCTATTTTATATGCATTTATATATATATATACCGTAATAGTATTTGTGGGAGCATTCATGTGGGAAAAGCCAGAAATCCACTCGTATAATTTCTTTAACTCCTTCAGGATGCAGCCAATTTTGGATATTATGGGGGTCATTTATAAAGAAATATACTTTTTGGCGTATTTAAGGTGCAGCTATTCCCTGCTCTCTCCACTTTGCAGAGGTGGCGCCAGTTCATGTCATGGAAAATGGTCTTAGAGCCGGCGGAACCATACAAGGGCATGTTTTTGAGCTACAAGTTATACTTTTTAATGACACCATTTAAAGATGTCGTACATGATTTTTTTTTCATTTGCCCCCAGCCAGCAGCACCTGTGGAGAAATCCATACTCACCTCCTCCCTGCAGCTTAGTTCCAACTCTGAGGATCCTGGGCTCTCTTCACTGGACTTCCATTCCCCTTCTCTAAACTTCCACACATCATTTTTATGGGTATGATTTTTAACAACATAACAAGTTTTGATCTGTGTTTTTTTCCTTGTTTTAGGGAGGCGAGGTAACAAAAAAAACATCAATTCTAGTGTAGGATATATTTTTTCGGGTGTTCACCACACATGATGTAACTTGGTCCTCTTTCCACAGGTCAAGAAGTATTAAAGCAGTTCTTAATCCAGCAAGACTCTTTCAGATTCCCTGGAGGATATCACTGAAGAGGGAGCCCTATATCTGCACTTCACTGGCCCTGGGTCAGATTCACCAGCTGGTGGCATGCTAACAGGGCAACTTTTTCATATACACCCTTATAAATGTTATTTACTACACAGTGCAGAGAATAAATACTATTGTGTCTTTCATTTGTCTGTAATGTTTTTTACTTTATTGTTTCAGTAAATATGTTATGGTGGGGTGGAGTGAGGTCGAGGCCATAGGCCCTGCCACAAAGGTCAATGACACCAGTTTTCTGGAGTAGCTGAAATCTCCACCAGATGACGCAATCATTTCTTACAAGGCTTGCCGCTTCTCACCACAAATTAAGCGCATCCACCGGGGATATCAAACACTGGCATAACATGCAGTTTTAATAAATTCTCCCCTAACTCTTAAAATACCCCATATTATTAGTAGAGCTGCCTTACTCCTGGCTATACTGCTCAGAGGACATTTCTACATCACAATTCTGTCAAAGTTTCCGTAAAACTGTGACAAAATAGCAATATACCAATGTACTCTTATTTCAATAATTTTATCGAATACGTGATGCTCTGGAATATATGATATTCCAAACCATTATTACCTGTCTGTATCACACTTACATGCCACCTATTAGGCAAATATCAGTGATCAGCCTAAGAGCCTTGGTTAGGCCCCTTTCGCACGAGCGTGGAGGATTTGCTCCGGATGCGTTCAGGATGCGTTCCTTGAAACTAGCACCATTTTGCAAGCAAGTTCAGTCAGTTTTGTCTGCGATTGCGGTCAGTTGTTCAGTTTTTTCCGCGCGGGTGCAATATGTTTTGATGCGTTTTTCACGCGCGTGATAAAAAACTGAAAGTTTACAAACAACATCTCTTAGCAACCATCAGTGAAAAAAGCATCGCACCCGCACTTGCTTGCGGATGCAATGTGTTTTTCACGCAGCCCCATTCACTTCTATTGGGCCAGGGCTGCGTGAAAAACGCAGAATATAGAACATGCTGTGATTTTCACGCAACGCAGAACTGATGCGTGGAAAAACAACGCTCATGTACACAGACCAATTGAAATGAATGGGTCAGGATTCAGTGCGGGTGCTATACGTTCACGTCACGCATGGAAAACTTTCTCGTGTGAAAGGGGCCTTAAGCCTCTAATTTCCATCCTAACCCATCAGCACTCTACAAGCATGTCCTGGTGTTTGAAATGGGATACCAGAGGGAGCTCCTTTCTAATGTCCAAAACCTAAGATGGCTGAGGTATTGGGTTCAACTGCATTATGGTAAGAGCAGGACTATATAATACAGCCCTTTCCCCACTGCCAGGGTCTCCACCTGACTGGTAAACCACCAGCCTACAACTGAGGCAGGAGGCCAGTATTTTCCCATTGCCGCTTAGGAGTCTCTTCTCTGCTTTCTAGGAGCACCATGCATTCACTCTGGCTGACTCCATATATGCTGTCAGTGTTTTGTCAATGAGGGGGTATCCACAAGCATTCAGACAGTGCTTAGGGATGCCCCTATATATTTAAAGGGGATATCAACCCCCTATAATTCCCCCCAAAATGTCTGTGCACCTCATACAGGTTATACTTACCCCACACCCTGGCACCTGCGTAGCTCCTGATGCCAGCATGGACGCTGCTGCATCTCCCCCGTTGTATGGATCAAAACATCCGGCGACAGGAAGGGGGGCAGACAATAGCAGGCTGAGATAGGGATGCACCCCCAGCGTCACCCACAATGCTAGGGAGGCTCGTTCTCGTTGCTATTGGCTTAACCACCCCCTCCCCCATGTGGCATTGGATGCTTTGATCCACGCATCAGGGAGATGCAGCGGTGGCTGTGCGGGCATCGGGAGCGACATGGATGGCAGGGGGCAGTGTAAGCATAACCTGTATGAGGTGCCCGGAGATTTTGGATAACCCCTTTAACTTTTATTCTGTCTCCTTAACTTTCATTAAATTGGTTCTGCTGGGTCTTGAACCCAGAACCTTCTTTTTGTAAAGACCTCAGTAGCATTCTTCCCATGTATAACATACTGGTATCTACAGATAATCTTTTTATATGCCAGGACATTGTATGGTTGTTTTTCTTTTAGAAGGAGATCTTCGTATAACAACATATTCACACTATTGGAATCTGGGCAATTGATTAATGTCCAACAGGAGTACAGAGAGGCTAAAACGTTTCTAAGTCATGGGACACTATTAGAAGATGGCTGGGAATAAAAGGATCTCTCCAGTGTACTCCTGTCATGGTCTTACCTCCTTGCTGTTCTCCTTCGTTTGACATGTGCTGGCGGCCATCTTGGTTTCTGGGTTTTCTTGTAGCCTCCCACCCTGCGGCTCCTCCTTCCCACTGGGAGGAGCTGGATGCCTAGCTCATATATATAGGAGGTCTGTGGCTTCAGTTCCTTGCTTGGTCCTCCTGTGCTCACATGCTTCTAAGACTGCTGCTGCTTCTGGTTCCTGATCCTGGCTTCGTCTGACTACCCTGCTGATTCCTGATCCTGGCTTCGTCTGACTACCCTGCTGATTCCTGAACCTGGCTTCATCTGACTACCCTTCTGGTTCCTGATCTCTGGTTTCGCAAGACCCTGCTTCGGTTTAGCCATCCGTTTGGACTTTTGCCTTACAGCTTTATTTTCAATAAAGCCTTCTTATTTCCACTCATCACTTGTTGTACGTCTGGTTCATGGTTCCATGACATTAGGACCAAGCCATGAATTCTGACGGTACAGGGCCATCCTTGCTACCTACGCTGGTTGCCAGACTTGATCAGCAGAATCTCCTGTTGGGTCGGTTCGCTATGGCGTTGCAAACCCTGCTTGAACGCACGGCTCATTTAGCTTCCGTTGCCGATGGGTCGGTTGTCGCTCCTGGGCCCGCTCCTACTGCCGCTCCGGTTGTTGCGCCAGAGTCTACCCCGACACCTGTTGCTGCGCCAGCGGTGTTTCGGGGTATGACCGGTTCTGCCCCCCTTCCACAGCGCTTTGGGGGAGAGCCAACTCAGTGCCGAGGTTTCCTTAACCAGGTGGGCATTTACTTCGAGTTGCTGCCACATGCCTTTCCTACTGAGAGATCAAAGGTGGGCTTCTTGATCTCGCTGCTCTCGGACAAGGCCTTGGCCTGGGCCAGCCCTTTATGGGAGAACAACAATCCGGTGGTTGCCGAGTTTTCCGGTTTTGTTGCTTCTCTTCGGAAGGTATTCGATGTGCCGGCTCGTGCTGCCTCTGCTGCGAAGCTCCTTATGTCCATCAGACAGGGTTCACGATCCGTAGCTGAATACGCCATTGAGTTTCGTACCCTGGCAGCAGAGGTGGGCTGGAATATTGAGGCTCTGGTCGCTGCTTTCTCTCATGGTCTCTCGGATGCCTTGAAGGATGAGGTTGCAGCTAAGGACCTACCAGTGGAGCTCGAGTCTCTTATTTCTTTCCTGATTTTGATTGACACCAGACTCAGGGAGAGACCTTCCTTTAAGGAGAGCCTGCGGAGGCCTTCTAACAGATTGGCGCCTACGTTTGCTGTCCCACCCGTGCCTCCCTCTCCTCCCACGCCTCCTGGGGATGACTTGTCTGGGGGTGAACCCATGCAGCTGGGGTTTGCTCGCCTGTCCGAGGGGGAGAGGGTACTCCGGAGACGCGAGGGCCGGTGCATGTACTGTGGTCTCGGTGGGCATTTTCGGTTGGCATGCCCGAACCGTCCGGGAAACGCTCGCACCTGAGATCCTGTCGGGGGCAGATCTTGGGTGGAGTCTCCTCGTCCCCGGTTTCCCGTGTTGACAAACCACTGATTACTGTTGTCCTCTCCTGGGTCGGGGGCTCGGTGACGACCCAGGCGTTGGTGGACTCTGGTGCTGGTGGTTTGTTCATTGATAGTGTGTTCGCTGTCGCCAATTCCATTCCTCTGCAGCCTCGAGGTTCCCCACTGGCTCTTGAGGCGATAGACGGCAGACCCCTTCTGCCGCCACACGTGACTCATGAGACCCTTCCAGTGGGGATGGCCATTGGTGCCGTTCACAGAGAGTCGGTCTGTCTCCAGGTTATTTCGTCTCCACACTACTCGGTGGTCTTGGGGTACCCCTGGCTCCAGAAGCATAATCCGACTTTCGATTGGAAATCGGCCGAGATCCTCTCGTGGTCACCGCAGTGTGGGGCTAGTTGCATCCATGGGCCTGTCAAGTTGCTGAGTACTTCCTCGGACTCTCTGTTGCCTCCTGAATACGAGGAGTACCGGGATGTATTCGATAAGGTGCGTGCGGTTGCCCTACCTCCGCACCGCCCATACGATTGTGCCATAGAGTTACAATCTGGTGCCGTTCCTCCTCGTGGCAAAGTCTATCCACTGTCGGTAGCGGAGAATGAGGCCATGGAGGAGTACGTGAGGGAGGCGCTTTCACGCGGACACATTCGCAAATCCTCGTCCCCGGCAGGGGCTGGATTTTTCTTTGTGAAAAAGAAGGGCGGTGAATTGAGGCCTTGCATCGATTACAGGGGTCTCAATCGCATCACGATCAAGAACGCTTACCCGATACCCTTGATTTCCGAGCTGTTCGATCGCCTCAAAGGGGCCACGGTCTTTACCAAACTCGACCTGAGGGCGGCATATAACCTGGTAAGGATCAAGGCGGGCGATGAGTGGAAGACCGCGTTTAACACCAGGACCGGTCATTATGAATCCTTGGTTATGCCCTTTGGGTTGTGCAATGCGCCCGCAGTCTTCCAGGAATTCATCAACGATGTTTTCCGTGACCTGTTGCAGCAGTGTGTGGTGGTCTATTTGGATGACATCTTGGTATATTCTGAATCCATGGAGGCCCACATTCTGGATGTCAGACGAGTGTTGCAACGGTTACGAGAGAACAAGCTGTTCGGTAAGCTTGAGAAATGCGAATTTCACCGATCCCAGGTAACCTTCTTAGGTTACATCATTTCCGCTGAGGGGTTCTCCATGGATCCTGAGAAGGTTTCGGCTGTCTTACAGTGGCCCCAGCCCAGTGGTCTTCGTGCCCTGCAGCGCTTTTTGGGCTTCGCCAATTATTATCGGAAGTTCATCAGGGACTTTTCCATGCTAGCCAAGCCTCTCACGGATCTGACCAGGAAGGGCAGTAATCCCCAGGTCTGGCCGCCCGAGGCCATCTGAGCTTTTGAGGCTCTAAAGTCCGCCTTTGTGTCGGCTCCGATTCTGTCGCATCCCAACCCTGGGTTGCCGTTTGTCCTCGAGGTGGACGCGTCTGAGACGGGAGTAGGCGCCCTCCTGTCTCAGCGTAGAACACCGGAGGGTCCTCTGCTTCCTTGTGGGTTTTACTCCCGGAAACTGTCTTCCGCGGAGTGCAACTATCAGATTGGTGACAGGGAGTTATTGGCCATCGTGCAGGCCCTTAAAGAATGGAGGCACTTGCTCGAGGGCTCGGTGGTTCCGGTTCTCATCCTGACGGACCACAAGAATCTGACCTACCTCTCTGAGGCCAAGAGATTGACACCACGTCAGGCCAGATGGGCTCTGTTCTTGTCACGTTTTAATTACGTGGTCTCCTACCTACCCGGTTCCAAGAACATCAGAGCGGATGCCTTATCACGGCAGTACTCCGAGCTGTCCGGGGAGGAGTCGATTCCGACTTCGGTCATACCTCCGAATCAGATCCTGGCCGCCATTCGCACCAGCCTGACCTCTCCCCTGGGTGAGCAGATTTTGGCGGCTCAATCTGGTGCTCCCTCTGGGAGACCCAACGGCAGGTGTTTTGTGCCTGAGGAGTTGCGCACTCGGTTGTTGCGAACCTACCATAACTCCAAGGCCGCGGGGCATCCTGGAAAGAATCAGCTGTCCTGGGCTGTTTCACGTCTGTTCTGGTGGCCTTCTCTACGTTCCGACATCGCCGCATATGTAGCGGCATGCTCCGTTTGTGCCCAGAGTAAGTCCCCTCGGCACCTTCCGTTGGGCCTTTTGCAACCCATAGCCACCGGGGAGCGTCCATGGTCACACCTGGGGATGGATTTCATTGTGGACCTCCCTGCATCCCGAGGCCATACGGTCATTCTCATGATAGTGGATCGGTTTTCCAAAATGTGCCACTGTGTTCCTCTCAAGAAGTTACCCTCTGCACAAGAGTTGGCCTCGATTTTTGCCAGGGAGGTCTTCCGGTTGCACGGTTTGCCCAAGGAGATTGTGTCGGATCGGGGGAGTCAGTTTGTGTCCAGGTTCTGGCGCGCCTTTTGCTCCCAGTTGGGGATTCATCTCTCTTTCTCCTCGGCCTACCACCCTCAGTCCAATGGGGCCGCAGAACGATCCAATCAGGCCTTGGAGCAATTCCTTCGTTGCTATGTCTCCGATCACCAAGACAATTGGGTTGACCTCCTGCCTTGGGCTGAGTTTGCCAGGAACACGGCGGTGAACTCTTCCTCTGGGACGTCTCCCTTCATGGCCAATTATGGGTTCCAACCTGCCGTGTTACCGGAGGTATTCTCTCCCCAGGATATTCCGGCTGTGGAGGATCACCTTTCCGTCCTACGTGCTTCTTGGGTACAGATCCAGAGGTCCCTTGAGGTCTCTGCGCAGCGCCAGAGACTCCAGGCTGATCGCAGACGAGCGCCCGCTCCTTCCTACCAGGTCGGAGACCGCGTATGGTTGTCCACCCGCAACCTCAACCTTCGAGTGCCCACTCCCAAGCTGGCGCCTCGCTTTGTTGGTCCCTTCCGAGTGCTTCGCAGGGTAAACCCGGTAGCCTATGCCCTTGCGCTTCCTCCTGGCATGTGGATCTCCAACGTGTTTCATGTCTCCCTGTTGAAGCCACTGGTGTGTAATCGTTTCACTTCCTCGATTCCTCGGCCTCGTCCGGTCCAAGTGGGCAATCGTGAGGAGTATGAGGTGAGCAATATCCTGGACTCACGCCTGGTCCGCGGCCGGGTGCAGTTTTTGGTCCATTGGCGTGGTTATGGTCCAGAGGAGCGTTCCTGGGTTCCCTCCGCAGATGTCCATGCTCCTGCCTTGCTCCGAGCCTTCCACGCACGCTTCCCTCAGAAACCGTTCCTTACTCCGCGGAGGAGGGGCCCTTGAGGGGGAGGTACTGTCATGGTCTTACCTCCTTGCTGTTCTCCTTCGTTTGACATGTGCTGGCGGCCATCTTGGTTTCTGGGTTTTCTTGTAGCCTCCCACCCTGCGGCTCCTCCTTCCCACTGGGAGGAGCTGGATGCCTAGCTCATATATATAGGAGGTCTGTGGCTTCAGTTCCTTGCTTGGTCCTCCTGTGCTCACATGCTTCTAAGACTGCTGCTGCTTCTGGTTCCTGATCCTGGCTTCGTCTGACTACCCTGCTGATTCCTGATCCTGGCTTCGTCTGACTACCCTGCTGATTCCTGATCCTGGCTTCATCTGACTACCCTTCTGGTTCCTGATCTCTGGTTTCGCAAGACCCTGCTTCGGTTTAGCCATCCGTTTGGACTTTTGCCTTACAGCTTTATTTTCAATAAAGCCTTCTTATTTCCACTCATCACTTGTTGTACGTCTGGTTCATGGTTCCATGACAACTCCTCTCTGGCATAATTTCCAATTACAAGCCTCAGAAAAATTAGCCAAGGACCAGTTTTGGCAAAAAATAATATTTTATATGTTACACAGGTAGTGAAGAAGTATATTCGGCACTATGTAGTGTAAAGGATTAATCACTTTTGGAGATAGATATGTAACGGACCGGGTTACTACCAGGGGTCCCTTAAAGTGAAAGAATCCCTGGCTTGTTGTGACGCCACTTGCTTTGCAGTGGGCGGTTGACAGCGTCTGGGGTATCCCTTGCCCCTTAGGAGGTTTCTACAAAATATGTCCCTCTTATACAGGGGAGCACCCAGAATTTTGTCTAGGGGGGGTCCGAAAGGCAAAAAAATATGGCATGTGTAGTGCGCTGTTGCTAATTCAATTTTTCAAAGACCCTTTATATTTAAAAATGCAGGGAAGGGGTGTAGTGTGTTGCGCTGATTCTTTTACTTGGCGATTCTAAAAGCTCTGTAGAAATACAACATTTTTGGCCCCGCCCATTATTGAAAGCCCCTCCTACATATAATAGGCCACTCCCAACAAACACTGTACAGCTGACATTCTATAGCTGCGGCCTGTCTCTACACATCATACAGAGAGAGGGGGAGGTCTGTCCTGGCTGCTCTGCCTGCTTCACATCATACAATAAACAGCAGGCTACAGCCAGGAAGCTCCTCCGCTCTCCTCCCTCCCCAGATCCTGCTCAAGGCCTGTGGTTCCCCCCACCATCTGCCTGCTGCCCCCTTTGGCTGTCCTCACCCAGCTCTGAATCCTCCTTCTGCAAATGGCAGGGGGAGGAGCCGGAGCATCTCCTCTCCTACATAGCGCCCCATACCTCTTACATCCAGTGATGTCACCTTTGTTGTAGACGTTCTCTTTCCTCATCTTCTCCATTCAGACCAGACCGCCATGATGATTTTTCAGCCATCTCCCATCTCTGCAGAGATTAACAAACAGACATTAGTTTCCCACATTTCCATCATCTTCACATCCTCTGAACACCCTTTCCTGCCACCCCCAATACTGTGCCCACTGTGCCCCCTATACTATACTGCAGAAACAGTCCCCCTGGAAATACTACTACCACACAGATAGTGCCCCAATACTGTGCCCGCTGTGCCCCCAATACTATACTGCAGAAACAGTCCCCCTGGAAATACTGCTACCACACAGATAGTGCCCCAATACTGTGCCCGCTGTGCCCCCAATACTATACTGCAGAAACAGTCCCCCTGGAAATACTACCACCACACAGATAGTGCCCCAATACTGTGCCCGCTGTGCCCCCAATACTATACTGCAGAAACAGTCCCCCTGGAAATACTGCTACCACACAGATAGTGCCCCAATACTGTGCCCGCTGTGCCCCCAATACTATACTGCAGAAACAGTCCCCCTGGAAATACTACTACCACACAGATAGTGCCCCCTTCAACAATTATTGGCACACAGTGCTCTAAAAAAATAACTGCACCCGTCCCCAAAAATTATTGTGCTAAGCTGATACTGTGGCAGGGTGCCCCCCAAAGTAACAGGGCTCCCCAAAATAGAAATAATTATTTGCCAGAGCACACTTAGTAGTAATAATGCCCCTATAGTGCCCATACTATTAATCATGTTCCTCATAGCCCCCCAGTATTAGCAAAGCTCTGCATAATACCTTCTAGTACTAATAATTCTCCCTACAATATAACAGTACATGAAATACCCCCGCTTAGTGCCCGCTGTTGAGCTAATGTCCCCATAATGTATGCCAGTATAAAATACCCCTATATAGTTCCCCAGTAAATGCCCTCATAGTGCTCCTCTCCCCCTTCCCCATAGTGTCCCCCATAATATGCCAGTAAAAAATGCCCCTTCTAAGTGCCACCATATGCCCCAATAGTGCTCCTCTCCCCCATAGTGCCGCTCTACCCTTTAGTGCCTACCATAATGCGCCAGTAAAAAAATGCCCCCTTAGTGCCACCAGATGCCATAATGCCCCCATAATGTGCCAATAAGAATAAAGGCCCCTTTAGAGCCCTCACTTCCCCTTAGTGCCCCCAAATAATGCCCCTATAGTGCCACCAGATGCCCCATAGTGCCATTCTCCCCTATAGTGGCCCCATAATGTGTCAATAAAAAAAAAGCCCCTTTAGACCCCCCAGATGCCCCCATAGTGCTCCTCTTCCCCATGGTGCCGCCCCATAATGTGCCAGTAAAAAATGCCTCTTCAAAGTGCCACCATATGCCCCAATAGTGCTCCACTCCTCCATAGTGCCACCCTCCCCTATAGTGCCTCCCATAATGTGCCAGTAAAAAATGCCGCCTTAGTGCCACCAGATGCCATAATGCCAATAAGAAAAAAAGGTCCCTTTAGAACCCCCACTTCCCCATAGTGCCCCCAAATAATGCCCCTATAGTGCCGCCAGATGCCCCATAGTGCCGTTCTCCCCTATAGTGCCCCCCATGATGTGTCGAAAAAAAGCCCCTTTAGAGCCCCCATAGTGCTCTTCTCCCCCATGGTGCCCCCCCATAATGTGCCAGTAAGAAGTGCCACCCAAAAAAAAAAGTACCACCAGATTACCCATAGTGTCGTTCTCCCCTTTAGTGCCCCCATAGTGCCAGCTCCCCCCCTCCAAAAAAAAAATAAAAAAATACACTGATACTTACCTCCATCAGCAGCGATGCGATGCAGGCCTCTTCCGGCCTGTGTCCCTGCTGTGTGCTGCCCGGCTCAGGCGGTGCGATGATGACGTCATTGCGCCGCCTGAGCCGGCCTCTGATAGGCTGCAGGCATTAGTGCCTGCGGCCTATCAGAAGAACAGGGGAGGGACACACCTCTCCCTCCCCTGCTCTGCCGCAGCACAGGCATCTGTATCGCTGTCCTAAGGACGGTGATACAGATGTATTAGATATGAAGATGAGTGCTTCCACAATGGAAGTTCTCATCTCCTACTGCCCCCCGGCCCCCCCTCCCCACCACCGCCGCAATTACATCCAGGGCCGCACCGCGCCGACTGTGGTAATCGGCGGTGCGGCCCTAAAGAATAAAAAAATATATATTTTGTCTGGTTGTTCTAGGGGGGGGGGGTCCAGACCCGCTGGACCCCCCCTGTAGGTGCGCAACTGCTCTTATAAAGCAAGTAAAGTAAAGCAGCGGAAGCACAAGGCTCCCTTTTGTAGATGGTGATGCTGGTACCCAGGGTAGGATTGCCAGAGTGGCCAACAATCTCTGAAGATGTTGTTTACATGTGTCACTGTGTTCCTACCTGGATATCCTTGGATCCCTGACGTGGTGTGGTCCGAGGCAGTGCAAAAGGGGCAGTAGAACTTGGATGGTGAATAAGTAGAATACATGGAGTCCAGACTTTGTAGTAACGTTGAACACAGCTTTAATTGGCATAAATGGTAATCCAAACAATCCACAAACAGTATCTTGGTCATCAGCAGTTATTGGCTAAGGCTACTTTCACACTCGCGTTTGATGCGCACGGATCCGCACCAATAATGCAAATGCTTGTATCCATTCATAATTGAATTATTGATAAATAAAAAAAAGTCTAAGTCAAAACGGATCCGTGTTGACTTACATTGAAAGTCAACGGGGGACAGATCCGTTTTCAATTGCACCATATTGTGTCAGTGAAAAACAGATCTGTCCTCATTGACTTACATTGTAAGTCAAGACGGAACCATTTGGCTCCGCATAGTCAGACAGTCACCAAAACGCTGCAAACTGCCTTTTAGTGACCGTCTAAAAAACGCAACGAAGACCAAACGCAGCCAAAATGTATAGCTGTCTGTAGTCTGTCTCTTACTTCAATCCTAGGAACTTCTTGTCCTAGCTTTGGAGTACCTCAAGCTCTAGCTTCAGCTTGGATGTGCACAACCTCCAGTGATAAGACTGGCGTAGGACTAACAGAGCCTGTCCAGACAGGACCAGGCCTGCCGACTTCCCCTAGCAGGGGTTAAGTCAGACAAGACTCCTCACACAACCACTAGAGGGAGAGAGAGAAAGGACAATCCAATCTATTAAAGTATAACTGTCGTTTATATATATTTTTTTTTGGAGTATTGGATTGTGGTGATTAATATCACCTTGGTGGCCCTATTTCAATTTTTCACTGTGTATTCAATTACCCCTTAATTCCACAGTTTTGTTCCCTGTACTGCCTACTTTTACCTGTGCTTAAAATAGAGTTGCTAGGCATGGTCCGTCTATCTGTTGAAGGACGGAGGACGCAGAAGCATGCAGCGTGCAAGGTCAGATTACAGACAGCCAGGGACTGTAAGTAAATGATTAAAGCCAGGTGCTCCCCAGCAGCTGATAACAGTGCCTGGGCTGTGTGCACTTCTCCCTGTCCCTGCGCTTGGCAGACGCTCCCTCACTCAGCAGACTGGGACAATGCAGGGTTGAAAGCAGCGCAGAGCAGGGAAGAGAGATCTGCCATCTGCTCAGTGTATAAATGAAAGCAACATGTGGTAAGAGGACCCCTTTGTGCTGCAGGAGATTAACCCTTTAGGGGGAAAGCTGTGGTTACTGACACTTTTGGGGGGCTATTGTTACTGGCTAGTGAGGGCAGGCGGGATTAGCCTCAGGGTGAGGGCAGTGGCGGCCATCTTAACTGAATAGTGAAATTGCAGTTTTATGCAGACTGGTTGCTAAGGGCTGAATCTTATTAAATATCGGGTAAGTCAGTCTAAGGCCTCATGCACACGACCGTTGTGTGCATCCGTGGCCGTTGTGCCGTTTTCAGTTTTTTTTCGCGGACCCATTGACTTTCAATGGGTCCGTGGAAAAATCGGAAAATGCACCGTTTTGCAGCCGAGGCCGTGATCTGTGTATCCTGTCCGTCAAAAAAATAGGACCTGTCCTATTTTTTTGACGGACAACGGTTCACGGACCCATTCAAGTCAATGGGTCCGTGAAAGAACACGGATGCACACAAGATTGGCATCCGTGTCCGTGATCCGTGGCCGTAGGTTGCTTTCATACAGACGGATCCGAAGATCCGTCTGCATAAAAGCTTTTTCTGATCTAAGTTTTCACTTCGTGAAAACTCATTTCCGACAGTATATTCTAACACAGAAGCGTTCCCATGGTGATGGGGACGCTTCTAGTTAGAATACACTGCAAACTTTGTACAAGACTGCCCCCTGCTGCCTGGCACCACCCGATCTCTTGCGGCACCTAAAGGGGTTAATTGTACTATCATATTCCCCTGTAGAGATCAGGGCTGCCAGGCAGCAGGGGGCATACCCCCCCTCCCTCCCCAGTTTGAATATCGTTGGTGGCACAGTGTGCGCCCACCATCGCCCCCCCCTCCCTCCCTCTATTGTAATAAATTGTTGGTGGCGGCACAGTGTGCGCCCACCATCGCCCCCCCCCCTCCCTCTATTGTAATAAATCGTTGGTGGCACAGTGTGCGCCCACCATCGCCCCCCCCACCATGGGGAAGAGGAGCACTATGGGGGCATCTGGGGGGTCTAAAGGGGCTTTTTTTTTATTGACACATTATGGGGCCACTATAGGGGAGAATGGCACTATGGGGCATCTGGTGGCACTATAGGGGCATTATTTGGGGGCACTAAGGGGAAGTGAGGGCTCTAAAGGGGCCTTTATTCTTATTGGCACATTATGGGGGCATTATGGCATCTGGTGGCACTAAGGGGGCATTTTTTTACTGGCGCATTATGGTAGGCACTAAAGGGTAGAGCGGCACTATGGGGGAGAGGAGCACTATTGGGGCATATGGTGGCACTTAGAAGGGGCATTTTTTACTGGCATATTATGGGGGACACTATGGGGAAGGGGGAGAGGAGCACTATGAGGGCATTTACTGGGGAACTATATAGGGGTATTTTATACTGGCACAGTGTGCGCCCACCATCGCCCCCCCCCCTCCCTCTATTGTAATAAATCGTTGGTGGCACAGTGTGCGCCCACCATCGCCCCCCCCTCCTCCCTCTATAGTTAAAAATCGTTGGTGGCACAGTGTGCGCCCACCATCGCCCCCCCTCTCTCTCTATAGTAGTAACAACCATTGGTGGCAGTGTGCGGCCTCCCATTTCCCCCCCCATCATTGGTGGCAGCGGAGTTCCGATCAGAGTCCCAGTTTAATCGCTGGGGCTCCGATCGGTAACCATGGCAACCAGGAAGCTACTGTAGCCCTGGTTGCCATGGTTACTTAGCAATAGTACAACAGTAGAAGATTCATACTTACCTGCTTGCTGCTGCGATGTCTGTGACCGGCCGGGAGCTCCTCCTACTGGTAAGTGACAGTTCTTTAGCAATGCGCCGCACAGACCTTTCACTTACCAGTAGGTGGAGCTCCCGGCCGGTCACAGACATCGCATCAGCAAGCAGGTAAGTATGAATCTTCTACAATTGTACTATTGCTAAGTAACCATGGCAACCAGGGATGCAGTAGCTTCCTGGTTGCCATGGTTACCGATCGGAGCCCCAGCGATTAAACTGGGACTCCGATCGGAACTCCGCTGCCACCAATGATGGGGGGGGGGGATGGGAGGCCGCACACTGCCATCAATGTTGTTACTGCTATAGAGGGGGGCGATGGTGGGCGCACACTGTGCCACCAACGATTTATTACAATAGAGGGAGGGGGGGGGCGATGGTGGGCGCACACTGTGCCACCAACGATTTATTACAATAGAGGGAGGGAGGGGGGGGGCGATGTGGGGCGCACACTGTGCCACCAACGATTTATAACAATAGAGGGAGGGGGGGGCCCGATGGTGGGCGCACACTGTGCCACCAACGATATTCAAACTGGGGAGGGGGGGGATTCTGCCCCCTGCTGCCTGGCAGCCCTGATCTCTTACAGGGGGATATGATAGTACAATTAACCCCTTCAGGTGCGGCACCTGAGGAGTTAATTGTGCTGATCACGGCCCCCTGTAAGAGATCGGGTGCTGCCAGGCAGCAGGGGGCAGTCATGTACACAGTTTTTCAGTATATTCTAACCTGTGTTAGAATATACTGTCGGAAATGAGTTTCACGATGTAGCTCATATCCGACAGTATATTCTAACGTAGAGGCGTTCCCATGGTGATGGGGACGCTTCAAGTTATGTTCGGGTGTCCGCCTGGCCGTGCGGAGGCAGGCGGATCCGTTCAGACTTATAATGTAAGTCAATGGGGACGGATCCGTTTGAAGATGACACACTGTGGCTCAATTTTCAAACGGATCCGTCCCCCATTGACTTTCAATGTAAAGTCTGGACGGATCCGTCTGAGGCTATTTTCACACTTAGAAATGTTTTAACAATATAATGCAGACGGATCCGCTCTGAACGGAGCCACCGTCTGCATTATGAACACAAGTGTGAAAGTAAAGGGACTCCTGACTTTACATTGAAAGTCAATGGGGACGGATCCGTTTGCAATTGCACCATATTGTGTCAACGTCAAACGGATCCGTCCCCATTGACTTGCATTGTAATTCAGGACGGATCCGTTTGGCTCTGCATGGCCAGGCGGACGCCAAAACGACTTTTTTTTCATGTCCGTGGATCCTCCAAAAATCAAGGAAGACCCACGGACGAAAAAACGGTCACGGATCACGGACCCCGTTTTTGCGGACCGTGAAAAAAACCTGTCGTGTGCATGAGGCCTTAGAATGTAAGGAATAGAGACAGCATGCGATTGTGAGTAAAATCGCAACAAAAACGCATGATAAACGCATATGCGTTTTTCAACTGTCCCTATCCCATTCTTTGAAACAACTATGAAATAATTATTGAATGACTATTAAGTCAAAAGTTGAAGGTAATTGATGGTTATATAATATATATTCATGTATATTTATAAATATTCTGCATATAAAACAATGCAGGATACACACAATAGAATCAGTACTCTTTTTAGAACAATACAAGCCAAAAAACATGTGCGTTTTTTGGTT
Organism: Bufo gargarizans; assembly: GCF_014858855.1. Lineage (NCBI taxonomy): Eukaryota > Metazoa > Chordata > Amphibia > Anura > Bufonidae > Bufo > Bufo gargarizans. The sequence continues at coordinate 107,130,067 of NC_058088.1, forward strand.
CTAGACATATTTCTTGTATGATATATTCTTGTGTGATACATATTTTTTGTGTGAAATATAATTTTTGTGAAATGTCTACTGAATATGGTATTGAATGAGGTTTTAGTTATGTATAAGCATAAAGGAGACATATGAAAAGAAGACATTTCACATTTAGGAATTTAATAAGCCAAAAACGCAATTATGATAAAAATTGTAAGAAAAACTTGAGAGAAACGCATATGCGTTTTTTTGGCTACTTTCATCTTTTCTTTAATCAGACAATGAATAAATATAAAGTTGAAATTTATTGGAACTATATATTCAACAATCCAATTTTGGTATATGTATAAAAGGATATACTCCTACCAGATTTTCCAACATTCTGAAAATCCAGGTTTTGGCTGCAGCCATGGACAGAGAGAAAAATAGTTTGGTTCCCATTTCTAAGCCACTGAGGAAGAGGTGAGGTCACCTCGAAACGCGTCTGGCGGACTAAAGGAACCAAACTTATGACAATCCCTAAGTTAATTGCACTGTAACCTTGTCTAAGATGGCCAGATACAGGAGCCAATGACGAAGCAGTGCAAGTGAGATTCCTACAGCCGTGCCATGGGACTACCCACCAGTTGGTGTGATTGGCTGCAAAAGGAGATATAAGAGGACTTACCCGTTGGCGGAGGTTAAATGGGAAGTGGCCGCCGTACAATGATGATACAATATGTTTAAGGTTGCCTGAGAGTTCACTCTGGACTTGCGTACACGCCAGAGCGAGCTGAGCTCTATCCTGTTCTTCCAAGAGACCCACAACTAACCTTCTAAACTTCTCTCGTAAAGCAGAAGATAGAGAGGTAGTGGCATCTATGTGCGAATGCTGCAAACCCTCTAAGACGTGGTTTACATCAAGCTGGGTCTCGAATCCCTCTCCGGCGTGTCGCGCAACATCCCCAAGTTTACCTCTCAGGACTTCCATGTCCATAGTGTTTAGGGCGCCCACTCCCAATGCACCTCTGCCTAGTCCCATGGCTATCAGATCTCTTCTTTCCCTTTGATTCCTGTGTATGAGATCATCCTTTCTTACCTCTTGCCCAGCCTCTATCCAACCTCTTATCATGTCAATTTGGTTCCTCACAAACTCCCCACATCTGTGATCCCATTGGTCGACTCGGAAGTCATCTACGGAAATTCTCCAAGTAAATAGGACGAATTTTGTCCCCATGATGATCCTCCATGGGGATGACAGTTGAGGAGCTATAGGATCTGCCAATTGATGGATAGGGGCGTTGCAAGAGTCTAAATGCATTTTTACAGGTTGGAGACCTGTTGCTTCATAGGGGATCCTCACCACGGTTACACAAACTTGCCCTCTACCTTTGAACGGATACCATTGGTCACTCTCTCCAACCTGTAGCACTAGTTTTCCTACGGGTTTGGATTTAGACAGATAGACCCATTGTGTAAAGGTCCAGCACCCTTCATCTACTGCCTCGCAAAAAGGCCATCTAAACGAGCCATCTATATTGATGTCAAAGTAAATATCCCTGCCAATCGGGCAGGGGTCAATCGGAAGACACATACCTACCCCGGTATTCCTCATTCATAGGGGTACCGTCCATCCATACATCCACTGTAGGGGTATCCACTCCATTGCACACCAAATCCCATCTCCAGGGATTAGTGTCCAAGGTTACCATCTGGGTATCTTGTTCCCAGTGGGCATAGGTGATGAAATAATATCCAGTCACCTCCTGAACACAATTGTCTCTCATGATGGTGATCATAAAAGACCGTATGGATGGAGATCCCTTTAACTGAGCATACCTGAGATCCTTGGCATCTGTCCGTACTTTTAAAATGGTGGTTTGGTAAAAGCCTTCCAGTTTTACCGGACCACTCTGGTCATTCCATAGGGCCTGGCCAGAGTTACTGCAGTTTAACTTTAGCATTATTATACCGGTTCGTATGTAATCTGTGGACACATGTCCCTGAACATAACTGGATTCCCTAGTGATAATCATCTGGGAATCTCTTAACATACAATAAGCTTTTAGGGTGCCCTTTACCGGAATGGGTCTGTCAAAATATGTCCTTACCATCAGCCCATCTTGGCTATCCCTCCTTATGAAAGTAGCTTTAAGGATATACCAGCCACTATATTCTGCACCCGTGACATCCTCGGGACTCAGAACCCCCTCCTTGGTACACAACACTGTGGTAGTGTTGGCTTCCACTTGTTTGCAAGGATGCAAGTGAGGGTCCCTAGACACCCATCTTAAGGATCTCATAGGAGTAGGGTCAGAGTCCCGAAAATGTCTGAATTCTTTGAGGCAGAGGGCATGTAAATCATGTTGTATGGCAGACACATTCTCCACAGGGGTATAATGTTGAATTACACCTTGGGCGAAACTCTCCCTCTGGAAACCATACAGATACCACTGTCCTGGTGTAAAGGAAAAGTTCTTGTATGGTTTCAGGATTTTGCCCTCCAAACATTCCACCATTAAAAGGCCGGGTTTATTCATAGATATGTCAGCCATATCATTATTAACTCCCAGGCCCTCCCCCGAAGAGGTTGAGCCCGCCATCATCATGCTTACCACCAGTGCCACAAGTTGGGGATATGCCATGTTCAGAGGATCTCTATCTTTTCAGGCTAGTCGTAGCCTTGGTGAGTCTCCTTCCCGTGATCTGTTAATTCATTGTGTGTGTAATTAGTTTCATGGATCCACCCTCGACCCACCAAACCCCCCCCCCCGGTCACCCAACTCTGTGAGGGTTCATGTTATTGAGTTGGGGAGGCTCGGGTGGCCTTGGCCTGGTCGATATGGATCCATAAAACTCCCTGTCGCCTACGTGACTTTTTCTTGGTCGTCATCGGCCTTTGCACCTTTAGCATGGTGTCACCCATTACTTCAAGGACCTGATAGGGTCCTTCCCAGTTTGCATCCCAGGGGCCGGCCCGACGGAAGATTTTCACCATCACTAGCTCTCCTACAGACGGCATTGGCGTTTCCCCCTGTAGATACGGTCTGTGTAGCCGTATTGCTGCATGAGGCAATAACTCCTTCAGGTTTAGTTGTACCTGTTGGAGAAACAGGTCTCTGGCGATGGCGTTCTTCACCGGTTCTGACACCAGGGGTTCATTGGGCAGGCATAGGGGCATTTTGCGTCCAATCATTAGTTCGAACGGGGTGATACCGGTACTGGTAGCCTCGGTAGCTCGGATTCCCATTAGCACGGCTGGCAGAGAGGTTACCCATGAGGAACCTTTCTCCAGTAGTGCTTTAGAAAGTCGTGTTTTTATGGTCCGGTTCATCCGCTCCACGATGCTCGCTGACTGAGGGTGGTAAGGCACATGAAACCTTTGCTTTATGTCTAAAAGACCACAAAGCGCTTTCATTACCTTACCCGTGAAATGGGTCCCTCTGTCTGACTCTATCAATCTGGGGATACCCCATCGTGACAGAACCTGTTCCCAGAGAACACGGGCAGTGGTTGTAGCCGAATCGTTAACCGTGGGGATGGCTTCTACCCATTTAGAGAAACATCCACTACCACCAGTGCGTAACGATAGTTACGACTTCCTGTTGGTAAAGGTCCTATAAAATCTATTTGTAGTGCGGACCATGGACCATCTGCAGGAGGAACTCGCTGCAACACCGGCTTCAGGGCTGACGCCCTTGGGTTAACCTGAGCACATACCAGGCACTGTTGTGTTACTTCCTCTGCTGTGTTGGACATTCCCGGCCAGTATAATTTGTCTCTCAGGAGAGACAAGAGTTTATCCCGGCCCAGGTGTCCAAACAGTTGGTGGTTCAATCTGGTCAGTTCTGCTTGCAGATGCTGTGGAACCACGGGAAGAGGAAGTTGTTGGGTACCGGTATCATAACACAGGATCCCTTGCTGTATTGACCAGGGATGCTGTGGAGATGTGAGGTGTGTCATTAGAAGAGGGTCTTTTGCTTGTTCCTCCTCAAATGACACCGGGCCTTTACTCAGGTTGGTATGAACTGCAATCTGGTAGGCCGGTAGCGGCTCAGTGTCTGTTTCCTGAAGGATCCCAGATACTGCCGCTAGTTTGGCCAATTCATCCGCCTTGTTGTTACCTAGCGTCAAAGGCTCATCCCCTTTCTGATGCGCAGGGATTTTTATGATGGCTGCTTCCGCCGGGTGTGCCATGCCCCATTCCCAAAGTTCTTTCAGGACCGACTAATGAGCCAGAGGTTTGTTTTGGCTATCCACAAATCCTCGTCTTTTCCATGTGTCCAGGTGCAGGGTGAGAGAACGAACTACATATGAACTGTCGCTATATATAGTTCGTTTCCCTGGGGGTTGAAGAAGTAAGGCTTTCTTGACTGCCTCCAGTTCCGCCCGCTGTGCCGACATGTGACCTGGTAACTTGACAAGATTCTGGGTACCTGTGGTCTCATCCAGTACAGCAAAACCTGTGACATAGGTCCCATCCATGAAAAATCGAGAGCCATCAACAAAGATGACTCTGTCTTCTGGATGTTTATCGGTCCTGAAAATTTGTGGCGCGTTGATATGCGCTGGTTGGCCACAGTCATGTTCGGTGCCAGTTAGGTTCAGTAACTGGGACAGAACATACTTGGCTTTGTGGTTCACCTGTAGACTCCGGCCATTGAGATCCATAATCTACCTCCCAAATCTCTGTTGGGAGACTCCAGGGAGTGTATCACGGAGCAGGAGGGCCAATGGAGAGTGTGGAGTCTGTAAAGTGAGGGGCCTGAAGCCTACAATATGCTCAGTGGTTTTGACGGCATAGTGTATGGCTGCCAGTTGTTTGGCGCACTCATCGAACCCTCGTTCAACAGGCGAAAGTAACCTGGAGAAGTATCCCAGCGGTCTAGTGTCATACCCTATCTGCTGTAGGAGGACCGCTGAGATAGACTCCGTCCCTGCATGCGCCTGTATGGCTATTTCCCCTTCAGGATGGGGGGTGGCCAATACAGGGGCAGAGGAAAGGTCCCTTTTCAAAGTAGAAAAGGCCTCTTCCTGTGCATCAGACCACCCTTTGATTGAAGGGTCTTCTCCTCTGAGGAGTTCATAGAGGGGTTTTGCTTTAGCAGCAAAATCCTCTATGAATTCCCTCATGAAGTTAGCAACTCCCAGGAATTTTCTCAAATCCTGTAGAGTGCCTGGCCTAGGTAACTTTACCATGGCTTCCAATCTGGCTGCCACGATTCCTTTGGCTCCAAAAGAAATTTGGACTCCAAGAAAAGTCACCTCCGTTCTGGCCAAATTTGCCTTGTGGGAACTCAGCTTGAGTCCTGACTTGGCCAGGAGTCCCAATAGCTCTTTTAACAGAACCAAGTGTTCTTCTATGGTTTCTGTGTGTAAGAGCAGGTCATCCACGTATTGCAGAAGGCATCCTGGCCGTGAAAATACACTCAGAACGGCCGCCAATGCCTGGTGAAAATACGTGGGACTACTGTGGAATCTCTGGGGGAGTACACCGAACATGTACTGTTTGTTGCCTACTGTAAAGGCAAATTTGTACCTACAGTTTTCAGTGAGTTCAATTGAGAAGAACCCATTGGCAACATCTATGGTTGAGAATATGCGACTTTTGCCGCTTATTCTGGCCATGATGTCGGGAGTCTGTGCCACCACTGGAGCGGACATTGGGGTGTATTTGTTGAGGACCCGGAGATCTATGGTGAGCCTCCATGCATTGGTGTCCTTTTTCTTTACTGGCATTGTTGCATTTAGAATTGCCCTCTATGACCACCCCCTTAGTTTTCAATTCTTGGACAGTGTCCAAAATTGAATGGGTGGCTTCTGGCGGAAAGCGGTATTGGCGTTGAGGTGGAGGGTCGGGACCTTGTATGTCCACCTGAACTCCAATCAGTCTGCCACAATTGTTTTTTCCCTGGGCCCACAGATCGGGGTACTCATACACAATAGGCTCAAGATCTGGATTATGCGAGATCTCAGGCCATTTGTGTTCAAGTACTTCAGTAGAGTCGTCTACTGTTGGCAATGGTGGTCCCAGAAACTGGCGTTGGATGACAAACACCTTGGATTGTCTGGGACCCTTCCATACAATACTATTTGCCAGATCTAGGATCCACCCATTTTGTGTCATTACGTCGATTCCAATAATGTTGTCAGAAACGGGGTAATACCACATGGGGATCCTAAGGGTCGTGTGAGTGGTAATCTGGACAATTACTTCTTCTATTCTGTGGGCCTTCACCCCCCCTTGTTGGTGATCAAATCCGATCACCACACACTGAGGGCTGTTGGGATGTAAATCATGTTTGACATTAGTAATGGAAATTTCCGCACCAGTGTCAAGCATGATTTCGGCGTCCTGATTTTTGATTTTGGCTTTTATGTGGGGTCTCCCTGAAGAATCCAGTATGATAGGACATACTGGCGCCAGTTCTTTAGGGATCCCTGATCTTCAATCAATTTCTACCAGACTCCCAGTAGGTACCTGTGGGGTACATACTGCCACTTGTGGGTTCTTGTTATGGACCCTTAGTGTGGATTCCAGGGATTCCACACTCCTTACCGAACGCGCTGGGTCATTCACAACAGCCACACGTTTTGGTGTCTGGACCTGTGAATGTCCCAGATATTCCCCCACTGGTTTGGCATAATTAGGTTTCATCTTGAAACCGTTATTATTGCCCGTTCTCTCAGGATTTGTCCGGTTATTACGTGACCATTGTGGACAATTCCTCTTTATGTGCTCGTATTGTAAACATAGGAAGCATCGAATGCTTCCTATCCTTTCCAATGGCGGGGCCGTAGGGCGAATAGTTGAATTACCCTTTGTGTGCTGTACCCGATCATCTTGAGATATATCAGGTACAGGCGCACGCTCCGTCACTTTGACGAATTTCTTATTGAGCAGTGTATCCTGTCTGCACTGCTCAATAATCATAGCAGCATCTGTGAGGGATGGTTCCCTGGCTGCGCTCAACCGGATTGCAGTATCAAGGTATGGGAATTTCTCCACAAACATACGTATCATACCCTGTGGAATTCCGACACCGCGATCCTTTGTAACCCTTCTATACATGGCTTCAAACTGACTACACATAGACAAAGGTTCGTCATGTATAGTGGGTTTGAACTTGGACAGGATATCTGGAGTGACGTCCCAATGGCCCGTTGCCAGTCTCATGAGTATGGAGAGACGTTCCTCCTTGTCATAAAACTGTCCATTCATGGGTTGTATCCTCCCCGTTACCTCATACCTTTGGTTTAGGTGTGTAGGTAACCATAACTTGAATAACTCCATGCGATATTCGTGAGCCACTGAATACTTGTTACAGTGACCCTCGAAGATATCACATGAAGTAAACGGATCTACAATGGGATCATATTTTGGGATCTCCTTGCAAATCCGTAACAGGAAGTTTATCCTTTCCATACTGGAATGGTTAGGATAAAAATCTTCCTGTCTTTCCGGACGCGTTGGCGGATTGGAAGTGGTAAATTGCCAACCACTTTCCTCTCTCCAATCGTTGTCCTGTTCCTGGAATCGGTTGCTACCCCTATTCTCCCTGGGTGTTTGGGTAAAAGGTAGCGTCCGTTCCACCTGTCCCCTGGTGTCTACTGCCTCGGGTGTATGATCCGTGGAAGATATTGGCGCTGTCGCCGCTGTCTCCCCATGTGCCGTTCCCGAAACACAAACCTGTTTCGTGGGCAACATGCTGTTAGCACCAGGCCGTGACAGATTCGAGATGACCTGCTGCAAATCCGCAATGGTTTGCGTTTTTGCAGCCAGGTCCTCTCGAAGTTGAACAATCATGCTATCCATAGATACCGTATTGTTCCTGAACTGATTTATCTCAGTGTACAATCTGAGCAGTTCCTTGTCCATGTCAGAGTAGAAACTCTCCTTGTCCGAGAGTCTAGACTCTAACACGCAAATCTCCCTGCCCCTCTCGGCCGTACACTGGGACTTCTCTTGTAGTTGTGTTTGTAATGTGTGCAACTGTTTAATGTTTTCAACACAACAATTGCAGTGAAAGTTTGCCATGTTGGAAACTTCCTCTGCCTTTGTTGTGCTGTTAAGTGTTTCTAGATGTTCTGGCTTCCGAATGATATCCTCAAAGGTGTGAACCAATTTGGCTAGCATTTGGAGTCGTTTTTTGTTTTTTTGAACACACTACGATTAATGCAGAGTTTATCGTGAGCGTATGCCTGGTCCAATAAAGTGGACCATAGCAGCTCAGTGGATTTGTAAGTGGTGGGGATGATGGGGTTGTATGTGCTATGTTTGCTGAGGTGTTGCAGTGTGGTGAAGTTCATACTCACTTTTTGACGAGAGGCCATCTTCATTGGTGTCGTTGATACTGTGTTGCTGCGTGGAGGAGGTCCTTCAATATTCGGAAACGCCTTCTCCCGTCCAGCCAGACGACTTCTGTTTCAACGATGATGGTTCTCTCTTCAGTGGTGTATGTGATGACTTCTCTCCAGTTGGCGTGTAAGGGAATCAGAAAATATTAGTACACAAAGATCAGGAAAGATTTTAGATTCTCTGCTGTAGAGTTTGCTCTGTGTCTGGTTCTGATCGAGAAAACCTGCTCTACCTGTCCGAACTTGCAGGCTATGGACGCTCAGATCCACTGACCGCGTCCTTCCCACCTGATTAGTTCACAGCGTAAGCGATTTTTACTTTCCAAAACCAACCACAGATACAAATTCCCAGCAGTGGGCCTGGCTCGCCAATGTAAAAGGGGGAATATTAATCACCAATATTATGCGAATATCGATAATTAATATTCCTAAATAGGAGGAGCCGTCTAGTGATGACTCCGCCTATTTATGCCTTTATATAATAAATAACACAATACTTTCGCTATGCTTTACACTGATTACTATACTAGCTGCATGCGCCTTACTCACGACCGCTAACAAGTACACACTACACAAAGGGTACAAGTAACACAGTATTTATTAATACCTGACACTACGCACACAATACAGTAACAATACAGCACTAAATATACAGTACTCAACTACACTACACGATCCCAAATTCCACCCACAATCTAACTATACAATACACACATACAGGTATAACAGCCCTCCCGCCTGGATCTATACTATCCCTATGGGGTAATAGGGGTGAGGTATCTGGGGGGTGGGCACGACAGGGCTACCACAAAATAAGGGTTGAACACAGCAAGGGTAACAGGGCAGAGACTAGGTTAAATCAGGGTTCAATATGAGGGTTAGGGATCAGGGGTAATAGGGTAACAAGGGGCAGTATGGGGTCAGGGATTTAAAGGGTAAAGCAATATGGGGTCAGGGTACAATATTGGGTCAGGGACATTAAGGGGTTAAACGTTGGTGGGATTTAGGGTAAGCAATATGGGGTCAGGGAAATTAAGGGGTTAAACGTTGGTGGGATTTAGGGTAAGCAATATGGAGTCAGGGGAACCGTTGGTGGGATAGTGGCATAAGGGGGAGATACTTAGCGGTGTTATGCTCGTTGTCCAGGGGGGCTCGTTGGTCCAGGGGATGCCTCTTCTGCCGGGTCACTTACCTGACTGCCGAGCGGAGCGCCGCCTGGCCTATTTAAGCCTGGCAGTGCCCGCTCGCAGTCCTCTGATTGCCGCCGTGCGCATGCGCACGGCCGGCCTGAACACGTGGGCCGGCGCGGTGATGTGACGTCACCTCGCCAGCCCGAGGATCTCGGAGCGCGCTTCCAGGGGGGGGGATCCTTTGATCCTCCCGCCTGTGAAGCGGACGCCTACCTCCGGCGCTGTAATTACAGCGCCGGAGGTCAGCCACTCACAGGGGCATGGGAACTCTTTGTTCCCATGTCTCTGTTAGGCGTACCATCTCCGGCGCGACCGGACATGGTGACAAAGGGCAGAGGATCTCATTGATCCTCTGTCCTTTGTAGAGGCCGACGCTGGACATGATTGTCCAACTGTCGGTCTCCTCCACCCCTCCAGCAAGCGGCATGATTCCGGCCATATATGCTTATAGATGCTTGGGGCACATCTATAAGCATATATGAACGGACATTACATATGGGGGCATATATATTATCAGGAGGCACACATCTGTATTCAGGGGGCACATATCTATCAAGGGGGCACATATCTATCAAGGGGGCACATATCTATCAAGGGGGCACATTACTTTCATTAATACATATACACAGAGATGCATGTCGCCAAGCGGCCTATATACATCTCTGTGCATATCCACAGATCCCCCCTGGAGGAGCCCATAGACAAGGGCTAATATATATGTATATATGTCACGGCATATATACATATATATTTAAATATGACACTTCCCTCAACACGAACATTCTGCAGCTAACTCAGTACTGGATTGTGTTGGATTACCCATAAGAATATATAGACAAGTACACTTAGTGAATTTTCGGAATTATATTCGAATACTATCCGAAAATCGTATACGAAATAATCTAAGCGGCACCTTCTGTTATTCAAATTCATTTTATTAGATTTTTTATCCAATTTTTTTTATTCGATTTCTAATTCGATCAATTAAACGATTTTTAAAAATTGTCTCTACCACATTTATTGTCTATTGATATATGCTTAATAACTTTATATGCTGTGTGTAAAAATATATTGACATCCATTTTTATTTATAATATTTATCTTAACCAATATTTTTAATTATTTTATTTCTCAAATAAATGTATTATATTTGTGTGAAATCCAGATGGTGAGTGCCTGCTGATTATTTTACATTTTGATCCGTTGTTCCGTATCTGTTTTTTTTCTTCTCTGATTTAAGTCCTCTTTCGTTCAGTTATTGCACAAAACATATCCGTATGGTTTCTGTATTTGATCAGTTTTTGCGGATCGTATACAGAAACAGTAACTTATTAATCACCAAACACATGAGCAATATAGGCTGGGCATAGCATTTCTACAGTATGGATCCGCAAAATACGGATGAAATAGGGATGACATATGGATGTGTTCAGTGTGAGTTCCGTATTTTTTGTGTACCCATTGACAATACCTAATTTTTCAGGCATGTCTATATGCCTAATTTTTCAGGCCTCTAGGGCTGCACTGTGGCTGCAAAAACAAAACAAAAAAAAAGGCACATACATGTGTCAATTCCGCTTTGTGATCGTTACCTTGTTGTGGTGAAGGGGCTTGCGTATCACAATGAAGCGATCATCACCTCTATGAGTGTGTTATTAATGTTGCCACACCCCAGACAAGGCCGTTGCTTCATTATGATCAGACTAAAAGCGATCGGCTGGATAATTTTTCATAGAAAAAACATTTTTTTTTTGTATTTTTTTTTTTGTATGGGTTTTTAATAAATAAAATAAAAAAATCATAATAAAGTCTCTTAATAGTTTATTAGAAATAATGCAGACAATTAAAAAAATCCCCATCAATTCCAATACAAAGCAAGTACAAAGCTCAGAACCAAATTATTCCAGGATGTCGTTAATTCGACAATGATTAATCAATTCGACACACGTCCCCAAATAGGGGACGTAACAGGGATTAAACTGATAGGAATAGAACTAGTTAAGACACCACTCATATAGGGTGTCACAGCACATTGCTCCGTGCACGCGCAGTGCCCTAACTTGGGAGTAAGAGGACCGACCAATCTGCTTTTTGCATCTCCCGGTTCCTAAAATCAATTCAGTTTGGTGTATCAGAGTCTGGTCTGTCACTGTGAAGGCAGTCGAAGGTACCCGGCCTACATTTTTTTTCACATAAGGCAATCCCTGATATGGGACGTAACAGGGATTAAACTGATGAGAAGAGAACTACAGAAAATACCACTCATCGGGTGTGACAGTAAATTGCACGGCGCAGATGCAGTGACCGTGGCGTGGATTCAAACAAAGGGGCAGGAGCCAAGTTTTTTTTTAACAATCTCCCCGTTTGAAAAATCTATTTAATAAATGGACCCCAGATTGGGGACGTCACGTAACAGGGATTAAACTGATGAGAATAGTACTACAGAAAATACCACTCATATCGGGGGTGACAGTAAATTGCACGGCGCAGACTTAGTGACCGTGGCGTGGATTCAAACAAAGGGGAGGGAGCCAGCGTTTTTTTAACCATCTCCCCGTTCGAAAAATCAATTCAATTCACCTTTCGGGGACCCTTGGTGTTGTACGTGGCTGGGTGGAGGAAGAAACCTTCAATTGCATCAACGGGACATGGCTAACTTGGCATCCAACCTTGTGCAAATGGGAAGTTTGCAGTTGGGCAAATGGACTGTTTGCGGTTGTTTGCAGTGCATTGAAAGGGGAGTTTGGTTTGTCAATGTCTGTGAAGCGGGCGTAACCCTTACACTACCTGATCGATACAACATCATACCTGATCGTATACACACACTGGATGTTTTAAACCACATTGTTAAAAAAAAAAAAAATTGGATTGTTAGGTGATTTATGCCCTTTATGGATTTAAATCCAACTCTGCGTCAACTATGTAATTTTCCATGGGAGTTTCGCCATGGATCCCCCTCCAGCATGTCACAGTCCAGGTGTTAGTCCCCTTGAAACAACTTTTCCATCACTACTGTGGCTAGAAAGAGTCCCTGTGGGTTTTAAAATTCGCCTGCCTATTGAAGTCAATAGCGGTTCGCCTGATTCGCCCGTTCGCAAACATTTGCAGAAATTCGCGTTCGTTGTTCGCAAACGGAAAATTTTATGTTCGCGACATCTCTATTCATGACTGGGCCACTGTTTTGCCTCTCGGCCTGGCTGACATCATCATTTGTTTAGCATTTCTTTTGTCAGAAGGAAGGAAAAATGAGATGCACAACAGATCCTGTCTGTGTAGCAGCTGTAAGGCCTGTATGGTCCCATCAGAATTGGCTTATGATTTGGTAGCCAAAAGCAGGAGTGGGTACAAAACACAGAAGACAAGCAAATATTCCATTCACGTGTCATCTCTGTTTTGGATCCACTCCTGTTTGTTTGTTTTTTGGGGCTTTAGCAATACTGATGGATTACTGACTAAATGCTGACTGAGTGAAGGTGGATGTTCCACAGACAGGGTCAATTTTTTGGGGGTTATTGTTGTGACGGATCAGAGGAAGGACAAAATAATCAGTGACGTCAACACAAACTTACTGCTGACAACCTCTCTACTCTGTCGGGGGGCTCTACTTGTATAAGCGTTTAATAGAACAGGTTCTGTAGATGCAATGAGCAGGACACTGGGTCAGTGGGGTTGCTATGCAGTGGGTCAGTTTTACACGTGTATAAGTTTGTGACGCCAGATGCAGCTTGCGCAGGTACTATAGCAGGGCCCTTTAAGATGGTGTAGCTCATATACCAGGTGAGGAATGCCAGAGGGGGAATGATGTCTCTATGCAGTGTCAATGGTGTATCCTACCTTGGTATGGCTGGACTCCTGTATCCTGGCTCACATGCTACCACCTACTGGTGTACATAAAATATTGCAGCAATCCACATGAAACAGTCATAGAAAATCCATATAATGCAAATGTAATGTCAATGGTGATTGGGTACAACTTCCGTTTGGTGCACCTTGCCATCTTAAACCAGAGGTGAGCCGTCCCTTACCTCTCTTTTTTACCTATTTATATACGTACCCACTGAGGACAGAGCTCCCCCTGTTTTGTCTGGCAGGGAGATATATCTAGCCTCCACACCTTCTTGGAAGATATCAATAAAAATGAATGCAATCTTAAATTCTCCTCCAACATTAATCAGGAATATACAGAATTCCTGTATATTCGGATCACTACTCAGATGGATCATTATGTTTGTACTACCTTCCAGAAAGAGGTAGCTAAGAACAGCTTCATCCTCTTTTCTAGCTGTCATTTGCCTTCTTGGTTATTGAACATACCTACAGGACAGTTCCGTAGAATAAAGAGGAACTGTACTAACCAGACAGAATTTGAGGATGAGGCTGTTACTATGAAGAAAAAATTCTTGGAAAAGGAATATCCAGAGACAGTTGTCGAAAAAGCACTATGTAAGGTTAGAAAAATGGATAGAAAAATGTTTTTCGAAACTAAACAAAAGAAGGATGATAAACCCGCTGATGACAATAAATTCCGTATAATACTGCCCTATAATGCACAACATAAAAAAATAGAGCAAAGTATTAAAAATAATTGGCATCTTATCCAGAAGGATAAAATTATAGGCCCCTTAATCCCACCATTACCGGAGATAGTGTATACAAAGGCCCCCAATTTGGGTCTGAAAATAGCACCATCTATTAAAAATCAGATAAGAGAAACCGGATCTGTCAATAAATGGCTAAAAATGAGTGGGTTCTACAGATGTGGATGCTGTATAAATTGTAGGAATACGTCCTTTGCAAAAAAGACTATGCGAGTGACCTCAACACAAAAGAACTTTTCAGTTGAGATAAAAGATCTTCTCACTTGCAATAGCTCAAATGTAATCTACATTATTGAATGCCCATGTGCTAAACAATACATTGGCAGGACTAAAAGACCCCTAAAAGTTAGGATAACGGAACACATAAACAATATCAAGAAAGGGTACGACAAACATGTACTATCAAAACATTTTAAACTGATACATAATCAAGATCCCAAGTCTTTAACTTTTGCAGCATTCGAACAAATAGAACGCCATTGGAGGGGGGGCAATCATATTGCCCGAATGTCTAGGGCGGAGTCTAGGAAGATCTTCGAATTCGGCAGTTTGGCTCCAGCAGGACTAAATGCCGAGTTGGAAATATTTGGGTTTTTGTGATGGGTCGGGTGTCTTCGGCCCATGGGGAGTACTAGTCGGGCTGTTTAGCAGCACTATGACCCCCCCTGTGCTGGAGATCTCCGACCCCAGTCCACCTATATCACCATCCCATATACTCTGCCCGAACCATTTTAGGGGATGAGCCCCATGGAACACAGTTTGCTGCATATCAATTAACAAGAAAATATATATAGTCATTCTACAGAATATAATACCCGAAAATATTTTTATATTTTTATTTTTCATATTTATATTTTTATATTTATATATTTTTAGATTTTTATATAATATATATTTTTTAGACCTTACACAGAAGCTCCCTATTATTTAATATGTTTTTTAATATGATGCCAATAAAGGTTTATAAGTTTTTAGATATATTGTATTTTAGAAAGAATAATGTGTTTATACTAATATATGATATGGGATGATAGTATCCATATAAGATCCAACTGTAACCAGTTATAACAAAATTTGATATGCATAATGATTCTGGTGGACTTAGGAACACACAACACAGAAAAACGCATGTGTGTACAAAAACCGCAGACTTACCGCAGGACTATCGCAATATAAGATAATTGTATCTGTGAAATCCAGACTCTTTGGGTCCATTTCAGGTTTAATAAAGAGCCCTTTGGATGATAAAAAGCCGGCAAGTTAGTCAGATCCAAATTAGCCACTGAGGAAGAAGGCAGGTAGCCTTTGAAACGCGTCTGGCGAGGAATAATTGGACCTGACAATATACCGGCAATAATTTTCTACTATATTGGATTGAGAAAGCGCTTTCTAAAGGACATCAGAATTACGGTTCTAAAGACAATTGAACTGCGGGTCGCTTTGGACTCAATATAGAGACTGATGGACTAAATATCTTACTACCAGAACCGATCCAAACAGGTGGAACATCTATTCTAATCAAAGAAACCGGACGTGGATCTGCAGCGTGACACAGCCAGCATTCCCGTTCACAGCCGGGTGGATACAGCATCGCTAGCAGATAACTCAGCTGTGCTATCCTAAGGCGAGTCCTCTTGCATTTACACCACGTGGGACGCCACGGTGGGAGCAGGACGATATGTGAGTAAGAGCTATTTAGCTCCGATATATGTGAACCGGTACAACACTGCTGGATATATGTGTACTGCTGCTTAATCACCTTGCTATATTGTCTGTTACATCTGCACCGTTGACCAATTACTTTGCAACATTGCTGGACACATTTATACTATTGTTCAAGTACTTTGCCGCGTTCGCCGCGGTTACTTAAGCATACAGCTTATTCAGGCAGATATTTGCTCAAACCGAGTATATCTGTGGATAATTGTGTGGACCAAGCCGTGATTTAGGTCACATGTCCTACCACTAAAGAAAGACTGCAGCATCAGTGGGATACAGCAATATTGTTGATTCTCCAGAGATCCAATGGATTTTATGTGTCATATTATGTTACATTTTATCTATTGGACACTATAAGTCACTGTGTCATATCACGTATCATCACTGTCAGGGCTGGCTCCAGGTTCATGTGGGCCCTTGGGCGATAAATCCCAGTGGGCCCCCATGAGGCATTTTTTTACATTGACATGTCCCCCTGTGGCTCCCACACGGTATAATGACCCCCAGTGGCCTCTATACAGTATAATGACTACTAGTGGCCCTTCACACAGTATAATGAACCCCCAATTCCCCCCCCCCACACTGTATTATGACCACCTGTGGCCCTGCATTCAGAATAATAACCCCCAGTCGCCCCCATTCAGAATAATGACCCCCAGTAGCCCCCACACTGGGGGAATACTGTATGGAGGGGGCTCTGGGGGTCATTATACTAAATGGGGGACACTGAGGGTCATTATACTGTAAAGGGCCCTCACAGTATAATGACCCCACAGTGACCCTCCATTCAGAATAATGACCCCCAGTCGCCCCCACACTGGGGGTTATACTGTATGGAGGGGGCACGAGGGGTTATTATATTTAATGGGGGCTCTGGTGGTCATTATGCTAAATGGAGGGTCAATGGGGATCGTTATACTAAATGGGGGGCACTGGGAGTCATTATACTGTGTAAGGGGCCCTCACAGTGTGATGAATGACCCCCCAGTGGCCCCCTCACATACCTATCATTGCAGGGGAGCTGGTGGTCCTGTCATTCACTAACCGCAGCTCCCTGCGCTCCTTCTCTCCGGCGGCCGCTGCAGCAGTGAGCCAGGCCTGGAGCAGAGAAGGAGATGTGCAGTGATGTAGCTAGAACTGACTGGGCGCCACAGCAAATTTTAGTACGCCCCCCTCCCCCCAATGTGTGTTCACATCACGTTTTTCCTATCGGTTTGATGTATACAAATGTGCAGCACTCCACGTTTTTGTATCCTGCAGAGTCAAGTAAAAAATGCATATGTTAACGTATATGTTTTTTTTACAATGGAACTGTATGGTGAACGGACGCCGCTGTGCGGCATCAGTCTGAGGCATCTGGTAACGCATATATTTTTGGTATACATTAAATGGATGGCACAAATGGGATGTGAACCCAGCCCCAGTGTCAGAATAAGCCCCAGTACGTGGCGGAGAGGGGAGGCCGCCATGTACTGACAGAGCGCTACCTGGTCCTGGTGGTCAGTGGTGAAGTCTGTGTTTCCCAAGGATCATTTTCTACTGGGAAATACAGGGCACAGTATAATACACTAGAATCTATATAATATAATGATATTAGCCCTACCCCCGAATAATAATACAATTAGGGGGTCATTTATTACATAGAAATACGTCTGTAAGGCTACTTTCACACTAGCGTTCAGGGCTCCGCTTGTGAGTTCCGTTTGAAGGCTCTCACAAGCGGCCCCTAATGGATCCGTCCAGCCCTAATGCATTCTGAGTGGATGCGGATCCGCTCAGAATGCATCAATCTGGCAGCATTTGTCCTCCGCTCCGCTCAGCAGGCGGACACCCGAACGCTGCTTGCAGCGTTCGGGTGTCCGCCTGGCCGTGCGGAGGCAAACGGATCTGTCCAGACTTACAATGTAAGTCAATGGGGACGGATCCGTTTGAAGTTGACACAGTATGGCTCAATTTTCAAACGGATCCGTCCCCCATTGACTTTCAATGTAAAGTCTAAACGGATCCGTTTGCATTATCATGCAAACGTATACGTTCTGAACGGATGTAAGCGTTTGCATTATAGGTGCGGATCCATCTGTGCAGATACCAGACGGATCCACACCTAAACGCAGGTGTGAAAGTAGCCTTAGGCTACTTTCACACTAGCGTTCGATCGGATCCGTTCTGAACGGATCCGCTCATATTAATGCAGACGGTGGCTCCGTTCAGAACGGATCCGTCTGCATTATATTGGCAAAAAATGGCTAAGTGTGAAATTAGCCTGAGCGGATCCGTCCAGACTTTTACATTGAAAGTCAATGGTGGACGGATCCGTTTAAAGATTGAGCCATATTGTGGCATCTTCAAACGGATCCGTCCCCATTGACTTACATTGTAAGTCTAGACGGATCCGTTTGCCTCTGCACGGCCAGGCGGACACCCGAACGCTGCAAGCAGCGTTCAGGTGTCCGCCTGCTGAGCGGAGCGGAGGCTAGACGCCGCCAGACTGATGCAGTCTGAGCGGATCCGCATCCATTCAGACTGCATCAGGGCTGGACGGAAGCGTTCGGGTCCGCTCGTGAGCCCCTTCAAACGGAACTCACGAGCGGACAGCCGAACGCTAGTGTGAAACTAGACTTAGGCGTATTTCTGACCCAGATTGTGGCACAAAGGTCCTTTGCACTGCAATCTGTATCTTTTCCCGCTCATGCCAGGTCTAAAAAAGGATGGCGTGGGCAGGGAAGGGGATACAGTTATGGCCATGCAGTTATTGGATACCACCGCCATATAGTGATAACACCGCCATACAATGATAAAACCACCATACAGTGACCGGATAAAAGGGTATAAGAGGGCACAGTACAGGGAATGACTATGGGCACTGCACAGGGTGTGGTAAGAGGGCACAATGCAGGGTATAAGTGGGCACAGTACGGGGTGGGGGGCACAGTCACATGACCCTGTGACGTTAGAAGGTCCTTATGGTGAATGCTGTTCAGATGCCACCATAATGAGAGGCAGAGGAGTGAGACAGGGGCCCTGGATGGACAGGAGGGGTGGACACAGAAAGTAGGTTGAAGGGGCTCTGAGGGGGATTCATACAAGAAGTAGGGGCAGGAGGTCTGTGCAGAGCAGCAACAGGAGATAGGGGGGTGAAACAGGAGCTCTGGATACATGAGGGAGGAAAGGAGACAGCAGGGGCCCCATGAGGATGAGATAGGACAGGATATGTGAGAGGGGGGGGGGGGCAGGTGTCATGGAGGCAAACTGCTTAATAAAACAGTAACACAACTAAATAGAATGAAGCAGCGGCAGATCGGAGAGTCCCCCCCCCCCTTCTATCCCACAGACAAGAGACAGTCACAGTGCAGACTCACTCACAGACTGTCTACACACTTCTCTGCTCCAGCTCCAGCTCCAGCTCCAGCCCTCCGGTCTCTCTCCTCAGGCAGCATGTGTCCTGTGTAGAGGGGGCGTGTCTGAGTCTCTGCAGCTCAGAGGGCCCCACCAAAGGGGTATTGCGTAAGTGAAGTGACAGCAGTGAGAGCTCCCATCTGTATTGATGGAAGTGCTCATAGCAGCTCAGTGGGCCCCCCCAGGAGCATTGGGCCCCGGCACTTGCCCGGGGATGCCGGGTTATGACGCCGGCCCTGATCACTGTCCTATTTAAATATTTATTTATTTATTTATTTTCACATATTTTTTCCCTGGAGATATATTTGCTGCCAGCCACTGTTGTAGATAACAGAAGATTATAATCACTGTGTCCCGCCTACCAACGCTGGACTGGACCTCCTGGCCTTCTATCAGCTATAACAGTGGATAGATATATGCACATTTTATTATATTTTATGCAAGTTTTATCAATTTATGTTGATTTAGGGAATATAGCTCTGTTTAGGTTTATAATATCAATTGTGTATTGTTGATATATACCTGCATAATTATATCGCTATCAATAAATTAATATATATCACTTGAGTCGCTTTGCCTACCTTGTGAACAAGATATATGAGTGCCCATTCTATTTTAATACATTTACACTTTAACATAATGTAGCTGGGTGACAGAGTTTTAGTCACATACTCAGGGATGTTACATAGACATCTATGTGGACTCAGGCGACGACGGTGTAAGAGGAGTGCGCTCTTTCACGCTATAGTAGGATCTTGGGCCTCTGCACGGTTCTTTATACCTGGCGCTAACATTGACCTGTAAGGCTGAGTTCACACTTGAGTTATTTGGTCAGTTTTGGCCCCATGAGGTGCGCAGTGATTCTAAGAGTGACACCTGCCATCTTCATGTCATACTGACTCACAGTATTGTCTCACTACCACAGAAGACTCCCTATGTGTATTTCTGCAAGGCACAGTGTTCTACACCACTATACAGGCTCTCTGCAGACGGGAAATAGCTGTTTTTAAACGAGATTAGTGACAAATAAATTCAGATCAAATGAATTATTTTTCTAAAAATTTGGCAAACTGACCAAATCGAATTTTTGAGAAATTCGTTCATCTGTAGTTATCAGTATTAGATCAGTGAGGCCCAATACCCTATAACCTATCAATCAGCTGATGTTGACAGTAACTGGCATCGTAAAAACGAACCAGTGGATGGAGCCAGAAGTAGAAGACCATTTGTCCATTGTGCAGTGGTTATGGCAACACTGATGGATTATTGAGCAAATGCTGACCAAGTGAAGGCGGGATCCGTATTTTGTGAGTTATTGTTCTGAGGTTTTAGAGGGAGGCCAAATTAATCAGTGATGTCAACACAAATTTACTGCTGACACCCGCTCCACTTTGTCGGGGAGGCTCTACTTATAATAATAAGTATAATTGTTTAATAGAACAGGTTCTGTAGACGACGTCTATGTGGAATCAGCTGACTACAGTGCAAAAGGAGTGCGCTTCTTCTTGGCGCTAACATCGTCCTGTAAGGCTGAGTTAATACTTGAGTTATTTGGTCGGTTTAGGCCCCGTGACGGCCCAAATAAGTGAAGTGTGCAGTGTGATTCTAATAGCGACGCCTGTCATCTGCATGTTATATGGACTGACAGTATTATTTCACTACCCCAGCATACTCCCTATGTGTGTTACTGCAAGGCACAATGTTCTACACCCATATAAAAGGCTCTCAGCAGCCAGGAAACAGCAGTTTTGTAATCGGGATTCGCCGTAAATATATTCGGATCAGCGCAATTTTTTCTGCCCGAATCGAATTTTAAAGAAATTTGCTCATCTCTAATTTCAGCACTGGCCATAACCCTTAGAAAAGAGCATGTTATTTGGGGCAGTAAAATGAAGAACACATGGAGACAAAGGCACATTTGGCAATTAATGTACATTATGGAAACCTTCCTAGGACTACAAGTAAGTGATTACATCAGGGATCAGCAACCTTTGGCACTCCACCTGTTCTGAAACTACAACTCCTAGAATCCTCCTTTCACGTCTCCGGGAGTTACAATAGCAGCCAAGTAAGTGTGCATGCTAGGAGTTGTAGTTTCACAGCAGTTGGAGTGCCGAAGGTTGCTGATCCCTGGATTACATGGTTATTTTAGAGGTGAGACAACCCCTTTAAGATGTTCAGGACAGAATGTTGAACAAGTAGACTGGATGATTACTCGTATGATAAGTCTGCTTAACAAATATGTGATGGCGAATTATTACACTGGAGATTTACAGTGTATCCAGTCATTTATATATATAGACTTCTCTCTGTCTGAAGCTGCTGATAACAGATAACAATAGCTTTAATGCAAATACATAGTAAACCTAACCATAATTAATAACAATAAGTAACATTCATATTCAATATAGTGAATTATGTGCATTTCTGTGTTAACCACATTGAAGATGTGCTTCTATTTTTGAGTCAGTGGTCCTTTAAGTTGGACATTCTAAACATGGTGCTGATGTCATAGATGTCACATTATGAGAATATTGTATTAGAACCTGGCTCGCTCAGAGTTCTGTACATTGCTTGACTTTACTCGTAGAGAGCAGCAGTGATATTGGTGTACGCATCAAGTGTATTTGAGTTTTTTGGAAGATGAGGGAGTCAGACTGTAGTTCAGATTCTGACCTCTCAGACTCATCTTCCATCTGTTATGGCACGAAGCCAAACTTACCAGCTAAATACCGCCTAGGTGACAACTTTACTAAATACAGGGATATGGCGGCTCAGAGTGTGCTGGCCAGGCTGACCAGCAATCCACAACTGAGAAACCCTGAAAAACATCCACCATCTGGTTACAGTGGAAGAACAAAGGGTTGGAACATCACCCGGGAACCACCAAGATCTCCAAAAAAAGATACAGCAAAAGAAGTCGCCAAGAACATCATCCTAGGAGATCAGTATATGGCAGCAGTGGCAGAGACCCAGGACTACCTCAAGAAAAAGACCATTGAGAAGAATTCTGTTCAGGCACATCCATCAAAATCACTGCCAAATTCCAAGGTACAGCAGAACCAGTATGATGAGCCTCCTGCACCTGAGACAAAGAAAAGACTAACATTACCAACTATATTACCATCATCAAGTCATCATGTGGTCCAAAACCAGAAGGCAACAAGCAAAGAAAATCTTATGGCAGTTGCTGAGGCCCTGAGATTACTGGAAAATGAGGACTGGGAAAAGAAGATCAGAGGGATTGACACCATCATCTCCCTGATATCCGTCCATCCTGAAACTGCTCGGCTAAGAATACAAGAACTGAGAATAGCAGTAATACAGGAAGTGACCAACTTAAGATCTGCAGTGTCTTTAGCTGCTATCAGGTGCCTAGACTTCATGTTCAGCAAACTGCAGGCAAACATGGACTGCAGCATCCACCAGACTGTCAGGGTATTGTTGCAAAAGGCTGGAGAATCAAACACCTTTATCCGTGAAGCAGTATGCAGCGCTTTATCATCAATGGTGGATAATGTAAGTCCAGGCCGTGCTCTAACAGCCCTGATAGAGGAAGGACTTAGCCACAAGAACAGCACTGTGAGGTCCACCACCGTCAAACATCTGTCAGGTTTGGTGGACAGAATGGGCCCAGAGTTCTTCCTTTCTGGTAAAAAAGGTATCACAGATCTGGTAATGGCAGCTGTAGCCAAATCTGTTCAGGATAGGTGTCCAGAAGCCAGGATGTATGGCAGGGAAATCCTGAGCAGTCTGTTTCCACACCCTAGACTGGACACAATGCTGGCCAAGTATGTACCCCCTAAAGACTTACCAGCCATAAAGCTCCTGCTGAAGAAATGTTCGAACTGATTACTGATCAAGACCCAAGAAAAAGTTATCAGAGTTTGCTTAACATAATACATGTATAAATGGAGGAGGAATGTGACCTACTGTATCCTGTGTTATAGCCCACCAAAGACTGATGCAGCCGGTGGGTCTAACTGACAAGGTATGCAGGAATTTGGGAAGGATTTCCAGTATGTGTCTAATGCTGTTCTACATGCATTTATATATATATACCGTAATAGTATTTGTGGGAGCGTTCATGTGGGAAAAGCCAGAAATCCACTCGTATAATTTCTTTAACTCCTTCAATTTATTTATGGTAAAGCTATTCCCTGCTCACTCCACTTTGCAGAGGTGGCGCCAGTTCATGTCATGGAAAATGGTCTTAGAGCCGGCGGAACCATACAAGGGCATGTTTTTGAGCTACAAGTTATACTTTTTAATGACACCATTTAAAGATGTTGTACATGATTTGTTTTTCATTTGCCCCCAGTCAGCAGCACCTGTGGAGAAATCCATACTCACCCCCTCCCTAAAGCTTAGTTCCAACTCTGAGGATCCTGGGCTCTCTTCACTGGACTTCCATTCCCCTTCTCTAAACTTCTACACATCATTTTTATAGGTATGTTTTTGGCAACATAAAACGTTTTGATCTGTGTTTTTTGCCTTGTTTTAGGGAGGCGAGGTAACAAAAAAACAATTCTAGTGTAGGATATATTTCTTCGGGTGTTTACCACACATGATGTAACTTTCTCCTCTTTCCACAGGTCAAGAAGTATTAAAGCAGTTCTTAATCCAGCAAGACTCTTTCAGATTCCCTGAAGGATATCACTGAAGAGGGAGCCCTATATCTGCACTTCACTGGCCCTGGGTCAGATTCACCAGCTGGTGGCATGCTTCATGTTGTTATATGAGACAAACAAGTCCTCTCCTCCACCTCTTCTAACTCTCGTAACTCTCTGGACTATATATTTGAAGGACACAGTGTAAAACAGCTCTATGATTAGACTTTCAACACCAAGAACCATCCATCTTTGTACAACATCTCAATCCCTGTTTTATCACTGACCTCCACCAAGCAGTGCACCTTTATACTAACAGGGCAACTTTTTCATGTACAACTTTATAAATGTTATTTACTAGACAGTACAGAGAATAAATACTATTGTGTCTTTCATTTGTCTGTAATGTTTTTTACTTTATTGTTTCAGTAAATATGTTATGGTGGGGTGGAGTGAGGTCGAGGCCATAGGCCCTGCCCCAAAGGTCCAGTTTTCTGGAGTAGCTGAAATCTCCACCAGATGACGCAATCATTTCTTACAAGGCTTGCCGCTTCTCACCACAAATTAAGCGCATCCACCAGGGATATCAAACACTGGCATAACATGCAGTCTTAATAAATTCTCCCCTAACTCTTAAAATACCCAATATTATTAGTAAAGCTGCCTTACTCCTGGCTATACTGCTCAGAGGACATTTCTACATCACAATTCTGTCAAAGTTTCTGTAAAACTGTGACAAAATAGCAATATACCAATGTACTCTTCAATAATTTTATCGAATACGTGATGCTCTGGAATATATAATATTCCAAACCATTATTACCTGTCTGTATCACACTTACATGCCACCTATTAAGCAAATATCAGTGATCAGCCTAAGAGCCTTTGTTAGGCCTCTAATTTCCATCCTAACCCATCAGCACCCTGCAAGCATGTCCTGGTGTTTGAAATGGGATACCAGAGGGAGCTCCTTTCTAATGTCCAAAACCTAAGATGGCTGAGGTATTGGGTTCAACTGCATTATGGTAAGAGCAGGACTATATAATACAGCCCTTTCCCCACTGCCAGGGTCTCCTCCTGACTGGTAAACCACCAGCCTACAACTGAGGCAGGAGGCCAGTATTTTCCCATTGCAGCTTAGGAGCCTCTTCTCTGCTTTCTAGGAGCACCATGCATTCACTCTGGCTGACTCCATATATGCTGTCAGTGTTTTGCCAATGAGGGGGTATCCACAAGCATTCAGACAGTGCTTAGGGATGCCCCTATATATATATAAAGGGGATATCCACCCCCTATAATACCCCCAAAATGTCTGTGCACCTCATACAGGTTATACTTACCCCACACCCTGGCACCTGCGTAGTTCCTGATGCCTGCACGGACGCTGCTGCATCTCCCCATTGCATGGATCAAAACATCCGGCGACAGGAAGGGGGGAAGACAATAGCAGGCTGAGATAGGGATGCACCTCCAGAGCATCACCCTCGATGCTAGGGAGGCTCGTTCCATTCCTGTTGCAGCCTGATATTGGCTGACCTTCCCTCCCCCGACCACCACCATGTGGCATCGGATGTTTTGATCCACGCATCAGGGAGATGCAGCGGTGGCTGTGTGGGCATCAGGAGCGACATGGATGCCAGGGAGCGTTATAAGCATAACCTGTATGAGGTGCCCGGAGATTTGGGATAACCCATTAAATTTTTATTCCCTCTCCTTCACTTTCATTAAATTGGTTCTGCTGGGTCTTGACCCCAGAACCTTCTTTTTGTAAAGTCCTCAGTAGTATTCTTCCCATGTATAACATACTGGTATCTACAGATACATCTTTTTATATGCCAGGACATTGTATGGCTGTTTTTGTTTTAGAAGGAGATCTTCGTATAACAACATATTCACACTATTGGAATCTGGCCAATTGGTTAATGTCCAACAGGAGTACAGAGAGGCTAAAACGTTACTATCTAAGTCATGGGACACTATTAGAAGATGGCTGGGAATAAAAGGATCTCTCCAGTGTACTCCTCTCTGGCATAATTTCCAATTACAAGCCTTAGAAAAATTAGCCAAGGACCAGTTTTGGCAAAAAAATAATATTTTATATGTTACACAGGTAGTGAAGAATGGAGAGATACTTCCGTTCTCGATGCTAGCACAAAGGGAGACTATGGGTAACTTGTCCTGGTTCAGATATAATCAGCTACGCTCAGCACTATGTAGTGTAAAGGATAAATCACTTTTGGAGATAGTTATGCAACGGACCAGGTTCCTACCAGGGGTCCCTTAACCCCTTCACGCAACATCACGTACATGTACGTGGGGGCATGTGGTGCCTCACCGCATCTCCACGTGCATGTACGTGATTGGCTTTCACTGTCAGCGCAGGGACCTAAGCGCTGAAGGTTCAGTGAAGCCGGCGTGCTGGGGTTGCTAGGCAACCAGAGAAGCCGGAAGGAACTGTATTGGAGCCCTGACCCGCCCACGATCGCTGTGATTGGTCCAATACTGCAGAGGGACCAATCGCAGCTCATCGGGGCAGGTAAGGGGGGGTTAGGGAGGGACTGTGTGCTTCTCCTTCTCTGATCGTCCCCATTCCTGTCAGGGAAGCGATCAGAGAAGGAGATAGTGTGAAAATCTGCTGTACCTATAACATGTATACTAGTCATGGAGCACTGCTACTTAGCGCTCCATGACTAGTATACTCGTCCTGGCATTCAACTGTCAACATGTATGCAGACATGGTGACAGCGCTGAGTGCCGGCTGTTACACACAGTCAGGCACCCAGGGTCAATGCTGAGGGGGGTCCTGTGACCCCCCGTATCGGCGATCGCTGCAAACTGCAGGTCAATTCAGACCTGCGGTTTGCAGCGCTTTATGTAGTTTTTGATCCCTGCGGTCCCTGACCGCAGGGATCAGAAACCTAAAAATTGGCAAAAATCTATTTTTTTTAACCCCCCCCTGCCCCCCTGAATTCATTTATGTGGCGGGGTGCAGGGGAGCGGTTTGTGGGCGGTGCGGGGCAGTGCGGCAGTTGCGGGAGGCAGGTGGTGCGGCAGGCGGAATCGCGATCCCCCGCCCGCCTCCCATTATAATAATCGTTGGTGTACAGTGGTATACCAGGGTGTCAGCACATTGCTGACACCCTGGTATAAACGGCTGACATTGGTGATGCGATGTCAGCCGTTTAACCCTTTACATACCGCGGTCTGTACGGACCGCGGTATGGAAAAGGTTAACAGCTCAGGGAGCTCCCTCCCTCTCCCATCGGAGGGCTGCTGTGCCTTTGCAGCCCCCCGATGGGAGAGGGAGAGAGCTCCCAGGCAGCCCCCCGAAGCCCCGTCCTTACCCTTCCCCGTCTGCGCAGTTCTGACCATAACTGAGCAGACGGGGAAGGTTCCCATGGCAACAGGACGCCTGCTCAGGCGTCCTGCTGTCCATGGTGCTGAACAGATCTATGCTAAAAGCATAGATCTGTTCAGTGTAAGTAAAATATAGTACAGTACAATATATATATATATTGTACTGTACTGTATTATACAGACATCAGACCCACTGGATCTTCAAGAACCAAGTGGGTCTGGGTCAAAAAAAAGTAAAAAAAGTGAAAAAAAAAGTAAAAATCAAAAAACACATTTATCACTGATTAAACATGAGAAAAAAAAAATTCCCTACACATGTTTGGTATCGCCGCGTCCGTAGCGACCTGATCTAAAAAACGGTCATTTTACTTTTCCCGAACGGTGAACGCCATAAAAATAAAAAATAAAAAACTATGATGAAATTGAAATTTTGCCCACCTTACTTCCCAAAAAAAGGTAATAAAAGTGATCAAAAAAGTCGCATGTACGCCAAATTTGTAACAATCAAACTGTAATCTCATCCCGCAAAAAATGAGACCCTACTTAAGATAATCGCCCAAAAACTGCAAAAACTATGGCTCTTAGACTATGGAAACACTAAAACATAATTTTTTTGGTTTCAAAAATGAAATCATTGTGTAAAACTTATATAAATTAAAAAAAGTATACATATTAGGTATTGCCGCGTCCGTATCGACCGGCTCTATAAAAATATCACATGATGTAACCCCTGAGGTGACCACCGTAAAAAAATAAAAATAAAAACGGTATAAAAAAAGCAATTTTTTGTCATCTTACATCACAAAAAGTGTAATAGCAAGCGATCAAAAAGTCATATGCACCCCAAAATAGGGCCAATCAAACCGTCATCTCATCTCACAAAAAATGAGACCCTACTTAAGATAATCACCTCAAAACTGTAAAAACTATGGCTCTTAGACTATGGAGAAACTAAAACATTTTTTTTGTTTTAAAAATGAAATCATTGTGTAAAACTTACATAAATAAAAAAAATTGTATACATATTAGGGATCCCCGCGTCCGTGACAACCTGCTCTATAAAAATATCACATGATCTAACCTGTCAGATGAATGTTGTAAATAACAATAAAAAAAACGATGCCAAAAAAGTTATTTCTTGTTACCTTGCCGCACAAAAAGTGTAATATAGAGCAACCAAAAATCATATGTACCCTAAACTAGTACCAACAACACTGCCACCCTATCCCGTAGTTTCTAAAATGGGGTCACTTTTTTGGAGTTTCTACTCTAGGGGTGCATCAGGGGGGCTTCAAATGGGACATGGTGTCAAAAAAAACTGTCCAGCAAAATCTGCCTTCCAAAAACCGTATGGCATTCCTTTCCTTCTGCGCCCTACCGTGTGCCCGTACAGCAGTTTACGACCACATATGGGGTGTTTCTGTAAACTAAAGAATCAGGGCCATAAATAATGAGTTTTGTTTGGCTGTTAACCCTTGCATTGTAACAGAAAAAAAAATATTAAAATGGAAAGTTTGCCAAAAAAGTGAAATTTTGAAATTGTATCTTTATTTTCCATTAAATCTTGTGCAACACCTAAAGGGTTAACAAAGTTTGTAAAATCAGTTTTGAATACCTTGAGGGGTGTACTTTCTTAGATGGGGTCACTTTTAGGGAGTTTCTGCTCTAGGGGTGCATCAGGGGGGCTTCAAATGGGACATGGTGTCAAAAAACCAGTCCAGCAAAATCTGCCTTCCAAAAACCATACTGCGCACCTTTCCCTCTACGCCCCGCTGTGTGGCCGTACAGTAGTTTACGGCCACATATGGGGTGTTTCTGTAAATGGCAGAGTCAGGGCAATAAATATACAGTCTTGTTTGGCTTTTAACTATTGCTTTGTTAGTGGAAAAAATTGGTTAAAATGGAAAATTAGGCAAAAAAATTAAATTCTCAAATTTCATCCCCATTTGCCAATAACTCTTGTGCAACACCTAAAGGGTTAACAAAGTTTGTAAAATCAGTTTTGAATACCTTGAGGGGTGTCGTTTATAGAATGGGGTCATTTTTGGGTGGTTTCTATTATGTAAGCCTTGCAAAGTGACTTCAGACCTGTAGTGGTCCCTAAAAATTGGATTTCTGAAAGATTTCAAGATTTGCTTCTAAACTTCTAAGCCTTGTAACATCCCCAAAAAATAAAATATCATTCCCAAAATAATTCAAACATGGAGTAGACATATAGGGAATGTAAAGTCATCACAATTTTGGGGGGTATTACTATGTATTACAGAAGTAAAGAAACTGAAACTTTGAAATTTGCAAATTTTTCCAAATTTTTGGTAAATGTGGTATTTTTTTTATGCAAAAAAAAATAATTTTGGGACTTAATTTTTACAGTGTCATGAAGTACAATATGTGACGAAAAAACTATCTCAGAACGGCCTGGATAAGTCAAAGCGTTTTAAAGTTATCACCATTTAAAGTGACACTGGTCAGATTTGCAAAAAATGACCTGGTCCTTAAGGTGAAATAAGGCTGTGTCTTGAAGGGGTTAAAGTGAAAGAATCCCTGGCCTGTCGTGACGCCACTTGCTTTGCAGTGGGCAGTTGACAGCATCTGGGGTATCCTTTGCCCCTTAGGAGGTTTCTACGAAATATGTCCCTCTTATAGAGCAAGTAAATGTGACACCAGCTGCGGTTAAGCAGCGGAAGCACAAGGCTCCCTTTTGTAGATGGTGATGCTGGTACCCAGGGTAGGATTGCCAGAGTGGTGCAGGGTGGCCTACAATCTCTGTAGATGTTGTTTACATGTGTCACGGTGTTCCTACCTGGATATCCTTTGATCCCTGACGTGGTGTGGTCCGAGGCAGTGCAAAAGGGGCAGTAGAACTTGGATTGTGAATAAGTAGAATACATGGAGTCCAGACTTTGTAGTCACGTTGAACACAGCTTTACTTGGCATAAATGGTAATCCAAACAATCCACAAACAGTATCTTGGTCATCAGCAGGTCATGGCTTAGGCTACTTTCACACTCGCGTTTGATGCGGATCCATCTTGTATCTGCACAGACGGATCCGCACCAATAATGCAAATGCTTGTATCCGTTCATAACGGATCCGTTTGCATTATTATTTTTAAAAGTCAATGGGGGATGGATCCGTTTTCAATTACACCATATTGTGTCAGTGAAAAACGGATCCATCCCTATTGACTTACATTGTAAGTCAAGACGGATCCATTTGGCTCCGCATAGTCAGAACAGACGGTCACCAAAATGCTGCATGCTGCCTTTTAGTGACGTCTTAAAAACGCAACGCAGACCAAACGCAGCAAAATTGATGCATTCTGAACGGATCCTTATCTATTCAGAATGCATTGGGGCTTAACTGATCCGCTTTGGGCCGCTTGTGAGAGCCCTTAAACGGATCTCACAAGCCGACCCAGAAACGCCAGTGTGAAAGTAGCCTTACACTGGCAGGCAATTACTTCTCTACAACAATCTAAGCTCTGCTATGCTAGCTGGAGTAAGTAGGAACTCTTCCTATTCTGCTGGAACTGAGTTTAGCTGTCTGTAGTCTGTCTCTCACTTCAATCCTAGGAACTTCTTGTCCTGGCTTTGGAGTACCTCAAGCTCTAGCTTCAGCTTGGATGTTGCACAACCTCCAGTGATAAGGCTGGCGTAGGACTAACAGAACCTGTCCAGACCGGACCAGGCCTGCTGCCTTCCCCTAGCAGGGGTAAAGTCAGACAAGACCCCTCACGCAACCTCTAGAGGGAGAGAGAGAATGGACAATCCAATCTATTCAATCAAACTAGCACTGCCAAGTGTTGCCGCCATCTGCTGGTGGACCAGGCAATTACATGAATATAACAGCTTTACATGAATAAATATGTACGGTGAAGATAAATACACTACTGCATTAGATGACACTTTATATTAGCCTATAGGAAGTAGTAGAAAGGTGCCAAGGAGTGGTAATGGCACTCCGGGACATTACAGATATTTCTACTGTTTTAAATAATTTATTAGGGAATTTAGATCAAAGCGTTAAGATTGCACAGTTGTATAAATTACTACTAAAAGCACTATTTATTAAAACGCAATCACCCGGCCAAAGGGCCTGGGGAGTTGATTGCCTAAGGATTCAAGTAGAAGGTTGGGGGAATATACATATTTAATTTAAATTCAATATCTCACAATTTGAATCACGTATTGGTACAATTTAATTAGAGGTGGGACGACGAATCCCTCGAATCCACGAATCGCGCGAATCTTGCTGGATTCGTGGACTCGAATCCCGACGTAATTTATGCAGCGACGTCGCAACTCCATATCTGTATCGCCGTCCTCAGGACAGCGATACAGATGCCTGTGCTGTGGCGGGGCAGGGGAGGGAGAGGCGTGTTCCTTCTCCTTACTCTGATAGGCTGCAGGCACTAGGCAGTACAGTGCGGGACACAGGCCAGAAGAGGCCTGCATCTCATCGCTGACATGGAGGTAAGTATAAGTGTTTATTTTTTTTTATATGTACAATAGTTTTACTGGCACATTAGGGGGCTCTTGTTACTGGCACATGATGGGGGGGCTCTTAGGAGGAGGAGGTGGTTCAGACAAACTGACGCGGTTTGAGCCTCTTCAGCTGCCGTCCTTGAGGTTGTTGGTTCTCGGGTGGCTTCTGTAGTCTTAACTGCTGGCTGCTGCACTGCAGAGATGTGTTTGTGAGCTCCGGGGTAAGTTGTGTGCGTAGCTCTGTGTTCTCCTATGTTTCTCATTGCACTCACTGAACTGCTTTCAGGGCCTGTGCGAGCTAATCTCGTGGCGCCCCCCCCGGTTCACCTAAACATACACAAAGAGGAAAACAATCTTTGTAACAAACAGTTTTCTTTTATTACAGATAATTTAAGTGCAAGTGCAAACAAGTACAATCATACCCAGTGTCACCCATAGCCAGTCTCCTGCCCCCCTAAATCATACCCTGTCACCTTTGCCCAGTCCCCTGCCCCCTTTAATCATACCCAGTGTCACCCAGAGCCAATCCCCTGCCCCCTTAATCATACCCTGTCACCTTTACCCAGTCCCCTGCCCTTCTTAATCGTACCCAGTGTCACCCTTACCCAGTCCCCTGCCCCCTTAATTAGACCCTGCCCCCCTTAAATTAAGGGTGACAGACACTGGGTATGAAAAAGGGGCAGGGAACTGGCTTTAGTTGACACTGGGTATGATTAAGGGGGCAGGGGACTGGGTAAAGGTGACGGGGTATGATTAAGTGGGGCAGGGGACTGGCTATGGGTGACAATGGGTATGATTAAGGGGGGCAGGGTCTAATTGAGGGGGCAGGAGACTGGGTAAAGGTGACAGGGTATGATTAAGGGGGGCAGGGGACTGGCTATGGGTGACACTGGGTATGATTAAGGGCCTTAATCATACCCAGTGTCACCCATAGCCAGTCCCCGGCCCCCTTAATCATACCCTGTCACCTTTACACAGTCCCCTGCCCTTCTTAATCATACCCAGTGTCACCCTTACCCAGTCCGCTGCCCCCCTTAATCATACCCAGTGACTGTCACGGTGTCACCCACCTTATCCAGTCCCCTGACCCCTTAATCATACCCAGTGTCTGTCACCCTTATCCTTATCCAGTCCCCTGCCCCCAGGCCCCATTTAAAGAAAGATATTTGGTTAAAAAATAAAAAAGAGTACCGCACATACCTGTTACATCCAGTGACGTCTTCAGTGATGTAGACTTTCCTCAGCTTCATTCGGAGATAGGACCGTCATGATAACTTCTTTCAGCGTCTCGTCTCTGCAGAGTTTCACAGAAATTGATGGGGATTTCTCACTTTACTATCATCCTCAGATAACAGACCTCCCCCATAGTGCCCATAACTATAATGCCCTCTGTATAATTATAATATATACTGGTCCCTTTATATTATTATTATTATTATTATTATTATTATTATTATTTCCTCCTCTGTATTATTATTATTAATATTGTAATGGCCTCCTCTGTAGTATTATAGTAATAATTATGCCCCTCCAGCATACAGTCCCATGTAAGATACAACCTTCCCCCTGCCTTCAGCCCCTCCAGCATACAGTCCCATGTAAGACACATTACTTCCCTGCCTTCAGCCCCTCAAACATACAGTCCCATGTAAGGTAAATCACTCTCCTGCCTTCGGCCCCTCCAGCATACAGTCCCAAGTAAGGTACATGACTCTCCTGCCGTCAGCCCCTCCAGCATACAGTCCTATGTAAGATACAACCTTCCCCCTGCCTTCAGACCCTCCAGCATACAGTCCCATGTAAGGTAGATCACTCTCCTGCCTTCAGCCCCTCCAGCATACAGTCCCAAGTAAGGTACATCACTCTCCTGCCTTCAGCCCCTCCAGCATGCAGTCTTGTGTAAAATACATCATTCTCCGCCTTCAGCCCCTCCAACATACAGTCCTATGTAAATAATATCACACTCCCTCTCTTTGCCGTCTGCCTTCAGCCCCTCCAGCATACAGTCCCATGTAAGATACATCACACTCCTGCCTTCCAGTCCTTCTTGCACAGTCCCATGTAAAATGCATCACTCATCCTGCCTTCAGCCCCTCCAGCATACAGTTCAATGTAAAATATATCACTCCCCCTGCCTTCAGCTCCTCCAGCATACAGTCCCATGTAAGATACAACGCCCCTCCAGCATACAGTCCCATGTAAGACACATCACTTCCCTGCCTTAGCCCCTCCAGCATACAGCCCTATGTAAAATAATATCACTTCCCTGCCTTCAGCCTCTTCATCATACAGTCCCATGTAAATAATATCACCCCAACTACCCTCTCTTCAGACCCCTCTAACATACAGTCTCCAGTACAAAGATGATTCCTTCTCCCTTCAGCCCCTGCAAAAAGCCCCCCCCCCCAAGTAAAAATAACTGTCACTATTCTCCTCCACATACTTACCTTGCAGACTCTGCTCCTGCTCTGTAGAATTCCCGGCACATATTTAGGCCACGCCCCCTGGGTGACGAGACTCCGCCTCTTCCCCTGACATCATACCTCCTAGGATCAACTACATTCTACACACTACGCTCGCTCTACTGCCTCATAGGCTTCATGCCACTAGCCTGAAGCCTATGAGGAAGAACAGAGGGGACAGGAGCCATAGGCTCCCATGATCCTCATTTTAGTGTTTGCTGCCTGGCGCCCCCTGCAATTTTGCACCTAATCTCGGCTCAGGTCGGGCCGGCCGGATGCTGTAGCCTGTAGAGACCGACTGAAAGCTGTGTCGGCCGCCCCTGTTGCCATGGCGCCCTGTGGCGCACAGCTCGCACACCCCAAAAGGCCGGCCCTGACTGCTTTACGTCTTATAGCAAGTCCGTAGTTCAGCCTCTTGAAACTACAGCACCGAGCATGCTGTCAGGAGAGGGATGGAGTAGTAGTAGTGACTTCTTATAAGTTGTGTTGTGCTGGTCTGCTGCTGTCCTTTGATATGTGAGTGGCAGGCTGATGATGGGGGTCATAGTACCAATGCACTTCCCAACGATCTTGTCACTTTTTTGTAGACACAAGAAGTCCCTCTCTTATGAGACATGCAGAGGGTGCAGTCTAACTGTGACTGCACACACCTGAAGCTGTCCTATAGACCAAGCCTGTGGTCCTCATTACAGGCAGTTATTGGGAACTTTGGGAAGTAACTGCCTGCT
This sequence comes from Bufo gargarizans, assembly GCF_014858855.1. Taxonomy (NCBI): domain Eukaryota; kingdom Metazoa; phylum Chordata; class Amphibia; order Anura; family Bufonidae; genus Bufo; species Bufo gargarizans. The sequence continues at coordinate 107,164,933 of NC_058088.1, forward strand.
CCTCCCAGGAGGTGAGAGCTGCATTTACATGTAGTGATCCTTTCCTCTGTATGGGGATGATTTTCTAGTACCACGTCTGTGATCATTCATCCCCATACAGATCCATTGTTTCTGGACAGCACATCCCTGGACAATTCTTATATACACCCACCTCTAAATGTTATATTTTGCTATTTTGCATAGATTGTATGTTACACCCTTATGGCTTAATAAATGCGGCTTAAGAGATAGTTCTAAGTGTCCACGGTGTGACTTACCTGGGGCTGATCACGTACATATGCTTTGGTCCTGCCCAGAACTTAAACAATATTGGTCTGCGATTCATAACTTTGTTACCCATAAATTGAAACTCTCGATTCCATTTATGGTTGATTGCTGGATATTGAGTGATCTTTCTAAGGTAGATTGCCATAAATATAAGAAGATTTTTTTGAGTAGAATACTGCTCTTGGCCAGACTTTTAATTACTCGAGTCTGGTTCTCACGTTCTCATGTTCCAAATCTTATCGCATGGATACATTTGGTCAATAGAGTTAAAAACTATGAAAATATTCTATATAAGCAAAGAAACTGTCAGAAAAAATGGTATATAAATAAAGATATGGGAGGCTTGGAGGTTTTAAACTTCCTCACCTCCATTTCTATCTTTTAACTCTCCATTGTTTTTTTTTTTTGTTTTTTTTCCCATCTTCTTCAGTAGCCCTCTTTTCTATCCTCTCTCGTCTTTATTAGTGTGATAGAGGGATTTGAGACGCATCGCAAGGGTAGAGAGGGGTGGGCAATGGGTGGTTAAGGGGAAGTTAAAATAATATTAATTATGTTGGCTTGTAAAGCCAACATCTTGTTATTCGACAGCCGAAAAGCGTTTCAGCTTATTATTATTCTTAGCCGCGTTTTCTATACGCTACTCCTCCTACAGTTTTGGGGCTACATACCCCTCCTATTGACTTCAATGAGAAACCTTAAAATTGCTGTCATTCTCACAGTATTTAAGCCAGAATACCCAAACTTGGCACCGTAGGTCATTGGGGTCAAAAATTTTTTAAAAAGTGGGCGGGGTCTACAACGGCCAATCAAATTTCAGCTATTTGATTAAATGGGAAAAATTCAAACTGCCGCTGCTCTTAGACTGTTAATGGCAGGGTAATAAAACTTGGCACAGTTGGTCACTGGCGGACTGTGACAATGTATATCTCATTTTGGGGACGCTAAAAAGTGGGCGGAGCCACAAACAACCAATCAGATTTTCCCTATTGACTTCAATAAGAAACCTTTAAACAGCTGTCATTCTCACAGTTTTTAAGCCACAGCACCCAAACTCGGCAGGGTAGGTCAGTCTGAGGCAAAGGTCAAAATTGATAAAAGTGGGCGGAGTCTACATCGGCCAATCAAATTTCAGCCATGTGTTTGAATGGGAAAAATTCAAACCGCCGCCGCTCTTAGACTTTGATTGGCACAGTCTTCAAACTTGGCGCAGTTGGTCACTGGAGGACTGGGATTAAAATTCAAAAAAGTGGGTGGAGCCACCAACAGCCAATCAGATGACAAGCCAACATCTTGTGGTTTCTTCAGAAACGACACATTCTAGTTCTGAATTGTAATTTTGTATGAAGAAGAAAAAAAAGAAAACGGTTTGTATTTGTTTTGTTCTAATAAAAATCTATTTAAAAAAAATGCTGTATACAATAAATGAATTGGAAAAAAAAAGCGGTGTTCACTATACAGTAAAACTGACCTTGTTCCCTTATTTCTCAAGGACAGTACGATTACGTGATACCACATTTATATGATTTAAAAAAAAAAAGTTTTAATACTGAATAAATGGTCCAGAGCGAGCACCATCTTTAAAGTGACTGCATCCGCCGTACATGTGTGGCGTATATTATCAAGAGGATAAAGATACTCACTAATCGCAGTGTATGAATATCATATCACTGTATTAACCCTTTCTATCCCAGGCCAATTTGTCACCTTCCTAACCAAGCCATGTAACTTTATGTGGTAATAACTTTGGAACACTTTTACTTATCTAAGCCATTCTAAGAATGTTTTCTAGTGTCACATTGTACTTCACGACAATGCTAAATTTGAGTCAATATATTTTTCCTTTAGTTATAAAAACAAATTTTTTTTTTATTCACAATTTTCTAAATTTGAATTTCTATACTTTTAACCCCTTAAGGACTTAGGATGTATCGGTACGCCATGTTTGCCAAGTCCTTAAGGACCTAGGACGTACTGGTATGTCCTAACTTTAAAAATACATTGCGGCAGGGGTTTATCGGAACAGGATGTCTGCTGAAATCATTCAGCGGGCATCCTGTGACATTGGCGGGGGGATGCCATGTGACCCCCCACATCGGCGATCGCCGCAAACCACAGGTCAATTTAGACCTGAGGTTTGCGGCTTTTACCTGGTGCGGCGGTGGTGCCATCGGGTCCTCATGGGGCTGTAGGGGGGACCAGATGGCATGGAAGGCACCACAATGCCTTCCTGAGGCATTGCCACTGCCTTCCTGTGACGTGCCTGTGATATCCAGCCCCCTGGATCTCAAAGGCGGAAGCTGTATGAGTAATACACACAGAATTACACATACAGCCAATGCATTCCAATACAGAAGTATTGGAATGCATTGCAAAGGATTAGACCCCCAAAAGTTCAAGTCCAAAAGTGGGGGGGAAAAATGAAGTGAAAAAAAAGTTGAAAAAATAAAGTTTTCCCCCCCAAAATTAAAAGTTTCAAGTAAAAATAAACAAAAACATAATTTTACCCAAATAAAGTAAAAACAAATTGGTTAAAAATAGGAGGAAAAAAAGTATACATATTAGGTATCGCCACGTCCGTATCGACCGGCTCTATAAAAATATCACATGACCTATCCCCTCAGATGAATACCGTAAAAAATAAAAACTGTGCTAAATAAACCATTTTTTGTCACCTTACATCACAAAAGGTGTAATACCAAGCGATCAAAAAGTTACCTTGCCAATAAAACCGTCATCTCATTCTGCAAAAATCATACCCTACCCAAGGTAATCTCCAAAAAACTGAAAAAATTCTTGCTCTCAGACTATGCAAACACTAAAACATGATTTTTTTTACTTCAAAAATGAAATCATTGTGTAAAACTTACATAAATAAAAAAAAGTATACATATTAGGTATCACCGCATCCGTGACAACCTGGTCTATAACAATATCACATGATCTAACCTGTCAGATGAATGTTGTAAATAAAAAATAAAAAAAACGGTGCCAAAACAGCTATTTCTTGTTATCTTGCCTCACAAAAAGTGTAATATAGAGCAACCAAAAATCATATGTACCCTAAACTAGTACCAAAAAAACTGCCACCCTATCCCGTAGTTTCTAAAATGGGGCCACTTTTTTGGAGTTTCTACTCTAGGGGTGCTTCAAATGGGACATGGTGTCAAAAAAAACCCTCCAGCAAAATCTGCCTTCCAAAAACCGTATGGCATTCCTTTCCTTCTGTGCCCTGCCGTGTGCCCGTACAGTAGTTTACGAGCACATATTGGGTGTTTCTGTAAACTACAGAATCAGGGCCATAAATATTGAGTTTTGTTTGGCTGTTAACCCTTGCTTTGTAACTAGAAAAAAAAAATATTAGAATGGAAAATCTGCCAAAAAAGTGAAATTTTGAATTTGTTTCTCTATTTTCCATTAATTCTTGTGGAACACCTACAGGGTTAACAAAGTTTGTAAAATCAATTTTGAATACCTTGAGGGGTGTAGTTTATAGAATGGGGTCATTTTTGGGTGGTTTCTATTATGTAAGCCTCGCAAAGTGACTTCAGACCTGAACTGGTTCCTAAAAATTGTTTTTTTGAACATTTCAAAAAAAAATTCAAGATTTGCTTCTAAACTTCTAAGCCTTGTAACAACCCGAAAAAAAATATCATTCCCAAAATGATCCAAACATGAAGTAGACATATGGGGAATGTAAAGTAATAACTATTTTTGAAGGTATTACTATGTATTATAGAAGTAGAGAAATTGAAACTTGGAAATTTGCAATTATTTACAAATATTTGGTAAATTTGGTATTTTTTATAAATAAAAATTACTTTTTTTTTTACTTCATTTTACCAGTGTCATGAAGTAATATATGTGCCAAAAAAAAATATATCTAAGAATGGCCTGGATAAGTCAAAGCGTTTTAAAGTTATCAGCACTTAAAGTGACACTGGTCAGATTTGCAAAAAATGGGAAGTCCTTAAAGTGAAATAGGGCTGAGTCCTTAAGGGGTTAAGACAGATAGTAATGCCTCATAAAATAGTTATCAGTCAACATTCCCCATATGTCTGCTTTATATTGGCATCATTTTGTAATTGTCACTTTATTTTTTAGGACGTTAGAAGGCTTATAAGTAGAGTTGAGCGAACACCTGGATGTTCGGGTTCGAGAAGTTCGGCCGAACATCCCGGAAATGTTCGGGTTCGGGATCCGAACCCGATCCGAACTTCGTCCCGAACCCGAACCCCATTGAAGTCAATGGGGACCCGAACTTTTCGGCACTAAAACGGCTGTAAAACAGCCCAGGAAAGGGCTAGAGGGCTGCAAAAGGCAGCAACATGTAGGTAAATCCCCTGCAAACAAATGTGGATAGGGAAATTAATTAAAATAAAAATTAAATAAATAAAAATTAACCAAAATCAATTGGAGAGAGGTTCCATAGCAGAGAATCTGGCTTCCCGTCACCCACCACTGGAACAGTCCATTCTCAGATATTTAGGCCCCGGCACCCAGGCAGAGGAGAGAGGTCCCGTAACAGACAATCTGGCTTCATGTCAGCAGAGAATCAGTCTTCATGTCATAGCAGAGAATCAGGCTTCACGTCACCCACCACTGTAATAGTCCATTTTCATAAATTTAGGCCCAGCACCCAGGCAGAGGAGAGAGGTCCCGTAACAGACAATCTGGCTTCATGTCAGCAGAGAATCAGTCTTCATATCATAGCAGAGAATCTGGCTTCCCGTTACCCACCACTGGAACAGTCCATTCTCAGATATTTAGGCCCCGGCACCCAGGCAGAGGAAAGAGGTCCCGTAACAGACAATCTGGCTTCATGTCAGCAGAGAATCAGTCTTCATATCATAGCAGAGAATCAGGCTTCACGTCAGCCACCACTGCAACAGTCCATTGTCATAAATTCAGGCCCAGCACCCAGGCAGAGGAGAGAGGTCCCGTAACAGACAATCTGGCTTCATGTCACCAGAGAATCAGTCTGCATGTCATAGCAGAGAATGAGGCTTCACGTCACCCACCACTGCAACAGTCCATTTTCATAAATTTAGGCCCAGCACCCAGGCAGAGGAGAGAGGTCCCGTAACAGAGGATCTGGCTTCATGTCACCAGAGAATCAGTCTGCATGTCATAGCAGAGAATCAGGCTTCACGTCACCCACCACTGCAACAGTCCATTTTCATAAATTTAGGCCCAGCACCCAGGCAGAGGAGAGAGGTCCCGTAACAGAGGATCTGGCTTCATGTCACCAGAGAATCAGTCTGCATGTCATAGCAGAGAATCAGGCTTCACGTCAGCCACCACTGCAACAATCCATTGGCATATATTTAGGCCTAGCACACAGGCAGAGGAGAGAGGTCCCGTAACAGAGAATCTGGCTTCATGTCAGCAGAGAATCAGTCTTCATATCATAGCAGAGAATCAGGCTTCACGTCAGCCACCAATGCAACAGTCCATTGTCAGATATTTAGGCCCAGCACCCAGGCAGAGGAGAGAGGTCCCGTAACAGAGGATCTGGCTTCATGTCACCAGAGAATCAGTCTGCATGTCATAGCAGAGAATCAGGCTTCACGTCAGCCACCACTGCAACAATCCATTGGCATATATTTAGGCCTAGCACACAGGCAGAGGAGAGAGGTCCCGTAACAGACAATCTGGCTTCATGTCAGCAGAGAATCAGTCTGCATGTCATAGCAGAGAATGAGGCTTCACGTCACCCACCACTGCAACAGTCCATTTTCATAAATTTAGGCCCAGCACCCAGGCAGAGGAGAGAGGTCCCGTAACAGAGGATCTGGCTTCATGTCACCAGAGAATCAGTCTGCATGTCATAGCAGAGAATCAGGCTTCACGTCACCCACCACTGCAACAGTCCATTTTCATATATTTAGGCCCAGCACCCAGGCAGAGGAGAGAGGTCCCGTAACAGAGGATCTGGCTTCATGTCACCAGAGAATCAGTCTGCATGTCATAGCAGAGAATCAGGCTTCACGTCAGCCACCACTGCAACAATCCATTGGCATATATTTAGGCCTAGCACACAGGCAGAGGAGAGAGGTCCCGTAACAGACAATCTGGCTTCATGTCAGCAGAGAATCAGTCTTCATATCATAGCAGAGAATCAGGCTTCACGTCAGCCACCAATGCAACAGTCCATTGTCAGATATTTAGGCCCAGCACCCAGGCAGAGGAGAGAGGTCCCGTAACAGAGGATCTGGCTTCATGTCAGCAGAGAATCAGTCTTCATGTCATAGCAGAGAATCAGGCTTCACGTCACCCACCACTGCAACAGTCCATTTTCATAAATTTAGGCCCAGCACCCAGGCAGAGGAGAGAGGTCCCGTAACAGACAATCTGGCTTCATGTCAGCAGAGAATTAGTCTGCATGTCATAGCAGAGAATCAGGCTTCACGTCAGCCACCAATGCAACAGTCCATTGTCAGATATTTAGGCCCAGCACCCAGGCAGAGGAGAGAGGTCCCGTAACAGAGGATCTGGCTTCATGTCACCAGAGAATCAGTCTGCATGTCATAGCAGAGAATCAGGCTTCACGTCACCCACCACTGCAACAGTCCATTTTCATAAATTTAGGCCCAGCACCCAGGCAGAGGAGAGAGGTCCCGTAACAGAGGATCTGGCTTCATGTCACCAGAGAATCAGTCTGCATGTCATAGCAGAGAATCAGGCTTCACGTCAGCCACCACTGCAACAATCCATTGGCATATATTTAGGCCTAGCACACAGGCAGAGGAGAGAGGTCCCGTAACAGACAATCTGGCTTCATGTCAGCAGAGAATCAGTCTTCATATCATAGCAGAGAATCAGGCTTCACGTCAGCCACCAATGCAACAGTCCATTGTCAGATATTTAGGCCCAGCACCCAGGCAGAGGAGAGAGGTCCCGTAACAGAGGATCTGGCTTCATGTCAGCAGAGAATCAGTCTTCATGTCATAGCAGAGAATCAGGCTTCACGTCACCCACCACTGTAAGAGTCCATTTTCATAAATTTAGGCCCAGCACCCAGGCAGAGGAGAGAGGTCCCGTAACAGACGATCTGGCTTCATGTCAGCAGAGAATCAGTCTGCATGTCATAGCAGAGAATGAGGCTTCACGTCACCCACCACTGCAACAGTCCATTTTCATAAATTTAGGCCCAGCACCCAGGCAGAGGAGAGAGGTCCCGTAACAGAGGATCTGGCTTCATGTCACCAGAGAATCAGTCTGCATGTCATAGCAGAGAATCAGGCTTCACGTCACCCACCACTGCAACAGTCCATTGTCATAAATTCAGGCCCAGCACCCAGGCAGAGGAGAGAGGTCCCGTAACAGACAATCTGGCTTCATGTCACCAGAGAATCAGTCTGCATGTCATAGCAGAGAATGAGGCTTCACGTCAGCCACCACTGCAACAATCCATTGGCATATATTTAGGCCTAGCACACAGGCAGAGGAGAGGTTCATTCAACTTTGGGTAGCCTTGCAATATAATGGTAAAATGAAAATAAAAATAGGATTGAATGAGGAAGTGCCCTGGAGTCCAATAATATATGGTTATGGGGAGGTAGTTAATGTCTAATCTGGACAAGGGACGGACAGGTCCTGTGGGATCCATGCCTGGTTCATTTTTATGAACGTCAGCTTGTCCACATTGGCTGTAGACAGGCGGCTGCGTTTGTCTGTAATGACGCCCCCTGCCGTGCTGAATACACGTTCAGACAAAACGCTGGCTGCCGGGCAGGCCAGCACCTCCAAGGCATAAAAGGCTAGCTCTGGCCACGTGGACAATTTAGAGACCCAGAAGTTGAATGGGGCCGAACCATCAGTCAGTACGTGGAGGGGTGTGCACACGTACTGTTCCACCATGTTAGTGAAATGTTGCCTCCTGCTAACACGTTGCGTATCAGGTGGTGGTGCAGTTAGCTGTGGCGTGTTGACAAAAGTTTTCCACATCTCTGCCATGCTAACCCTGCCCTCAGAGGAGCTGGCCGTGACACAGCTGCCTTGGCGACCTCTTGCTCCTCCTCTGCCTTGGCCTTGGGCTTCCACTTGTTCCCCTGTGACATTTGGGAATGCTCTCAGTAGCGCGTCTACCAACGTGCGCTTGTACTCGCGCATCTTCCTATCACGCTCCAGTGCAGGAAGTAAGGTGGGCACATTGTCTTTGTAGCGTGGATCCAGCAGGGTGGCAACCCAGTAGTCCGCACAGGTTAAAATGTGGGCAACTCTGCTGTCGTTGCGCAGGCACTGCAGCATGTAGTCGCTCATGTGTGCCAGGCTGCCCAGGGATAAGGACAAGCTGTCCTCTGTGGGAGGCGTATCGTCATCGTCCTGCCTTTCCCCCCAGCCACGCACCAGTGATGGACCCGAGCTGCGTTGGGTGCCACCCCGCTGTGACCATGCTTCATCCTCATCCTCCTCCACCTCCTCCTCATCCTCGTCCTCCTCGTCCTCCAGTAGTGGGCCCTGGCTGGCCACATTTGTACCTGGCCTCTGCTGTTGCCAAAAACCTCCCTCTGAGTCACTTCGAAGAGACTGGCCTGAAAGTGCTAAAAATGACCCCTCTTCCTCCTCCTCCTCCTCCTCCTCCTGGGCCACCTCCTCTTCCATCATCGCCCTAAGTGTTTTCTCAAGGAGACATAGAAGTGGTATTGTAACGCTGATAACGGTGTCATCGCCACTGGCCATGTTGGTGGAGTACTCGAAACAGCGCAACAGGGCACACAGGTCTCGCATGGAGGCCCAGTCATTGGTGGTGAAGTGGTGCTGTTCTGTAGTGCGACTGACCCGTGCGTGCTGCAGCTGAAACTCCACTATGGCCTGCTGCTGCTCGCACAGTCTGTCCAGCATGTGCAAGGTGGAGTTCCACCTGGTGGGCACGTCGCATATGAGGCGGTGAGCGGGAAGGCCGAAGTTACGCTGTAGCGCAGACAGGCGAGCAGCAGCAGGATGTGAACGCCGGAAGCGCGAACAGACGGCCCGCACTTTATGCAGCAGCTCTGACATGTCGGGGTAGTTGTGAATGAACTTCTGCACCACCAAATTCAGCACATGCGCCAAGCAAGGGATGTGCGTCAAATTGGCTAGTCCCAGAGCTGCAACGAGATTTCGCCCATTATCACACACCACCAGGCCGGGCTTGAGGCTCACCGGCAGCAACCACTCGTCGGTCTGTTGTTCTATACCCCGCCACAACTCCTGTGCGGTGTGGGGCCTGTCCCCCAAACATATGAGTTTCAGAATGGCCTGCTGACGTTTACCCCGGGCTGTGCTGAAGTTGGTGGTGAAGGTGTGTGGCTGACTGGATGAGCAGGTGGAAGAAGAGGAGGAGGAAGCCGAGAAGGAGGAGGTGGCAACAGGAGGCAAAGAATGTTGCCCTGCGATCCTTGGCGGCGGAAGGACGTGCGCCAAACAGCTCTCCGCCTGGGGCCCAGCTGCCACTACATTTACCCAGTGTGCAGTTAGGGAGATATAGCGTCCCTGGCCGTGCTTACTGGTCCACGTATCTGTGGTTAGGTGGACCTTGCCACAGATGGCGTTGCGCAGTGCACACTTGATTTTATCGGATACTTGGTTGTGCAGGGAAGGCACGGCTCTCTTGGAGAAGTAGTGCCGGCTGGGAACAACATACTGTGGGACAGCAAGCGACATGAGCTGTTTGAAGCTGTCTGTGTCCACCAGCCTAAATGACAGCATTTCATAGGCCAGTAGTTTAGAAATGCTGGCATTCAGGGCCAGGGATCGAGGGTGGCTAGGTGGGAATTTACGCTTTCTATCAAATGTTTGTGAGATGGAGAGCTGAACGCTGGCGTGTGACATGGTTGAGACGCTTGGTGACGGAGGTGGTGGTGGTGGTGTTGGTGGTACATCCCCTGTTTGCTGGGCGGCAGGTGCCAACGTTCCTCCAGAGGCGGAGGAAGAGGCCGAGGCGGCAGCAGCAGAATAGGCCGAGGCGGCAGCAGCAGAAGAGGTAGCAGGGGGAGCCTGAGTGACTTCCTTGGTTTTAAGGTGTTTACTCCACTGCAGTTCATGCTTTGCATGCAGGTGCCTGGTCATGCAGGTTGTGCTCAGGTTCAGAACGTTAATGCCTCGCTTCAGGCTCTGATGGCACAGCGTGCAAACCACTCGGGTCTTGTCGTCAGCACATTGTTTGAAGAAGTGCCATGCCAGGGAACTCCTTGAAGCTGCCTTTGGGGTGCTCGGTCCCAGATGGCGGCGGTCAGTAGCAGGCGGAGTCTCTTGGCGGCGGGTGTTCTGCTTTTGCCCACTGCTCCCTCTTTTGCTACGCTGTTGGCTCGGTCTCACCACTGCCTCTTCCTCCGAACTGTGAAAGTCAGTGGCACGACCTTCATTCCATGTGGGGTCTAGGACCTCATCGTCCCCTGCATCGTCTTCCACCCAGTCTTGATCCCTGACCTCCTGTTCAGTCTGCACACTGCAGAAAGACGCAGCAGTTGGCACCTGTGTTTCGTCATCATCAGAGACATGCTGAGGTGGTATTCCCATGTCCTCATCATCAGGAAACATAAGTGGTTGTGCGTCAGTGCATTCTATGTCTTTCACCGCTGGGGAAGGGCTAGGTGGATGCCCTTGGGAAACCCTGCCAGCGGAGTCTTCAAACAGCATAAGAGACTGCTGCATAACTTGAGGCTGAGACAGTTTCCCTGGTATGCATGGGGGTGATGTGACAGACTGATGGGGTTGGTTTTCAGGCGCCATCTGTGCGCTTTCTGCAGAAGACTGGGTGGGAGATAATGTGAACGTGCTGGATCCACTGTCGGCCACCCAATTGACTAATGCCTGTACCTGCTCAGGCCTTACCATCCTTAGAACGGCATTGGGCCCCACCATATATCGCTGTAAATTCTGGCGGCTACTGGGACCTGAGGTAGTTGGTACACTAGGACGTGTGGATGTGGCAGAACGGCCACGTCCTCTCCCAGCACCAGAGGGTCCACTAACACCACCACGACCATGTCCACGTCCGCGTCCCTTACTAGATGTTTTTCTCATTGTTATGGTTCACCACAACAACAAATATATTATTTGGCCCAATGTATTGTATTCAAATTCAGCGGGATATAAATTTGAGGCCTAGTATTTAGGCGCTGGGTGACCGGTATGGATTTAGTGACAGAATTAGACTTGGAAATGCACAGAAGCGTGTGTGTGAAGTTATTCTGAATGACCCTATGTGCACCTTCAATATGATCTACCCTTTTAGGGATAGATTTCAAATAGCTCTGATATAGCAGAAACGACTAAATTATGAAATTGCTAAATTGGGAATTGTATTTCAACCCAGAACAAAAAATGTGCTTTGACGGACACTAAATAACTTTCCCAGCCACAACAGGACAGCGGTAACGAGAGATTTAGCGGGATATAAATTTGAGGCCTAGTATTTAGGCGCTGGGTGACAGGTATGGGTTTAGTGACAGAATTAGATTTGGAAATGCACAGTAGCGGGTGTGTGAAGTTATTCTGAATGACCCTATGTGCACCTTGAATATTATATACCCTTTTAGGGATAGATTTCAAATAGCTCTGATATAGCAGAAACCACTAAATTATGAAATTGCTAAATTGGGAATTGTATTTCAACCCAGAACAAGAAATGTGCTTGAACGGACACTAAATAACTCGCCCAGCTACAGCACTAGGGACAGATTTAGCGGGATATAAATTTGAGGCCTAGTATTTAGGCGCTGGGTGACAGGTATGGGTTTAGTGACAGAATTAGACTTGGAAATACACAGTAGCGGGTGTGTGTGAAGTTATTCTGAATGACCCAATGTGCACCTTGAATATTATATACCCTTTTAGGGATAGATTTCAAATAGCTCTGATATAGCAGAAACCACTAAATTATGAAATTGCTAAATTGGGAATTGTATTTCAACCCAGAACAAAAAATGTGCTTTGACGGACACTAAATATCTTGCCCAGCAACAACAGTACAGCGGTAACGAGAGATTTAGCAGGATATAAATTTGAGGCCTAGTATTTAGGCGCTGGGTGACAGGTATGGGTTTAGTGACAGAATTAGACTTGGAAATACACAGTAGCGGGTGTGTGTGAAGTTATTCTGAATGACCCAATGTGCACCTTGAATATTATATACCCTTTTAGGGATAGATTTCAAATAGCTCTGATATAGCAGAAACCACTAAATTATGAAATTGCTAAATTGGGAATTGTACTTCAACCCAGAACAAAAAATGTGCTTTGACGGACACTAAATAACTTTCCCAGCTACAACAGGACAGCGGTAACGAGAGATTTAGCGGGATATAAATTTGAGGCCTAGTATTTAGGCGCTGGGTGACAGGTATGGGTTTAGTGACAGAATTAGACTTGGAAATACACAGTAGCGGGTGTGTGTGAAGTTATTCTGAATGACCCTATGTGCACCTTCAATATGATCTACCCTTTTAGGGATAGATTTCAAATAGCTCTGATATAGCAGAAACCACTAAATTATGAAATTGCTAAATTGGGAATTGTATTTCAACCCAGAAGAAAAAATGTGCTTTGACGGACACTAAATAACTTTCCCAGCTACAACAGGACAGCGGTAACGAGAGATTTAGCAGGATATAAATTTGAGGCCTAGTATTTAGGCGCTGGGTGACAGGTATGGGTTTAGTGACAGAATTAGACTTGAAAATACACAGTAGCGGGTGTGTGTGAAGTTATTCTGAATGACCCAATGTGCACCTTGAATATTATATACCCTTTTAGGGATAGATTTCAAATAGCTCTGATATAGCAGAAACCACTAAATTATGAAATTGCTAAATTGGGAATTGTACTTCAACCCAGAACAAAAAATGTGCTTTGACGGACACTAAATATCTTTCCAAGCAACAACAGTACAGCGGTAACGAGAGATTTAGCAGGATATAAATTTGAGGCCTAGTATTTAGGCGCTGGGTGACAGGTATGGGTTTAGTGACAGAATTAGACTTGGAAATACACAGTAGCGGGTGTGTGTGAAGTTATTCTGAATGACCCAATGTGCACCTTGAATATTATATACCCTTTTAGGGATAGATTTCAAATAGCTCTGATATAGCAGAAACCACTAAATTATGAAATTGCTAAATTGGGAATTGTACTTCAACCCAGAACAAAAAATGTGCTTTGACGGACACTAAATAACTTTCCCAGCTACAACAGGACAGCGGTAACGAGAGATTTAGCGGGATATAAATTTGAGGCCTAGTATTTAGGCGCTGGGTGACCGGTATGGATTTAGTGACAGAATTAGACTGGGATATGGCCAAAAAATAACCACACTATTGCTGGTTAAATGCACTTGGTGACGGGCGCAGCTTGCCCCTGATGTAGTATATGGCCAAAAAATGAACAGACTATTGCTGGTTAAATGCACTTGGTGTCACAGCTTGACCAACCACACTACTGAGGGTTAAATGCACTTGGTGACGGGCGCAGCTTGCCCCTGATGTAGTATATGGCCAAAAAATAAACAGACTATTGCTGGTTAAATGCACTTGGTGTGACAGCTTCACCCTGATGTAGGCTTTAGCCAGAAAACAACCACACCATTGAGGGTTAAATGCACTTGGTGACAGGCGCAGCTTGCCCCTGATTTTGTATATGGCCAAAAAATGAACAGACTATTGCTGGTTAAATGCACTTGGTGTGACAGCTTCACCCTGATGTAGGCTTTAGCCAAAAAACAACCACACCATTGAGGGTTAAATGCACTTGGTGACAGGCGCAGCTTGCCCCTGATTTTGTATATGGCCAAAAAATGAACAGACTATTGCTGGTTAAATGCACTTGGTGTGACAGCTTCACCCTGATGTAGGCTTTAGCCAAAAAACAACCACACCATTGAGGGTTAAATGCACTTGGTGACAGGCGCAGCTTGCCCCTGATTTTGTATATGGCCAAAAAATGAACAGACTATTGCTGGTTAAATGCACTTGGTGTGACAGCTTCACCCTGATGTAGGCTTTAGCCAAAAAACAACCACACCATTGAGGGTTAAATGCACTTGGTGACAGGCGCAGCTTGCCCCTGATTTTGTATATGGCCAAAAAATGAACAGACTATTGCTGGTTAAATGCACTTGGTGTGACAGCTTCACCCTGATGTAGGCTTTAGCCAAAAAACAACCACACCATTGAGGGTTAAATGCACTTGGTCGCAGCTTGTGCTGGCGCACCACAAGACACAAAATGGCCGCCGATCACCCCAGAAAAATGTGACTGACAAACGGTCTGGGCAGCCTAAAAACAGTGAGCAATTGAGGATCAGCAGCTCAATGATCCACAGCTGCAGATCGATCAGTTAATCAAGTCCTTTGGAGGAGTTAATCTGCCTAATCTCGCCCTACTGTCGCAGCCGCAACCTCTCCCTACGCTAATCAGAGCAGAGTGACGGGCGGCGCTATGTGACTCCAGCTTAAATAGAGGCTGGGTCACATGGTGCTCTGGCCAATCACAGCCATGCCAATAGTAGGCATGGCTGTGATGGCCTCTTGGGGCAAGTAGTATGACGCTTGTTGATTGGCTGCTTTGCAGCCTTTCAAAAAGCGCCAAGAAAGCGTCACAAAAGCGCCAAGAAAGCGACGAACACCGAACCCGAACCCGGACTTTTACGAAAATGTCCGGGTTCGGGTCCGTGTCACGGACACCCCAAAATTCGGTACGAACCCGAACTATACAGTTCGAGTTCGCTCATCCCTACTTATAAGTTTAGAAGCCATTTTTTAAACTTTTAACAAAATTTAGCAAACCATTTTTTTTAAGCACCAATTCAGTTATATAAGTGATTTTGAGGGGCTTACTTAATGGAAACCACCCATAAATGACCCCATTTTCAGAAAACACACCCCTCAAATTATTCAAAACTGATGTTACAAACTTTGTTAACCCTTTAAGTATTCCACAAGCAATAAAGAAAATTGTAGTCAAAATTTCAAAATGTCATTTTTTATGCAGATTTTTCATGTTAATCAATTTTTTTTTTTGCAACACAGCAAATGTCAACAGCAAACCTCAATATGCATTACTCTGATTCTGAAGTTTACAGAAATACCTGCTCTATGGGCACGTGGCAGTGGTCAGAAGGAAAGGAGCGCCATATGGATTTTGGAGGCATATTTTGTTGAAATGGTTTTTTGGCACCATGGATTTTAAGAGACCCTGACATACCCCTGCAGTGGAAACCCTCAAAAAGTGACCCCATTCTGGAAACTACACCCTTCAAAGAATATATTAAGGGGGGTACTGAGCACTTTGACCCCTTAAGCGTTTAATGGAATTTGAAAACACTTGGCTATGAAAATGATGATGTTGCTGTCGCTCCAAATTTTCCATTTTCACAAGTGGTAACAGGAGACAAAGCACCCAAAATGTGTTACTCATTTTCTCCAAAATACAGCAACACCCCATATGTGGGGGTAAACTGCTGTGGGACACATGGCAGGACTCCATATGGCTTTTGCAGTGCAGATTTTGATGGATTGTTTTATGGTCGGAACTGTTTTTTTTTTTGAGTGATTGTCTTATGTGGGGGCTATTTTTTTTAGGGACAAGGGGACCTTTTTATTGTTACCATTTTAGAGTACAAAAGACTTTTTGATCGCTTGGTATTACACTTTTTGTGAGGCAAGGGGAAAAAAAGGCTGTTAGAGCAGATTGTTACCGACATGATGATACCTAATATATCTATCATTTTTACTAAGTTTTACACAGTAAAAGTTTTGTTAAGTTTTACACAGTAAAAGCATTTTTGAACAGAATTATATCTCATTTTTGTGTTGTCATTTTCTGAGAGCTTTATTTTTATTTATTTTTTGGGTGATTGTCTTAGGTAGGGTCTCATTTTTTGCGGGATAATTGGTACAATTTTGGGCTAAATACGCCAAGAACTTTTTTTTTTTTTTTTTAATGCCTTCACCAGCCAGGGTGGATCATGGTGATATTTTTATAGAGCCGGTTGATACAGATGCGGCAATACCTAATATGTATACTTTCTTTTCCTATTTTTTACAATTTGTTTATTACTTAATTATGGGAAAAATACGCTTTTTTTTTTAACTTGAAACGTTTATTTTTTTATTATGCAAAACTTTACTTTAACCCTTTCACACCCTGCCTTTCTAGAGCCATAACTTTATTTGTCTGTTCACATAGCCATATGAGGGCTTGTTTTTGCGGGACAAGTTGTACTTTCCAACACCACCCTTTAATATTCAAATAGGGTGAAATTGCAAAAAAAAATAAAAGAAAAAAGCAATTCCACCACAGTTTTATGTTTTTTTTATTTACGACGTTCGATGTGCGATAAAACTGACCAGTTGCTTTTTTTCACATGTCAGTACGAATCCGGCGATACCTTATATGTATAGTTTTTCTTGCGTTTTGATAGTGATAAAAAAATTAAAAGTCGGAAAAAAAATCTGTTTTATTTTTTTGTCGCCATACTCTGACCCCTATAAATTTTTTGTAATTATGTGTACGGAGCTGTATGGGAGGATAATTTTTTTGCAGGGCGATCTGAACTTTTCATTGATACTATTCTGGGGTGTGTATAAGTTTTTGATCAGTTTTTATTACATTTTTTGTAGAAAATGAAGCGACCAGCAACGGCGAATCGGTCATTTGGACTCTTTTTTCCGTATGGGGAACATATTTTTATATATTTATACTAAAGGGCGTTTTTGCACATCGCGACACCCATGATTTGCATTTTTTTATTTTTTTTAGTTCTTTTATTTTTATTTTGGGGAAAGGGGGGTGATTTGAATTTTTATGTTTAAAAAAAATTAAAATTTTACCACTTTTTTATAGTTCTCATAGGGAACTATAACAATAAATCATCTGATTGCTATTATCATAGACTCTAATGCACTAGCATTGGAATCTATGATGATTTTATTATTTTCCTATGGAGCCCTATTAAAGACAAGGACTCTATAGGAAATACTATGCAGCAGCCTCCTGTCATTCACAAAGACAGGGGCTGCTGCACACAAGCTCCGACTCCTCTGATCGTCACACGGGGAGCCGAATGACCACAGAAAGCGCGTGTTTTTGTTTTTCAGCTCGCTCAGATGCTGTGCTCAGGATTGACCATGATATTTGAGGGGCTAAATGTCCTAACTTGTGACAAAAAATAAAAACTTCCATGAACTCACTATGCCCATCACGAAATACCTTGGGGTGTCTTCTTTTCAAAATGGGGTCACTTGTGGGGTAGTTATACTGCCCTGGCATTTTAGGGGCCCAAATGCGTGAGAAGTAGTTTGAAATCAAAATCTGTAAAAAATGACCGGTGAAATCCGAAAGGTGCTCTTTGAAATGTGTGCCCCTTTGCCCACCTAGGCTGCAAAAAAGTGTCACACATCTGGTATTGCCGTACTCAGGAGAAGTTTGGGAATGTGTTTTGGGGTGTCATTTTACATATACCCATGCTGGGTGAGATAAATATCTTGGTCAAATGCCAACTTTGTATAAAACAATGGGAAAAGTTGTCTTTTGCCAAGATATTTCTCTCACCCAGCATGGGTATATGTAAAATGACACCCCAAAACACATTCCCCAACTTCTGAGTACGGCGATACCACATGTGTGACACTTTTTTGCAGCCTAGATGCGCAAAGGTGCCCAAATTCCTTTTAGACATTTGGATCCCAGACTTCTTCTCACGCTTTAGGGCCCCTAAAAAGCCAGGGCAGTATAAATACCCCACATGTGACCCCATTTTGGAAAGAAGACACCCCAAGGTATTCAATGAGGGGCCTGGCGAGTTTATCGAAAAAAATTTTTGGGCATAAGTTAGCGGAAATTGATTTTTTTTTGTTTTTTCTCACAAAGTCTCACTTTCCGCTAACTTGGGACACAAATTTCAATCTTTCATGGACTCAATATGCTCCTCAGCGAATACCTTGTGGTGTCTTCTTTCCAAAATGGGGTCAGTTGTGGGGTGTTTGTACTGCCCTGGCATTTGAGGGTCTCCGCAATCATTACATGTATGGCCAGCATTAGGAGTTTCTGCTATTCTCCTTATATTGAGCATACAGGTAATGAGATTAATTTTTTCCGTTCAGCCTCTAGGCTGAAAGAAAAAAATGAACGGCACAGATTTCTTCATTCGCATCGATCAATGTGGATGAAAAAATCTCTGCCCCAAAAAAAAAGGAGGGGAAAGGCATCTGCCAGGACATAGGAGCTCCGCCCAACATCCATACCCACTTAGCTCGTATGCCCTGGCAAACCAGATTTCTCCATTCACATCAATCGATGTGGATGAATAAATCATTGCCGGGATTTTTATATATATATATTTTTTTCATATACAAAGTGTTTGCCAAAGCATAGGAACACCGCCTCCTCCTCAGCTCATATGCCTCGGCAAACGTATCTTTTACTGCAGAGGAGAAATCTCGTCTTGCAGCGCGCCATACACCGACTTGTGTGTAATCTGACAGCAGCGCAATGCTTCTGTCAGAATGCACATCAGTGCTGCAGCTAGTCGATCGGTTTGTCCACCTGGAAGGTAAAAAAAAAAAAAAAAAAAAACATAATTTTATTAACTTTGGAACAGTACCACATCACAAACCTGCTTGGCAGTAAATAAATCTAAGGGAAGAATAGTTGAATATATACTGGAACACCTTCCCAATTAAAATATACCTTTTAATAATACTCTATTAAAATCTGGCCTACAGCCGGACTACACACACAAGAAAGGTCAACAAACAATGTCCTATAATGGCAAAAAATGGCTACAGTTACACCTATATATAAAGGTAAGAATACACGACTGGTGAGCAATCCTGGGGATTTTGGTTACCCCCACACAAGGTACTCTAAGTGTAGGGTACAGCTGAGGACCAAGAAAAATCATTAAGGAAACCAATATATTGTGGTTCATTGATGACCTTATTGCATAGGTTCACATGATACACATTCCGTGATTGTTCACGGTTAGCTGAAATACTAAATATGTATATCGTGAATATTCACATACTGTTGAACCACAACAAAGGTTACTTGGTTACTCACGATTTGCTGAAATACCAGGACAGATGGACTCAGAAGGTTACTTGGTTACTCACGATTTGCTGAAATACCAGGACAGATGGAATCAGATGGTTAGCTCAGTCGTCAATGGGTGTAGTGCTCCATAACTAGATGGAGATCTAGTGCTGGTGGAAGAAGCGTTTAGGATGATTATTTAGCACTAGTGATGATTATGGTAGTCTGTAGGTCGTAATAGCAGTGATACAGCTCACAACTGTGATATCCAATAGTAGGAGAGATAATCCTATCCTATGAACGTCCCTTCCTGACCCTACACAGACTCAGCCCAGGGACACCCCTTAAGGGTAGAGGTTCCCTGTCCTCGTGCCTAAACTAGCTCTCCCTATATCTCCCTATCCTAATTGACCAAAAACTAGGCATATTAGACACACTAGAAAAACAAATACAAAAATACAAATCCCAACGCTACGTTTCCCCAGTCCATATAGTTTCCGACTGGTTCGTCAGGGGAAGTGGAGACCAATACTCCATCAGCAATATCTCATGATAGAGATTTTCAAATTTGGCGTCTCTCAATCAAGACCCTCCAGGAATAGAAGCCCAGATGTAGGCAATAAATGACCGGTGTCCCCTATTGGTTTCCTTAATGATTTTTCTTGGTCCTCAGCTGTACCCTACACTTAGAGTACCTTGTGTGGGGGTAACCAAAATCTCCAGGATTGCTCACCAGTCGTGTATTCTTACCTTTATATATAGGTGTAACTGTAGCCATTTTTTTGCCATTATAGGACATTATTTGTCGACCTTCCTTGTGTGTGTAGTCCGGCTGTAGGCCAGATTTTAATAGAATATTATTAAAAGGTATATTTTAACTTTGGAACAGAACATATACTTTAACTTTTTGAACTGAACATTAACCTTTTTGCTTGCTGGTGATTTTTTATTTATTTTTTACCTTTATAGAACAAACCTCTCCTTCCCCATGGGACAATGTGCAAAGCGCAAATCGCCCAAAGATGTGGCGAAGTGCGTTATGCACTTTGTCCCAGGTGAAAGGAGACGTTTGCAGCAGCTCTGTGTGAATGGGCCCTAATAGCCCTGTGTGCCTGTCCTGGTGAGATGTGATCCCTATGCTAGGTGTACCTGTGTGTGGTTCTTCCGGAAACACTCCCCTAAGCATAGGGCAGGGTGGTCAGGGCAGTCAGGACAGAAATAGCGGGTGTCACGCCTTATTCCACTCCTGCTACAGACACAACATCTTTTTCGGGGTGACGGTTGGGTTGAGGTACCGGCAACGACATTGGGGAAATGTCGCTCGTGTAGACGGCTAACTACACTGGTGGATGGGGCCACGGAACCTCCTGGGTACAGGAGGTTCTCGATGATCTCTTCCTGAAATTTGAGGAAGGATCGTGTTCTCCCAGCCTTACTGTAGAGAACAAAACTATTATACAGAGCCAATTGAATCAAATATACAGACACCTTCTTATACCAGCGTCTGGTTCTGCGGGAAACTAAATACGGAGACAACATCTGGTCATTGAAGTCCATCCCTCCCATGTGAAGGTTATAGTCGTGGACTGAGAGGAGCTTTTCAATGACACGGGTTGCTCGCTCAATTTGTATTGTCGTATCTGCTTGAATGGAGGAGAGCATGTAAACGTCACGCTTGTCTCTCCATTTCACCGCGAGCAGTTCTTCGTTACACAAGGCAGCCCTCTCCCCCCTTGCAAGACGGGTGGTAACGAGCCGTTGGGGGAAGCCCGCGCGACTAGTTCGCGCGGTGCCACAGCAGCCAATCTGTTCTAGAAACAAATGCCTGAAGAGGGCCACACTTGTGTAGAAATTGTCCACATAAAGATAGTACCCCTTGCCGAATAAGGGTGACACCAAGTCCCAGACTGTCTTCCCACTGCTCCCCAGGTAGTCAGGGCAACCGACCGGCTCCAGGGTCTGATCTTTTCCCTCATAGACACGAAATTTGTGGTTATAGCCTGTGGCCCTTTCACAGTTCTTATACAATTTGTATTGTTTGAAGCAAAGGCGCCCGGTAAAATGTATTAGGGACTCGTCTACGCAGATGTTTTGCTCTGGGGTATACAAATCTGCAAATTTCTGGTTGAAATGGTCTATGAGGGGCCGAATTTTGTGGAGCCGGTCAAAAGCTGAGTGGTCTCTGGGACGGGAGGTGGTGTTGTCGCTAAAGTGCAGGAAACGCAGGATGGCCTCAAAACGTGCCCTGGACATAGCAGCAGCGAACATGGGCATGTGATGAATTGGGTTCGTGGACCAATATGACCGCAATTCATGCTTTTTAGTTAGACCCATGTTGAGGAGAAGGCCCAGAAAAATTTTAATTTCGGAAACTTGGACTGGTTTCCAACGGAAAGGCTGGGCATAATAGCTTCCCGGGTTGGCGGTTATAAATTGTGTGGCATACCGGTTTGTTTCGGCCACGACTATGTCTAAGATCTCCGCAGTCAAGAACAGCTCAAAAAATCCCAGGGCCGAACCGATCTGAGCTGTCTCAACCCGAACTCCAGACTGGGCTGTGAAAGAAGGAACTACAGGTGCGGCTGAAGTTGGGGACTGCCAATCAGGGTTTGCCAGCACCTCAGGGATTCTAGGGGGTCTACGGGCCCGTCTTTGCGGTGGCTGCGACGGGGTAACTAATGCACGTGCCACCGTACCAGCTTCAACTGCCCTTCTGGTGCTCGCCACTTCACCAGGTTGTACGGCAGTGCTGGTACTAGGTCCAGGGAGGGCTGCGCTGCTGGTGTATGCCTCACCACGTAATCCGACAGCGCCAGCCCCACTCTGCTGCCCTTGAAGCGGATCCTGCGCAACCTGTGGTCTAGCGACACGGGGCCGGGTACGCCTGGTGCTATCAGGGACCTCAACCTCCTCGTCCGAACTTTGGGTCAGAGTGACACTGCTTTCTACAGGTTCATATTCTGACCCGCTAGATTCGTCAGATGAGGGTTCCCATTCCTCATCCGACTGGGTCAGAAGCCTGTAGGCCTCTTCAGAAGAATACCCCCTGTTTGACATTTGGGCAACTAAATTTAGGGGTATTCCCTGAGACTACCCAAGAAAAAAAGCAAGCCTTGTCTTACAAATGGGAGGCTAGCGAAGTACCGGAGGCCGCTGCGGTTGATAAAAAATATCAAAACTGATTTTTTTATCGCCGCAGCGCGTGTAAAGTGAATGTGCAGTGATAAAAAATAAATAAAAATTTGTCACTGCGGTTGGGCGGGTGTGGGCTAACGCACCTGTGGGCGACCGATCAGGCCTGATCGGGCAAACACTGCGTTTTGGGTGGAGGGCGAACTAAAGTGGCACTAATACTATTATAGATCTGACTGTGATCAGTTTTGATCACTTACAGATACTATAAAAGTACAAATGCTGATTAGCGATACGCTAATCAGCAAATAAGGGACTGCGGTGCGGTGGGCTGGGCGCTAACCGATCCCTAAACTACCTAACCAAGGGGCCTAAACTATCCCTAAAACCTAACAGTCAATACCAGTGAAAAAAAAAAGTGACAGTTTATACTGATCACTTTTTTCCGTTCACTAGTGATTGACAGGGGCGATCAAAGGGGTGATCAAAGGGTTAATTGGGGTGCAGGGGGTGATCTGGGGCTAGTGTGTGGTGTTTGGTGCTACTCACTGTGAACTGTGCTCCTCTGCTGGATCCAACCGACCAAAAGGACCAGCAGAGGAGCAGGGCAGCCATGTAACAGAACATATTTACTAATATGATCTGTTATCTGGGCTTTGATTGGATTTTTTTTAAAATCATCAGCTTGCCAGCCACGATCATTGGCTGGCAAGCTGATGACGCGACCCCCCTTGAAGAAATGCCGGCCCGCATTGCGCATGCGCGGGCCGGCTAAGTGCGTCATCTCGCGTCTCGCGAGATGACGCGTATATGCGTCAGTCTGCCTGCAGCTGCCGCCTCCGGACCGCGGAGGCTGTTAATAATACCCTCACAGAGTCCCCAGTAGAGATAAGGCCCCCTATTGTTCCCCCAGTGGTAATAAAGCTCCCTACAGACCCCTCAGTAGTAATAAGGCCCCCATAGTGCGCTTAGTAGAAATAAGGCGGATCTATAAGGCCCTCCTATAGAGCCCCCAGTAGTAATAAGACCGCCTATAATGTCCCCTGGATCTGCAGTTATAATCCTCCCTCCACCATACAGTCCCATGTAAATAACATCATTTCCTCCCCAGCTGCTTCCAACGCACAATCCCATGTAAACATCACCTCCTAAGGCTACTTTCACACACTTTCCGCACCGATATAATACAAACCAATGCATCCGTTCAGGACCGAATCGTTTGTATTAGATTTGAATTTCTAAGTCTCAATACGGATCCGTCCTGACTTACATTAAAAGTCAATGGGGGACGGATCCGTTTACAATTTCACAATTTTGTGTCAATGCAAAGGGATCCGTCCCTATTGACTTACATTGTAAGTCAGGACGGATCCGTTTGGCTCCGCAAGGCCATACGGACACAAAAACGCTGCTTGCAGCATTTTGGGGTCCGCCTCCAAAACTGGACGGGGGGCCGTACGGAGCCGAACGAATGCATTCTGAATGGATCCGCATCCATTCTGAATGCATTGGGGTTAAACTGATGCATTTGGGGCCGCTTGTGAGAGCGGATCTCACAAGCGGATCCCCAAACGCAAGTGTGCACGTAGCCTAAACATTAAGTCCCATGTACATCATTCCCCCCCCCACCATCCACTTTCAACATACAGTCCATGTAAATAACATCACTCCCTCCCCCAGCCACCTCAAGAACACAGTTCCATGTCAATAACATTCCTCCCTTCAGCTCTAACATACATCCCAGTTAAATAACTACCACTCCCTGCATTGCTCTGCTTCTCCCTTCACTTACCTCTCCTGTACAGACATCACCATTAGGCTCCTTCTCCTCTTCACTCCGGTGTCCAATCCTGCACTGGTCACATGATGGTGACATCATCCAGATCATCCTATCACAGCCTGTTTTGCTGATCACATGACCTGTGATGTCACCACAGGTCCTTCACCTCTTCCCAGTGTAAAATTCAATTGTATTGCCGTTCTGTGTAAGGCAATACTCTAGCAGGCAGGAAGGACATTTGGGGCATGGGACAAAACATCCGAGGCCCAGGCCCCGAATGTTTTAACCTAGCGACGCCCCTGTGTATAGGCTCTTGTTGGGTGACAGCTTGCAGCCTTAATGCAGTTTTTCAACTTACTTTACCGGAATACCCCTTTAAATATTTTTCTCCATTTTGTATATAGTTGCTGTCACCGCCTAAGGCTATTTTCACACTAGTGTTTTTGCTGGATCTGGCAGGGTTCAGCAAAAACGCTTCAGTTACTGATTATACAACCAACTGCATCAATTATGAACGGATCCGGTTGTATTATCTTTAACATTGCAAGGATGGATCCGTCATGGACTCCATTGATCAGTTTTCTATTGTGTCAGAGTTAAACGGATCCGTCCCCATTGACTTGCATTGTGGATCATGATGGATCCGTCTTGCTCCGCATACCATGATGGAAAGAAAACTGCAGAAGCCTGCGGTTTTCTCTCCGGTATGAGAACGCGACTAAATGAAACAGAATGCATTTTGGAGCACTCCGTTCTGTTCATTTACGTTTTGTGTCCATTTACAATGAATGGGGACGAAACTGAAGCGTTTTTTTTCTGGTATTGAGACCCTATGACGGATCTCAATACCGGAAAATGGAAATGCTAGCCTTACCTGTCTGGGCTCCAGCGAGCCACTCTGGAGTTGCAGCACAGGCATAACAAACAATTGCAGGTACCACCAGGTCCGGAGTACTGCACATCTCATTTTAATTAGATAGATAAAAGGAAAGAGGCAAATGTAGAAGTAGGAACACCGTAGCAAAAAATAAAATGAGCCCCCTATTATGGGACAAAGTTTTGCCACTAGACAGTGAAGGGCTTGGTGCTTTTCTCCCCTCCACCTCCTTTCTATAACCCTTGGCCCACCTTTTTACCCCTTGTTTGCTAATGATACCGTTCCTCTGCAGAGGTCAGTACTGCAGAACTGGACTGATTTGTGATTGTTTATGTGTTTTACATGTGTAAATGAGGTTTCATGAAACAGCTCAATAATGCATTTCATTGCTGCTGCAAATATTCATAGATTTTACCTACCTATGGAAAATTCTTGATAACATGGCGAAATATATATTTTTTTCATAATTATTAAAGAAGTAGAAGGGTAAATATCAGCATCTGTAATCCTGCCATCTGTGAGACGGATGCTAATCTCTGTCTGAGAATGCCGAGCAGACAATAGGTGTGTATGAATATTTGCAGAATGGCACAGTGTATAATGTAGGTGTAGCTGTCTTTTGCTGCAGAGGTGTCTCGTGACGTCACTGTATGATACAAGGCACGTTCTCCTGAGCCTCCGTGTTTTTCCCTGTCTGATGGAAAGCTGCATGACAAGTATCAGCCTGACAGCCGTGAAATCCCTTGACCAGCCAGCCGCCCTGCTCTGAGTATTTATAGCGGCTCCTGCAGGCAGTGCCAGTGTCACTGACATCTGAGACCAGTTTTTATTATTCCCAGAGCTGACAAAGAGATTTTACATTCTATTATGATAGTTCATATATATTGTTGAATTCTTTTATATAGTAAGTGATGAGGTTTGTGGAGGAAAGGAGGGAAACCACAGCTTGAAAATAGGACCTGTTACACTGCTGTGGATGTAGCTGGATATGTCGTGTAAAATCAAGATTATTTGCATTTGATCGTTAAACAGGAGTAGGACAATGCAGACATATCAAACGACCCCCTCTCCCGCATCATCCAATTTCTGAAGTTAAGCATGATAAATGGCTCCTTAGAGTATATTTAACCCCCTCTAGACTGTACCAAATGCGTAGGCTCCCACAGTCTACCTGCACCAGATGTGATGCTTCCAGAGGTTCTTTCCTATTACATGGGCCTGGCCTGTTCTACAACATTACTGGTTAGACATTCATGAGTTTATAAACGCCTCCTGGAGTTTGCTCACTTACAGTGAGGAACAGAGGTATTTGAACACCCTGCAAGTTCTCCCACTTAGAAATCATGGAGGGGTCTCAAATTCACATTGTAGGTGCATTCCAACTCTGAGAGACAGAATAAAAAATAAAAAAATAAAAAGATTTTTAAAGAATGTATTTGTCTTGCACTGCTGAACATAAGTATTTGAACACCTGAAAAAATCTGTGTTAATATTTGGTACAGAAGCCTTTTTTTGCAATTACAGAGGTCAATTGTTTCCTGTAGTTCTTGACCAGGTTTGCACACACTGCAACAGTGATTTTGGTCCACTCCTCCACACAGATCTCCTCTAGATCTGTCAGGTTTTGGGGCTGTCGCTGAGCAACACAAAGTTTCAGCTCCCTTAAAAGATGTTATATTGGATTTAGGTCTGGAAACTGGCTGGGCCACTCCAGAACCTTCATATGCTTCTTACGGAGCCACTCCTTGGTTATCCTGGCTGTGTGCTTCGGGTAGTTGTCATGTTGGAAGACCCAGCCACGACCCATCTTCAATGCTCTGACTGAGGGAAGGATGTTGTTGCTCAAAATTTCACAATAAATGGCCCCATTCATCCTCTACTTAATACAGTGCAGTTGGCCTGTCGCCTTTGCATAAAAGCACCCCCAAAGCATGATGTTACCACCCCCATGCTTCATAGTAGGGATGGTGTTCTTGGGATGCAACTCATCCTTATTTTTCCTCCAAACATGACGAATGAAGTTTAGACCAAAAAGTTCTACTTTGGTCTCATCTGACCACATGACTTTCTCTCATGCCTCCTCTGGATCATCCAGATGGTCATTGGCAAACTTCAGACAGGCCTGGACATGTGATGACTTGAGCAGGGGAACCTTCCGTGCAATGCATGATTTGAAACTATGACGGAGTAGTGTTCTACCGACAGTGACCTTTGAAACTGTGGTCCCAGCTCTCTTCATGTCATTGACCAGCTCCTCCTTTGTAGTTCTGGGCTGATTCCTCACCTTTCTTATCATCAGTGATACACCACAAGGTGAGATCTTGCATGGAGCCCCAGTTCGAGGGAGACTGACAGTCGTCTTTAGCCTCTTCCATTTTCTAACAATTGCTCCAACAGTTGATTTATTTTCAATAAATCTGCTTGGCAATTGCCCCGTAGCCCTTTCCAGCCTTGTGGAGGTCCACAATTTTGTCTCTGGTGTCTTTTGACAGCTCTTTAGTCTCGTCCTTGGTAGTAGTTGGCGTCTGACTGACTGTGGGGTGGACAGGTGCCTTTAAAGAGCTCAGATAGGTGCAACTGAGTTAGATTAAAGGGGTTGTCCAGGTTCAGAGCTGAACCCGGACATACCCTTATTTTCACCCAGGCAGCCCCCCTGACTTGCGCATCAGAGCAGCTCATGCTCCGATGCTCTCCTTTCCCTGCGCTAAATCGCGCAGGGCAAAGGCATTTTTTGGATATCCGGTGACGTATCGGGGCTCTCCATGGGGCTGCCAGGAAGCCTGGTGACGTCACCGGCACTGAAGGGTGGGATTTCGCGCTGCCTTAGCCAGCAAAACGGCATACCAAAATTATACCAAAATGTATACTAGTATATAGGAAAACTAGCAGAGTATCCCATGGCAACTAGGGATGAGCGAATCGACTTCAGATGTTTCATGCAAAGTCGTTTCGCATAAGACTTAGTTTCAATACTGGATGGGGCTGGAGCTGTGTACAGTATTAGAATGTATTGGCTCCAATTAGCCGAAATTATTACTTTGCGAAGTCTCGCAAGATTTCGTGTAATAACTTTGGGAATTCATTTTTACTGTAAATGTTGAAGTTTTATGCAAATCAACTTCGGATGCTTCATTCGCTCATCCCTAATGGCAACCAATCAGATTGCATATTTTCCAAAGGCTCTGTGCAAAATTAGTACTGTAATTTGTTGCTAAGAACAGCTGCTCCACTTTTCACTAGTTTTGATGAGTCTCTTGCATGATGTTGTTTGTATAATCTCCTTTATTACTATGCACTTTGCTTCTTAGATATGGCTGGAGGAACACATTTGCTACCACCCCAATATTCCAAGCTGTTAAGAACACTTAGTAGAGTGATAATTCTGTGGAGGTCTTATGATGTTATTATCATATTACCTGGTCTTTTGATATCCGCTGTTTTGTGGATGCCCATTTTTGTCGCAATAAACACAGAGAAGCCATGTCTCCATCATCCGGAGAGTTCTACAGGAGATATTAAGCAGTAGGCTCTTTTTCTATACAGAGATTTGTCATGGATAATCTTCTCCCGTTAATACTCCGCTCCCATGTGACTCACAATAACCAGCGCGCCTGTTGCTATGGCGACTACGTTTTATTTTTTCCCATTCAGTTGATGGACAGAGGAAGCCTTTCACTTTAACCTATTCAGTATGGTCAAGAATCTCTGCTGATTGCAATATATATATTGTTTACAAAATCCCCATCTAACATTAAAGGAAAGCTGTAACCTGGAACATTGCTATTCATGTACAAATATTGTTAACATAGTGGGACCGCGCTGCTCCTTATTCACACACAAAGCGTTTTTCCAGGAATGCAGGTATTCACTTTATCTGGCTCAAGACAGACACCCTTCAGTTGGATCACAGTGTGCTTCTACGCAGATCTATGCTGGATCGTCGTAGGCTCCTCTGCAAGATGTCATAAACCGCACAATAGGGAGAGTACCTCCGGTGCAGTTAAAAAATTCTGCTTTATTATACTCACAGAAATAAAATGTTTTTTCAGCATATCAATATAGCAATATTCTTTCCGCACAGCCCGACCCAGGTTTCACATATAGCTTCGTCAGGGGCGAGAATCTACCATGCCTAGGGTAGGCGGTTATTTAACCCCCTTCCCCCCACATGGCACAGCTGATAATTATATTGCCCATCCAATTGCACAAGGGATTTCTCCTGAATGCTCATATTCCAAATAAAATACATAAAACACAAATAAAAATATATTCCATTCACCTTTTAAAATTTCACATACACAATATCGCAATTATATAGCTTTTTCATGCTGACTCTCCCCTTTGGGAGTTGTGTTACAAACACGACTAGGTCAACCAATGACTGACTTCCAAGTGCTTCATTCATGAAATCACACGTCCAGGTAAGTTCCCTCCCCCTGCTGGACAATTCATTACTCCTCACTTTCATTGCTCCGGCGCAATACAATGCCAATATCCCGAATATATTCAAACTAGGCAGGGCTTTAGATCGAATTATATATTCATCCCTTTAGGTTTGAGGGTGCCTAGTTTGTATATCCATTCGATCTCTCTTCTATTTAATTGCATAATTAGGTCACCACCCCGCCATTTTATATCAATTTTTGGAACTTACTCCCCATCAACTTATGTTTTACACTATAGAAAGCTTGAATCTGCATATTTTAACGCACAGTAGACATTAGGCCCAAATCTGTTAGTGTTGCAAATACTGTGTTAGTGGCGAAAATACTGCAATATTTCCAAAGTCAGTTGTCAGTAGCTTTGTCTTTAGTGTGTTTGTTGAAAGAGAATGAAATTTTATTGCGCCTACCAGTCTTTAAGTTCCAGAAAACAGATTTGCAAACTATTCCATATTTTGTGTGACTGTGTACAGGAACGTCAGGAACACGGAAGGTTTCCAAACGAAAGACCCAAAGACAGAATGTAGGTAGTAGCCAGCTATCCAGCCAGAAATAGTAGTAGTAGGCCGCTGTTGTCCTTGGCTGCAGAAAGGCGCAACGTTATAATTGAGGAGAAAAAGAATAAGATTGTGGATTGAATGGCTCACTCCTCCTCTCAGTCACAGCAGGATGATGTAGAGGTGACTTCTGAGTCTAACACCATACCGTGGAGCATTCCTCCTGTTCCTCCTCCTTGCAGCCTCAAAGAAGGCTTTCTCTCTCTTCACTGCCCCTTCCTAGTGGGGTGCCTTCCTTTTTCCTAATAGGTAGCAAGAAAACTCCACCACATCCAATGGCAGATGAAGAAAGTCTCCCTGTTGATGACTTGTGTGAGAGTCCGAAAGCAGAAAAGGGGTAGTAGTGGGGGATGAAGAATAAATTGAGTCCAGACCTTGTGATGAAGTTCAATAACTTGAATAAACGTTTCTCCAATAGTTTCAGTTATCTTGGTCCTAGCAGGCCTTGACATTAACTGTGGCAGGCAAACTCCTCTCTGCTACATATGGTACTCTCTGGCTCTGCTGTGCTCTCAGGCAGCTTCCTCTTTATGCTGTACTTCACTGTGTAGTCTGACTCTATATTGGACCAGGGAACTTTACTCCTGACTTCAGAGGCTTCCAGGTTCAGGCTCCACGTCCAGCTGAGCTGAAGGTGCTCTAGCTGGTCTAAACAAGGCACGTCCAACAGGAACATTCTCCTGCTTACTTCTCCTAGCAGGGTACTCTCTACACACTCATTTCTAACTAGAACTCCACCCTTCCTGCAGCAAGTGGGACACGCCCACCACCCCAAAGAGGGGGTGTTAGAATGGAAAGAAAAGCTCCATTTTCTCTGAGATAGCTATGCCATTGATACTGCCTCCTGCTGGTGAACCAGGCACATTAGAATTGAACAGGAAATGCACACTGTGACGGTCCTGCAATAAATACACAGACGGTCCTGACATAAGTTTAACCATAGGAGATAGTAGGGAGGTGCAAAGATGGTAATGCGCCTCTGGGCGCTACAGCTGCTAGGGAGTACAAGAGATCAGTAGAACAGTGAAGCAAGGAGCAGATGGCTCCCTGCTTCACCATTGAGATAAACCGCCTGGCGGGTGCACTCCCCCCAGCCTCTGCGCCCAGGTCACGTGCCCTGTCTGCCTCACTACATCCCTGTCACCAATAAACATTGGATTGGCAGTGGGGGGCAGCAATAATGTATGTCAGGGCATATGCAGAGCAGGGGGAAGCAAGGAGACTAACATGATATCTCACAGTCAAATAAAAGTGACAAAGAGGGTGAGGAGTCTGATGACAATTGTGTGTTTGACAAGAGCCAGATCAGGGTGCTGTGGATACAACATCAGAGGAGGAGGGTGGTGGCAATAAAGAGGAGAGGTGATGTACCTCCCAAAGAATAGTCAGGGACATGTCTGCTTCAGGATCTGGTGTTGCTGCTGACATTGTGGGTGCATTAGGCCCAAAATGTGACAGAGCTAAGCCAAGCTCGGCTGCCTCTAGTTCTGTGCGAGTATGTCCCATCTGGCAGTTTTTCTCCATGCTGCCGCAAGACAGAAGCAAGAATAAAATTAGCCATGGACAGCCAAACACAAACATACCAAAGCTCTATTGAAGCACACAAAATGGCATCACCCCATCCTGTGTGCACACAAAGGTGGCAGCCAGATACCGTAAAAAGAGTTCCCTCCTACTCCCAGTATTCCTTGTGGTAGCCAGGCATCCACGGGCAGTACAGTGTCATTCACGCTTTATGCCTATCCCACTCAGGCTCCTCTTTTTCTGCTCCATCGTCAACCATTGATAACGGAATGCAAGGCCAGGAAACAGCTCTACAAACCCAATAATGCGCTGGTGCGCAAGCCTGATTCCCAACGGCCAAGTGGCTGGCAGTGCAGTCGCTACCTTACCATTTAGTAGAGTCTGCTACCTTTAGAGAGCTGATAGAATGCACTCATCCTCGTAGGAAGATATCTAGCCCCCATTATTTCTCCCAAAAAGCCATCCCTGCCTTGTACTCCTACGTGGCAGAGAACATGGACCTCTTGTTGTGCATCTGGAGCAGCTGCTATGGGCAGGAACAATACATGTCTTTCACGGCCCACTGGGTCAATGTTCTCTTGCAGCAGCGGTTAGGCAGCACCCCAGAAACAAAACCAGGTCTTTTTAAAGCCTGTATGATTGCGTCGGACTGGCTCCTACACCAAGGGAAATGGAGAAAAAAGAGAATTCTCAAGGACAATGCTTGCCAAATAAACTTTCAACTGCGTAGTCTTGGTATATCTGTTTATTTGTGTGATGCCTGAGGAAAGGGCTGGTCCCACAAATAAATGGATAAACCAAGACTACGCAGTTGAAAGCTTTTTCGGCAAGCGGCGCCCTTGAGAAGTCTCCTTTTTCTTCATTTTCCTTGATTCCCCTATTTGGAACATCAGATTGTTGTGTGCCAAAAGCAACGCCCCAAGTTGAGCGGATTTCATATCCTCCCTCATCATCTTTTGATTATTCCAGGTGTTGCTTTACATGCTTTCTGTTTATTTTTTCAGAGATTTAGAAGATGACTCCCACACCAGGCACCTATCTGCCTTCTCCACATCCTCATCCTCATCCATGGACGTCTCCAGTCCCCAATGACGGCAGGGCACAGTGTCCCTCCCATTCCCCCTCCTTCCTATCACATGTGTCAAGTCAAGCGTTGCAATGCGGTGTTGCAGCTGATCAGCAATGTACAAGAGATTGTCTTCGCATTTCAACCATTCTCATGTGGCGAGGAATGCTCTCCTGGACAGATAGGTCTGCCACTACAACACTTAATCCACAATGTTCCGAAGTTGCAAGAATTCAACATTGCACATGCTAGAGTGCCTGCACTAGCAGCAGAAATCTGTGGTTTTGTCATGCACCAGACCACCTCAGCAGGGAGCATGTGTTGTTTCGAGGTCAGGTCTTGCTGTCTGCCCTGAAGCTATTGGGGACCCAAAAAGAGAAGCTGCCATGGAGGAGGATGAGGAGCTGGAAGAGGAGGAGGAGTTAAGGAGCAAGAGAAAGACGCACAACACCCAATCGTCTCAGTAACACTTGGCGAATGGCATCTCTGACAGTGTGAGAATCTTAGGTTGGAACTAGTCACATACTACTCCTTTTCCTGACAAGAAAACACTCTATATATTCACGCAGCCACAAGGGGGAACTCAATGCAAAGAGATAATTTCAGCTTCCATTTCAGTAAATGGTAACTGTATGAATTCCTATGCACTCAGATCCCCTTAGTAGTGGCCATAGGCAGCTAGCTTTGTAATAGAAGGGAATTATATTTACCAATGTATTCTAGAAATTCATTGAGAAATATATTGTTCAGAAGGATCGCCAAATTTATTAAGCACCTAGAGTGGTGCTTGAAAGTTTCTGAACCCTTCAGAATTTTCTATATTTCTGCTTAAATGTGACCTAAAACAACATCAGATTTCCATGCAAGTCCTAAAAAAGATGATAATAACCAAATCAAGCAAATTATAGTGATGAGCGGCAGAGGCTTTATTTGAATTTGCGATATTTGACTAATATTTTGTAGAATATTTGTCATATGTTCACGAATATACGAAAAAAACGAATATATAACAATATTTTGAATATATTGCTATATATTAGTTTTTAGAATATTCATCATTTTTTTTCATCCATCTGAAGTGAACAGTACACATGATTCCTCCCCACTTAGGGTGTCTGGTCCCCAAAAAAACTGTTCTTATTTGTCCAGGCTCCCTAGGATTTCAGCCCGCTCCAGTAAGTGCCCGTTGCCATGCACATGGATTGTCCCCATCACCATGGGAACACCTCAGGGTTAGAATATACCATCGGATCTGAGTTTTCACGATCTCACAACAGCAACTAGTCTTGTCATAAGACTATCCAACCAATATATAATAAGTATTTTCCTACCTATCATTAATTTAAAAAAATAGATACTATAGTATTTTATTTTTAAAATAAATCATTACCACAACATATAACAGACAATCACACAAAGGCTATATGCCAAAAGCCCGATATGTGCAAGCCAACAACCTATCCATAAGACAGGTACAGTCAGCATACCTTACAATTGCAGCCTTGCGTGCAATGAGACATTCAAGAGCAGCTCTCATCTGACTGAGAGCCAATAAGCCTCAAAGTTGCTTGATTTTTGTTGGATGGCTTGGGGGACCTGCGCACCTAGATCATTATCATTAGGGTGACAAAAATTAGAATTTTTTGGGGTGGATGCCAGGTAACTCTTCTCACACTGCTTAGGAGGGCTGCATACAAATTTTCAGTTTTCTAATTGTCCTAACATTTATATTCAATAACCTTTCTATATGCTATACTGTTTTGTCATGTAAACTCATTTGCATAAACATGGGCATATGGAAAAGACATGCAAATAGTGATTTGGGTGAAAAACAAGGCAGTGAGAGAAGAGCTAGCTGGCATCCCAAAAATAATTTCAATTTTTGTCACCCTAATGATAATAATCTAGCTGTGCAGGTTACCCAAGCCATCCAACAAAAATCAAGCAACTTTGAAGCCCACTGGTTCTCAAGTCTGTGTGGATAAAGAGCTGGTCTTGAATGTCGCATAGTGCACAAGGCTGCCATTGTAAGGTATGCTGACTGTACCTGTCTCATGGATAGGCTGTTGGCATATAGCCTTTGTGTGATTATTTGTTATGGGCAATGAAATTGCGTGCACAATATATTGATATTACATTTTACATTTTTGCAATCACAATTTTTTTTATTTATGGCAAATATTCAGCTAAACATTTGCAAAATATCACAAATTCTAATATTGCCTAAGCCGCACATCAACTAATCCCTAATTACAAGCTTAGTTAAAGGTATCAAAGGTATCATTTTTAAAAACATGAATAATCACCTTGACATGCCACCATAAGGTCCTCCTATAGGTTTGCTTTGTTTTCTCTTCATCTCTGGTGCTCCTAAGAGTCACCGAGGCTGCTATCAGTATCGTTTACATAGCAGCTCATGTCATTTACGGTTGCACTGCCTTATGGGTGCCATAAGGCAAGCACGACTCTGCAGCTGAACGCCACGGGCCTTACCACTCCCCTTCATCAGAATTCCTCCCATCATCAGAATTCCTCCCATTATTCCCTACTCTAATACTACCTCCTTTTTCCCAAACTAAGGCCCCTCTGTGCCCGGTGATGTCACAGACGGGCGTGCTCTAGCACCAACAGTTCCCTCCTACTAAACAGCCTCCTTGAGTGCTCCAGAACACTGCTGTGCCGGTGACATCACCGGGCTCCTTGCTAAGTAGGAGAAAAGTCTTACCATACCAGTAAGGAGCCCTGTACATCACTTGCTTGGCGAAAAAACTCACTGCCAGTCTGCGTTTGCAGAAATGGGGGCATCAAAAGCAAACAATGAAGATAAAACCCTCATGCATGTAGGCTATTAGGGAAAAGCAGCCTATTAACACAGAATCACCAAACCCAGACAACACCTTTAAGAGGGCATGCAGTGATTAATAGCCACTGAAGAAATTTCAAATACCCAAATTAATATTTGGCCAATAGTAGGCCCATCTGACATCTGCAAGTCTCAGCAAAAAGTTTGCTAGAATGATTTGGCGATTTTAAGTGGTTCCTCTATACGTGAGGCATGGCTAAACAACTCTTGAAAACCTCATCGCCCAGAATTTTATGACAACAAAAAAATTATGAAAGTTGGTAATGATGGTGTTGTATACCATATATGAATTTGCTCTAACATCATTACTCTTCCTACCTGATCTACTTCTATACTAGTTGTTGATTAAAGGGGTTGTCTCACTAGAGACATCCCCTTTCAGGTTAAAGCCGCAGTGGCAATTAGCTGTTTGGCACCCCAGGCACACAGCTGAAGATGAAGTATAGTATCTTATTGTGGCTGTTCAAATGAATGGCTGTCCATGTCATACATGAATAGTTAAAGTTGGCCAGAGTGAGTTCTGGCTTATAGACAGGAATCCTGAGTAAGGAACATAGGGCATGTGGATAGGGGTTGTCTCTGTAAAATTACCCTTTCAAATGTGTTCTCAAAAGTAACACTTCTTCTTTGAACCCTTTTCAGGACACATTTTATGACTTGTATTTCTATTTTCTATATTTGACATTTATTTAAAAAACATTCTATAAATTATTTATGAGTGTTCTCAGGTAAATGACTATTACTTAGTGTACCCAACTCTTCTGATGTCAAATCTATAACTACATCCGACTACTACATTTATAGAAGGATGAAATTATGAAATGGACATTTTAGCAGAAAGAATATTGATGCAGAAAGTAAAAATAGGCATTTTACTTATCACTAAGGACATCTGTGAGTGAATTTCCAATTTTTATAAGTATCCCCCCCATTTTTTTTATAGACACCCGTCTCTCTTTTCAATGGCTTAATTAGACAACTGGATGACGCCAGACCATGGTAACGGATAATGGCTTCTGCAGACCTGGAGAACAACCCTTACACCACGTTCCAAATTATTATGCAAATTATATTTTTCGCTGATTTTCCTAAATGGTTGACCCAAATCACAGTCAGTATAATTTTCAAGTCATCAACCATTAAAGTATAAATCAAATTTTATTGAACAAAGCTTTCAATGATAACACTACTTTTTCATAAATAAAAAAAATTCTAAATGCACTGTTCTAAATTATTATGCACAACAGGGTTTCAAAACATTTTATAGGGTTTAAAGAACTGAAAATGTGTTGAATTTTCAGTATTAAGAGGATCATATTTACTTAAATCAAAAGCCATTTCAATCAAAAACATCTTAAAGTCTTAAACATCTTAGAGTTTCTGCTTGCATTTCTTTGCAGGATGTCAGAAAAGCCTCCCAGAGCTGCTCTTTTGATGTGAACTGCCTCCCACACTCATAGATCTTTTGCTTGAGGATACTCCAAAAGTTCTCAATTGGGTTAGAGTCAGGGGAGGATGGCGGCCACCCCATGACTTTCATTCCTTTTATGCCCATGTAGCATGAGATGGTGTGTTGTCATGCATTAAGATGTATTTGCTACGGAAGGCACGGTTATTATTTTTGTACTATGGAAGAAAGTGGTCAGTCAGAAACTCAATATACTTTGGCGAGGTAATTTTCAATTCTTCAGGGACCCTAAAGGGGCCCACCAGCTCTCCCCCCATGATTCCGGCCCAAAACATGACTCCACCACTTCCTTGTTGATGTTGCAGCCTTGTTGGGACATGGTGTCCACCCACCAACCATCCACTCCTACACCTATCGGGACCATCCAGGGTTACATGACACTCATCAGTAAACAAGACCTCTGGACGCTCTCTTTGCTGCTATCTAATGCCATGTTAGCACTGCTCTCTTAATCTGATGTATTTTTCTGGGAGAAACCTTCCTCACTAAGCCTTTATCTGCACAAACCTTTCTGTGTTCTGAATTAGCCACAAATCTCTTCACAGTACAATGATCACGCTTAGGTTTTAGTGAACTATCTAATGTTGTCATACCTTGTCCAAGGTATTGCACTATTTGACACTTTTTGGCAGTAGAGAGATACTTTTTCTATCCCATGTTGCTTGAAACATTTGGCCTGATTAATAGGGGTGAGTAAATCACGCTTTGGATCCAAGATCCGACGTCAATTTCAACTTCGTTTTAATGCTGTACGGAGACACAGTGCTGTAGCAGTAGGACACTGCAGATGCTCTGGCTGACCCCTACCAATCTTTGTTTATAGCCTGCCATCAATGATGTGTACCAGAACATGGCATCTGCAGATAATTATTGGCTTCTGTAACCAGGTGCCCTACTACTGGCATCACTGCTCATTATGCCAATAAATACAGAATTGGGCTGCTGAGGCCAGGATGGCATAAGAAAGTTGAGGCCAATGATTGGCTGCATCAGTCACAAGGATGTACTGCACATCACCAATTAACATGCCATGATCATCAGAGCGAATCATTTATTTATTTATTTATTTTTTGTGTTTTTATTTTTTTTACATTTCCTGCTCTTAGTTATCTACGGATAACCCCTTTAGTGTATGTCGACATAGGGTGTAAAAAGCTACTGTGGATTTTGCAGCAGATACATGTAGATTTTGGTGAAGATGTGCTAAACATTTCATCCATTGCATTGCAAAATGTGAAATCCACAGAAGGAATTGACAATCTGCAAATTTATAATACTCACCACATCTGTTTCCGTGCTGATTTTTAACTCAGCAAGTGGATGAAATTTGTTAAAGGGAATCTGTCACCAGCAACTTCTCTATCCAACTGTTTCAATAGACACATACTGTTTTTCTTTTGTTGATCCCAGGCTCAGTTTCGGAGTTATGATACTGTTTCTTAATATGCAAATTAACCCTTTGGTGCGTCATCATTGCTAATGTTGCACCAAAGCTCAAGTCTTTTATGTGTTCTTCATCTCCTTGGATGCTTTGATTGTCAGAGCCAGGCAGTGACAAAGCAGTGATGGAGGGTCCTGCCACAGAAAGGAGTGGAGCTTGGGTGCAACAAGAGCAATGGTGACGCCCTCATTGCACTAAAAGCCTAACTAGCATATTAAAAAAAAAGTTTTATAACCCAGGAACAAAGCCTTGGATCAACAAAAGAAAATAGTGTTTTTATCAGGTGAACCACAGCTATGTGTCTATGCAAACAGTTGGATAGGGAGTTCACTGGTGACCGGTTTTCTTCAAAATATCATCCATTTTGTTGCTAATGTAACACTACAGATTTTACATGTGAACCTACCTTAAATGCTGTTGACAATTTTGCACAAATTTTTTTTTATGGTTCAGTTGCATCTAAGGGTACTTTCACACTATGGTTTGTCTTTTCCGGCGATGAGTTCCGTCAAAAGGGCTCAAATCCGGAAAAGAACTGATCAGGCATACCCCCATGCATTCTGAAGGGAGAGCAATCCATTCAGGATGCATCAGGCTGTCTTCTGTTCAGTCATTTTGACTGATCAGGCAAAAGGTAAAACCGCAGCATGCTACAGTTTTATCTCTGGCCAAAAAAATGAAGACTTGTCTGAATGCATTTTTTTCCTTAGGAATGTATTGGTGCCGGATCCACAGACCGAAAAAAAGTCAAAAAAATTAATGCCGGATCCGTTTTGATGGATCACACCGGAAATACGGATCCAGCATTTCAATCCATTTTTCTGACTGATCAGGCATTTTTAAAACTGATCAGGATCCTGATCAGTCTTACAAATGCCATCAGTTTGCATATGTTTTGCCGGATCCAGCAGGCAGTTCTGGCGATCGAAGTGTGAAAGTAGCCTTAAATGTAAAATTAAGCAGCTTTTTAAATATTCTTAATAATATCTCATTGTGTTTGAGGGTTTTCTCTTGCCACCTCCTCCCCCTTCCCGTTCTACCAGTATTAAAGATAGCAGCCGGGAGGAGATGGAAGTCGTACACAGCAGATCAGTGTGGAGAGGGAGGAAAGCATCTAAAAAAAGCAGTTCACACAGGCTTTAGATGTGTTATAAGTTATGGCTTCTAATGCAAATTTACTGGGACAGATAAGAGCTTATTAGACACTGGATGTTGTAGACCTGAAAGGGGGGGGGGGGGGGGGAGGGAATTAAAGCTCTTTTGTGCAAGGGAATTAATGATGCCTTGCACAAAAGAGCTCTCAGAAGACCTACGATTAAGAATAGTTGACTTGCATAAAGCTGGAAAGTGTTATAAAAGTATCTCCAAAAGCCTTGCTGTTCATCAGTCCATGGTAAGACAAATTGTCTATAAATGGAGAAAGTTCAGCACTGCTGCTACTCTCCCTAGGAGTGGCAGTCCTGTAAAGATGACTGCAAGAACACAGCACAGACTGCTCAATGAGGTGAAAAAGAGTGTCAGCTAAAGACTTACAAAAGTCTCTGACATATGCTAACATCCCTGTTAGCGAATCTACGATACGTAAAACACTAAACAAGAATGAATTTCATGGGAGGATACCACGGAGGAAGCCACTGCTGTAAAAAAAAAACATTGCTGCACGTTTACAGTTTGCACAAGAGCACCTGGATGTCCCACATCAGCACTGGCAAAATATTCTGTGGACAGATGAAACCAAAGTTGAGTTGTTTGGAAGAAACACAAAACACTATGTGTGGAGAAAAAGAGGCACAGCACACCCACATCAAAACCTCATCCCAACTGTGAAGTATGGTGGTGGGGGCATCATTGTTTGGGTCTGCTTTGCTGCATCAGGGCCTGGACGGATTGCTATCATCAAAGGAAAAATGAATTCCCAAGTTTATCAAGACATTTTGCAGGAGAACTTAAGGCCATCTGTCCACCAGCTGAAGATCAACAGAAGATGGGTGTTGCAATAGGACAACGACCCAAAGCATAGAAGTAAATCAACAACAGAATGGCTTAAACACAAGAGAATACGCCTTCTGGAGTGGCCCAGTGAGAGTCCTGACCTAAACCTGATTGAGATGCTGTGGCATGACCTGAAGAAAGCGATTTACACCAGACATCCCAAGAATATTGCTGAACTGAAACAGTTCTGTAAAGAGAAATGGTCAAGAATTACTCCTGACCGCTGTGTACGTCTGATCTTCAACTACAGGAAACGTTTGGTTGAAGTTATTGTTGCCAAAAGAGGTTCAACCAGTTATTAAATCCAAGGGTTCACATACTTGTTCCACCTGCACTGTGAATGTTTACATGGTGTGTTCAATAAAAACATTGCAACTTTTAATTCTTTGTGTGTTATTAGTTTAAGCAGACTGTGATTGTCTATTGTTGTGACTCAGATGAAGATCAGATCACATTTTATGACCAATTTATACAGAAATCCATATAATTCCAAAGGGTTCACATACTTTTTCTTGCAACTGTATAACAAAGAGGAGGGTGAACGGGGTCTGTATAAGAATTAAAAATATGTATACTGCAAACCACACATCGTTTAAATCCCTGGAGATACAGCTAATTGTAGGTCTGGACAACTTTCCATTGTTCTCCCATATTGGATCCCTCACTGATGTTTGCTTGTCTGTATCTAATTTTTGTCATCTTGTTGTTTGCAATAATAAATTCAATAAGTCATTCCTTGCTGCTCTAACTGTACCCACCCCTTCTAAGTACCGCTTTGCCATGTTACCATTGAAGACCAGTGTAAGCGTTGTGTGTGGACATGTTTGGGGATGGCTTGACTTCTTGGTAGCCTAATGTGTTAGGCAAGTGTGAAAGCAAGGGTGGAAGCAGAGTTCCCCCTTAGAGCAACATCCAAGGTCCAAGATTCTGCGAATGCCCGAGAGCCCTTTGTGACCTGTCGTGTTGCATATGTGAGCGATCATGATAGGAGGAAAGCACACACAAAAGGCACTTTGAAAGGGATGCTAAAAAAATAAAATTAAAATAAAAAAAACAGGTAAGGTTATCAGTAGAGATAAGTGAATCGAAGTTGACAAAATGTAATTCGATCAGAATTTCAGGAAAAAATCTATTCGCGCCAAAGCCGAATATCGTCATGTTTCGTGGTAACGAATCACATTTTTCCTAAAACGGCTGCTGCATGTTAGGACATGGAGCAAAAAACTCTGGGAACGAGGGATTACCCACATTGCCATGTATGCAGCCAATCAGTAGCCAGCCCCTATGATGTCACAGCCCTATAAAAAGCCTCAGCCATCTTGGATTCAGCCATTTTCCAGTGTACTTAGTGCAGGTAGAGATGTGACAGATGCTAGGGACAGTGCTAGGAAAGACTTTATTGTGCTAAAAAAAAACAGTTTAGAAGTTCAGGGAAAGATTATTTATAGTTAGGGGAAAGATAGGGAGGAAGGAATTATCTAAACTATAAAAGGAGAACAGGGTCCGATAGGGGAGAGTACAGCCTGGGTTACACCTTGCTGCATTAACTGGGGATCCAAATTGCACTAAATGATAGCCCAGTAATTCCAGCAAACCGTGCATGTTATTGGGGTGCAAGTGCTATGTGATACAGCCATTGACGGGGTGTATTAATAGGATATATACGTACATCCTATTAGCTGTTCTGCAGCGATTTTAGATTCTCATACCTTTTTTTTTTCGGGGTGTATTAATAGGAAAACAAATACGTTAATTGCCATTCTGCGGTGCAGTTACATTGTACTACAGCCATTTACGGGGTGTATTAATAGTAAATATACATACAGTACGTCCTATTAGCCGTTCTGCAGTGAATTTAGATTGCTATACCTTTTTTTTAGGGTGTATTAATAGGAAAACAAATACGTCAATTGCCGTTCTGCGCTGAAGTTCCATTGTACTACAATCTTTTTTGGGGTGTATTATTTTACTTTTAATTTAATTATTTTATTATACAGTGTGTCAGACAGAAAAGTGACGGGCTGTAGCCAAAATGTTTCTGTCGCAGGCAGAAGTAGCAGCAGAAGAAGGGGGGGGGGGGGGCAGCAGGAGTCGCAGGCCTGAGCTTCCAGTCTTCCAGTGTCATCTAGCAGTCGTGTCTTGACCAGCAACCCAGCGGTGTTTGAATGGTTGACTCGGTCTTCGACTTCATCGCAAGTGACATCAGACACTCCCAGCCAAGAGTCGGTGGGTTCCTCTGTCACGATGCTTAGTTGGCATGGCCTGGGAGCAGGCCCTGTGCCCCCAACTGTCCTCAACCTGCCTCTGTCATTTTCTGTTCCCTCAGCATAAGAAGTATTAATATAATAAGAATCACAGCAAGTGAGAGATTTTCTTTGATTGCAATTTATTTCATGCAGGTTGTACGCGACTTTCATGTGTAAAAGCGTTTTCGGCTAATAATTCGCCTTCATCAGACACTATGGAACAAGACGTAATAGTGTCATATATACATACATATACATACAAGGTATATACATAATTCTATGTAGTAAACCATGGACGACAATGAAAAACATGGACATAAATATGAAAAAAATGTGAAAAAAAGAACAAGACAATAAGAAAAAAGAAAAAGGAAAAACAAGGGAAAAAAAAAGGAAAAAAATGGCAGGCAGAAAATCAATGAGAAATCATCCAGATGTAAAATTACAATTCAGTAGCTACATAGTATTTCACTGGCGTATAGCATAGGATTTACATGGCGATGCAATGGTTCCTGAAAGGTAAAATTAAGGAAAAGCCATTTCTAGACAGAATCCTCTAATATTAGTATTATGTCAATTCCACCCTAATAGATCACAGACTAATGACTCCAGGTATGGTAATCTCAGTTATATATGCCAGACAATGCCATTCAGATAAAGGGGCCTAATCCCCACTCAGGAGGACCTACCATTGCCGCTGGGAGATGGAAGAAGGATGCGGAAGACACACAGGTGTAGATCAGGTGCTATTCCACACGGGCATTTTATAAGGTATATGACAAAATCAGTGTCACAGGTAAAGAAGCCATTTATATTAAACGCTTTGCC
The DNA here is from genome assembly GCF_014858855.1 of Bufo gargarizans. Classification (NCBI taxonomy): domain Eukaryota; kingdom Metazoa; phylum Chordata; class Amphibia; order Anura; family Bufonidae; genus Bufo; species Bufo gargarizans. The sequence goes on from NC_058088.1 coordinate 107,208,429, forward strand.
AGTTTGGGGGTGCGTAAATTGGGAGCCTTTTTGTATATTAGAACACTGGGAACATGTGAGGCATGGGAATGTACCTTTCCTCTGGGTCTGTAGAAAAATCTGTCTAGGTAAGCGTGTCTCGGAGCCCAGGTCTGCCTTCACCAAGTTATCCCGTAGATTGCGAGGACGACGATTGCATGAAAGTACTGGGTTATGAAATTCCTCTATTTTCGGATACGCCTTTTTGAGAATTGGCCAGTGATTACGAATGATGTGTAAAACTTTGTTGGAGCTAGGATGAAAGGTATGGACAAATGGGATTCTTTTACTATTGTTTCTTGGACTCCTATTTCTGATGTTAGTCTTGAGGGTATGTTCTGGATAACCTCTTGTCCTAAACCTCTGTTTCATCTCATCCTCCCTTTCTTTTAGTATGAGGGGATCATCCACAATAGTCTGTATTCTTTTTAATTGTGAATATGGTAAAGATTTTTTGGTCATGGGTGGATGAAAGCTGGTGAAGTGTAGTAAGCTGTTGCGGTCAGTCGGTTTGCGATAGAGATCAGTATTAAGCTTGCCTTGAGAATTTATGGTGACGACTGTGTCCAGGTACGCTATTGATGAGTTGCTATGGTGGATAGTAAACTGTAGCTCTGGCCAAATGGAATTTAAGTAGTTGTGAAATGTGAGGAGTGATTCTTCTGTTCCGGTCCAGATGCAGAAAATGTCGTCTATGTACCTTCTCCACAGCCTACAGTGTGTTGTAAAGAGATCTGACGGGTATATATGGGTGGTCTCGAAGTATGCCATAAAACAATTTGCGTATGGGGGGGCCACGTTTGACCCCATCGCGGTACCCTGGATCTGTAAGTAAAATGTGTCCTGGACCATGAAGAAGTTGTGATGTAGAACTAACTTGAGAAGGTCTAGACATAATGAGATGATGTCTTTGTGTAAATCAGTATTAGTCAACATAGTGGTTACTGCATCAATGCCTTTTTCGTGTTTAATAGAGGTGTACAAACTCGTAACATCCCAGGTAACCAGAAATGTGTCAGATGGTAATGGATCCAGTTGTCTAATCAGTTTAAGGAATGATGTAGTATCTAAGAGGAAAGATCTGGTACGTTTTACATGGGGGGTAAGGACCTTTTCAAGAAAAACAGACAGAGGAGATAGTATGGATTCTGTGGATGCAACTATCGGTCGGCCAGGAGGATTATGGAGATTTTTGTGGATTTTAGGTAGTACATAGAAAACTGGTGTAATAGGGTAAGTTTTGGTTAAAAAATTGACGGTTGAAGTATCGATGGTGCCCTTAGTATGATGATGTCTTAGGGTATTGTTGATTAAAGTGGCTACAGATGCCGTGGGGTTGTGGTCTAATTTTCTGTAGACTGTTATATCATTTGGTTGACGGTGTATTTCTGCCACATACTGAATTTTGTCCATTACGACAAGTGCTCCCCCCTTATCTGCAGGTTTCAGAATTAACTTTTTAGCCCGTTTTAGTGCTTGTAGGGATACTCTTTCTGTATTAGTCAGATTATTTATGTATTTGTATTGGCCTTCTCTGACCCCTTTAACAAAGGTGTCAGTGTCTCGTTGCACTAATTTGATAAAGGTTTCCACAGCTGGCTGGTTGCGTGGGGGCATGTATGTGCTTTTGCTACGTAGGCCTAAGTCCCTGGCTGATATAAGCGATGCTTCCTTAACAGGAGTGGGGTGTATTTCTTTATTATCGTCTTTGAAATATGCCCGAAGGCGAATATTTCCGAAAAACCGCAGTAGGTCCAGTTCCAGCTCAAAACTGTTTAAACAGTATGAGGGACAAAAGGATAGTCCTTTTTGTAATAAAGTCAGTTCGGATGGACTGAGGGGAGTCGAGGAGATATTAATCACCAGTGACTCAGATGACGGTAACATATGTGTGGTATGTGTATTAATTGAACTATACGGTACCTGGGATCTGGTAGTGACAGATGACATTTGCTGTTGCGATGTTCCAGTTCTGTTACCGTCATCTGAGTCACTGGTGATTAATATCTCCTCGACTCCCCTCAGTCCATCCGAACTGACTTTATTACAAAAAGGACTATCCTTTTGTCCCTCATACTGTTTAAACAGTTTTGAGCTGGAACTGGACCTACTGCGGTTTTTCAGAAATATTCGCCTTTGGGCATATTTCAAAGACGATAATAAAGAAATACACCCCACTCCTGTTAAGGAAGCATCGCTTATATCAGCCAGGGACTTAGGCCTACGTAGCAAAAGCACATACATGCCCCCACGCAACCAGCCAGCTGTGGAAACCTTTATCAAATTAGTGCAACGAGACACTGACACCTTTGTTAAAGGGATCAGAGAAGGCCAATACAAATACATAAATAATCTGACTAATACAGAAAGAGTATCCCTACAAGCACTAAAACGGGCTAAAAAGTTAATTCTGAAACCTGCAGATAAGGGGGGAGCACTTGTCGTAATGGACAAAATTCAGTATGTGGCAGAAATACACCGTCAACCAAATGATATAGCAGTCTACAGAAAATTAGACCACAACCCCACGGCATCTGTAGCCACTTTAATCAACAATACCCTAAGACATCATCATACTAAGGGCACCATCGATACTTCAACCGTCAATTTTTTAACCAAAACTTACCCTATTACTCCAGTTTTCTATGTACTACCTAAAATCCACAAAAATCTCCATAATCCTCCTGGCCGACCGATAGTTGCATCCACAGAATCCATACTATCTCCTCTGTCTATTTTTCTTGAAAAGGTCCTTACCCCCCATGTAAAACGTACCAGATCTTTCCTCTTAGATACTACATCATTCCTTAAACTGATTAGACAACTGGATCCATTACCATCTGACACATTTCTGGTTACCTGGGACGTTACGAGTTTGTACACCTCTATTAAACACGAAAAAGGCATTGATGCAGTAACCACTATGTTGACTAATACTGATTTACACAAAGACATCATCTCATTATGTCTAGACCTTCTCAAGTTAGTTCTACATCACAACTTCTTCATGTTCCAGGACACATTTTACTTACAGATACAGGGTACCGCGATGGGGTCAAACGTGGCCCCCCCATACGCAAATTGTTTTATGGCATACTTCGAGACCACCCATATATACCCGTCAGATCTCTTTACAACACACTGTAGGCTATGGAGAAGGTACATAGATGACATTTTCTGCATCTGGACCGGAACAGAAGAATCACTCCTCACATTTCACAACTACTTAAATTCCATTTGGCCAGAGCTACAGTTTACTATCCACCATAGCAACTCATCAATAGCGTACCTGGACACAGTCGTCACCATAAATTCTCAAGGCAAGCTTAATACTGATCTCTATCGCAAACCGACTGACCGCAACAGCTTACTACACTTCACCAGCTTTCATCCACCCATGACCAAAAAATCTTTACCATATTCACAATTAAAAAGAATACAGACTATTGTGGATGATCCCCTCATACTAAAAGAAAGGGAGGATGAGATGAAACAGAGGTTTAGGACAAGAGGTTATCCAGAACATACCCTCAAGACTAACATCAGAAATAGGAGTCCAAGAAACAATAGTAAAAGAATCCTATTTGTCCATACCTTTCATCCTAGCTCCAACAAAGTTTTACACATCATTCGTAATCACTGGCCAATTCTCAAAAAGGCGTATCCGAAAATAGAGGAATTTCATAACCCAGTACTTTCATGCAATCGTCGTCCTCGCAATCTACGGGATAACTTGGTGAAGGCAGACCTGGGCTCCGAGACACGCTTACCTAGACAGATTTTTCTACAGACCCAGAGGAAAGGTACATTCCCATGCCTCACATGTTCCCAGTGTTCTAATATACAAAAAGGCTCCCAATTTACGCACCCCCAAACTGGCAAAGCGTTTAATATAAATGGCTTCTTTACCTGTGACACTGATTTTGTCATATACCTTATAAAATGCCCGTGTGGAATAGCTTATGTAGGCAAAACTACACAAAAAGCGAAAGACAGGATTTGTCAACACAAATCAACGATACGGAGGAAAAATCTACTGTTACCAGTCCCGGCGCACTTCGATAAACACAAACATTCTATATCTCAATTAAAGTACCAGATAATCGAACAGGTACCTCCACCTCGCAGAGGGGGCAATAGGATCAGAAACCTCAAATTCAGAGAGGCTTACTGGATTCACACACTGCAGACGCTCCATCCGAAAGGAATGAACAAAGAATATGAAATACAATGTTTATTATAATGCGGTTAAGAATGTATGTCCAATCATCATATTAACTCCTATTTCTCCTTTTTTCTAACAGGCCTCCTGATCCCCACCTCTGGGACCACGTGCCGTCTGCTGTATCCTTAACCTATATTTTCTATTACTTTGTCTACACCAATACAACATTACGTAGATACACACCACATATCAGTGCTGTTCACATATACCGCTTACACCATTTTATCTAGTATCACACTGAAATTACATCACTTTAGCTCAAAATACACACTGCACCATGTCATCAGTCCATATATTAATACATTTACCCATAACTACATATTGTTATGTTTATATCTCTTTTTCCCTTCTACACATGCTATACTACACATTCCCTTATCCTTTTGCTTCCTTCTCTAAGTCCCCAGTGTCGTTTCAGATGGCTGCATCCAACAGACCGATTCACTTCCGGTCGTTGGAACGCAGTCATGTGACTCGATGCGTTCCATTTGCCGATTCACTTCCGGCCAATGGAACGCACGGCGTCACACGTGCTCCATCTTCCAGGCCAGCCCCCCTCCTATGGCACGCTCCTGGCACTCTTTTAAAGCAGTGAACTACACTGCTATGGGCAAACACATCAAACCACTGGTGCTGACAGCACCTGATCTACACCTGTGTGTCTTCCGCATCCTTCTTCCATCTCCCAGCGGCAATGGTAGGTCCTCCTGAGTGGGGATTAGGCCCCTTTATCTGAATGGCATTGTCTGGCATATATAACTGAGATTACCATACCTGGAGTCATTAGTCTGTGATCTATTAGGGTGGAATTGACATAATACTAATATTAGAGGATTCTGTCTAGAAATGGCTTTTCCTTAATTTTACCTTTCAGGAACCATTGCATCGCCATGTAAATCCTATGCTATACGCCAGTGAAATACTATGTAGCTACTGAATTGTAATTTTACATCTGGATGATACATAGAATTATGTATATACCTTGTATGTATATGTATGTATATATGACACTATTACGTCTTGTTCCATAGTGTCTGATGAAGGCGAATTATTAGCCGAAAACTCGTTTACACATGAAAGTCGCGTACAACCTGCATGAAATAAATTGCAATCAAAGAAAATCTCTCACTTGCTGTGATTCTTATTATATTACGTTTTGGGGTGGGAACCCTATACACAGCAGAGAAAAAAACCCGGTGTGAACAAATTTGTTCTACAGCATAAGAAGTATAACATGCCGTAGGCTTGGCTTCACTTTTCAGAGAGGATGAGCTACTAGAGGACAGTCATCAGCTACTGCCCAGCCAAGATCTGGAGGAGAGATCTGCCGCTTCCTCTGGTAGTCGCGTGGGAGCTGGTGTTGTGAGTGGTCAGGCTCCTGGCCCTGAGAACGTTGAGAGGGACATCAGTGATGTGCAGACAGTACCGGATGATGATGTAGCTGATCCCACTTGGGAGCCTGATGAAGAAGGGGCTTCATCATCATTAGGAGAAGAGGGTGGCATCTTGCACGTGAGGCAGAGGCTACACTAGCATGGTGGTAGTGTGGCCGTGAGTCAGCAGGGTGGCAGCAGTGGGAAGTCAAGAGCCAAACATGCCCTGGGTAGAAAACCCGCTTTGTAGGAGCCTACCTGCCCAGAAAGTAGCGGGGTTCACGGAGGCAGCAGTAACAGGCAGTCTGTGCGGAGTGTTGGGGAGAAAATGGCATACTCGGCTGTGTGGCAGTTTTTGTTAAGCCTGAGGAGGAGGTGAACATGGCCATTTGCTGAATTTGTGGGCAGAAGGTGAAGCGTGGTCAGGGTGCCAATGTTGACACCACGGCCCTGTGTCAACACATACAGCGTCACTATTAAGTGGCCTGGGAGAACTGTGGGTCCTTTGTGGTGGTCCAGCCTGCCAAAGCAACCACTGCATCACCCAGTGGCACGGTGCGTGCAGTCAAGGCTCCATCACCTCAGCCGAAGGGAGCTGTCTGTTCTTCCCATCATCTGCTGGTCCTGATGCTCCTGCTCCTCCTCCTACTCCTTGTCAGTAATTCCGTCAGCAATCGATCACCGAAGCGATTGCCAAGAGACAACAGTATGCGTGCACTCATCCAATGGCGCCCCAAAACGTAATTTCCTTGTGAAAAAGGCAGTACCAGCCCTGCACACATATGTAGAACAGAAGGTGGGACAGACCTTGAGCCTGTCTGTGTCTTCCAAAGTGCATGACAGCGTCGACGTGTGGAGCTGTAACTATAGTCAAGGACAATATATGTCCTCATCAGCCCACTGGGTAAATGTGGTTCCTGCCCAGACACACAAGCAACTTGGCCAGGTGAAGCCGCTTCTGCCTCCACGTTTATACGCCATTGGTCCTGCGACAATGTCCGCCTCTGCCTCCTAATCCTCCACCATGTCCTCAGTCTCCACTGTGGCAACAATTCACAGTGCTCCTCAAGCATACCACATGTGCAGGGCATAGCGGTGTCACACTGTTCTGCACCTACTTTTCCTGGGTGAACGGAGTCACACAGGGGAGGAACTGGTCCGCGACCTTCATCAAGAAATCTAATCCTGACTTTCTCCAAAACAACTCAAAATCGGAACCTTGGTGACCGACAATGGGCAGAACATGATGGCGGCGCTGCGCCCTGCATGTCACATGTGTTCAATCTGGTTGTAAAGCAGTTCCTGAAGTCTTCACCCCATCTGCAAGACATCCTAAAAATGGCCAGAAAACTTTGCATGCACTTCAGCCACTCGTACAACGCAAAGCACACCCTCCTTGAGCTGCAGCGGCAGTAAGGCGCCCCCCAACATAGGCTGATATGCAACATTTCCACCTGTTGGAATTCTAGACTCCATACAGTATATTTGGCCGATTATATGAACAGAGAAAGGACTAATAAACAGCTATAATACAGGCGGACAGAGGTACTCCCCTGTGTAACTTCAATGTTAGTTAGTGGCAGCTTATGCGTGACACCTGCCATTTACTTGGGCCCTTTGAGGAGGTCACTTTATTTGTTAGGACTACGGGATGAACAACGTCGTTACACTGATTCATGTCCTGGAAAAGATGCTGCTGGCGAAGGGACAGGAGACGTGGCGACTAAATCTCACGGCCACATGAGCCCTGTGGGGGCTGAACTAGAGGGGGAGGAGGACATTCGAGCACAAACAATGCGTAGAGAAATGGGTGGTTTTTCTACACAGATGACAGGAGAGGAGGAACAGGAGCAGCCAGAGGAGCTACAGGGCGATGAGGAAGACGAGGCAGATGACACAGACACACCATGGCAGTATGCAGTGGAGATGGAGGCAATCAGTCCCTCCGAGTCACTTGCGCAAATGGCCCGATGCATGCTCACTTGCTTCCATAGTGACAGCCGAATTGTCACCATTCGGCAGACGGATTGGCTCTCCACCATGTTAGACCCTCGCTACCAGTCCAAAATGGTGGCCTTTTTTACACCTGCTGAGAGGGAGGACAAACTAAACTACTATCGAGACATCCTATGTAGTAAGTTGGCTGCTGCCTATTAGTATTGAGCGCGAATATTCGAATCGTGAATTTTAATCGTGAATATATCAACTTCGAGAATTGGCGAATATTTAGAATATAGTGCTATATATTCGTATTCGCGAATAGTGTTAATCGTAAATATTCTAATCGCGAATTTATCGCAAATTTATTGCGAATATCGGCACTTATCAACATCCCTAGCAATCTACCCCGTAGTGTTAATCGCAAATATTCTAATCACAAATTTTTATAGCGAATATTTTGCATTGCCAATTTTCACAATAAAAAAAAAATTACTGGAGATCACAAATTCACGAATTTATGGTGAATATTTGGACAAAAATTCTCAAAATATCGCAAATTCAAATATTGCCTATGCCGCTCATCACTACTTCCCATGTGCACCATCGCCCATCCTCATGCAGGTCTGATCGGGGGGCCCTCTGTGCTCACGTTACACTGCCATGGCTGCTGGGGAAGGGGGCAGGAGCAGTACTAGCTCCATCAGCAGCAACTTAAGTCTGGAGTCGCTGATGAGCAGTTTTCTTCACCCGCCTACTAAAGAATCTACTCACCAGCATGTAGACATAGAGCAAAACCTGAACCAGCAGGTTGTGGCATACTTGGAGTGCATCCTGCCACCCCACATTGAAGATCCCCTAGACTACTGGGCGGCCAAACTCGACTGGCAGCTGCAACTGGCCGAGTTTGCCCTTAACAAGCTTTCCTGCCCAGCCAGCAGTGTGGCATCAGAGCAGGTGTATAGTGCGGCGGGGGCCATAGTTACCCCAAGGAGAACTCGCCTGTCCACCCAAAATGTGGAGAAACTGAACTTTGTGACGATGAATCAGGCATGGATCAGCCAGGATTTCCACACACCAGTGTGTGATGCATCAGACTACTGTAGATCATCCTTGGTGCCACACCTAAACTTTGTCAAAACAGACCTGTTTCTTCTGGCTACCTGCTTTAGCTGGTACTGTTATTGCCCCCACCTCACCACCATGTCACTGGGCCACACTGTGGTCTCCTCATACTCCTGCCACCTCACCATATCACTGGGCCACTCTGTGGTCTTCTAATGCTGCTGCCACCTCACCACTCTGTCATTGGGCTCCTCTGTGGTCTGCTCATGCTGCTGCACCTCAGCACTATGTCATTGGGCCACTCTGTGGTGTGGCAGGTGCAGCACTATGAAGAATAATTTTGATATCTCTGACTTTTAGTCTAACCAGACTGTCTATTACTCTGTAATTCCTCTAGCACCGTTCTATGGAAACAGTAGGTTTAAAGAGCACACCAAATGCTTGAAATAACTTCTTTATTAACTTCAACTTGTCTTCATATAACACTGCCGCCTCCGCAGCCAATAGTCCATGTACAAAACACGTGTTGAATAAAGTATCAAAAAATGGCGGTATGCATAAGTTGGTGGTATTAACAGTAGGAACATTATATAACTGTTTTAAATACCTATTCTGGCCTCTCTGCTTCCATAAAACATAGCTCTTAGTGGAGTGAATGTCTGTTTAGCTTCTCTCCTCTGGTGTAATGTTTCTAGCAGCTCCTGCTAGGGGGATTTCCCATAGAGGCTTGTGTCGGAGGCTGGCTGTGGCTGGCTGTGATTGGTCAAGACTCCTGCCCAGCAACAACAGTTTAACTCTATGCTTTCTGTTGTTTCTGCTGTGTCATTGAGCTTACCTCACATCCATATAATGAATCTTAAAGGCATATTATCTTTTTTGCTTCTGTGAACACAATATATAACAGTTATATGACATCCAAACATGAAGTCACTGTAAATAACTTTGCTTTCGTCTTTAACATACAAACATAGGAACTGTATTAAGGTTATTGGCAGGTCTAGCTGTATAAACATATAAGCTATATTAGCAACCTAGGACAGGTCTTAGCTGGCCAGCTACACTCCCGCCGAAATTACCTATAATTCTATGTTCATAGTGGTAGGACTTAAACATGAATTTAGGGAATTTACCATCAGGTGCTCAACTTCCAAGCGTCTTTTATCCCTCTCACACCTTGGCCTCAAATGTTCAGGTATGGGCTCGTCCCATCCCAACTTCTGTCTACATAAATCTTGTAGAATTTACAGGATTTGAGGATTACTGGGGCCAAAAATCCCAATGGATCAAATATAGAAGCCACTGCGGAAAGAATGGTACATCTAGTTGCAACTATCTCTTCAATAGATACTTCAAAGAAGAACTTGTCATTCTCTACATTCCATCCCAATCCAAGTACGTTTTGAACTGGAAGATGATCATAATTTAGATCTACATTCTTCATTGTTGATGCATGGTCAGAGTCACTGATGGATTCCAGTACCTCTCTGTTGTTTGAGATTAATTTATAAAGGAGCAGGTTTCCTCTTGCACATAACTCTTGGCTTTCGTTCACTAGTTTGATTGCAGATTCTGTGGACTCTAGACTTATGAGACCATCATCTGCATAAAAAAAATTTCTTCAGAAAATTTGCTGCTAATGGGCAATCCTTTTCATTCTAATTGGCCAGGTACTTCATACCATAATTGGTGCAACCTGGAGATTATGCTACTCCAAACAACTGTACTTTCATTCTGTATTCTGCTGGCTCTGAATCTGTATCTCTGTCCTCCAACCATATAAACCTCAGGAAGTCTCTATCTTCATTCTTCACATGAAACTGGTGGAACAGCTTTTCAACGTCACACATGACCGCTATGGACTCCAGGGAGAGTGTTTATAAGATCTGGTCCTTTTAGTAGATTATCATTCAATGCAACACCATTGTACTTTGCTGAGCAATTACATACTCCTCTTATCTTATCTGGTTTCTTTGAGTGGTAAACACCTTGATGTGGGATGTACCACACTTCTCCTTTAGGTTGGTTATTAACTTTCTCTGCATGGCCTTCTTCAAGGATGCCTTCCATGAATTTCAAATAATCCTTCTTGAGTTTGGGATCTATTCCCATCCTTTTCTTCAAACATTTCAATCTTGCTAGGGCAAGATTTCTGTAATTTGAAAAACTAGGTTGTTCTCTAAAAGGTATGGGCATTTCAAGATGACCTTGTTGATTCTGCTGAATACTTTCTTCTAGAGTGTGTTTAAAATTTGTCTTCTTGGGATACACGCTTTTCTTTAGAACTTATGTCTGCAAGTCAAGTTCGGATTCAAGGATCTTGATTACTTTTTCTGAACTTACAGTTGGTAACTCTTGGACAGATATTCAATGACACAATCCTGTCACCTGTCTTGAGTTTGCAATCTGCTGTTTTCCTCCAACAACACCCCATCCTAGATCAGTTTGAACAGCATAGGGTTCACCCATCCCTTCTGTGATTACCTTTCGTAATACCAATGCTTCGGGACAATCGCAACCTATCAACAGTCCAACACCAAACTCCTTCAGCGGGGACATTTCATGAGATCTGAAAGATAGGTGCTCCCATTTATTGGCTGCTTGACAGGTAGGTATGTGATCTTGAGGTATATCGTCTTTTGTCTTGTTCCTCCTTTTAGGATTTGAAATGCAAACTAGTACAACCATTGATGTGCCGTTGCTTTCTCCTTCCCTCACTCTGCAAGAGAATACCGATACTTTCTTTCCTTCCTCAGTATCTTTAGGTATTGAGGATTTATCTTTCTTTGAACGTTCTTCATGTACTGGTGTAGGATGGCGTCCTTTGCAAATGCTGAATGTGGCCTTTTTCTTACACTCCTTAGTAACATGGCCGAAACATGGTTCTCAAGTAAGAACCTTTTCTTTTCATCTGGGGACTTCTCCTTCAATTGTTGGAACTTGTGTATGGAGTGGTTCTCTCCACAGAACATACACTTGAAGGTAGTCTGAAGATTTGTCGGTTCTGTCTCTCTATTGATCCCAGTAGTGACTTTGAACTTGCTCTCATAGGTCTCTAGACCTTTAGTTGCTGTGTTGGTTGCAAAGCTAGTTGCTCTTGTGCATCTTATCCCTCTTGCAGGCCTTTCTTCTAAGGATTTTAAGACATAAGATGCTGTTACTGGATTACATGCTTCCTTATTGACGAACTCAGAGAACTCTTTAAAACTTGGGAAGTTCTTGCCTAGATCTAACTGTTCAGTCACATAGCGATTCCATCTAGAAGCCACTTCTTCAGGTAGCTTAGTTAGCATCCTGTGGTTTTCTAGATAGTCGTTCAGTACTTCCGGTCCTTGAACATGTGGGATGGCATTGCTGTATGCTTACAAGACGTTACCATAATCTTGGAGTCTAAAGTGTTCTTTAGGACCTATTTTAGGCCAATTATTTAATTTCTCTCTAAAAGCTTTTTGTACTAAGAAAGGATAACCATATCTTTCATTAAATTTTTCCCAAGCTTGCTTGTAGGCTTCTTCGTCTTTTCTATAGAAGTTACCTTCAAAAACTTTCTTTGCTTCCCCACCAACATATCTCTGAAGGTAGAATAACTGGACTGAAGCAATGATGCTCAATGATCATTTCAAAACTTGCCTTCCATTCTATGAACTTCAGTACGTCTTCTGAAAATGTGGTAGGTTCCGGAACGGGAAGTCTAGCTAGCACTGTTCTCTGTGGTCTTGCTGGGACAATGGTTGTAGCATTCTCCTGAGCATTGCCATGGCATTATAGGAATAGAATCATCCTGTTCTATTTTCTCACTTAGTTCTGAATAAGGTGAGTCCCTTTCTTCTTCTTTTCCGGTAGAGTTAGAGCTGCTGCTACCTCACCACTCTGTCCACTCTGTGGACCTCTCATGCTGTTCTCGCAACATCTGACAGCGGCAAAGGGTTACTTTAAGAAATATTCATGACGCCAGTTGCAGTGAAGCAGCAATGGGACAGAATCCATTCAAGATATGTTGTTGGTAGTGGTACCCAGATGTAGGAATGGTCGAGTGGTATAGGGTCATCTATAATGTCCCTTAATGTTTTGTGTTACAGTGCTTCCGAAGCAGTAAAAGGGGAAAGTTAACTTAGGGGATGAAGAATAAATTGAGTCCAGACCTTGTGATGAATTTGAAAAGCAGCTTTGCTTTGTATAAATGTTTCTCCAAACAATTTACAAACTTTATCTTGGTTCCAGAAGGCTTTAGCATTAAAACTGTGGCAGGCAAACTCCTCTTTGCTACATCTGTTGCTCTCTGACTCTGCTGTACTGACAGGCTGGCTATAGAAGTCAGCCTATTATTTATGCTGTACTTCACTTTGTAGTCTGGTCTGTCTCTAGATTTGCACAGGGACAACTCCTCCTGGCTTCTGAGGCTTTAAGCTGTGGCCTCCATGTCCAACAGAGCTAAAGGTGCTCTAGCTCGCTTACTTTGCTTAGCTGGGGCACTTTCAACGGCGACGTGCCAAGCCTTTGCTTCCTTCCCCTAGCAGGGGGTAATTTAGACTGCTCTAGAAACTGGTCCCACCCTTCCTGCAGGAAGTGGGATTCGCCCACTCCTCCACAGAGGGGGGTTAGAATGGAATGGAAAGCTCTATTCTATGTACCTGTAGCTCTGCCGTGTTTTCTGCCACCTGTTGGTGAACCAGGCACATTGCACATGAACATAACAGCTGCAAACTAGGAAGTGCACAGTGTTTGGACCTGAAATAAATACACATGATGACATAAGGTTAACCAGTAAAGACAGTAGCGGGGTGCAGAAGTGGTAATGACACTCTGGGGCGTTACATTCCCACCCTCCCCACTCCATGACTGGGCCACTATTTAGCCTTTTTTGCCTGGATGACATCACCATTTATTTGACCCTTCTTCTGATCTGTCAAAAAGAAGGAAAAATGAGACATACAACGGATCCTGTCTATGTAGCATCTGTAAGGCCTGTATGATATGGTCCCTATTTTGCATCAGAATTGGCTTATGATTTGGTAGCCAAAAGCAGGAGTGGGTACAAAATACAGAAGACATGCAAATATTCCATTCACGTGTCATCTCTGTTTTGGATCCACTCCTGTTTTTTGTTTTTTTTTGGGGGGGGGGGGGGGGGGGGCTTTAGCAATACTGATGGATTACTGACTAAATGCTGACTGAGTGAAGGTGGATGTTCCACAGACAGGATCTGTTTTTTGGGGGTTATTGTTGTGATGGATCAGAGGAAGGACAAAATAATCAGTGACATCAACACAAACTTACTGCTGACACCCTCTCCACTCTGTCAGGTTGGCTCTACTTTTATAAGCGTTTAATAGAACAGGTTCTGTAGACATCTATGTGGAATCAGGCGACAACGGTGTAAAAGAAGTGCGCTCTTTCACACTATAGTAGGATCTTGGGCCTCTGCACGGTTCTTTATACCTGGCGCTAACATTGACCTGTAATGAGTTATTTGGTCAGTTTTGGCCCCATGAGGTGCGCAGTGATTCTAAGAGTGACACCTGCCATCTTCGTGTCATACTGACTCACAGTGTTGTTTCACTACCACAGCAGACTCCCTATGTGTATTTCTGCAAGGCACAGTGTTCTACACCACTATACAGGCTCTCTGCAGATGGGAAATAGCTGTTTTTTAACGAGATTAGCCACAAATAAATTCTAATTGAATCAAATCTTTTGGGAAAATTCGGCAAACTGACTGAATTGAAGTTTTGAGAAATTCGCTCATCTGTAGTTATCAGTATTAGATCAGTAAGGCCCAATAACCCGTACCCTATCAATCAGCTGATGTTGACAGTAACTGGCATCGTAAAAACAAACCAGTGGATGGAGCCAGAAGTAGAAGACCATTTGTCCATTGTGCAGTGGTTATGGCAACTGTAGCTCAGATCCCATCCACTTCAGCTGATTGGTGGGGATGCGAGTCGTCGGATCCCCACTGATCTGATATTGATGACTTGAAATGAGAGAAGTTTTGAAAAATTTGATTCGGCACCTTTGCCGAAGTTTGCAAAGAAATTTGATTTGTTCCAAATTAATTTGTTACGAATCGCTATAAATCAGATATACCCAGGCCACTCCGTCTTAGGGTATGGCCCCATGGAGCGGCTGTGCTGCGGGCGGTTGCGGCCATGCTATTGTGAAGAATATGACTTTTTTTTTTTCACTACAGTGCTCATTGTGTGGGATAAATATATATATATATATATATATATATATATACAGTGGGATGCGAAAGTTTGGGCAACCTTGTTAATCGTCATGATTTTCCTGTATAAATCGTTGGTTGTTACGATAAAAAATGTCAGTTAAATATATCATATAGGAGACACACACAGTGATATTTGAGAAGTGAAATGAAGTTTATTGGATTTACAGAAAGTGTGCTATAATTGTTTAAACAAAATTAGGCAGGTGCATAAATTTGGGCACCACAAAAAAGAAATGAAATCAATATTTAGTAGAGCCTCCTTTTGCAGAAATTACAGCCTCTAAACGCTTCCTGTAGGTTCCAATAAGAGTCTGGATTCTGGTTGAAGGTATTTTGGACCATTCCTCTTTACAAAACATCTTTAGTTCATTCAGGTTTGATGGCTTCCGAGCATGGACAGCTCTCTTTAAGTCACACCACAGATTTTCAATTATATTCAGGTCTGGGGACTGAGATGGCCATTCCAGAACATTGTACTTGTTCCTCTGCATAAATGCCTAAGTGGATTTTGAGCAGTGTTTAGGGTCGTTGTCTTGTTGAAAGATCCAGCCTCGGCACAACTTCAGCTTTGTCACTGATTCCTGGACATTGGTCTCCAGAATCTGCTGATACTGAGTGGAATCCATGTGTCCCTCAACTTTGACAAGATTCCCAGTCCCTGCACTGGCCACACAGCCCCACAGCATGATGGAACCACCACCATATTTTACTGTAGGTAGCAGGTGTTTTTCTTAGAATGCTGTGTTCTTTTTCCTCCATGCATAACGCCCCTTGTTATGGCCAAATAACTCAATTTTAGTTTCATCAGTCCACAGCACCTTATTCCAAAATGAAGCTGGCTTGTCCAAATGTGCTTTAGCCCACCTCAAGCGGCACTTTTTGTGCTGTGGACGGAGAAAAGGCTTCCTCTGCATCACTCTCGCATACAGCATCTCCTTGTGTAAAGTGTGCCAAATGGTTGAACGATGCACAGTGACTTCATCTGCAGCAAGATAATGTTGTAGGTCTTTGGTGCTGGTCTGTGGGTTGACTCTGACTGTTCTCACCATTTGTCGCTTCTGTCTATCCGAGATTTTTCTTGGTCTGTCACTTCGAACCTTAACTTGAACTGAGCCTGTGGTCTTCCATTTCCTCAATATGTTCCTAACTGTGGAAACAGACAGCTGAAATCTCTGAGACAGCTTTCTGTATCCTTCCCCTAAACCATGATGGTGAACAATCTTTGTCTTCAGGTCATTTGAGAGTTGTTTTGAGTCCCCCATGTAGCTACTCTTCAGAGAAAATTAAAAAAGGAGGGAAACTTACAATTGACCCCCTTAAATACTCTTTCTCATAATTGGATTCACCTGTGTATGTAGGTCAGGGGTCACTGAGCTTACCAAGCCAATTTAAGTTCCAATAATTCGTTCTAAAGGTTTTGGAATCAATAAAATGACAACAGTGCCCAAATTTATGCACCTGCCTAATTTTTTTTTAAACAATTATAGGACACTTTCTGTAAATCCAATAAACTTCATTTCACTTCTCAAATATCACTGTGTGTGTCTCCTATATGATATATTTAACTGACATTTTTTTATCGTAACAACCAACGATTTATACAGAAAAATCATGACGATTAACAAGGTTGCCCAAACTTTTGCATCCCACTGTATATACAAGAAAAATGGCGGCGCTGGCTATAATCAGAAGAGTTTGGGTGCACGTTCCTGGGGAATCGACTTCTTGCCCCACCAATGTATCCAGAAAATGGACGGCACTCTAGTTAGATGAAATTAAGTGATACCTTTATTCAACCATCCGGTGCAACGTTTCGGCTCTGAAATGAGCCTTTTTCAAGCAGAGATACAATGTGAATGAAAGCAAATATATAAGTGAGTCAATCAATGTGCAGGTCATGTGACCACACCCCACCCAGTGGGTGTGTTTACAAAAATGTCAGTGACAGGGTTACAAGCAGAAACAATAAAAGCAGTGAAACAACAAGTGATAAGACAAAGGACAGGAATATACATGTCCCATAATTGCATACATCATGTAAATATAGGGACAGACCCATCGATCGGGCATAAGAGACCAATCGATGGATGCGTCCAGTGTACAAAAGCAAACAGGGGGCAGAGCAGGGAGATGATCATGTGGACATACCAAACCGGCGAGGGGCATATTCCGTACGGCTATTCAGCGTTGTGTACAGGCGCGGCGCTACACCAATCCGGGACCAGTGACAGGAAGACGTCCAGCATCATCAGAGCTGGCCAGTGCTCTTACGTCATCACAACGCCGTTCATTGCAGCCTCGGTGTATTCCAGCGCATGTCCAGTGTCCATCTGTTCTCGGAACACCATCTTTAGCACTGGAGGAATGCCCACACCCCATGTATCACTATATGCAAGCATCAGACCTGTTGTAGAATAGAGTATAGCGATCTAGACCAGTAGGGACAGCCTTAAAACCAGGGTGCCCACATGCTATACCCAAGTATCAACCCATAACACCCACGGCGAGCCGCGGTATAGGAACAGGTATATAACGAGGGTGTCATATCGCAACCATACTAGGAGGGTTCTCCTCCTACAGGTACACAGATGCCACAGGGGGCAATTCCAACCAGCTAGAATGGAGAGTCTGGTTAACAACATCAAGGCTGATGTGACAGGATATATATATGGGTCCCAAGGTGTTCGTCGGGTCCGGCAGTACAAAATCTGCGAATACATAAAATGAAAAAATTGTATACATAATGATGATAAAAACGCATAGCACATAGGAATTACACCCCCTGCATATAATGCTGTGTCCACTTCATCCACATGCTCCTTCCCTCAAAGTGCTGAATATAAGTGATCTGTGAATAAAAACTGAAAACAGAAAAAATATAAATATATATTTTATACTGTTAAAACAAAGATTCTTGAAATAAATAAATACAGGCAGGCTACGCAGCAACAAGATTCGACCTGTGATAATCAAGATCAACGTGGGGAAGAGAAAATGACTGTTGTCAATCTGTCTTCCAAGGACTTGACCCCCATACAAGTGAGTGTCCTATCGAAAGGTTTTTCATTTTGTCCCAGTTCCTCTGTGAACTGGTTTGAACTGGAGTCTAACCTATTTTCGTTTTTTCGCCGCATCAAGCTTAAAACATGGTTTTACAATAGGATTGGTGTTGAGAGACCCCGGACTAGTGAATTTACTGAACCTGCGGTTGAAGCCTATATCAGTGCTGTCCGATGGGGGCTGTCTGAGCTCAGGTTTTCTGATCAGGGGGATCTGAAGTTCAGGCACCCCAACCTGACTAGCACTGAGGTTGAGGCTCTTGATGCACTTAGGTCCGACCCCACCCTAGTTCTGAAACCAGCAGACAAGGGTGGTGCGGTCGTAGTTATGGATACCAACAAATACGTTAATGAGATCATGCGACAATGGCAGGACCCACAAGTATACAGAGTCCTAGATTCTGACCCCAGATTTAAAATAGCTGCTATTATTCACAATTGTTTGAGGGAAGCTATGGTTGCTGGCACTATCGATGGGGGTCTGTGTGAATTTCTTGAGGTGGCACATCCAGTCATTCCTGTGATCTATGTGCTGCCCAAGATTCACAAGACCCTCATCGATCCCCCGGGACGTCCCATCGTCTTGGGTTCGGATAGAATCTCCAGCAACGTAGCTATTATTATTTTTTGCATCAGAGGAAAGGGAGTGATTATATATATATATATATATATATATATACACACTGAACAAAAATATAAACGCAACATTTTCGGTTTGCATGAGCTGAACTCAAAGATCTGAAACATTTTCTACATACACAAAAGACCCATTACTCTCAGATATTGTTCATAAATCTGTCTAAATCTGTGTTAGTGAGCACTTCTCCTTTGCCGAGATAATCCATCCCACCTCACAGGTGCGGCATATCAAGGTGTCGCCACACACACTATCTGCATCTGCCTTAAACAGTGAAAACAGGGAGTCATCTGTGAACAGAATGCCTCTCCAACGTGCCAGTCGCCATTGAATGTGAGCATTTGCCCACTCAAGTCGGTTACGACGACGAACTGCAGTCAGGTACTGACCGCGATAAGGATGATGAGCATGCAGATGAGCTTCCCTGAGACGGTTTCTGACAGTTTGTGCAGAAATTCTTTGGTTATGCAAACTGATTGTTGCTGCAGCTGTCTGGGTGGCTGGTCTCAGACGATCATGGAGGTGAACCTGCTGGATGGGGAGGTCCTGGGCTGGTGTGGTTACACGTGGTCTGCAGTTGTGAGGCCGATTGGATGTACTGCCAAATTCTCTATAGCATCTTTGTAGATGGCTTATGATAGAGAAATGAACATTCATTGCACAGGCAACAGCTCTGGTAGACATTCCTGCAGTCAGCATGCCAATTGCACTCTCCCCAGGGGCGTAGCTATAGGGGGTGTGTAACATCCCAGAGTATGTTACTAAACTCTGTTTCCCCGCTACAACATGTCAGGTGAATAGTTATTGTCATCTTGTGTAGTCTAACATTGCATTTTCCTGTATATACTTTTTCTAGGCCTGTTTTATGTAGTTTGCTGTAATTTCCATGTGCACCAGCAAGTGGCAGCAATATGTTCAGCAGACCATAGCTAGTTTAGTATACCTAGACTGGAATAGTTCATTCCAATCTAGTCTCCCCTGTATGAGCAGAAGTGGGCTGTTACCATGTCCTGTCTCATGAGGAGGAGAAGGAAGTAAGTTAGTGTACCAGCCACCCCTGCTGGGGGTAAGTTGCGTTAGTAGGAGCTCCCAGCTACAGGGATCCCAACCTAGGATCCAGCCTCGGCTGAGGCCAAGGATCACTCTTATCAGCCAGAGTCATCTACCTCAGCTGGTGACAACCAAGCAACACCTCCAGAACTACAGATCTCCAGGAAGCATAATTCCCTGCGAGCAGTCCTGTGAGTACTTATCCAGAGTTCAGGAGAAGCCAAATTCCTCCTCAGCTAGTCAGGCCCATATCAAGCAGAAGACAGACAGAGCAGAAGATAGATGCCTGCCCGATTCACTAGGCATATGACCAGAAGCAGAATATATATAAATTCCTGCCCCATATTGCCAATACCTGCTGGGACCCAAGACTAAAGCTGTAACTCGTATGGATTTCTGTTGCCATTCGGTAAAGATAAGTTGGATTATATCTCCTGTCTGGATCTCAATCATTCCTCAATTACTCCTACTGACCACACTCAATTTTATTGCAAGTGAGCCAGGATCCAGGAGTCCAGCCGTACCAAGGTAGAAGACACCGTTCACACTACCATACCTACTACACAGAGACATTATTCCCCTCTGGCATTCCTCACCTGGTACATGAGCTATAACATCTTAAAGGGCCCTGCTACAGTACCTGCGCAAGCTGCAATTGGAGTCACGAACAAACTATAGACTTATATACATATATCCTGACCCACGGTCCTGCTCATTGCAGGTGCACAGGTAGCAGTCGCTACCGGGCCCAGGAGCCTGAGGGGGCCCAAAGACCCTTGTTCCACATAAGACACTGGCATTATAGAAAGTGCATACTGGTCAGTTTACACCTCTGGCTGGAGGGAAGGGGTTAAGAATTTGGCATGAGGGGTGCCCTTTCAATGTTTGCCTCAGGCAGCAGGAAGGATATGTGCTCCCCTGCCCCTTGCCAACAAGCACTGAGGGACGGGGGCCCAAGCTGAACTCTTACACCAGGGCCCATGAGCTTTTAGCTACTCCGATGACTCTCCCTCAAATGTTGTGACATCTGTGGCATTGTGCTGTGTGATCAAACTGCACAGAGTGGCCTTTTATTGTGGGCAGTCTAAGGCACACCTGTGCAATATTCATGCTGTCTAATCAGCACCTTGATATGCCACACCTGTGAGGTGGGATGTATTATCTCATCAAAGGAGAAGTGCTCACTAATAGGGATGAGCGAACCCGAACTGTATAGGGGTGTCCGTGACACGGACCCGAACCCGGACATTTTCGTAAAAGTCCGAGTTCGGGTTCGGTGTTCGTTGCTTTCTTGGCGCTTTTTGAAAGGCTGCAAAGCAGCCAATCAACAAGCGTCATAATACTTGCCCCAAGAGGCCGTCACAGCCATGCCTTCTATTGGCATGGCTGTGATTGGCCAGAGCACCATGTGACCCAGCCTCTATTTAAGCTGGAGTCACGTAGCGCCGCCCGTCACTCTGCTCTGATCAGCATAGGGAGAGGTTGCAGCTGCGACGTTAGGGCGAAATTAGGCAGTGATTAACTCCTCCAAAAGACTTCATTCAGAGATCGATCTGCAGCTGTGGATGATTGAACTGCTGCTATTGAATTGCTCACTGTTTTTAGGCTGCCCAGAGCCTTTTTTTAGTCACTTTTTTCTGGGGTGATCGGCGGCCATTTTGTGTCTTGTGGTGCGCCAGCACAAGCTGCCACCAAGTGCATTTAACCCTCAATGGTGTGGTTATTTTTTGGCTAAATCCTACATCAGGGTCAAGCTGTCACACCAAGTGCATTTAACCATTAATAGTCTGGTTATTTTTTGGCCATATACTACATCAGGGGCAAGCTGTCACCAAGTGCATTTAACCCTCAATGGTGTGGTTGTTTTTTGGCTAAATCCTACATCAGGGTCAAACTGTCAAACCAAGTGCATTTAACCATCAATAGTCTGGTTATTTTTTTGGCCATATACTACATCAGGGGCAAGCTGTCACCAAGTGCATTTAACCCTCAATGGTGTGGTTGTTTTTTGGCTAAATCCTACATCAGGGTCAAGCTGTCACACCAAGTGCATTTAACCATCAATAGTCTGGTTATTTTTTGGCCATATGCTACATCAGGGGCAAGCTGAGCCTGTCACCAAGTGCATTTAACCCTCAATAGTGTGGTTGGTCAAGCTGTCACACCAAGTGCATTTAACCATCAATAGTGTGGTTATTTTTTGGCCATATCCCAGTCTAATTCTGTCAGTAAACGTATACCTGTCACCCAGCGCCTAAATACTAGGCCTCAAATTTATATCCAGCTAAATCTGTCATTACTGCTGTGGCTGGTCAAGTTATTTAGTGTCTGTCAAAGCACAGTTTTTGTTCTGGGTTGAAATACAATTCCCAATTTAGCAATTTCCTAATTTAGTGGTTTCTGCTGTATCAGAGCTATTTTAAATCTATCCCTAAAAGGGTATATAAGATTCAAGGTGCACATAGGGTCATTCTGAATAACTTCACACACACGCTACTGTGCATTTCCAAGTTTAATTCTGTCAGTAAACCTATACCTGTCACCCAGCGCCTAAATACTAGGCCTCAAATTTATATCCAGCTAAATCTGTCGTTACTGCTGTGGCTGGTCAATTTATTTAGTGTCCATCAAAGCACAGTTTTTGTTCTGGTTTGAAATACAATTCCCAATTTAGCAATTTCCTAATTTAGTGGTTTCTGCTGTATCAGAGCTATTTTAAATTTATCCCTAAAAGGGTATATAAGATTCAAGGTGCACATAGGGTCATTCTGAATAACTTCACACACACGCTACTGTGCATTTCGAAGTCTAATTCTGTCAGTAAACCTATACCTGTCACCCAGCGCCTAAATAATAGGCCTCAAATTTATATCCAGCTAAATCTGTCGTTACTGCTGTGGCTGGTCAAGTTATTTAGTGTCCTTCAAAGCACAGTTTTTGTTCTGGGTTGAAATACAATTCCCAATTTAGCAATTTCCTAATTTAGTGGTTTCTGCTGTATCAGAGCTATTTTAAATCTATCCCTGAAAGGGTATATAAGATTCAAGGTGCACATAGGGTCATTCTGAATAACTTCACACACACGCTACTGTGCATTTCCAAGTCTAATTCTGTCAGTAAACGTATACCTGTCACCCAGCGCCTAAATACTAGGCCTCAAATTTATATCCAGCTAAATCTGTCGTTACTGCTGTGGCTAGTCAAGTTATTTAGTGTCCGTCAAAGCACAATTTTTGTTCTGGGTTGAAATACAATTCCCAATTTAGCAATTTCCTAATTTAGTGGTTTCTGCTGTATCAGAGCTATTTTAAATCTATCCCTAAAAGGGTATATAAGATTCAAGGTGCACATAGGGTCATTCTGAATAACTTCACACACACGCTACTGTGCATTTCCAAGTCTAATTCTGTAAGTAAACCTATACCTGTCACCCAGCGCCTAAATACTAGGCCTCAAATTTATATCCAGCTAAATCTGTCGTTACTGCTGTGGCTGGTCAAGTTATTTAGTGTCCGTCAAAGCACAGTTTTTGTTCTGGGTTGAAATACAATTCCCAATTTAGCAATTTCCTAATTTAGTGGTTTCTGCTGTATCAGAGCTATTTTAAATCTATCCCTAAAAGGGTATATAAGATTCAAGGTGCACATAGGGTCATTCTGAATAACTTCACACACACGCTACTGTGCATTTCCAAGTCTAATTCTGTCAGTAAACCTATACCTGTCACCCAGCGCCTAAATACTAGGCCTCAAATTTATATTCAGCTAAATCTGTGGTTACTGCTGTGCCTGTATTAGTGTAATACGGTACCTAAAAAGATAGCCAGATAGTGTGAGGTGTCTGTAAAAAAAGGCCTGAATTTGAATTCAATACATTGGCCAAATAATATTTTTCTTATTGTGGTGAACGGTAACAATGAGGAAAACATCTAGTAAGGGACACGGACGCGGACACGGTCGTGGTGGTGTTAGTGGACCCTCTGGTGCTGGGAGAGGACGTGGCCGTTCTGCCACAGCCACACATCCTAGTGTACCAACTATTTCAGGTCCCAGTAGCCGCCATAATTTACAGCGATATTTGGTGGGGCCCAATGCCGTTCTAAGGATGGTAAGGCCTGAGCAGGTACAGGCATTAGTCAATTGGGTGGCCGACAGTGGATCCAGCACGTTCACGTTATCTCCCACCCAGTCTTCTGCAGAAAGCGCACAGATGGCGCCTGAAAACCAAGCCCATCAGTCTGTCACATCACCCCCATGCATACCAGGGAAACTGTCTGAGCCTCAAGTTATGCAGCAGTCTCTTATGCTGTTTGAAGACTCCGCTGGCAGGGTTTCCCAAGGGCATCCACCCAGCCCTTCCCCAGCGGTGGAAGACATAGAATGCACTGATGCACAACCACTTATGTTTCCTGATGATGAGGACATGGGAATACCACCTCAGCATGTCTCTGATGATGACGAAACACAGGTGCCAACTGCTGCGTCTTTCTGCAGTGTGCAGACTGAACAGAAGGTCAGGGATCAAGACTGGGTGGAAAACGATGCAGGGGACGATGAGGTCCTAGAACCCACATGGAATGAAGGTCGTGCCACTGACTTTCACAGTTCAGAGGAAGAGTCAGTGGTAAGACCGAGCCAACAGCATAGCAAAAGAGGGAGCAGTGGGCAAAAGCAGAACACCCGCCGCCAAGAGACTCTGCCTGCTACTGACCGCTGCCATCTGGGACCGAGCACCCCAAAGGCGGCTTCAAGGAGTTCCCTGGCATGGCACTTCTTCAAACAATGTGCTGATGACAAGACCTGAGTGGTTTGCACGCTATGCCATCAGAGCCTGAAGCGAGGCATTAACGTTCTGAACCTTAGCACAACCTGCATGACCAGGCACCTGCATGCAAAGCATGAACTGCAGTGGAGTAAACACCACCACCTCCGTCACCAAGCATCTCAACCATGTCACACGGCAGCGTTCAGCTCTCCATCTCACAAACATTTGAGAGAAAGAGTAAATTCCCACCTAGCCACCCTCGATCCCTGGCCCTGAATGCCAGCATTTCTAAACTACTGGCCTATGAAATGCTGTCATTTAGGCTGGTGGACACAGACAGCTTCAAACAGCTCATGTCGCTTGCTGTCCCACAGTATGTTGTTCCTAGCCGGCACTACTTCTCCAAGAGAGCCGTGCCTTCCCTGCACAACCAAGTATCCGATAAAATCAAGTGTGCACTGCGCAACGCCATCTGTGGCAAGGTCCACCTAACCACAGATACGTGGACCAGTAAGCACGGCCAGGGACGCTATATCTCCCTAACTGCACACTGGGTAAATGTAGTGGCAGCTGGGCCCCAGGCGGAGAGCTGTTTGGCGCACGTCATTCCGCCGCCAAGGATCGCAGGGCAACATTCTTTGCCTCCTGTTGCCACCTCCTCCTACTCAGCTTCCTCCTCCTCTTCTTCCACCTGCTCATCCAGTCAGCCACACACCTTCACCACCAACTTCAGCACAGCTCGGGGTAAACATCAGCAGGCCATTCTGAAACTCACATGTTTGGGGGACAGGCCCCACACCGCACAGGAGTTGTGGCGGGGTATAGAACAACAGACCGAC
The DNA here is from genome assembly GCF_014858855.1 of Bufo gargarizans. Taxonomy (NCBI): domain Eukaryota; kingdom Metazoa; phylum Chordata; class Amphibia; order Anura; family Bufonidae; genus Bufo; species Bufo gargarizans. The sequence continues at coordinate 107,233,623 of NC_058088.1, forward strand.
GAGTGGTTGCTGCCGGTGAGCCTCAAGCCCGGCCTGGTGGTGTGCGATAATGGGCGAAATCTCGTTGCAGCTCTGGGACTAGCCGGTTTGACGCACATCCCTTGCTTGGCGCATGTGCTGAATTTGGTGGTGCAGAAGTTCATTCACAACTACCTCGACATGTCAGAGCTGCTGCATAAAGTGCGGGCCGTCTGTTCGCGCTTCCGGCGTTCACATCCTGCCGCTGCTCGCCTGTCTGCGCTACAGCGTAACTTCGGCCTTCCCGCTCACCGCCTCATATGTGACGTGCCCACCAGGTGGAACTCCACCTTGCACATGCTGGACAGACTGTGCGAGCAGCAGCAGGCCATAGTGGCGTTTCAGCTGCAGCACGCACGGGTCAGTCGCACTACGGAACAGCACCACTTCACCACCAATGACTGGGCCTCCATGCGAGACCTGTGTGCCCTGTTGCGCTGTTTCGAGTACTCCACCAACATGGCCAGTGGCGATGACGCCGTTATCAGCGTTACAATACCACTTCTATGTCTCCTTGAGAAAACACTTAGGGCGATGATGGAAGAGGAGGTGGCCCAGGAGGAGGAGGAGGAGGAGGAAGAGGGGTCATTTTTAGCACTTTCAGGCCAGTCTCTTCGAAGTGACTCAGAGGGAGGTTTTTTGCAACAGCAGAGGCCAGGTACAAATGTGGCCAGCCAGGGCCCACTACTGGAGGACGAGGAGGACGAGGATGAGGAGGAGGTGGAGGAGGATGAGGATGAAGCATGGTCACAGCGGGGTGGCAACCAACGCAGCTCGGGCCCATCACTGGTGCGTGGCTGGGGGGAAAGGCAGGACGATGACGATACGCCTCCCACAGAGGACAGCTTGTCCTTACCCCTTGGCAGCCTGGCACACATGAGTGACTACATGCTGCAGTGCCTGCGCAACGACAGCAGAGTTGCCCACATTTTAACGTGTGCGGACTACTGGGTTGTCACCCTGCTGGATCCACGGTACAAAGACAATGTGCCCACCTTACTTCCTGCACTGGAGCGTGATAGGAAGATGCGCGAGTACAAGCGCACGTTGGTAGACGCGCTACTGAGAGCATTCCCAAATGTCACAGGGGAACAAGTGGAAGCCCAAGGCCAAGGCAGAGGAGGAGCAAGAGGTCGCCAAGGCAGCTGTGTCACGGCCAGCTCCTCTGAGGGTAGGGTTAGCATGGCAGAGATGTGGAAAAGTTTTGTCAACACGCCACAGCTAACTGCACCACCACCTGATACGAAACGTGTTAGCAGGAGGCAACATTTCACTAACATGGTGGAACAGTACTGACTGATGGTTCAGCCCCATTCAACTTCTGGGTCTCTAAATTGTCCACGTGGCAAGAGCTAGCCTTTTATGCTTTGAAGGTGCTGGCCTGCCCGGCGGCCAGCGTTTTGTCTGAACGTGTATTCAGCACGGCAGGGGGCGTCATTACAGACAAACGCAGCCGCCTGTCTACAGCCAATGTGGACAAGCTGACGTTCATAAAAATGAACCAGGCATGGATCCCACAGGACCTGTCCATCCCTTGTGCAGATTAGACATTAACTACCTCCCCTTAACCATATATTATTGTACTCCAGGGCACTTCCTCATTCAATCCTATTTTTATTTTCATTTTACCATTATATTGCGAGGCTACCCAAAGTTGAATGAACCTCTCCTCTGTCTGGGTGCCGGGGCCTAAATATATGACAATGGACTGTTCCAATGTTGGGTGACGTGAAGCCTGATTCTCTGCTATGACATGCAGACTAATTCTCTGCTGACATGAAGACAGATTCTCTGTTACGGGACCTCTCTCCTCTGCCTGGGTGCTGGGCCTAAATATATGACAATGGACTGTTGCAGTGGTGGCTGACGTGAAGCCTGATTCTCTGCTATGACATGCAGCCTGATCCTCTGCTGACATGAAGCCAGATTCTCTGTTACGGGACCTCTCTCCTCTGCCTGGGTGCTGGGCCTAAATATATGACAATGGACTGTTACAGTGGTGGCTGACGTGAAGCCTGATTCTCTGCTATGACATGCAGACTGATTCTCTGCTGACATGAAGCCAGATTCTCTGTTACGGGACCGCTCTCCTCTGCCTGGGTGCTGGGCCTAAATATATGACAATGGACTGTTACAGTGGTGGCTGATGTGAAGCCTGATTCTCTGCTATGACATGCAGACTGATTCTCTGCTGACATGAAGCCAGATTCTCTGTTACGGGACCTCTCTCCTCTGCCTGGGTGCTGGGCCTAAATATATGCCAATGGACTGTTGCAGTGGTGGCTGACGTGAAGCCTCATTCTCTGCTATGACATGCAGACTGATTCTCTGCTGACATGAAGACAGATTCTCTGTTACGGGACCTCTCTCCTCTGCCTGGGTGCTGGGCCTAAATATATGACAATGGACTGTTGCAGTGGTGGCTGACATGAAGCCTGATTCTCTGCTATGACATGCAGACTAATTCTCTGCTGACATGAAGCCAGATTGTCTGTTACGGGACCTCTCTCCTCTGCCTGGGTGCTGGGCCTAAATATATGACAATCGACTGTTACAGTGGTGGCTGACGTGAAGCCTGATTCTCTGCTATGACATGCAGACTGATTCTCTGCTGACATGAAGCCAGATTCTCTGTTACGGGACCTCTCTCCTCTGCCTGGGTGCTGGGCCTAAATATATGCCAATGGACTGTTGCAGTGGTGGCTGACATGAAGCCTGATTCTCTGCTATGGGACCTCTCTCCAATTGATATTGGTTAATTTTTATTTATTTTATTTTTATTTTTATTCATTTCCCTATCCACATTTGTTTGCAGGGGATTTACCTACATGTTGCTGCCTTTTGCAGCCTTCTAGCTCTTTCCTGGGCTGTTTTACAGCCTTTTTAGTGCAGAAAAGTTCGGGTCCCCATTGACTTCAATGGGGTTCGGGTTCGGGACGAAGTTCGGATCGGGTTCGGATCCCGAACCCGAACATTTCCGGAAAGTTCGGCCGAACTTCTCGAACCCGAACATCCAGGTGTCTGCTCAACTCTACTCACTAACACAGATTTAGACAGATTTGTGAACAACATTTGAGAGTAATGGGTTTTTTGTGTATGTAGAAAATGTTTCAGATCTTTGAGTTCAGCTCATGCAAAATGGGAGCAAAACCGAAAGTGTATAAGTCGCCACAAAAAAAGCCTTTAGCTTGATTGCGGCATGCATTCACTGTCGCATTGTTTCGATCAGCTTCTGCAATGTCACAAGATTTATTTCCATCCAGTGTTGCATTAATGTTTCATCAAGATCTTGCATTCATGATGGTAGAGTCTGACTGCTGTGCAATGCCTTCTCCAGCACATCCCAAAGATTCTCAATGGGGTTAAGGTCTGGACTCTGTGGTGGCCAATCCATGATCTCTCATGCTCCCTGAAACACTCTCACAATTTGAGCCCGATGAATCCTGGCATTGTCATCTTGGAAGAAAAAATCCATTGATGGAATAACCTGGTCATTCAGTATGTTCAGGTAGTCAGCTGACCTCATTCTTGGAGCACATACTGTTGCTCAACCTAGACCTGACCAACTGCAGCAACCCCAGGTCATAGCACTGCCCCCGCAGGCTTGTACAGTAGGCACTAGGCATGATGGGTGCATCACTTCATCTGCCTCTCTTCTTACCCTGATGCGCCCATCATTCTGGAACAGGGTAAATCTGGACTCATCAGACCACATGACCTTCTTCCATTGCTCCAGAGTCCAATCTTTATGCTCCCTAGCAAATTGAAGCCTTTTGTTCTGGTTTGCCTCACTGATTAGTGGTTTTCTTACGGCTACACAGCTGTTCAGTCCCAATCCCTTGAGTTCCCTTCACATTGTGCGTGTGGAAATGCTCTTACTTTCACTATTAAACATAGCCCTGAGTTCTACTGTTGTTTTTCTTCGATTTGATTTCACCAAACTTTGAAGTGATCGCCGATAACGATCATTCTGGATTTTCTTCCCGTCAAATTTCTTCCTCGAATACGATAGGTCCCCACTATCCTTCCAGTTTTTTATAATGCGTTGGACAGTTCTTAACCCAATTTTAGTACTTTCTGCAATATCCTTAGATGTTTTCTCTACTTGATGCATGCCAATGATTTGACCCTTCTCAAACAGACTAACATCTTTTCCACGACCACGAGATGTGTCTTTCAACATGGTTGCTTAAGAAATGAGAAGCAACTCATTGCACCAGTAGGGGTTAAATAACTTGTTGCCAGCTGAAAGATAATCGCCCATGCAGTAATTATCCAATAGGAGGCTCATAACTATTTGCTTAGGCTACTTTCACACTGCCGTTTCTGGGTCCGCCTGTGCGATCCGTATCAAGGCTCTCACAAGCGGCCCCAAACTGATCAGTTTAGCCCCAATGCATTCTGAATGGATGCGGATCCCTTCAGAATGCATCAGTTTGGCTCCGTTCCGCCTCCATTCCGCTCTGGAGGCGGACACCAAAACACTGCTTGCAGCGTTTTGGTGTCCGCCTGGCGGTGCAGAGCCATATGGATCCATCCTGACTTACAATGTAAGTCAATGGGGACGGATCCGTTTACATTGATGCAAATATGGTGCAATTGTAAACGGATCCGTCCCCCATTGACTTTCAATGTAAGTCAGGACGGTGAGCCAGCGAGTCTGGCGATACGCGTTGGGCTCTTTTCCTGACCGCCACGCATACCCCCCACCATGCTACCTCTATGTTAAGTATTTGAGCTTTTATTCATTGTTGATGGATTATATGCACTTTATAATGTTATATACTTATTGATTTCGGGGCATGCTCATGACTTTGTGGTGAGTCAGGGTGGCATGTGCAGATATATGGTTCACATGGCCCTGATCTGTTGTATACAACTATTTTAATTTATTTTGTGTTGTGTCTGTTTCCTTGAATACATTTGTTACATTTTAGATGTGCGGCTCCTGTTTCGGTATTCTTTTTTCTCCTTTTTTTCATATTGTGTATTGCATACCGTGAGCCGGCACTCTTCCTTTACTTGGATGTGACCCTATTTTTGAACTACATGGTTGTTATTTAGCACGGATCCGTTTGACTTACACTTAGACTTAGATTTTTTTTGTTACTGAGTGATGCAGACGGATCCATACTGAACGGATACCAGCGTTTGCATTTATAGGTGCGGATCCGTCTGTTCAGATTCTAGACGGATCCGCACCTAACGCAAGTGTGAAAGTAGCCTTAGCAAAATCCAGGTGGTGACTGTTTTTTGGGACAGGCAGTGTATAACAGTAAACTTGTCAGAAATCTCACTAGGAGTCCATACCAAGTATCGCTATGGGGTACTATAGTATGTGTGGACACTACTGCAGGGGACTCCATCTATTAAAGCAGAATTCTATAAGTGTATCTGAAAACTAAACCAGACAGCTTGTGCCTGTGCTCACTCCAATTACCCATGCGGGAGTTTCCCCCTCCATATGAGGATAAGCATGGTGTCATATTAAAAATGGTTGAAGCATCTACAAACAAGCTCCCTCATTTGGGACTGGAAGTGGTCCTTTTTTTCTCTTGTTTTACAAAGCGGGGTTTGTAAGTATAAAACAAATGTGCTCATGAACAAGGTACAAGGTATATTCCTTCATTAAAGGCCTTGTCCTAGATGATAAAAATATGGCTGCTTTCTTCCAGAAACATGACACATCTATACTTTGGTTGTGACTGGTATTGAAGCTTCCCTCAACTGACGTGAATGAGGTTGAGCTGCAATACCACACAGAACCTGTGGACAAGCATGGCACTGTTTCTGGAAGAAAGCAGTCATGTTTTTGCAAACCTTTGCATTTTTTGATACATTATTAATGTGGGTTGGCATTACGGTACATTTAGTGAGTAGCTATGTGTTTCCACAAGGTTTAGCACATTTTGTGGTGACACTGACAGTGATATGCTGTTACTCGTGGTCACAGTAACACTTTATTCTCATATGAAATTGTTCACATTGTACATTTCTTGACACTTGCTGTGAGAATTAAATAAAGCAGGGCTCATACTATAGCTCTGACACAGTTGTGTGAATTGTCAGGAAAATTTGCTATGCCCCTTTGCCCCACCACACGTGTAACATCCCAGAGTTATGTTACCAAACTCTTTTACCCCGCTACCACATGTTAAGTGTAATTATATTGTCATTATTGTCATTTTATGTATTTTCTAGGCCTGTTTTATATATTTTGCTGTAATTTCTATGTGCACCAGCAGGTGGTAGCGATATGTGGCAGGACCTTAGCCTGTTTAGTATTGCTAGGCTGGAATAGTACATTCCAGTTGCGCTCCCCCCCCCTCTTTGAGGAGGTGTGGAATGCCCCACATCCTGCCTCATGGGGAGGAGAGGAAGTTCTAGTCAGTGTACCAGCCACACCGGCTTGGGGAAGGTTGTGTTAGTAGGAGCTCCCAGAAAATAGGGATCCAAAATCAGGACCCTGTCTCGGTTGAGACCAGAGGGCATTCCCAGCCTGAGCCATCAGCCTCAGCTGGTTGACAAGCAAGCAGCCATCTCCAGCCTCGAGGACGAACCATTCCCTGTGAGCCAAGCTGTGAGTACATATCCAAAGTCCAGGAGAAGCCAAATTATATCACCAGTCTGGATCTCATTCCTTACTACCAAAGTCCCTCAGTTACTCCTATTAGCAACACTCATTTTATTGCAAGTGAGCCAGGATCCAGGAGTCCAGCCGTACCCAGGTAGGAGACACAGTTGACACTACATAGAGACACTATCCACCTCTGGCATTTCTCACCTGGTACGTGAGTTATTACATCTTAAAGGGCCATGCAACAGTACTCTGCGCACATTGCAATTGGCGTCACAAACAAACCATAGACTAATATACATCTATCCTGACCCACTGCATAGTTGGCCACCGTACCATGGTCCTGCTCGTTGCACATGCTGATTTACTATCACTGGGTCTTTGAAGGACTTTGATACACATTACAGTTTAGGAAACCTATCAAGTCAAATGTTTCTGTTTTTAAAGGGGAGGTTTCTTAATAAATGCAGTGACCTGTGAGGAGCCGGAGTGGAGGATGGGAAAGTTAGTGGCTCTGGCTGTCACAGTCAATAATGGCAGCTGTCCTCACACGGCCGCTCCCTATGGCTGTGCAGTGAAAGGAGTGAGCACCCTTACTTCCCTTGGGGCACACCCTGATTCTGGGCCTCCTGCCTGATGATAGCTGGGATACCCTTGATGTTAAGTGTTTGGATGCATGCTGGGCAGGGCATGTAGAGTGCAATTGCCGGCTTATGGTGTAAGAGTCTGAAAACCAGGCCATTAGTAGAATAAACATTTCTCTTTAATGTAGTGCAATCTAGGAGTAGTAGTTCATCCAACTATAGCAAAACTTTGACAGGGCCAGAAATATGTGATGACGATTACACTCCCTGGCCATGTCAATCAAAGTGAAGAGGTTCAGTTGCAGAGACAGCAGAGCCTCTAGGTGTAACAGCAATGCACCCATTGCTCATTTGCATATATCAAAACTTCCTTTTCTCAGCAATGCGGGCACATAGATAGATGGGACCAACACAGATGCCTTCAGCTGCTAAGCGCACATGTAACAGGTCAGCCAGTGTCATAGGTACAAATCTGCTGATAGTTTTCTTTTAAAGAGGGGGCTTTATGAAATTGTTTCACTATTTGAAAAACAAGGAAAAAATATCATAGACACAATAGTTAAAGGGGTATTTCCATGTTGTAAATGTATTCTTGCATGTGTCCTTCTTGTTTGAAGACTATGGGAGTTATATAAAGAGTCAGGTAAGTAGTACCCAACCCTTTCTGTAACTCCCGTAGAGTCAGGGATTGGTGTTGCAAAGGTTTTTGTTTACCTCTTCTCCAATAGCTGAGGGTCCCAGAGCTGGAATAGTACCTCAAAATAGTACATAACAACTACAGCTTTTCACACAAAATATAAACCATCACACAGGTGTTACAAGTTTGAAATGGAGCCCAAACTCTTTCCAGTAAAATCTGTTTCAAAAGCCAAATGACACTCCTTCGCTTCTGAACCCTGTAGTGTTCCCAACCATCAGGTTACGACCACATACTGTATGTGTGATTGCAGTACCTGCGAGAAATTGCATAACAATTTTTGGGGTCCTGTTAACCCTTGTAAAAATGAAAAACTTTGAGCTAAAACTACATATTATTGTTAACATATAATTTTTGACTTTTATAACCCAATTGTAACAAATTGTATGAAAGACTTGCAGGGTCAAAATTCTCACTGCAGTCATATGAATTCCTTCAGAGGTGTAGTTTCTAAAATGGGGCCTTTTGGGGGTCTTCCTTATGTTTTGGCATGTCAAGGTCTCTGCAAATCTGAAAATGATGCCTGAGTGTAAGACACTCTTCTGTTCCGCAATCCACTGGGGCCCCCAGGGGTCCTCGTGGGGCTCGGCCTGTGGGGGACTCCGTTGGAGTAGCGGGACAGGTCACGCATCTGCCTGGGGAGTCTTCGGTTCCGACTTCTTTGCAGGCAGATGCGGTAGTGCGTCCGCGGGGAAGACCGCTGGGGTCTCGGAGGCAGATTGTACCGGACTGGTGGTGGCACGCAGCGGCCAGTCCTGTCTCCGGCATCACCTGCGGGTTCCGTTCCCGCGTCCATGCTGACACGATCTTGTATTCATGCTGGGCCGCTCGAGCGTCCATGTGCACGCTTGAGAGGAGGTTCGCAAAAGGATACGCAGCCGCCAGCCGCTGACAGGGAAAATGCCTGTACGTAAATTCTAGTAGATTAGAGGGCAGGCATGGGTAAAGTGACTAAGGATCAGCCTAGGCCGCACAAGTGTCAGGGATTAGGATCATTATATGACCTATGAGGAATAAACACATCACACTTGTAGATTGGCTAGCAGCTAATTAAAAGGTAATCTCCCTGGCTGGTCAGTGCCCACTGTTGTTTTGACAACCCAGGTGTATGTTTCGGTTCATATTCTCCCAGACTTACCTGTGCATGACCTCTGCCTTCCTCGATTTATCTCTAGAGACTGCCTCTGGATACCTCCTCTTTGCTGAACAGTTTGTCTTGTGTATGACCTTAGATCGGACCCTGGTACTGCGCATAAGAACTTTGGCCTGGTCACTGGCTGTCCTCTTGGTGTTTTCCTGTATATGCTTACTGGTTTGGACTGTACTGCCGTTTTTTATTTAATAAATCCACTATTGTATAACCTCTGTCTGGTTGCTTGGGGTTCTGCACTATTGCAGTGCTACTTCAACTCTGTAATGCTCAACATAGGATATATGGTATATTTCTAAAAACTGAAATGACGGTGATGGACATGGGTTTTTAGTTCTATTTTTAGTTCCATTTTGTCACCTGCTGTTTTTTTTTGGAAAATCTTAATGACATTTTTAAATTTTGCCTCCATTTTGCATTAATTAACCTATAGGTTTAACAAACTTCCTAAATGCCATTTTGATTACTGGCACTTTGCGGGGTGCAGTATTTAAAATGGGGTGTTTATGGGTAAGGTCTAATATATAGGCCTCTTAAAGCCACTTCAGAACTGGATTGGTCGCTAAGAAAATAGGATTTGGAAATTTTCTTGAAAATTTATAAAATTGCTGATAAACTGATAAGTAGAGTTGAGCGAACACCTGGATGTTCGGGTTCGAGAAGTTCGGCCGAACATCCCGGAAATGTTCGGGTTCGGGATCCGAACCCGATCCGAACTTCGTCCCGAACCCGAACCCCATTGAAGTCAATGGGGACCCGAACTTTTCGGCACTAAAAAGGCTGTAAAACAGCCCAGGAAAGAGCTAGAGGGCTGCAAAAGGCAGCAACATGTAGGTAAATCCCCTGCAAACAAATGTGGATAGGGAAATGAATTAAAATAAAAATTAAATAAATAAAAATTAACCAAAATCAATTGGAGAGAGGTTCCATAGCAGAGAATCTGGCTTCCCGTCACCCACCACTGGAACAGTCCATTCTCAGATATTTAGGCCCCGGCACCCAGGCAGAGGAGAGAGGTCCCGTAACAGAGAATCTGTCTTCATGTCAGCAGAGAATTAGTCTGCATGTCATAGCAGAGAATGAGGCTTCACGTCAGCCACCACTGCAACAGTCCATTGGCATATATTTAGGCCCAGCACCCAGGCAGAGGAGGGAGGTCCCGTAACAGAGAATCTGTCTTCATGTCAGCAGAGAATTAGTCTGCATGTCATAGCAGAGAATGAGGCTTCACGTCAGCCACCACTGCAACAGTCCATTGGCATATATTTAGGCCCAGCACACACACAGGCAGAGGAGAGAGGTCCCGTAACAGAGAATCTGGCTTCATGTCAGCAGAGAATCAGTCTGCATGTCATAGCAGAGAATGAGGCTTCACGTCAGCCACCACTGCAACAGTCCATTGGCATATATTTAGGCCCAGCACACACACAGGCAGAGGAGAGAGGTCCCGTAACAGAGGATCTGGCTTCATGTCAGCAGAGAATCAGTCTGCATGTCATAGCAGAGAATCAGGCTTCACGTCAGCCACCACTGCAACAGTCCATTGTCATATAATTTAGGCCCAGCACCCAGGCAGAGGAGAGAGGTCCCGTAACAGACAATCTGGCTTCATGTCAGCAGAGAATTAGTCTGCATGTCATAGCAGAGAATGAGGCTTCACGTCAGCCACCACTGCAACAGTCCATTGGCATATATTTAGGCCTAGCACACAGGCAGAGGAGAGAGGTCCCGTAACAGACAATCTGGCTTCATGTCAGCAGAGAATCAGTCTGCATGTCATAGCAGAGAATGAGGCTTCACGTCACCCACCACTGCAACAGTCCATTGGCATATATTTAGGCCTAGCACACAGGCAGAGCAGAGAGGTCCCGTAACAGACAATCTGGCTTCATGACAGCAGAGAATCAGTCTGCATGTCATAGCAGAGAATGAGGCTTCACGTCAGCCCACCACTGCAACAGTCCATTGGCATATATTTAGGCCCAGCACCCAGGCAGAGGAGGGAGGTCCCGTAACAGAGAATCTGTCTTCATGTCAGCAGAGAATTAGTCTGCATGTCATAGCAGAGAATGAGGCTTCACGTCAGCCACCACTGCAACAGTCCATTGGCATATATTTAGGCCTAGCACACAGGCAGAGGAGAGGTTCATTCAACTTTGGGTAGCCTCGCAATATAATGGTAAAATGAAAATAAAAATAGGATTGAATGAGGAAGTGCCCTGGAGTCCAATAATATATGGTTATGGGGAGGTAGTTAATGTCTAATCTGGACAAGGGACGGACAGGTCCTGTGGGATCCATGCCTGGTTCATTTTTATGAACGTCAGCTTGTCCACATTGGCTGTAGACAGGCGGCTGCGTTTGTCTGTAATGACGCCCCCTGCCGTGCTGAATACACGTTCAGACAAAACGCTGGCTGCCGGGCAGGCCAGCACCTCCAAGGCATAAAAGGCTAGCTCTGGCCACGTGGACAATTTAGAGACCCAGAAGTTGAATGGGGCCGAACCATCAGTCAGTACGTGGAGGGGTGTGCACACGTACTGTTCCACCATGTTAGTGAAATGTTGCCTCCTGCTAACACGTTGCGTATCAGGTGGTGGTGCAGTTAGCTGTGGCGTGTTGACAAAAGTTTTCCACATCTCTGCCATGCTAACCCTGCCCTCAGAGGAGCTGGCCGTGACACAGCTGCCTTGGCGACCTCTTGCTCCTCCTCTGCCTTGGCCTTGGGCTTCCACTTGTTCCCCTGTGACATTTGGGAATGCTCTCAGTAGCGCGTCTACCAACGTGCGCTTGTACTCGCGCATCTTCCTATCACGCTCCAGTGCAGGAAGTAAGGTGGGCACATTGTCTTTGTAGCGTGGATCCAGCAGGGTGGCAACCCAGTAGTCCGCACAGGTTAAAATGTGGGCAACTCTGCTGTCGTTGCGCAGGCACTGCAGCATGTAGTCGCTCATGTGTGCCAGGCTGCCCAGGGGTAAGGACAAGCTGTCCTCTGTGGGAGGCGTATCGTCATCGTCCTGCCTTTCCCCCCAGCCACGCACCAGTGATGGACCCGAGCTGCGTTGGGTGCCACCCCGCTGTGACCATGCTTCATCCTCATCCTCCTCCACCTCCTCCTCATCCTCGTCCTCCTCGTCCTCCAGTAGTGGGCCCTGGCTGGCCACATTTGTACCTGGCCTCTGCTGTTGCCAAAAACCTCCCTCTGAGTCACTTCGAAGAGACTGGCCTGAAAGTGCTAAAAATGACCCCTCTTCCTCCTCCTCCTCCTCCTCCTCCTGGGCCACCTCCTCTTCCATCATCGCCCTAAGTGTTTTCTCAAGGAGACATAGAAGTGGTATTGTAACGCTGATAACGGTGTCATCGCCACTGGCCATGTTGGTGGAGTACTCGAAACAGCGCAACAGGGCACACAGGTCTCGCATGGAGGCCCAGTCATTGGTGGTGAAGTGGTGCTGTTCTGTAGTGCGACTGACCCGTGCGTGCTGCAGCTGAAACTCCACTATGGCCTGCTGCTGCTCGCACAGTCTGTCCAGCATGTGCAAGGTGGAGTTCCACCTGGTGGGCACGTCGCATATGAGGCGGTGAGCGGGAAGGCCGAAGTTACGCTGTAGCGCAGACAGGCGAGCAGCAGCAGGATGTGAACGCCGGAAGCGCGAACAGACGGCCCGCACTTTATGCAGCAGCTCTGACATGTCGGGGTAGTTGTGAATGAACTTCTGCACCACCAAATTCAGCACATGCGCCAAGCAAGGGATGTGCGTCAAATTGGCTAGTCCCAGAGCTGCAACGAGATTTCGCCCATTATCACACACCACCAGGCCGGGCTTGAGGCTCACCGGCAGCAACCACTCGTCGGTCTGTTGTTCTATACCCCGCCACAACTCCTGTGCGGTGTGGGGCCTGTCCCCCAAACATATGAGTTTCAGAATGGCCTGCTGACGTTTACCCCGGGCTGTGCTGAAGTTGGTGGTGAAGGTGTGTGGCTGACTGGATGAGCAGGTGGAAGAAGAGGAGGAGGAAGCCGAGAAGGAGGAGGTGGCAACAGGAGGCAAAGAATGTTGCCCTGCGATCCTTGGCGGCGGAAGGACGTGCGCCAAACAGCTCTCCGCCTGGGGCCCAGCTGCCACTACATTTACCCAGTGTGCAGTTAGGGAGATATAGCGTCCCTGGCCGTGCTTACTGGTCCACGTATCTGTGGTTAGGTGGACCTTGCCACAGATGGCGTTGCGCAGTGCACACTTGATTTTATCGGATACTTGGTTGTGCAGGGAAGGCACGGCTCTCTTGGAGAAGTAGTGCCGGCTGGGAACAACATACTGTGGGACAGCAAGCGACATGAGCTGTTTGAAGCTGTCTGTGTCCACCAGCCTAAATGACAGCATTTCATAGGCCAGTAGTTTAGAAATGCTGGCATTCAGGGCCAGGGATCGAGGGTGGCTAGGTGGGAATTTACGCTTTCTATCAAATGTTTGTGAGATGGAGAGCTGAACGCTGGCGTGTGACATGGTTGAGACGCTTGGTGACGGAGGTGGTGGTGGTGGTGTTGGTGGTACATCCCCTGTTTGCTGGGCGGCAGGTGCCAACGTTCCTCCAGAGGCGGAGGAAGAGGCCGAGGCGGCAGCAGCAGAATAGGCCGAGGCGGCAGCAGCAGAAGAGGTAGCAGGGGGAGCCTGAGTGACTTCCTTGGTTTTAAGGTGTTTACTCCACTGCAGTTCATGCTTTGCATGCAGGTGCCTGGTCATGCAGGTTGTGCTCAGGTTCAGAACGTTAATGCCTCGCTTCAGGCTCTGATGGCACAGCGTGCAAACCACTCGGGTCTTGTCGTCAGCACATTGTTTGAAGAAGTGCCATGCCAGGGAACTCCTTGAAGCTGCCTTTGGGGTGCTCGGTCCCAGATGGCGGCGGTCAGTAGCAGGCGGAGTCTCTTGGCGGCGGGTGTTCTGCTTTTGCCCACTGCTCCCTCTTTTGCTACGCTGTTGGCTCGGTCTCACCACTGCCTCTTCCTCCGAACTGTGAAAGTCAGTGGCACGACCTTCATTCCATGTGGGGTCTAGGACCTCATCGTCCCCTGCATCGTCTTCCACCCAGTCTTGATCCCTGACCTCCTGTTCAGTCTGCACACTGCAGAAAGACGCAGCAGTTGGCACCTGTGTTTCGTCATCATCAGAGACATGCTGAGGTGGTATTCCCATGTCCTCATCATCAGGAAACATAAGTGGTTGTGCGTCAGTGCATTCTATGTCTTTCACCGCTGGGGAAGGGCTAGGTGGATGCCCTTGGGAAACCCTGCCAGCGGAGTCTTCAAACAGCATAAGAGACTGCTGCATAACTTGAGGCTGAGACAGTTTCCCTGGTATGCATGGGGGTGATGTGACAGACTGATGGGGTTGGTTTTCAGGCGCCATCTGTGCGCTTTCTGCAGAAGACTGGGTGGGAGATAATGTGAACGTGCTGGATCCACTGTCGGCCACCCAATTGACTAATGCCTGTACCTGCTCAGGCCTTACCATCCTTAGAACGGCATTGGGCCCCACCATATATCGCTGTAAATTCTGGCGGCTACTGGGACCTGAGGTAGTTGGTACACTAGGACGTGTGGATGTGGCAGAACGGCCACGTCCTCTCCCAGCACCAGAGGGTCCACTAACACCACCACGACCATGTCCACGTCCGCGTCCCTTACTAGATGTTTTTCTCATTGTTATGGTTCACCACAACAACAAATATATTATTTGGCCCAATGTATTGTATTCAAATTCAGCGGGATATAAATTTGAGGCCTAGTATTTAGGCGCTGGGTGACCGGTATGGATTTAGTGACAGAATTAGACTTGGAAATGCACAGAAGCGTGTGTGTGAAGTTATTCTGAATGACCCTATGTGCACCTTCAATATGATCTACCCTTTTAGGGATAGATTTCAAATAGCTCTGATATAGCAGAAACGACTAAATTATGAAATTGCTAAATTGGGAATTGTATTTCAACCCAGAACAAAAAATGTGCTTTGACGGACACTAAATAACTTTCCCAGCCACAACAGGACAGCGGTAACGAGAGATTTAGCGGGATATAAATTTGAGGCCTAGTATTTAGGCGCTGGGTGACAGGTATGGGTTTAGTGACAGAATTAGATTTGGAAATGCACAGTAGCGGGTGTGTGAAGTTATTCTGAATGACCCTATGTGCACCTTGAATATTATATACCCTTTTAGGGATAGATTTCAAATAGCTCTGATATAGCAGAAACCACTAAATTATGAAATTGCTAAATTGGGAATTGTATTTCAACCCAGAACAAGAAATGTGCTTGAACGGACACTAAATAACTCGCCCAGCTACAGCACTAGGGACAGATTTAGCGGGATATAAATTTGAGGCCTAGTATTTAGGCGCTGGGTGACAGGTATGGGTTTAGTGCCAGAATTAGACTTGGAAATACACAGTAGCGGGTGTGTGTGAAGTTATTCTGAATGACCCAATGTGCACCTTGAATATTATATACCCTTTTAGGGATAGATTTCAAATAGCTCTGATATAGCAGAAACCACTAAATTATGAAATTGCTAAATTGGGAATTGTATTTCAACCCAGAACAAGAAATGTGCTTGAACGGACACTAAATAACTCGCCCAGCTACAGCACTAAGGACAGATTTAGCGGGATATAAATTTGAGGCCTAGTATTTAGGCGCTGGGTGACAGGTATGGGTTTAGTGCCAGAATTAGACTTGGAAATACACAGTAGCGGGTGTGTGTGAAGTTATTCTGAATGACCCAATGTGCACCTTGAATATTATATACCCTTTTAGGGATAGATTTCAAATAGCTCTGATATAGCAGAAACCACTAAATTATGAAATTGCTAAATTGGGAATTGTATTTCAACCCAGAACAAGAAATGTGCTTGAACGGACACTAAATAACTCGCCCAGCTACAGCACTAAGGACAGATTTAGCGGGATATAAATTTGAGGCCTAGTATTTAGGCGCTGGGTGACAGGTATGGGTTTAGTGCCAGAATTAGACTTGGAAATACACAGTAGCGGGTGTGTGTGAAGTTATTCTGAATGACCCAATGTGCACCTTGAATATTATATACCCTTTTAGGGATAGATTTCAAATAGCTCTGATATAGCAGAAACCACTAAATTATGAAATTGCTAAATTGGGAATTGTATTTCAACCCAGAACAAGAAATGTGCTTGAACGGACACTAAATAACTCGCCCAGCTACAGCACTAAGGACAGATTTAGCGGGATATAAATTTGAGGCCTAGTATTTAGGCGCTGGGTGACAGGTATGGGTTTAGTGCCAGAATTAGACTTGGAAATACACAGTAGCGGGTGTGTGTGAAGTTATTCTGAATGACCCAATGTGCACCTTGAATATTATATACCCTTTTAGGGATAGATTTCAAATAGCTCTGATATAGCAGAAACCACTAAATTATGAAATTGCTAAATTGGGAATTGTATTTCAACCCAGAACAAGAAATGTGCTTGAACGGACACTAAATAACTCGCCCAGCTACAGCACTAAGGACAGATTTAGCGGGATATAAATTTGAGGCCTAGTATTTAGGCGCTGGGTGACAGGTATGGGTTTAGTGCCAGAATTAGACTTGGAAATACACAGTAGCGGGTGTGTGTGAAGTTATTCTGAATGACCCAATGTGCACCTTGAATATTATATACCCTTTTAGGGATAGATTTCAAATAGCTCTGATATAGCAGAAACCACTAAATTATGAAATTGCTAAATTGGGAATTGTATTTCAACCCAGAACAAGAAATGTGCTTGAACGGACACTAAATAACTCGCCCAGCTACAGCACTAAGGACAGATTTAGCGGGATATAAATTTGAGGCCTAGTATTTAGGCGCTGGGTGACAGGTATGGGTTTAGTGCCAGAATTAGACTTGGAAATACACAGTAGCGGGTGTGTGTGAAGTTATTCTGAATGACCCAATGTGCACCTTGAATATTATATACCCTTTTAGGGATAGATTTCAAATAGCTCTGATATAGCAGAAACCACTAAATTATGAAATTGCTAAATTGGGAATTGTATTTCAACCCAGAACAAGAAATGTGCTTGAACGGACACTAAATAACTCGCCCAGCTACAGCACTAAGGGACAGATTTAGCGGGATATAAATTTGAGGCCTAGTATTTAGGCGCTGGGTGACAGGTATGGGTTTAGTGCCAGAATTAGACTTGGAAATACACAGTAGCGGGTGTGTGTGAAGTTATTCTGAATGACCCAATGTGCACCTTGAATATTATATACCCTTTTAGGGATAGATTTCAAATAGCTCTGATATAGCAGAAACCACTAAATTATGAAATTGCTAAATTGGGAATTGTATTTCAACCCAGAACAAGAAATGTGCTTGAACGGACACTAAATAACTCGCCCAGCTACAGCACTAAGGACAGATTTAGCGGGATATAAATTTGAGGCCTAGTATTTAGGCGCTGGGTGACAGGTATGGGTTTAGTGCCAGAATTAGACTTGGAAATACACAGTAGCGGGTGTGTGTGAAGTTATTCTGAATGACCCAATGTGCACCTTGAATATTATATACCCTTTTAGGGATAGATTTCAAATAGCTCTGATATAGCAGAAACCACTAAATTATGAAATTGCTAAATTGGGAATTGTATTTCAACCCAGAACAAGAAATGTGCTTGAACGGACACTAAATAACTCGCCCAGCTACAGCACTAAGGACAGATTTAGCGGGATATAAATTTGAGGCCTAGTATTTAGGCGCTGGGTGACAGGTATGGGTTTAGTGCCAGAATTAGACTTGGAAATACACAGTAGCGGGTGTGTGTGAAGTTATTCTGAATGACCCAATGTGCACCTTGAATATTATATACCCTTTTAGGGATAGATTTCAAATAGCTCTGATATAGCAGAAACCACTAAATTATGAAATTGCTAAATTGGGAATTGTATTTCAACCCAGAACAAGAAATGTGCTTGAACGGACACTAAATAACTCGCCCAGCTACAGCACTAAGGACAGATTTAGCGGGATATAAATTTGAGGCCTAGTATTTAGGCGCTGGGTGACAGGTATGGGTTTAGTGCCAGAATTAGACTTGGAAATACACAGTAGCGGGTGTGTGTGAAGTTATTCTGAATGACCCAATGTGCACCTTGAATATTATATACCCTTTTAGGGATAGATTTCAAATAGCTCTGATATAGCAGAAACCACTAAATTATGAAATTGCTAAATTGGGAATTGTATTTCAACCCAGAACAAGAAATGTGCTTGAACGGACACTAAATAACTCGCCCAGCTACAGCACTAGGGACAGATTTAGCTGGATATAAATTTGAGGCCTAGTATTTAGGCGCTGGGTGACAGGTATGGGTTTAGTGCCAGAATTAGACTTGGAAATACACAGTAGCGGGTGTGTGTGAAGTTATTCTGAATGACCCAATGTGCACCTTGAATATTATATACCCTTTTAGGGATAGATTTCAAATAGCTCTGATATAGCAGAAACCACTAAATTATGAAATTGCTAAATTGGGAATTGTATTTCAACCCAGAACAAGAAATGTGCTTGAACGGACACTAAATAACTCGCCCAGCTACAGCACTAAGGACAGATTTAGCGGGATATAAATTTGAGGCCTAGTATTTAGGCGCTGGGTGACCGGTATGGATTTAGTGACAGAATTAGACTGGGATATGGCCAAAAAATAAACAGACTATTGCTGGTTAAATGCACTTGGTGTGACAGCTTCACCCTGATGTAGGCTTTAGCCAAAAAACAACCACACCATTGAGGGTTAAATGCACTTGGTGACAGGCGCAGCTTGCCCCTGATTTAGTATATGGCCAAAAAATGAACAGACTATTGCTGGTTAAATGCACTTGGTGTGACAGCTTCACCCTGATGTAGGCTTTAGCCAAAAAACAACCACACCATTGAGGGTTAAATGCACTTGGTGACAGGCGCAGCTTGCCCCTGATTTTGTATATGGCCAAAAAATGAACAGACTATTGCTGGTTAAATGCACTTGGTGTGACAGCTTCACCCTGATGTAGGCTTTAGCCAAAAAACAACCACACCATTGAGGGTTAAATGCACTTGGTCGCAGCTTGTGCTGGCGCACCACAAGACACAAAATGGCCGCCGATCACCCCAGAAAAATGTGACTGACAAACGGTCTGGGCAGCCTAAAAACAGTGAGCAATTGAGGATCAGCAGCTCAATGATCCACAGCTGCAGATCGATCAGTTAATCAAGTCCTTTGGAGGAGTTAATCTGCCTAATCTCGCCCTACTGTCGCAGCCGCAACCTCTCCCTACGCTAATCAGAGCAGAGTGACGGGCGGCGCTATGTGACTCCAGCTTAAATAGAGGCTGGGTCACATGGTGCTCTGGCCAATCACAGCCATGCCAATAGTAGGCATGGCTGTGATGGCCTCTTGGGGCAAGTAGTATGACGCTTGTTGATTGGCTGCTTTGCAGCCTTTCAAAAAGCGCCAAGAAAGCGTCACAAAAGCGCGAAGAAAGCGACGAACACCGAACCCGAACCCGGACTTTTACGAAAATGTCCGGGTTCGGGTCCTGTGTCACGGACACCCCAAAATTCGGTACGAACCCGAACTATACAGTTCGAGTTCGCTCATCCCTACTGATAAGCCTTTTAACTAGGGATGAGCGAACTCGAACTGTATAGTTCGGGTTCGTACCGAATTTTGGGGTGTCCGTGACACGGACCCGAACCCGGACATTTTCGTAAAAGTCCGGGTTCGGGTTCGGTGTTCGTCGCTTTCTTCGCGCTTTTGTGACGCTTTCTTGGCGCTTTTTGAAAGGCTGCAAAGCAGCCAATCAACAAGCGTCATACTACTTGCCCCAAGAGGCCATCACAGCCATGCCTACTATTGGCATGGCTGTGATTGGCCAGAGCACCATGTGACCCAGCCTCTATTTAAGCTGGAGTCACATAGCGCCGCCCGTCACTCTGCTCTGATTAGCGTAGGGAGAGGTTGCGGCTGCGACAGTAGGGCGAGATTAGGCAGATTAACTCCTCCAAAGGACTTGATTAACTGATCGATCTGCAGCTGTGGATCATTGAGCTGCTGATCCTCAATTGCTCACTGTTTTTAGGCTGCCCAGACCGTTTGTCAGTCACATTTTTCTGGGGTGATCGGCGGCCATTTTGTGTCTTGTGGTGCGCCAGCACAAGCTGCGACCAAGTGCATTTAACCCTCAATGGTGTGGTTGTTTTTTGGCTAAAGCCTACATCAGGGTGAAGCTGTCACACCAAGTGCATTTAACCAGCAATAGTCTGTTCATTTTTTGGCCATATACAAAATCAGGGGCAAGCTGCGCCTGTCACCAAGTGCATTTAACCCTCAATGGTGTGGTTGTTTTTTGGCTAAAGCCTACATCAGGGTGAAGCTGTCACACCAAGTGCATTTAACCAGCAATAGTCTGTTCATTTTTTGGCCATATACTAAATCAGGGGCAAGCTGCGCCTGTCACCAAGTGCATTTAACCCTCAATGGTGTGGTTGTTTTTTGGCTAAAGCCTACATCAGGGTGAAGCTGTCACACCAAGTGCATTTAACCAGCAATAGTCTGTTTATTTTTTGGCCATATCCCAGTCTAATTCTGTCACTAAATCCATACCGGTCACCCAGCGCCTAAATACTAGGCCTCAAATTTATATCCCGCTAAATCTGTCCTTAGTGCTGTAGCTGGGCGAGTTATTTAGTGTCCGTTCAAGCACATTTCTTGTTCTGGGTTGAAATACAATTCCCAATTTAGCAATTTCATAATTTAGTGGTTTCTGCTATATCAGAGCTATTTGAAATCTATCCCTAAAAGGGTATATAATATTCAAGGTGCACATTGGGTCATTCAGAATAACTTCACACACACCCGCTACTGTGTATTTCCAAGTCTAATTCTGGCACTAAACCCATACCTGTCACCCAGCGCCTAAATACTAGGCCTCAAATTTATATCCAGCTAAATCTGTCCCTAGTGCTGTAGCTGGGCGAGTTATTTAGTGTCCGTTCAAGCACATTTCTTGTTCTGGGTTGAAATACAATTCCCAATTTAGCAATTTCATAATTTAGTGGTTTCTGCTATATCAGAGCTATTTGAAATCTATCCCTAAAAGGGTATATAATATTCAAGGTGCACATTGGGTCATTCAGAATAACTTCACACACACCCGCTACTGTGTATTTCCAAGTCTAATTCTGGCACTAAACCCATACCTGTCACCCAGCGCCTAAATACTAGGCCTCAAATTTATATCCCGCTAAATCTGTCCTTAGTGCTGTAGCTGGGCGAGTTATTTAGTGTCCGTTCAAGCACATTTCTTGTTCTGGGTTGAAATACAATTCCCAATTTAGCAATTTCATAATTTAGTGGTTTCTGCTATATCAGAGCTATTTGAAATCTATCCCTAAAAGGGTATATAATATTCAAGGTGCACATTGGGTCATTCAGAATAACTTCACACACACCCGCTACTGTGTATTTCCAAGTCTAATTCTGGCACTAAACCCATACCTGTCACCCAGCGCCTAAATACTAGGCCTCAAATTTATATCCCGCTAAATCTGTCCTTAGTGCTGTAGCTGGGCGAGTTATTTAGTGTCCGTTCAAGCACATTTCTTGTTCTGGGTTGAAATACAATTCCCAATTTAGCAATTTCATAATTTAGTGGTTTCTGCTATATCAGAGCTATTTGAAATCTATCCCTAAAAGGGTATATAATATTCAAGGTGCACATTGGGTCATTCAGAATAACTTCACACACACCCGCTACTGTGTATTTCCAAGTCTAATTCTGGCACTAAACCCATACCTGTCACCCAGCGCCTAAATACTAGGCCTCAAATTTATATCCCGCTAAATCTGTCCTTAGTGCTGTAGCTGGGCGAGTTATTTAGTGTCCGTTCAAGCACATTTCTTGTTCTGGGTTGAAATACAATTCCCAATTTAGCAATTTCATAATTTAGTGGTTTCTGCTATATCAGAGCTATTTGAAATCTATCCCTAAAAGGGTATATAATATTCAAGGTGCACATTGGGTCATTCAGAATAACTTCACACACACCCGCTACTGTGTATTTCCAAGTCTAATTCTGGCACTAAACCCATACCTGTCACCCAGCGCCTAAATACTAGGCCTCAAATTTATATCCCGCTAAATCTGTCCCTAGTGCTGTAGCTGGGCGAGTTATTTAGTGTCCGTTCAAGCACATTTCTTGTTCTGGGTTGAAATACAATTCCCAATTTAGCAATTTCATAATTTAGTGGTTTCTGCTATATCAGAGCTATTTGAAATCTATCCCTAAAAGGGTATATAATATTCAAGGTGCACATTGGGTCATTCAGAATAACTTCACACACACCCGCTACTGTGTATTTCCAAGTCTAATTCTGGCACTAAACCCATACCTGTCACCCAGCGCCTAAATACTAGGCCTCAAATTTATATCCCGCTAAATCTGTCCTTAGTGCTGTAGCTGGGCGAGTTATTTAGTGTCCGTTCAAGCACATTTCTTGTTCTGGGTTGAAATACAATTCCCAATTTAGCAATTTCATAATTTAGTGGTTTCTGCTATATCAGAGCTATTTGAAATCTATCCCTAAAAGGGTATATAATATTCAAGGTGCACATTGGGTCATTCAGAATAACTTCACACACACCCGCTACTGTGTATTTCCAAGTCTAATTCTGGCACTAAACCCATACCTGTCACCCAGCGCCTAAATACTAGGCCTCAAATTTATATCCCGCTAAATCTGTCCTTAGTGCTGTAGCTGGGCGAGTTATTTAGTGTCCGTTCAAGCACATTTCTTGTTCTGGGTTGAAATACAATTCCCAATTTAGCAATTTCATAATTTAGTGGTTTCTGCTATATCAGAGCTATTTGAAATCTATCCCTAAAAGGGTATATAATATTCAAGGTGCACATTGGGTCATTCAGAATAACTTCACACACACCCGCTACTGTGTATTTCCAAGTCTAATTCTGGCACTAAACCCATACCTGTCACCCAGCGCCTAAATACTAGGCCTCAAATTTATATCCCGCTAAATCTGTCCTTAGTGCTGTAGCTGGGGCGAGTTATTTAGTGTCCGTTCAAGCACATTTCTTGTTCTGGGTTGAAATACAATTCCCAATTTAGCAATTTCATAATTTAGTGGTTTCTGCTATATCAGAGCTATTTGAAATCTATCCCTAAAAGGGTATATAATATTCAAGGTGCACATTGGGTCATTCAGAATAACTTCACACACACCCGCTACTGTGTATTTCCAAGTCTAATTCTGGCACTAAACCCATACCTGTCACCCAGCGCCTAAATACTAGGCCTCAAATTTATATCCCGCTAAATCTCTCGTTACCGCTGTCCTGTTGTGGCTGGGAAAGTTATTTAGTGTCCGTCAAAGCACATTTTTTGTTCTGGGTTGAAATACAATTCCCAATTTAGCAATTTCATAATTTAGTCGTTTCTGCTATATCAGAGCTATTTGAAATCTATCCCTAAAAGGGTAGATCATATTGAAGGTGCACATAGGGTCATTCAGAATAACTTCACACACACGCTTCTGTGCATTTCCAAGTCTAATTCTGTCACTAAATCCATACCGGTCACCCAGCGCCTAAATACTAGGCCTCAAATTTATATCCCGCTGAATTTGAATACAATACATTGGGCCAAATAATATATTTGTTGTTGTGGTGAACCATAACAATGAGAAAAACATCTAGTAAGGGACGCGGACGTGGACATGGTCGTGGTGGTGTTAGTGGACCCTCTGGTGCTGGGAGAGGACGTGGCCGTTCTGCCACATCCACACGTCCTAGTGTACCAACTACCTCAGGTCCCAGTAGCCGCCAGAATTTACAGCGATATATGGTGGGGCCCAATGCCGTTCTAAGGATGGTAAGGCCTGAGCAGGTACAGGCATTAGTCAATTGGGTGGCCGACAGTGGATCCAGCACGTTCACATTATCTCCCACCCAGTCTTCTGCAGAAAGCGCACAGATGGCGCCTGAAAACCAACCCCATCAGTCTGTCACATCACCCCCATGCATACCAGGGAAACTGTCTCAGCCTCAAGTTATGCAGCAGTCTCTTATGCTGTTTGAAGACTCCGCTGGCAGGGTTTCCCAAGGGCATCCACCTAGCCCTTCCCCAGCGGTGAAAGACATAGAATGCACTGACGCACAACCACTTATGTTTCCTGATGATGAGGACATGGGAATACCACCTCAGCATGTCTCTGATGATGACGAAACACAGGTGCCAACTGCTGCGTCTTTCTGCAGTGTGCAGACTGAACAGGAGGTCAGGGATCAAGACTGGGTGGAAGACGATGCAGGGGACGATGAGGTCCTAGACCCCACATGGAATGAAGGTCGTGCCACTGACTTTCACAGTTCGGAGGAAGAGGCAGTGGTGAGACCGAGCCAACAGCGTAGCAAAAGAGGGAGCAGTGGGCAAAAGCAGAACACCCGCCGCCAAGAGACTCCGCCTGCTACTGACCGCCGCCATCTGGGACCGAGCACCCCAAAGGCAGCTTCAAGGAGTTCCCTGGCATGGCACTTCTTCAAACAATGTGCTGACGACAAGACCCGAGTGGTTTGCACGCTGTGCCATCAGAGCCTGAAGCGAGGCATTAACGTTCTGAACCTGAGCACAACCTGCATGACCAGGCACCTGCATGCAAAGCATGAACTGCAGTGGAGTAAACACCTTAAAACCAAGGAAGTCACTCAGGCTCCCCCTGCTACCTCTTCTGCTGCTGCCGCCTCGGCCTATTCTGCTGCTGCCGCCTCGGCCTCTTCCTCCGCCTCTGGAGGAACGTTGGCACCTGCCGCCCAGCAAACAGGGGATGTACCACCAACACCACCACCACCACCTCCGTCACCAAGCGTCTCAACCATGTCACACGCCAGCGTTCAGCTCTCCATCTCACAAACATTTGATAGAAAGCGTAAATTCCCACCTAGCCACCCTCGATCCCTGGCCCTGAATGCCAGCATTTCTAAACTACTGGCCTATGAAATGCTGTCATTTAGGCTGGTGGACACAGACAGCTTCAAACAGCTCATGTCGCTTGCTGTCCCACAGTATGTTGTTCCCAGCCGGCACTACTTCTCCAAGAGAGCCGTGCCTTCCCTGCACAACCAAGTATCCGATAAAATCAAGTGTGCACTGCGCAACGCCATCTGTGGCAAGGTCCACCTAACCACAGATACGTGGACCAGTAAGCACGGCCAGGGACGCTATATCTCCCTAACTGCACACTGGGTAAATGTAGTGGCAGCTGGGCCCCAGGCGGAGAGCTGTTTGGCGCACGTCCTTCCGCCGCCAAGGATCGCAGGGCAACATTCTTTGCCTCCTGTTGCCACCTCCTCCTTCTCGGCTTCCTCCTCCTCTTCTTCCACCTGCTCATCCAGTCAGCCACACACCTTCACCACCAACTTCAGCACAGCCCGGGGTAAACGTCAGCAGGCCATTCTGAAACTCATATGTTTGGGGGACAGGCCCCACACCGCACAGGAGTTGTGGCGGGGTATAGAACAACAGACCGACGAGTGGTTGCTGCCGGTGAGCCTCAAGCCCGGCCTGGTGGTGTGTGATAATGGGCGAAATCTCGTTGCAGCTCTGGGACTAGCCAATTTGACGCACATCCCTTGCTTGGCGCATGTGCTGAATTTGGTGGTGCAGAAGTTCATTCACAACTACCCCGACATGTCAGAGCTGCTGCATAAAGTGCGGGCCGTCTGTTCGCGCTTCCGGCGTTCACATCCTGCTGCTGCTCGCCTGTCTGCGCTACAGCGTAACTTCGGCCTTCCCGCTCACCGCCTCATATGCGACGTGCCCACCAGGTGGAACTCCACCTTGCACATGCTGGACAGACTGTGCGAGCAGCAGCAGGCCATAGTGGAGTTTCAGCTGCAGCACGCACGGGTCAGTCGCACTACAGAACAGCACCACTTCACCACCAATGACTGGGCCTCCATGCGAGACCTGTGTGCCCTGTTGCGCTGTTTCGAGTACTCCACCAACATGGCCAGTGGCGATGACACCGTTATCAGCGTTACAATACCACTTCTATGTCTCCTTGAGAAAACACTTAGGGCGATGATGGAAGAGGAGGTGGCCCAGGAGGAGGAGGAGGAGGAGGAAGAGGGGTCATTTTTAGCACTTTCAGGCCAGTCTCTTCGAAGTGACTCAGAGGGAGGTTTTTGGCAACAGCAGAGGCCAGGTACAAATGTGGCCAGCCAGGGCCCACTACTGGAGGACGAGGAGGACGAGGATGAGGAGGAGGTGGAGGAGGATGAGGATGAAGCATGGTCACAGCGGGGTGGCACCCAACGCAGCTCGGGTCCATCACTGGTGCGTGGCTGGGGGGAAAGGCAGGACGATGACGATACGCCTCCCACAGAGGACAGCTTGTCCTTACCCCTGGGCAGCCTGGCACACATGAGCGACTACATGCTGCAGTGCCTGCGCAACGACAGCAGAGTTGCCCACATTTTAACCTGTGCGGACTACTGGGTTGCCACCCTGCTGGATCCACGCTACAAAGACAATGTGCCCACCTTACTTCCTGCACTGGAGCGTGATAGGAAGATGCGCGAGTACAAGCGCACGTTGGTAGACGCGCTACTGAGAGCATTCCCAAATGTCACAGGGGAACAAGTGGAAGCCCAAGGCCAAGGCAGAGGAGGAGCAAGAGGTCGCCAAGGCAGCTGTGTCACGGCCAGCTCCTCTGAGGGCAGGGTTAGCATGGCAGAGATGTGGAAAACTTTTGTCAACACGCCACAGCTAACTGCACCACCACCTGATACGCAACGTGTTAGCAGGAGGCAACATTTCACTAACATGGTGGAACAGTACGTGTGCACACCCCTCCACGTACTGACTGATGGTTCGGCCCCATTCAACTTCTGGGTCTCTAAATTGTCCACGTGGCCAGAGCTAGCCTTTTATGCCTTGGAGGTGCTGGCCTGCCCGGCAGCCAGCGTTTTGTCTGAACGTGTATTCAGCACGGCAGGGGGCGTCATTACAGACAAACGCAGCCGCCTGTCTACAGCCAATGTGGACAAGCTGACGTTCATAAAAATGAACCAGGCATGGATCCCACAGGACCTGTCCGTCCCTTGTCCAGATTAGACATTAACTACCTCCCCATAACCATATATTATTGGACTCCAGGGCACTTCCTCATTCAATCCTATTTTTATTTTCATTTTACCATTATATTGCGAGGCTACCCAAAGTTGAATGAACCTCTCCTCTGCCTGTGTGCTAGGCCTAAATATATGCCAATGGACTGTTGCAGTGGTGGGTGACGTGAAGCCTCATTCTCTGCTATGACATGCAGACTAATTCTCTGCTGACATGAAGACAGATTCTCTGTTACGGGACCTCCCTCCTCTGCCTGGGTGCTGGGCCTAAATATATGCCAATGGACTGTTGCAGTGGTGGGTGACGTGAAGCCTGATTCTCTGCTATGACATGCAGACTAATTCTCTGCTGACATGAAGACAGATTCTCTGTTACGGGACCTCTCTCCTCTGCCTGTGTGTGTGCTGGGCCTAAATATATGCCAATGGACTGTTGCAGTGGTGGCTGACGTGAAGCCTCATTCTCTGCTATGACATGCAGACTAATTCTCTGCTGACATGAAGCCAGATTGTCTGTTACGGGACCTCTCTCCTCTGCCTGTGTGTGTGCTGGGCCTAAATATATGCCAATGGACTGTTGCAGTGGTGGCTGACGTGAAGCCTCATTCTCTGCTATGACATGCAGACTAATTCTCTGCTGACATGAAGACAGATTCTCTGTTACGGGACCTCCCTCCTCTGCCTGGGTGCTGGGCCTAAATATATGCCAATGGACTGTTGCAGTGGTGGCTGACGTGAAGCCTCATTCTCTGCTATGACATGCAGACTAATTCTCTGCTGACATGAAGACAGATTCTCTGTTACGGGACCTCCCTCCTCTGCCTGGGTGCTGGGCCTAAATATATGCCAATGGACTGTTGCAGTGGTGGGTGACGTGAAGCCTCATTCTCTGCTATGACATGCAGACTGATTCTCTGCTGACATGAAGCCAGATTGTCTGTTACGGGACCTCCCTCCTCTGCCTGGGTGCTGGGCCTAAATATATGCCAATGGACTGTTGCAGTGGTGGCTGACGTGAAGCCTCATTCTCTGCTATGACATGCAGACTGATTCTCTGCTGACATGAAGCCAGATTGTCTGTTACGGGACCTCTCTCCTCTGCCTGTGTGCTAGGCCTAAATATATGCCAATGGACTGTTGCAGTGGTGGCTGACGTGAAGCCTCATTCTCTGCTATGACATGCAGACTGATTCTCTGCTGACATGAAGCCAGATCGTCTGTTACGGGACCTCTCTGCTCTGCCTGTGTGCTAGGCCTAAATATATGCCAATGGACTGTTGCAGTGGTGGGTGACGTGAAGCCTCATTCTCTGCTATGACATGCAGACTGATTCTCTGCTGTCATGAAGCCAGATTGTCTGTTACGGGACCTCTCTGCTCTGCCTGTGTGCTAGGCCTAAATATATGCCAATGGACTGTTGCAGTGGTGGGTGACGTGAAGCCTCATTCTCTGCTATGACATGCAGACTGATTCTCTGCTGACATGAAGCCAGATTGTCTGTTACGGGACCTCTCTCCTCTGCCTGTGTGCTAGGCCTAAATATATGCCAATGGACTGTTGCAGTGGTGGCTGACGTGAAGCCTCATTCTCTGCTATGACATGCAGACTAATTCTCTGCTGACATGAAGACAGATTCTCTGTTACGGGACCTCTCTCCTCTGCCTGTGTGTGTGCTGGGCCTAAATATATGCCAATGGACTGTTGCAGTGGTGGCTGACGTGAAGCCTCATTCTCTGCTATGACATGCAGACTAATTCTCTGCTGACATGAAGCCAGATTGTCTGTTACGGGACCTCTCTCCTCTGCCTGTGTGTGTGCTGGGCCTAAATATATGCCAATGGACTGTTGCAGTGGTGGCTGACGTGAAGCCTCATTCTCTGCTATGACATGCAGACTAATTCTCTGCTGACATGAAGACAGATTCTCTGTTACGGGACCTCCCTCCTCTGCCTGGGTGCTGGGCCTAAATATATGCCAATGGACTGTTGCAGTGGTGGCTGACGTGAAGCCTCATTCTCTGCTATGACATGCAGACTAATTCTCTGCTGACATGAAGACAGATTCTCTGTTACGGGACCTCCCTCCTCTGCCTGGGTGCTGGGCCTAAATATATGCCAATGGACTGTTGCAGTGGTGGGTGACGTGAAGCCTCATTCTCTGCTATGACATGCAGACTGATTCTCTGCTGACATGAAGCCAGATTGTCTGTTACGGGACCTCCCTCCTCTGCCTGGGTGCTGGGCCTAAATATATGCCAATGGACTGTTGCAGTGGTGGCTGACGTGAAGCCTCATTCTCTGCTATGACATGCAGACTGATTCTCTGCTGACATGAAGCCAGATTGTCTGTTACGGGACCTCTCTCCTCTGCCTGTGTGCTAGGCCTAAATATATGCCAATGGACTGTTGCAGTGGTGGCTGACGTGAAGCCTCATTCTCTGCTATGACATGCAGACTGATTCTCTGCTGACATGAAGCCAGATCGTCTGTTACGGGACCTCTCTGCTCTGCCTGTGTGCTAGGCCTAAATATATGCCAATGGACTGTTGCAGTGGTGGGTGACGTGAAGCCTCATTCTCTGCTATGACATGCAGACTGATTCTCTGCTGTCATGAAGCCAGATTGTCTGTTACGGGACCTCTCTGCTCTGCCTGTGTGCTAGGCCTAAATATATGCCAATGGACTGTTGCAGTGGTGGGTGACGTGAAGCCTCATTCTCTGCTATGACATGCAGACTGATTCTCTGCTGACATGAAGCCAGATTGTCTGTTACGGGACCTCTCTCCTCTGCCTGTGTGCTAGGCCTAAATATATGCCAATGGACTGTTGCAGTGGTGGCTGACGTGAAGCCTCATTCTCTGCTATGACATGCAGACTAATTCTCTGCTGACATGAAGCCAGATTGTCTGTTACGGGACCTCTCTCCTCTGCCTGGGTGCTGGGCCTAAATTTATGACAATGGACTGTTGCAGTGGTGGCTGACGTGAAGCCTGATTCTCTGCTATGACATGCAGACTGATTCTCTGCTGACATGAAGCCAGATCCTCTGTTACGGGACCTCTCTCCTCTGCCTGTGTGTGTGCTGGGCCTAAATATATGCCAATGGACTGTTGCAGTGGTGGCTGACGTGAAGCCTCATTCTCTGCTATGACATGCAGACTGATTCTCTGCTGACATGAAGCCAGATTCTCTGTTACGGGACCTCTCTCCTCTGCCTGTGTGTGTGCTGGGCCTAAATATATGCCAATGGACTGTTGCAGTGGTGGCTGACGTGAAGCCTCATTCTCTGCTATGACATGCAGACTAATTCTCTGCTGACATGAAGACAGATTCTCTGTTACGGGACCTCCCTCCTCTGCCTGGGTGCTGGGCCTAAATATATGCCAATGGACTGTTGCAGTGGTGGCTGACGTGAAGCCTCATTCTCTGCTATGACATGCAGACTAATTCTCTGCTGACATGAAGACAGATTCTCTGTTACGGGACCTCTCTCCTCTGCCTGGGTGCCGGGGCCTAAATATCTGAGAATGGACTGTTCCAGTGGTGGGTGACGGGAAGCCAGATTCTCTGCTATGGAACCTCTCTCCAATTGATTTTGGTTAATTTTTATTTATTTAATTTTTATTTTAATTCATTTCCCTATCCACATTTGTTTGCAGGGGATTTACCTACATGTTGCTGCCTTTTGCAGCCCTCTAGCTCTTTCCTGGGCTGTTTTACAGCCTTTTTAGTGCCGAAAAGTTCGGGTCCCCATTGACTTCAATGGGGTTCGGGTTCGGGACGAAGTTCGGATCGGGTTCGGATCCCGAACCCGAACATTTCCGGGATGTTCGGCCGAACTTCTCGAACCCGAACATCCAGGTGTTCGCTCAACTCTACTTTTAACCTCTCCAAAAAATAAAAAGTATGATTGAACAATGATTCCAATATAAAGTGGACATATGGTATTAATTAACATTTGTGATCTACGATTATCTGTCTTAAAAGCAGAGAAATGATTAAAAAAACGAAATATATTGACAAAAATTTACCTCTAACATAAAGTATGATGTGTCACAAAAAAACTATCTCAGAATCATTTGGATAAGTATTGCAAAGTTATAAACGTGTCAGATTTGAAAAATGGATCTGTGTCCTGAAGCCCAAAATAAGCTTCGTCTTTAAGGGGTTCACATTTGTGTAGGGAACCTGTCACCATGAAAATGCAGTGGTATCTGCAGGCAGCATGCTGTAGAGCAGGAGGAGCTGAGCAGATTGCTATATAGTTTTGTGGGAAAAGATTGTAATTCATTCATTTAACCACTCCTATCTGTAACC
The DNA here is from genome assembly GCF_014858855.1 of Bufo gargarizans. Taxonomy (NCBI): domain Eukaryota; kingdom Metazoa; phylum Chordata; class Amphibia; order Anura; family Bufonidae; genus Bufo; species Bufo gargarizans. The sequence goes on from NC_058088.1 coordinate 107,265,175, forward strand.
CGACGTATACATTACGATCTGCCGGCGGTCCGTGCTGCTGCAGATCGCTGTGACCGAACTGTCATTAGACAGCTGCAGTCACAGGGAGAAGTGCCGTGACCAGCGGGGGGTGGTCTGGTTGTGAAAGATGCTTGCTGCACCCCGCTACATGCCTCTATCACACTGTAAAATGTAAAAGCCAGCAGGGAGCGCTTTTCTTATATAAGATCACAATCTGATGGCTTTAAAATTTGTGTGTGTAAAATATACAAACATACACTTTTTTTATTATAAAAATGTAGCAATTTGTTTTAGCAGGGTTTTTTTCTGCAAAAAAAATATACAACCACGCATATTTTTTTCATTTATCGAAAAAATATATAAAAAAAAAACCTTAAAATTTCCACAAGATAAATAGCTTAGGAACAAAATTTTTTTTAAAAAAAGTCACTTCGAAGGGGCTTTTAACGTTTTGGCGCTGTACAAGATTTTTCTGGCAGTACCATTCCATAGAACCAGCAAAAGAAAAATCTGCCGCAAAAATCCAAAATGCGCTCCAGTCTTTTAAAACTTTGTAGGTAAATTACATAAATAGCATCCATTTTCAGGGTAAAAGTGTATGGTAATGATTTTAGAAATGTTTTGTCTTGAAACCTTGTGTAATAGGAAAAAAAATATTAGATCCATCATCTAATGGCACAAAAGAAAGGTCTACGGTGTCCCGTAAAAAATAATATGAAATACATGTAGGCTGGCTCAGAAATTAATCAGTTATTTGCAGTTAGATAGGCCCATTGCTATAACTGAAAAATTGGTCTGGTAAGGAAGGGGGATCAGCAATCTAGTAATGAAGTGGTTAACTCTTTTTATGCATCGGAGTCATGTGGGCTTCGGAGACAGCTAACTTTGCATGACTAAGCCTGCATGACTCCGTGAAAAGAGTAGAGGTTTAAATGAATAAATTACAAGTTTTACTGAATCTTTTCCCACAGAACTATATATCCGTCTGCTCAGCTTCTCCTGCTCTATAACATGCTGCCTGCTGTTTGCATGGCATTTCATGGTGACAGGTTCCCTTTAATGTGATATTAATTCAACTTCCAATGGCAGCGATCATCTCCAATTGAAAACCTACAAATATTTCTGCTTGATGCAATTTAAATTAAAGGAGTTGTGCAGAGGTTTTATATTGATGACCTAGTCTCAGAATCGTGGGGGTTTAACACTCAGCACCCGCACTGAGCGCCACTTCCTCTTCATTACACTGCCCATCGTCTCGGACATGAGGTGTAATTACAAATACTTGCTCTATTCACTTGAATGGAGGGAGTACTTGTAATTTGCACTACGCCGCCTCTACAGTGGAGACGACCCATAGTGTAATGAAGAGGAAGCAGCGCTCGCTTGGAGCACCACCTTCTCTTCAAACAGCTGATCGGCAAGGGTTCCCGCCAATCAGATATTGATGACCTATCCTGAGGACAGATCATCAATATAAAAGCCCTACACACCCCTTTAATGTGGAATTTTTATTTATTTTTTAGATGTTCATTTCAAGGTAATTTGGGCTCTCTGTGTATTGCATTTGAGCCTAGCATTAGGAGTATACACTGATGAAGAATATATATGCCTGATGGAGGCCATTGACAGATGCCAGACAATGGTATCCATCACCTAATTGTACAAATAAATGTTGCTGTCGCCCTCTGAATAGGGAAGCACCGTCTGCTGATTTGTATAGAAGCCCGGCCACTCATCTGGATGGTGCACAGACAAAACGCTGCCCTGGTAGTCGGTAACAGTGGAGAAGATTCTGTAGTAAAATGTATCCAGCATCCGTCCTGAGATAAAGTTACGGAGACGCGTTTTGAACCTCAAGGGGTTGTTAATCAGAGCTTGTATACATGTGACAAACTTGCTAGAGAAAGGTATCCACCACATCCTTTAGGAGCAACTGCCTAATATTAACCCATGATATACTGGGACACAGCCATGCCCACAAGCATGATTTAAGATAAACAAAGAAAACCAGAATTGGAGAAATATAAAACTAGTTGAAAGAGAATGCATTCATAATATGAGTGATCAAATGTAATGTGTCTAAGTAGAAAGAAAGCCTATTAGAAAGAAATACAAGGAAGAAAAGAGGCACCATAGAAATTACTGGATATCCACAAGGGTGGGCCATTTATATGGATACACCTTAATAAAATGGTAATGGTTGGTGATATTAACTTCCTGTTTGTGGCACATTAGTATATGTGAGGGGGGAAACTTTTCAAGATGGGTGGTGACCATGGCAGCCATTTTGAAGTCAGCTATTTTCAATCCAACTTTAGTTTTTTCAATAGGAAGAGGGGCATGTGACACATCAAACTTATTGGGAATTTTACAAGAAAAACAATGGTGTGCTTGGTTTTAACGTAACTTTATTCTTTCATGAGTTATTTACAAGTTCCTCTTTGTTTACAGCCATTCACATGTCGCCGAGGTTAACGCGTGCGGAGCGGATAGAAATTGTGTTGATGTCTGGTGACGTCGTGGGCCAGTTGAATGGCCCCCAAGGTCTCCCGATCTGACCCCCTTAGACTTTTATCTTTGCATCTGAAGGCAATTGTCTATGCTGTGAAGATATCAGATGTGCAGCACCTGAAACTACGGATACTGGAAGCCTGTGCTAGCATTTCTCCTGCGGTGTTGCTATCAGTGTGTGAAGAGTGGGAGAAGAGGGTTGCATTGACAATCCAACACAATGGGCAGCACATTGAACACATTTTATAAGTGGTGAGATAGTGAATAACTCATGAAAGAATAAAGTTACGTTAAAACCATTGTTTTTCTTGTGAATTCCCAATAAGTTTGATGTGTCACATGACCCTCTTCCTATTGAAAAAACAAAAGTTGGATTCAAAATGGCCAACTTCAAAATGGCTGCCATGGTCACCACCCATCTTGAAAAGTTTCCCCCCTCACATATACTAATGTGCCACAAACAGGAAGTTAATATCACCAACCATTCCCATTTTATTAAGGTGTATCCATATAAATGGCCCACCCTGTATATTTGAGATCTGCTGGAAATCTAGTACTGAGTATGAGGATCCAGTAAGCTTCCCTGAGCAATAGAGAGCATCGCTATTCACTGTTACTGGCTGGTCTCTTTACCTGTTCTATAGCCTATGTATACGCCCGGGGCCTAGCAGTGCAGTCCATATAATGTAACTCCCATTCAGTGCACTGGATAATATAAATAATACGCATGGGGGTGCAGTTAATGTGGGTCACTCTTTCAGAATGGACTAATTGAAGAGACTGCGTCTTTAGTACATACTTACATGGGCCACATCTGTTCACACCACACTCATCTGCAGTGTTTAGTCAGTGCGGGGGATGAATGGTATATACAGTAAGCTGGGTGGTATACAATGTTGTCAATAGTAACACGTCTATTAGCAATGCATTTGCGCCTACCAGAAGAATGGGTTATATTTGTGCAGCACAGGTAAGTATCTGTTGGTTATTTGTCTCACCTGATGATAATGCCTATAGAGTCATTAAAAGCCATAGACACCTTTGGGGACATTTTCTAATTATTATATATATATACAGTACAGACCAAAAGTTTGGTTACACCTTCTCATTCAAAGAGTTTTCTTTATTTTCATGACTATGAAAATTGTAGATTCACACTGAAGGCATCAAAACTATGAATTAACACATGTGTAATTATATACATAACAAAAAAGTGTGAAACAACTGAAAATATGTCATATTCTAGGTTCTTCAAAGTAGCCACCTTTTGCTTTGATTACTGCTTTGCACACTCTTGGCATTCTCTTGATGAGCTTCAAGAGGTAGTCACCTGAAATGGTCTTCCAACTGTCTTGAAGGAGTTCCCAGAGATGCATAGCACTTGTTGACCCTTTTGCCTTCACTCTGCGGTCCAGCTCACCCCAAACCATCTCGATTGGGTTCAGGTCCGGTGACTGTGGAGGCCAGGTCATCTGGTGCAGCGCCCCATCACTCTCCTTCATGGTCAAATAGCCCTTACACAGCCTGGAGGTGTGTTTGGGGTCATTGTCCTGTTGAAAAATAAATGATGGTCCAACTAAACGCAAACCGGATGGAATAGCATGCCGCTGCAAGATGCTGTGGTAGCCATGCTGGTTCAGTATGCCTTCAATTTTGAATAAATCCACAACAGTGTCTCCAGCAAAGCACCCCCACACCATCACACCTCCTCCTCCATGCTTCACGGTGGGAACCAGGCATGTAGAGTCCATCCGTTCACCTTTTCTGCGTCGCACAAAGACACGGTGGTTGGAACCAAAGATCTCAAATTTGGACTCATAAGACCAAAGCACAGATTTCCACTGGTCTAATGTCCATTCCTTGTGTTCTTTCGCCCAAACAAGTCTCTTCTGCTTGTTGCCTGTCCTTAGCAGTGGTTTCCTAGCAGATATTCTACCATGAAGGCCTGATTCACACAGTCTCCTCTTAACAGTTGTTCTAGAGATGTGTCTGCTGCTATAACTCTGTGTGGCATTGACCTGGTCTCTAATCTGAGCTGCTGTTAACCTGCGATTTCTGAGGCTGGTGACTCGGATGAACTTATCCTCCGCAGCAGAGGTGACTCTTGGTCTTCCTTTCCTGGGGCGGTCCGCATGTGAGCCAGTTTCTTTGTAGGCTTGATGGTTTTTGTGACTGCACTTGGGGACACTTTCAAAGTTTTCCCAATTTTTCGGACTGACTGACCTTCATTTCTTAAAGTAATGATGGCCACTCGTTTTTCTTTACTTAGCTCCTTCCCTCCAGCCCTACTGTTAGACATACTTAGAAAAATTACATGCATAGCGCTCATTAGTACAGGAAGACCAGGAAGCGGTGGATGCAGCGCTACCCAGGCTCTGTACTCACCGCTTCCTGGTCAACTTTGGCCACTCACTGTGCTGTGAATGTGCACAGTTCTGTGACCTCATGTTGTGTGCTCCGGGTTACAGCACAGCGAGAGGCAGGAAAAAGAGGAAGAGCGCTAGATGTGAGAAGCGTCCGGAGCAGGACAGGTAAGTTGATTTTTTTTTTGTCTGCACTGCTGTCTTTTTCATATGGGGGCCTGATTTGAGATCTGAATTAGGGTCTGATCTGAGGTCTGATTAGGGGTCCTATGCACATTGGGGTCTGATCTGAGGTCTGAATAGGGGTCTTATGCACATTGGGGTCTGATCTGAGGTCTGATAGGGGGCCATTCACATTGGGGCTCTCATCTGAGGTCTGATTGGGGGTAATTTACATTGGGGCTCTCATCTGAGGTTTGTTTGGGGTCATTCACATTGAGGCTCTGATCTGAGGTCTGATTCACTTTGGGGGTCTGATTGGGCCTCTGAGCTTATCTTCCTCCTCTAAAACATAGGTGCATCTTATGGGCAGGCGCATCTTATAAGGCAAAAAATACTGTACTTTTTAGCCCAAAGTAATCGCCATGCAATAATAAAAATACAGGAATGGCCTCAAAGGTATTCATCGTCTTTTCTTTGTGTATTGGTTAGGCTAAGTGCACAGAAGTTGTATGTATATAGCCCCAAATTTTTTTTTTTACTTTTTTTTTTTTTTTTTTTACAAATGACACAACATAGAGCATGAGGTTTATATGGCGCAGCCTATGTATAAGGTGCTTGCCCTTTCTGGAACTAGCATGACTAAACACAGATTGTAATTACTTATGAAATGGAACAGAAATTACAGCTATGATTATAAGCAACAGAAATAGAACTTCCTCTTACAGGTGGAATGTTCTCATTTCCTTTTTATGTGGAAAAGTATTCATTTCCCAAAAATCTGGCAAATAGTGCTTTTATCTTTTATCTTCATTATGTTGAAGATATCATAGAAGGAATAGGAGTTGCTTATGCCTTTTCTGAAAAAGAGAAACCAGATTTATTACTCTCTACAAGTGTATTAATAAAGTCTAACATAACACACTAGTCATGGCAGTTTTAACCCCTTTCTGACCAAACCATTTTCATTTGTTTTGTTTTTGTTTTTTTCTCTCTACACTACAAGAGCCAGAGATTTTTTATTTAGCCATTAACATAAGGGTCTTTTTTTGGGAGAAGATAGTGGCACCCCTTAAATTACCACAGAAGGTATTGAGAAACTTAAATTATATATATTTGTGGTGTGCAATTGAAAAAACTTCTATGCGGCAAAAATGACATACTTTTATTATGCGCATCAGTCTGATTACTTGGACACCAAATGCTGTATATATGTAGTGTCCCACTATGTAGGAGTGGGCACTACACAAGGGTCAATTGGGTCACGTGTTACTCCTGCTCACAAGGGACAGTGATATTATATTTAACTATGTTTTACATTTGTATGGTTCCCCTGTTATATGCTCAGCAGGCCTATTTGGGTGTAGTTAGACATCCTAGACACTAGAGGGAGATAGGGAGGCCCTAGTATAAATGTCTAGGCCCAGACAGGGAGGGGTTGGGTCATAGTCAGGAGTCTGTGGAGACAGAAGTGAGAAGGCACCAGCCCAGGATATGCTGAGGGCCTCCTCCTGACATGCAGCTCGATAGTCCAGGCTTCTAGTTGCACCAGGAGGCTAGTGAAGGAGTACAGCCTGCCTGGAGACCAGTAATCCAACAACCACAGAAGAAGTGACCCCAGTGGTAGGGATGATCCTCCTGGGAGAAACCTGCAGCCACCTTCAAACCCAGCAGAGCCAGTACAACCAGCTCAGATAAGTAGGCTGATGGGCAGAAGTACTATCAAATAAGAGCAAGGGTCAATACTGGAGGAAGATTTAATACCAAGTATTAAAGCCAGCATTTAGGCATCCGGGCCTTGGGATCCAGCCAGCTAGAATAGCTGAGGGGATAGTGCAGCATAGTTCTGCGAAGCATTAACTGTTTACCCTCCAAGTATCTTGCAAGATTTATACCTGCCATATTGTGAAGTAAACCTGCTGGTGCATTTGTGATATAAGGGACTGCATCATTATCAACTGTCTGTACAAAGTTGGACTGTTTCCCAAGTAAAGCAACGTTTGGTTTACCATACCATCTGTGTACTCAATTACTACTCCTATAAATCGGTGTGCCACCGTTACAGGAACTGGCGTCACGATCCTTAAAGGGACCTTGCCTCAGGCACTCAAAATACCTGCAACATCCAGGGCACCTCATCCACCATCAGGCCTGGTCCCTATTTACAGAGCGTGCCCCAGAGGAACTTGTGTCTACCTCTCCTTCACTGCCGCATGCCTGCCCAGGGTTTTCCTCCAAACAGTGAGTAACCCTTGATTGCCCATAACCGTGACCTCACTATCGCAATACCCTGCAGGTCTGGCGTGCTGCATAAATTGGCGTCACGAACAGGATACGATCATTCCTGCGCCATTGTGGAATACAAAAACTGTGTGCCATTATATGCCTTAAAGTGACCAAGCCCTATTGTTTTATTGAAAAAGTGCTGGGCCAAAGAGAACAGTAATAATTTGCGGTGTGAAGAACTGTATATTATATGGACTGTTTGCCGTTTATTTAAGCCACCGCTTGCTGTCAGTGAATAGACAGCAATTTGCTCAAAGATGGCCGCTTAACCTGACTGGATTTAATTGCTGTGTCATCTTCATACTTTATTGGCGGTAAAAATTGGCGCCTTCTGCTGAAAAGTGTGGGAAAGGCTATATGTCCACGCCACAGCCCTGTCTGGACATTTGCATGTCTGCAATGATAGACTCCGCCTCCCCTATGCTGGAGTACCTGGGGGGCGGCCTCCCAGAGGAATGGGAGGATCTGTCTACAATTATTGGTGCCGCCCTGTCGATCTCCAGAGAAGCATCGAGCATGTTGAAGAGTGAAGACTGCTCTGCTGGGATGTCCGCGCCTGACCTTTTGAAAATTGACTTCATTGGTGTAGAGCAAGAGGACGCTCCACCGGCCTACTCTCCGGGACCGGAGAGACCCACCTGCCCGCCACCGAGGACGCAACCGGAGACCTATTATGGCTCCTGGAGAGACTTCTTCCAGCCCTCGTTTAAGTGTTCAGCGTTAATGGCAGACATACGGGAGGCCGCAATTAAAAAGACAACCAAGACCAAAATATACTACGAGGAACTGGCAAAGACCGTTCATGAGCACCACACTGACACCCAACCCCGCCTGGAAAAGAGAATGGGGTTGGTTGTGGCATTCGACAAGGACCGAGGCTTCGGTTTTATTAAGGACTATACCACCGGCAGAGACTTGTATGTTAACCGGAGGTCCGTCAAGCGGAGCTACCTCGCGGAACAGCTGCACAACCTCCGCGAGGGAAAGGAAGAGGAGTTCACCCTGCCGAAGGCCTGCGAGGCCCCTACGCCACTGCCGTGATACGTCCAAGAAAAAAATCGGAGGACTGGGAAATTGATGAGGACTACACTGGCTGTGAGCGTGAACCAGCAAGCTCTCCAGAACCGGCCCATCATGCATTTCAAGAGCGGGGCTCCTTTATCGGCCCGAACGTCTTTTGGCAACCGACAGTGGTGGAAAAGAGGGTGAGCCCGTGGCCCTCACCTGAGCTGCCTCGCAGAGAAAAGACCATCAGAGACTTGGAAGATGTGGAAAGATTTCATGCTGCCCTGGACAACATCCGAGAAGGAAAACGAGCGGACACCTCACCTGAACCTGCAGCGGCTGCGCAGGATGCGCCAACTTCTACACCTGTGTCGGCGGCAACATCGGAGGACAGCGATCCCGAGACTGAAAGCCTGGGCGACCAGATCGTGCGGCTGGAGAAACAGTTACGTGAGCTGCGCCAGATTGCCTCCGCCAGGATCCAGACTCCAGAAGGAAAGTGGACTTAAGGACTCGGACGTCTCCGGGTCTGAGGTGAGAGTACCTGTCCCTGCCAGCCGGCCACCTTTAGTGTCAGCACCTGCGGTGAGGTCCTCCTATGCTGTGCACCGACGCACAGAGCCAGTTGTCCAGGAACGCACCGGACCGCGTGCAGCAGCGGTACCCAGGCCAGTGCAGCAGCCCACAATTGTCATGCCTGCACCGGTGCGGTCAGCAACTATGATCACCCCTAGGCCTATGGGGCCAATACCAATTAGGGGTCCTTTCATGCTGCAGTTGCCCCCCAATACTGTGTTGTGGGCAGATCCGCCTGTTGACTCTCACTACAGGCCCAATCTGCAAATGGAGCCAGGGAGCACCACTGTGATGCCAAGTGGATTTGACATGCCCCTGTGAATTGGCCTGCTAGGCTATTGATTTGATTACTTTTGCTAAGGAACCCTGTCAACATGGATTAACCCTTTCAGGACAGGAGTCCTTTGTTGTTTTGGCCCTCTGTTGCTGCTGCCAGTTACCCACCGCTCAGTGGAGGCGGTAAACCACTGAAATACCAAATGTAGCAAGGCCATATTGTTTACAGGACCTCCTGCCTGCTTTCTCAGAGATAAAAACCCAGTTTTGCCTATTTTTGTTGTTTGCACTATTAACCCTTTAACCCCGTTTTCAGGTTGATTAAAGGATCTTGCAGCACTTGATTTTATATGCCATTTTAAATAATGTGGACTACTTTTATGTGCTGTCATCTTTATTATGCAACTTAAATTTTAAAGGGAATGTGCCCAGAGATGACTCTAACGTATGTGGGCCTCTGAGATTTTGCTACTTTTAAAGAAATGTGCCCAGAGATGACTCTAACGTATGTGGGCCTCTGAGATCCTGCCTTATTGGCACTGTTGTGAGGGAATGGTTACACTTCAATACTTGGATTAAGCAAATTACAAGCAGGAAACCTGGGTACAGACTCATGTTGTTCTTTGAGCCTCCAAGAACTTATAACTGTTTTATATTTTTCTATGGACTACTACTGTTTTATCATGGACAATTTGCACTTAAAGTTTTATAATGGACTAATCCTGGTATCCTTGATTAACATTAAAAGAAGAGAACACTACACTAAAAATAGATTATAACTACCTGAAAAAAAAAACGGTTGATTTAGAAGATCGGTCAAGAAGATCCAATGTACGAATTATTGGACTGACAGAGGATGTGGATGATAAAAATCTAGTAGGAATAATACAATCCATTATTTTTGACAATTTCAGGAAGGAATATTGTTCATCCTTATTTTTAATCGAAATGGCCCATTGAATTCCTGGAGGTAAATCCATTCCGGGGACCGGCTGCCAAGGACAGTGATAATTAAGATCTTGGCTGCTTCCGACGATAGAGATATGATTTTGAGGCGAGCACGAGACTCCCCCTCGATTTTGCATAATGGATGTAAACTCTTTCTTTCTGGATTTTTCAAAGGAAGTGCAAGACAAGAGACGCACTTTTCTGGATGTTAAGAAACGTCTACAGTCCAAGGATATTAAGTACTCCTTTTTATATCTGGCTAAACTAAAGATTGTGTTTGAGGATAGTGTTCTCCTTTTTGATACTCCAGAGGCGGCTATGGATTGGTTAGACCGGAAAAATGTTTAAAATTCGTTTTTTACCATTTCTGGAGGTTAAGCTGAGGGATAGTTAGGGGTCTGTCACAGCTAGTGATGGAGCAAGACGGTCACAGGGTTTTGGAAGAGAGGGGGAGGGGGAGGAATATTGTGGTATGCTGCCTGCCCGGGGTGTTTTTTTTTTTTTTTTCGTTGCTGAGTAATGATTAAGATTTTATCTTGGAATGTCAGGGGCCTTGGAGAGAGAGCTAAAAGACAGGCAGTGACGGACGCAATTCGGAGCTATCTCCCTGCAATAGTCTGTTTGGTTGAAACTCATTTTTCAGGGACGGTGACCCCGCATTTGTGGGGGGGGGGGGGGGGCTGGGCAGCACAGATTTACCATTTAAAATTTAATAGTTACTCTAGAGGGGTATCAGTTTTGATACACCAAGCCTGACTGATTCCTGGATAGATGATCAGGGAAGATTTGTTTTTCTCTATGGTAGACTTTGGGGTCAGCCATATATCCTTGCCTTTTTTTATATACCTCCCCCATTCTCCTTGCACCCCCTCAATTGCCTGTTGTCCTTTGTGGAACGGCGGCCAGATTGTCAGGTGGTTCTGATAGGCAACTTCAACAATATGATGGATCCCAGTAGAGACAGGTTGACGGCAGATCCCTGCACCACAATTAGTTGGGCTGAGACGCTGCTGTCACGTTTCTGTTGAGAGATGGGCTTTGTGGATGTGTAGGAGTATATGAGGAGGGGAAAGAGCGCCTTCTCATGTGTTAGCAATGGAGGGAGGTCAATATCCAGGATTGACCTGGCACTGACCAATAGAGACAATATTAGAAATATTAAATCAGTTAAATACGGAAAGAGAACTCTCTCAGATCACTCTACCCTCTGAATAGAAATTCTGGTAGGGTCAGGTCAGGTCAAATCAGACTCGCTATTTAGACTAAACCCATACTGGTTGGCTATAATGGACGACCATCAGTTTATCAAAAAACATAACTTCTTTTTGGCAGATTAACTACCCCTCAGCTGGTATTGGTTGTGTATGGGATACCTTGAAGGCCTATATAAGGGGGTTGTTTATCAGTAATGTCTCTGCACTAAGAGGATCATTCAAGAGAAGAGAGAAGGAATTAATTAACCTAGTGGCTAGTACTACGGATCAGTTCATTATTCAAAAAACTGAACAAAACACAGAAAAAATGAAGAAAGCCAGTCAGGACCTTAAAATTTTTCTCTTGTATAAAGCCCACCATAGTTTGTTTTTTAAGGGACAGAGAATAGGAGGAAGGAAATAACTGCCATTCGAGGGCCTGACGGTAGGATTGTACGAGAGTTGGAGGGTATGGCTCAGGTTTTTCAGGGAATACTTTGCAGCGGTCTACAGGGCGGCTCCTCCTGTGCCTGACAGCCTCGTGGACGCTTATCTGAATGGTTCTTTCAGAAGGTCTCGCTGGGGGAGGGAGATAACCGTCCAGGAGATTTGGCCCTTGGGTCAATATCAGGTAGTTCGTCCCCGGACCTGGATGACCTTCCATATGAATTTTACAGGAAATATGGGGATATAGTCCTCCCATATCTTTTAGAAGTGTTTACAAAGGGGCTGCAGGGAGAAGGTCTCCCAACCTCCCTGTATGAGGCACTGAGAGTTTTAATTCCCAAAAAAGATAAAGATATTCTGGAGATGGGTGCTTATAGACCTATTTCTTTACTTAATACTGATATTAAGCTGCTCTCCCAGGTCCTGGCTAACAGACTTTCCAAGGTGATTAAATCATTAATTCACCCAGACCAAAATGGGTTTATGCCCGGGAGGGGTACCCATTACAATATACATTGCTTGTTTGCTAATATTCAATCCTCCGGGGGGACCGCCCGCTCGATCCTGTAGTTAAATGCCACGGAGGCCTTCGACAGGGTTGAGTGGAGTTTCCTCTGGAGGGTGATGGGAAGAATGGGATTTGGTTTATAGCCATGGTCCGTTTGCTTTACAAATCCCCCTCGGCCAAACTAAGGAACAATGGGACCCTGACTATGACTTTGATGTTGGGGAGAGGCACCCGTCAAGGATGTCCTCTCTTGCCACTCCCATTTAACATCTATATTGAGCCTCTGGCCATAAAGATTGGACAGGACTCCGGGGTTCTTGGATTTGGGATTGTGGGAGATCATGATCGGATTTCTTTGTATGCAGATATTCAGTTTTTTATGCAACAGACCAATACTACCCTGCCAAAAGTTATGGAGATTGTACAAATGTATTCCAGGTTCTCGGGCCTGGAGGTAAATTGGTCCAAAACTACCCTCCTCCCTATAGATAAGACACAATTGTCAGTGGAGAACCTACCTCTGGACCTAGGGGTTGAGAAGTCCATGAAGTACTTGGGGATAAATGTCTCTGCTAATATTCAGGACTATGTTCAACTTAATTTGGGGATCTGTCCGCTCTAAATTGCCAGAAGCCAGCGCAGTGCTTTTTGCAATCCTGGTTTGCAGTTACCCCTCCCCACGTTAACCACTGGCTGAAATTAGTCAATAAAATCAGAGCTTATGAGGCCATTTTGAATAGGCAGAGAGGTTATACGATAAATGGCTTAGGGTTTGGGCAGTATGGAATAGGTGAAGAATAATTGAAAAGTCTTAGGTTGATTTATTTTTTATAAATGTTTTATAAATACATATGTGTATGTATATGGATATATATATATATATATATATATATATATATATTTATAAAAAATAATCTTCCTCTCCCGGAATGGTGGCATTATGGGGGGAGGGAAGTGGGTGGTTGGGAATTTATGTATTTTGTCTTTCTTAATTTTGTAAGTGCTTGTTGAGACGAATAAAAAAAATAATATAAAAAAAATAATAATACATATTCTAAATATATAATAATATATGTAAATATATTATGGCTAAAAACTTATATATATAAACATTTCCACCAGGATTTGAACTCCCAACCTTTTACATTAGAGGCAAGGACATTAACCACTACACTATAGAGCTACATGTTAACCTACACAGAAATATAAAATAAGTCTTCTGCTAAATAGGAATACTCACTAGAGCAGAAACTACTATGAGTTTTTTCTGATACAGTTTAGCATTCAGCTTTATAGCTGAGTGGATAAGGTCCTTGCCTCTAATGTTCCAGGGGTTAAGAGTTCAAATCACAGCAGAAAGTTTTCAGAAATAGATGCTAAATTACATTTAAATACACTGACTTGAACACACGCAGTGTTTGGCCGAACTCCGCGATGTGCCGAGTCGAACTGGTGCTCGCTCAGTACTAGTGAAGATCAGGTGTAACCAGCAGCTTTAAATATACAATGATATGGGTGTGTTCTCTTTCTAACTAGGGATGAGCGAACTCGAACTGTATAGTTCGGGTTCGTACCGAATTTTGGGGTGTCCGTGACACGGACCCGAACCCGGACATTTTCGTAAAAGTCCGGGTTCGGGTTCGGTGTTCGTCGCTTTCTTGGCGCTTTTGTGACGCTTTCTTGGCGCTTTTTGAAAGGCTGCAAAGCAGCCAATCAACAAGCGTCATACTACTTGCCCCAAGAGGCCATCACAGCCATGCCTACTATTGGCATGGCTGTGATTGGCCAGAGCACCATGTGACCCAGCCTCTATTTAAGCTGGAGTCACATAGCGCCGCCCATCACTCTGCTCTGATTAGCGTAGGGAGAGGTTGCGGCTGCGACAGTAGGGCGAGATTAGGCAGATTAACTCCTCCAAAGGACTTGATTAACTGATCGATCTGCAGCTGTGGATCATTGAGCTGCTGATCCTCAATTGCTCACTGTTTTTAGGCTGCCCAGACCGTTTGTCAGTCACATTTTTCTGGGGTGATCGGCGGCCATTTTGTGTCTTGTGGTGCGCCAGCACAAGCTGCGACCAAGTGCATTTAACCCTCAATGGTGTGGTTGTTTTTTGGCTAAAGCCTACATCAGGGTGAAGCTGTCACACCAAGTGCATTTAACCAGCAATAGTCTGTTCATTTTTTGGCCATATACAAAATCAGGGGCAAGCTGCGCCTGTCACCAAGTGCATTTAACCCTCAATGGTGTGGTTGTTTTTTGGCTAAAGCCTACATCAGGGTGAAGCTGTCACACCAAGTGCATTTAACCAGCAATAGTCTGTTCATTTTTTGGCCATATACAAAATCAGGGGCAAGCTGCGCCTGTCACCAAGTGCATTTAACCCTCAATGGTGTGGTTGTTTTTTGGCTAAAGCCTACATCAGGGTGAAGCTGTCACACCAAGTGCATTTAACCAGCAATAGTCTGTTCATTTTTTGGCCATATACAAAATCAGGGGCAAGCTGCGCCTGTCACCAAGTGCATTTAACCCTCAATGGTGTGGTTGTTTTTTGGCTAAAGCCTACATCAGGGTGAAGCTGTCACACCAAGTGCATTTAACCAGCAATAGTCTGTTCATTTTTTGGCCATATACAAAATCAGGGGCAAGCTGCGCCTGTCACCAAGTGCATTTAACCCTCAATGGTGTGGTTGTTTTCTGGCTAAAGCCTACATCAGGGTGAAGCTGTCACACCAAGTGCATTTAACCAGCAATAGTCTGTTTATTTTTTGGCCATATACTACATCAGGGGCAAGCTGCGCCCGTCACCAAGTGCATTTAACCCTCAGTAGTGTGGTTGGTCAAGCTGTGACACCAAGTGCATTTAACCAGCAATAGTCTGTTCATTTTTTGGCCATATACTACATCAGGGGCAAGCTGCGCCCGTCACCAAGTGCATTTAACCAGCAATAGTGTGGTTATTTTTTGGCCATATCCCAGTCTAATTCTGTCACTAAATCCATACCGGTCACCCAGCGCCTAAATACTAGGCCTCAAATTTATATCCCGCTAAATCTCTCGTTACCGCTGTCCTGTTGTAGCTGGGAAAGTTATTTAGTGTCCGTCAAAGCACATTTTTTGTTCTGGGTTGAAGTACAATTCCCAATTTAGCAATTTCATAATTTAGTGGTTTCTGCTATATCAGAGCTATTTGAAATCTATCCCTAAAAGGGTATATAATATTCAAGGTGCACATTGGGTCATTCAGAATAACTTCACACACACCCGCTACTGTGTATTTTCAAGTCTAATTCTGTCACTAAACCCATACCTGTCACCCAGCGCCTAAATACTAGGCCTCAAATTTATATCCTGCTAAATCTCTCGTTACCGCTGTCCTGTTGTAGCTGGGAAAGTTATTTAGTGTCCGTCAAAGCACATTTTTTGTTCTGGGTTGAAATACAATTCCCAATTTAGCAATTTCATAATTTAGTGGTTTCTGCTATATCAGAGCTATTTGAAATCTATCCCTAAAAGGGTAGATCATATTGAAGGTGCACATAGGGTCATTCAGAATAACTTCACACACACCCGCTACTGTGTATTTCCAAGTCTAATTCTGTCACTAAACCCATACCTGTCACCCAGCGCCTAAATACTAGGCCTCAAATTTATATCCCGCTAAATCTCTCGTTACCGCTGTCCTGTTGTAGCTGGGAAAGTTATTTAGTGTCCGTCAAAGCACATTTTTTGTTCTGGGTTGAAGTACAATTCCCAATTTAGCAATTTCATAATTTAGTGGTTTCTGCTATATCAGAGCTATTTGAAATCTATCCCTAAAAGGGTATATAATATTCAAGGTGCACATTGGGTCATTCAGAATAACTTCACACACACCCGCTACTGTGTATTTCCAAGTCTAATTCTGTCACTAAACCCATACCTGTCACCCAGCGCCTAAATACTAGGCCTCAAATTTATATCCTGCTAAATCTCTCGTTACCGCTGTACTGTTGTTGCTTGGAAAGATATTTAGTGTCCGTCAAAGCACATTTTTTGTTCTGGGTTGAAGTACAATTCCCAATTTAGCAATTTCATAATTTAGTGGTTTCTGCTATATCAGAGCTATTTGAAATCTATCCCTAAAAGGGTATATAATATTCAAGGTGCACATTGGGTCATTCAGAATAACTTCACACACACCCGCTACTGTGTATTTTCAAGTCTAATTCTGTCACTAAACCCATACCTGTCACCCAGCGCCTAAATACTAGGCCTCAAATTTATATCCTGCTAAATCTCTCGTTACCGCTGTACTGTTGTTGCTGGGCAAGATATTTAGTGTCCGTCAAAGCACATTTTTTGTTCTGGGTTGAAATACAATTCCCAATTTAGCAATTTCATAATTTAGTGGTTTCTGCTATATCAGAGCTATTTGAAATCTATCCCTAAAAGGGTATATAATATTCAAGGTGCACATTGGGTCATTCAGAATAACTTCACACACACCCGCTACTGTGTATTTTCAAGTCTAATTCTGTCACTAAACCCATACCTGTCACCCAGCGCCTAAATACTAGGCCTCAAATTTATATCCTGCTAAATCTCTCGTTACCGCTGTACTGTTGTTGCTGGGCAAGATATTTAGTGTCCGTCAAAGCACATTTTTTGTTCTGGGTTGAAATACAATTCCCAATTTAGCAATTTCATAATTTAGTGGTTTCTGCTATATCAGAGCTATTTGAAATCTATCCCTAAAAGGGTATATAATATTCAAGGTGCACATTGGGTCATTCAGAATAACTTCACACACACCCGCTACTGTGTATTTCCAAGTCTAATTCTGTCACTAAACCCATACCTGTCACCCAGCGCCTAAATACTAGGCCTCAAATTTATATCCCGCTAAATCTGTCCCTAGTGCTGTAGCTGGGCGAGTTATTTAGTGTCCGTTCAAGCACATTTCTTGTTCTGGGTTGAAATACAATTCCCAATTTAGCAATTTCATAATTTAGTGGTTTCTGCTATATCAGAGCTATTTGAAATCTATCCCTAAAAGGGTATATAATATTCAAGGTGCACATAGGGTCATTCAGAATAACTTCACACACCCGCTACTGTGCATTTCCAAATCTAATTCTGTCACTAAACCCATACCTGTCACCCAGCGCCTAAATACTAGGCCTCAAATTTATATCCCGCTAAATCTCTCGTTACCGCTGTCCTGTTGTGGCTGGGAAAGTTATTTAGTGTCCGTCAAAGCACATTTTTTGTTCTGGGTTGAAATACAATTCCCAATTTAGCAATTTCATAATTTAGTCGTTTCTGCTATATCAGAGCTATTTGAAATCTATCCCTAAAAGGGTAGATCATATTGAAGGTGCACATAGGGTCATTCAGAATAACTTCACACACACGCTTCTGTGCATTTCCAAGTCTAATTCTGTCACTAAATCCATACCGGTCACCCAGCGCCTAAATACTAGGCCTCAAATTTATATCCCGCTGAATTTGAATACAATACATTGGGCCAAATAATATATTTGTTGTTGTGGTGAACCATAACAATGAGAAAAACATCTAGTAAGGGACGCGGACGTGGACATGGTCGTGGTGGTGTTAGTGGACCCTCTGGTGCTGGGAGAGGACATGGCCGTTCTGCCACATCCACACGTCCTAGTGTACCAACTACCTCAGGTCCCAGTAGCCGCCAGAATTTACAGCGATATATGGTGGGGCCCAATGCCGTTCTAAGGATGGTAAGGCCTGAGCAGGTACAGGCATTAGTCAATTGGGTGGCCGACAGTGGATCCAGCACGTTCACATTATCTCCCACCCAGTCTTCTGCAGAAAGCGCACAGATGGCGCCTGAAAACCAACCCCATCAGTCTGTCACATCACCCCCATGCATACCAGGAAAACTGTCTCAGCCTCAAGTTATGCAGCAGTCTCTTATGCTGTTTGAAGACTCCGCTGGCAGGGTTTCCCAAGGGCATCCACCTAGCCCTTCCCCAGCGGTGAAAGACATAGAATGCACTGACGCACAACCACTTATGTTTCCTGATGATGAGGACATGGGAATACCACCTCAGCATGTCTCTGATGATGACGAAACACAGGTGCCAACTGCTGCGTCTTTCTGCAGTGTGCAGACTGAACAGGAGGTCAGGGATCAAGACTGGGTGGAAGACGATGCAGGGGACGATGAGGTCCTAGACCCCACATGGAATGAAGGTCGTGCCACTGACTTTCACAGTTCGGAGGAAGAGGCAGTGGTGAGACCGAGCCAACAGCGTAGCAAAAGAGGGAGCAGTGGGCAAAAGCAGAACACCCGCCGCCAAGAGACTCCGCCTGCTACGGACCGCCGCCATCTGGGACCGAGCACCCCAAAGGCAGCTTCAAGGAGTTCCCTGGCATGGCACTTCTTCAAACAATGTGCTGACGACAAGACCCGAGTGGTTTGCACGCTGTGCCATCAGAGCCTGAAGCGAGGCATTAACGTTCTGAACCTGAGCACAACCTGCATGACCAGGCACCTGCATGCAAAGCATGAACTGCAGTGGAGTAAACACCTTAAAACCAAGGAAGTCACTCAGGCTCCCCCTGCTACCTCTTCTGCTGCTGCCGCCTCGGCCTATTCTGCTGCTGCCGCCTCGGCCTCTTCCTCCGCCTCTGGAGGAACGTTGGCACCTGCCGCCCAGCAAACAGGGGATGTACCACCAACACCACCACCACCACCTCCGTCACCAAGCGTCTCAACCATGTCACACGCCAGCGTTCAGCTCTCCATCTCACAAACATTTGATAGAAAGCGTAAATTCCCACCTAGCCACCCTCGATCCCTGGCCCTGAATGCCAGCATTTCTAAACTACTGGCCTATGAAATGCTGTCATTTAGGCTGGTGGACACAGACAGCTTCAAACAGCTCATGTCGCTTGCTGTCCCACAGTATGTTGTTCCCAGCCGGCACTACTTCTCCAAGAGAGCCGTGCCTTCCCTACACAACCAAGTATCCGATAAAATCAAGTGTGCACTGCGCAACGCCATCTGTAGCAAGGTCCACCTAACCACAGATACGTGGACCAGTAAGCACGGCCAGGGACGCTATATCTCCCTAACTGCACACTGGGTAAATGTAGTGGCAGCTGGGCCCCAGGCGGAGAGCTGTTTGGCGCACGTCCTTCCGCCGCCAAGGATCGCAGGGCAACATTCTTTGCCTCCTGTTGCCACCTCCTCCTTCTCGGCTTCCTCCTCCTCTTCTTCCACCTGCTCATCCAGTCAGCCACACACCTTCACCACCAACTTCAGCACAGCCCGGGGTAAACGTCAGCAGGCCATTCTGAAACTCATATGTTTGGGGGACAGGCCCCACACCGCACAGGAGTTGTGGCGGGGTATTGAACAACAGACCGACGAGTGGTTGCTGCCGGTGAGCCTCAAGCCCGGCCTGGTGGTGTGTGATAATGGGCGAAATCTCGTTGCAGCTCTGGGACTAGCCAATTTGACGCACATCCCTTGCTTGGCGCATGTGCTGAATTTGGTGGTGCAGAAGTTCATTCACAACTACCCCGACATGTCAGAGCTGCTGCATAAAGTGCGGGCCGTCTGTTCGCGCTTCCGGCGTTCACATCCTGCCGCTGCTCGCCTGTCTGCGCTACAGCGTAACTTCGGCCTTCCCGCTCACCGCCTCATATGCGACGTGCCCACCAGGTGGAACTCCACCTTGCACATGCTGGACAGACTGTGCGAGCAGCAGCAGGCCATAGTGGAGTTTCAGCTGCAGCACGCACGGGTCAGTCGCACTACAGAACAGCACCACTTCACCACCAATGACTGGGCCTCCATGCGAGACCTGTGTGCCCTGTTGCGCTGTTTCGAGTACTCCACCAACATGGCCAGTGGCGATGACACCGTTATCAGCGTTACAATACCACTTCTATGTCTCCTTGAGAAAACACTTAGGGCGATGATGGAAGAGGAGGTGGCCCAGGAGGAGGAGGAGGAGGAGGAGGAAGAGGGGTCATTTTTAGCACTTTCAGGCCAGTCTCTTCGAAGTGACTCAGAGGGAGGTTTTTGGCAACAGCAGAGGCCAGGTACAAATGTGGCCAGCCAGGGCCCACTACTGGAGGACGAGGAGGACGAGGATGAGGAGGAGGTGGAGGAGGATGAGGATGAAGCATGGTCACAGCGGGGTGGCACCCAACGCAGCTCGGGTCCATCACTGGTGCGTGGCTGGGGGGAAAGGCAGGACGATGACGATACGCCTCCCACAGAGGACAGCTTGTCCTTACCCCTGGGCAGCCTGGCACACATGAGCGACTACATGCTGCAGTGCCTGCGCAACGACAGCAGAGTTGCCCACATTTTAACCTGTGCGGACTACTGGGTTGCCACCCTGCTGGATCCACGCTACAAAGACAATGTGCCCACCTTACTTCCTGCACTGGAGCGTGATAGGAAGATGCGCGAGTACAAGCGCACGTTGGTAGACGCGCTACTGAGAGCATTCCCAAATGTCACAGGGGAACAAGTGGAAGCCCAAGGCCAAGGCAGAGGAGGAGCAAGAGGTCGCCAAGGCAGCTGTGTCACGGCCAGCTCCTCTGAGGGCAGGGTTAGCATGGCAGAGATGTGGAAAACTTTTGTCAACACGCCACAGCTAACTGCACCACCACCTGATACGCAACGTGTTAGCAGGAGGCAACATTTCACTAACATGGTGGAACAGTACGTGTGCACACCCCTCCACGTACTGACTGATGGTTCGGCCCCATTCAACTTCTGGGTCTCTAAATTGTCCACGTGGCCAGAGCTAGCCTTTTATGCCTTGGAGGTGCTGGCCTGCCCGGCAGCCAGCGTTTTGTCTGAACGTGTATTCAGCACGGCAGGGGGCGTCATTACAGACAAACGCAGCCGCCTGTCTACAGCCAATGTGGACAAGCTGACGTTCATAAAAATGAACCAGGCATGGATCCCACAGGACCTGTCCGTCCCTTGTCCAGATTAGACATTAACTACCTCCCCATAACCATATATTATTGGACTCCAGGGCACTTCCTCATTCAATCCTATTTTTATTTTCATTTTACCATTATATTGCAAGGCTACCCAAAGTTGAATGAACCTCTCCTCTGCCTGTGTGCTAGGCCTAAATATATGCCAATGGATTGTTGCAGTGGTGGCTAACGTGAAGCCTCATTCTCTGCTATGACATGCAGACTGATTCTCTGCTGACATGAAGCCAGATCCTCTGTTACGGGACCTCTCTCCTCTGCCTGGGTGCTGGGCCTAAATATCTGACAATGGACTGTTGCATTGGTGGCTGACGTGAAGCCTGATTCTCTGCTATGATATGAAGACTGATTCTCTGCTGACATGAAGCCAGATTGTCTGTTACGGGACCTCTCTCCTCTGCCTGTGTGCTAGGCCTAAATATATGCCAATGGATTGTTGCAGTGGTGGCTGACGTGAAGCCTGATTCTCTGCTATGACATGCAGACTGATTCTCTGGTGACATGAAGCCAGATCCTCTGTTACGGGACCTCTCTCCTCTGCCTGGGTGCTGGGCCTAAATTTATGAAAATGGACTGTTGCAGTGGTGGGTGACGTGAAGCCTGATTCTCTGCTATGACATGCAGACTGATTCTCTGGTGACATGAAGCCAGATCCTCTGTTACGGGACCTCTCTCCTCTGCCTGGGTGCTGGGCCTAAATATCTGACAATGGACTGTTGCATTGGTGGCTGACGTGAAGCCTGATTCTCTGCTATGACATGCAGACTAATTCTCTGCTGACATGAAGCCAGATTGTCTGTTACGGGACCTCTCTCCTCTGCCTGGGTGCTGGGCCTAAATTTATGAAAATGGACTGTTGCAGTGGTGGGTGACGTGAAGCCTGATTCTCTGCTATGACATGAAGACTGATTCTCTCCTGACATGAAGCCAGATTGTCTGTTACGGGACCTCTCTCCTCTGCCTGGGTGCTGGGCCTAAATTTATGAAAATGGACTGTTACAGTGGTGGGTGACGTGAAGCCTGATTCTCTGCTATGATATGAAGACTGATTCTCTGCTGACATGAAGCCAGATTGTCTGTTACGGGACCTCTCTCCTCTGCCTGGGTGCTGGGCCTAAATTTATGAAAATGGACTCTTACAGTGGTGGGTGACGTGAAGCCTGATTCTCTGCTATGACATGAAGACTGATTCTCTGCTGACATGAAGCCAGATCCTCTGTTACGGGACCTCTCTCCTCTGCCTGGGTGCTGGGCCTAAATATCTGACAATGGACTGTTGCATTGGTGGCTGACGTGAAGCCTGATTCTCTGCTATGATATGAAGACTGATTCTCTGCTGACATGAAGCCAGATTGTCTGTTACGGGACCTCTCTCCTCTGCCTGGGTGCTGGGCCTACATTTATGAAAATGGACTCTTACAGTGGTGGGTGACGTGAAGCCTGATTCTCTGCTATGACATGAAGACTGATTCTCTGCTGACATGAAGCCAGATCCTCTGTTACGGGACCTCTCTCCTCTGCCTGGGTGCTGGGCCTAAATATCTGACAATGGACTGTTGCATTGGTGGCTGACGTGAAGCCTGATTCTCTGCTATGATATGAAGACTGATTCTCTGCTGACATGAAGCCAGATTGTCTGTTACGGGACCTCTCTCCTCTGCCTGGGTGCTGGGCCTAAATTTATGAAAATGGACTCTTACAGTGGTGGGTGACGTGAAGCCTGATTCTCTGCTATGACATGAAGACTGATTCTCTGCTGACATGAAGCCAGATCCTCTGTTACGGGACCTCTCTCCTCTGCCTGGGTGCTGGGCCTAAATATCTGACAATGGACTGTTGCATTGGTGGCTGACGTGAAGCCTGATTCTCTGCTATGATATGAAGACTGATTCTCTGCTGACATGAAGCCAGATTGTCTGTTACGGGACCTCTCTCCTCTGCCTGTGTGCTAGGCCTAAATATATGCCAATGGATTGTTGCAGTGGTGGCTGACGTGAAGCCTGATTCTCTGCTATGACATGCAGACTGATTCTCTGGTGACATGAAGCCAGATCCTCTGTTACGGGACCTCTCTCCTCTGCCTGGGTGCTGGGCCTAAATTTCTGAAAATGGACTGTTGCAGTGGTGGGTGACGTGAAGCCTGATTCTCTGCTATGACATGAAGACTGATTCTCTGCTGACATGAAGCCAGATCCTCTGTTACGGGACCTCTCTCCTCTGCCTGGGTGCTGGGCCTAAATATCTGACAATGGACTGTTGCATTGGTGGCTGACGTGAAGCCTGATTCTCTGCTATGATATGAAGACTGATTCTCTGCTGACATGAAGCCAGATTGTCTGTTACGGGACCTCTCTTCTCTGCCTGTGTGCTAGGCCTAAATATATGCCAATGGATTGTTGCAGTGGTGGCTGACGTGAAGCCTGATTCTCTGCTATGACATGCAGACTGATTCTCTGGTGACATGAAGCCAGATCCTCTGTTACGGGACCTCTCTCCTCTGCCTGGGTGCTGGGCCTAAATTTATGAAAATGGACTGTTGCAGTGGTGGGTGACGTGAAGCCTGATTCTCTGCTATGACATGAAGACTGATTCTCTGCTGACATGAAGCCAGATCCTCTGTTACGGGACCTCTCTCCTCTGCCTGGGTGCTGGGCCTAAATATCTGACAATGGACTGTTGCATTGGTGGCTGACGTGAAGCCTGATTCTCTGCTATGATATGAAGACTGATTCTCTGCTGACATGAAGCCAGATTGTCTGTTACGGGACCTCTCTCCTCTGCCTGTGTGCTAGGCCTAAATATATGCCAATGGATTGTTGCAGTGGTGGCTGACGTGAAGCCTGATTCTCTGCTATGACATGCAGACTGATTCTCTGGTGACATGAAGCCAGATCCTCTGTTACGGGACCTCTCTCCTCTGCCTGGGTGCTGGGCCTAAATATATGAAAATGGACTGTTGCAGTGGTGGGTGACGTGAAGCCTGATTCTCTGCTATGACATGCAGACTGATTCTCTGGTGACATGAAGCCAGATCCTCTGTTACGGGACCTCTCTCCTCTGCCTGGGTGCTGGGCCTAAATTTATGAAAATGGACTGTTGCAGTGGTGGGTGACGTGAAGCCTCATTCTCTGCTATGACATGCAGACTGATTCTCTGCTGACATGAAGCCAGATTGTCTGTTACGGGACCTCTCTCCTCTGCCTGTGTGCTAGGCCTAAATATATGCCAATGGATTGTTGCAGTGGTGGCTGACGTGAAGCCTGATTCTCTGCTATGACATGCAGACTGATTCTCTGGTGACATGAAGCCAGATCCTCTGTTACGGGACCTCTCTCCTCTGCCTGGGTGCTGGGCCTAAATATCTGACAATGGACTGTTGCATTGGTGGCTGACGTGAAGCCTGATTCTCTGCTATGATATGAAGACTGATTCTCTGCTGACATGAAGCCAGATTGTCTGTTACGGGACCTCTCTCCTCTGCCTGTGTGCTAGGCCTAAATATATGCCAATGGATTGTTGCAGTGGTGGCTGACGTGAAGCCTGATTCTCTGCTATGACATGCAGACTGATTCTCTGGTGACATGAAGCCAGATCCTCTGTTACGGGACCTCTCTCCTCTGCCTGGGTGCTGGGCCTAAATTTATGAAAATGGACTGTTGCAGTGGTGGGTGACGTGAAGCCTGATTCTCTGCTATGACATGCAGACTGATTCTCTGGTGACATGAAGCCAGATCCTCTGTTACGGGACCTCTCTCCTCTGCCTGGGTGCTGGGCCTAAATTTATGAAAATGGACTGTTGCAGTGGTGGGTGACGTGAAGCCTCATTCTCTGCTATGACATGCAGACTGATTCTCTGCTGACATGAAGCCAGATTGTCTGTTACGGGACCTCTCTCCTCTGCCTGGGTGCTGGGCCTGAATTTATGACAATGGACTGTTGCAGTGGTGGCTGACGTGAAGCCTGATTCTCTGCTATGATATGAAGACTGATTCTCTGCTGACATGAAGCCAGATTGTCTGTTACGGGACCTCTCTCCTCTGCCTGGGTGCCGGGGCCTAAATATCTGAGAATGGACTGTTCCAGTGGTGGGTAACGGGAAGCCAGATTCTCTGCTATGATATGAAGACTGATTCTCTGCTGACATGAAGCCAGATTGTCTGTTACGGGACCTCTCTCCTCTGCCTGGGTGCTGGGCCTAAATTTATGAAAATGGACTATTACAGTGGTGGGTGACGTGAAGCCTGATTCTCTGCTATGACATGAAGACTGATTCTCTGCTGACATGAAGCCAGATTGTCTGTTACGGGACCTCTCTCCTCTGCCTGGGTGCCGGGGCCTAAATATCTGAGAATGGACTGTTCCAGTGGTGGGTGACGGGAAGCCAGATTCTCTGCTATGGAACCTCTCTCCAATTGATTTTGGTTAATTTTTATTTATTTTATTTTTAATTTTAATTAATTTCCCTATCCACATTTGTTTGCAGGGGATTTACCTACATGTTGCTGCCTTTTGCAGCCCTCTAGCCCTTTCCTGGGCTGTTTTACAGCCGTTTTAGTGCCGAAAAGTTCGGGTCCCCATTGACTTCAATGGGGTTCGGGTTCGGGACGAAGTTCGGATCGGGTTCGGATCCCGAACCCGAACATTTCCGGGATGTTCGGCCGAACTTCTCGAACCCGAACATCCAGGTGTTCGCTCAACTCTATTTCTAACATCTATTTTAAAAACAATTAATTAGTTACACAGGTGACCCTATTAAAAGAATACTTTAAAATTACAGATGTCATTTAACCCTTCATTTTCAAAGTTTCCATTTCTGTAATCCACCTAGTTTCATGCAGCAATAATTTACATTTATTCTCCTCGGGAGTCATTCCGGGTTTAATATACTCTGGTATCCCCAATTTTATTTCATTCCATTTATGCTGTCTTTCCTGACAGTGTTACAACAATGTGGTCTCTTGGTACCTATTTTTTTCCTTTTCTTCTTTTTTACTGACTGTAGATTCCATATATCTCTTTATGTTTGACTTATGTTTGTTAAGTCTTATTCGTATCTCTCTCTTTGTCTGTCCTATGTACCACATGCTGCAAGGGCATCTCAGGCCATAGATGTCGTTCTTGGTCATACATGTAGCATAGTGGTACATAGGGATTTCATATCCCATTCTAGGGTGATAAATAGTTTGTCCTTTTAAAATTTTATTACAATGCATGCAGGATAGGCATGAAAATGTGCTCTTTGTCTGTGTGGCGAGAATGGATTGTCTTTCTTTTGTATTCTTATATCTCCCTTAATAAATTTATTGTCTATTGTTCATCCTTTTCGATATGTAAAATTAGGTTTTGATTTTTTTTTAATCTCCCATATTTTTAATATATCCCAATATTTATTGATAGTTTTTTTGAATCAATGTTGCATGGCAATCATAGGTGCCTATATATACTGGGTGATCTTTTGCGTTTTTATTGGCTTTCCTGATAAATAAAGTTTCTCTTGTAATTTGATCGACTTCTTTTTAATATTATCAATCATATTTTTGGATAACCTCGATTGATGAATTTATTTGTCAACACTTTTTTGTCTTGTGTAGTCAAAAAATTTTTGGTTATACGTTTTGCTCATATTAACTGTCTAAGAATTGTATGGTAGTGGGATGATAGCGTAGCTGGAATTTAATAGATTCATGACATGTGTTCAGATAATCAATGAATGTCAAAACAGATTGTTCCATATCTTTCCATAATAGGAAAATATCATAGTTCGCAATTTTCCTGGACCGAAAATAAAATTTTCTTTGTACATAGCCATAAAAATATTTGCAAAACTTGGTGCTGCGAAGGACGTTATCAAAGTCCCCCGCAGCTGCAAATAATGTATGCCGTCAAATGTATGTCGCGTTGACAAATAAACTTGTCAATCAAGGTTATTCAAAAAATATGATTGATAATATAAAAAAAGAAGTCAATCAAATTCCAAGAAAAACTTTATTTATTAGGAAAGCCAATAAAAACGCAAAAGATCCCCCAGTATATATAGGCACCTATGATTGCCATGCAACATTGATTATTTTTTTTTAAATCAAAACCTAATTTTACATATCAAAAAGGGTGAACTATAGCCAATACATTTATTAAGGGCTCGTTCACACTCACGGTCCTTACATCCCAACATCAAACTTTTCATTTCCTACAAGACCGTCACACATGAGTATCAGGTAGCAGCTGTGACAACCTTAGAGGTGCTAATTTTCTCGGGATCTGTCTATAGCAGAGTTAACACAAAAACTATTGGTATCGTTTCAACAGCTAAGGCAAACACTATGCAGTATCTATCCATATTTTTATAGCATCTCTTTTCAGGAAACAAAATGATTGTGATTGGCTGTATGACCGCCAACACCTATGGCATATGCTAATGGTAATTTATATCAAATGATAAGCTTTACATATCACTTTATAAGTCCTTATCAAATGATAAGCTTTTGTTAACACTTTATATCCCATTTATAACATTTTGATGCAGTTTTTATGCCACTTTTAAGTCATTTTGTGATTTGATATCACTTTGATATCATTTTGATATGCCTTTTATAATTTGGCATGCCCGGTCATGTCCAAAAGACGTATACTACATAGCCAGGCGTCTTTTAATTATAATAGCAATGATAAAAAAAAATCTAAGATGGCAAAATTTAAATCATTTTGAAAAGTTTTATTAATTATTCTTTATTTACAACACATCAACTTATATTTTTAACAACAACTTAGGGGCCGACAAGTTTGTGTGTGATTACAACAGCGTATACATAATTGTTTCATGCGCTTCGCTACAAAGGAGTTCACAACATGATCATTTTTTCTAAAGTCACTCATAAACATTTTTAATACACTTTCAAAAGGTATTCCTTTAGCTATACAATGTAAGATATAGATGCAGTAATGGGCGCAGACCGAACTAGCGACGTCCTAGATTTGTCTGTTTCTATACCTTATAGTCTTAGAATTTATGTAGAATTTTTTTTATAAATTCAGCAGGAAATAGCTCACTCGATGGCGATAATCAATAACTATCAAAAATATAGATACGTCACCAGGCTGTAATATAATTAAAATCCAGTGTCGCCCCCGCTTATACGAATTGTCCGTATTTACAATGTAGGCCCCTAGGCGGTCGATGATTTTATTTTTAGTTAATAAATCTCACGGAAATACACCGTTAAATATGCGACGGGCGTGAAAGTCAGTTTTAATAACACCTGTAATTTCATAATTATTAATTTTTATTGAGAAGCATATAAAACTTCCCTTCTATTATTTATTTCAATAATGTTTTCATGAACTGAATACACAATCATCTTAATAGTGTTTACAATTCAGCTCTGAGATTGCCGCTTTTTACTAGCGAGAAATGACCGACGGGTTCTTGATCCGGCGATAAATAAAAAGCGAACATTGTGTAGCCTGTCAAAAATTCGGACCGGTCCGCGGATAAAGCGTTGTCAGGCTTATGCTTTCCCAAAAATATGCACGAGCGACATATATTCTCGAACCGCTGATTCGTCTTGGAATGGTTTTGCGGGTATCTGTTGCCCCAGTCCAAATATAAGGCCACATAATTTGCATTATAACGGTTGAAGCACCTAATTACCTGAAAATGACTCGTTGTCCACAAACGTTAGTATTACTGTTCTCGGTATGTTCCCCAGAAAAACATTCTCGTGGTTAGATATGCTAACAAATTTTCGTACTTCTCTGAATAAGGGCTCTACGCCGCCATAAGAGCCGACAGCTTTTGGAGTGTAGCACTGTTTTCGCAATATCTCGGCAATACCCGTCATTTTAGCATTGTTTTTAGCAGTGTCTATCAAACAATACGACCCAACTGTTTATGCAATTTTAACTAATCAAGATAGTGGATTTATTGTAAAAAGCAAAAAGCAGGCTACATTTTATTTAAAAACAGCTTATGTAAAACTAATAAAACATTACAAGACGTTGCTTACAAACACATTTTATATACATTCAAAGTAAAAAAAACGATGTGAATTTTTTTTATTATAATGCGTTACATACAAATACATTTTATATACATTTAAAAGTGTAGCATCTTTAAAAGCTTCTAAAAATAAAACGTGTTTTAACGGGGGTACATTTTCCACGCCAACGCAATAATCTGGGGTTCTTAAAAAGGACCATGTATTTAGTGTTTAAAATTATGGTTTGGCTTTTCTTACCCTGACAAAAAAATATTTGAATGAGATACATAATGCTCAAGTTTCTGTGGTGTACGTATTTGGTGAATGCGTTTTGCATTTCAAGATTTTCACAAGCCTCCTCCATTAAATCATCAAATCATTTTGCGGTATTCCCTCGACAAACCTGATATTTGTAAACAAACGGGTTAGTTCGTCATGCAATTTCTGCCAACAAGCGTGAAACCAAATGACGTTATCAGGTTTGTGCGCCATTAACGTATCCGCATGTATTAACAAACGTTTAACAAAAAACTCTTTCCGGAATTTGAGGGGCCTGCTAAAATACATGAAAAAGGGTGTTGAAATTGAGCCGCCATGTTTAATAGCCGAAAGGTAGCGCTGTAAAATCGTCAGTCAGACGTCTCTTTGTGTAGACACACTTTTGCATTTTACGTAACGGTCTTGTCTCTACGGTCAAACGTTTTCTGTTTCTGAAAATTCAGTTTTGCTCGATACCTATTGTTTTCTGCATCTCGGGATTGGAGTTGCGTGAGTAGTCCAGTACAAGGTGTTTTAAACTGTCCAAATTAACAAGTCGGGCGTTAGGACGTTGAGCACTATACCCTTAACCTTTAACCCCTTAAGGACCTCATTTTCACCTTCAGGACTAGGCCATTTTTTGCTAATCTGTCACTTTATGTGGTGATAACTTTAAAACGCTTTGACTTATCCAGGCCATTCTGAGATAGTTTTTTCGTCACATATTGTACTTCATGACACTGGTAAAATGGAGTAAAAAAAAATCATTTTTATTTAGAAAAAAATACCAAATTTACCAAAAATTTGGAAAAATTCGCAAATTTTTAAGTTTCAATTTCTCTACTTCTATAATACATAGTAATGCCTCCAAAAATAGCTATTACTTTACATTCCCCATATGTCTACTTCATGTTTGGATCATTTTGGGAATTATATTTTATTTTTTGCGGATGTTACAAGGCTTAGAAGTAAATCTTGAAATTTCTCAGAAATTTTCAAAAAACAACTTTTTTTCATAGGAAGATTGCTTAATAAAATTACCTCTGAGAGTTGCTTTCATAGCACACCACAGAATACCTTCAGAGATTTCACCAGTATCGTTTTCCCTAAAATAATTGTGCAAACACTCAATGGTTTGTGGTGAGTAACGTGGACTCTGCAGGATAAAATTATTAAGCCTCCATATGGAGTGATGTGCAGAAGTGTACTGTTCTGCTATTTCAATTGCAATGGGCGCATGATCTGACCAAGTAATGGTATAGACATTTGAGGAGACTATGCAGGGCAGTAATTGTCTGTCGACCAAAAAGTAGTCGATCCTAGTGTACACCTTATGGGCAGCAGAAAAAAAGGGTGAAATCACGCTCAGTGGGGTGTTGGATCCGCCAGGCATCATACAGATCATGTGAGTGCGTAAGTTTAGCCATTGCCGATGGTTCCCTAGCTCCATTTGAGGAGGTAGAGTCCATAGAAGGCCACATCACCGTATTAAAGTCCCCCAACACAATGAGACGTCCCTTCTGAATTTTGGACACTTTACGCAGAAGAGAGGTACAAAAGGCAGAACGGCGTTGATTAGGCGCATATAAAGAGACCATTGTATATTGAACATTGTTAATAAGGCCTATCACAATGACAAATCTCCCACTTTTATCCGTCTCAACCTTTTCTACTTGAAGTGCAATCGAATCTTTGAACGCAATGGATACCCCCCTTTTTTTCCTCCCAACTGCTGGAGCCGAGAATATGTGGGGAAATTTTTTGTGCCTTAATCTAGGAACATCAACAGGTAATAGGTGTGTTTCCTGTACACAGAGTATGTCAGCTTGAAGGTGCTTAGTTTCTTTCCATAGTAAAGACCGTTTGCAGGGAGAGTTTAACCCTTTAGCATTAAGTGAGACAATCTTAAATACCATGGTGAGAAACTGTCGAGGATGTGTTTAGCCGTAGTATCTTATGCGAGAAAATCCCATATCGTACATGCACAAGAGTCATCATAGGAGAGGCGGAGTATACCTGAGAAGATGTAAATAAGTCAAAACAATAACATAACTAAGAGAGTATATGGCGGTGGTAACCGCTCGGATACAAAGAAATAGGTATAACATACCAAATTTTTGTAAGAAGGGTATTTGCAACATAGGGGCAGTATACAAGAATACTGGTCATATTCACGAGCTCAAAAAACAACTTTTTAAGGACCAGTTCAGGTCTGAAGTCACTTTTTGAAGCTTACATGATAGAAACCACCCAAAAATGACCCCATTCTAGAAACTAGACCCCACAAGGTATTCAAAACTGATTTTACAAACATTGTTAACCCTTTAGGTGTTCCACAAGAATTAATGGAAAATAGAGATACAATTTAAAAATTTCACTTTTTTGGCAGATTTTCCATTTTAATAATTTTTTTCCAGTTACAAAGCAAGGGTTAACAGCCAAACAAAACTCATTATTTATGGCCCTGATTCTGTAGTTTACATAAAAAAACACCCCATATGTGGTCGTAAACTGCTGTACGGGCACACGGTAGGACACAGAAGGAAAGGAATGCCATACGGTTTTTGGAAGACAAATTTTGCTGGACTGGTTTTTTGACACCATGTCCCCTTTGAAGCCCCCCTGATGCACCCCTAGAGTAGAAACTTCAAAAACGTGACCCCATCTAAGAGACTAAACCCCTCAAGGTATTCAAAACTGATTTTACAAACGTAGTTAACTCTTTAGGTGTTCAACAAGAATTAATGGAAAATAGAGATACAATTTCAAAATTTCACTTTTTTGGCAGATTTTCTATTTTAATAATTTTTTTCCAGTTACAAAGCAAGGGTTAACAGCCAAACAAAACTCATTATTTATGGCCCTGAATCTGTAGTTTACAGAAACACCCCATATGTGGTCGTAAACTGCTGTACGGGCACACTGCAGGGCGCAGAAGGAAAGGAATGCCATACGGTTTTTGGAAGGCAGATTTTGCTAGACTGTTTTTTTGGACACCATGTCCCATTTGAAGCCCCCCTGATGCACCCCTAAGGTAGAAACTCCATAAAAGTGACCCCATCTAAGAAACTACACCCCTCAAGGTATTCAAAACGGATTTTAGAAACATCATTTACCCTTTAGGTGTTCCACAAGAGTTATTGGCAAATAGAGATGAAATTTCAGAATTTCAATTTTTTGGCAAATTTTCCATTTTACTATTTTTTTTTTCCAGTTACAAAGCAAGGGTTAACAGCCAAACAAAACTCATATTTATGGCCCTGATTCTTTAGTTTACAGAAACACCCCATATGTGGTCGTAAACTGCTGTACGGGCACACTGCAGGGCGCAGAAGGAAAGGAATGCCATACGGTTTTTGGAAGGCAGATTTTGCTAGACTGTTTTTTTGGACACCATGTCCCATTTGAAGCCCCCCGATGCACCCCTAGAGTAGAAACTCCAAAAAAGTTACCCCACTTTAAAAACTATGGGATAGGGTGGAAGTTTTATTGGTACTAGTTTAGGGTACATATGATTTTTGGTTGCTCTATATTACACTTTTTGTGAGGCAAGGTAACAAGAAATAGCTTTTTTGGCACAGTTTTTTTTTGTTATTTACAAAATTCATCTGACAGGTTAGATCATGTGGTATTTTTATATAGCAGGTTGTCATGGACGCGGCGATACCTAATATGTATAATTTATTTTTATTTATGTAAGTTTTACACAATGATTTCATTTTTGAAACAAAACAAATCATGTTTTAGTGTTTCCATAGTCTAAGAGCCATAGTTTTTTCCGTTTTTGGGCGATTATCTTGGGTAGGGTATGATTTTTTCGGGATGAGATGACGGTTTGATTGGCGCTATGTTGGGGTGCATATAACTATTTGATTGCTTGCTATTACACTTTTTGTGATGCAAGGTGACAAAAAATTGTTTATTTAGCACAGTTTTTATTTTTTATTTTTCACGGTGTTCATCTGAGGGGTTACTTCATGTGATATTATTATAGAGCTGGTCGATACGGACGTGGCGATACCTAATATGTATACTTGTTTTTTATTTATGTAAGTTTTACACAATATCATTTTTGAAACAAAAAAAAATCATGTTATAGTGTCTCCATAGTCTGAGACCCATAGTTTTTTTTATTTTTTGTGCCATTGTCTCATGTAGGGGCTCATCTTTTGTGGGATGAGGTGACGGTTTGATTGGTACTATTTTGACGTACATGCAACTTTTTTGATCACTTTTATTACCTGTTTTGGGAAGTAAGGTGGACAAAATTTAAATTTCCTCATAGTTTTTATTTTTTCATTTTTATGGCGTTTACCGTGCGGGGAAAGTAACATGACCGTTTTATAGATCAGGTCATTACGGACGCGGCAATACCTAATATGTGTAGTGTATTTTATTTATTTATTTTATTCAGTGATAAATGTGTTTTTACGTTTTTTTTACTTTTTTTTTTACCCAGACCCACTTGGTTCTTGAAGATCCAGTGGGTCTGATGTCTGTATAATACAGTACAATACACGATATAGTGTATTGTACTGTATTTTACTTACTCTTTGTCTGAACAGATCTATGCCTTTAGCACAGATCTGTTCAGGACCATGGACAGCAGGATGCCTGAGAAGGCGTCCTGTTGCCATGGGAACCTTCCCCGTCTGCCACAACTGAGCAGACGGGGAAGGTGAAGGAGGGGAGCACCCTCCCTCTGTCACCCCATCCTGTCTGGGGTTGCAAAGGCACAGCAGCCCCCCGATGGGAGAGGGAGGGAGCTCCCTGACTGTTAACCTTTTCCATACCGTGGTCTGTACCGACCGTGGTATGGAAAGGGTTAAAAACGGCTGACATCGCAGCACAGATGTCAGCCCTTTATACCAGAGTGTCAGCAATGTGCTGACACTCTGGTATAAACCCACTGTCAGGGACTGCGGGGATCAGAAACTACAGAAAGCTCTGCAAACCTGAATTGACCTGCGGTTTGCAGCGATCGCCGATACGGGGGGGTCACAGGACCCCCCTCGGCATTGACCCTGGGTGCCTGGCTGTGTGTAACAGCCGGGGACTCAGCACTGTCACTATGTCTGCAGACATGGCGACAGTTTAATGCCATGACGAGTATATTCGTCATGGAGCGCTAAGTAGCAGTGCTCCATGACGAGTATACTCGTCATAGGTCCTTAACGTGTTAATACAGTTTTACCGTTGTTGAGTTTGTAACCGTACGTCAACATTAGAACCGTTTATCTAGAATGTGTATTCCATCAACAGCCCGACTTAGTGAATTTTAACAGTACGGAAAGCCATTCGTTCATTTGTCGACGCTCTTGATGCTATACACGCAGCTATACAATCTTTGTTAGATAGACTTTTACAGGCCGCCGAGCCAGGTGATTATATCCAACTGCACGTTGACGGTGGCGAGACATTTGACTCCGTTTTTTCAAATAGATATTCTAGAGATGAATTTAGCGCCAAAACATTTTTGAACAATATCGCTAACGCTTTACAGAGCAACGCGGAGTGCATAGCCGGTAATTCACTTAAACTAGTCGTCATCATTGTCAGGGACCGTCGCGGTGGTGCCCAAAGTCGTTTGGGCGGCGTAGCGTATAGTCGTATTATTGAATGCAAAAAAATAAACATTTATATGACTTCAACAATTACGATAATATTGTTTGCTTGGCCGCTAGTGTTAATGCTATTTTGGAG
This sequence comes from Bufo gargarizans, assembly GCF_014858855.1. Taxonomy (NCBI): domain Eukaryota; kingdom Metazoa; phylum Chordata; class Amphibia; order Anura; family Bufonidae; genus Bufo; species Bufo gargarizans. Next base: position 107,300,375 of record NC_058088.1, read on the forward strand.
GGGGGGGGGCGCTTTGAGCGACGCTGTGTTGTTAGCGAAAGCCCAACAACTGCATCGCGATTTACAAATATCCGAAGGGCGTTTGGTATCTTCTAGCTAAATTGTTGAGTTTGAAAAATATTTAAACATAACAATTAAAGTTTTGTATCACAATAGGGGCCAGCGGCATTATTATCATACAGGCAATACCGCTAAAGAAAAGAGGGTTTATATAATGCATCATGAAAATCATTATTACGGCATTAAAAATCTAAAAGCTTTTATCGGAGCCAAATATTTATGCGTCCGGTGCTGCTTTTTGCGGTTTTTAGTTACAGATATATAGACTGGGGCGCTGAGCACAAGTGTAGCGGTCTAAAATGCAGCGTCTCCGGCGGGCTGGTTGGCAAATTTGACAACCACGTTTGTTACATGCAGCCTTACAACCCCAAACAAGCGACTGACAAGTACATCTTTTATGACTTTGAGTGCATGCAAGAAACAGGCATACATATACCCAATTACATTTACGCGACTACATTATACAGCTCTTATTCCTGTGAATTTAGTGGTAAATCCTGTACGCGCGATTTTGTGCGCTTTTTTATCGACGGAAACTTTTCCGGCCACACATTCATAGCACAGAATGCTGGTCGTTACGACGCTTATTTTGTTATACAGAAGCTGATCAACGAAAAATTTCAAATTAACATTATAAACCAGGGCGGATGGTTAAGGTGCATTACCCTGACTGATTAAAAAAATGTGATTCATAGATTCGTTGAATTTCATACCGATGAATCTCAGTAAGATGCCCGAAGCTATGGGCTTTTCAGGCGCCAAGGGTCACTTCCTGCATTTTTTAAATGTGGAAGAAAATCTAAATTAGATAGGCGTCGTCCCAGATGCGTGGTATAAAATAACTCATGGTGTGGTACGAAGAACATAAAAATGACACCTTTAATTTTCAGGAAGAGCTAAGAGCTTACTGTAAAGCAGGTGTTGAGAATCGTTTCTGGGACTTGTGAATGTTACAGGGACACAATTATGGCCATGACTGAAAAAAAAGTGACGCAATACTTTAAATGTGAAAAGAAATACAGAACAGTCACTAAATGTAAGAAATACAGAACAGTCACTAAATGTATCGACTCATTTCCCCTTATCACGTTGGCGTCAAGCTTGAGAAGGGCTTGTGAATGTTACAGGGACACGATTATGGCCGTGACTGAAAAAAAGTGACGCAATACTTTAAACGTGAAAAGAAATACAGAACAGTCACTAAATGTATCGACCCAGGTGTCATTTTTATGTTATTCGTACCACACCATGATTTGTTTTTTCTCGCCGGGCATCATGTAATCGCAGCCGTAATACCGCGCACCCGGGACGACGCCTATGTAATTTAGATTTTCTTCCGTATTGAAAAAATGCGGGAAGTGACCCTTGGCACCTGAAAAGCCCATAGCTTCGGGCATCTTACTGAGCTTCATCGGTATGAAATTCAACGAATCTATGAATCTAATTTTTTTAATCAGTCAGGGTAACGCACATTATGTATGCCTGTTTCTTGCATGCACTTAAAGTCATAAAAGATGTACTTGTCAGTCACTTGTTTGGGGTTGTAAGGCTGCATGTAACAGACGTGGTCGTCAAATTTGCCAACCAGCCCGCTGCAGACACTGCATTTTAGACCGCTACACTTGTGCTCAGTGCCCCAGCCCATATATCTGTAACAAAAACCGCTAAAAGTTTTTTTCTTACAAAACGCGTTATCACTCAGTGATGGTTTCTATGCCTTTCAAAGCACGTCCCTGAGCGAAAAAGCTCCAGGCATATCGGGCACCGTACATTATCATCCTGATCAACTCAGGCACCGTACATTATCGTCCTGATCAACGCAATCCAACCGCTGACACGCTTTGCAAAACTGTATACAGCCATGTTGGTGTTTATTGTTGTATGCAGAGCAGCACCAGACGCATAAATATTTGGCTCCGATAAAAGCTTTTAGATTTTTAATGCCGTAATAATGATTTTCATGATGCATTATATAAACCCTCTTTTCTTTAGCGGTATTGCCTGTATGATAATACTGCCGCTGGCCCCTATTGTGAAACAAAACTTTAATTGTTATGTTTAAATATTTTTCAAACTCAACAATTTCGCTAAAAGATACCAAAAGCCCTTCAGGTATTTGTAAATTGTGATGCAGTTGTGGGGCTTTCGCTAATAACACGGCGTCGCTCAAAGCGCCCCCCCCCCCTCCAAAATAGCGTTAACACTAGCATTTGCTAGGTATGACAGTAGCAGGGAGCAGGAGTGATAACACCACTCTGGGGTGTTACATATGTAATGAGCTTGGTTACAGTGTTGCATTTATGTCATTAGCTTGGTCCTGGTGCTGTATTCATGTAATGAGCTTGGTCCTGGTGCTGTATTCATGTAATGAGCTTGGTCCTGGTGCTGTATTTATATTCCTTGCTTAATTAAGATGCTATATTTATGTGATGGGCTTGGTCATGGTGCTGTATTCATGTAATGAGCTTGGTCCTGGTGCTGTATTCATGTAATGAGCTTGGTCCTGGTGCTGTATTCATGTAATGAGCTTGGTCCTGGTGCTGTATTCATGTAATGAGCTTGGTCCTGGTGCTGTATTCATGTAATGAGCTTGGTCCTGGTACTGTATTCATGTAATGAGCTTGGTCCTGGTACTGTATTCATGTAATGAGCTTGGTCCTGGTGCTGTATTCATGTAATGAGCTTGGTCCTGGTGCTGTATTCATGTAATGAGCTTGGTCCTGGTGCTGTATTCATGTAATGAGCTTGGTCCTGGTGCTGTATTTATATTCCTTGCTTAATTAAGATGCTATATTTATGTGATGGGCTTGGTCATGGTGCTGTATCATGTAATGAGCTTGGTCCTGGTGCTGTATTCATGTAATGAGCTTGGTCCTGGTGCTGTATTCATGTAATGAGCTTGGTCCTGGTGCTGTATTCATGTAATGAGCTTGGTCCTGGTGCTGTATTCATGTAATGAGCTTGGTCCTGGTGCTGTATTCATGTAATGAGCTTGGTCCTGGTGCTGTATTCATGTAATGAGCTTGGTCCTGGTGCTGTATTCATGTAATGAGCTTGGTCCTGGTGCTGTATTCATGTAATGAGCTTGGTCCTGGTGCTGTATTCATGTAATGAGCTTGGTCCTGGTGCTGTATTCATGTAATGAGCTTGGTCCTGGTGCTGTATTCATGTAATGAGCTTGGTCCTGGTGCTGTATTCATGTAATGAGCTTGGTCATGGTTCTGTATTCATGTAATGAGCTTGGTCCTGGAGCTGTATTCATGTTATGAGCTTGGTCATGGTTCTGTATTCATGTATTGAGCTTGGTCCTGGTGCTGTATTCATGTAATGAGCTTGGTCCTGGTGCTGTATTCATGTAATGAGCTTGGTCATGGTGATGTATTCATGTAATGGTCATGGTGCGTATGGTCATGAGCTTGGTCCTGGTGCTGTATTCATGTTTTGAGCTTGGTGCTGGTGCTGTATTCATGTAATAAGCTTGGTCCTGGAGCTGTATTCATGTAATGAGCTTGGTTCTGGTGCTGTATTCATGTAATGAGCTTGGTCCTGGTTATGTATTCATGTAATGAGCTTGGTCCTGGTGCTGTATTCATGTAATGAGCTTGGTCATGGTTCTGTATTCATGTAATGAGCTTGGTCCTGGTGCTGTATTCATGTAATGAGCTTGGTCCTGGTGCTGTATTCATGTAATGAGCTTGGTCCTGGAGCTGTATTCATGTAATGAGCTTGGTCCTGGTGCTGTATTCATGTAATGAGCTTGGTCATGGTGCTGTATTTATGTAATGAGCTTGGTCCTGGAGCTGTATTCATGTAATGAGCTTGGTCCTGGTGCTGTATTCATGTAATGAGCTTGGTCCTGGTGCTGTATTTATGTAATGAGCTTGGTCCTGGTGCTGTATTTATGTAATGAGCTTGGTCCTGGAGCTGTATTCATGTAATGAGCTTGGTCCTGGTGCTGTATTCATGTAATGAGCTTGGTCCTGGTGCTGTATTCATGTAATGAGTTCTGTCCTGGTGCTGTATTCATGTAATGAGCTTGGTCCTGGTGCTGTATTCATGTAATGAGCTTGGTCCTGGAGCTGTATTCATGTAATGAGCTTGGTCCTGGTGCTGTATTCATGTAATGAGCTTGGTCATGGTTCTGTATTCATGTAATGAGCTTGGTCCTGGAGCTGTATTCATGTTATGAGCTTGGTCATGGTTCTGTATTCATGTATTGAGCTTGGTCCTGGTGCTGTATTCATGTAATGAGCTTGGTCCTGGTGCTGTATTCATGTAATGAGCCTGGTCCTGGAGCTGTATTCATGTAATGAGCTTGGTTCTGGAGCTGTATTCATGTAATGAGCTTGGTCCTGGTGCTGTATTCATGTAATGAGCTTGGTCCTGGTTCTGTATTCATGTAATGAGCTTGGTCCTGGTGCTGTATTCATGTAATGAGCTTGGTCCTGGTGCTGTATTCATGTAATGAGCTTGGTCATGGTGCTGTATTCATGTAATGAGCTTGGTCATGGTGCTGTATTCATGTAATGAGCTTGGTCCTGGTGCTGTATTCATGTAATGAGCTTGGTCCTGGTGCTGTATTCATGTAATAAGCTTGGTCCTGGAGCTGTATTCATGTAATGAGCTTGGTCCTGGTTCTGTATTCATGTAATGAGCTTGGTCCTGGTGCTGTATTCATGTAATGAGCTTGGTTCTGGTGCTGTATTCATGTAATGAGCTTGGTCCTGGAGCTGTATTCATGTAATCAGCTTGGTCCTGGTGCTGTATTCATGTAATGAGCTTGGTCCTGGTTCTGTATTCATGTAATGAGCTTGGTCCTGATGCTGTATTCATGTAATGAGCTTGGTCATGGTTCTGTATTCATGTAATGAGTTTGGTCCTGGTGCTGTATTCATGTAATGAGCTTGGTCCTGGTGCTGTATTCATGTAATGAGCTTGGTCCTGGTGCTGTATTCATGTAATGAGCTTGGTCCTGGTGCTGTATTCATGTAATGAGCTTGGTCCTGGTGCTGTATTCATGTAATGAGCTTGGTCCTGGTTCTGTATTCATGTAATGAGTTTGGTCCTGGTGCTGTATTCATGTAATGAGCTTGGTCCTGGTGCTGTATTCATGTAATGAGCCTGGTCCTGGAGCTGTATTCATGTAATGAGCTTGGTTCTGGTGCTGTATTCATGTAATGAGCTTGGTCCTGGTTATGTATTCATGTAATGAGCTTGGTCCTGGTGCTGTATTCATGTAATGAGCTTGGTCCTGGTTCTGTATTCATGTAATGAGCTTGGTCCTGATGCTGTATTCATGTAATGAGCTTGGCCCTGGTTCTGTATTCATGTAATGAGCTTGGTCCTGATGCTGTATTCATGTAATGAGCTTGGTCCTGGTTCTGTATTCATGTAATGAGCTTGGTCCTGATGCTGTATTCATGTAATGAGCTTGGTCCTGGTGCTGTATTCATGTAATGAGTTTGGTCCCGGTGCTGTATTCATGTAATGAGCTTGGTCCTGGTTCTGTATTCATGTAATGAGCTTGGTCCTGGTGCTGTATTCATGTAATGAGCTTGGTCCTGGTTCTGTATTCATGTAATGAGCTTGGTCCTGGTGCTGTATTCATGTAATGAGCTTGGTCCTGGAGCTGTATTCATGTAATGAGCTTGGTCCTGGTGCTGTATTCATGTAATGAGCTTGGTTCTGGTGCTGTATTCATGTAATGAGCTTGGTCCTGGTGCTGTATTCATGTAATAAGCTTGGTCATGGTTCTGTATTCATGTAATGAGCTTGGTCCTGGTGCTGTATTCATGTAATGAGCTTGGTCCTGGTGCTGTATTTATGTAATGAGCTTGGTTCTGGTTCTGTATTCATGTAATGAGCTTGGTTCTGGTGCTGTATGCATGTAATGAGCTTGGTCCTGGTGCTGTATTCATGTAATGAGCTTGGTCCTGGTGCTGTATTCATGTAATGAGCTTGGTCCTGGTGCTGTATTCATGTAATGAGCTTGGTCCTGGTGCTGTATTCATGTAATGAGCTTGGTCCTGGTGCTGTATTCATGTAATGAGCTTGGTCCTGGTGCTGTATTCATGTAATGAGCTTGGTCCTGGTGCTGTATTCATGTAATGAGCTTGGTCCTGGAGCTGTATTCATGTAATGAGCTTGGTCCTGGTGCTGTATTCATGTAATGAGCTTGGTCCTGGTGCTGTATTCATGTAATGAGCTTGGTCCTGGTGCTGTATTCATGTAATGAGCTTGGTCCTGGTGCTGTATTCATATAATGAGCTTGGTCCTGGTGCTGTATTTATGTAATGAGCTTGGTACTGGAGCTGTATTCATGCAATGAGCTTGGTTCTGGTGCTGTATTCATGCAATGAGCTTGGTCCTGGAGCTGTATTCATGTAATGAGCTTGGTCCTGGTGCTGTATTCATGTAATGAGCTTGGTCCTGGTTCTGTATTCATGTAATGAGCTTGGTCCTGATGCTGTATTCATGTAATGAGCTTGGTCCTGGTTCTGTATTCATGTAATGAGCTTGGTCCTGATGCTGTATTCATGTAATGAGCTTGGTCCTGGTTCTGTATTCATGTAATGAGCTTGGTCCTGATGCTGTATTCATGTAATGAGCTTGGTCCTGGTGCTGTATTCATGTAATGAGTTTGGTCCTGGTGCTGTATTCATGTAATGAGCTTGGTCCTGGTGCTGTATTCATGTAATGAGCTTGGTCCTGGTGCTGTATTCATGTAATGAGCTTGGTCCTGGTTCTGTATTCATGTAATGAGCTTGGTCCTGGTGCTGTATTCATGTAATGAGCTTGGTCCTGGTTCTGTATTCATGTAATGAGCTTGGTTCTGGTGCTGTATTCATGTAATGAGCTTGGTCCTGGTGCTGTATTTATGTAATGAGCTTGGTTCTGGTGCTGTATTCATGTAATGAGCTTGGTTCTGGTGCTGTATTCATGTAATGAGCTTGGTCCTGGTGCTGTATTCATGTAATGAGCTTGGTCCTGGTGCTGTATTTATGTAATGAGCTTGGTCCTGGTGCTGTATTCATGTAATGAGCTTGGTCCTGGTGCTGTATTCATGTAATGAGCTTGGTCCTGGTGCTGTATTCATGTAATGAGCTTGGTCATGGTGCTGTATTCATGTAATGAGCTTGGTCCTGGTGCTGTATTCATGTAATGAGCTTGGTCCTGGTGCTGTATTCATGTAATGAGCTTGGTCCTGGTGCTGTATTCATGTAATGAGCTTGGTCCTGGTGCTGTATTCATGTAATGAGCTTGGTCCTGGTGCTGTATTCATGTAATGAGCTTGGTCCTGGTGCTGTATTCATGTAATAAGCTTGGTCCTGGTGCTGTATTCATGTAATGAGCTTGGTCCTGGAGCTGTATTCATGTAATGAGCTTGGTCCTGGAGCTGTATTCATGTAATGAGCTTGGTCCTGGTGCTGTATTCATGTAATGAGCTTGGTCCTGGTGCTGTATTCATATAATGAGCTTGGTCCTGGTGCTGTATTTATGTAATGAGCTTGGTACTGGAGCTGTATTCATGCAATGAGCTTGGTTCTGGTGCTGTATTCATGCAATGAGCTTGGTCCTGGAGCTGTATTCATGTAATGAGCTTGGTCCTGGTGCTGTATTCATGTAATGAGCTTGGTTCTGGTGCTGTATTTATGTAATGAGCTTGGTCCTGGTGCTGTATTCATGTAATGAGCTTGGTCCTGGTGCTGTATTCATGTAATGAGCTTGGTCCTGGTGCTGTATTCATGTAATGAGCTTGGTCCTGGTGCTGTATTCATGTAATGAGCTTGGTCCTGGTGCTGTATTCAATACTTTTTTTTTAATCCTTAAGGGCCGCGACGCCGATCACCACAGGCGGCGTGGCCCTGGATGTAATTACGGAAGCGGTGGGGGCTGCCGGGGGGGGGGGGGCAGTAGGAGATGAGCGCTTCCATTGTGGAAGCGCTCATCTCCATATCCATCTGTATCGCCGTTCTCAAGACAGCGATACAGATGGCTGTGCTGCGGCAGGGGAGGGAGAGGTGTGTCTCTCCCCTGTTCTTCTGATAGGCCACAGGCACTAATGCCTGCAGCCTATCAGAGGCCGCCTGAGCCAGGCAGCACACAGCAGGGACACAGCCCGGAAGAGGCCTGCATCACATCTCTGCTGATGGAGGTAAGTATCTTTTTTTTTTTGTTTGTTTGTTTTTTGAGGGGGGAGCTGGCATCTGACAATTCTTACAGCCCCATGGGGGAGAGGAGCACTATGGGGGCTTTAAAGTTTTTTTATTTATTTTTTACACACTATGGGGGGGGGCACTATAGGGGAAAATGGCACTATGGGGCATCTGGTGGCACTATAGGGGCATTATTTGGGGGGCACTATGGGGGATTTTTTTTTTTACACATTATGGGGGGCACTATAAGGGAGAACGGCACTAGGGGGCATCTGGTGGCACTATAGGGGCATTATTTGGGGGCACTATGGGGAAGTGGGGGTTCTAAAGGGGCCTTTTTTTTATTGGCACATGGGATTAGGCATCTGGTGGCACTAGGGGGGCATTTTTTACTGGCACATTATGGGAGGCACTATAGGGGAGAGCAGCACTATGGAGGAGTGGAGCACTATTGTGGCATATCGTGGCACTTCAAAGGGGCATTTTTTACTAGCACATTATGGGGGGGACCATGGGGGAGAGGAGCACTATGGGGGCATCCGGGGGGTCTAAAGGGGCTTTTTTTTTATTGACACATTATGGGGGCACTATAGGGGAGAATGGCACTATGGGGCATCTGGTGGCACTATAGGGGCATTATTTGGGGGCACTATGGGGAAGTGGGGGCTCTAAAGGGGCCTTTATTCTTATTGACACATTATGGGGGGCACTATGGCATTTGGTGGCACTAAGGGGGCATTTTTTACTGGCACATTATGGGAGGCACTATAGGGGAGAGCGGCACTTTGGGGCATTATTTGGGGGCACTATGGGGGAGAGGAGCACTATTGGGTCATATGGTGGCACTTAGAAGGGGCATTTTTTACTGGCATATTATGGGGGACACTATGGGGAAGGGGGAGAGGAGCACTATAAGGCCATTTACTAGGGCACTATATAGGAGTATTTTATACTGGCATACATTATGGGGACATTAGCTCAACAGCGGGCACTAAGCGGGGGTATTTCATGTACTGTCATATTGTAGGGAGAATTATTAGTACTAGGAGGTATTATGCAGAGCTTTGCTACTACTGGGGGGCTATGAGGAACATGATTACTAGTATGGACACTATAGGGGCATTATTACTAATAAGTGTGCTCTGGCAGATAATTATTTCTATTTTGGGGAGCCCTGTTACTTTGGGGGGCACCCTGCCACAGTACTATTAGTGTCTGGGCGCAGTTATTTTTTAGAGCACTGTGTGCCAATAATTGTTGAAGGGGGCACTATCTGTGTGGTAGTAGTATTTCCTGGGGTACTATTTCTGCAGTATAGTATTGGGGGTGGCAGGAAAGGGTGTTCAGAAGATGTGAAGATGATGGAAATGTGGGAAACTAATGTCTGTTAATCTCTGCAGAGACGGGAGATGGCTGAAAAATCATCATGGCGGTCTGGTCTGAATGGAGAAGATGAGGAAAGAGAATGTCTACAACAAAGGTGACATCACTGGATGTAAGAGGTATGGGGCGCTATGTAGGAGAGGAGATGCTCTGGCTCCTCCCCCTGCCATTTGCAGAAGGAGGATTCAGAGCTGGGTGAGGACAGCCAAAGGGGGCAGCAGGCCACGGGCGGGTGGCAGATGGTGGGGGGAACCACAGGCCTTGAGCAGGATCTGGGGAGGGAGGAGAGCGGAGGAGCTTCCTGGCTGTAGCCTGCTGTTTATTGTATAATGTGAAGCAGGCAGTGCAGCCAGGACAGACCCTCCCCTCTCCGTATGATGTGTAGAGACAGGCCGCAACTATAGAATGTCAGCTGTACAGTGTTTGTTGGGAGTGGCCTATCATATGTAGGAGGGGCTTTTAATAATGGGCAGGGCCAAAAAAATCTGTTCCCACAGGGCTTTTAGAATCGCCAAGTAAAAGAATCAATGCAACACACTACACCCCTTCCCTGCATTTTTAAATATAAAGGGGGCTTTGAAAAATTGAAATAGCACAGCGCACTACACATGCCACATTTTTTTGCCTTTCGGACCCCCCCTAGACAAAATTCCTGGGTGCTCCCCTGGTCCTGGTGCTGTATTTATGTTCCATGCTTGGTTATGATGCTGTATTTATGCAATGAGCTTGGTCCTGGTGCTGTATTTCTGTAATGAGCTTGGTCCTGGTGCTGTATTCATGTAATGAGCTTGGTATGGCACTACTACTTCTGTGTATACACAGCATCCTCTCCATTAACCGTCATGGAACTTCTGAAAATAGCTAGTGCTCAGCTATTTTTCAAAGTCCCATAATGGTGAATTGAGGGGTGGTCATGCACGATTGTGAAGGTATGTATGTTGGGAGGGCGAGCACCACACTTCTTGCACAGGATGCTATGTAACCTAAGGCCAGCCCTGATGCGACACACTACCGTTAGCTTAGGAATCCAATTACATGCTTATTTCCTCTAAAGGAATGTGTCACCTATATTTTTTTATGCAAGTTAAAACCAGATAGAGACACTTATCCCTGAACATGATTATGGGGCCTACTATCTTTCCTGAGCTTTTAAAAGCATTTAGACCAATGCTTAACATCCGCCACCATGGGTGAACAGGATTCGCCTCATTGACTTCTACCAGAGAGTTTTCTAGGTATGCTCTATGACCTGTGCAAAGGTCAGGAGGGAGTAGATAGGCTTTCACCTATTGTGAATGTTGGATCCTGTGCTAGGCCTCTCTCACATATTTGTGATGACATTCATGACAAGATGGTCAGTGGTTCTTCAGTGAAGTTGTCCATGAAGGACAGTAGCACAAGCCCAACATTGTTTAGCAATACATAATTGTATTTTATCATAAAAAGCAGAATGAACAAATCTTAAAGGGAACCTGTCATCAACTTTGTGCTGCCCATTTTAACGGTAGCATAATGTAGAGACAGGAGAGTTGATTTCAACGGTCTGTCATTTAAAAGTAAAAAGTAAGTGGTTGCCAAGAACAAACATCACAATCATTGCAGACTGGGCCTGGAAAAGAGTCCTGGCCACCTGAGAAGAGTCCTGGTTATTCATGAATTCCTGCTCTCCCGCCCACCTGCTGATGGTTGACAGACTTCTACCTAGTTTTCTCCCTTTCTCTCTAGGAGAGAACTGCCAATCATCAGAAGGTGGACGAGGAGAGCAGGAGATTATGAATAACCAGGACTCCTCTCAGGTAGATTTGACTCTTTTCTAGGCCTGGGCTGCAATGATTATGATGCTGGTTCTCAGAAACCACTTACTTTTAACTCATGAGTGACACACCGCTGACATCAGCATTTCTGTCACTATTTATGATGCCCTCAATGAAGTCAGCATAAAGTTGATGACAGGTTGCCTTTAATGCTACGTTCTCACGACCATATGTGTTTTGCGGTCCACAAATTGCGGATCCGCAAAAAAAACAGATGACGGCCATATGGCATTCGTTTTAGTTTTTTTGCGGATCCATTGTAACAATGCCTATCCTTGTCCGCAAAATGGACAACAATAGAACATGTTCTATTTTTTTGCTGGGCTACGGAACGGACATACGTATGCAGATAGCATAATGTGTGCTGTCCGCATTTTTTGCGGATCTATTGAAATGAATGAGTCTGCATCCTATCCGCAAAAAAAACGGAGCGGACACGGAAACAAAATTTGTGTGAATGTAGCCTAATACACATAAACAGTACATTCGAGATTTTTTTGCCTCAAATTCACAATACAAATACATAACTGTCTCATGAATTTGATGTGTCTTGCCAAAAGCAATAGCAAGCAGTTGGCAGCAACACTGGGAGGCAAATGTCCCTGGGGGCAGCCAAAATGTCCTTGTGGTCTCAAAAGAATGAGAAATCGTGGCCTGTTTAAAAAGAAATCTAAAGAGGAAGTACATCAGAGTGGATACTTATAGGGGTTTTCTGAGTGTACAATACTGATGACCTCAGCAGCCTCTTCACAGCTTACCAAGCACTGTGCTGTACACTGTTTAGTACATTTAGGGGGGACCAATGGTGAAACCGGTTGGGTATCCACCAGGATTTTAAACTTTGTATGATTTGTTTTTATATGATTTGTTTTGTATGTCATGTCTTAGCTCCGAGATAATATATGTTGTTTGGATTTTATTTTACGTACTAATTATAGTGGCATTTTTGTTGCCTCGTAGATGCTTTATCCCTGGGAGATCTTTTACTATTTTTGGTTTTTGATCAATACACTATATAGTAGTTGAGTTTTTAGGTCAGGCTTATTCACCTAAATGTGACTAAGCTGCACATAAACCATGTGACTGATGAATGTGATGTCATTGGTCTAGAAAGAGGCCTCAGTGCTCACCAGAGGGCCTCAGGCTCTTCAAGAAACAGGTAGCCATGGGTATTGAGAGTCCTGATATTTTATTGCTGGCAAACCCCTTTAATTTAATGTGTGAAAATCTTAAATTTGGGGAAATGGCCATTGAAAATGCCATAGAAAAGCGCATTGCATTATGCAAACATAAAAAAAAAATGCGAAAAAAGGGCAAAAAAACACACTAACAATGTTTTTGTTGCTTTTTATTTTATGAAAAACAACTTATCCAAAACTGTGTGTGGAAGTACCCTAAATGTATTTATACTGCTTACAAAATAAGTCATTGGGAAGTTTAACCCTATTCGCAAACAATCAGAACAAGTTCCATTCTTATTTTCAGCATTGGATATGTTAATTATTTTTTATGTGCCTGCTGAGAATCTCGTCCCACAGTTAGCTGGAAACCTGGATCGCAGTTATCTGTAATATCCAATTTACAGCTCTAAGCAGCTGTTAAATTTTGTAATTGCTGTCTGATTCCCTCCTGCAGCATCAACTGCAAAGATAATTGCTGTGAATTTACCATATACTGAAAGCTTTATATAAAACACACAAGAATATGGAAATCTACAGTGCATTCAGAAAGTCTTCAGACCCTTTAACTTTTTTCACATTTTGTTATGTTGTGGCCTTGTGCTAAAATTTAAAAAAATCAAGTTTTCCCTCATCAATCTGCACTAATACTCCTTAGTGAAAAAGTGAAAACAGAAATGTTTGCAAATTTATTAAAAAGGACAACCTAAAATTTCACATTGTCATGCCTTTGCTTTGAGACAACATTTAGCTCTGGGGGCATCCAATTTCTCTTGATCATCTTTGAGATCTTTCTACACCTTGATTGGACCACCTATGGTGAATTTAGTTGATTAGACATGATTTGGAAAGCCACATCTATGTCTAAATAAAGTCTTGCAGCTGACAGTGAACATCAGAGCAACATCCAAGCCATAATAGGAAAAAGCTGCCTGTACAGCTCAGAGACAGGATTGTGGGGAGGCACAGATCTGGAGAAGGGGACAAAAAAATTTGTAGCACTGAAAGTTCACAAGAGCTCAGTGACCTTCATGATTTTTAAATTGAAGAAGATTGGAACAAGTACTACTCCTAGAGCTGGCTGCCCCTCCAAAGTAAGTGGTTGGGGAAAAGGGGCCTTGATAAGAGAGTTGACCAAGAACCCAATGATCACCCTGGCTGAGCTCCAAAGATCCTGTGCGCAGATGGGAGAAACTTACAGAAGGTCAACTATCACCACAACATTCCTACAATCTGGGCTTTTATGGCAGAGTGGCCAGAAAGAAGCCTCTCCTCCTTAAAAGACATGTGAAAGCCTGCCTGGTGTTTACAAAAAATAACCTAAAGGACTCTCAGTCTGTGAGAAACAAGATTCTCTGTTCTGATGAAACCAAGATTGAACTTTTTGGCCTCCATTCTAGGCGTATTTGGATGAAAACCAGGCACTGCCCAATACATCCCTACAGTAAAAAATTGTTGTAATAGCATCATGCTGTGGGGTTGTTTTTCGGGGGCTGGGGCAGGGAGACTGGTCAGAGTTGAGGAAAAGCTAAATGGAGCAAATTATAGAGATATTCTTAATTAAAACATGATCCAGAGCGCTCTTGATCTCAGACTGGACCAAATGTTTACCTTCCAACAAAACAATGAACCTAATCACACAGCCAAGACAGCATAGGAGAGGCTTTGGGACAACTCTATGAATGTCCTTGAATGGCCCACCCAGAGCCCTATGTGAGATGGGGAAACAGCTCTCATTTTCTGAACAATGTTTGTATAGATTAAATTAAATGATCTGGACTGTCATTCTGCTGTTTGGCCACAAGATGCTGCTGTTTCTTAAACACAGCTAACAGACTGCATATGTTTCCATATTCATGAGAGGTGGGGTTACAAAGAGCCTGTAGAGGAAGAGAAAGGTAGCAGGCATCTTAGAGGAAGCTGAGACTGAGGAACTGTGTGAGAAGAGGATCTGACGGCATCCAGGTGTGAGATCATCCCTCAGTGACCAGAGCGGCAGCTAAGTGAAGCTGATCGTGTCTAAGACCCTGATCCTGTCTAGAGAAATGAGGATTGCTTCCAGGAACACTGATGAAAGCTGAGGAGCAAAGCGACATACACTGCGGTACCGCATGCTTGTTGGAGAGGCATTTGTTCTGTTCCAAGTCACCAGCAGATGCAGAGCAAACCCGGGTCGGTAAGATCGTGCACGCACCTCACCACAGTGTTGGCACCTAGAGACTGAGACCAGACCTATAGTTAGAGATGGCCTTGCGGTTCACCTGGTGGTTGTTTCGCTGCGAACTTTGCTCATTCGCCAAATAGGCAAACATATGGCGATGTCCACCGGCGCCATGTTCTTTTGCATTGTGCAGAACTTTGACCCATGACACATCCATCAAGTGGGACAGGACAGCCAATTGAGATGTTTCAGCACATGAATACACCCCCTACCTTATAAATAAACCTGATCTGGCCACCATTTTATATTTAGTCTTTTGCCAGTATAGGGAGAGGTTGCTGTGTGGGGCCACAAAAGTCTTTTTAAGGACTGGTATAGGTGTGCTATCGATAGGTGTGACATACTGAGGGGTGTGATATATTAATAATATACTTTCTAACATAGAAAGTTTATTATAGTGCATTTGTATTATGCAGCAGTCTGCAGATTCTGCAGCTATACAGAGAGACAAACGCTATTGGAACAACTAATTGCAACTGGTGTGAAATACCAGTTGCCCCCCAAAAAACTGATTAAGGCAGGGGTGTGATATACCTATAATATACTTTCTATATAGTGCATTTGTATTGTGCAGAAGTTGTGTGCGGTTCTGCTGCGATACTGCAGCTATACAGAGGGACAAACGCTATTGGAACAACTAATTGCAACTAGTGTGATATACCTGTTGCCCCCCAAAAAACTGATTAAGGGGTTTGATATACCTGCTTCCAGCAAATAATCATTATAGGGTTCTATATACCTGCTACCACAAAAAAAAGCTCTTCTATAGGGACTTTGTGACAGGGTGATTTTGAAAATGACAGGCAGAGGAAGAGGCAGGCCATTCCGCAGGGGTGGTAGGGGTCGGGCAGGTGCACCAGGCCGGAGCCTAACTGGGAAGTTGGAGAAGGTGCGTGCGATTATGTCAAAGGACGCACCAGAGTTGGTTGAGTGGCTCACTCAGCCTTCCGTTTCTGCACCCTCCTCATTCTCTGTATCTGCACCCTCCTCACTCTCTGCTGTGTGCAACCCCAAAGACACCACCACAGCCCCTCCACTCGAGTCAGAGGAATTATTTTCCCATCCATTCCCAGACCTTACCGATGCGCAGCCATTCTAGGCATCGGATGAGGAAGAGGATGTAGCAACGGCCGCCACCCAGTGGTCTGACGACAGTACCCAGATCAGCCCCAGGACGGAGGTCCCCGCTGTTGCTGCCTAGTCCAAGATCTCTAATGTCAGTGGTGGTGAAGGTGACTATGATGACGTGTCAATAGATGTCATGTGGTGCCCACAAGAGAGGAAGAGGAGTTCAGAGGGAGAGACAGAACAGCAGATAGGGGGTAGAAGTAGGAGAAGCAGGCAGAACTCACAGTGCACAGGAGGCAAAAAGCAGACTGCAAATGTATCTCGAGTGGGCTATCCACCATGCACGGTCACATCTGGCGTTCCCATGCTGTGCTGCGGCTGTTGTACCTAGAAGCCAAGAGCCACACCGGTCCTGCACTCCTTTTAGCTCTGCAGTCACAGACCGATCAGTGGCTAACCCCGCTCAATTTAACAGTTGGTAAAGTGGTGTGTGACATGGGTGCCAATCTGCTGAGTGCGCTGAAACAGGGCAAAATGACACACGTGCCGTGCATGACACACGTCCTGAACTTAGTCGTGCGGCGAATTGTTGCCAAATACCCCGGGGTCCAGGATGTCTTGTGGCAGGCCAGGAAAATCTCTGGCCCTTTTAGAAGATCTTATACGGCCATGGCTCGCCTTGCTGACGTTCAGCGGCGACACTACTTGCCCGTCAGACGTCTGATTTGTGACTACCCGACGCAGTGGAACTCCACCTTGTATATGCTTGATAGGCTGCTCCAGCAGAAACGTGCAGTTAACGACTACCTGTATGAACTCTGCGGCAGGACAGGTTCTGGGGAGATTGTTTTTTTTCACCGCGCCAGTGGCTGCTCATGCGTGACTCATGCAGACTTCTGAAGCCATTTGATGAAATCACCAAACTGGTCAGTCGCAGCCATGGAGCCATCAGTGACATTGTGCCTTACGCCCTCTTTCTAGAGCGTGCATTGCGTTGTGTCATTGATCAAGCCATCGAGGAGCAGGAGCTGGAATATGAGGAATGAATATACATATGCAATATACATGCAGAGGCAAAAAATCTATTTTACAAGCCAAAGGAGAGAGTGTATAATAATGTTGATATAGGTAATATCTTGTACAGAAATGTACAGCAGTTATAAAAATATAGTATATGATGTCAGTATGTCACGGATGGTGTTGCAGAAATATGGAACTTATAAATAAACATCCGACTGGCTTGATCCCAAACTAAGGAGCATATGGGTGAGCCCTATAAAACCCCTAGAGCTCTCCCTGACTGCTATGCCCATGCAAAGGTCTTAATGGTAGACGATTGCATGCCCTCATACCTTTTACTATGTGACACCTGAAAACCCTGTAATAGTGAGGGGACACGACCACCGGCTCCCTGCAATTAATACGGATGGAATCAGGGTCACCTACAATCAAGCCAGGAAGGAAACACAAATAAAGGAAACAGACTTATCTGAGGAATCAGGAGAAGCAGTCTCCAGCAGTGAACACAATCCAGGAAGAAGTATAAACCGCAAAGTGAGGCAGTATGGGAGGGGAATATAAAGGGAGACAATCAGTGTAAATAGGTGACAGCTGGGAGAAGGAAAAGAGATGAGAAAGTGAAACCAAAACAAAGAACATCATACAACAGGTAGAGAAGAACGTCTGCCAGATCTTCTCACAGAGCTGGCGGTGACAGTACCCCTCCCTCTACGGGTGGACTCCGGACACTCAGAGCCCACCTTCTCAGGATGAGACCTATAGAAAGCCCTGATGAGACGAGTGGCCTTAATGTCCGCCACTGGGGCCCACATCCTCTCCTCAGGACCATAACCCTCCCAATGAACGAGGTACTGGAGAGAACCGCGGATAATGCAAGAATCCACAATCCTAGAGACCTGAAATTCAAGATTACCATCAACAACAATCGAAGGAGGAGGCAAAGAGCAGGGCACAGTGGGTTGGACATAAGGTTTTAATAGGGACCTGTGAAAAACATTATGTGAGGCAGTATGGGAGGGAATATAAAGGGAGACAATCAGTGCAAATAGGTGACAGCTGGGAGAAGGAAAAGAGGTGAGAAAGTGAAACCAAAACAAAGAACATCATACAGCAGGTAGAGAAGAACGTCTGCCAGATCTTCTTACAGAGCTGGCAGTGACACAGTATGAATATATCAGAGCTAACTATATGCACTAAACCATGTGGAGCCCATATAACTACAACCAGCAAGTAACCATCAGTAAGACATGTAATGGGGGACAAACCTTGGATCCTTGGTTCTTGGTCCCCGACGCACGTTTCGCTCGGCTTCTTCAAGGGTTAGTTAGGGTCTCTGTTTGTGTCAGGCCACAAGTTATGCTATTGTTCATTGCAAGGACTCCATAATTTAAAGCAGGCATGCTCAATCTGCGGCCCTCCAGCTGTTGCAAAACTGCAACTCCCAGCATGCCCGAACAGCTTACAGCTATCAGCCTACATCAGAGCATGGTGGGAGTTGTAGTTTTACAACAGCTGGAGGGCCGCAGATTGATCATCCCTGATTTAAAGGGACATTTCACGCTGGAGAGCTGATAAACTTCCCCACAAACTCAAGCCAGGCTGGTGTTTTGCTTAGGAGGAATACTCAGGCATAAACTACAAGACCAGTTATGGGAGGGGGAATACTGTAGAGCACTGTAAGATTGTGAGCTGTTGTGCTGCACCGCAGGCTAGCCTGCACCACACACCCAAACAGTTATTCTTGTTTTTTTGGGGTAATAATAGGTAAGGAGTGGCAGTTTAGTTGTGCCTGCCAGTAGGTAAATTACCACACTTTCCTTCTGCATCCATCGGAGGGTGCAGCGTTGTGCAGCACAAGGGTCTCAGCCTTCGGGCTAGGTGTATGTAAATTTTTTGGATGTTCCCAGAATTTGTGGTTGTGTTCATTACCACGTTTAAGTAAAATTCTGTACCCTGGTACATGGCTGACACTTAATCGAACATCTTTGGAGAGACCTGAAAATGGCTGTCCACTGATAATCCCCATCTAACCTGAAAGAGCTTGAGAGGATCTGCAGAGAAGAATGGCAGAAAATGTCCTAATCTAGGGGTGAAAATTTTATGGCATCATACCCAGGAAGACAGGAGGCTGTAATCACTGCCAAAGGGGCTTCAACTAAGTCCTGAGTAAAGGGTCTGAATACTTTTAACAAAGGAACATTTTTCTTTTTCCTTTTTAATAAATTAGCAAAGATTTTGAACATTTAGTTTTTGGGGGTATTGAGTGCAGAATGATGGGGAAAAATTCGAATTTTTTATTTATTTTTTTAGAAGAAGGCCGCAACATAACAAAATTTTAAAAAAGTGAAAAGGTCTAAAGACTTTCCGAATGCACTGTTTGCATGCTATCCGTTTGACAGATGCAAAAAGTAAGGACAGAAAGATGCCCACGTAGGTTATGACCTCTGTAATATTTTCTAAACATTTAAGCCAACTTATGATGTGACCATTGGTGACGGTGACGGTATGGTCCTCTGGCTGTACAGGTATCCATCAATTTCTCCCTTATTTCTAACTAATGCTCTAATTACGAGCAATTCCCCAACATAATCTTATTATAGGAAACACAATAGGTTTCCATAGACATCAGCATACTCACTTCACCACAGCTATTATCTACCAACTGGTTTACATCACCTTTTAACTGCAGCCCATTGTGAGAAAGCTGTGGTGCCACGCTGGATACGACAATCTTTATTTTTTAATATAATGGTTCCTGCAGGGTAATCACAGAGAACCTTAAATTTCCCATGGGCCTTAAGGCTTATTATAGTAGTCCATATCCAATAATAGCATATTCTGAAACTGTTCTGCTAATATAATAAATTACAAGTGACTCTAAGTATTGAGATAGCAGTTGCACCTAATCTCTGGTTCCTGATTGGACCCAATTAAGGGCCATATTGGACATAGACTCAAACTCTACAGAGAGAAACCCCTGTGGCCAAATCATGAAGCTGGCCACCCCCCGAAAATCTATTTAACTGCTCAGCATTCCAGGCCTGCATGTCACTAATAAACTGTAAGCCAGTTTATAGTAAGTATACGGTGCTATGCACTACTATAAGACTGTATGTGTGATAATAGTGTTCCATATGTCACTTTAGAGCTGTGTATATAATTATGGTGCTCCATATATCATTATAGGGCTCTATATATAGTTATAGTGCTCTGTGTCTCATTATTAGACTATATATGCAGTGTCCTGGAAGCCCACTGCAAAGGGGCTTGTGTATTGTACTTTATGCACTGTGAGTCCTCAAAGGTTGTGTAGAGGAAAGTATAGGGGAGTACAGGGTTAATTATCCAGTCCCTGTCTCAGTTGCTATGCAGTTGCTAGGTGTGGCTGGCTCCACCCTACTTCCTCCAGAAGCTGCTAGAAGTCAGTGTGTGTGTGGCAGACCGCCAGAGAGTGAGCTGTGTGAGAGAGCCACAGGGATAGTGACCATGGAGTGCCTGCCCTGGGAGACTAAAGCATCTGACAAAGTGAACCAACCTCTGGGGAAAACTCAATTTAAGGGGCTGCACAGTGGCCATTTATAAAAGAGAGTGCAGGAAGATACAAGCCAGTAAAAGGTAACACATATATGCGTGTTTTGGACTTCACTGCATTGTGGTCAGGGAGGGAAGTCTCAGACTGCCACACTTAAAAGAGAATGTTACGACCAGTGGGTGGGACCCACTGGTAAAATCAAAGAGTGTAGATTCTCAACCAACGGATGGTAGCCACTAACCAGGGGCCTAGCTAAAGGCTCACGAGCCCTGGAGCAAGAGTCCTCCTTGGGCCCCCCTTCCCTTAGTGCATTGTGGCCAGGGTCAGGGAAGCACATATGTAATGTGCCAGTCCGCTGGGTAGAACACGTGAGGTTCACGGTGGGCCGGAATGTACATACAGTTCATCGGTTACTCAGGGTTTAGCAGTCGCCTCCCTGAGCCAGCAGTGCAGTGAAGGGGAGAACAGCACTGGACTCTCCGGGGCACACTCGGTTACAGGGGACTACGGCCAGGGGGTGATTGATGTGTCCTTGATGGTGAAAGGTTGCTGAGTGCTTGTGCCGCTGGTCCCCTGGTTTAGGTATTGTTGTGACGCCAGCACATTGATGGTGCAAAATGTTGAGAGTAATATTGATGTGGAGTTAGAAGAATAAGGCAGGTTTGAATCCAACAGTAATCTTTACTATAACCAGGTTCTTGATAACAGTTTACATCCAGTTATTTAACAGTCTCTGATACACATGCAAGTTGGATGTGATTCATCCCAGTAACAGGCTGTGCTGGTTGTATTGTATCAGGCTAGGGTAGTTAGTTATGTACTCACTGAGAAACAGCTCTTGACCTTGCTTCAGGCTTAATTGAGGTAGTCCCAATCTTGCTCTTCTACACAGGTGATATCACAGAATCCTTACCCCTTCCCTCCAGCCAGAGGTATAACTTTACCAACATGCAGTTTCTATAATACTGGTGTCTTCTTATGCACCAGAAGGGTCTTTGGGCCCTGTCAGGCTCCAGGGCCCGGCAGCGACTGTTACCTCTGCACCCTGTATAGCTACAGCCCTGCCACTAGCCCTTAGAGTGTTATTCAGCACTCTCACAGGAGACAGGACAGAACGCAGCAAGAGAGAAACTGAACCACTACCTACAGGATTAGCTAATACGGTTTGTTCTGCCTCCAGCAGAGGGAGATTCATTTCAGTTCGCGTCTATTTCATTTCTAATTTATTCTGCTGCAATTTCTGTATTCCTGTAGTTATTAGTTAGGTAACAGCACCATCTAGCGGTGGTAAA
This sequence comes from Bufo gargarizans, assembly GCF_014858855.1. Taxonomy (NCBI): domain Eukaryota; kingdom Metazoa; phylum Chordata; class Amphibia; order Anura; family Bufonidae; genus Bufo; species Bufo gargarizans. Next base: position 107,322,099 of record NC_058088.1, read on the forward strand.
AATGTGTTGCACCTTGTTTTCTTGTTAATAAAGATTAATGCTTTGTGGGAGGTGCTAGGCATTGTGGGTAGTGCAAGGCATTCTGGGAAGGAGCCCAGTCTTCAGTCTACATACAGCCTACAGGACATCAGCAGAGCTGTTCCATGCAGTTCTCCTTAAACGTCACCATCTTTGTGCAAGTATATATGGTGAGTGACATCTACCTTTGTTTCAGGGACAGTATGTTATGCAGAGCTATTTAGCTAGGTATAAATGTCACTCAGGGAGTTATTTCCGTTGTCCTCTTATGTGAAAGACCAGAATGGTTTATACTGAATTTCAGACTGCACACTGTGTGAACATGTATGAAGACAGAACAGTAAAACAGATGCTAGTTACCAATGATAGTGGATCTGACTACACGGAGCTGCCATCACACACAAGGTACCTAGACTGAGTCTGCACAGAGACATTAAGCAACCTGCAAGAGGCACGCAATGTCAGCTCGCCAGGCATCATCACAAAGGACTAGATCTCGAGCAAGCTGCTCTAGCAAGTCCTCAATAAGAGAAAAGGCTGCTCTCGCCCGTGCAGCTGAGGCTGCAAAAATAACGTCTTCCTTTGCTGCACAAGAGATGCAACTAAAGCTAAGGCAAACAGATCAAGAAACGGAAAGAACATGCCAGCAATCATCAATAGAAAAAGAGAGAGCGTCATAGGGAGAAGAGAAAGTACGCTGTCAAGTGTTAATGGAAAAAGAGAGAGTACTCCTGCAAGCGCCACAGAGAAAGAAGTGACAGCCGCAAAAGCCAAAGCAGAGTACCTGGAAGCCTTGGAGTTCCCCGAATCCGAGAAAGACAGCCAAGTACCTGGGCCAGACCTGGATGAACATGATCCAACAAAGAGTGTCTCAGAATAAGTCCATCAGCATCCCAAGACAGATGACAACTCTGATCCAGTATATCAACCAGCCTATACAGAGTGTCAAAGATCCTACCTTGAACCACAGTACTTCCATCAGGATGATATGCGACAACACGATGCTAACCACAACTACCGCCCTACAGAACAGAAGTTACAACCTTCGCTTCAACTTAAAGGGACACCCTTTGCATCAGAATGGTATTATACAGACTTCCATAAGCCAGAAACCCCTAAAAGGTATTGTGATACACCACACATGCAGCATAACAACAACACACTAGAAGTAGTGTGTAGTATTGGCGCTAACCAGGCCACCATGGACTTCGCTAAGTTCTTTGCTAAACGGGAGCTGGTTACCAAAGGAATTATAAAGTTCACCGATTGCCCCAACAACTACAGGGCATGGCGAGCCTCCTTCCAGAACGCCATAAAAGACTTATAGTGAGGAGTTAGATCTCTTGGTAAAGTGGCTTGGAAGCGAGTCTGCTGAACACGCCAAAAGAATTTGAGACATTAACATAAACTATCCTGGCAAAGGCCTAAATATGGTGTGGGAAAGACTTGATGAGTGTTATGGGTCAATAGAAGCTATAGAGAATTCTTTAGAGAATTGATAATTTTATCAGAATAGTGGGTAGGGGTCACCAGAATCTAAGGGGACTTAGCGACTTATTAATAGGGGTACAGGTTGCTCAGGCAGAAGGAGATCTGCCAGGGCTAGCATTCCTGGACACCACCAGAGGTGGAGGTGTCAACCAGATTTTCCAATAGCTCCCTTATAACTAGTGTTGAGTATGAATATTTGAATAGCAAATTTTTATCGCGAATATCACCACTTCAAGAATTTGTGAATATTTAGAATATAGTGCTATATATTCGTTATATCGAATAGTCAGCATTTTATTTCCATCTGAACACATCATTCCTCTTTGCTTCTTGCTTGTGGGCCAATGGAGAAGGAAGCAATGTCAAGTTCACAGCAATACTTAGTGCACCAATCAGTAATCTGTAGTCAGACCTGCTAAAATGTGAAGTTGCACGTAGTGTGAAAAATCTTCTAATCACTGCCGATTAGCGCAATCGCGAATGTATTGGAGCACTTGAATCTATCTGCATATAAAGCTATTCTAATGTTCTGCCGTGCCAACCATTTTCTCCAGTTTCAGGAAACTTATACCAGCTTGAAAAATGTAGCCAAAGTGACTCACGCCTGTATTTCACGTTCCGAATTCGCATTACACGATTTTTACATTGCCGATTTTTCACATTCAATAAAATAATCTCGAATTCTCAAAATTCACGAATATATGACGAATGTTCTATAAAATATTCGTGAAAAATTGTTGCAAATTCAAATATAGCCCTGCCACTCATTAATACTTTTAACCTACAGGAGAAGTGGATTGCGCATGGTTTTCATTATAAGCAGGTTCATAATGTACCATTTCAAACCTTTGTGGTGTTTGTAGACTTTGTTACTCAACAGGCAAGGATTAGGAATGATCCCAGTTTTGACTTTACATTGTCATGTCCCACTACCCCTGGTGTCAAACCTCATAAAACACCAGTGGCAGTCTACAAAACTAATGTTGCCTCCACATGTTCTCCTTACAGGCCATTTAAGTGTTCTCAAGAAGAGAACAAACTCAAAGATCTTACCAAAGAATGCCCCTTGCACAAGAAACCACATCCTCTACTAAAATGCAGAGCCTTCAGTGAGAAGCCTTTAGAGGACCGCAAAGAATTCCTCAAAGAAAACAACATCTGCTTCAGGTGCTGCTCTACAACATCACACTTCACCAGGAACTATAAGGTCAGTGTGACATGCATGGAATGCATTAGCACAGAACAGAACACGGCTTTACACCCTGCACCACCCTCTCAGGTATCACCCCAAGCAGAGGAACATAACGGGAAGCCGACACTGACATAGACACTGCAGTAGTCACTTGTCACTGTACAGAGATGTAAAGGACTTGCAGGATGGAAGTCCTGCTAAAAAATCTGCCTTATCCAGGAGGTCACCGAGATAAGGCGATGAAGGTATACACAATCTTAGATGATCAAAGCAACAGGTCTTTAGCTAAATACGCCTTCTTCAACACCTTCAGCATGTGCAGGTACCGTTGAGACGGCAGAGAGGAAAGCAACTGGGTACAAGCTGGAGTCTATAGATGGTCAGACCTGCTTGTCCCTGCCAACCATACTGGAGTGCAATCACATTCCTGACAACCGTTTTGAGATACCTACACAAGAGGTAGCAGCATATTACCCCCATCTGAAGGGTATAGCTCCCCTGATACTGGAACTGGACCCAGAAGCCACGATGGTCTTACTCTTTGAAAGAGACATACTACAAGTTCATAAGGTTAGAGGACTTATTAACGGTCCCCAAAATGCTCTATACGCCCAGAGACTTGACCTAGGATGGGTCATCATAGGAGATGTCTGTCTAGGAGGAGCACACAAGCCGACCTCAGGCAATAGTATGCTCACCAGCACACTTGAAAATGGACGTCCTTCCATATTGTGTGGGTACCGTTGAGGCGGCAGAGAGGAAAGCAACTGGGTACAAGGTGGAGTCTATAGATGGTCAGACCTGCTTGTCCTTGCCAACCATACTGGAGCGCAATCACATTCCTGACAACCGTTCTGAGATACCTACATGAGAGGTAGCAGCATATCACCCCCATCTGAAGGGTATAGCTCCTCTGATACTGGAACTGGACCCAGAAGCCACGATGGTCTTACTCATTGGAAGAGACATACTACAAGTTCATAAGGTTAGAGGACTGATTAACGGTCCCCAAAATGCTCTATACGCCCAGAGACTTGACCTAGGATGGGTCATCATAGGAGATGTCTATATAGGAGGAGCACACAAGCCGACCTCAGTCAATAGTATGCTCACCAGCACACTTGAAAATGAACATCCTTCCCTATTCCAGCCATGTCACAGCAGTTTCCTGATGAATTGCCACACAGAGCTCCTGTGCCTTGTCCTTTTGTGGATCCCTCCTGTGAAGATCACGCCTGTGACGGTGAGCAAGATCACTTAGGGTGCACAGTTTTCCACATGACAAGAGAAGACAACAGGGTCGCAATGTCCAGAGAAGACAGGCTGTTCTTGGAGATCATGGATCAAGGAATAGTAAAAGACAAATCGAAAAGCTGGGTCGCACCTTTACCGTTTAAACCCTGGAGACAACGCTTACCTGACAACAAAGAACTTGTCTACAGTCGATTTATCTCTCTGAAAAACAAACTTCAGAGGACACCAGAGACAAAAGAACATTTCTTTACTTTCATGGAAAGAATATTCCAGAACAACCATGCAGAAATGGCACCCACGCTCCAAGACTCCGAGAAGTATTGGTATTTACCCATATTCGGCGTGTATCATCCTAAAAAAACAGGGCAGATACGAGTAGCCTTCGGCTCGAGCACCAGGTGTGAAGGCGTCTCGCTAAACAGACTTCTAGTGGTACTTCTACGCTTCCTGTGCTGTTCCAGCATTTATTTATTTAATTTATGATTAATTGCTGTATTTGTGTTATCATATCATTGACATGTTATTTAATGCTGCCACCCTGTGGTCATTCTTGTTATAGGTTTCTTGAATATATTATGTAAATCCTATTGCCTTTGCTCTCTGTCTACTCCTCCCTTTCGGTGACATCATATCCTGTTGTTCTTCTTCCTGTGTCTTTCTTTTCTGTATGCAAAGAGAAAAAAAGATTTTGAAGACTGAGTATTCTGCACGAAATGTACAAAAATTGGGGGGTGGGGGTAAGGGAAATGAAAAAGGCGCCAATAGGATGAGCACAATTTGATGTGAAAGAAGGAACAAGGTTGAGAGGAATGTATATAGAATGTATATAAAATATATATAAAAATGGAGAGAAATAGGCAGCTTCCCAAGGACCCCCGAGAAAAAAAGGGGGGGAGAGAATCAGTACCAACTGGTGGACTGAAATTGGAATGAGGTTGCTGGTGAGGCGGGTATGACAGCTGTCTTAATGATACCCAGGGGGCGCCACAGAGTCTCCAGTATTGGCAATAAAATTTGGCAGTTATAGTGGAATACACTATGAAAAAGTTACACTTACTTCACCGGGGAGGAGGGTATAGGATAAAGCTCAAGACACCTATACCTCAACCTCCCCCGCCGAGGTCGTTTCAAATGATGTAGTAATAGCTTCCTGGTCCCCAAAAGGATGACACCGGGGCTCCAATGTAGTTAGGAAGTCTTTTATTAATTCAGCTCGACACGTTTCGGGAATATATCCCTTTTTCAAGAGCATATACATATAAAACAAAGACACAAACTTATATAGGGGAATACAAACACATGGTGTAGAGTAATCCTCCTTAGGGGAGGGGAAAAGGTCAAAGAAATGGGGTTATTTCCTGTCCATTGTTTCATCCACTGCTTGTAGTGAGAAAAACCCGATCTCTTCAAGAGATTCCTATTTGCTTTTTATAAAGAATTCCCAGTTTATTCATAAATAGGCAGTATGTAAATGGCTGTCCCTAAAAATCAAAGAAAAGTAGTAGGACCGGAAGTCGATATGCCCTGCGTTTTACCGTGGAACGCAAAAGTTTCCCCAGTCTGTATCACATTATGGAGCTCAGTATTGAGCTTGGGGCAGATGGAGATATGCCTCTTAGATGTTGGTGAGTCGATGCGCTTCAATTTGTGAGCGCATCGACTGGGGCTACTAATTGTATGGGGCTTAGCTGGGGAGAAAACGCTCTGATGCGTTCCACTGTGGAACGCACCAGACAGGAAGTGAACCATATCAGTTCCGATATTTCCTTCACACATCCAATCTCACTTATATGTATATATATTTGATCTATTTGTATATCCCTATATGCCCCCATTAGTCTCTCAAAGAACTTGACTTGCTTGTCAACTGGTTAGGCCCAGAATCTGCAGAACGCGTAAAGACATTAAGAGCAGTTCATGCAGGCCACTCAGAGGAAGGTCTCGCTGCAGCATGGGGGAGAGTTGAACAGACCTATGGCAGTTCTGAAGCTATAGAAAGCGCCTTATTCCAGAGACTTCAAACCTTCCCAAAGATAACTGGCAAGGACAATCGCAAGCTCCAGGATCTGAGCGACCTACTAAAGGAATTAGAAATGGCTAAAATGGACCCACATCTGCCAGGACTTACCTTGATACTGCCCATGGTGTCAATCCAATTGTTTTGGGTAAAAAGGGCTTTTCAGAGTGGCAGTGTCTCTCAGAAGCCAAGATGGGTAGAGGATCACCAATTCCCACAATGTTGCGCAGAAAGATAGTGGAGCAATATCAGAAAGGTGTTATCCAGCGAAAAATTGCGAAGACTTGGCATCTATCATCATCAACTGTGCATAACATCATCCGAAGATTCAGAGAATCTGAAACAATCTCTGTGCGTAAGGGTCAAGGCCGTAAAACCATACTGGATGCCCGTGATCTCCGTGCCCTTAAACGACACTGCACCACAAACAGGAATGCTACTGTAAAGGAAATCACAGAATGGGCTCAGGAATACTTCCAGAAACCATTGTCAGTGAACACAATCCACCGTGCCATCCGCCGTTGCCAGCTGAAACTCTACAGTGCAAAGAAGAAGCCATTTTTAAGCAAGATCCACAAGCTCAGGCGTTTTCACTGGGCCAAGGATCATTTAAAATGGAGTGTGGCAAAATGGAAGACTGTTCTGTGGTCAGACGAGTCACGATTCGAAGTTCTTTTTGGAAATCTGGGACGCCATGTCATCCAGACCAAGGAGGACAAGGACAACCCAAGTTGTTATTAACGCTCAGTTCAGAAGCCTGCATCTCTGATGGTATGGGGTTGCATGAGTGGGTGTGGCATGGGCAGCTTGCATGTCTGGAAAGGCACCATCAATGCAGAAAAATATATTCAGGTTCTAGAACAACATATGCTCCCATCCAGACGTCATCTCTTTCAGGGAAGACCCTGCATTTTTCAACAAGATAATGCCAGACCACATTCTGCATCAATCACAACATCATGGCTGCGTAGGAGAAGGATCCGGGTACTGAAATGGCCAGTCTGCAGTCCAGATCTTTCACCTATAGAGAACATTTGGCGCATCATAAAGAGGAAGGTGCAACAAAGAAGGTCCAAGATGATTGAACAGTTAGAGGCCTGTATTAGACAAGAATGGGAGAGCATTCCTATTTCTAAACTTGAGAAACTGGCCTCCTCGGTCCCCAGACGTCTGTTGAGTGTTGTAAGAAGAAGGGCAGATGCCACACAGTGGTAAAAATGGCCTTGTCCCAACTTTTTGGGGATTTGTTGACACCATGAAATTCTGATTCAACATATTTTTCCCTTAAAATGGTACATTTTCTCAGTTTAAACTTTTGTTCCGTGATTTATGTTCTATTCTGAATAAAATATTAGAAGTTGGCACCTCCACATCATTGCATTCAGTATTTATTCACGATTTGTATAGCGTCCCAAATTTTTGGAAATCCGGTTTGTATATATATATAAAAATTATATATATATATATATATATATATATATATATACACTTTTTTTTATTATTATTATTATTATTATTTCCCAATTTTTCAAAATTGGGAAGACTTTAAAAGTGTCCCCAAGTGCAGTCACAAAAACCATCAAGCACTACAAAGAAACTGGCTCACATGCGGACCGCCCCAGGAAAGGAAGACCAAGAGTCACCTCTGCTGCGGGGGATAAGTTCATCCGAGTCACCAGCCTCAGAAATCGCAGGTTAACAGCAGCTCAGATTAGAGGCCAGGTCAATGCCACACAGAGTTCTAGCAGCAGACACATCTGTAGAACAACTGTTAAGAGGAGACTGTGTGAATCAGGCCTCCATGGTAGAATATCTGCTAGGAAACCACTGCTAAGGACAGGCAACAAGCAGAAGAGACTTGTTTGGGCTAAAGAACACAAGGAATGGACATTAGACCAGTGGAAATCTGTGCTTTGGTCTGATGAGTCCAAATTTGAGATCTTTGGTTCCAACCACCGTGTCTTTGTGCGACGCAGAAAAGGTTAACGGATGGACTCTACATGCCTGGTTCCCACCGTGAAGCATGGAGGAGGAGGTGTGATGGTGTGGGGGTGCTTTGCTGGTGACACTGTTGGGGATTTATTCAAAATTAAAGGCATACTGAACCAGCATGGCTACCACAACATCTTGCAGCGGCATGCTATTCCATCCGGTTTGTGTTTAGTTGGACTATCATTAATTTTTCAACAGGACAATGACCCCAAACACACCTCCAGGCTGTGTAAGGGTTATTTGACCATGAAGGAGAGTGATGGGGTGCTGCTCCAAATGACCTGGCCTCCACAGTCACAGGACCTGAACCCAATCGAGATGGTTTGGGATGAGCTGGACCGCAGAGTGAAGGCAAAAGGGCCAACAAGTGCTAGGTATCTCTGGGAACTCCTTCAAGACTGTTGGAAGATCATTTCAGGTGACTACCTCTTGAAGCTCATCAAGAGAATGCTAAGAGCGTGCAAAGCAGTAATCAAAGCAAAAGGTGGCTACTTTGAAGAACCTAGAATATGACATGTTTTCAGTTGTTTCACACTTTTTTGTTATGTATATAATTCCACATGTGTTAATTCATAGTTTTGAAGCCTTCAGTGTGAATCCACAATTTTCATAGTCATAAAAATAAAGAAAACTCTTTGAATGAGAAGGTGTGTCCAAACTTTTGGTCTGTAATGTGTGTATATATATATATATATATATATATATATATATATATATATAGACTTCTACTGTACTGTACTTTTACTGAGACCTATACAGTAGAAGTCTCATATTATTATTTATTTTTTTAAGGGATTTGTTATGCAGTTATATAGTGTAGTGGTTAAAGTTCTGGGCTATGATGCAGAAGCTATAAATTTCAATCCTGTCACAAACATTTTCAGAAATAGAGGTTAAATTAGTTTTATATATTTTTTTCAGTAATTGTAAAAAATGTATGGCACAAAATAAATGTGGAATTGCTAAATATATATAAAATCATACTTCTGATATATATGAATACATAATATGTGGGAAACTACTACTGATGTTTTAGCCATAATATATTTATATATATATATTATAAAATATATTATAAATACATTATGTGGTCATGAAGGTGGAATACTGGTGGAAGGAAGGTATATTTCACTCAGATTTCTCACCTGGGTGAAGTAAGTGTAATCCAGGGAGTGCTGTGGCCTGAACAAACTTAGTTGTTTAGGCAGGATTCTTTTTGGAATACGTGGGGCCTGGATTATGTGGAACGGTTGTTAAGGTTGGTAGAGGGAGCAACCGTTCCCTTCCTTCCAGGCCAGTTTGTTGTTATGCTCTGAAACACCTTAAGGCAGTTAACCTCGTTAGATTACTATATACAGAGTGCTGTTGCTCACTTAGGTAGAAGCCTGCAAGGACAGCACACAGTGCTGTGAATACTGAGGAGTGAGGACCAGGGAACAGACTACATGCTGTGTGAACGTCAGCTTACCAACTCTAGCCTAGGTGAGATAAACTCTTTGTGTTATTAGTTAGTCCCAGACGGGAAGGCTTTTGTTTTGTGATTTGTTACTGCTATACTCGAAATCCTGGGTTCCACTAAAAAGCATGTGATGTAAACTTCCTGAAATCGGACCCTAAATAAAAAGTGATGTGAACTTTATATCATCTGTGCCTCCGTGAATGAACAGAACCGTACACTGCCCCCCCCCCCCCCTTTGCAGGCTTACAATAATAATATGTGTAATTATATATAAAATCATACTTCTGATATACACTCACCTAAAAAATTATTAGGAACACCATACTGATACGGTGTTGGACCCCCTTTTGCCTTCAGAACTGCCTTAATTCTACGTGGCATTGATTCAACTGATAGCATTCTTTAGAAATGTTGGTCCATATTGATAGGATAGCATCTTTCAGTTGATGGAGATTTGAGGGATTCACATCCAGGGCACGAAGCTCCCGTTCCACCACATCCCAAAGATGCTCTATTGGGTTGAGATCTGGTGACTGTGGGGGCCATTTTAGTACAGTGAACTCATTGTCATGTTCAAGAAACCAATTTGAAATGATTCGAGCTTTGTGACATGGTGCATTATCCTGCTGGAAGTAGCCATCAGAGGATGGGTACATGGTGGACATGAAGGGATGGACATGGTCAGAAACAATGCTCAGGTAGCCCGTGGCATTTAAACAATGGCCAATTGGCACTAAGGGGCCTAAAGTGTGCCCAGAAAACATCCCCCACACCTTTACACCACCACCACTAGCCTGCACAGTGGTAACAAGGCATGATGGATACGTGTTCTCATTCTGTTTACCCCAAATTCGGACTCTACCATTTGAATGTCTCAACAGAAATCGAGACTCATCAGACCAGGCAACATTTTTCCAGTCTTCAACAGTCCAATTTTGGTGAGCTTGTGCAAATTGTAGCCTCTTTTTCCTATTTGTAGTGGAGATAAGTGGTACCTGGTGGGTTCTTCTGCTGTTGTAGCCCATCCGCCTCAAGGTTGTGCGTGTTGTGGCTTCACAAATGCTTTGCTGCATACCTCGATTGTAACGAGTGGTTATTTCAGTCAACGTTGCTCTTCTATCAGCTTGAATCAGTCGGCCCATTCTCCTCTGACCTCTAGCATCAACAAGGCATTTTCGCCCACAGGACTGCTGCATACTGGATGTTTTTCCCTTTTCACACCATTCTTTGTAAACCCTAGAAATGGTTGTGCGTGAAAATCCCTGTAACTGAGCAGATTGTAAAACACTCAGACCGGCCCGTCTGGCACCAACAACCATACCACGCTCAAAATTGCTTAAATCACCTTTCTTTCCCATTCTGACATTCAGTTTGGAGTTCAGGAGATTGTCTTGACCAGGACCACAACCCTACATGCATTGAAGCAACTGCCATGTGATTGGTTGACTAGATAATCACATTAATGAGAAATAGAACAGGTGTTCCTAATAATTCTTTAGGTGAGTGTATATGAATGCATATAAGCTCATCAAGAGAATGGCAAGGAGTGTGCAAAGCAGTAATCAAAGCAAAAGGTGGCTACTTTGAAGAACCTAGAATATGACATACAGTATTTTCAGTTGTTTCACACTTTTGTTGTTTCACAGTTATGTATATAATTCCACATGGGTTAATTCATAGTTTTGATGCCTTCAGTGCGAATCTACAATTTTCATAGTCATGGAAATAAAGAAAACTCTTTGAATGAGAAGGTGTGTCCAAACTTTTGGTCTGTACTGTATATATATACATTAAGTTTAGCCTCTATTTCTGAAAAAGTTTGTGACAGGCTTTGAACTCACAGCTTCTGCATCATAGCCCAGATCTTTAACCACTACACTAGTTTGCTGCATAGTCAGGCACAAAAAAAATAAAAAAATAAGAATAATATGAGACTTCTACTGTATAGGTCTCAGTAGAAGTACAGTACAGTAGAAGTCTCATATCATAGCTGAGTGGTTAAGTGCCTTGCCTTTAGTACAGAATATCATGAGTTTGAATCCCAGCAGAAACTTTTCTGAAATACTGGCTAAATTTGATTTAAATACACGGGGGTGTCCCCAAGCACTGACTCCATATGTGGATATAGCGATATATGAAGTCAGAGCAGGGGGTGCCTGGGGTTCTCCCATTGACCTCCATTGTGCTCGGGTGCTTGGTAGAACACCTGAGCATCTCAAAGTGTTCTACACAAGCACTTTGGTGCTCGATTGACACTAATAAGAACTTTTCTTCCATGTAGTCGTCCATCTCCAGACTATTCCTAAAGTTCCAAACATTGGACTGTTCCTGTCCACCCATTCTAGTTACTGTGTTTTCTTTATTTGCCTTGTGTTTCAGGTGGACATTTATGTTTAGTATATAGTGTGAAATGCTAGGATTTCAGATGGGGAGTGTGCTGTTCCAGCATGTATTTCTTCCATTTAAGATGAATTGCTGTATTTGTGTTATCATATCATTACCATGTTATTACATGCTGCCACCCTGTGGTCATTCTTGTTATAGGTTTCTTAAATGTATTGCTCTCTGTCTACTCCTCCTTTTCGTTGACATCATATCCTGTTCTTCTTCTTCCTGTGTCTTTCTTTTCTGCAACAGACCTCTAATGTCCTCTATATGTCTTTGCTCAAGGTAAACTCAATAAATTACCAAAGCATTTCCATTGTATCCTCCTCACTGGATCTTCACATACAAATGGTACCACGACCTAGGGATATTAGTGAGTTCAGCTATCTACCATTGCTTATACAGAGATTACCACTCACAACCAGTCAGAGACTTCTCTAACGTACATCTGTGGCAGAATACTTCAACAGAAATTCTGTAGCATTTATGGCCAATATACAACAGATGAACACTGCTTCCTCATCAAGGAAGAACATAGAAACTACTTGAGGTTCTTCTGGTACCGCAAAAACGACCACAATGAAGACATTGTAGAGTACCGAATGAGAGTGCACATCTTCGGAAACAGTCCTTCCCCTGCAGTCGCAATCTATGGTCTAAAACATTCAGCCCGAGAGGGTGAAAAAAATGATCAGTCAGATGTCAGATCCTTTGTAGAAAAAGATTTCTACGTAGACAACTGCTTGAAATCCACACCCACGAATGAAACCGCAATCAGTCTCCTGAAGAGAGCTCAAGAAATGCTTGCGCTATCTAATTTGAGATTGCACAAAATCGCCTCCAACAGCCGTGAGTTAATGGAAGCCTTTTCACCCCAAGACCATTCAAGTGACCTAAAGGACTTGGATCTTAGCACTAACTCCCTTCCCATGCAACGGAGCCTCGGTTTGCTCACGGATTTAAACACAGACACATTCACCTTCCAAATCAGCAAGGAAATAAGCCCTTCACACGCAGCTTGTATGATCCGATAGGATTCGTAGCACCTGTTACCATCCAAGGCAAAATTATGCTAAGGGTCCCTCTCCTCTTGGCAGGAGTGGACTGGCCTATTCAAGAATCCCATTATTGGACACTTTGCCAGCCTTCGTACCTCATCATCTGGGAGAAGGATTTTCACTGTGTACTTATTATTGTTGGATGTATTACAACTAGGGATGAGCGAACTCGAACTGTATAGTTCGGGTTCGTACCGAATTTTGGGGTGTCCGTGACACGGACCCGAACCCGGACATTTTCGTAAAAGTCCGGGTTCGGTGTTCGTCGCTTTCTTGGCGCTTTTGTGACGCTTTCTTGGCGCTTTTTGAAAGGCTGCAAAGCAGCCAATCAACAAGCGTCATACTACTTGCCCCAAGAGGCCATCACAGCCATGCCTACTATTGGCATGGATGTGATTGGCCAGAGCACCATGTGACCCAGCCTCTATTTAAGCTGGAGTCACATAGCGCCGCCCGTCACTCTGCTCTGATTAGCGTAGGGAGAGGTTGCGGCTGCGACAGTAGGGCGAGATTAGGCAGATTAACTCCTCCAAAGGACTTGATTATTGATCGATCTGCAGCTGTGGGTCATTGAGCTGCTGATACTCAATTGCTCACTGTTTTTAGGCTGCCCAGACCGTTTGTCAGTCACATTTTTCTGGGGTGATCGGCGGCCATTTTGTGTCTTGTGGTGCGCCAGCACAAGCTGCGACCAAGTGCATTTAACCCTCAATGGTGTGGTTGTTTTTTGGCTAAAGCCTACATCAGGGTGAAGCTGTCACACCAAGTGCATTTAACCAGCAATAGTCTGTTTATTTTTTGGCCATATACTACATCAGGGGCAAGCTGCGCCCGTCACCAAGTGCATTTAACCCTCAGTAGTGTGGTTGGTCAAGCTATCACACCAAGTGCATTTAACCAGCAATAGTCTGTTAATTTTTTGGCCATATACTAAATCAGGGGCAAGCTGCGCCCGTCACCAAGTGCATTTAACCAGCAATAGTCTGTTCATTTTTTGGCCATATACTACATCAGGGGCAAGCTGCGCCCGTCACCAAGTGCATTTAACCCTCAGTAGTGTGGTTGGTCAAGCTATCACACCAAGTGCATTTAACCAGCAATAGTCTGTTCATTTTTTGGCCATATACTAAATCAGGGGCAAGCTGCGCCTGTCACCAAGTGCATTTAACCAGCAATAGTCTGTTCATTTTTTGGCCATATACTACATCAGGGGCAAGCTGCGCCCGTCACCAAGTGCATTTAATCCTCAGTAGTGTGGTTGGTCAAGCTGTGACACCAAGTGCATTTAACCAGCAATAGTCTGTTCATTTTTTGGCCATATACTACATCAGGGGCAAGCTGCGCCCGTCACCAAGTGCATTTAACCCTCAGTAGTGTGGTTGGTCAAGCTATCACACCAAGTGCATTTAACCAGCAATAGTCTGTTCATTTTTTGGCCATATACTAAATCAGGGGCAAGCTGCGCCCGTCACCAAGTGCATTTAACCAGCAATAGTCTGTTCATTTTTTGGCCATATACTACATCAGGGGCAAGCTGCGCCCGTCACCAAGTGCATTTAACCCTCAGTAGTGTGGTTGGTCAAGCTATCACACCAAGTGCATTTAACCAGCAATAGTCTGTTCATTTTTTGGCCATATACTAAATCAGGGGCAAGCTGCGCCCGTCACCAAGTGCATTTAACCAGCAATAGTCTGTTCATTTTTTGGACATATACTACATCAGGGGCAAGCTGCGCCCGTCACCAAGTGCATTTAACCCTCAGTAGTGTGGTTGGTCAAGCTGTGACACCAAGTGCATTTAACCAGCAATAGTCTGTTCATTTTTTGGCCATATACTACATCAGGGGCAAGCTGCGCCCAACACCAAGTGCATTTAACCAGCAATAGTGTGGTTATTTTTTGGCCATATCCCAGTCTAATTCTGTTAGTAAATCCATACCGGTCACCCAGCGCCTAAATACTAGGCCTCAAATTTATATCCCGCTAAATCTCTCGTTACCGCTGTCCTGTTTTGGCTGGGAAAGTTATTTAGTGTCCGTCAAAGCACATTTTTTGTTCTGGGTTGAAATACAATTCCCAATTTAGCAATTTCATAATTTAGTGGTTTCTGCTATATCAGAGCTATTTGAAATCTATCCCTAAAAGGGTATATAATATTCAAGGTGCACATAGGGTCATTCAGAATAACTTCACACACACGCTACTGTGCATTTCCAAGTCCAATTCTGTTAGTAAATCCATACCGGTCACCCAGCGCCTAAATACTAGGCCTCAAATTTATATCCCGCTGAATTTGAATACAATACATTGGGCCAAATAATATTTTTGTTGTTGTGGTGAACCATAACAATGAGGAAAACATCTAGTAAGGGACGCGGACGTGGACATGGTCGTGGTGGTGTTAGTGGACCCTCTGGTGCTGGGAGAGGACGTGGCCGTTCTGCCACATCCACACGTCCTAGTGTACCAACTACCTCAGGTCCCAGTAGCCGCCAGAATTTACAGCGATATATGGTGGGGCCCAATGCCGTTCTAAGGATGGTAAGGCCTGAGCAGGTACAGGCATTAGTCAATTGGGTGGCCGACAGTGGATCCAGCACGTTCACATTATCTCCCACCCAGTCTTCTGCAGAAAGCGCACAGATGGCGCCTGAAAACCAACCCCATCAGTCTGTCACATCACCCCCATGCATACCAGGGAAACTGTCTCAGCCTCAAGTTATGCAGCAGTCTCTTATGCTGTTTGAAGACTCCGCTGGCAGGGTTTCCCAAGGGCATCCACCTAGCCCTTCCCCAGCGGTGAAAGACATAGAATGCACTGACGCACAACCACTTATGTTTCCTGATGATGAGGACATGGGAATACCACCTCAGCATGTCTCTGATGATGACAAAACACAGGTGCCAACTGCTGCGTCTTTCTGCAGTGTGCAGACTGAACAGGAGGTCAGGGATCAAGACTGGGTGGAAGACGATGCAGGGGACGATGAGGTCCTAGACCCCACATGGAATGAAGGTCGTGCCACTGACTTTCACAGTTCGGAGGAAGAGGCAGTGGTGAGACCGAGCCAACAGCGTAGCAAAAGAGGGAGCAGTGGGCAAAAGCAGAACACCCGCCGCCAAGAGACTCCGCCTGCTACTGACCGCCGCCATCTGGGACCGAGCACCCCAAAGGCAGCTTCAAGGAGTTCCCTGGCATGGCACTTCTTCAAACAATGTGCTGACGACAAGACCCGAGTGGTTTGCACGCTGTGCCATCAGAGCCTGAAGCGAGGCATTAACGTTCTGAACCTGAGCACAACCTGCATGACCAGGCATCTGCATGCAAAGCATGAACTGCAGTGGAGTAAACACCTTAAAACCAAGGAAGTCACTCAGGCTCCCCCTGCTACCTCTTCTGCTGCTGCCGCCTCGGCCTCTTCTGCTGCTGCCGCCTCGGCCTCTTCCTCCGCCTCTGGAGGAACGTTGGCACCTGCCGCCCAGCAAACAGGGGATGTACCACCAACACCACCACCACCACCTCCGTCACCAAGCGTCTCAACCATGTCACACGGCAGCGTTCAGCTCTCCATCTCACAAACATTTGAGAGAAAGCGTAAATTCCCACCTAGCCACCCTCGATCCCTGGCCCTGAATGCCAGCATTTCTAAACTACTGGCCTATGAAATGCTGTCATTTAGGCTGGTGGACACAGACAGCTTCAAACAGCTCATGTCGCTTGCTGTCCCACAGTATGTTGTTCCCAGCCGCCACTACTACTCCAAGAGAGCCGTGCCTTCCCTGCACAACCAAGTATCCGATAAAATCAAGTGTGCACTGCGCAACGCCATCTGTGGCAAGGTCCACCTAACCACAGATACGTGGACCAGTAAGCACGGCCAGGGACGCTATATCTCCCTAACTGCACACTGGGTAAATGTAGTGGCAGCTGGGCCCCAGGCGGAGAGCTGTTTGGCGCACGTCCTTCCGCCGCCAAGGATCGCAGGGCAACATTCTTTGCCTCCAGTTGCCACCTCCTCCTTCTCGGCTTCCTCCTCCTCTTCTTCCACCTGCTCATCCAGTCAGCCACACACCTTCACCACCAACTTCAGCACAGCCCGGGGTAAACGTCAGCAGGCCATTCTGAAACTCATATGTTTGGGGGACAGGCCCCACACCGCACAGGAGTTGTGGCGGGGTATAGAACAACAGACCGACCAGTGGTTGCTGCCGGTGAGCCTCAAGCCCGGCCTGGTGGTGTGTGATAATGGGCAAAATCTCGTTGCAGCTCTGGGACTAGCCAATTTGACGCACATCCCTTGCTTGGCGCATGTGCTGAATTTGGTGGTGCAGAAGTTCATTCACAACTACCCCGACATGTCAGAGCTGCTGCATAAAGTGCGGGCCGTCTGTTCGCGCTTCCGGCGTTCACATCCTGCTGCTGCTCGCCTGTCTGCGCTACAGCGTAACTTCGGCCTTCCCGCTCACCGCCTCATATGCGACGTGCCCACCAGGTGGAACTCCACCTTGCACATGCTGGACAGACTGTGCGAGCAGCAGCAGGCCATAGTGGAGTTTCAGCTGCAGCACGCACGGGTCAGTCGCACTACAGAACAGCACCACTTCACCACCAATGACTGGGCCTCCATGCGAGACCTGTGTGCCCTGTTGCGCTGTTTCGAGTACTCCACCAACATGGCCAGTGGCGATGATGCCGTTATCAGCGTTACAATACCACTTCTATGTCTCCTTGAGAAAACACTTAGGGCGATGATGCAAGAGGAGGTGGCCCAGGAGGAGGAGGAGGAGGAAGAGGGGTCATTTTTAGCACTTTCAGGCCAGTCTCTTCGAAGTGACTCAGAGGGAGGTTTTTGGCAACAGCAGAGGCCAGGTACAAATGTGGCCAGACAGGGCCCACTACTGGAGGACGAGGAGGACGAGGTGGAGGAGGATGAGGATGAAGCATGGTCACAGCGGGGTGGCACCCAACGCAGCTCGGGTCCATCACTGGTGCGTGGCTGGGGGGAAAGGCAGGACGATGACGATACGCCTCCCACAGAGGACAGCTTGTCCTTACCCCTGGGCAGCCTGGCACACATGAGCGACTACATGCTGCAGTGCCTGCGCAACGACAGCAGAGTTGCCCACATTTTAACCTGTGCGGACTACTGGGTTGCCACCCTGCTGGATCCACGCTACAAAGACAATGTGCCCACCTTACTTCCTGCACTGGAGCGTGATAGGAAGATGCGCGAGTACAAGCGCACGTTGGTAGACGCGCTACTGAGAGCATTCCCAAATGTCACAGGGTGACAAGTGGAAGCCCAAGGCCAAGGCAGAGGAGGAGCAAGAGGTCGCCAAGGCAGCTGTGTCAATGCCAGCTCCTTTGAGGGCAGGGTTAGCATGGCAGAGATGTGGAAAACTTTTGTCAACACGCCACAGCTAACTGCACCACCACCTGATACGCAAAGTGTTAGCAGGAGGCAACATTTCACTAACATGGTGGAACAGTACATGTGCACACCCCTCCACGTACTGACTGATGGTTCGGCCCCATTCAACTTCTGGGTCTCTAAATTGTCCACGTGGCCAGAGCTAGCCTTTTATGCCTTGGAGGTGCTGGCCTGCCCGGCGGCCAGCGTTTTGTCTGAACGTGTATTCAGCACGGCAGGGGGCGTCATTACAGACAAACGCAGCCGCCTGTCTACAGCCAATGTGGACAAGCTGACGTTCATAAAAATGAACCAGGCATGGATCCCACAGGATCTGTCCATCCCTTGTCCAGATTAGACATTAACTACCTCCCCTTAACCATATATTATTGGACTCCAGGGCACTTCCTCATTCAATCCTATTTTTATTTTCATTTTACCATTATATTGCGAGGCTACCCAAAGTTGAATGAACCTCTCCTCTGTCTGGGTGCCGGGGCCTAAATATATGCCAATGGACTGTTCCAATGTTGGGTGACGTGAAGCCTGATTCTCTGCTATGACATGCAGAATGATTCTCTGCTGACATGAAGCCAGATCCTCTGTTACGGGACCTCTCTCCTCTGCCTGGGTGCTGGGCCTAAATTTATGAAAATGGACTCTTACAGTGGTGGGTGACGTGAAGCCTGATTCTCTGCTATGATATGAAGACTGATTCTCTGCTGACATGAAGCCAGATTGTCTGTTACGGGACCTCTCTCCTCTGCCTGGGTGCTGGGCCTAAATATATGCCAATGGACTGTTGCAGTGGTGGGTGACGTGAAGCCTCATTCTCTGCTATGACATGCAGACTAATTCTCTGCTGACATGAAGCCAGATTGTCTGTTACGGGACCTCTCTCCTCTGCCTGGGTGCTTGGCCTAAACTTATGACAATGGACTGTTGCAGTGGTGGGTGACGTGAAGCCTGATTCTCTGCTATGACATGCAGACTGATTCTCTGCTGACATGAAGCCAGATTGTCTGTTACGGGACCTCTCTCCTCTGCCTGGGTGCTGGGCCTAAATATATGCCAATGGACTGTTGCAGTGGTGGGTGACGTGAAGCCTCATTCTCTGCTATGACATGCAGACTAATTCTCTGCTGACATGAAGCCAGATTGTCTGTTACGGGACCTCTCTCCTCTGCCTGGGTGCTTGGCCTAAACTTATGACAATGGACTGTTGCAGTGGTGGGTGACGTGAAGCCTGATTCTCTGCTATGACATGCAGACTGATTCTCTGCTGACATGAAGCCAGATTGTCTGTTACGGGACCTCTCTCCTCTGCCTGGGTGCTGGGCCTAAATATATGCCAATGGACTGTTGCAGTGGTGGCTGACGTGAAGCCTCATTCTCTGCTATGACATGCAGACTAATTCTCTGCTGACATGAAGCCAGATTGTCTGTTACGGGACCTCTCTCCTCTGCCTGTGTGCTGGGCCTAAATATATGCCAATGGACTGTTGCAGTGGTGGCTGACGTGAAGCCTCATTCTCTGCTATGACATGCAGACTGATTCTCTGCTGACATGAAGCCAGATTGTCTGTTACGGGACCTCTCTCCTCTGCCTGGGTGCTGGGCCTAAATATATGCCAATGGACTGTTGCAGTGGTGGCTGACGTGAAGCCTCATTCTCTGCTATGACATGCAGACTAATTCTCTGCTGACATGAAGCCAGATTGTCTGTTACGGGACCTCTCTCCTCTGCCTGTGTGCTGGGCCTAAATATATGCCAATGGACTGTTGCAGTGGTGGCTGACGTGAAGCCTCATTCTCTGCTATGACATGCAGACTGATTCTCTGCTGACATGAAGCCAGATTGTCTGTTACGGGACCTCTCTCCTCTGCCTGGGTGCTGGGCCTAAATATATGCCAATGGACTGTTGCAGTGGTGGGTGACGTGAAGCCTCATTCTCTGCTATGACATGCAGACTAATTCTCTGCTGACATGAAGCCAGATTGTCTGTTACGGGACCTCTCTCCTCTGCCTGGGTGCTTGGCCTAAACTTATGACAATGGACTGTTGCAGTGGTGGGTGACGTGAAGCCTGATTCTCTGCTATGACATGCAGACTGATTCTCTGCTGACATGAAGCCAGATTGTCTGTTACGGGACCTCTCTCCTCTGCCTGGGTGCTGGGCCTAAATATATGCCAATGGACTGTTGCAGTGGTGGCTAACGTGAAGCCTCATTCTCTGCTATGACATGCAGACTAATTCTCTGCTGACATGAAGCCAGATTCTCTGTTACGGGACCTCTCTCCTCTGCCTGGGTTCCGGGGCCTAAATATCTGAGAATGGACTGTTCCCGTGGTGGGTGACGGGAAGCCAGATTCTCTGCTATGGGACCTCTCTCCAATTGATTTTGGTTAATTTTTATTTATTTAATTTTTATTTTAATTCATTTCCCTATCCACATTTGTTTGCAGGGGATTTACCTACATGTTGCTGCCTTTTGCAGCCCTCTAGCCCTTTCCTGGGCTGTTTTACAGCCTTTTTAGTGCCGAAAAGTTCGGGTCCCCATTGACTTCAATGGGGTTCGGGTTCGGGACGAAGTTCGGATCGGGTTCGGATCCCGAACCCGAACATTTTCGGGAAGTTCGGCCGAACTTCTCGAACCTGAACATCCAGGTGTTCGCTCAACTCTAATTACAACTCCTATTTTGCACTCAAGTAAAAATACCTCTGACCTAGTTTCCTGGCTCCTATATGCTGGACATTGCACTACTACAGCTCCTCCCAGGCACCCATACAACCACCAACATCAAGGGCACCACAAACTATCATCAGACAGGAACCCCAACTACAGGTAGAGGTAAGAAAAGTTACACCCTGCTCTCACTGCACCAGCCCTAGGGAGCAAAGACCTGAGGGAAGCCACCATGACACATCCTATAGTCAGAGCCACTACCACTCCCATCTTTTGCTCTGGCACCTCAAGGTCTCCCTGCATATAGCCCAGCTGTAAACACTGCACTGAATGTGTACAGTGCCTGAGTGAACCAACTGCTTCAGTTTAGGGGACCCTGCCTTGCACCTCACAACAACCACTAACACCAAGGGTACTGCTAAACACCATCATGCAGGAGAACCCCAATACCAGGGAGTGCCCTGTAAAAGGGGCACCTTTCCCATCACTGCATGGTGCAGAAAGCATCAGTACTGTGAGTATTACTAATCCCATCCTCCATGCTGTTCTCCTGGGCACGCTGCATATATATGTAATGACTGGGCTCCACATAACATTGTAAGGCTAGGGCTACATGGTTACACTGGTTGATCGACAGCTGTCTCGACCAGGATCACTGAGTAGCGGTGAACCCATAGAAATGAATGGGGTCACCACGACAGTAGCAATAAATCCACCTGTTGTGGTGATCCCCTTAATTTCTATGGGATGAACCATACTTAGCGATCCTGCACGACCACTGTCGTCATGTTGCCCTAGCCTAAGGCTGTATATAAAATGACAGTGCCCCATATCTGACTATACAGCTGCATATAAGGGTCTAAGAGCTCTGTTTATTTGAGTATATTCCTTTTTATATATTTGCATTGGCCCCAACTAACACTAATAAGGCTATAGCTGATGGTTTCCTGACCCCACCTACATAGGTTGGCCCCACTTGTTCCCAAGGGTAGACGGGCCAGAGACCCTACAGGGAAGTTTCTCAGTGGTCACGATGTCTAGGGAACCAGCAGAGCGCTCCTCAAAGCCACTGGCCAGATAAATAATGATCTGATGCTCTCAGCATTTATTACTCCTAGGAGCATCAGGTGCACTTGCAACTGGCTGGGGGCCGCAGGTGCCCTCCTGCATTCAACTATATTACCATCCTCAGGACATTATACAGGCAGGGGTGGCAGTATTTTGTTCTGCACTGTGGTCTGCCCCTGCCTGTTGCTAGTTTAGACCCACCTACAATATGTGCCCACTTTTACATCTTTTTTCCACAACTCAATCCACCCCAAAGATACCAGTACTATAAAATGGCATATGGTAGGTTGGGAACTCTGTTACAGACTTTCACTGGGAGTTACAAGTTAAAGGGGTATTACCATCTCAGATAATGATGGCATATCACTAGGATATACCACCAATCTGAACAATGGGGCCCCTAAAGTGAAGGAGAGCACACCGCACATGCAGTGTCCTGTCCATTTATGCTACTTCCGGAAAATGCTGAGCCAGGACTCGCCTATTTTCAAAACTACCATATTAGAGAATGCAGGGTGGCCGCGCATGCTGTGCTGTTCTCTGTTCACTTTGGGGGTCCCTTTCTGAGGATAGGAATGGGTCCTAGACCTAGGACCAGCAGCTATCTGACATTCATGGCATATCTCAGTGATATGCCATGTCTTAGATGGGAATACCCCTTTAAGTATCTGGAAAGTTTACCAAGCTTATGTTTTTTTTTATGACAAATGAGGGTCCTTTCTTACAGTGTCACACCTCTCAACCTCTCAAATGTATGTATACTAATGCCAGAAGCCTGACAAATAAAACTGGGGAACTGGAATTAGTGATGTATGAGGAGGACTATAACATTGTGGGAATAACTGAGACATGGCTGGATGATAGCTATGACTGGGTAGTTAATGTACAAGGTTACAGTCGGTTTAGAAAGGATCGTCAACACCGGAGAGGGGGAGGAGTTCTCCTTTATGTAAAGTCCTGTCTAAAGCCCACACTCCGTGAAGATATAAGTGAGGGACATGAACATGTGGAGTCACTGTGGGTAGAGATGCATGGAGCTAAAAACAATAATAAATTACTAATAGGAGTTTACTATAAACCACCTAATATACCAGAGTCCACAGAAAATCTACTACTAAATGAGATAGACAAGGTGGAAAATCATAATGAGGTGGTTATTATGGGGGACTTCAACTACCCAGATATAGACTGGGAAATAGAAACTTGTATATCTCATAAAGGAATCAGGTTCTTGGCAATAGCCAACGACAATTACCTCTCCCAACTGGTTCAGGACCCGACTAGAGGGACGGCCATACTGGACTTAGTATTAACCAATAGGCCTGACAGAACAACAGACGTGTAGGTTGGGGGACACCTGGGAAATAGTGACCATAAAGCAATAACCTTCCAATTATCATTCAAAAGAGCTTTTCTACAGGGAGGAACAAAAATACCAAACTTCAAAAAAGCTAAATTTAGCCAACTAAGAGAGGCCATAGGCCTAACTAACTGGGACAAAGTCCTCAAAAATAAAAATACAGCCACAAAATGGGATATCTTTAAAAGCATCCTAAAATCTCATTGTGAGAGGTACATACCGTATGGGAATAAAAGGTTAAGGAACAAAAAGAAACCTATGTGCATAAACAGAACTGTAAAGAAAGCAATAAATGACAAAAGGAAAGCATATAAATCACTAAAACAGGAGGCTAGCACGGAAGCACTGAAAAACTATGAGGAACAAAATAGAACATGTAAAAAACAAATAAAAGCGGCCAAACTAGAGACCGAGAGATTAATTGCCAAAGAGAGTAAAACTAACCCTAAATTGTTCTTCAATTATATAAATGTTAAAAAGTATAAATCTGAAGGTGTTGGCCCTTTAAAGAGTAATGAGGGGTAAGTCGCAGAGAGCGACGAGGAGAATGCAAAGCTGTTAAATATTTTTTTCTCCAATGTATTCACTGAGGAAAATAAACTGTCAGATGAAATGCTGAATGTAAAAATAAATTCCCCATTAAAAGTGCCCTGTCTGGGGGGCGTGGCCAAGCAGCCGAGGGAGATGGACGCATGAACCTGAGCTCCTGCTCCATTACAGCGTTACAGTCCTGCTAAACCCCATTCGCATCCACCAAAGTGCCGCCCGTTCCTCTCTCCAAGTTCCTGTGTGCCTCCATGATGACCAGAGGCAAGAGGAGCCTGAAACAACAGGGCAAACTTAACTTTTACTTCACCCAGGAGAAGATCAAAGATGGCGCCGACGGAGAAGAAGCGCGCAGCACACCGGGCTCTAGCCCTTCTTCATCAGGAGCGCACTCTCCGTCCGGTCACCAGCAAAAGCAAGTTCCATTCAGCACCCCTCCTGTGGAATCCCCTCCAGCGGCAGCTTCACACAGAGAGCAAATAATGATGGTGGAGGACTTTCCCGCGTCTCCTGAGCACGCCGTTACCCGGACCTCACCGACCGCCAGCCCTGACAAACAGAGGCCACGGTATCGAGGCCCCAGCAACTCCGGTGAGTGTACATCTCCATCTGGGAGTCAGCCGGGTTCCCCATCCATACATGAGGCGCTACAGAGTCTGCAGACATCAGACCAACCAGCCTCTGGAACTTTATTAAAGGACATGCTTCTAGCATTTCACCACTCCATCACGGCACAAATAGCCAAATCACTAGTCCCGATCCAGGCTACAGTAACAGAGCTGGGGGATAAGATGGAACATGTGGAGACGAAGATGGGCGAATTCGCCTCTTCCCATAACACTTTAATCGACTCTCATGAGCTCCTTTCTGATGAGGTCGCCCAACTTAAAGCCAAAATTGCGGACTTAGAGGACCGTTCCCGCCGGAACAACCTCAAAATGCGGGGAGTTCCAGAAGATATACCCGCGTCTGAATTAACAGGATATACACAGAAGCTGATACGCTTGCTCCTGCCTAACAGCTCTGAAAGTGATCTGATAATCGACAGGGCACACAGGATTGTCAAGCCTAAGCACCTGCCGGATGATGTACCAAGAGATGTGCTGGCGAGGGTGCACTTTTTCCACATTAAGGAGCAACTCCTTATGACCGCAAGAAAAATGGGAACTCTCCCGGCCCCATATGAGGGGGTGAAATTATTTGTGGACCTCTCAGCAGCGACACTACAGCTTAGGAAAAGATAAAAATTGAAGTGTAGAAGCAGTACCTTGCGGTCTCAGGATAGTGCGTTGGTCAATGCAGCAGCCTAGCCGTAGGCCCTTGATCCATCAGGCCTTGGAGTATATGTGTAGAAAGGAAGATGGCTTCGGCAGCATATTGCAGTATCAAAAAATTCTTTTATTCGTACCTCCAGACACAATTGGCAACGTTTCGACTGTTCACCAGTCTTTATCAAGCCTAATGACACCAATGCTGGTAGGCATATATATACCCCCCCACATTAAAATACACACCCCACATTACATCATCATAGCCAATCAATACATAATGGAATGCATCTGTGCATGTTGCTACTTACTACAACTGACATGACCGCCATCTCCGTAATGTGCGCCTCGGCGTGCTAGCATTTCCACTGCGCAGTCGCGACTCACCGACTTTGCATACCGGAAGTATCATCCGTCGCCATGACTCCGAATAGCACTGGCGTCTCCAACCAATGAGCTACTGAAAGCAATCATTGTCGTCATCGCCTGCGCGACTATCACGTGACACCTAGTACGGTGCGCACAGCCGTGCGTCAATCTCGTGGGTCACATGGAAAGCACAGCCAATGGAGACACAGTGCAGATATCGGAGCCATGGTAACGGCGACGCCGTAGTCAGCGCAACTTGCCATATAGAGATGTGCATAATCCATATAGAAAAATGGATAAGAATGTGCATAATCCATATAGAAAAAAGGGATAGATCGGCATTATACAGTATAAGATCACGGACCTCTGTGGATTTACATGTGTAGTGTCCCTTGATCTTAAACCGTTTGCCACTATAAGGATGAGTAAAACCATCACCTTTCATGATGCAACTGCAGTTGCAGCAGGAAAGGCAAGGGAAATTACCATTTTTAAGTGGTGCTAGTCTTTTCTGTTTGTCAATATCCTTACCCCCTATATCTGCTTTGACCAATCTATCACGTAGGTTGGGGGTCCGTTTGTAATGTATGCCATCATTGGGGGGATAGAGAATTCCTTAACTGCTGGTAATCCTTTCTGAAGGATCTGTCAATCCTGTCGTAGGATGGTGGCAATATTACTACTGTCACACCCAAAGATGGATACAAATGGGATTCGGGCGGTCTCTTGTTTCTGTGGTCTCTTGTTTCTGTGGTAAGGTCTACGTTGGTTTCCTTACCAACGTAGACCCACATTTCATGGATACAATCCTATGTTTGGTACGGTTAATTAATTTGTTGGGATAGCCTCTCTTAGAAAATTTCATGCACATCTCATCCATCCTATATCCAAACTGGGTGTCATCGGATACGATGCGACGTACCCTGAGTAGTTGACTCCACGGGAGAGAACTCACCATGGTCTGAGGGTGATTACTATCATACATTAGCAGGGTATTCCTGTCTGTAGGTTTCTGGAACAGATCAGTGCTGATCCTTCCATTGTGCACCTGAATTCGGACATCGAGGAACTGCAGCTCACGGGCAGAATGCATCACGGTGAACTGCAGGTCCCGGACCCCAGAATTCAGGTGCACATGAAAATCATCCAGCTCAGGTATAGTGCCTGTCCATATCAGGAAAATGTCATCGATGTAGCGCCACCAACACAGAACTCTCTCAAAAAACGTGGAGCGATACACCAGCCGATCCTCGACCTCCGCCATAAAGATGTTTGCGTAGGTGGGGGCCACATTGGACCCCATCGCCACACCACGCTTTTGTTGGTAGAAGGTGTCCCTGAAGAGAAAATAATTTCTCCTCAGGACCAGCTCCAGGAGGGCGAGGATCAGCCGGCGCGCTCCTGGAGAGAGCTCCGTGCCGGCCAGGGCCACATCGACGACATTTAAACCATAAGAGTGATCGATGGATGTATACAACGATACAACATCAAAACTTACAAGTAAAAACTCCGCCGGTAAAACAAGTGAATTCAACTTAGTCAAGAAATGGCCAGTATCTCGGACATAGGAGGGGGCCGTGGTCGCATGGATCCGCAATACCTTATCCAAAAAGATGGATATAGGATTGAAGATGGAACCCCTGCCCGACACTATAGGTCGGCCAGGGGGATCCACCAAACTTTTGTGGATCTTTGGTAGAACATATATTACAGGGGTAATCGGATGGCTCACATGTAAAAAGCTGTATAGTTCATCATCGATGACTCCCTGGCTGAGGGCCTCATCCAATAATACCCCTATAACACATGCTATATCACACTTAGGATCTCTACTCAACATCTCATAAACATTAGCATCCCCTACCTGTCTTATGATCTCATCAATATATTTACAGGTATCCATAACGACCACGGCACCCCCCTTGTCAGCTGGCTTGATCGTCAATTGTTTGTTATGTTCCAGTTCAGACAAAGCCCGCCTCTCATCTTGGGACAGATTATGTCTGAACTGGTCGGTACTATCTTTCCTCAATTGATCAATACGTTTCCTGACAAAGCTGATATATGTTTCAACCACATGATTGTTTTGCGGTGGAGAGAAATGACTTTTGTTACGTAGCTCAAAATTTTTACACATAAGCATATCAGTGGGTACAATTGGTTGACAACTAGGTGTGTCCGTATTTCTCATCGAAAAAAAGGCTTTCAATCTCAGGCGTCTAAAGAACTTTTGTAAGTTGAGCTCAAACTCGAACCAGTCCCGTGAGGTTGTTGGGCAAAATGTCAGGCCCCGGCTTAATACACTGGTTTGTATTTTATCAAGTTGAGAAGATGAAATGTTCACAACTAAGTTCATCATTTCCGCTGCCCGCGTCTCGTTATTCTCCCCTGAACATGGGAAGAGGCCTCCATTGGTATTGGGGGAAGGGCTCTTACTGGATCGATGGTGTCTCCTACCGCCCCTTCTGTATCGCCCTCGCCTCTTTTTCTGCCTTGGCCTAAAAAATTAGACGCACCTGACTCATCAGCGGAATCAGACTCACCAGTGCTGAAGCCAAATTTGCCTTGATCAAAGCGTTTCCCACGTCTACGTCTGTTGAACCTTTGTGATTGAGATGACTGCCAATTGTATATTTT
This sequence comes from Bufo gargarizans, assembly GCF_014858855.1. Classification (NCBI taxonomy): domain Eukaryota; kingdom Metazoa; phylum Chordata; class Amphibia; order Anura; family Bufonidae; genus Bufo; species Bufo gargarizans. The sequence continues at coordinate 107,350,312 of NC_058088.1, forward strand.
ACCAGATTGGTAATCATCTAAGTCTCTATGCCACTTATCTCTTTTGATATGTTCAACTTCCGACTTGTGCCGTGAAACATGTTGAGTCGTCTTTTCTTTGTAAGTTGTAAACTCCTCGGCACTCACAAGGTCCCGAATCTGGATTTCCAAATCGGTTGTGATTTTCTTCAGGTTATCAACCTCTTTCTGCAAAAAGTCTATATTTAATAGCATCAGCTCAAAAGAGTATTGATTATTTATCGCTTCAAAGGCTTTGCAGAAATCGCCATTGGTAGGAAATAAATTCGGGCGAAGATTGGACCTAAGGCCCCTTGGTATTCTTTGTTGTTTATAATACTCTCTTAGAGTGATTAAATGCAACTCCATAGTATTCAACCTTTTGAGATCTTGTTCAGCTTTACGTTTCAGAATATCAACCGAGGGGGAACTTAAAAAGGTCACATCGCCTCCATCAACATTGATAAGTCGCTGTATGTCCTCGTCAGTATATACATACATGTGTCTTAGCGAGGTATCCATATTCTTACTTGGACCTGGGGGACCTTCCATGGTGTATGTAACACCACTATGTTCAACTCCCTGGTGCACGCCTCCCGGATCAGGTATAGATAAAAATTGAAGTGTAGAAGCAGCACCTTGCGGTCTCAGGATAGTGCGTTGGTCAATGCAGCAGCATTGTAGTAAGTAGTAGTTGTAGTAAGTAGCAACATGCACAGATGCATTCCATTATGTATTGATTGGCTATGATGATGTAATGTGGGGTGTGTATTTTAATGTGGGGGGGTATATACAGTATATGCCTACCAGCATTGGTGTCATTAGGCTTGATAAAGACTGGTGAACAGTCGAAACGTTGCCAATTGTGTCTGGAGGTACGAATAAAATAATTTTTTGATACTGCAATATGCTGCTGAAGCCATCTTCCTTTCTACAACTACAGCTTAGGAAGTCCCTGGCCCCTATCACTACTGCTTTGAGAGCACACGCCATCGCTTATAGATGGGGTTTTCCGGTAAAGCTTTTAATTCACAAGGAGGGCTCAATGATAGTAATCCGATCAGTAGCTGAGGGAAAAGCAACTCTCGCTTCATGGAACATTACAGTGGAACCTATTCATGAGCCTGATGTTCCTAGGCATCACCATAGTTATGGAGATTGGCAATTGGTGGAGAATAGACGACGCAAGAAAACGCATTAAAGGGGACATCTCTTCTGCTTCTAATGTTATGGAGCAGCAGTCCTAGTAGCCTTTGTTCTGGCTTTTGGCAGGACTCTTTCCCCAAAATGTGCTATGGCACAGATCAGTGCCTTACTATGTGTTATGTTCTCCCAGTCATTGTTTTTGTCTCACCTTTCGTTTTTCACCTTTCCACCTTTTTTCTTTCTTTATGTTCTAGGCAGAATTTTATGCTATGTTATAATTACTGGTGTGCATCCTTGGCTGCCGGGGTTGTGCCTCCCTCCGCATCGGGATATACTTTTTGCGCCACAAGCTCTGACGATTAAAAATGGTACTAAAGCTTAGCACGTTAAACGTTAGGGGGCTAAATAGCCCTTACAAGCGCAACCTGATGTGGAGGGAGGCCCTCTCCCTGCAGTGCGATATCTTCTGTGCCCAAGAGACACATATACTAGCTGCTGATGCTAACCGTCTTAAACACAGATGTTTCCCAGTTATCCTCCAGGCTCACTGCACTAAAAAGAAAAGAGGAGTGCTGCTAGCAATCAGAAACACGGTGGCGTATACTGCGGTATCCTCCAGTGTCGACTCCGGTGGGCGGTATATTATTCACGTATGTTATCTGAACAACGTCTTATACACCTTGGTAAGTCTCTATGCACCCAACACACATCCTCAACGCTTCCTTCAGAAGCTCCTGAATAAGGTCCAATCCGTCCAACAAGGGAGGGTCCTTATTTGTGGTGATTTTAATATAGTCCCAGATATATCTGTAGACTCATCCTCCCTTACAAGAAGGAACTCTACTACACTAACGGGCATACTCTCTAAGATGGCCCTATACGACATTTGGCGCCTACACCATGCCTCGGAACGTGATTACACGTATTTCTCTCCCTCACATCTGTCGTATTTCCGCATAGATCTTGTGCTGGTGGACAGAGCTTCACTCCTGTCTATCACAAATTCCGAAATAGGTACCATATCATGGTCAGACCATGCACCCGTTTCAGTGACAGTCTCAGAACAGTATAACCGCCCTCCGAACCCGACTTGGAGACTAAATGAATATTTACTGGCAGACCTGGATTGCCAGCTAGAGGTGAAAGCCGCACTGTCTGAATATTTTCAGAATAATGTTAACTCAGTAGATAATCCTTCTATCACCTGGATAGCGCACAAGGCCTATATTAGGGGCATTTTTATTAAGCTTGGGCACAGAGCTAAAAAGAAAAGGGAACACCTCACTACTTATCTACTGAACAAAATCCGTGCATTAGAGATTCTGAATAAAGCGTCTCCTACTCTTAGCCACTCGGAGGAGCTTTGCTCCCTTAGGGCTCAGCTGAGGGAGCACATGCTGCATAAATATGAAAGGTCCCTGAAAAAAGTGAAAGCTCTGTATTATTCCCAAGCAAATAAGGCTGGGAAATTACTAGCCAACAGAATCAAATGTAAGGCCCAAAATTCCCGGATCGCCTTTCTCTGGAACCCTTCAAAAACCCACAAAATATATGACCCAAAAGGAATTGCAAACAGTTTCATGTCTTTTTACTCACAACTCTATAACTTAGCTGATAATAAGGAGGTGGTTCAGCCTTCTGTACAGGACATAGATAAATTCCTCGACTCCCTCTCATTGCCTTCCATGTCTGAAGAGCAAAAAACTAAAATATGCATGCCCACCACACTGGAGGAAATACTGCGTATTATTAAGCAATTACCCCATCAAAAGAGTCCCGGCCCGGATGGCCTGTCTAACTCCTACTATAGACTCTTCTCAGAGATCCTAGGGCCGCACTTGCACTCATCCTTACTGAGAACTAGGTCAGACGGTCATATGCCCAAAGAGATGCTAGAGGCCACTATTGTCACTTTGCCAAAACCTGGCAAGGAGCCAACCGCCCCCCAAAATTTCCGGCCTATTTCCCTCCTCAACACTGACCTGAAAATATACGCTAAATTACTGGCGAACAGGTTGGCGGAGATCGTCCCGTCCCTGATTGCCCCTGATCAAGTGGGTTTCGTTGCAGGTAGGCAAATCACTGACAACTCTAGAAGAGTATTAAACCTTCTTGATAGAGTCAACAGTCTGCGAATACCCGCGGTGTTCCTTACGCTGGATGCCGAGAAGGCATTCGACCGAGTTAATTGGTCGTTTGCCTTCTCGGTGCTCCAAAAGATGGGATTCCCTGCTGATGTCATCAAAGCTATAGGAGCATTGTACAGGGGCCCTGCTGCTCGAGTTTTGACCAATGGGGAACTGTCAGACCCCTTTATCCTTTCAAATGGAACTAGGCAGGGATGTCCCCTATCCCCCCTCATATTTATTTTATCCTTAGAGCCGTTAGCGCAAGCTATCAGACAAAATGGGAGTATCTCGGGAGTCCAGATTGGTGATAGGCAACACACTCTTTCACTATATGCGGATGACATAATCCTTTCCCTAACCAACCCGGCCGTATCCCTCCATGAGCTAAAAAAGGTCATACACACTTATGGCTCTTTGTCATTTTATAAGCTTAACGAGAGCAAGTCCCAAGCCCTCCCCCTTTTTATACCCAATCATACCCTGAACCAGTTAAAACAGTCCTACTCTTGGGATTGGCAAACATCAGGAGTTCAATACCTTGGGGTCCAACTTACCCCCACTATCCCAAAATTGTACGAAGCGAATTTTCCTATTTTCCTCATAGATCTCCAGAAAGAATTGGATAACATAATGAAAACTGAGCTTTCATGGTTGGGCAGGGTGGCAGCCTTTCAGCAGCATGTGCTCCCTAAGCTTCTTTATTTGTTCAGAATTCTCCCATTGGACCTTCCCAGCTCCTTCTTTAATACTGTTAACAAACTACTGAATAAGTTTATTTGGAAGAAGGGCCCACCTCGCATCGCTAAATCAATAATGTCCAAATTTAGGAAAGTGGGAGGCCTAAATCTTCCAAATATTTTTGATTACTACCTTGCCACTAGAGTACACCAACTTAAGGAATGGTGGGTCGCTGATAGTTCCAAATATTGGGTCCATATTGAACAGACACTTGCCCCTACCCATAATTTGAAGGCTATATTGTTAGCCTCTCTTTTCAAGGAACCATCACCACACCCCCTCCCGTATTTACTCTCTGCCTCTTTGAAAGCCTGGAAAAGATACCATGGAGGTGAGCGCAAGACATCTGTTTCCATAGCAAAAATCACTCCAATAGAGGCGTTGCAATACCTTATCCCTGATCTCTCTCTAGAGGGATGGAAAAAGGAGGGAATAGTAACGGTGGTGGAGTTGCTCAATTTGGAGGATCTTGACTCCTTTGAAAACTTGCAAAAAAGGTTCAAAATACACAAAAACGACTTTTATAAGTATTTGAGAGTTCGCCACCTCTTAGCCACAAATCCTACGCTACGGGTCCATTCACATACGGAACTCCTGTGCCAATGGAACTTAACACAGTCCAAGTGGAAGGGAGTCCGTCCTCTATATACATTCTTAGGCAAGAAAAACTCATTTGTAAAAACCACACCCATTATCTCGTGGGAACAGGATCTTGGTCGCAGCATCCCCCCAGCGCAGTGGTCCACAGCTATCACATATGCAACTAAACGACTGAAATGTGTATCTCACCTTGAAGCATATTCGAAAACTCTACTCAGATGGTACTTCACCCCTCTGAAATTGAGCCGCATTTATCCTGGCTTGGCGCCGCTGTGCTGGAGGGGATGTGAGGGCAGAGGGTCCCTTATGCACATATTATGGAGCTGTCCCTTGCTAAAAGATATATGGTCTAGCATCTTCCAGCTAGTGTCAAAGTTAACGGGCCGTGAGCTAAACAGTGACCCGGCTTTGGCCTTGCTCTTTATTAACATTACAGAGATCCCATATGATTTTAGGACCATTGCCATGCACTTATTCCTAGCCACAAAGTTGGCCATAACTAGGAACTGGAAAAGTTCATCAATTCCGACCATACAGGAAATCATCAACTCAGTGGACACTACTAGGTCTTTTGAAAAAATGTTAGCACACAAAAACTTTGCGGTACGCAAATTTGAAAGGGAGTGGGCACAGTGGAGTGGTAACTCCAATGATCAATAGATGGTCTCTAACCCCCTATAATCATAAATGGTGTTTACATTGTCATTACTTACTTGCATTATCTTATGCCTTGATGTACACTCAGAAGCCTCTATATTCTACACAGAGTCTGCCTCTCTGCCTTTTCTTTATTTATTTTCTAGTTTCTCCGTCCATTTCTCCATGTTTATTCTGTAAGATCTGGTCATTGGATTGTACTGATGTTATACTAACCTATTGTACAGATGTAATCTTTGGAGTACATGATTCCACCTGGTACATGCAAACGACGCATATTAATGTAATATAATATAACCCGTTGCACGGGTGATATGTACGATCCCTCTGATCACTGTATTTTCTTGGATTTAGAAAAAATTCTCAATAAAGATATATTGAAAGATAAAAGTGCCCTGTCTGACCCAGGAAGAAGTACAACAGCAACTTAAAAAGATTAAAATAGACAAATCGACCAGGACTGGATGGCATACACCCCTGTATCCTAAGGGAATTAAGTAATGTCATAGCCAGACCCTTATTTCTGATATTTGCAGACTCTATACTGACAGGGAATGTCCCACAGTATTGGTGCATAGCAAATGTGGTGCCAATATTCAAAAAGGGTCCAAAAACAGAGCCTGGAAACTATAGGTCGGTAAGTTTAACATCTGTTGTGGGTAAACTGTTTGAAGGTTTTCTGAGAGATGCTATGTTAGAGCATCTCAACGGAAATAAGCAAATAACACCATATCAGCATGGCTTCATGAGGGATCAGTCATGTCAAACTAATTTAATCAGTTTCTATGAGGAGGTAAGTTCTAGACTTGACAGCGGCGAATCAATGGATGTCGTATATCTGGACTTCTCCAAAGCATTTGACACTGTACCACATAAAAGGTTATTATATAAAATGAGAATGCTTGGACTGGGAGAAAACGTCTGTATGTGGGTAAGTAATTGGCTGAAGGATAGAAAACAGAGGGTGGTTATTAGTGGTACACACTCAGATTGGGTCACTGTCACTAGTGGAGTACCTCAGGGGTCAGTATTGGGCCCTATTCTCTTCAATATATTTATTAATGATCTTGTAGTAGGCTTCCATAGTAAAATATCAATTTTCACAGATGACACTAAACTGTGTAAAGTAATTAACACCGAAGAGGACAGTATACAACTACAGAGCGATCTGGATCGACTGGAGGCTTGGGCAGATAAGTGGCAGATGAGGTTTAATACTGACAAATGTAAAGTTATGCACATGAGAAGGAATAATGCAAGTCACCCGTACATACTAAATGGTAAAACACTCAGTAACACTGACGTGGAAAAGGATCTAGGAATATTAATAAACAGCAAACTAAGCTGCAAAAAATAGTGTCAGGCAGCTGCTGCCAAGGCCAATAAGATAATAGGTTGCATCAAAAGGGACATATATGCCTGTAATGAGAACATAGTCCTACCACTTTACAAATCATTAGTCAGACCACACATGGAGTACTGTGTACAGTTCTGGGCTCCTGTGTACAAGGCAGACATAGCAGAGCTGGAGAAGGTCCAGAGGAGAGCAACTAAAGTAATAACTGGAATGGGGCAACTACAGTACCCTGAAAGATTATCAAAATTAGGGTTATTCACTTTAGAAAAAAGACTACTGAGGGGAGATCTAATTACTATGTATAAATATATCAGGGGTCAGTACAGAGATCTATCCCATCATCTATTTATCCCCAGGACTGTGACTGTGACGAGGGGACATCCTCTGCGTCTGGAGGAAAGAAGGTTTGTACACAAATGTATTTTTTCGGTCTTATGTACTATGTTACTATGTTACACACAAAAAGGGCAATACATCTCCAGGAGCTGCTGTAATATAATACTAGCTCCATTTAGTGGAGCTGCTTATTATGCCTAGATATTACTCAATCTTTTCATCATAACAGCATCTACTAATATACACTTTAATTCATTAATTCCCCCCTTTGTCAGAAGGGTGACTAACTGCATAATTATTTAATTGTTATGCAGGACTCCTTCTTAGGGAGAATTGCACAAATAAATTAGACGTTTTAAGAAGTTCTTCTGTAGAAATGTTAATATTCTAAGTCTAAACATAGAAAGTCTGGAGAATAACTATAATGAACTGCATGTCATATAAACCAAGCAATTATACCCTGTTAGAAAATGCAGAAGACATGTTTTGGCTTTGGCCTAACAAAAATAGTGTAATGTGGTTTGCATGATATTATTAAGAAATGAATTGTCCTGGAAAACCTCTTATCCGATAAGTGAGCCATTATCCATAGATGTATGGAGCTCTGTGGAGCAGGCGAGTATGTACGACGGAACAAACTCAGTCTTGGTTAATCTATTATATTACAGATTATATTGTACAGATTTTAATCGTTTTTGTGATGTGCAGTAGCATTCTTTAGCTAGACGGGACACCTTTTTTGTAAAACATGCTATTAGCAAAAAGTGCTGTTTTAGGTGGTATTTGCCGGATAGTCTCCCATTTGCAGAGGCTGAGGAAAGAACAACTTGGACATGTTGGATTTCAATTTATAAACATGTACTATTCATTTCTTATTCAACCCTTATGTCGACCAACTGATTTAATCTTAAGTTTTCCTGACAGTCCAGTCCCCTGATTTTTTACCCTTTAATGTTTGTACAGGGATCTGGACTTTGCTGCAGGGAAACCAGGCAGCTACCTCCTGGAGAAGTCTCTGTTTGGTTGACAGTTAGCACACTGGGGTCAAGAGACACTAGTGCAGAGCACTCAGAGATCAGGCTAAACCGTAGTCAGGGACAGGATGAGGTCAGGGCAGGCAGAGTACAAGCAATATGGTAAACAGTCCAAAGTTGAGGCAGGCAGCACATGGTCCGTACGGAGTACAGGCACAAGTAATGTAAGGCAGCAAAGGGTCAATATCCAGAAAATTTGCAGAAGTCCATACACAGGAAGACAACCAGCACACCTAGCAGGATACTGGCGGACTTGGAACCTGTGGCTCAGGGACTGTTACATAGGGGAAGGTGCTTTAAGTACCCCAGGTTTACCAGTCAACACATTATGGCCCTTTGAGAGCATTCCGTATCGGCAGACAGAGGCTGAGTCGGCAAATTAGCCGCAGGCTGAGTGAGGGGACATAGCTTCCCCGGCAGTCGGTCCAACTGGGAAGAAGAGATGAGCAGGAGGCGGGTCCGCACTGCTGAGGAAGATGTAGGTGAACAGTGCCAACGGCCATGAGCTGCCGCTTTAACGCCTCAATGAACCAAACCACTTTCTACCTTTTGTATGTGCTATCTCACTGCTTTCACCAGCTCTTCTAATTCCTAAACCACTTTTAAAGGTGTTATTGCAGAATAAATATTGATGTGTCATTGTGGGGATTATTCTGATCAGTGGAGATCAGACCGAAATCCCATCTCTCCCAAGACCTTCCTCAGCTATTCTACTTCCCAAATTACAATCTCACATCACTCCTTCTATATGTGCCAAACCACCCCTTTCCTAGGTCACTTATGTGCCAGACTGTTTTTTCCCCAGCTTTTTCATATCTGTGTCTGTGACATTTTGAGGATATTAATAGAGTAATATACTTACAATATGATATAACATAACAATATGATGCCGCAGTATGTGAATCAGCATAAATAAGGGTATGTTAACACATGATGGATATATTTCACAACTGATTCATACATCTGAGTGGCATTTGAAGAAATCTGTGCCCAAACCCATTCAGATGTGTAAGCAATTTCTACAACCTACATCTGCCACGTGCAAACATTTCCATTCTATGATGTGAGCCTACGTGTGTGGTATATTCATAAATAGTAGACTGGGCAATGTCTATCAGTAGTGTTCATAAGAGAGCCCATTATTGGTGTGCTGGGCAGTGGCGTACATAGAGAAGTAAGGGCCCCATAGCAAGGATCAAACCAAGCCCCCCACACAGGACAGAAGGGTTTCTGCCTAAACCCTTTTCAATGACCCTTGGGCCATTTTTCCACTGCATCATTTGCTAAAAGTAGTTCCTTTGAAGGGTAGAGTCCTGACCAAGTTTTCACCCCCAGTAGAAGAGGGTATGATCCCAACTGGGCCCCCTCTTGCCCTGGGCCCCATAGCAGTCGCATGGTCTGCCGCTATGGTAGTTACGCCCCTGGTGCTGGGGTTATGTGGGTAGATGGTAATAAGGGCTCTGTATTGTTAAATGAAGACTTGATAATAGCAGTAAAGCATTTATGTAAAAGAGAAACTGATGGAGAAGTTGTGTAAATTTGCATGAATTAATGGGAAAAATAATGAGCCAGTGCATTAGTTCAGCAGTTCTGTCTCACACGGCTTGAGTTTGCCTGTCCTTTACTCTCAAACAATCATTCTGGGTCATCAATCTTTACATATATTAGCATCCAATAATAATACAATTAATACTAAAACACTGTCACCCACATAAAATACCATGCTTCATTAAGAAAGAGCATTTTTTCCAGGATGAAAACGCACCCCTAAATGCAACTCATCAAATCTCTTAATTTAAACATCTTCTAGTAAGTTATAGTTCTTGTGTGGGAGATGGCCAATGACCCAAAAACTAGCGCTCAAGTGAATCATCTCTTTTTTATCCCTTATGCTTGGGTAACTTTGACAGTCAAATTGATGAAGCTAAAGCAAATATGCTTCTCCTTCCTGCTGGGTCAGCTTTAGCTTTCACCTAAAAACTACTGAAAAAGTTGTGTGACACTACCCTGTCATTTCCTAAGCCATTGACATGCACAGTGTCAAAAACTTTGATCAGTGCGATCCAGTGGCTGAGAGCCACACTGCTCACTGAAACAGGGGCAGAAGTGCTCAGCTTAAAGGGAACCTGTCGCCGGGATTTTGTGTATGGAGCTGAGGACATCTGCAATACCCAGTCCCCATAGCTCTGTGTGCTTTTATTGTGTAAAAAACAAAACTATTTGATACATATGTAAATTAACCTGAGATGATTCAGAGCTTGAAAATATCACTCTTCTCTGGTTACACAAGTAAGATATGACTCTTATGTTAATTTGCATAAAAGGCGGGAAGTACAAAAATGCATAATACTTATTGAATTTGTCTGCAAATGAAATTAAAAGTGTAATTTATGTGTTTAGGGTAACACAATGAACATTTAGAAAGGCTCAGTGAGGGTAGCATAGTAGAGGTGGCAGGTTCCCTTTAAGTGTGTCCCACTATGGTTGGCTCTGCTTGACTCCCCTTGGTTTCTCCAAAATGATGAACAAGCTTATAGATTTATGAGTCATAGTGATTGGTGCAGGTCTCAGCACAGTCAAAACTTCTGATATGTCACAATGATATGATGGGTATATTGTAAGGCTGAAAAGTAATGTGGCATGTCTATACCCCCCCCCCCCCCCACACACACACCTTTTCTTATGTGTCTTCTTTGATGGTAGGTTCTTGTTCTTACTGTACCAAGTGACCTACTCCTCCTCCCCCCTCTCCCCCCCAACAAACACTCTTTATCTGTCCACTTTTCACCCCCAGCTCATTTATGGATGCTTTTGGGGTCAATTTGGTACTATTGTTTGAAGGGAATGTGTCATCAAAAAATGACCTATTGTTTAAATCACATATTAGGCATATTTATTTTTAGAATTTTTGGGGAGTTTAATTTTTTTTTGTTGCATGTAACTATATAAAAAAAAAAGAAAGAAATGTAATCCTGCAATTTTCACACTGACCCCTAATAATAGATCATGATTTCTTGTCCTGTACAGGTAACTTTTTATTGGGTATCTCGTTATTGCCACAAGCAGAATTACAAAGACAATTAATACCTCTATATAGATAAAGGAAGACCCATCAGGTCACATGCCTAGAAAACTCTCCTATAGAAGTCAGTGGGGTCAGCTCCTGTTTTTTGTATCTATAGCCTGTGTAGCTGCTCTTAAAAGATAGGAATTCTTAAAATATTTTAGGCCTAGAGCCAGTGGGAAAATCTCAGGAAAATATACAATGTTTTATACAGATATTGATATGGAAAAAATTCACCAAACATTCTAAAAATATATGTTTAAAGGGGCTGAACCTGGACATTTCCCCGTTTTCATCCAGGGAACCCATCCAACATGTATCATGCAGGGCAAAGGATTTTTATGGACATCCGGTGATGTACCTGTCACAACGGGGAGTGGGGGAAACCCCCCACCGTGCGATGTCAAAGGGTAAAGGGGGTCAGTTTGGCCAAAAGGAGTGATAAGGGAGCAGGTCACCTCCTACAGCGTCCCTAATCCTCTCCCTGACTCTTCACCATATGAGTGGCCCCCGATGGTGGGACGGCTCATACACTGGATACCTAATATCCTGAGTCGCCCTGGAAATCCCTCACTTAGGAGCAGGGGAGAGACGACCTGTTCATCCCAGTCATGGAGAAACAGGATTCTCTATCTGAGGCCAGGCTGCAAGGAGAGGGGAACACATACAGCTATTGAGATGGCAGGTAAGCGAAACCGATAACACACTTACCTGCCACAGACAAACTGACTGGAACCCGTGCACAAGTGCTGGTGTTCACACCAACATTAGAGGACACAGCACACACCACAAACCACACAGAGACCCAGGACACTCATAGCTGCAATAAACATCAAACAGGGGAATGTCTAGCCAAACATGCTGGACACCAAACACCACCAAACATGAAACACCAAACTAGACATTCAAACACCCTGCACATATCCCACTCCATACAAATAGGGAGGAAAGGAGACACCGGGATGACATAGAACATCTATGACCACAAGGGTGGCCCTCACTGGACAGATGGAACAAGCCAGGAACCGTGAACCACCAGCATACAACAAGGCTGGAGAAACCCCCAGCTTCAAGCATCCAGCAGAGGCTAAATAGCCCAAGCAGCCACACCCACACACACACAAACCCAGTGTTCACAAAACACTAGGACGGGAGTTAACCCTTCCAACACCAGACAGTGGACGGAAGCCCCTTAAAGGGGAAGTGCACACACAAGCATACAAAACCACGTAACCACCGGCAACAGCATGCGTGGCAACCATGTCACGGCAATCACCCAGAAGACCGAGACACTGCCACCGCATACTCTCACAGCAATATGTTGCCGTGGGCAACCGCAAGTGTGGCAACAGTGTCACAGCGTACACCATAGGCCGTGACAGTACCAGACTGTAAACCGGCTAGTACAGCATTAAATCCCACCCATCACTGCTGGTGACATCACCTGGAACACTGCTAGGCGGAGCCTTTTGCCTATCAGTGTTAAAAAAAATATACAAACTGCTCTTTCTCTGCGCAATACAGCGCAGGGCATCGGAGAGCATCAGCACATGAAATGCTCCGATTCTCATGTCAGAGCTCCTGCCTGGCTGAAAATGGGGATATGTCTGGGTTCAGCTCTTAACTGGGACAACCCCTTTAACATAAGAACTTGAAAAATAAATTAAACAATAGGTTATTTTCTGGTCACATGCTCTTTAAATACCTGATTCAACTCCCCATTATGCTGTCTCCACCATTTTTAGTTGTATAGACCAACTACACGGTTGAGTCACATTATAATGACCACTAACTAATATCCAGAGTTACTGTTGTGTGGTAGGTTGTCACAAATATCTGGAGCCATGCTGACTGCAGTGCATTCCACAGCTGCTGGAGGGTGCGTATACATAGAGTGAAAACGACAATAGAGATGGTCCCACAGATGCTCAATTGGGTTCAAATCTGGGAAATTAGGAGGCCAGGGTAGTACATAGAAGTTTTGGTCATGCTCTTCCAACCAATGTCAGACATTTCTAGCAGTGTGAAATGTTGCATTGTCTTGCTGGAAAATCCCATGCATCCCAGGGAAGACAATGAGCATGTATGGGTGTACGTGATCTGCAAGGATGAATTCATACCCAAATAGAGAGTGCCTTTCAAATGGAGGAGTTGGCCCCGAGAATGCCAGGATAATATTCCCCAGACCATAATGCTGCCACCACAAGCTTGTGTTCTTCCAGCAATGGTTGCAAAGTATTTGTTCTCCAATGTTTCTCGTCTGATATATTACTGTCCATTCATTTAATTAAGCAGAAAACATGACTCATCGGAGAAGACAACCCTTTGCCAATCAGTAGAGGTCTATTTCCGATACTGCAGTGAAAATCGAAGCCTTTTCTGCCGATGCAACTCCATTAGTGACCCATACACAGTACAGTTTGCTGAATCTTTCATTTTCATTCCTTACAGATAGCTCCATCCACAGGAAAAAATATATTATCACTGAATCTGGATTGGAGTGTAACTAAAAATAACAAACATTATTTGTATACATTAAAAGCCAACTAGAAAAAAAAGAAAGTGATGATAAATATACTGTAAATGGACACTAGTCCACCATTGAGGAAAGTTAAAATATAGATACAGTCCTGCAACTAGGTACAAAGAGCTCCAATCTATCCAGGAATACCACACTGCAGCAATAAAGGCCACAGAAAAATCAGGCCATTAGAGATGTGAACGTAATCACAGAGTTAGGTGTCCTCAAACAAAATAGTGCATCAATTGTATTGCAGATACAGTGTGTCAGTTATGCCGCATTTGGCGCTGCTATGTATACAGGTTAGTTCTCCTGGATATAAGGTATCATTATCAAATGAACACCAAACTCTCACTATAATAAACAGTGGAAGCCACCAGAGAAGTTGCAGGCCTGACCCTAACCCTGGATAGATTATGCTCAACAGATCCTATTACAGTGGCTTTGTTGACACTAAGGAAACCTTGCCCTTCGATACCAGCCTGCATCCAGGGGCACTCTAGGAGTATTTCCTACCAGTACCAGTAACAAACTTCTGGACTTGTGTCACTGTATAAAGCTGACCCTATGTATTTATTTATCCCTAAATCATCAGGGGTCATGGGATATCCTTTTATTTTTTGCAATTAGATTCCCAATGCCACATATTCAGAGCATCAGATGTCACTTTCAAAGCATAGTAGCGTGCTGCCGGCACTGATAATGGTCACGAGCAATACGCCACATGCCAGCTTCTTATAGACAACACCTCTCCCCTTACCTGCAAGACACCGCCTCCCATCCACATCCTTTGCATACATACATGCGTCATAGAGGCAGTATCAGTGGTCGGGCGGCATAGGTATGGGCTAGTTACCAGGGCAATGAGACGCTTACATCTCGTCTCGCACAGGAGAACAGTATGTATATATGCAATGCCCCAGAGGTGCATTACCACCTTCTGCACCTCCCCACTGTCCTATGGTTAACCTAATGTCATCATATGTATTTATTTCCAGGTACTGCAAAATGTGTAACTGTAATAATGTTATGTAACTGTTTAAGTGCAATATGCCTAGTTCACCAGCAGATGGCGGCATACATGGCAGAGCTACTTTACATAAAATCAAGCCTTCTTTCCATTCTATTTCCCCCCTCTAGGGAGGAGTTTAGTTAGGAGTCAGTTAGGTCAAGTCAGTCTAACCTACCCCCTGCTAGGGGAAGGCTGTGTCCAAGCCAGCAGAACACCTTAAGCTCTGCTGGGTCAGGAGGCCAAAGAAAAAAAGCCTCAGAGGCCAGGAATATGTTCCCTGGATAAAGCTAGAGACAGACCAGACTACAAAAGTAAAATACTACAGAAAGGAAAATATTACTATTTAATCCTGTTAGCACAGCAGAGCCAGAGAGCAACAGATTTAGCAGAGCCTAGTGTGTTTGCCTGCCAGAACTAATGCCAAAACCTGCTGGTAACCAAGACAAAGCTTTCAAATTGTTTGGAGAACCAGTTATTGAAAGTAAAGCTGCTGTTCAACGTTATACAAAGTCTGAACTCCATTTCTTTCTCCATCCCTTCCATCAACTACCCCTTGATTTGCTTTTTATGACATTTTAGGCCACCCTACACCACTCTGGCATTCCTACACTGGGTAACACCATATCACTAAAAGGGGCCCTGTGCCCTTGTTGCTTCAATGCAACTGGCGTCACAACAAACACTTATCTCATCTTAAAAGGATCCCATGGACATTGACTCCCATGCACTGCAAAAAGTGGCTTCATGAACAGGATCCGAACAGGTTGAATCTTTTAGTGATGAGCAGCAGGTCCCATATTCGAATTCGCGATATTTGGCGAATATTCGCTAGAATATTCATTTCATATTCACAAATATTCGTATTCAAGATTATTTTCGCGATTGCGATTAATCTAAATTGTAGAAATTGCGTAATACAAAGTTGATCAAAAAAGAATATTTAGCAGCAAATATAGTGCTATATATTCGTTTTAAGAATATTCGTCATATTCTAAAACAAGAAAATATAGCAATATAGCGAATATTCGTGAAAATACAAACAGAGCAATTTAGCTAATATAGTGCTATAATATTTTTTTATAGTGTACATTTTTTCCAAATCTGAAGTTCAGAAGAGAAAAAAAAAATAAGACTATAAATGAAAGATTATAGCACTATATTAGCTAAATTGCTCTATATTTGCATTTAGCGAATATTCGCTATATTGCTATATATTCTTGTTTTAGAATATGACGAATATTCTAAAAAACAAATATATAGCAATATAGCGAATATTCGTAAAATACATACAGTACAGACCAAAAGTTTGGACACACCTTCTCATTCAAAGAGTTTTCTTTATTTTCATGACTATGAAAATTGTAGATTCACACTGAAGGCATCAAAACTATGAATTAACACATGTGGAATTATATACATAACAAAAAAGTGTGAAACAACTGAAAATATGTCATATTCTAGGTTCTTCAAAGTAGCCACCTTTTTGCTTTGATTACTGCTTTGCACACTCTTGGCATTCTCTTGATGAGCTTCAAGAGGTAGTCACCTGAAATGGTCTTCCAACAGTCTTGAAGGAGTTTCCAGAGATGCTTAGCAGTTGTTGGCCCTTTTGCCTTCACTCTGCGGTCCAGCTCACCCCAAACCATCTCAATTGGGTTCAGGTCCGGTGACTGTGGAGGCCAGGTCATCTGGCGCAGCACCCCATCACTCTCCTTCATGGTCAAATAGCCCTTACACAGCCTGGAGGTGTGTTTGGGGTCATTGTCCTGTTGAAAAATAAATGATGGTCCAACTAAACGCAAACCGGATGGAATAGCATGCCGCTGCAAGAAGCTGTGGTAGCCATGCTGGTTCAGTATGCCTTCAATTTTGAATAAATACCCAACAGTGTCACCAGCAAATCACCCCCACACCATCACACCTCCTCCTCCATGCTTCACGGTGTCAACCAGGCATGTAGAGTCCATCCGTTCACCTTTTCTGCGTCGCACAAAGACACGGTGGTTAGAACCAAAGATCTCAAATTTGGAATCATCAGACCAAAGCACAGATTTCCACTGGTCTAATGTCCATTCCTTGTGTTCTTTAGCCCAAACAAGTCTCTTCTGCTTATTGCCTGTCCTTAGCAGTGGTTTCCTAGCAGATATTCTACCATGAAGGCCTGATTCACACAGTCTCCTTTTAACAGTTGTTCTAGAGATGTGTCTGCTGCTAGAACTCTGGGTGGCATTGACCTGGTCTCTAATCTGAGCTGCTGTTAACCTGCGATTTCTGAGGCTGGTGACTTGGATGAACTTATCCTCCGCAGCAGAGGTGACTCTTGGTCTTCCTTTCCTGGGGCGGTACGCATGTGAGCCAGTTTCTTTGTAGCGCTTGATGGTTTTTGTGACTGCACTTGGGGACACTTTCAAAGTTTTCCCAATTTTTCGGACTGACTGACCTTCATTTTTTAAAGTAATGATGGCCACTTGTTTTTCTTTACTTAGCTGCTTTTTTCTTGCCATAATACAAATTCTAACAGTCTATTTAGTAGGACTATCAGCTGTGTATCCACCTGACTTCTCCACAACGCAACTGATGGTCCCAACCCCATTTATAAGGCAAGAAATCCCACTTATTAAACCTGACAGGGCACACCTTTGAAGTGAAAACCATTTCAGGTGACTACCTCTTGAAGCTCATCAAGAGAATGCCAAGAGTGTGCAAAGCAGTAATCAAAGCAAAAAGGTGGCTACTTTGAAGAACCTCGAATATGACATATTTTCAGTTGTTTCACACTTTTTTGTTATGTATATAATTCCACATAGTTTTGATGCCTTCAGTGTGAATTTACAATTTTCATAGTCATGAAAATAAAGAAAACTCTTTGAATGAGAAGGTGTGTCCAAACTTTTGGTCTGTACTGTAATCGTAATTTTTTTTCTTTTATGAACTTCGGATTTGAAGAAAAATTACAACTTTGAAAAAAAAAAAAAGGTTATAGCATTATATTAGCTAAATTACAGTCTATATGTGTATTTTCCGAATATTCGCTATATTGCTAGGTATTCTTGTTTTAGAATATGATGAATATTCTAAAAAAAGAAGTTATAGCAATATAGCAAATATTCGTAACATACACATATAGACTGCAATTTAGCTAATATAATGCTATAACCTTTTTTTCAAAGTTGTACATTTTCTTCAAATCTGAAGTTTATAAGAGAAAAAAAATTACGACTATGAAAAAAAGTTTATAGCACTATATTACCTAAATTGTAGTCTCAATGTGTATTTTACGAATATTCGCTATATTGCTATATATTCTTGTTTTAGAATATGACGAATATTCTAAAAAACTAAGTTATAGCACTATAGCGAATATATTCATTATTTAGAATATTCGTCTTTTTTTTTTCAATGTGTACTGTTATTCCACTTTGGCATACTCCTCCCCGATAAGCGTCCCCGTCACCATGGGAACGCCTGTGGGTTAGAATATACCATCGGATCTGAGTTTTCATGATCTCAGGGAAGACTAGACTACCAAAGGCAGGACAGACCTTTGATGAGCTTTTCTAGCTCTAGCAGCGAGGAGGACCTGAAGTCTCTCCTCTCGGAAACCTCATCCAGCATCATCCTTCGTGGACTGGACCTGAAGGGTGAGGGCCTGTTGGAACTTTTTCTGTTTTTATGTTTCCAGGTTGTCCCTGTTTTTAGCCATCACCTGGATGGCCATGTGAGTCAGGACTTCCCCCAGTTACCAAAAATATCTCCCGGTTGTGCCTAACAGCGCCAAGATTCCCTTTTTTTGTCCCCTTTTCAGGTGTTTTTGGAGCCCTTTAACTAAAAGCTTCTCATGACCTGTGCTGCTATACCGTTATTACCCATGTGGATTACAAATATTTCCCGTGGATTACAAATATTACCTCACGAGGATTACAAATATTCCATCATTACCTCAAAGAAAAAGAGCCTCAGAAGCCAGGAATAAAGTTCCCTGGATAAAGCTAGAGACAAAAGTAAAGTACAGCAGAAAAGAAAAGATTCCTATTTAATCTTGTTAGAACAGCAGAGCTAGAGAGCAACAGATATAGAAGAACCAAGTGTGTTTGCCTGCCAGAACTAATGGCAAAACCTGCTGGTAACCAAGACAAAGCTTGCAAATTGTTTGGAGAACCAGTTATTGAAAGTAAAGCTGCTGTTCAATGTTATACAACGTTTGAACTCCATTTCTTTCTCCATCCCTTCCATCAACTACCCCTTGATTTGCTTTGCACGACCACACCTGGGATTCCAGCGTTGGGTACCACCATATCACTAAAAAGGGCCCTGTTCCCTTGTTGCTTCAATGCAACTGGTGTCACGACAAACACTTATCTCATCTTAAAGGGATCCCATGGACGTTGACCCCCGTGTGCTGCATATACCCACACAAAGGCTCAGCCTATATGCAGGGGGATTCTCAGACAAATTTCAGAGTAAGTGAGTGAAGGACAAAGTGACAGACCAATTCCTAATGCACATGGTATATTACAGAGATAGGTGGATAATAAAACATCCTGATGATTGCTTACAGAACAATAGGCATAAATGTTAATAGATACAGAGGAGGGAAAAAGTAAGAAGAATGTCGCTGTAAGTCTCTCAAAAAGGAGAGAAATTATTCCAAAAGTATCGAGCCTCTATACAAATATATGACAAGTGAACCCTAAAAAGCCTGGATATTCTTTATTCAATAAAGCAAGAAAAGGATATATGGTCATTCATCCCCCTTAGTTTCAGGGTGTTGAGACTATATGTACATTGAGATTCCTTCGTTCTTATCATCCTGAGGCCTGCATCAGATACTGCAACTTAAAAAGGCACTCAGGAATTTTTAGCCACTTAGGATGCATACTGCTGGGGCAGCATAATAGGGCTGAGGTGGTGTTGTGGCCCTCATCTTGTCTTCTAAGCACCCTGTTCTATATCTTAATTAGTGACAATTGGAGGAGGACAGAAAGTTGCAGCTATTGATGACCACTTAGGGACAGCTTCTTGGGCAGTATATTTCGCTACACTGTAGTCCTCAACTACTTGTATTGGCCCTGACTACTTTTGTCTAACAATTTGGACCTGCCTAGTGCCTACATCATGGTGCCACTTTTTGTTTTCTTTTCCAGGCCCACTTTAAGTTCCCAGTCCTCCCATACATGCTGCAGGTTTACCCCCTTAAGTTTCTTGAGAACATTCATCGTGTGGTACGTCAGGGACATCACAAAGGGCCTCAAAACCTGATTGAGATAATAACTTACATTCTGAGTCAGGTTATTGATGCCAGAAACAATAGGACGACCCCTAAGAGGCATAAAGCCCTTGTGAACCTTCGGCAAGGAGTAAAAAGTTTTCTTATAAATGGCACCCCTTATACTTGCTTTCTCCATAATAGATTTCAAGCTTGCCTTATGTGATACCAGAGGATTCTCCCACAGCCTCTCATAGCAGCTTTTGTCCCACAAAATTCATAAGCACATTTCCCTGTAACTGTCCTTACAGCTCCCCTTGTCTGGTACACATCTGGTTCATGTCTAGTAGCCCCCTGGTTCATTTTGGCAGTGAGCTGCTTCACTGTAGCAGGCCAGTCCGCCCTCACGCACCTTCGTAGCTGACGTGCACCTCTGACATCAATGGTATGTGGTGCTCCACAGATGCCACATAGCTTATTCACAATGGTGCCATTTGTCTACTTACGATACACTGTCCCCACAGTTCACAAACTGCACAGTTTCATAAATACTGCCATCCTTGTCCGGAAAGCCAATAATCATCGAGTCTGATAAATCGTCCATTTTACCCATGACAGCAAGAATACAGTATGTGTGTGCAGACAGCCTATCCACACCTTATATACCCACCAAACCAGCTCACAACATATGACTTTCTTCATGAGCCACACGCTTCCAATTTCAAAAGTAGGAAGTGGTCATAATAATGTAACTGGACCCTGTATGTACTTTTTCCTGCACCATTGAAAATTTTGTTCTTTAGGCTGTTTGTACTGAACCATGCAAGAAAGAAATAACATTGTCATCTCAAATTAATTTTCTAAAAACAAAAACAGACTCCTCTCTTAGTGTATGATAAAAAAAAACAGAGCACAATGCCACTTACAGTTCATATGCTGGGTATAATATGGGTAATATGAAAGGGTGAAATCATGGTTTTGAAAGTTCTTATGACCATGAAAATCACAGCATAGATCTTTAAAGTGGTTTTCTGGGATTTACATATTGATGGCCTATCCTTTGGATAGGTCATCGATATCAGATCTGTGGGGTCTGACTCCTGGCACCCCCACCAATCAGCTGTATGAATAGGCTGCAGAGCTTAGTGAGCAATGAGCCCTCTTTCTAGGCTATGTGACGTCAGGTTCCTTAGTCACATGGCACATCAGCAACTCGGCCCTATTCAAGTGAATGGGGCTGAGCTGCGATACCAATCAGAGTCAATATCAAATGGATGGTTATGTGTGATTGGTAAGCTATGAGGAGGCTGCAGTGCTCACCAGAGCTCCGATGATCTCCGGGGCTTCTTCAAACAGCTGATCGCTGGGGTGCCGGGAGTTGGCCCCTGCCGAACTCATATTAAAGACCTATCTTGGTGATAGTTCATCAATATTCTCTAGGTACTAGTACAGTGCCAAGTGATTGCCACAAGGCAAACGTGGTGCCCATATTCAAAAAAGGATCTAGGTTCTCCACAGGTAATGTGGAGGGAAAAATCTGTTGTAGGAAAAATGTTTCAAGGACTCTTAAGGGTCTATATACAGGAGTATGTGACTGTTAATAATAAGTGATAACCAACATGGGTTTACCAAGGACAGAAGTTGTCAGACTAACCTGATTTGTTTAGTTGAGGAGGTGAGGAGAAGCCTGGACAGAGGGGCGGCTGTGGATGTAGTGTTTCTGGATTTTTCAAAGGCTTTTGATACTGTCCCTTATAGGCGTTTAATAGGTAAAATAAGGTCTGTAGGCTTGGAAAGTATAGTTTGTAATTGGATTGAAAACTGGCCGAAGGATCGTGGTCAATGATTTCTGTTCAGAATGGTCCCAGGATATAAGTGGTGTAATCCAAGGTTCAGTGACGAGTCCTCTATTATTTAATTTATTTATTATTGATATTGAGGACGGGATTAAAAGCACCATGTCTATTTTTGAAGATGACACTAAGCTCTATAGTACTGTGCAGTCTATGGAAGATGTCCATAAAATACAAGCTGACTTTAACACTCTGAGTGATTGGGCATCAACTTGGCAAATGAGGTTCAATGTGGCTAGATGTATAGTTATGCATCTTGGTAGTAATAATCTCCGTGCATCATATGTCATAGGGCATGGAACACTGGGAGAGTCACCTATAGAGAAGTATTTGGGTGTCCTTGTAGATGGTACAGTAGATTAAATAACAGCATAAAGTGTCAATCAGCTGCTTCTAAGGCCACCAGGATATTGTCATGCATTAAACGAGGCATCGACTCGCCGGGCAGGGATGTAATATTACCACTTTACAAGGCATTGGTGAGGCCTTATCTGGAATATGCAGTTCAGTTCTGGGCACCAGTCCATAGAAAGGATGCACTGCAGCTGCAAAAAGTACAAAGGAGAGCGACTAAACTGATAAGGGGCATAGAGGGTCTTAGTTATGAGAAAAGATTAAAAAAATTAAATTTATTTAGTCTTGAGACGAGACCTCTAAGGGGTGACATGATTAACCTATACAAATATATAAATGGGCCATACAAAAAATATGGTGAAAAACAGTTCCATGTCAAATGCCCTCAGAAGACAAAGGGGCGCTGCCTCCGACTGGAGAAGAAAAAGTTAAGTCTCCAGAAGCGTCAAAACTTCCTTACTGTAAGAACTGAGAATCTCTGGAATAGACTTTCTCAGGACATGGTCACAGCAGGAACAGTGGACAGTTTCAAAAAGGGTTTAGATGAATTCTCAAAAGTAAATGACATTAATGCTTATGAAAATGTGTAGAAAGATGAGTCTCACTTCCTTCTGGGATTCGCATCCCCACCTATCCCTTGGTTGAACTTGATGGACTTATGTATTTTTTTCAACCGTATTAACTATGTAACTTAAAGGGGTTGTCCGGGTTCAGAGCTGAACCCGGACATACCTCAATTTTTACGCAGGCTGGCCCCCTGACTTGAATATCGGAGCAGTTCATGCTCCGATGCTCTCCTTTGCCCTGCACTAAATCGCGCAGAGAAAAGGCATTTTCAAGAGTTCCGGTGACGAACCGGGCTCTCCATGGGGCTGGCAGGAAGCCCGGTGACATCACCAGCACTGATGGGCGGGCTTTAGTGCTGCCATAGCCAGTAAAACGGCTATGGCAGCGCTAAAGCACGCCCATTAGAGCTGGGGACGTCGCCGAACACACTGCCGGGTGGAAGCTTCCACCCCGCAGTGTGATGTTGTAAACAAAAGAGCCCGTTCCCTGCGTGATCTAGCACAGGGCAAAGGGGCACATCGGAGCATGAGATGCTCCGATGCTAGCCTCAGGGGGGCTGCCTTGGTGAAAATATGGGTATGTCCGGGTTCAGCAACTCCTTTAACTATGTAATATGTAAATCCCGAAGAACCTTTTAAATGACGTGGAAGTTTTGTAATAATTAGGAAAGATTACTGAGAAGGTCATTGTGATAAGGAATTATTGACAGAACCGGAGGCATTTAGATCCCTTAGGATTTCTGAAACATAACTAGTTAAGGAAAAATGTAGGTTGCCTTAGAGAAGCACATCTGTCC
The DNA here is from genome assembly GCF_014858855.1 of Bufo gargarizans. Lineage (NCBI taxonomy): Eukaryota > Metazoa > Chordata > Amphibia > Anura > Bufonidae > Bufo > Bufo gargarizans. Next base: position 107,373,679 of record NC_058088.1, read on the forward strand.
TCTTGGTTACACCTCTTGTGCTAAGCCCCAGTCAGTCAGTGTTGTCATATGGAATGTGGTGTCCAACAAATTCACGAACAACATTAATAGCCACATCCTAGCTACAGCTTAGATATGGACATCAATATTGATGGTGATTTCGATATAATGTTCCCTATGACAATGCTGACTGGTGAGAGCTGAGGTCTGTATTCTTTATGATTAAGACCAGGAAAGAAGGCATTCTTCATAAATCTTTTTACCGCTTCAGAGACCAAGTTAAAAGGGGTTTTTATGTGGCTATCTGTGATAATTTTGCTGTGGAGGTGATCTGGTAAGACATCTTGTATGAACACAAGAAAATGATTAATATTTCATACTCATATAATTTTGTATACGATATGGGATCTAATGTGATCTATGGTAATGATTCTGGTTCTCAGACTAATGTACTGTCACTTTCATTGTAAAAATATATATGACCCTTCCCTATGAAAAACTGCTCCACATGTAAGGAACTTGTAAACCGTGAACCAAAACTGGTGCATTGCGTCAAGATAGATCAGTCATGGTTGTTACATAGACCTCATTAGCTAGTACAGAGTAGCCTGTATTGTCCACCACAGCAGCTTCCCTATCTACAGACCGGATTAACCTACTCTATAAACTGCTGCAGGATAAATACAATGTGAATGTAAATTATTTATCTCGCCATAGATACTGGTGGATGAAGTAACCCGTTTATAGACATCTTAGAACACTACTGTTTCCCTGAAACATCTTGGTTTTCTACGATTTCTCCATATTTTTTGCTCCTTTAATAATTATGTTACTGTGGCATTTAGTCCTGCCTTTTTCTTGGCTTATGTTCCGATGAATATATTACTTGTTCAATGACCCTAAAGTGGATTTAAGCACATTATTGCAAAATCTTCATGTCTTTTAGCATTTGATATTTACCATAGGCATTACACAGACAGACCTAAGGGTCAGGGATTCCTCCTTCCTATTATTTCTATGGAAACTGTTGTCAAAGAGGAAAATGTATTGACTGCATGATTAAAAAAAATCTACTCTGCAGCAAAATAAAGGACAAAAGATTGTTTAATGACGCAGGAAAGGCTGCTTTAACCCTGTCACTGACTGATCGCCTCACAATGGGTATCTGGGCTATGTGCGTGTTAGAGGGTTAGGGTTAATGAACGGCACAAGCGTTCCTGCACCGATGACATCATTAACATCTGGCTAGAACGTCACCGAAAAGGGGTGAGGCATGAGGCCCGTGGGCTGAGCCCAGTCCCTGATTGACTGGAGCTGCCATTTTCTGGTCTTACAAATGCATTAATTTGCAGCTAGTGGGAAAAGGCATCATTGGATCTTTTGTCACGTGCAGTCCAGAAAGGGAAGAGTTAAAGGACCTCACACTCCACTGTAGAGTCCTCCCTGTATAACTGATGCGGTGGTCTGCAGAACTGCACATTTTTAACACTATCATTTCCAGAGCAAGCAGCATCATTGGCAATGTGAAGATCAATGGCAATTATTAATGTCAATGTGTGCAATAAATATATATATAAAAGCTCTAATAGTAGTAATAATAACCCACATTTTATAAAATAAAAATGGTGCAAATCTGCAGCAGCACCTACAGAAAATTGAAAAAATAATGTGCAATGTTATATATATACCGTGGCCGTGGTGTCCTTGTATGTTTTTACCGCTACAAGAATAAAGTCATCGTTTTTATGGGAAGCTGGATTTCATCCTTTTTTTTATGTATATATATATATATATATATATATATATATATGTAATCCTCCGGGTACTTTGGTTTCCTCCCACACCCCAAAGACATACTGATAGGGACCTTAGATTGTGAGCCCCATTGGGGACAGTTGGATGCTAATGTCTGTAAAGCAATGCGGAATATAGTAGCGCTATATAAGTGCATAAAATAAATAAATAAATAATGGTGATATATTTCATAAGGACAAAGAAGTTCAATGCACACAGAGGGATACATGACTTGTAATGTCACCACAAGAGCTAATGAGAGGGGGGAGAGACGGTGTGAATCCCCCTGTGAATGTAGATCAAGTGCTGCTAGTTTGTAGGAGCTGACCCAATGGAGGTGTGTCCCCATACAGGGAGAAATCTTATGAATGAAATTCCAGAGGTGTGGGGTGTGCCCCTGTGTGTGTGTGTGTGTGTGCCTGGATGAGTGTGCGCTTATTATTATTCTGCTCACAGCCCCTTCTGATTCACAGACTTGGGAGCTGATCATGAATATAAGCGAACACTTTGACGTCAGAGCTGAGATTTCTCAGCAGACCCAATGGGGCAAGAATATTAAGTGTAAGTCAAAGCCACTGCTATCTGGGAGCAGTATTAGCAATGTTAACCAAGGATTGAGCCTTAACAAGGACTTCAAGGACTAGCACAAAGGGACAGAGCTGGAGATCATAGAAGGAAGGTAGGAAGACTGCATGTCTCAAGTATATGTGTATGCATAGGTCCTGCTAGAAGAGAAGAGCTTCTATCCATCTACCTTGTCTGTCCATTATCTCTCTATCTATGTATTTTCTAAGTCTAGTAGTTGCTTGTATTATACCTGCAAATGAAATACAGATACGATTGTACTATGCATTATTATTTTAAGACTAGAAGCTATTTAAAGATGTGGAGCAGGTGAGACGCTTCTTAACCAAATAGTGTCCATGTGTCTTGTACACAATTGAAGGTATTTAGAGATATTTCTATCTATCTAGTCTTTCCTCTATTTATATATCTATTTCTATGTCATCTATTCTGTATCTATCTATCTATCTATCTATCAATTATCTGTCTATCATCTATCTTATATCTATCTATCATCTATTATCTATCTATCTATCTATCTATCTCATATCTATCTATCTATCTATTTATCAATTATCTATCTATCTATCTATCTATCTCATATCTATCTATCTCATATCTATCTATCTATCTATCTATCTATCAATTATCTATCTATCTATCTATCATCTATTTATCCTCTATCTAAGAACATTTATTAATAAATATATAAATATTATTCAAATCGAATTCTATATTAATTGCTACATGTCACTTTACCCAGACATTTTCACGCCCTCACATAGATATTGATCTAGTGCATCCAGCATACTATGCATACATGCTGACATAGCTTATGACGTGGGTAGCCCTTGGTTTGTGATATTCAGGAAGGCTGTGCATGCTGGTGGATATAAGTACATTGGTCCTGCACATTGGGAGCTGCAGTACAGTCCCCTCTAGGGCTGCAGGGTCACTGGATAGAGACATCTCACATGCAGAGAAAGGTCCATGCACTGGGATTGCTTCTCTGGCGCAAGGAAAGAAAGGACCATTGGTCATAATGAGATATTTCATTTGTCTGTGGAGGGGGCTTGAAACGTATGCAATGGGCACACCGCATGCTTCATGTGGTTAGGGAGCACTGGCCTGCAGCGACGGTCAGGGATATCCTGCATTATCATGTCCTGCAGATACAATGTGCTACTCATCTGTCTCCAGTGAGTGGGCTTCTGTATGGTATAGCCTTACCTTGGTGAAATCCGGTGTGATCTGCTTAATCCCGTGAAGAAACAGATAGCATCCATTGTTAGTTCTGGGTAAACACATATAGCTATCCAGGGATGTGATATTTCTCAGCTGGGAGGGTTGTGGTGTAGCTTATCGTGGGATCTGTCGTTATTACCATAATATATCCTATAATTTTCAGCTTTCATGAGCAGTCAAAGCGAAAGCGTAAACTGTGTAATCACCTCTGTAGGAACAGGCACACACATGCTTAAGGAATAGGCTGCTTCTCTCAGCTCACCTTGGCCGATGGGGAAGGAGACTGCATGGACAAGGGCACTGGAACCTACTGAGGAACCGAACATTTACAGCCCATGCTCTGGCAGATTCTCTGTGTGACTGTGGCATGCATGGCTGGGTACCTGGTAGGGCACTGATGACAATAAAAGGTGCAGATCCTAGGATTTTAACTGCTTTCATATCAGAGGAACTACTGCTAATTGTTCCCCTTTGCATTCAAAGTCATCTACTGGCACAATGGAATGATAGATAGATAGATAGATAGATACACAATAGATAGATAATAGATAAATACACAATAGATAGATAGATAGATAGATAATAGATAAAGGATAGATAGATAGATAATAGATAAAGGATAGATAGATAGATAGATAGATAGATAGATAGATAGATAGATAAGGATAGATAGATAATAAATGATAGATAAAAGATACATAGATAGATAGATACACAATAGATAGATAATAGATACATACACAATAGATAGTTAGATAATAAAGGATAGCTAGATGGGTAGATAGATAATAGATAGATAAAGGATAGATAGATAGATAGATAGATAGATAGATAGATAGATAGATAATAAAGGATAGATAAAAGATAGATAGATAGATAGATAATAGATATATAAAGGATAGATAGATAGATATATAGATGATAAAAGATAGATAGATAGATAATAGCTATATAAAGGATAGATAGATAGATAGATAGATAGATAGATAGATAGATAGTAGCAATTTAACCTGTTTCTCTCCGGTGCCTTGATAATCTTTATTCAGTTAGATTTTTGGGACATCCCCCTGCACAATCTTTGCCTGTTATTCTATCGTTGGCAGCCATAGCTATGTATTGGAATGTGTCAACATGACATTGAGGATTTCAGCTCTGTTTCTTCACTCTGCTTCTATCTTATCGTCATCTTTATATTTTTTCTATCTCTTTACATTTCCTTTGATGTGCAGCAATGCTTCACCAGCCCGCAGCCGCAACTATGGAGCACCTCCTGCATCTCCACAACTCTTCCTCCAGCAGGATGTCTCACCATCTCTATGACCCATGGGATACCAACACCTCCACCGTCACCACATCTGATCTCTCCCCAGATGAGTCTGTCAGCCCATGGGACATTATCCTTTGTGTAACAGGGACAATCATGGCGTGTGAGAATGCAATAGTGATTGCTATACTCTTCTATACACCCACCCTTCGTGCCCCCATGTTTATACTCATCGGTAGCCTGGCGCTGGCTGATCTCCTGGCCGGTGTGGGACTCATTGTGAATTTTGTAGTTCTATATGTGTTTAATAATGAAGTGGCTACACTAAGTTCTGCTGGGCTGCTCTTAGCCTCTTTCTCTGCCTCTGTCTTTAGCCTTTTAGCTATCACAGTGGACAGATACTTGTCTCTCTACAATGCCCTTACATATCACACAGAAAGAACTCTAACTTTTACTTACTTGATTATACTCCTGTTATGGGCGCTTTGCATCTGTATTGGCTTATTACCCATCATGGGGTGGAACTGTGTTAGGGAACAGTCCTCCTGCAGTGTTCTGAGGCCAGTGACCAAAAACAATGCAGCTGTACTGGCGGTGTCCTTCCTCCTGCTCTTTGCCTTGATGATGCAACTGTACCTGCAGATTTGCAGGATTGCATTCCGCCATGCCCAGCAGATTGCAGTCCAGCACCAATTCATGGCCACATCTCAAGCCTCCAGCACAAGGAAGGGGGTATCAACCTTGTCTCTCATACTGGGCACCTTTGCACTATGCTGGATTCCCTTTGCTGTGTACTCCTTAGTTGCTGACTCCAGTTACCCCATGGTGTACACCTACTCGCTGGTCCTGCCAGCTGCCTGTAACTCCGTCATCAACCCCATAATTTATGCTTTCAGAAACCCAGACATTCAGAAGTCATTATGGCTTGCTTGCTGTGGTTGCATGCCACCCAGGTTCTTATCTGGAGCTAGAACTTCCAGTGATGTATAGGGACTTGAAGTGATATATGTGGAAACAGACTGTGCCAAACTGGGGAAGAAGATAAAGATGTCAACTGTTGCTTTATTTTTCCAGATGATATCCAATGTATTGCTTTAAACAAGCAGAGAAGCACTTACCATGTTCTGTTGCAACAGGTTTATCAGTTGGCCCTTGTCAACATGGTAGATAACTTGGCATTTACTTTTTTGTGTGGAGCCTTTTTTTTGTATACAGTCTCCATAAGGGCATCTCAGCTGAGTAGTCTGGATCTGAAGGAGTTAAAATTGACACTACTGAGATCCCCCCTCTATAGGCCGCATTGACAGAATGTGGTTCACTGCACCCTACACAGGGAACGGTGAGCTTTCTGAATTATCAGTGTTACTGTCCAGACTATTCAATTGAGAGTGGCCTGTGGAATATATTTATCTTGGTCCAAGGATGTCCAGTACCTTCTAGTGCAGGGGTAGGCAACCTCCGGCGCTCCAGCTGTTGTGAAACTACAACTCCCAGCATGCATACTTCCTCTACTCTTCTCAGACCTCTCATAGAAGTGAATGGAGCATGCTGGGACTTGTAGTTGGAGTGCCGAAGGTTGCTGACCACTGTTCTAGTGCCATGCTAGCCAGTCTGCTAGTCCAGAAATCACAGTGCTAAAAGAACCTCTTATATCTGGAATTTCCAAAAGCTGATACATCAGATAAGTAGTACATATGATGCCAAAAAGATTAAATACAGCATAGTCAAATTGTTCTTAAGAGAATGGAAATGGACAATGGTCCTGTAAGTGCAGGTTGTTAATGTATTAGTGATACTGTATTCATATCTATAATACTGTACTAGTATGTGTATTAATAGCTGCATAAGGACCGTCCTCTAATCGCTAACACCACTACTATTCATTGCAGCTAGGTATAAATCTACAGGCAAATGTATAACATCTATTTTTCAATTCCCTGTGCCCCAAATGCAACATTTAAAGGGGTTATCCTAACATTAATGTAAAAAAAGAAATAAAAGAAAAATCATATAGTGCATGACACTTTCCTTCTAACAAATCTAGAACCAGCAGTGTACATCACATTGCTCTTAAAGATCTCCCCATTCATTGCTCCAATTGTTCTGCTGAATTTTCTTCAAGCTGGCATCTCAGGGGCATGTCCTTTCTCAGGGGGTGTGTCCTTTCTCAGGGGGTGTGTCCTTTCTCAGGGGGTGTGTTCTTTCTATCTATAACTCTCTACCTTTAACAGTTACAGCTTGCAGAGACAGATTGTCCCGCTGGTGGCAGTTGAGGATAGAACTGAGCATGTGTGACCTGCTCGTTCTGCTCAGTAGGAGGACATGCACATTACTATACAGATTGAACATTAGGGGGAGCCATTTTAACGAAGTATAGGTTATACTGTATTTTGCAACTGGAGCATTTTTGATAAAAGAAAGTCAATTGCAAAAGTAATTTGCTATTCAGGCTGAATTATATCAAACTAATATTTAATGTTGGGACAACCCCTTTAAGTATGAAGTGTGAGCACTGTACTTTCTGTAACTAGCTGTTACCGTTCAGATGGTACAAACCCAATGAAAAGGTGCTGCTCTTAGGATTTAAGAGGGCTGGATATTTTGGTGGTCAAAGTGGAACAGCAGTATAACTGCTGCATATGCACTACCGCCCCTTGTTGTGTGCCTGTAACGTAGTTGCCAACTTTTTTAAACGTTTACATTTTAACCTTTGTTGCTGGTCTATACGGTGAATCTACAGGCTCACACCATGTTTAGGGTGAATGTTCAGCATACACAGCGGGAAAGTCTCCCAACGTACACCTTTAATGTACCTTTAGGCTTCCAGTTGTCATGTGTTTTTGGCACATTTTGGCCAGTATATAGTGGTTGGTATAACTTTGCCTTAACTGTATTATTATTATAGGCATACTTGATTCCCAAACTTGGTGTGATCCTAGCCTAAGAATGTTAAGTGTATCCCCTTACATTGAACCCATATAGTACCTCATCATTGGGACAATTGGCAGAATAAGTAACTATGACGCATGCTCCAGCAGTGTAACTTTTAGATTATTGCAAGAGGCGAATGTGGCAAAAGTAAAAAATTCTAGCGGAAGTGCATATCTACAGTAGTCTAATTATATGGTTCAATCAGTAATTGCAAAGCATTGGTCCCTACCATTGGTGACTACTGGTACCAATAATGATCAGTAAGTTTCACCAAGTGGAATGTATTAATGCTGCTGATGAGCGTTTTACTATGATAACACTATAAAAGCATACGCTATGGCAGTTCTAATGCTGGTGATCATATGAGATTAGGCAAATTGCAGAAGTATTACTTGATTTTGCAAAGGTTGATGGGAAAATTCTTCATTTTTTAGGTGTTCAATGAAATTAACTTTGGCTGTAGCAAGCCATTTCCAATGTAAAATAAAAGGAATAGGCGAAGAATAAAGTGTAAAACAGTTGTTACATTTCAACCAATATTTCATGATGCTTTTTAATTTATTCAATGAGGTTTTCCTATGATAGACTTTTATGACATGACTGTCAAACTAGTGACAATATGTATGCTGTTACCCCCACAGGTGTTAAGAGAGTGACTGCCTGGCCATTGAACATAGTGGGAGTTACAGTCGTTTCCCTATAATGCCTCTTCAGCCCTGTTTTAAATTAGCAATAACATCCTAATGTCTGCAAGCCCATTGTTGAATTAGAAAGGATAGAAACGGATTCAGTAGGGCCTACCTTGTAGATTATCTTTGTCACAAAGGGTCTTTGAAAACAAAGCTTGAAATATAGTTCCCTATGTTCATGTTAATGAGTGTCAGGACAGTACTATTAGGACAATTATTGCTTTAATGGGATGTACACCCCAAAGGTCCTTCTACATGGGCCAAATATTAGGACTATTTTCTGAAACCAAAGTTCGTAGGAATGCTAGTTCCCTATAATTGCAAATTGTAAATACGTTGTCAGTCACTCTATGAACAGGCAAATGCTCATTTATCTGAGGAAAGAATGGGTTGTTCCCAATAACTGTCAGTCAGTCAGCCTGTTTAAAGGGGCATTAAAGAGCACCTTTCACTATGTCTGCAGGCGGCATGTTATAGAGCAGGAGGAGCTGAGCAGAGTGATCAATAGTTGTAATTTATACATTTAAGGGCTCATGCACATAACCAATTTTGTATCTGTGTCCGATCCGCATTTTTGGCGGACTACACATAAACCCATTCATTTTTATGGGTCCACAAAAAATACATACAGCGCATGGATGTCATGCATTCATATGTCCGTTCCGCAAATTTTAGAACATACAATATCCTATTCTTGTCCAGATTAGTAATTTCTAATAATGGGAGTAAAAAAATGCAGAGTGCACACTGAAGGTGTCTCTATTTTGCAGATTCATGGTTTGTGGACCACAATACGGACATGGTTGTGTGCATGAGGCTTAAATCTCCGCTAGTTCTGATTTCATTGTACATGGGAAGGTGTTATCAGTGACTGACATCTATCTCTGTATATACACTTACACAGAAAATGCTATCAGTCACCGGTAGCACCTCCCTGTGTACAGCTATCAGTGACTGACAGTTGTCTCTGTATACACACTTACACAGAAGAATGCTATCAGTCACCGGTAGCACCTCCCTGTGTACAGCTATCAGTGACTGACATCTATCTCTGTATATACACTTACACAGAAAATGCTATCAGTCACCGGTAGCACCTCCCTGTGTACAGCTATCAGTGACTGACAGTTGTCTCTGTATACACACTTACACAGAAGAATGCTATCAATCACTGACAACACCTCCTGAATGCACAATTATCAGTGACTGACATCTATCTCTGTATATACACTTACACAGAAAATGCTATCAGTCACCGGTAGCACCTCCCTGTGTACAGCTATCAGTGACTGACAGTTGTCTCTGTATACACACTTACACAGAAGAATGCTATCAATCACTGACAACACCTCCTGAATGCACAATTATCAGTGACTGACATCTATCTCTGAATACACATTTACACAGAGAATGCTATCAATCACTGATATCACCTCCTCCTATAGAATTATCAGTGACTGGCATCTATCTCTGTATACACATTTATACAGAGAATGCTATCAATCCCTGATAATCACTGATAGAAGAGATTTAAATGCATAAATTAAAAGTTTTACTGATTTCTTTCCCATAAAACTATACATGAATCTGCTCAGCTCATCCTGCTCTATAACATGTTGCCTGCAGATCGCACTGAACTTTGTGGTTCTCTTTAAATGTTCAGTTTGCAGTAAAATCCAGGGCTGCGTTTTTTAGATATGGCAGAGATGTTGTTGACTGATCTGTGGTTTTGCATATAGTCAGTTACAAAAGTCATATAGGAGCGTTGCTTAAAGAAGACCTTTCTCCACTCCTGATATGTTCATTTTAGTACCGACTTGCATTCCCCATGTAATAATTCTGAAACATATATCTGTATAACTCCATTTTGCTCCATTCCTCTATTATTCCTGCTAGAAGTTTATAAGTGAACTGTCGGCATTCTGTAACAAAGGTCCCTCTGAGCATTACCAGTTCGGGGGGGGGGGGGGGGGTGTCCCTGCACAGTCTGGCTGCACTGATTGGATAGTGTCAGACTGTGCAGGGACACCCCCCATCCCCAACTGGTAACACCAAGATGGACCTTTATTGCAGACTGCTGGCAGTTTATTCATAACATTGTAGCAGGAATAATAGATGAATAGCACAACAGAGTGATAAGAATAGATGTTTCAGAATGCAAGTTGTAAGTAACACAGATATGTCAGAAAGGAGGACAGGTCAGCCTTAAGCAGTTGGGTTCCCTGCTGACACTGAGAACAAGAGGGTCTTCAAACTTGATTTCTACATGAAGAAGGCTGTGAAGTGTAAACCTCTGCAAAACCTATGATGAGCTGGAACATTTCTGTTATGTTACATCTGCACTTATTGAGGATTCTCCTGATATATTAAACATTAATTGATATAATGTTGCCAACATTCCTTTTTTTTTGTTCCACATAATTAAGAAATTTTCCAAAAAACAAAAACAAACAAAACCAAAAAAATAAACATTTTTATAAAGTAAATATTCAGATTTAATCAGAAATAAATAAATTATCCAAAAGAGAACACCCCCCCAAAAAAAAGGGTCTAATTAAATTTTAATGACCTCTCTCACCCTTTCTATCAATTACGTCAAAGCCTAAAACTGTCTTTTAACCAGAAATACGTCCCACGTTTGTCAACATTCCTTTTAACAAAGGATTAATGTTGTTATATACATATAGAGTACAGAAATATGCAGATGTCAAAGATGATACAATTACATATCAATAAAAGCACATCATTTATATGAAAGATGTCCAAATATATACAAGACCAGAATCTCAGTTTATAAAGAGGCCTGGTACCCAACTGTGCTGCACTTCTGAAAAATATTGCACTTTGTTAACAACGTATGGCGCCTGTTCAGCACCATGTATAAATGTTTCATTTTACAGGTTTGCTGGTAATATATACGTGTGTGTGTGTATATATATATATATATATATATATATATGCCAACAATATTGTACAGAATAACCAGCTCTCCTTGCTCAATCACTCTCTAATGATGCTGCTGCAGAACCTCTAGTAAAGGCTGCTGCAGCCATGTTACAGATGGATCCTGCCTGATTCCTGCTGCCTCGTGGAGAGGAGAGCAGTAGCATAAGTAGCATTCTGTATAATGGGCAGCTGGTGAATGTTCTTTTATTTCCAAACGCAATACAGACTGAAAACAGACCCAAAATACTGACAATAGCAAAGAAAACATAACCACGCTAATGTAGAAGATCTGCATTTAGTGCCAAAGATACTCGGCAAATGGAACGTGCCCTCAAACCAGCACGGATGCCGTGCACATTGTGATGTGCTGGGTGCAGGACTGGCATCCTCTGCAGCTCCGTATTGTTTTTATATGCAATTGTTTATGGAGGTACAATGTTATCACGAAACCTGAACTTGGCCTGTGGAAAAGATGCACATTATCAAATCTGCACAGCGATCACCATGAGCACAGCAAGATAAATAATTTATTCCGAGAACAATTCAGAAACCCAGCAGAAAAGGCTTGTTTTAGCATCTAAGGTTCTGCCCTATCTATCTTTTGCCTTTTACAGCACACAACACATGGTACTGAAGAGGTCTGTAATGTGTCTACATGGTTTTTGTCATTGATGTATAACCTTATGATGTCTCAGGCTCTGGTCATTTGCTTTAAAGGGAACATGTCGTTAGATTTATGCTGCCCTATCTGCGGGCTTCACAAAGTAGTGACAGACACCCTGATTTCACTAGCGTCTCTGTTATCTGTGAAGAGTCTGCCTTTATTGAGAACTGTTTGAAATGTTTGAAGTATTCACAATATGCAGGCTTCCTGTACCCTCCGGACCTTTCCCTTTTAGCATCCAAGAGAGAATGCTGCCAAACAGCGGCTGGGCGGTGTGGGAGCGTGTTTGCCATGAATCCATAGGACTCATCCTTGCTTTAAAGGGAACCTATGATAAGACTTAGGGCTCATATAAACAACCGTATGAATGGGTCTGCATGGCTTCTGTAATTTTGCGGAACGGGTGCGGACCCATTCATTTCAATGGGGCTGCGAAAGAATCCGTAGTTCCGTTCCGCGGCTCTGCAAGAAAGATAGAACATGTTCTATTCTTGGACAAAAGCAGAACGCACACGGCAGGTATACGTGTTTTGCGGATCTGCAATTTGTGGACCCGCATAACACTATGGCCGTTTGAATGAGTCCTTATGCTGCTGAGGCAGGGTGATCTATTCATGACAAACAAGCCTTACTGCAGCCCCACTGCTGTTTGGCAGCTTTCTCCCTTTGCATACTACCAGGGAAAAGGCTGTCAAACAGCAGCTGGAGGGCGGAGGAAGCCTGCATATTAGGGATACATCAGACTCTTTGTTCACAGGCCCCAACATTTCTACCATGAGTTCTCAGACAAGGTCACAGTACAAACAGCAAGACGTGTTAAAGTCTATAGATAGCTGGTGAGCCACTCAAAATACAATTCCAGAGGTACTTGTGTACTTTCCAATTTGTTATTGTATATATCCAGATAGCATAGGCTCGCAGGCCACATTTCTTAGGATAACGCAGATCTAGTTCTTATCCCATACTGCGTCACATTGCGTTACGTCGCGCAGTACAGGATAGGAACTAGCTCTGCGTTCTCATAAGAAATGTGGCCTGCGAGCCTATGCTATCTGGATATATACAATAACAAATTGGAAAGTACACAAGTGCCTCTGGAATTGTATCTTGAGTGGCTCACCAAGTATCTCTAGACTTCAATCCATCTTGCTGTTTGTACTGTGATTGTGAATTGGAGCCCTGAAAGAAGATCATGGTTACTACTCCATGTGGGAGCTATGTATATACCAAAGTCTCAGACAAGGTGGCATCTTCACAAGTAGCAAACACGTTACTGAAATCATGGTATCTGTCACTACTTTTTGAAGCCCTCAACATAAATGTTCTCACAGGTTCCCAAGCCTTGCTGTGAATGGAGCTTTACTCACAATATTGTCAGTCTCTTGGTTGCCAATAGTTATGCAACATATTTCTGATATTTTTTTTGTGCTACTTTTCCATGTAGGCCTTATCAATCAACATTTTAGCAGATATTTTGTAGGTTCTCTATCCAGGCTGAAATTAAAGTCAAACTCTACTGCATTTAACTGTATGCACTTGAGTGTATCTCTGCAAGCAGGTAGTACTTCAGGTTGCTTAGCAACCATCCACTTCCTGTCTAGGTTGTCCAGGACTGTCTGCTGTACAACAGATGATAGGCCTCATTTATCAAAACTGTTTAACAGAGAAGTGGCCCTTGATGTCCCTAGCAACCAATCACAGTGCAGCTTTCATTTTTGCAGCGCCGTTTAAAGAATAAAAGCTGAGCTCTGATTGGTTGCTATGGCCAACGCCATTTTTTCTGCTAGACAGTTTCGATAAATGCAGTTTTTTTGGAGATCCCTATAAATTAGGCATTAACAGCAAGAGAAGACAACAAATAGCATAAGTTAAGAGGAAAAATATGTATCTACAAGAATTGTGTTCTCATTGTCCCATAAGAACCTTAGTAGGACATAGAGCTAAGCTCATGAGGAGCTGGTGTTATCCAAAACTAGAAGATGTATAATTGAGGAGAACTTCAAATATTGTCTAATTCTCCCTGTAATGGGACAAATTTTATATCAGTTGGGTATTCTCCATCTCATCTTCAACAGGGCTTAGGTCCTATGACAAAGATTTATTTGCCGACATCAGCTTGTGAAGTGTTTGCCTTTGTAAAACTTGATCTGTATTCTGTATCAATGATTTTTGGACATCTCATACATCATATTTTGTGCAGAAGTCTTAAGTTTTGGGAGCAAGTGGATGATCTCTAAGTGTTCCCTCCTGCCCAAGACAGATTCTGATTTCTGATGGACATCCCATTGCATGAACTGGATGTTTACCGGCTTCAGAGGAATCCATATTTTTTCTTGGATGTTTCGATTCAAAGCATGTACAAACTGTAGTCTATTTTTTATCATGTTCAGATTTATTTATCTACCAGTCTTGTCTTTATGAGAAATGAACAGAAACTACACAAGAGTTTTAAATTATTATTTTTTTTATATAAGGTTGTGTCAAATGCAGATGTGTGATACTTTTGGCAGCTCATTTTGTACCTTCAATAAAATGTAGCTTTCCAAATCAAAATCTTATTGTGTTACTGATCAAGTGCTGCATGTGTATATGAAATCATGGGGGTAATGGGGTCGTGAAATAGAAAATGTTATCAATTTGTATGGCACAGGGCTGTAGCTTGGGACAACCAATTTTATGATTTTAAGCCAACTACTTTAAAAGGGTTTTATGAGTTTTATTACTAATGACCTATTCTCAGGATTGGTGGGGGTCCAATTCCCGGCACCTCGCAGTAGAGTGGCTGTACCAGGCATTGCAGCTTAGCCCCATCCACTTGAATGAGACTGAGCTGTGTCTAGGCCATGTGACCAATGAACGTGATGTCACTGGTCTAGGAAGAGGCCACTCGCCACAGTTTCATTAAACATCTGATCGGCAGGGGTGCAAGGAGTTGGACCCCACCAATCTGCTATTATCAGTATTAAAAGCATTTTCCCACTTTTTTGTACTGATAACATATCTTCTGGTTAGGTTCTCAGTATCTGATCTGTGCCACGGCTTTCTCGTTCTCACAGCTTACCCTAGGCAGTGACATCACCATCATCTGCCACGTGACCCAGGTGCAGCTTAGTCCCATTCAAGTGATTGGGGCTGAGCTGCGATACCAAGCACAGCTGCTATATCGCTGTGCTTGGTGAGCTGCAAGGAGACTGCTGCGCTCAAAGGAGCTCCGGTGGCCGCCACGGCTTTTTCAAACAGCTGATCGGCGGGTGTCCCGGGTGTCAATCCCCACCGATCAGATACTGATGACCTATCCTTAGGATTGGTCATCAGTTTAAAATAGTCGGTAAACCCCTAGAGCCCTTTAAATATTCCAACGACCACTATAATCAGATGCACAAAGTAAAACATAAACCTGTGATCCAGTTAGGTTAGGAATCCTCTCTGTACACAGCTTTCATTTTCTAATATAATTTATTTACCTGCGATTTCTGTATTGCAAGATCGTGATCACGTCCACTGCGCCACACATGGATTCTGCTAATGCCATGGCCTTTTTTGATTTCCACTGTCTTCCAGTCCAGGCAGAGACTTTGTCTCTGGGCACATCGTCACCTATCAGATTTTCATGGGTCATTGTGTGGCAGTGGAATCCAGTCACCAGTCCTGGTGCACATGCTCATAAAGAATGGTCTATAGTGCTATATGCACCTATGCATATGTCACATATGTAACAGACATTCACAACGGGTATACTGTGTTTTGTTCTCTGAATCTCTTACAGTTGCACACTGCAATCTCAGGTTCTTCGCTGTTAAAAAAAAAGCCCTCAGAGATTACTTGTCTCCATGATGTACATATTCAGCATACCATTTGTTAGGAAAAATAACAGTCCCGTCAGCATCTCCATCATGGACCATATTTTTGCACCCTGGTGCTCAAATTGTGGGACTTGTCTGTTGGCACAGCCATGAGGCATTGCCCTGATGTTCCACCTCCTCTCATTTACTTACTTCCCTTGCTTGGGCCTCTACACACCAACAAACACCTTCCTGAAGTGTTGTGTCTGTGCTGACTTTCTGTCGACATGATAATAGTGAGTAGGGATAAGTGAACCCATGGAAGTTTGGGTTTTCTGGGTTTGGCTGAACTTCAGGTCAAAGTTCGGGTTCAGGCAGTTTTTCAATAGCTGCCATATAGCCCAAAATGCAGCCATTAGAAAGGTGCCCCAATGAAAGCAGCATAAACCTGCAGCTCTCACTCCTGACCTGATTTCTAAAGGCTGTATCTATGGTTTTATGACAGCTAGCACAATTGTAGCCTCAGACATTAAAGGTTACAGCAGCTCTCCCACCTTTAGCTGGCTGTGTACTCAGATACTGTAACACAGTAAAAAAAAAAATAAACAACTAAAAAACAATAAAAAGAATAAAAAGCATTATACAATATCCCTATCTGTAGAGGAAACACATGGATTGCAATCAAAAGTACAAAAATTGAAAACTACAAATTGTCCCACAAAAAATAAGCTCTCATACAATTACTTTGTAAACATATGTATGTGTTTTTATTGTAAAGGTAATCTAACACGTCAATTCTATGACAGAATGCATAACGGAACGCCTTTAGAAGCATTCCGTTATTCATTCCATCATAATAGAAGTCCATGGGCTGCAAAACGGATCCGTCACGTTTCCGTTATGCAGGGGAGTCCTCTCCTGATCCTAAGTCCTCTCCTGCATAACGCTTTGCAGGCCATAGACTTCTATTATGATGGAATGAATAACGAAATGCCTCTAAAGGCATTCCCATCATAGAATTGCATTATGGTCCGTGTGAACAAAATTTATAAGCGGAAATTCGCTCATCTCTAGTCGTAACCATACTGCCCCACAGAATAAATGTATTGTGTTATTTATACCACACAGTGAATGCTGTAAAAATGAATCCCCCAAAAACTATCTAGGCCCAACTTAAAATACTTAGGGGTTCTCAAGTCTAGCTGACAGGGTTTTGGAAGGTTCTAATAAAGTGATGCGTTTTTGAAGCAGTGTATATTAAAATGTATACATTAATGTAAGTGTAACTGCTGAGGCACTGCTTCTCACTGCCTCTCATCTCCCCTGCATTGCAGTCTGCCTCTCATCTCCCTACATTTGGTGTCTAAAAGATACAGCCTGTTTCCTATAGCAACTAATCACAGCACAGGTATCATTTTACTATAGCGTTTCTTACAATACTGTAGACCTATGTTTACTAAAATTCCCATCATGCATTGATGGAAGCAGGCTGTTGAGGCATGATGTGAGTTGTAGTTTTGCAGTTGGAGAGCCACAGGTTGGTTAACATAGGTCTACAGTATTTATTTTACTTATATAGCGCTGACATATTCTGCAGCGCTTTACAGATATTATCATTGCTCGCTGTCCCCAGTGGAACTCACAATCTAGTCCAGTATGTTCTTGGAGCATGGGAGAAAATCTGATAATGTGGAGGAAACCTATGCACAGAGGGAGAACATACAAACTCCATGCAGATGTTGTACTTGGTCAGACTCTAACCTAGGACTCCAGCGCTGCGTACTGTAAAAAGTGCTGTGGTAAAATGATAGCTGTGCTGTGATTGGTTGCTATGGGCACATGCAGGGAGGTGACAGGCAAACCAACATGCAGAAGGGATGTAAGATCCAACAGATTGTATGCAAAGGGGCACTCCCAAAACAGGTGCAAAAATGTTTCCTCTGTGAATTGGCAAACAAACGGAAAAAATGGCGTGGTGTTACACAGGCAGGAAGTCCTCAAACCCATATGCAGTTGTGCATGTGTATACAGGGGAGCAAATCCTGCACTGGCTATCCCCAGCAAAAACGCATACAGTGGAGGATGCCCGCAGTGGACTACAAGTACCACAATAAACATCCTACACAAGATAGCAATTATGTGGATGTGATAACCAATATAACAATATAATGATATTTTCAAAGAAAGGTGCACTCTGCGGTCTTCCTAAACCTTCAAACTGATTTTAAAATTGAGAGATTAGCCAACATGTCCTACGGTGTAGGACATGTCTGAGCCCGGGCACCGCGCCAAGGTTTCTCAAGTAGCCCGGGACCTAACACTCTCCTACCTGAGCCGTATGGGCAATACCAGGGGCCAGTGGGCGAATTACAAGAGTGTGAGGTCCAACTCACAGACAACTCGCCAGTTACCTCCAACATGTAGCCATGCTAGCAATGGGAGGAGGGAGGACTCTGCGAGTCCCACTCGAGACTGGCTGATATGGCCCAGGCCTCGCAGGTGCACCTAAATGTAGCCTGTGGACGGAAAACAGGCACATTTAAATTGGAGTTTATACACCTCCAGGCATCTCTATATACAAACAAACTGAAAAAATAGCATGGTGTTACACAGGCAGAAGTGCTCAAACCCATATGCAGTTGTGCATGTGTATACAGGGGAGCAAATCCTGCACTTGTGGCCCGTTGCTAATGGCGATCCCCAGCAAAAATGCATACGGTGGAGGATGCCTGCAGCGGACCACAAGTACCACAATAAACATCCTACGCAATATAGCAATTATGAGACAGCAGAGTGCACCTGTCTTTGCAAATATTATTATATTGTTATACTGGTTATCACTGTATCACATCCACATAATTGCTATCTTACACTCCTTTAATTCACCCACTGGCTCCTGGTATTGCCCATACGGCACAGGTAGGTGAGTGTTGGGGCCCGAGCTACTTGAGAAACCTTGGCGCGGTGCTCGGGCACAGACATGTCCTCCATAGTAGGCTATGTTGGCTAATCTCTCAATTTTAACATCAGTTTGAGGGTTTAGTAAGACCGCAGGGTGCACCTGTCTTTGCAAATATTATTACTCTGTGAATGGGCACCTGGGCAGTAGCAAAGTTTGCAGGCATGACCAAAGTGTCAGAGGGGCCATACACATTCAATAGCTTCTGGCAAAAGGTTCTGCTTTCTCTCCTGACTCGGCTTGCCCAAATGTGCCACATGTCTGGTGTAAGATATATCAGAAGGGAACTGCTATGATGTAAGCCCCCACTACCAAGAAGTTATGACGTGCAATGTTAGGCTTTATTTATTCTGAATTAAGATTTTATTAAGCTGTTATGTCTATCCTGTGATAATTATCCTGTGATAATCATAAGGTAACTCATGTAGGTGTGACATATAGACCACCTAGCCAAGTCAAAGAATTAGATGATCTACTAGTTTAGGAAATAGCTAAAATGACATTGAAAGGGGAAGTTAGCATTATGGGAGACTTTAATCTTCCTGATGTAAACTGGAAAACCAAAATAGCTAGTTCTGCCAGGAGTGCAGATATTCTAAATTCCCTACTGGGATTATCTCTACAGCAAGTAGTTGAGGAGCCAACCCGTAAGGAGGCCATTTTAGATTTAGTATTCACAAATGGGAATTTGGTATCTGATATTACTGTAGGGGAAAGCTTGGGATCTAGTGATCACCAGTCAGTGTGGTTTACTATAAGTACAGTGACTGAGTCACACCACACAAAAACAAAAGTTTTAGATTTTATAAAAACTGACTTTTCTAAAATTAGATTAGTGGTATACGAGTCCCTATCAGATTGGGACAGTTTTAATGGAGTCCAGGAGAAATGGGATTACTTAAAAGTGGCACTATTAAAGGCAACAGATAATTGCATTAGGCTTGTCAGTAAAAGCAAAAAAAGGAAGAGACCACTGTGGTACTCAGAAGAAGTGGCCAAAATCATTAAAAACAAAAAGATAGCATTTAGTCATTATATAAAACAAAACAAAACGAGGATGACAGGCAAATTTATAAGATTAGGCAGAGAGAGGCCAAGAAGTTATAAGAGCTTCTAAAGCACAGGCAGAAGAGAAATTAGCTCAGTCAGTGAAAAAGGCGATAAGACATTCTTCAGATACATAAATGAAAAAAGGAAACTAAAACAAGGAATTACCAAATTAAAAACAAAAGAAGGAAGGTATATGGCAGTGATGGCGAACCTATGGCACGGGTGCCAGAGGTGGCACTCAGAGCCCTCTCTGTGGGCACCCACACCCTGGAGAAAGTCTATGCCTTAGACTTTTCCTGCCATTCATCAGTGCAGGAGCACATTGAATGTAGGCAGGTTATTATAGCTAAATGATAAAGTACATGGAAGATATATGATATTGGTGTTCAGGTTAAATTGCCGTGTTGGCACTTTGCGATAAATAAGTGGGTTTTGGGTTGCAGTTTGGGCACTCAGTCTCTAAGAGGTTCACCATCACTGGTATATGGTATATATTTTTTTGATTGGGTGACTAAAATATTAGATGGTGGAGGTGCAGTAGACATCGCTTATCTAGACTTTAGTAAGGCTTTTGATACTGTCCCACATAGAAGGCTTATCAATAAATTGCAGTCTTTGTGCTTGGACTCCCATATTGTTGAATGGATTAGGCAGTGGCTGAGGGACAGACAACAGAGGGTTGTAGTCAATGGAGTATATTCAGACCAAGAGGTACCAGTGGGGTACCTCAGGGATCTTTTCTGGGACCCATATAGTTTAATATCTTTATCAGCGAAATTGCAGAAGGCCTCGATGGTAAGGTGTGTCTTTTTGCTGATGACACAAAGATTTGTAACAGGGTTGATGTTCCTGGAGGGATACACCAAATGGAAAAGGTTTTAGGAAAACTAGAGGAATGGTCAAAAATCTGGCAACTAAAATTTAATGTTGATAAGTGCAAGATAATGAACCTGGGGCGTAAAAACCCAAGAGCAGAATATAAAACCAGTGATACAGTCCTAACCTCAGTATCTGAGGAAAGGGATTTATGAGTCATTATTATAGAAGATTTAAAGGTAGGCAGACAATGTCATAGAGCAGCAGGAAATGCTAGCAGAATGCTTGGGTGTATAGGGAGAGGCATTACCAGTAGACAGAGGGAGGTGCTCATGCCGCTCTACAGAGCACTAGTGAGACCTCATTTGGAGTATTGTGCGCAGTACTGGAGAGTAGACCATATCTCCAGAAGGATATTGATACTTTGGAGAGAGTTCAGAGAAGAGCTACTAAACTAGTACATGGATTGCAGGATAAAACTTACCAGGAAAGATTAAAGGACCTTAACATGTATAGCTTGGAAGAAAGACGAGACAGAGGGGATATGATAGAAACTTTTAAATACATAAAGAGAATCAACACGGTAAAAGAGGAGAGAATATTTAAAAAGAAGAAAAACTGCTACAAGAGGACATAGTTTTAAATTAGAGGGGCAAAGGTTTAAAAGTAATATCTGGAAGTATTACTTCACTGAGAGAGTAGTGGATGCATGGAATAGCCTTCCTGCAGAAGTGGTAGCTGCAAATACAGTGGAGGAGTTTAAGCATGCATGGGATAGGCATAAGGCCATCCTTCATATAAGATAGGGCCAAGGGCTATTCATAGTATTCAGTATATTGGGCCAACTGTATTGACTAGATGGGCCAAATGGTTCTTATCTGCCGACACATTCTATGTTTCTATGTTTCTAAAATATGAATGACTACCATAAAACTTTCTGCATTCATTCTCACCAATGCATAATTGTTTCATAAATTCCTATTCTATGTTCTGAGATGAGAGCTACTGACTGGCCTAAGGATCCAGAAAAAGGTGAAGAAAACCCTTGTAGATTTATGTCTGGGGAAGGGGAAAATTCCTTGACCCCATATATGAAGATAGGAGTTCAACCTGGGTCAACTCTATCCTGCTATATACACAGTATAACAATCAATTTAGATTTTTTTTAATTCCACTTTCTCACTTTACTCTTTAGAGTTAGAACCGTTCTTTGCATCTGTCTGGTTAATAATGAAGAATAATGGGCAAAGAATGGGACTTGGCTGCATTGCCACCTAGGATAAACTAGGGTGGAGATGGACAATATCCACTTTATTGCTGTATCCGTCACATAGTGTCCTTTGAGGTTCTTTGTCAATTATTCTTTGTTTAATTGAAGGTTCTGCTTTCTGTGCATTGGTAGAGACTGTGAGAGGGCTACTGTTTTCTAGTTGATTTAGCTCAAGGGTCAGCACCGTTGGCACTCCAGCTCCAGCTGTTGTGAAACTACAGCTCCCAGCATTCATAGCTGAGCAAGTATGTCTTCTCGGAGTTGTAGTTTCACAACAGCTTGAGTCCTGGAGGTTGCTGACCCCTGCTCTAACTCATAGAGTTGGGAACCAGAAGATATAGGACATGCTGCAGTTGTAAAGAAAGCACAGAAAAAAAAATACTGGAAGTCATATTTAGGAAGCTCTTGCGCCTCATTTTTAGGACTTTCACTGCTTCATCAGTAGGAATTGCTTCACATTGATGAATTCCTTACACACTGCTCTGTCTGAGGGCGAGAGGCTGCCAGTCCATTCATATAGTACAGTACAGTGACTCAGTGATTAGCACTTGGTTTCTGTGTTTGAATCCACCAAAGGACAACATCTGCATGGAGTTTGCATGTTCTCCCCGTGGTTGTGTAAGTTCTGCGCTCTCCTATTACACTCCAAAGACTTACTGATAGGAAATTTAGAATGTGCACTCCACTGTCGACAGGGAGCAATGAGAGTGCCTGTAAAGCACTGCAGAATATGTCTCTACTATGTAAGGTTAGTTGTACCCTAGCGTTCAGGAGATCCGGCAGGCCATTACGGCATAGAGCAGTCTGCCGGGTCTCTCTTGATCTAGCATTTCTGGTAGCTACATGAATGCCGTCCGGTATATTTGCTGGGTTGCGCTTGAATTTCCGCCAGTCCCCATTATAGTTAATGGGGCCGGACGGCATTCACATAGCCTCCAGCAATGCTGGATCCAGACATACCCGGCAGACTATTCTATGATTTAACAACCTGCCGGATCTCCCGAAAGCCTTAGTAAAATAGTTTAGTAACATAGTTTATAAGGCTGGAAAAAGATATTTGTCCATCCAGTTCAGCCTATTATTCTGCAAGTTGATCCAGAGGAAGGCAAAAAAAAACAACTGTGAGGTAGAAGTAAATTTTCCTCACTTCAGGTAGGAAAAAAATTGCTTCCCGACTCCAATCAGGCAATCAGAATAACTTCTTGGATCAATGATCCCTCTGTAGTAACTATAACCTGTAATATTATTACAATTCAGAAATACATCCTAGCCCCTCTTGAACTCTTTTAGTGAACTCCCCATCACCACCTCATCAGGCAGAGAGTTCTAGTCTCACTGCTCTTACCGTAAAGAATCCTCTTCTATGTTTGTGTGCAAACCTTCTTTCCCCCAGACGCAGAGGATGTCCCCTCGTCACAGTCATAGTCCTGGGAATAAATAGATGATGGGAGAGCTCTCTGTACTGACCCCTGATATATTTATACATAGTTATTAGATTGCCTCTTAGTCTTCTTTTTCCTAAAGTGAATAACCCTAATTTTGATAATCTTTCAGGGTACCGTAGTTCACTCATTCCAATTATTACTTTAGTTGCCCTCCTCTGAACCCTCTCCAGCTCTGCTGTGTCTGTCTTGTTCACAGGAGTCCAGAACTATACACAATACTTCATGTGTGGTCTGACTAGTGATGTGTAAAGTGGCAGGACTGTGTTCTCATTACGGGATCTATGCCCCTTTTGATTCAACCCATTATCTTATTGGCCTTAGCAGCAGCTGCCTGACACTGGTTTCTATAGTTTAGTTTGCTGCCCACTAAAATTCCCAAGTCCTTTTCCATGTCAGTGTTACCCAGTGTTTTACCATTTAGTATGTAATGGTGACTTGCATTATTCCTTCCCATGTGCATAACCTTACATTTGTCAGTGTTAAACCTCATCTGCCACTTCTCTGCCCAAGCCTCCAATCTATCCAGATCCATCTGTAGCAGTATACTGTCCTCTTCTGTGTTAACTACTTTACACAGCTTTGGAGAAGTCAAGATATACGAGTCAAGTCTAGAACTAACCTCCTCATAGAAACTGATTAAATTAGTTTGAGATGACCGATCCCTCATGAAGCTATGCTGATATGGTGTTATTTTCTTATTTTAATTGAGGTACTCCAAGATAGCATCTCTTAGAAAACCTTCAAACTGTTTACTCATGACAGATGTTAAACTTACCGGCCTATAGTTTCCGGGCTCTGTTTTTGGACCTTTTTTGAATATTGCCACCACATTTGCTATGCGCCAATCCTGTGGAACACTCTCTGTCAATATAGAGTCCTTAAATATCAGAAATAAGGGTCAGGCTGTGAAATTATTTATCTTAAGATACGGGGGTGTATGCCATCTGGTCCTGGCGACTTGTCTATTTTCATCTTTTTAAGACGCGGCTCCACTTCTTCCTGGGTCAGACAGGGCACTTTTAATGGAGAATTTACTGTTACACTCTGCATTTCATCTGACAGTTTATTTTCCTCAGTGAATACAGTGGAGAAAAAAATATTTAATAGCTTTGCTTTCTCCTTGTCGCTGTCTGCAACTCTCCCCTTATCACTCTGTAAAGGGCAGACACCTTCAGATTTATACTTATTACCATTTATATAATTGAAGAACATTTTAGGATTAGTTTTACTCTCTTTGGCAGTGAATCTCTCTGTCTCTAGTTTGGCTGCTTTTATTTCTCTTTTACATATTCTATTATTTTTTCTTATAGTTCTTCAATGCTTCCTCGCTACCCTCCTGTTTTAGTGATTTAAATGCTTTCTTTTTTTCATTTATTGCTTTCATTACATTTCTGTTTATCAACATTTTTTTTCTTGTTCCTTACCCTTTGATTCCCATAAGGTGTGTACCCCTCACATTTAGGATGCTTTCAAAATACAATGTCAGGCATGATTTCCAAGAATCCTGATTTTTGCTCGACTGGCCTATCTTCTGAATTCCAAGATGAAAAAAGTTGTGTTCAGTATGGAAATATGGGCCTGTTATATTTGGGTGATGATGCATTTAGAGTGGAAGCATTAGGAAGTGGAGCAATCATATACAAATTATACAAACTTATAAACATCCATCAGTTTAGCTTGTCATATCACAAATGCACCTATCTGAGGCAACAATATTCCTGGAGCTGTTTTACATGGCAGTGGGGTCCTCAAACCAAACACAATTTATGAATCAGCTTTGTGGCCTTTTTTAAGACATCCACAGATATTGAAATGAATGAGTGAAGCTTCAGAGTTACGCTCCATAATTTTTCAGTTTAAAGGCTATGTGCTTTGGGAGGATTTTTTGTATTGCATTGTACTCATTTTGAGCTAAAATTATATTTTTAATTGGTCTTTATTACAAATATGGAGCCCTTTTTTTCTGTAGAGGGATGAGATGCTCTAATAGGGGGATCTGAATTTTCTCTCTGCTCTGTCAGCCAGCTAATCTGACAGACTCCTTATCTCTGCTCTCTGACATTATAAACACTCATTATAGCTCAGTTCTAATAAGAATGTTGCTTAAAATAGGGGTTTATGACCTCTCACTAAATTAGAGATAAGATTTATTAGATCGTCAGAAAGTGAAAGTAAAAGTTGCAGTCACACAGCTAGACAGTTTGTGTGACAAAATGGCTCAATATTTTTAATAAAGACCAATTGAAAAGATGATTTTTAGCCCAAAAATAGTATGCAATCATAAAGAAATTTGCTTCTCAAGGTGTACATAGCCTTTAAATCCAACCTCATGTTATTGGCAATGCTACCGTACATTCATTATCAGGGGAAGCCTGAACTGAGCCTAAAGAAGAGTCCAGTGCAGTCTTGTAATTTGCAACTTAGCTAAAATTGTTTTAATCCTTGTTTAGCTACTGTTTTAGTTGTATTACATTACTTTCTGAACACATCTTTGACCATCAGTAGTTACACCGCTAGGTTTTCCTTTTTTAAAGGGGGTTTTCCCCATAGAAAGTGATAACACATTGCTAGGATATGCCCACATTTTTGGATTATGGGTTATCTGACCAATCCTCAGAAGTGCTCAGAGTTTATTTGATACATGGTGACAATCCTAGCCACCCACTTAGGCAAGGAACGTCAGTACAGCCCCATTCTCGACAACAGGTGGGTGAGAGTAAAGGTGGATTTAGACAAACCAATAATCGTCCAGATTATCAGGAACGATCGTTCCTGTAAACACTCGTTCCTGATAATCTGGCCATCTAAATGTGCCACCCATGACCCGATGAATGAGCAAAATGTTTGACGGGTTAAGGGGTGATCCTGTCGTTCATGCAGGCACATAAATCATCGTTCCTGGGCAGCAGATCGTGCTAGCTGAACAGCAATCTTCTGCCCAGAAACAATGATTCTGTATGGGGGTGAGGGATCGCTATAGCCATCCCTCGTCCTCATACCGTACATGTAAATGTAAATGCAGTGGTCTCCTTTACTGATCGAGCAGCCGACTGTTGGGAAGGAACGCTTCCTTCCCGACAATCGGCTGTTCCATCTAAACCCGCTTTTACGCTATGAAGGATAAATAGCAAATATCAATACCAGAGAGATGTCGGGATCTCTGTTCCATTGTTCTCAGGATGGATGGGGTCCCAGAGGTTTAACCCCCATAGATCAAAATGTCATTGAAGATGTTAGCAATATGTCAACCACTCATGGGAAGAGTCACCTTTTTTTTCAGGTCTTTTCTATTTGAGGTAATGGTGTTGTAAACCTTGATCTTGGCACAATGGTAACTGCTTCACTTTTTTTTTTGTTAAAATGTATAAGAGGCCAATTTATTTGTCATATGGGTCTTATGAGTGCTGAATAACTTTGTTCCTTAAAGGCATATTCCTATCTCAGGCATTCGTAGCATATCCACAAGCACAAGAAAAATTAAATACAAAAAGACCAAAAAAACAAACAAACATAACTTGGCACTGAACAACATATATTATACAGTTCAGTAAAAAAGGCTTTGGACACCATTGGGGCCATTTTGTTAAATTATTTATTATACATTTTTTTCAATTGGTCTTTATAAAAAATGACCTGCAGTTCTTTTAGTACAGGGGTTAATTTACAGTGTATCTGTTCTATGAAGTCTTGATAGCTCAAAAATAGTCATTACAGCTCAATTCTTGTCGCACTCATAGTTATATGGCTTAAATAAGTGTTAATGAGCTTTAGAAGATCACAGATAAGGGATACACATGAGCCGTCAGATGACTGGATTCAGTGTAAACATTGGACCCTGCTGTGCTGCAAATACACAGATTACACTCTTATGCTGGGAAAGTGGCTGAATATTTTTAATAAAGACCCATTGAAAAAAAAAATTAATCTAAAAGAAGTATAATGCAATAATTAAAAAATGTTTCCCTGAAAGTGTCCATATCCAATAATGCAATATTAAAAATAAAAAAAGCACATAGCACTGTTTTTGCATTACAATTAACTTTAATCAACCCCTTATGAATGAAGCAAATTTTGGACATAAACGTTATGTGCACCTTTGAGGGCAATTTTTTGTGTGCATTGAATTTTACTCATTTTAGGCTATGGACACCTTCGCCAACTATTTGTTTTTTAATGATTTCTCCAATTGACTATGTTTATAAAGTTTGTAGAGTTTTGGCTCAGCAGCTACACGTGCTTCCTATGCACAGCACGCTGCTCTGTTCACTTTTGTAGACATCCTTCAGGATTGGTGTCAGACAGGATACTTGCAGCCACTCCATCTGCTCTGGGGGTATGCCTCTAGAGTCTGCAGACTGCCCATGTGCCAGGAATCAGTGCTCATGCCAGGGCTAGCTCTCTTTCCCTACAATGTGTAGGCAGACACCTTCCTGTCTGCACACTGGTACATGATTATACTGTTATCAGCAGGCAGGAGATGTTCCCTCTGCCCATACGGTGTGGGAGTCCTTGTACAGCAGATCTTACTGACTGCTCTGCGGACTCCCATGATAGCGTAGTACAACAAATGCAGGGAGAAGAAGCGCATGTGTGGACAGGTCAGGGGTGTTTACTTCAGTACAAAGCAGATCTGCACCAGAAATTATACAGAAAACACAACATATTAATTTTAATGGGATATTTGTTGCAGATTCCGCCCCAAGATAGGGCTTCTTTTTTCAATGCTTCTTTTCTCCAAGTGCTGCTTCCACTGAAATGAAAGGGAGCCTGTTTTGAGACTATTTTGGAGTTTATTTTGTAACAGAAATGTGCCAAAAACCTCAGTGTGAACTGGCCCTTACACTGCAAGAGTGCAGTAGTAAATCAGATGTGGTTGGGAAATCTATAGTAAGTGAATTTAAGAGCCCATTCAAACATTTTGGAGCAGCGACCGCTTGGTTTCTGCCTCCCATTCATTTCAATTGGAAGCAGCACAGAAGATTGCAGAGTGGCGGTTTAAAGCCACGGCCGCACTGAGAAGGATCATGTCCGTTCTCTGCATGGCCACGATTTTAAACCGCCACTCTGTAATCTTCAGTGCTGCCTCTTATTGAAATGAATAGGACGCAGGTAACGCGCAGCCGTCAGCAAATAACACCATGTGAACGGGCCCTAAACATGCCTGGTATAAAAGCATTTCTATCCTAAATAAGAAATAATATAAGGCCAGACTAAATGGGCCAAGGCAGGGAACAGCAACCTTCGGCACTCCAGTTGCTTTGAAACTACAACTCCCAGCATGCACACTTACTTGGCTGCTTGTAACTCCCACAGAAGTGAAATGAGGATTCTGGGAGTTGTAGTTTCAGAACAGCTGGAGTGCCGGAGGTTGCTGATCGCTGGACCATCAGTCTTCTATGTTCCTATGATGTGCGCATAGCTCCACTGACTTGTATAGGTCAGTGTTTTAAAGACTGTTGGCACAGTGAAGAAAAATACGGTTGTGTGCATGAGGCCTAAGAGACGAGCTCAACAGTGTTTTGCCAAGAGATGTGGCCAGAAGCAGCAATATCCGGACAGCAATCCCTTTAACTCCATTCATGTGCATTGTATTGTACTTCAGTGTTGGATTTCCCAATCCCTGAATCTGATGCGTGTGAATAATATGGACCCCTAGTTTTTTATTTTTTTTTTAACAAAAATGAAGCACATCCAAGGAAAAACTTATCAAAGACTTTTGTTTTTTTCTTCTGGGATCTGTTCGGTTTGTGCTTAATATAACTGGTGGCAAGAACAGACCCAAATAATGTCTTCTCCCCAAGTAAGAGGAAACCTGTGAATCCATGGTCCAGTATGAAGCAGTCTATGGACAGATCAGCCATCATTTGGACCCCCAGTGGTGGTGCAGCCCAGGAGTCATTGCCCTATTATATGAAGCCACACACACCATCTCAATATATTTATTGTCATGAATGAACACATGCAATCAGTGCCATTGTCTCTGTGGTAGTAATACAAATACATCAATCTCTTTAAATACTATAATAACAAGCAGCATTTCATTGTGGTCTTATGGACAATAATATAGTAATAAAGCTTATACTGATACTGTATGTGTCCTGGGCTAGTGTGCGCATACACTACACCGTCCACTACACGGAGCACTTACTTACAGATAACAGCTGTGTACAGTAAGATAGAAATACAGGCAGCAACATATATACCAAAAATCACGTGAGATCCACCAGACAGTGAATGAGCTCACTCCTTCACTGATGGAAGGGCAGCCTCTCACTTTGGCTTTGTCCACTTGGTCTCTTGAGGTAAGTCTATTCTAGAATTGGTAAATTTCTTAACATCGTGTTTGCCCAGCTACATCATCCATGACGCGGCTCTCCGAAGCCTATGGGAAATGTAGTACACCAGGTGCTAAAGAGCAGAAAGTTGATTTTCTATGCATTGCTCGTCATTGCAAGTTTTTTTTCATGATGTCCTTCTATGGGTAATTGTACTGGCAGAAAGTCTTGCTTTAAGTGTACCCCGGCTTAAGGATACTCTTAGGACTTATGTACATGTGCATGCACATCATGTACTTGTGCAGAGCTGTCTTAGGCTGCTTTCACACTAGTGTTTTTCAGCAGGGTTCAGCAAAAATGCTTCCGTTACTGATAATACAACCGCCTGCATCCGTTATGAACGGATCCGGCTGTATTATCTTTAACATTGCCAAGACAGATCTGTCATGAACACCATTGAAAGTCATTGGAGGTCGGATCCGTTTTCTATTGTGACAGATTGTGCCAGAGAAAACGGATCAGTCCCCATTGACTTGCATTGGGGGTAATGCCGGATTCATCTTGCTCTGCATCCCAGAACGGAAAAAAAAATACAACATGTTGCAGTTTGCTCTCGGGTCTGGGAACACAACTAAACGGAAAAGAATGCATTTTGGAGCACTCCGTTCTGTTCAGTTCAGTTTTGTCCCCATTGACAATGAATTGGGACAAAACTGAAGCGTTTTTTTCCCGGTATTGAGCCCCTATGATGGATCTCAATACCGGAAAACGCTAGTGTGAAAGTACCCTTAGAAATCTATTCTCCCCAATTACTTCTAGCAGAGAATATCTCCGAAATGCTGTACGGTGCACCATATGTGGCATAAATGATACAGAATCACAGACATTGGGTGCTATAAATATTAAACAGGTAGTGGTCCATACTCTGTGACACCCACAGCAGTTCTCTGAACCTGTTCAGCCAGATGAGTTAGCTGATATCTATACCATGCAGAAGGAAATTGAATGGAGAATTGGTATACAGCTCTCCATTCAAGTCTGAAGGTGTCCAGACACCTTCAACAGCTCTCTCTTCCAACCCCCACCCCACATACAGTGTGTTGGTGCTTTTAATGAGGAGAGAGGAGAAAGCCTCTGCCACACACTATGTGCAGTAACTTTCACCTGAGAATAAATGGATCAAGCACTGAATTGTGTATGAGGAGCTCCCTATACATGCTGAGATGATCTGTCAGAGAAGAGTTGAGACCTTCCTATACATTAGATTGTCGGCTGTAAAGTCTGTGCCTGTCTCCTCTGTCTCAATGTGCTCCTGCTCACTCCTTCCCCCTCCCCTCTCCATAGATTTGTCTTGACATAAGTAATATGATCCTTCTCTGGAGATGAATTGAAAGCATTTTTGAAAGTGAAAGGCAATTAGCAAGGGTGGGGTGGGAGAAAACAGGTGATAACATGAGAAAAAAACATTTCTCACTGATAAAACATATTACAAAGTTTCTTGTAGTCACTTGTACTATTGATTTATGTAAAGTTGTGTGAAAGAACAGTGACTCTTTAAGTAGTAAGCTATCACTGGCTGATAGGCGGGGGTTTGACACCCCTGCTGATCAGTTGCTCTGTGTAATGCTGTGTACTGTAGTTCCGTCACTTGAAGTCAGCAGTGGAGCTACAGAGCACCGTCAACATTGTAGTGGAGGGAGCTTCCTGTATTCCTGCTGATCACATATCGATGGCCTATCCTGAGGATTGGCCATCACATGTAAAGGAGTGGACAATCCCTTTAAGGGTGTTATGGAAACATTGGGGCTGAACCAGAGGAAGGACACCTGTGCATTTGCCATATATACCCACAGTGAGAAAACCTTGTTAAAATAATTTCATGTTGTAATAAGAGAGTTCATATTTCCAGACACTTTGTAATTTCTAGCAATGCTGGACTGCAGGACCATTTCTAATGGCAAATGCTATTTTATATACAACTTTCACAAAAATGCCCACCCTGTACTCCTCAATCTACATACTAAATAGCTGAAAATGTAAGTACACCTAAAATAAAATGTAAAAAATCATCTGTAAATTCTTCAACATGTTACAAATTCCCTTCAGCCACTGCTTAGCTATAGATCAATATCAGATTTCTGCCTAATTGTGCAGCAATAAATACTACTCCAATACTACTGTACTACTAGACAACCCATTTGTTTCCATTAGCATCTAAACTATCACTATTGGAATCCACCAACTCATAAATATAGCTAACAAATGGATGAATGGAATTTTTAACAACTGGCTTACTTTTTATGTTAAGTTATTCTCTATCCACAGGATAGGGGATAGCTATTAGATCTGTGGGGGTCCTATCACTGGGACTGCCACTGATTACAAGAACGGCGACACTGTACCATGTGGAGCCCCCTGAAATGAATGCAGCGGCCGGTCAGGCATGTGCGCTGCTGCTCCATTAATTTCTATGGGAGTTACAGAGATAGCCAAGTACAACATGGGGCTAGTGGTAGGACCCCCACCAATCTAATAGTTATCCCCTATCCTGTGGATAGGGGATAACATCACACAACCGGAATACTCCTTTAAATTTACTGATTATAGTATAGTTAAGTGTATGGCTTAAATTTAAAGGTGGTTTTTATTTAATTTTAGAAATGGCAAATTTATAATTTCCATAAGGAAACATTAGGCACTTGCCCAATAGCCACAAAAAATTGGAGGTATATAACCATGTCCATCATATCACAAATTTTATAATATTTCTCAAGCTTAAAGGGCATCTGTCAGCAGATTTTTACCTATGAAACTGGCTAACCTGTTACATGTGCGCTTGGCAGCTGAAGACATCTGTGTTGGTCCCATGTTCATATGTGCTCGCATTGCTGAGAAAAATGATGTTTTAATATATGCAAATTAGCCTCTCTCTGCAATGGAAATGCCCCCATTGCTCCTAGACGCTCATTTGCATATATTAAAACATCATTTTTCTCAGCAACGTAGGCACCTAAGAACATGGGCTCAAAATAGATGTCTTCAGCTGCCAAGCGCCAATGTAACAGGTCAGCCAGTTTCATGGGCACAAATCTGCTGACAGAAGCCCTTTAACATCCTCCCCAAAATATACTCATTGCTTTGCATGAATCTAAGCAAGAAATACTTACCGTATCCAGAATTAATACAGGTATATCTCTCTACCCTACTACTCTAATATAGAACTTTAAGTACTGTATGTGATGAACTCTGCTTGTATTAGTCTTTATAGTTCCAAAATATTATCTCACCAAATACATAAACATCTGCATGAGCATTATGTACTTCATTGCCCAAATTACATTTAAATGTGCATTGTAACACAGAAAAGTGCAACAGTATTGTGCAGTACAACATAGGAAAGAAAGCCTAGACAGACCCACTGGCTGTACTGTAATATGGCCTGTTATGCCCATCAGGAGGCACGCTATGTTTTGGCTAAAGCTAACCTTTCAAAAGGAATGTGACGTAAACATCATATCATAGTTCTGACATTCTGAGATAAAGTATGGCTTACATTAAGAACAAGCTGAACCAATTTTTCACCTTTCATGTCAGGTACAGCTCAGGACTTTTACTATCTGTCTTGAAAGATGGAGGCATACTATTTAAGGAAACCTCATTTCTTAATAACTAGTGCATTTAAAGGGCTTGTCCATTTTGACAACCCCTTTGTCAACAGATCTCATGTGGGTAATAGTGAGGAGTCAGCTGATTAGGACCTCCTGAAAAAAGTGGCTGCATGGTGGCTAGCATCCATTACATTCTAAGGGCTTGTATACATAAGCACATACCTCTACATTCCCTTCCATACTTTTTTATATTTTTTTTTATTTGACAAAACAGAAAAATAGGTCAGCAGGGGGGAGACGTTTTTCTTTGGTTTCTCTTCTTCCTATTTCTAGTTTGTGAATAAGTCATCAGTGAGTGACAAGAGGCCTCTTAAATAAAGTAAGCTTTTAGGAACAAGGCGCAGATTTTGCAGCACTTCATATTTACATTTTTTCTTTGGGAACCAACATTCAGACTGGGAGAGCTGGGGTTTTTCTAAGGATTCTCTTAACTATAAGGTAGGCTGACACATACTGAATCTTTCCTCAGCTATTATTGGCTCATTAGCTACTCTTCAATGATAGGTGACAATCAATATTGCTAATGTTATGGCTACCCCTGTGTTTTGGGTCTTAGAAACATCTCATTTCATATACTGTATGGTAGCAAACTGGAAGTTTTACTGGAAATGTAGAAGGGAGATGGCTGAAGAAGCAGTTATTCTACACTTATGGGGGAAATTTAGTTTCTAAAATGTGGCTTAGATCTGTGAAAAATTGAAAAGAAATATGGCCATCACATTGTCCATATTTCAATTTGGGGGCCTGTTTATGGTGGATGGCATTGTAGACTGCCACTGTAGGTGTCCCATGGTCTTACCAATCAGCTTTCTGCCTTTCAGACAGTGAATAAGGAGACTAGAGGAAACACTACCTTTCTACACCCAGTCCTTGCCTATATCAGCGTTAGACTGGGGTACCTTGGGCCCACCAGAGAAAATTATTCTCAGGGCCCAACCAGTATATCATCAATAAAATCTAATAGGTTTGGAATCAAAGAAATAGTCCCTAGAGGCAAGTGATTGGCTCAAAATGCAGCTCCAAGTGGGTTTTTTGTCTCATTGAGTTATGGGCCCACCATAGCTTCAGAGACTGAGTCCACGAAAGGATTCTCTGGTACTCTAGAGGTCCAGTATGACTCTGGCCAAAGCGACCCACGGGCATGTGTGAACTTAGGCTACTTTCACACTAGCGTTCGGGTTTCCGCTCGTGAGCTCCGTTTGAAGGGGCTCACGAGCGGACCCGAACGCAGCCGTCCAGCCCTGATGCAGTCTGAATGGAGGCGGATCCGCTCAGACTGCACCAGTCTGGCGGCGTTCAGCCTCCGCTCCGCTCGCCTCCGCA
Organism: Bufo gargarizans; assembly: GCF_014858855.1. Taxonomy (NCBI): domain Eukaryota; kingdom Metazoa; phylum Chordata; class Amphibia; order Anura; family Bufonidae; genus Bufo; species Bufo gargarizans. The sequence goes on from NC_058088.1 coordinate 107,408,343, forward strand.
CGGACAGGCGGACAGCTGAACGCTGCTTGCAGCGTTCGGGTGTCCGCCTGGCCGTGCGGAGGCGTGCGGATCCGTGCGGATCCGTCCAGACTTTCAATGTAAGTCAATGGGGACGGATCCGTTTGAAGATGCCACAATGTGGCTCAATCTTCAAGCGGATCCGTCCCCCATTGACTTTACATTGAAAGTCTGGACGGATCCGTACGAGGCTATTTTCACACTTAGCTGTTCTATGCTAAAAATAATGCAGACGGATCCGTACTGAACGGAGCCTCCGTCTGCATTATTATGAGCGGATCCGTTCAGAACGGATCCGCCCGAACGCTAGTGTGAAAGTAGCCTTATCCATAAAAGGTACACACTTCTTGGAGGGTCATAAATGGTAACACAGAATGCATTTACATATTTTAAAGTGATGTCACCTCCCCCAACACCTGTCATAAATGCATTACCTGGGTCCAACAGAATAATAGTCTCTATGGCAAGTGGGTCCAGGATCTTGAGTTTTATTGAAAGTTTTTTTGGTAACTTTCATTTATTACAGTGATAGGGGTAAAGATCTTTTAAAACCACAGCCTATCTGACTCAACTAGCTATCGTTTCATTTGAGTGAGTTATAAGAACCCCCTTTAACTTGTTTTGATTGAAGCCAACTTGTTGCAAACCCTAGAATTCCTCTAATATACAGAATACAGAGAATGTACAGAAAAGGGAAATATTAATATTAATAACAAAGATGACATCTGCTCATCTATTAGGGCTCTGAATACAGGAAATGAGGATTTAATGTGAATGAGAAAAATAAAAATAACTGGCGGGGGCTTGCTATTTTAGGATGTGCTGTATGATTCGGCAACAAGATGCAAAGGGGAAATCAAGGGAAAAGCTTTAATGTTGCAGCTGAAATATTGTTTCCAAGGAGACTGGATGAAGTGAACTTCATGAGAAGGAGGAGTCGGCCCGTGCCGTCTCAGAAGTGGGTGATATAGAAAATATCTCGAGTGTCTTATTACTAATAAAGGCTGTGCTTACATAGCACTCAGGCATCACAGCCTCACACAATGCAGATTCCATTGCATGGGGCTGAATTACATCCACAGTCTTCTCATTTTAATGCCTAATGAAACTTGCTGTTGTCCTTTGATTATGACATTTTTATTACAGATTCTTACTGAGTGATAAACATGCACTCATTTCTTTATATCATAAGATGTCTGTAGAAAGAGACTGGTATTAATTGCTTACATCTTATCCAAATGGGCAGGAAATGTCTCACATCATACTTGCTTCTTATGTGATAATTTGGGACAAATTTTAGTAGACACTATATTAAAGAGGATCTGTCACCTTTCCTGACGTGTCTGTTTTAGTAATAACAATTCCGGAGCATCTTTTCATATAAATCTATGTTGTGTCATTCCTCTAGTATTCCCGCTTAAAGAGTATGAATGAATTGCCAGAAGTCTGCAATAAAGGTTCCTCTAGGACTTAGGTCATATTAGTTGGGGGTGTGTCCCTACATAGCCTGACACTATCCAATCAGTGCTGTCAGGTGCAGAGACACACCTCCAACTGGTAACACCCACAAGGACCTTTATTGCAGACTGCTGGAAGTTCACTCATAAACTTCTAGAATAAATAATGGAGGAATGGCATAACGTTGAGCTATATGAAAAGGTGTACAGAATTTTTATTACACAGAGAATGCAAGTAGTTGCTAGAAGACATATCAGAAAAGGTGACGGGTCCTCTTGAAGAGATAAGAGCACATATTGCTCTGAAGTTGTTGTCTTTTTACACATGTATAACTATAATGGGTCAATTTTTAGGCATAAGGGAGGTACACACTCCCTTTGCTCCAGTGCTGCTGTTTATTAACACTCCTTATCCCTGCTCTGCACTAATCTGTATCAGAGACAGGACATGCCTGGAGCCTGAGGAGGTTAGTAAGCCACTTGCCACTAATTATTAACCTCTACATTACCGTAGAGGTAATGTAGAGGTTTCCTGTGGCAAAAACTGCATTAGATAAAGAGCAACAAAATATGCACTGTGGCTACATAGTCCCGTGCGGTTCTGTACTCCGTAGTCACAGGGATTGATTCTGTGTGTTGCTTCTGTTGCAGTATTTTGGGAAACCACTGCATGACACGAGAGGTACAGTAGGGCCCCATGCACCTCTATAGGTGCCCCATTGTGGCTTCATACAACACAGATCTGTAATCCAACCATGTGTATGAGGCTTTAATCCCTTAATGACCACTGATATGCCTTGTTAATGGTGGTCACTAACAGGCCTTATTCTAGAGCTCTGTGTTTTTATGGAGCTCTAGAATAGCAGCTGCATTGGAGAAACAGTCAGGCACCAATAATAAGGCAGAAGTGGTATTTTACTTTTCCTGCCTTTCCAAATGCTTAGTGGATGGGACTCATATGCTATCACTGTCATTGCCTTCTTTGGTCATGGTGGGCGCGTGATCATCGGGTGACAGGTCACATGAACATGCAGCTGGGTCCAACTAGAATCAGCAAAGCCCTGACTGTGACAGTTGTTACTTGTCAGAGCTGTTTTTCTCTGCAAATGGGACTGCTATGGCAACTCCAAGTATAAGGGCAATAAACATATTAAGAAAAAAATGCTATTAGACAAAATGTCTATCACCAAAATGTTTACAACAAAAAATTTAAGCTGTAAAATTAACAAAGCATAATAAATAATAATAATAAAATAATCCCCTCCAAATAATATGCAAATCCCTTCCCCTGACGCAGTGACTCTAACTAGGGTATGTCACGTATCAAAATAACTGTTGCAAATTTTTTTAAATTTTTATCAATTTTTCTATTTTATCTCATAAAAAAAATAGTTTGAATGTGGAAAAAAAAAATTTTGTCACAGAATAAAATACCAATATTACTAAAAAAAACTATTGCAGTTTGGTAAAAAAGAATGAAAAAATTAAATCCATGATAGTCAAGAAGAAAAAACAATGCGAAAATCACTTTAATGACATAAAAAATAAAAATTTATAGAAGTGTGACCAGTGCATGAAAAAACTGGCAAAATTGTACTGGTCATTAAAGCCAGTGGTCTTGGGTCTGCTAAACTTCCAAGAGGGGTCTTGGGTGGAGGAATGTGCTCCGAGCTATTCTGAAGCCTCCTGATCGAAATTTTGGGGTTTTATGGGCACTGAGCTGTGATATTAAAATTAAAAAGCACTTTAATCCAAAGAACTAGAGACTGGTTTCTTTTCAAGGGGTTATATTGTCTAATTATGGGGATCTGTTCTTGGTGACAAGACCAATACAGACAATCAATGGCCTCAATGGTTATATATGCAAGACCGGCATGTTGTTTCAAGTGAAGCATCTAGAAAGCTAAATGAGAGTTTTTGATTTGTTTAACACACTGCTGCCAGACAAGTTTTTTTTTTTTTATTAGCCCGGACAAACCCTTTAAGTCAAAGAAACAGGAAAGTCTGACTGGGCAAGGCTAGATTCTGGTAGACTGTTCTGGCAGAGGAGCAGACTACCATAATTATCATATCTGGTATAGCCAGATACCACGGGGGCCTTCTGGATCCCTATTCACTATAATGGGATCTATCAGGTTTCCAGCAAATATCTGACATGAATGGAGGGGATCTAGTGGGCCTCGGCAGTGTCCAGCTATGCTGGTAATTCCTGGTCTGCTCCTCTGCTGGAACAGACTAACAGATGTCCATGAAGCCTAAGACAAAAGCTATCCATATACTTTAGCTTTGACATTCTTAGATGAGCCTCATTTCAAGACACAGGACCCTCATAGAGAGGGAATTCGACATATTAGAGTGGAGCATTATAAGTAGCTTGCGCTGGAAAAACCTCTAGATAATAAATATGATGAAGAAATCATATAGAATATTTTCTAAATGAATATTGTACAGTCAGTCATATCTTAACTATAGGTGGCCCGGATCTCACAGCGGAGAAGCTGGGGACACATAAAATAGTAGTCCTACGCCACGCTGTATAGGGTCGGCAGATCTGAGTAAGTCACCAATGCCATTTTTTTGAGTCTTGAAAGATTTCATGTCTATAAACCATTCTCTTTAAATCATAAACCCTCTAGCTATATTGTACAGATGTGGTAGAGTTAACACACATGCTTTATGAGACGTGTTATCTAAAATAAATGCGTTACGCAAACACCTTCAATTGCTTTTCAATGGCTTTTTTGTTTCAAGATAACGCAATGAGTTAAGAAATTTGAGAGAGTTTGTGTGTTAACCCTGCTACATCTGTAGCACTGTCAGACAACATCCTATGGCACGCAGGGTTGTGCTTTTAATATAACATGACGCAGTTTCTTGTCTCTTATATCGCCACTTTAAACCAATAATACATAAAAGGCCAAACTTGTGCAGCTCAGGTATCCCTTGTCCAAATACGACATGTTTCTGTATACTGTCATTCAGGACACAGCAGTTGACTATAATCTTACATATAATAGTAAATTTGACACATCTACACAAGTGGAGATTCTCAGCCATGTATATACACAGACATCAACAGGCAGAGCTCAGTGATATTGGTAGCTGCACTAGTGAGTTACACTGTATAATGAATGCATCTTGTGTCCATTTTGTGTCCACTGCAGAAGTTATGTGAGAGTCGGCATTGACAATATAAGAAACACGGAGATTCCAATTCTTTAATCAGACCATTCATTCTCATCCAATTCCGAGTCGTCATCAGACTCACTGTACTCCACAGCAATCCTGCGGGATAGGATTGTAGCCACATCGTTTCCAACTGGCTCCTTCTTTGCCTCCTGTTCTCTCTGCTCTTGGACTTTCCGAAGCTGGATACCTAAACAACAACCAGAAACGCAGCCTTTAAGACTAAAAATACGAGTGCCGAGAGAGGAAACCGATTTCTAATTTGCTCTATAGTTTTCATTCAAATTAAAACAAGGTTCTTGAAAAACATAACTGGGGGAATTGATCATGAAGGCAATATCTGAAGTCAGTTTTGCTTGAGGCTGTGCTGGTGTACTTTGCAAGTTGTTTGTTAAATCTGGCTCATTTTTAAAACTAAAACTTTTATCTAGAAATGCTCCAGTTTTTTATGCCACCCCCCCTACTGGAGTGAGTTTATGATTTTTTTTTGTGAAAAACATGGATTGAAATTCATTAAAATTGCTAACCACGCCTACGTGTCCACTCACTTTGGACAAGTGTCAGGCGTTCACATCACATCACTATGCAGTGCTGTACTGTGAGGGTTGCCATTCCTACCAGGCAAGTCCCATCTGCTGGACTTGTCAGAGTGACTGGAAACCAAGTCAATCAGGTTTCCGTTTCTGACTCTGTGTCCAATCCCAGAGCTAGTTGGACAGACAGCTGTTTCCTCTCAACCATGCCTGAGATTGCAGTTAGCATTCTAGGCTCTACACTGTGTGACTTCATGCTGATATTCTTGGAGATCTGATTTCTGTCTTGTTTTTTGGATTTACTCTTATGCCTGCTGTTCCTGTTTATATAGACTCACCTGGTAACTGACCCGTGCTCTGCATTTACTGTGTATGTCTTTTTCCTGGTTTTGACCCTTCTTGTTTTTGTTGCACCTCCCTGGTCATTCCGGAAGGTCTGCTACTTGTGTGTCCACATTAAGCCTCAGAAGTATTCTGGGTCCCTAGCAACCAAGTCCATCCTGCCTTGCAGCGGACTGGTGACTACCTAGGGGTAGTCTTAGTTTCATACCTCCCAGAGTGGTTTTGGAAGGCTGATAGCAGTTTTTGGGTTCACTGGCTGTGGTTCAGATGGTGACTCTAGTACATCAACTCTGTAATATACTGCAGGGCCAAACCTACCGCCTCATCGCGTCGGCTTTCTTACACATCTACATGGTAAACCTGGCAGACGTATTATTAGATGCCCACTATATTACTGTATGAGCATTAGATTCAGAGCCCAGAATAACGTGAGAGGAAATCAGTTCTCAAATGTTTCCATAGAAAACATTTTGGTTACAAGTAACCAAGCAACAATGCATCTGAAGTATTTCCATAAATACCCAGGTCAATTATGATGACAGAGAAAAGTCCACTTACCTCTGCGGATTGCAGCTAGAAGGTCACTCCTGGCATCACTCATAGGAATTAGCGGAATCTGAGGTTTCCTTGGTTCCACAGTGACCGTGGGTGGGGAAGCGGAATGAACAGGGGAAGCGGTAACAGTTAGAGGACCTGGGGGCGGTGGGGGAGGTGCTACAGGTGGTCCCAAAGAACCAATTTGAGGAGGAGAACCAGTGTATGGGCAGGGGGGAGCTGGAGGTGGGGCAGGGATATATGAGGACATGGAGGCAGCTACATTGGGAGCTACAGGAGTAGGGGCAGCGATTGGGCTGTCAAAAGCTGTTTGTGCAGAAGGAATTACAGGAGGAGGCGGTGGAGGTGCAGGAGGCACAAAATATTCAGTCACTGTCCCTTGTTGACCACTGAAAGAAAAAAACACATTACAGTTCCTGTGAGTGAATAATTCAGTAATCTGTAATATATCCATATAATTAGACATGTAGGCACCATAATTCATATATAAAGTCACTATTTTTAGAAACATTTATCTTCTGTGTCGTACATAAAAGAAGACTGAAATCTACGCCATGTCCGAGCTGGCATAGATTTCAGTTTAGACGCACGGACTGCTGGAAATGAGGCTAAATTATGATGCGGCTATTAACCCATCATAAGTTAGGAGCGTCCTCTGGCACTGCAGGGGATATCTGCGTAAAACTTCCTCTCATGTCTTTGCAAATTCATCCCGCTCTTGTTTGCCTACACAGCTCAGTTATAACTGTCTCTCCAAAAATACTGCCTAGCCTGGCTATGTAGCAGAGCAAGATGCATGACACCGGCCCTTTTCAAAGAACTCTCTGAGTTAGGGCTCCTGCGCACGATCATATCCGTTTTTGTAGTTAGTAAAACACCGAAACTGGCCGAGACCCTGCCGCCATTTTTTTTCTCCTGCAGAAATGTCCTATCCTTGTCTGCAAAACAGACAAGTATAGGACGTGTTCTATTTTTCTGCAGGGCCGTGGAACAGACTTACGGACGCGACAACACATGGGTGTGCTGTCCGCATCTTTTGCTGCCCCACTGAGATAAATCGGTTCACATCTGATGCACAAAAAATGTGGATTGGATGTGGACCAAAGCTATGGCTGTGTACAGGACTCCTTAGGCTAATTTGAGACAAGCTTGTCCACAGTGGAAAACATGCTCGATCATGGACACTGCTCCTTTTACAGGAGCACACAGCATTATAATGATTTATAATGCTGTGTGTCTCTGGCCCACCTTGCATCTACTGAATTATACTGACAGCATTATGTCAGCACAATTCAGTATATGTAAGATCGGGCAAATCATTATAATGCTGTGTGGTCCTGTGAAAGGAGCAGTGTCCATGACGGAGCATGTTTTCCACAGTGGACAAGCTTGTCTGAAATTAGCCTAAGACTTAAAGGGGTTATCCAGGCTTTTCATGTTGATAGTCTAACCTCAGGCGAGACCATCAATATTAGATTGGCGCGGGTCTTACACCCACACATCTGGAGATAAGCTGTTTTGTAACTACACAGCTCTGTCCATTGTGTAGTGGATGGAGCTGGTGAATGGTAGCAGTGCTGCAGACGGAGCTGTAGTCCCAGCGAAGACTTCTGATGCTGGAGCTACAACAGCTGATCGGCAGGGGAGCAGGATGTTGGAACCTCCGCCAATCTGATATTAATGGTCTATCTTGAGCATAGGCCATCAATATCTAAATCCTGGGCACACCCATGGGTTATGCCTCATGTGGGATCTGAGGTGGTGCTGCACGACACAACAGATGATAACAGCACAGAAAGAATCCCTGTGTCATGCACCGCACCCTCAGACCCTGCACTAAGCCTACAACAATGTATCAGTTGTGTCCAGGTTTTCCAGTCATCTCTTCTCACATGTCTATTTTAATAAATTATTGTATACTAATATGCCAATTCTGGAGCATCTTTTTTAACTCTGCATTGTGCTGTTCCTCTGTTACTCCTCCTAGAAACTTAAAGGACATCTGTCACCAGCTACCTCCTTATCAAACTATTTGTATAGACACATAGCTGTAGTTCACCTGACTAAAACAGGTGATCCCAGGCTCCGTCACCGAGTTTTGATACTTTTTCTCAATATGCATATTAAACTGTTGGTGCAATGAGGGCATCACGTCACTCTTGTTGCACCCAAACTCCACTTCTTTCTGTGCCTTTCGCTTCCCTTGCTGCTTTGCCGCTGCCTGCTCCTGTCAATCAAAGCAGTGAGGGAGGGGCTGACCACAGAAAGGAGTGAAGCTTGGGTGCAACAAGAGCAAGGGGCGACACCCTCATTGCACCAAAGGCCTATTTTGCATATTACGAAAAAGCATCACAACTCGGGAATGGGCATTGGATCAACACAAAAAAAATGTTGTTTTAACCAGGTGAACCACAGCTACGTGTCTATGCAAACAGCTGGTGACAGATTCATTGATAACAAGGTACAGTACTACCATTTGGGGGGTGTATTCTTTTACAAGTGGAATGGAAACATCCAGATCACAATATATTTATACATTTCTGGGAGGAATAACAGACCCAATGCAGAGATCTAAGAAAAGATGCTCAAGAAAGTATTTCCTAAAACATGTCAGGAAAGAGACAGGTCCTCTTAAGCCTAGCTTTGCCTTGGTGAGTATCCCTAGTAGTGAGCCCATAGGTTGAAGGCTGTCCTTTGAGCTTCTGCAGGTAGAAGGGACCCTACAGCATATCTATATGCATACAAATAGAGCCCTTTCTACAACAGACCGACCCCATCCCTGCTTGCCAGCAGCCAACATGCATAAGACAAAAGACTGCCTAATAATAATATAGACATATGCCCCAACTTCTCAAGTCGATTTATTCATAAAGCAGGAAACTGACAACATGTGACATCCTATAAAATATTATATCAGATTGGCGGTGGCCCAACACCGGCACCCTCGCCGATCAGCTGGTTGAAGAGAAGGCTGCTCTCTGTGCAAGCGCATTGTTTACCTGCAAATCTCAGAGGCGAGCAGGAGTAATTACAAGCCATCGCATTCATTTCCATCGGATGACTCGTTCCTATTCAAGTGTATACTACAGAGCCCTTCCATAGAAGTGAATGTAATTACATCTGCTCGCCGCTGCGCTGTCGGCGGCGAAGAGTTAAACAATGAAGGGAAGGCTGCGCTGGCATGGAGCACAGTCTTCTCTTTAACTAGATGATCGGCGGGGGTGCTGCTGATCTGATATTGATGGCCTATCCTGAGGATAGGTCATCAATATTAAAATCCTGGAAAACCCCTTTAATGCTCACAGCTGTCACTGGTTCTAGAAAGAGGTAGTCAGTGAGCTCTCCAAGGTGCTGAAGACTTTTCTCCTACAGGACTTCCACGAATTCCGTGAACTATGGACATCAGTGGCAGAGTAGTCGTACAATCTTCAGACATGCCCTATCTGTGCAGCAGGGAGAATGGAGCCCTTACTGTACCTTAAACTAAGCCTATGGACACCTTTAAGGGTAATTTTTTTTATCTTTTCATTCCGCTCATGTTAGGGGTAATTTTGATTTAAAGATTTTCAACAGTTTTTCCCTCAACATCTTTCACTTCCAGTGCATTTACAGACCAGTGCTTCCTCTGTCAGAGAGCTGCGCTAATGGATCAATCTGTAGCCCTTTTCTGTACTTTCCTAACAGATCATAAGCACTAAATACTTATCAGTTTAGGAACTTAGCTTAAAGGGGTTGGCCCATGTGGGACATCGATGGAATATCACTAAGATATACCATCAATGTCAGATAGGTGCAGGTCGTACCTGTATCTAGGGAACGGGGCCCCACAAAGTGAAGGAGAGGACACTGCACATGCACCTATCATATCCTAGCGACCCCAGATGGGTCAACCCCTTTAAAATAGAGGTTTATGATCTGTCAGTTCAGAGATAAGGGCTACAGGTAGCGCCATCAGGGCAGTCTGCAAATGCACTGAAAGTTTAACGCTGTAGAAAAAAAAACTGAAAAAAAAGAGTAGAATGCAATTTTTTAAAAACTACACCCAAAGTTGTCCATAGCTTTTAAGATATGGCAAGAGCTCCATTCTCACTGCTGCAGAGATAGGGCTGTATGTCTATGGAGTGCACAACTCTTCGGCCACTGATGTCCATAGTTTATGGAATTCTGGGAAATATGTCAGATGGTGTCTATGTGTTTATGAGGCGCATAAAATGGTCTCTCATGTAGCAGCTAGACTGGAGCGGTAGAGAAAGGTATGCGGAGATTGGTTATCTGTCCAGTGGTGTTGAGGTCACCCACAGATGCTGGATAGATTCTCATTGCTCTCTCTGCCTCTACCTTTCCCCTCTTCTCCTCCTATTAAGTATGCGCGGAACCCTTAGTAAGGTCACATTCACATGATGGTGGGAATGGCCATGACCGTTTTGCGGAATGCAAACCGTATATCCGCCAAACATGGGTACTGGCAGTGCTCATTCCGCATTTCAGTGAGGACCAATTGACGTCAATGGGTTTGTGATCTGCAATATGCGACAAAAGATAGGCGCGGAGGCAGGCGCGGAGGCAGGCGCGGAGGCAGGGACGTGGAAACACATGGAAGCCATTCCACGTGCTTTCAGGTCTATGCCTGCACGCCTCAGAAGATAGAACATATCCTATTTTTTGTCGCATCTTGCAGATCACAAACCCATTAACGTCAATGTGACTGAACCCTAAGGAAGGATGTGTGAATGGAAGAAGGAAGAATTGCAAGAGATGTAGAGAAAGGGGACCCTTCAGCAGATGGCAGGCTGCTGTTTATGGTAACCTGTATTCTGTCAGAAGAACTGTCAGACATAGGATGTAGTAAAAACAACACACTGATGAGCTGCTGGAAAAAATAGGGGCAAAATATCATATGAGGAACCATGTGTTATCAGTCCTATAACATCACCTGGTAGTTAGTATAGTTTGCATTTTTTATTTTTTTATTTGGGAGTAAACATTAGCTCTTAGGGAACCCTGAGATTTTCTATTTTAGCGTTTTTGTTTTTCACTCCCCGCCTTCCCATAGTCCAAACTTTTTTATTTTTCTGTTCACATAGCCTTATGAGGGCTTATTTTTTGCAGGACAAGTTGTATTTGCTAATGGCGCCATTTACGGTTGCATACCAGTTAGTGGGAAGCAGATTATTATTTTTTAAATGAAGTAGAATTATTGTTTCACACTGTACACAATGCGTTATAATTGGCCTATCTTCATTCTCCAGATCGGAACGGTTACAACTATACCACACTTGTATAATTTTTCTTGTGTTTTAATACTGAAAAACATTTTTTTAAACCTTTGAGAAGAAAATTACATTTATCACCATATTCTGACCTATAACTTATTTGTAGTTATGTGTACAGGGCTGTGTGGCATAATTTTTTGGGGTGCGATCTGTACTTTTCAGTGATACCAACTTGAAGTGTGTGTGACTTTTTGATCACTTTTTTATTAAAAAAAAATGATTGCTAATATTATTTTATTTAAAAAAAATGGCAAATTGGCTGTTTTAATTTTATTTTCCCATTACGCCGTTGCCATATGCCATTGATATTTTATATTTTAATTGTACTGGCATTTTCGCAAGCAGCAATGTCCATAATGTTTATTTTTTATTGTTTTTTTATTGGTAAGTATTTTTATTTTAAGGAAAGGGGGTTGATATGAACTTTTATATATTTTTTTTATTTGTAAAACCTTTTTTTTTACTTTTTTTGTTTAAGACTATAATTGGCAATCTTTAGATTGTTCATTGTGTTCATTGACGGCCATATAGCCATCATTGAACACTTAATTTTCAATATAACAATACAGTGCTGCCACCTAGTGGCCTGTATTGGTATATTCATCTTATAGACTCTGAAACCTGCTTGAGGCTTCGGTCTATTAGAATACTGTAACAGGTTCACCGATCTCAGCCGAGGAAAGCTGTTACCTTCCACTTCCGGACTGCTCTGATGCAGTGGTCACATTTGACCTCGGCATCTGAAAGGGCTTATCACATACATGTGCCGCAGGTGTCTGCTATTTAAAATAGCAGAAACCCGGCGGCTATGGTGCCTGCTGCACGTGCGATACGGACTTCCGTCGTACATGTACCTTGTACATGTACGTCGGAGGTCCTCAAGGGGTTAATGGTCTCTTATGGCCTGAAATAAATGGATCTATTGATCACGGTATTTAAAATATCCAACATCTATGAGACGAAATGAAGAAATCCTTAACAATTAAATATCACAGATTGCAAATTACATATCAGTCATAAACTTCAGATTTGGAAAATAGGAAGATGCAAATCTACTTCATAATAAATGGAACACAACTATCCAGCAAATTCAGCTACTGCAAGCACCTACACGTAGGTTTGTTTTCAGTGCTGAAGCAGTTATCAAAAATAGCTGTCTCCTTCCTCTCTTCAGACATGATTGAATGTGTCACTTACCCATAATCCTTCAAGACCTGAGGCCGTGGGCCATTGAGAATGGCCTCTGGTGGCTGTGGTGCATGCGCCTGCTGGGCTCTGTTCAGACTGTTCTGCCGGCTACCCGGGGCGGATGAGCGGTAGCCATGCTCTTGTGCTTGACTGGCCATTAGTATGATCTCTTTGTTCTCTGCGGTCAGGTGCGGGATAGCAGCCAGGATCTGCTGAGTGGGGTGATTGGGACTGGCCGGATACGAGTGATCAAGATCTGAAGCATGCGACCTGCAGAAATACAATATGTGGAAGTACATAGGATCAGTTATATCTAATGGTGCTGACGTCCCACCCAGGATGAGAGGGGTTAAATAAATATGCTACGCTCCAAGTACAGAAAGGATGATTTATAAATGCATGTTGTTGGGAATATTAGCAAGTACAACAGCAAAATGTATATTTTATAGAAAGGTAGGACTAGAACATACACATATGCATTTACATGGTAAACGTTGCTTACATTTTAACATATGTTTTTGGGACATGATGAGGAGCGTATCCCCTCCAACAACCCCAAAAATATGAAACTACCGTCTGTTTCACAGCCAAAAGATATTTCAGTGTGGACATATTGTGTGTGGAACCTGCCTATTATCAGGGGACAGTGATCCCTCGGATGAAGTCACATGATATGGAGATGGTGAGAACCTGTTATCTGGCCTGAACTCCTTATCATAGGCCATCATGTTCCATTCTAGCCTCCTGTTCCGAGCTTTCCGAACCTTCTTCACTTCCCGGGTGGGATCTTCCACTTGCCTCTGCTCCTGGAGACATACAAGAGGTTACATAGTTAATATGGTTGAAAAAAGACATAAGTCCATCAAGTTCAACCAAGGGATAGGTGGTGGACGCGAATCCCAGAAGGTATTATAAGAGCTCCTATGTAGACTTATGTGCACCAGGTTGATACCATAGTTACAGACTATACACAAACGCTTCCTGTACTCAGATCCGGCAGTTATTTATCTTCCTCCTCCTCTGTAGTCAGAGACGATTAAGCTGAGCTTTCAATAGCCATCAGCCGAACGATGACAGCTATCTCTCTAGTCTCCTTAATGGGGTTGTCCTCTTTAATAATATTGTTGATCTATCCTCAGGATACCCGATCCTTCTCTCCCCTGACATCATCTGTTGGGGGAGAGTAAGGAGCTCCCCATCACATTAGAGTGTCTGCCTAATGCCCCGTTCTCAGTGGGTTCGGACGACAATACACTAATGTGTATGGGGCCTTTAGGGTTACTCATACACATCTTGTGATAAGGAAAGTTGCAAACTGTATTTTTTTACAGAAATCACAACTTGTACAACCACATGAGAACCAGAGAGACAGGGCGCGCAGGCTACAGCAGTCTTTCTGAACCTGGACAGGCATTGCTCAGAAGCTCTACTGCAGGAATGCCCAACCTTTCCTGGTCTGAGGGCTGCACTGTCAGATTAAACCCCAAGGGCCACAGTAAACGTTAAAGAGGTATTACCATCTTAGACATTTATAGCATTTTAAGAATATATGCCATAAATGTCTGATTGGTGCTGACTCCACTTCTTGGACTCCCATCTTTCAGTAGAATCGGGGTGCCCTTCTCCCCAGTCAGCAATTTAGAGGTGGGAAGACCATGCATGCAAGTGGCTCTTGTAGATAAGGCTCCATTCAGACGTCCGTAGTGCATTGCCGATCCGAAAATTGCCGACACCCCCATAGAAATGCCTATTTTTGTCCGGAATAGGACATATTCAATTTTTTTCTAGAGCTGCGGACCGGAAGATTGGGCCGCGCTCCAGAAATGCAGATGCAGAGAGCACATAGTGTGCTCTCCGCATCCATTCCCGCCCCATTGAGAATGAATGGGTCCGCACCCGTTTCGGATATTGCGGAACGGATGCGGACCCATTCCACGGATGTGTAAATGGACCCTAAGGGTGTTGTGCTAACAGCCTAACATTTTACAATTTTCATAAACTACAGTGGAGAGAGTCACTTGTATATATGGTCGGGTCACTAACTCATATACACAGTGCACCATCAGTACCTGCCAATCCTGAGCTGTTTTCCACTACTCTCTGACATGGAAACCATACATGAACCCACACATAGAAAAGCATTTCTATGTCCAAATGTTTGGGGGCCATACAGAATGCATGTGGCCCCTAAGCTGCAGGTTGTGCACCCCTGCTCTACTGATTTTGTCCATAGAGTTAAATTATTAAATTCAGGCTACGTGCAGGCCAACAATAGCGTGAGGTTACTGCAGATGAATTTATATAGCTTTCCCCGAGTTTAATATAAGCTGTACACATTCAGTGGTGGCTGCAGACAATAAGAATTGCATCATTGTATAGCTATGATTTCAGAGATTAACATGTATTTGTGCTGCCCTGTCAGGATTCCATACATTAGGACGGATTTACTAATCCTGTCTAATATGTACAGTAGATCATTGGTCACCAACTTTTGGCACTCCAGCTGCTGTGAAACTACAACTCCCAGCATGCACATTTGCTCAGCTATTCTTGTAACTCCCACAGAAGTAAAAGGAGCATTCTGGGAGTTGTAGTTTCAGAACAGCTGGAGCGCCGGAGTTCGCTGATCCCTGATTTAGACATCGTAAACTTGGACCAGGCTGGGATTTACTGCAGCACTATTATTTTTATTATTTAGCCCTATGTGTTTTCCCTCCACAACCATCATTTATGGTACAACATATTTATAACACGTTTTGCATTTACATGATTGTTTCTTATTCTGTGTATTTGGTGTTAATGTTTTTCATGTATTACCCAAAGTCATTGTCATTTTGCTATTGTGACATTATTTACTGTTGAATACTTTCCACTTGACACCCGTCTAACGACCATAAAAAATAGGTATACTATGTTAAAAAGGGCCCTTCAGAGGTTCAAAAAAATACCTCAACCACTTGCACGCGAGCAAACGCTTGATCCACACTGGAGGCAGCAGGATCTGAAGCTCCCATGACGTCACTACGCTGGAAGAGGCAAGTCCTGGTCACTTCAGTGCGAATCTAGTGTTCCCTGCGTGCAAGTGAATGATGTGAGTATTTTTTATATATTTGTTTTGTCAGCACTACCGGGGTTGGGCAGCTGTTTATACTGGGAGGGGGGGGGGGAGCACAATTGGGAGCATTATTTATACTGGGTGGCACAATATGGTACATTATTTACATTGGGGGGCTATGGTGGTCATTTGATTTCCAGGGGCACTAGGGGGCATTATGTATACTGTGAGGGCACTGCAGGGGTGGGGATGTTAAAAAAAGAAAAAAGCATATGAAATTCATTAATTTTTAATGGCTGTTAGAAATAGATGCAAAACGGGCACTAAGACATTGACTTATAGGATAGCTGCCTTACATCTGGTGGCATAGAGGCGGAGCTTGTTAGAAGCTCATTTGCATCCCTTCCCTCCCAGAATTCCAGAGGAGCATGTACGGCCTATAAGTCTCCTCACGCTGATTAAGGCGCTCTCTCCCTAAAGAGAGATAGTACCCCCCTAAAACGAGCACTAAAAACTGATAAATGGACGGCCAGAAAATGGATGCATAAACTGATGCAAAATGGCCATGATAAACTGACAGTTTATCTATTTTTCATAGTCATATGAACGTATCCTAACTTGGAAACGGTATAGCTTTGCTGTGCTATGCTATTTCTATAGCTCCAATGCACTGCAATAGAAGCTACTGAAACAGCAGTGCGCTGGAAATATACATATCTCATCATCTCTATTTCTAAATTTAAATTCAGATAAGATAGACAAGACCCTGGAGCTGAAATCCACACTGCTTCTTTTGTGCACACAGATAAGCTCGAGACAATGTTCCTGCTGGGACTAAATTCAAATTACTATGGCATTGCGTGACATGTCTAGGTGACGAGACGCTAACACGTCACAACATATAATCATCAGAGAGATGCGCACTACACTTTCTCCGCACTGTTTATTTCATGGTTGTTATTATCCCGCCCTAGAAGTGTCAGCAGTTCCTGTACTATTAGAAGATGTAGAATAGGACTGTCAGACTGAAAGGATTGTGCCATACGTTCCCTGCATAGTACACACTGTTCTGTTCCTGTCATGATCTCTATCATCAGCATAGTAATGGAAGAACTGTTTTGTCAATGAACATTTTCCATAGGACTGCTCCTGTCTATCAAGCCATTCACCCTAGGCAACTACCTCAAACACATACCTTTTTTTAGACAAATATATCAAATACAAAGATTTTTTTCATTTATGTATGTTTTAGGAGTATATACGTAAAAGAGGGGCAGGTGCAGCCTGCCACCTACTGCTCCATAATTAAAGGGGTTGTATGGGTTCAGATCTGGTCCCGGACTTACCCATATTTTCACTCAGGCAGCCCTCTTATGTTTGCATCGGAGCATGTCATGCTCCGGGGTCTCCCTTGCCCTGCGCAGGATCGCGTAGGGAAAGGGCTCTTTTATTTACCATAGCAAAGGAGAGAATCGGAGCATGAAATGCAAAGGATGCTCTTGTCAGGGGATGAAATGCAAAGGATGCTCTTGTCAGGGGATGAAATGCAAAGGATGCTCTTGTCAGGGGATGAAATGCAAAGTATGCTCTTGTCAGGGGATGAAATGCAAAGGATGCTCTTGTCAGGGGATGAAATGCAAGGATGATCTTGTCAGGGGATGAAATGCAAAGGATGCTCTTGTCAGGGGATGAAATGCAAAGGATGCTCTTGTCAGGGGATGAAATGCAAAGGATGCTCTTGTCAGGGGATGAAATGCAAAGGATGATCTTGTCAGGGGATGAAATGCAAAGTATGCTCTTGTCAGGGGATGAAATGCAAAGGATGCTCTTGTCAGGGGATGAAATGCAAAGGATGATCTTGTCAGGGGATGAAATGCAAAGGATGCTCTTGTCAGGGGATGAAATGCAAAGGATGCTCTTGTCAGGGGATGAAATGCAAAGGATGCTCTTGTCAGGGGATGAAATGCAAAGGATGATCTTGCCTGTGTGAAATTCTGTGTATGTCCGGGTTCAGCTCTGAACCCGGACAACCCCTTTAAAGTGTAAGTGCAACATAGGCCTATTAAAGTGTCCAGTTGGTGCTGCACTGGCTCTGGTACATGCCTGTCTTCTCATACATAGCACCACTCATGCCAAGTTAGAAAATTACCCAGGCACATGTATATGTTGTATATATTGGGTGTATCTGTTATTATGCCCATATCATAGTTTGAGCACAGAAATGTTATTATTTAGTTATGGTGTTCCCAAATTTGGCCACAGAACCCCAATTATATTTGGGAACAGTAATGCAAAATTATTTGCCCTGTCTTCTGGCGCCTACACTGTGCCTCATAAACTCAGTGCTTGCAGTGTCGCAGATTCACAGTGCGCTGGGGCCGAAAAAAGTAATTCCACCCGTAAGCGGAGGTGCCGAACGGCTTCAGAGACAGAGGACGAATGCTTTTGGGTGGAATAACTCTGTCTGCTCCTGCGAACAGCTGTAAGTGTTTTGTGGTCCGCAAATCGTGGATCTAAAAAACATGGATCCCGGCCGAGTGCATGCCACGATTTATTTTCTAACTTCTGTAGAAATGTCCTATCCTTGTCAGAGAAATGGACAAGAATGCAACATGTTCTATTTATTTTGCGGGGCCGCGGAGCGGAAGTGCAGATGGAAATGAATAGGTCTGCATCCAATCCGCAACACATGCGGATCTGATGCAGACAGAGACTACGGTCATTTGCATGAGGTCTTAATCTGAAGATTTTGTAGATGAGATTGGAAAAAATAGCGCAGGTTTTGTAACACTTACTTTCTGTCTTCTCTTCTCCTTCCTCTTGTCCTCAGTAGCTTGTAACATTTTTTCCTTCCACAAATTAAAGAAATATGAAGGATCTGTGTAAAATCGAAGACCATCTTTCCTATCATCCCTAAAATGTAGAAAACTATTATTTTAGGTGAACCAAACACAAATCCGGAATTCACTGGGACTAAACGTACTGGTGTCCGATATAGATAGACCCCACCAGCAAGCACATAGTGATGCACATAGTGATGAAGATGGCTACCAAGATGCACTGCTGTAAAGTGTAATATTTTTTTTTAGAAGAGACCATGATGGAATCACAGTACATTTTGCAGATGGCATTTATAGACAGCTATTACTGGGCTAAAATCATTGAATTTATTTCCTAGGGTCCTCCAACCCCTTTAATCATCACAAATTAAGGAGTGTGAGTATAAGTCTTGTATGCGGCTGAAGGTGCGCATAGGCACATGGGTGGAACTACATGTGTAGCATCTGCTATAAGACCAGAATACTATGTATGGATTCCCAAGTCCATATTCCAGACGTATTTCCCTGCTTGGGTTTAACAATGCATCATAGATCAAGGCATGTGAATCCGGTCTAAGGCCTCATTCACACTGTCAGTGTTCGGTCAGTGATTTCCATCAGTGATTGTGAGCCAAAATCAGGTGCAGGTCTACATACAGAACAGGTGCAGATGTTTCCCTTATACCTTATCTCTGCGGAGTCTTCACACCTGGTTTTGGCTCACAAATCACTGATGGAAATCACTGAGCAAACACTTACTGACACTGACTGTGAATGGACCCTTAAGGCGGAGAGGCTGACAGGACACAACCTCCTTCCAAGAACATCTATAATCTACAGGTACTAATAGTGGCTGATTAATTAATAAGCACTCTCAGCATTTGAAGTTGCATTAAAAATATTAGAATTATAAAATTAAAATTGCAAAAAAATGGTCCAATTGGGGTTAAAAGAGACTGCAGTATCCCCAGTAGTTCATCAAATTATATCACTCATTAAATTATCAACATAACATCACATAATTTAATATAAAACTTCATAAAAAACTCATACAATTGAAGCAAAATGAGATTGATAATTGATGTTGACAAGTTTTATATGAAATTATGTGATGTTATGTTGATAATTTAATGAGTGATATAATTTGATGAATTACTGGGGATAATATACTGTTGGTGCATTCTCGTTTAACTCCAATAGGACCATTTTTTTTACAATTTAAATTTAAATTTTATAATTCAAATATTAGTTTTTTTGTTATGCAACTTCAAATGCTGAGAGTGCTTGTTAATTAATCAGACACTATTAGTACCTCCATAGCTTTTTGTTTAAATAGGTGACCACCATACATACTATTTTATCTACAGGTACTACTTTCCATCCTGCCATTAGTGCTTTCATAAAAGTATTCATGCTTCTTTACATTATGACAGTTCTGGTTACATAGGGAAAGGGTAGTTAGGAGCCACATCAGGAAGGGGACTCTTTTATTTTTTCTGTGGGTCTTAATCCTGCCCTTGACATACTTGTCAAAGCAGTATGACTATCAAAGGCCTGCAGACCAGAAGCAGCCTATACTTGTCCTTCATTATTTCTAACAGACTTCAAAGTGCACATTATACATTTTACTATAGTATCTGCAGCTACCTAATGCCCTTCTAATTCCTATACCTTATAGAAGAAGCCAGAAGCTACCGCAATGCCACTTCACAGAGACGACATAATACCTGACCTTTTTGCAGAGGATGAAAAGGCTAAGAGTCTCTGCCGCTCTGATCAGTTCGCCAGCTGACCTCATTAATAACTATCGGCCACTGCTGTGTACGAGGCTACATTTTGGTTTATTCTTCCCATTAGCAGGGATCTCACTGCAATTTTTACACCTGCTCAGTTTTTAATTGCGTTGCAACAGAATTTCTGAATATGCTTGGCCTTTATAAATAAATGATGTTTCATGAGCAGTATGAGCTGAATAAACTCTGAACTTATGTTAAAAGATATTCCAGAATTTAAAAAAAAGTTGGTCAAGAGCAGATAATAGTATAAAAAAAATAACCAGTCCCCTTTCACACGGGCGAGATTTCCACGTGGGTGCAATGTGTGAGGTGAACGCAATGCACCCACACTGAATCCGGACCCATTCATTTCTATGGGGCTGTGCACATGAGCGGTCATTTTCACGCATTACTTGTGCGTTGTGTGAAAATCGCAGCATGCTCCTCTTTGTGCGTTTTCCACGCAACGCAGGCCCCATAGAAGTGAATGGGGCTGCGTGAAAATCGCAAGCATCTGCAAGCAAGTGCGGATGTGGTGCGATTTTCACGCATGGTTGCTAGGAGACGATAGGGATGGAGACCCGATCTTTATTATTTTCCCTTATAACATGGTTATAAGGGAAAATAATAGCATTCTTAATACAGAATGCATAGTACAATAGGGCTGGAGGGGTTAAAAAAATAAAAAACAAATTTAACCCACCTTAATCCACTTGATCGCGCAGCCCGGCTTCTCTTCTGTCTTCATCTTTGCTGTGCACAGGAAAAGGACCTGTGGTGATGTGACTGCGGTCATCACATGGTCCGTCACATGATCCATCACCATGGTAAAAGATCATGTGATGGACCATGTGACGAGCACAGTGACGTCATCAAAGGTCCTATTCCTCAAAGAAGAAGACAGAAGAGAAGCCGGCTGTGCGAGCAAGTGGATTACGGTGAATTAAATTATTTCTGTATTCAGAATGCTATTATTTTCCCTTATAACCATGTTATAAGGGAAAATAATAAAATCTACACAACACCTAACCCAAACCTGAACTTCAGTGAAGAAGTCCGGGTCTGGGTACCAAACATGCCGATTTTTCTCTTGTGTGTGCAAAATGCATTACAATGTTTTGCACTCGCGCAGAAAAATTGTGCATTTTCTGGCAACGCACGCCACATCTTATCCAGGCCAAAAACATGAGGCCCGTGTGAAAGAGGCCTTACTCACCCATCACATCCCACAGCAGCAATGATGTTATCTACATCATTCACATGACCATTGCAAGCTATGACTGGCCTAAGTGGGGATGCTTGCAGGAACAGCAATGGCCAATGAGGTCAGTGATTGGCTACAGTGGTCATGTCAATTATGGTCATCACTGCAGGACCATCGGAGATGTAACAGGTAAATAATGGTTAATTTTTTTATTTTTAACCCATTTCCTGCTTTCAGCAAACTTTCTTAAAATCCCAGAAAACCCCATAAAAGGGGTTGTGCAAGAATGGAGGGGTTCTTGGCAAACCCCTCCATTCTGCCAGACCTGCAAAGTGAAGATGACTTATCTGCTTCCAGGCGCCGGCTCCCCCTCCTGCTCCTCTAGGCCTGCAATGCTCCGCTGGGGTCCATTGATGTCAACATTTGTCGCGATACAAGGGGAGCCGGACACCTCTTTGGCCTATGATTAGCTGCAGCAATGTCAAACCGGCGGCAGGCGTTCCACAGTGGAGTGCACGCCGCTTTCACTGCAGCGCAGATTTTATCCATGGCGGGAATCTGAGTTTATGCATCGGAGGGACTGCCCTAAGACAGGTAACGCCATTTATCAATTAGGCGTTCAGTATAAATATGGCCCAATTTTTAGTGATTGACCATTGGACCCTGGGAGGGTTAGGACATCCACCTTATTTGAGGGATTCACCATCAACAGTGAGTAAAACCTATTACATGACGCCTATACATGAGCTGATTTCATGTTTCTATCTGTGACATGCATTTTCTTGCCACTAAGTGGACTTTAACCAGTAGATGGCCATATCCTGAGAGGTCGGGTCACGCCATCTAATCAACACCTTAAGGTAACTTCCGCATTTTGTACATCTGGCCGTTGGCCTATTTGACTTTACCTTTACGTGGTATTATATTACCTCTTAGTGTATCGTCACGCTTATTCCGGACATTCAAATTAAGACTGAGAGTACCAGTACATTGAAGACTGTGGTGTGTGCCTCTGGGTATCAATTCTGGCCACCATTGTGCTCTATATCCTGTCTTGACTCAGTGAGTTACCTCCTGATATTTGGCATATGCTGGTGGTGGCGTCTCACATTACCGGGTGACTATGTTTGAATACATTTGGACGCTTTATGTAGCATGTACCTTCTTTCTTTTTCTTTACAGATATCCATCTTTCTGTTGTGACATGCACAAATTTGGTAGATCAAGACGTCTGGTATTAATATTCCCTTTCCCTCTAAGTCCTCCCAGGAATCTCTTTTGTCCAATCTTTTAATCTTATATGTCTTTATTGTGACACCACCTGCCATACGGATATATCATGGATATGCCAACACTGTTTGGACTTCCTTCCGTTTGACAGGGTTATTTTCTTCTGTTTTTCTCATTCATCTACCGTATCTCTACCTACCCCCTGATGATCCCACACAGTGGGGGAAACGCGTTGGGGTTTATACAGATTTAATCTGTGACATTGTATACCATCCCCTTTTTTTGTTGGTGTCTTTAGATTTAACGTGTCGCACCGTGTACCTGCTCATCTTTGCATGGGCAGGGTTGTATACACTGTGCATTTTTTTCACTGATCCGCCGTGTCCACGCCTATACCAGCCCACCACATTTTTATCTAGGCCACTAACTAACCTAATGTACTAGGGTACAATAGGAGTGTATAGTTAGGTTCGAGGACAGGGGGTCTCCACCATCAGGGGCCGCCCCTGGGCTAAGGGCCAAGATTTAGGTTTACAGCTTAGGGCTTCCTAAGACATACACTCTGGCCTAATCATTTGGATGGCCTGGTGTACGCCTGGACATGTTGGGACATTTTGTTTATATAGTAATAAAATTTATAAATATTTATCCTGTTAGGGTTATTTATTAGCTGGACTTTATTGACTTTGAATACATAACCCACCTTATATATATATATATCCTAATTTGCTGGATAATGTCAAACCGAATACTGACATTGATGGAGCCCAGGGGAGCATTGCAGTCCTGCAGGAGAAGGAGCTTGCAGTGCCGAGAAGCAGGTAAGTCATTTTCCCTTTGTAGGTCTGGCAGACTGAGGGTTTTACCAAAAACCACCCCATTCTTGCACAACCCCTTTAAGCATTCTCAGGATGTATGAAGAGCAATGTTATCTTCATCTGTGTAGGAAAATGCACAGCGCACCTCTACAGACAGCTATTTACACATGTCTCTATTATATCTACTGTGCAAAACACTTACTGTACGTGGACTGTACCAGTCCATAGGGAAAGCCAGGACTGTTACTGTGGCCCAATGAGCTAGTGAGTGTGCAGTCGTATTTGCCTAAAAATGGTTGGCTGGCCTTGTAGTAAAGGGCCTATTTCCCCTCCTGATTTTCAGGCCAATTAGCGGAAATACTTGCTCCCAATGATTGGTCAGTGTAACTGTGCTGCAGATCATCCAACAAACGAGCAAACGCCTGATTGTCGGCTGATTGCATCTTTCATGAAGCATGTCCTATTATCAGCAGCACATTGCCCTGTGTAATCAGGAATGTGCTGCTGATAATCAGCACAACTAAATGGGAGAGGAAAATTGCGGTAGCAACCATCCCCCCTCCCCATAAACTCTGCACCAGCCAAGCCAGTGCAAACAAGCGGCAATCAATAAGTTTATCAACAAATGGTGCTTGTTCTACCCAAACATCGGGTAGTGTAATAGGATTTAGGGATTGATGAAGACAGAAAAAGTTTGCTACACACCTGAACTGCAGTGTATGGATGACTTGGATCTAAACAGACCATATAGTAGTCATAGTATTATAACAATACCATATACCATAATAGTACCATACATCATGTGCTGTGTATACATGTGTATACGATTGGGATATCTCTGGTACAGCACTGCGGACTATGTTGGTGCCATATAAACAAATGGAAATGCCTCATGGCTTCATATTCTATATATCACCTGTATGGGGTCAGGATGTTGAGTGGTGGAGGCTTGTCACCTCGTTGGTACATCTCCATAACTGGATTTGGTATGGAATTTCGAGATACCACCTGCTGATTCTGCACTGTGGAGCTTTTAAATGCTTTCCTCATATTTATGTCTTGCAACGATACTGTAAGCACAAAAGAAGGCCAAAGAGAAAGAGATGTGTTACACAAGACCCTACTGCATACAGTTGCAGAATGAAAACAATACATATCATAACAATTCTGTACATATGAAATAACTAAAGCAGCTCACAGCTGTTAAAAAGCTTCAACTAAAGGGTTCCATACGCATTAGTGCATTGTCAACCCATCCCTCCGAGAACATCAGGTTCGGCCAACACTCTGATGTGTATGGGGAGCCATCAACTCTCCCTGACAGATGATGTCGGGGGAGATAAGCCGACAGTTATTGGGTTTGTATGCCCAACTTAACTTTATGGCTTTGCATCAGCCAAATGTATAGTAGAACTTCTCTAAAGCTAACCATACACATGAGCCTAAAGATTTCAACCATTACAATCTTTTGTCAAGTGAAAAATAAGGTGACAGACCATCATCGTCTGAAAAGAATTCAGCCGTGTTTGACATTTTCTGCAGTCAGACAAAAGATCTTTTATTCAAAGAAAGATTGTGAACGAGATATTTCTAGGGAAGAACTGTTCTCAGAAAGATCTTTTGTCCATCAACTGGTTTCATTGAACATGTATGGCCAGTTTGAATAACTGTAATGGCCAGTATGGACTGAAGTGTGTATGGCCATGTCGGTGAAACCATCATTCACCAGATGTTTGATTGTTCAACTGCTGTTCAATCATCAACCAACTTCTATCTAATGTGTGTGGCCACCTCAACAGCCTTAAAGGATAACTGTCATATTTTATTTTATTTGCTAGTTTATTAGAGCTAGGCATGTATACTTGAGTTAGTCTGTCAATGATTGCCAAAAGATCTGTAATTAACTTAGAATAACAGCTTTCGTTAATGTCTCCTGTCCCTTTCCACTACTCCCTTAAAGATAGTTGCTATGGCTCATCTGTCTCCGGCTAGGAAGACAGAGGGGCGGTCCTTCACACTGTATGCCTGCATTAGGCTTCAGAGTGAGGAGGCGTGTCTCTCAGTAATCCATTCTGATTTGCTGGTGGCTACAGCATGTTTGTATGTGACCTCAGGGAATGCAGTTTTGGCCTCAGAGAACTGGCAGAGGAGCCATCTTGAGAAGATCCTCATAATGTAGGATTCAAAACAGCCATAACTAAGGGGAAAACTCAAGGAAAACAGTGGTAAGTGAAGAAACTAAAGATTGCTTTATGCATAATGCTGCTGCAAACGTCACAGGATAACCATTATTCTAAAATATAGCCTTTAATAATAACTATTAAAAGAATGGAAAGGGTCCATTCTTTTAATAGTTATTATTAAAGGCTATATTTTAGAATAATGGTTATCCTTAGGGATGAGCGAACTCGAACTGTATAGTTCGGGTTCGTACCGAATTTTGGGGTGTCCGTGACACGGACCCGAACCCGGACATTTTCGTAAAAGTCCGGGTTCGGGTTCGGTGTTCGTCGCTTTCTTCGCGCTTTTGTGACGCTTTCTTGGCGCTTTTTGAAAGGCTGCTAAGCAGCCAATCAACAAGCGTCATACTACTTGCCCCAAGAGGCCATCACAGCCATGCCTACTATTGGCATGGCTGTGATTGGCCAGAGCACCATGTGACCCAGCCTCTATTTAAGCTGGAGTCACATAGCGCCGCCCGTCACTCTGCTCTGATTAGCGTAGGGAGAGGTTGCGGCTGCGACAGTAGGGCGAGATTAGGCAGATTAACTCCTCCAAAGGACTTGATTAACTGATCGATCTGCAGCTGTGGATCATTGAGCTGCTGATCCTCAATTGCTCACTGTTTTTAGGCTGCCCAGACCGTTTGTCAGTCACATTTTTCTGGGGTGATCGGCGGCCATTTTGTGTCTTGTGGTGCGCCAGCACAAGCTGCGACCAAGTGCATTTAACCCTCAATGGTGTGGTTGTTTTTTGGCTAAAGCCTACATCAGGGTGAAGCTGTCACACCAAGTGCATTTAACCCTCAGTAGTGTGGTTGGTCAAGCTATCACACCAAGTGCATTTAACCAGCAATAGTCTGTTCATTTTTTGGCCATATACTAAATCAGGGGCAAGCTGCGCCCGTCACCAAGTGCATTTAACCCTCAGTAGTGTGGTTGGTCAAGCTGTGACACCAAGTGCATTTAACCAGCAATAGTCTGTTCATTTTTTGGCCATATACTACATCAGGGGCAAGCTGCGCCCATCACCAAGTGCATTTAACCAGCAATAGTGTGGTTATTTTTTGGCCATATCCCAGTCTAATTCTGTCACTAAATCCATACCGGTCACCCAGCGCCTAAATACTAGGCCTCAAATTTATATCCCGCTAAATCTCTCGTTACCGCTGTCCTGTTGTGGCTGGGAAAGTTATTTAGTGTCCGTCAAAGCACATTTTTTGTTCTGGGTTGAAATACAATTCCCAATTTAGCAATTTAAAAATTTAGTGGTTTCTGCTGTATCAGATCTATTTGAAATCTATCCCTAAAAGGGTATATAATATTCAAGGTGCACATAGGGTCATTCAGAATAACTTCACACACCCGCTACTGTGCATTTCCAAGTCTAATTCTGTCACTAAACCCATACCTGTCACCCAGCGCCTAAATACTAGGCCTCAAATTTATATCCAGCTAAATCTGTCCTTAGTGCTGTAGCTGGGCGAGTTATTTAGTGTCCGTTCAAGCACATTTCTTGTTCTGGGTTGAAATACAATTCCCAATTTAGCAATTTCATAACTTAGTGGTTTCTGCTATATCAGAGCTATTTGAAATCTATCCCTAAAAGGGTATATAATATTCAAGGTGCACATTGGGTCATTCAGAATAACTTCACACACACCCGCTACTGTGTATTTCCAAGTCTAATTCTGTCACTAAACCCATACCTGTCACCCAGCGCCTAAATACTAGGCCTCAAATTTATATCCTGCTAAATCTCTCGTTAGTGCTGTAGCTGGGCGAGTTATTTAGTGTCCGTTCAAGCACATTTCTTGTTCTGGGTTGAAATACAATTCCCAATTTAGCAATTTCATAATTTAGTGGTTTCTGCTATATCAGAGCTATTTGAAATCTATCCCTAAAAGGGTAGATCATATTGAAGGTGCACATAGGGACATTCAGAATAACTTCACACACACCCGCTACTGTGTATTTCCAAGTCTAATTCTGTCACTAAACCCATACCTGTCACCCAGCGCCTAAATACTAGGCCTCAAATTTATATCCAGCTAAATCTGTCCTTAGTGCTGTAGCTGGGCGAGTTATTTAGTGTCCGTTCAAGCACATTTCTTGTTCTGGGTTGAAATACAATTCCCAATTTAGCAATTTCATAATTTAGTGGTTTCTGCTATATCAGAGCTATTTGAAATCTATCCCTAAAAGGGTATATAATATTCAAGGTGCACATTGGGTCATTCAGAATAACTTCACACACACCCGCTACTGTGTATTTCCAAGTCTAATTCTGTCACTAAACCCATACCTGTCACCCAGCGCCTAAATACTAGGCCTCAAATTTATATCCTGCTAAATCTCTCGTTAGTGCTGTAGCTGGGCGAGTTATTTAGTGTCCGTTCAAGCACATTTCTTGTTCTGGGTTGAAATACAATTCCCAATTTAGCAATTTCATAATTTAGTGGTTTCTGCTATATCAGAGCTATTTGAAATCTATCCCTAAAAGGGTATATAATATTCAAGGTGCACATTGGGTCATTCAGAATAACTTCACACACACCCGCTACTGTGTATTTCCAAGTCTAATTCTGTCACTAAACCCATACCTGTCACCCAGCGCCTAAATACTAGGCCTCAAATTTATATCCTGCTAAATCTCTCGTTAACGCTGTCCTGTTGTGGCTGGGAAAGTTATTTAGTGTCCGTCAAAGCACATTTTTTGTTCTGGGTTGAAATACAATTCCCAATTTAGCAATTTCATAATTTAGTGGTTTCTGCTATATCAGAGCTATTTGAAATCTATCCCTAAAAGGGTATATAATATTCAAGGTGCACATTGGGTCATTCAGAATAACTTCACACACACCCGCTACTGTGTATTTCTAAGTCTAATTCTGTCACTAAACCCATACCTGTCACCCAGCGCCTAAATACTAGGCCTCAAATTTATATCCTGCTAAATCTCTCGTTAGTGCTGTAGCTGGGCGAGTTATTTAGTGTCCGTTCAAGCACATTTCTTGTTCTGGGTTGAAATACAATTCCCAATTTAGCAATTTCATAATTTAGTGGTTTCTGCTATATCAGAGCTATTTGAAATCTATCCCTAAAAGGGTATATAATATTCAAGGTGCACATTGGGTCATTCAGAATAACTTCACACACACCCGCTACTGTGTATTTCTAAGTCTAATTCTGTCACTAAACCCATACCTGTCACCCAGCGCCTAAATACTAGGCCTCAAATTTATATCCTGCTAAATCTCTCGTTAACGCTGTCCTGTTGTGGCTGGGAAAGTTATTTAGTGTCCGTCAAAGCACATTTTTTGTTCTGGGTTGAAATACAATTCCCAATTTAGCAATTTCATAATTTAGTGGTTTCTGCTATATCAGAGCTATTTGAAATCTATCCCTAAAAGGGTATATAATATTCAAGGTGCACATTGGGTCATTCAGAATAACTTCACACACACCCGCTACTGTGTATTTCTAAGTCTAATTCTGTCACTAAACCCATACCTGTCACCCAGCGCCTAAATACTAGGCCTCAAATTTATATCCTGCTAAATCTCTCGTTAGTGCTGTAGCTGGGCGAGTTATTTAGTGTCCGTTCAAGCACATTTCTTGTTCTGGGTTGAAATACAATTCCCAATTTAGCAATTTCATAAATTAGTGGTTTCTGCTATATCAGAGCTATTTGAAATCTATCCCTAAAAGGGTATATAATATTCAAGGTGCACATTGGGTCATTCAGAATAACTTCACACACACCCGCTACTGTGTATTTCCAAGTCTAATTCTGTCACTAAACCCATACCTGTCACCCAGCGCCTAAATACTAGGCCTCAAATTTATATCCTGCTAAATCTCTCGTTAACGCTGTCCTGTTGTGGCTGGGAAAGTTATTTAGTGTCCGTCAAAGCACATTTTTTGTTCTGGGTTGAAATACAATTCCCAATTTAGCAATTTCATAATTTAGTGGTTTCTGCTATATCAGAGCTATTTGAAATCTATCCCTAAAAGGGTATATAATATTCAAGGTGCACATTGGGTCATTCAGAATAACTTCACACACACCCGCTACTGTGTATTTCTAAGTCTAATTCTGTCACTAAACCCATACCTGTCACCCAGCGCCTAAATACTAGGCCTCAAATTTATATCCTGCTAAATCTCTCGTTAGTGCTGTAGCTGGGCGAGTTATTTAGTGTCCGTTCAAGCACATTTCTTGTTCTGGGTTGAAATACAATTCCCAATTTAGCAATTTCATAATTTAGTGGTTTCTGCTATATCAGAGCTATTTGAAATCTATCCCTAAAAGGGTATATAATATTCAAGGTGCACATTGGGTCATTCAGAATAACTTCACACACACCCGCTACTGTGTATTTCCAAGTCTAATTCTGTCACTAAACCCATACCTGTCACCCAGCGCCTAAATACTAGGCCTCAAATTTATATCCTGCTAAATCTCTCGTTAGTGCTGTAGCTGGGCGAGTTATTTAGTGTCCGTTCAAGCACATTTCTTGTTCTGGGTTGAAATACAATTCCCAATTTAGCAATTTCATAATTTAGTGGTTTCTGCTATATCAGAGCTATTTGAAATCTATCCCTAAAAGGGTATATAATATTCAAGGTGCACATTGGGTCATTCAGAATAACTTCACACACACACGCTTCTGTGCATTTCCAAGTCTAATTCTGTCACTAAACCCATACCTGTCACCCAGCGCCTAAATACTAGGCCTCAAATTTATATCCTGCTAAATCTCTCGTTAGTGCTGTAGCTGGGCGAGTTATTTAGTGTCCGTTCAAGCACATTTCTTGTTCTGGGTTGAAATACAATTCCCAATTTAGCAATTTCATAATTTAGTGGTTTCTGCTATATCAGAGCTATTTGAAATCTATCCCTAAAAGGGTATATAATATTCAAGGTGCACATTGGGTCATTCAGAATAACTTCACACACACCCGCTACTGTGTATTTCCAAGTCTAATTCTGTCACTAAACCCATACCTGTCACCCAGCGCCTAAATACTAGGCCTCAAATTTATATCCTGCTAAATCTCTCGTTAGTGCTGTAGCTGGGCGAGTTATTTAGTGTCCGTTCAAGCACATTTCTTGTTCTGGGTTGAAATACAATTCCCAATTTAGCAATTTCATAATTTAGTGGTTTCTGCTATATCAGAGCTATTTGAAATCTATCCCTAAAAGGGTATATAATATTCAAGGTGCACATTGGGTCATTCAGAATAACTTCACACACACCCGCTACTGTGTATTTCCAAGTCTAATTCTGTCACTAAACCCATACCTGTCACCCAGCGCCTAAATACTAGGCCTCAAATTTATATCCTGCTAAATCTCTCGTTAGTGCTGTAGCTGGGCGAGTTATTTAGTGTCCGTTCAAGCACATTTCTTGTTCTGGGTTGAAATACAATTCCCAATTTAGCAATTTCATAATTTAGTGGTTTCTGCTATATCAGAGCTATTTGAAATCTATCCCTAAAAGGGTATATAATATTCAAGGTGCACATTGGGTCATTCAGAATAACTTCACACACACCCGCTACTGTGTATTTCCAAGTCTAATTCTGTCACTAAACCCATACCTGTCACCCAGCGCCTAAATACTAGGCCTCAAATTTATATCCTGCTAAATCTCTCGTTAGTGCTGTAGCTGGGCGAGTTATTTAGTGTCCGTTCAAGCACATTTCTTGTTCTGGGTTGAAATACAATTCCCAATTTAGCAATTTCATAATTTAGTGGTTTCTGCTATATCAGAGCTATTTGAAATCTATCCCTAAAAGGGTATATAATATTCAAGGTGCACATTGGGTCATTCAGAATAACTTCACACACACACGCTTCTGTGCATTTCCAAGTCTAATTCTGTCACTAAATCCATACCGGTCACCCAGCGCCTAAATACTAGGCCTCAAATTTATATCCCGCTGAATTTGAATACAATACATTGGGCCAAATAATATATTTGTTGTTGTGGTGAACCATAACAATGAGAAAAACATCTAGTAAGGGACGCGGACGTGGACATGGTCGTGGTGGTGTTAGTGGACCCTCTGGTGCTGGGAGAGGACGTGGCCGTTCTGCCACATCCACACGTCCTAGTGTACCAACTACCTCAGGTCCCAGTAGCCGCCAGAATTTACAGCGATATATGGTGGGGCCCAATGCCGTTCTAAGGATGGTAAGGCCTGAGCAGGTACAGGCATTAGTCAATTGGGTGGCCGACAGTGGATCCAGCACGTTCACATTATCTCCCACCCAGTCTTCTGCAGAAAGCGCACAGATGGCGCCTGAAAACCAACCCCATCAGTCTGTCACATCACCCCCATGCATACCAGGGAAACTGTCTCAGCCTCAAGTTATGCAGCAGTCTCTTATGCTGTTTGAAGACTCCGCTGGCAGGGTTTCCCAAGGGCATCCACCTAGCCCTTCCCCAGCGGTGAAAGACATAGAATGCACTGATGCACAACCACTTATGTTTCCTGATGATGAGGACATGGGAATACCACCTCAACATGTCTCTGATGATGACGAAACACAGGTGCCAACTGCTGCGTCTTTCTGCAGTGTGCAGACTGAACAGGAGGTCAGGGATCAAGACTGGGTGGAAGACGATGCAGGGGACGATGAGGTCCTAGACCCCACATGGAATGAAGGTCGTGCCACTGACTTTCACAGTTCGGAGGAAGAGGCAGTGGTGAGACCGAGCCAACAGCGTAGCAAAAGAGGGAGCAGTGGGCAAAAGCAGAACACCCGCCGCCAAGAGACTCCGCCTGCTACTGACTGCCGCCATCTGGGACCGAGCACCCCAAAGGCAGCTTCAAGGAGTTCCCTGGCATGGCACTTCTTCAAACAATGTGCTGACGACAAGACCCGAGTGGTTTGCACGCTGTGCCATCAGAGCCTGAAGCGAGGCATTAACGTTCTGAACCTGAGCACAACCTGCATGACCAGGCACCTGCATGCAAAGCATGAACTGCAGTGGAGTAAACACCTTAAAACCAAGGAAGTCACTCAGGCTCCCCCTGCTACCTCTTCTGCTGCTGCCGCCTCGGCCTATTCTGCTGCTGCCGCCTCGGCCTCTTCCTCCGCCTCTGGAGGAACGTTGGCACCTGCCGCCCAGCAAACAGGGGATGTACCACCAACACCACCACCACCACCTCCGTCACCAAGCGTCTCAACCATGTCACACGCCAGCGTTCAGCTCTCCATCTCACAAACATTTGATAGAAAGCGTAAATTCCCACCTAGCCACCCTCGATCCCTGGCCCTGAATGCCAGCATTTCTAAACTACTGGCCTATGAAATGCTGTCATTTAGGCTGGTGGACACAGACAGCTTCAAACAGCTCATGTCGCTTGCTGTCCCACAGTATGTTGTTCCCAGCCGGCACTACTTCTCCAAGAGAGCCGTGCCTTCCCTGCACAACCAAGTATCCCATAAAATCAAGTGTGCACTGCGCAACGCCATCTGTAGCAAGGTCCACCTAACCACAGATACGTGGACCAGTAAGCACGGCCAGGGACGCTATATCTCCCTAACTGCACACTGGGTAAATGTAGTGGCAGCTGGGCCCCAGGCGGAGAGCTGTTTGGCGCACGTCCTTCCGCCGCCAAGGATCGCAGGGCAACATTCTTTGCCTCCTGTTGCCACCTCCTCCTTCTCGGCTTCCTCCTCCTCTTCTTCCACCTGCTCATCCAGTCAGCCACACACCTTCACCACCAACTTCAGCACAGCCCGGGGTAAACGTCAGCAGGCCATTCTGAAACTCATATGTTTGGGGGACAGGCCCCACACCGCACAGGAGTTGTGGCGGGGTATTGAACAACAGACCGACGAGTGGTTGCTGCCGGTGAGCCTCAAGCCCGGCCTGGTGGTGTGTGATAATGGGCGAAATCTCGTTGCAGCTCTGGGACTAGCCAATTTGACGCACATCCCTTGCTTGGCGCATGTGCTGAATTTGGTGGTGCAGAAGTTCATTCACAACTACCCCGACATGTCAGAGCTGCTGCATAAAGTGCGGGCCGTCTGTTCGCGCTTCCGGCGTTCACATCCTGCTGCTGCTCGCCTGTCTGCGCTACAGCGTAACTTCGGCCTTCCCGCTCACCGCCTCATATGCGACGTGCCCACCAGGTGGAACTCCACCTTGCACATGCTGGACAGACTGTGCGAGCAGCAGCAGGCCATAGTGGAGTTTCAGCTGCAGCACGCACGGGTCAGTCGCACTACAGAACAGCACCACTTCACCACCAATGACTGGGCCTCCATGCGAGACCTGTGTGCCCTGTTGCGCTGTTTCGAGTACTCCACCAACATGGCCAGTGGCGATGACACCGTTATCAGCGTTACAATACCACTTCTATGTCTCCTTGAGAAAACACTTAGGGCGATGATGGAAGAGGAGGTGGCCCAGGAGGAGGAGGAGGAGGAAGAGGGGTCATTTTTAGCACTTTCAGGCCAGTCTCTTCGAAGTGACTCAGAGGGAGGTTTTTGGCAACAGCAGAGGCCAGGTACAAATGTGGCCAGCCAGGGCCCACTACTGGAGGACGAGGAGGACGAGGATGAGGAGGAGGTGGAGGAGGATGAGGATGAAGCATGGTCACAGCGGGGTGGCACCCAACGCAGCTCGGGTCCATCACTGGTGCGTGGCTGGGGGGAAAGGCAGGACGATGACGATACGCCTCCCACAGAGGACAGCTTGTCCTTACCCCTGGGCAGCCTGGCACACATGAGCGACTACATGCTGCAGTGCCTGCGCAACGACAGCAGAGTTGCCCACATTTTAACCTGTGCGGACTACTGGGTTGCCACCCTGCTGGATCCACGCTACAAAGACAATGTGCCCACCTTACTTCCTGCACTGGAGCGTGATAGGAAGATGCGCGAGTACAAGCGCACGTTGGTAGACGCGCTACTGAGAGCATTCCCAAATGTCACAGGGGAACAAGTGGAAGCCCAAGGCCAAGGCAGAGGAGGAGCAAGAGGTCGCCAAGGCAGCTGTGTCACGGCCAGCTCCTCTGAGGGCAGGGTTAGCATGGCAGAGATGTGGAAAACTTTTGTCAACACGCCACAGCTAACTGCACCACCACCTGATACGCAACGTGTTAGCAGGAGGCAACATTTCACTAACATGGTGGAACAGTACGTGTGCACACCCCTCCACGTACTGACTGATGGTTCGGCCCCATTCAACTTCTGGGTCTCTAAATTGTCCACGTGGCCAGAGCTAGCCTTTTATGCCTTGGAGGTGCTGGCCTGCCCGGCAGCCAGCGTTTTGTCTGAACGTGTATTCAGCACGGCAGGGGGCGTCATTACAGACAAACGCAGCCGCCTGTCTACAGCCAATGTGGACAAGCTGACGTTCATAAAAATGAACCAGGCATGGATCCCACAGGACCTGTCCGTCCCTTGTCCAGATTAGACATTAACTACCTCCCCATAACCATATATTATTGGACTCCAGGGCACTTCCTCATTCAATCCTATTTTTATTTTCATTTTACCATTATATTGCGAGGCTACCCAAAGTTGAATGAACCTCTCCTCTGCCTGTGTGCTAGGCCTAAATATATGCCAATGGACTGTTGCAGTGGTGGGTGACGTGAAGCCTCATTCTCTGCTATGACATGCAGACTGATTCTCTGCTGTCATGAAGCCAGATTGTCTGTTACGGGACCTCTCTGCTCTGCCTGTGTGCTAGGCCTAAATATATGCCAATGGACTGTTGCAGTGGTGGGTGACGTGAAGCCTCATTCTCTGCTATGACATGCAGACTGATTCTCTGCTGACATGAAGCCAGATTGTCTGTTACGGGACCTCTCTCCTCTGCCTGTGTGCTAGGCCTAAATATATGCCAATGGACTGTTGCAGTGGTGGCTGACGTGAAGCCTCATTCTCTGCTATGACATGCAGACTAATTCTCTGCTGACATGAAGCCAGATTGTCTGTTACGGGACCTCTCTCCTCTGCCTGGGTGCTGGGCCTAAATTTATGACAATGGACTGTTGCAGTGGTGGCTGACGTGAAGCCTGATTCTCTGCTATGACATGCAGACTGATTCTCTGCTGACATGAAGCCAGATCCTCTGTTACGGGACCTCTCTCCTCTGCCTGTGTGTGTGCTGGGCCTAAATATATGCCAATGGACTGTTGCAGTGGTGGCTGACGTGAAGCCTCATTCTCTGCTATGACATGCAGACTGATTCTCTGCTGACATGAAGCCAGATCGTCTGTTACGGGACCTCTCTGCTCTGCCTGTGTGCTAGGCCTAAATATATGCCAATGGACTGTTGCAGTGGTGGGTGACGTGAAGCCTCATTCTCTGCTATGACATGCAGACTGATTCTCTGCTGTCATGAAGCCAGATTGTCTGTTACGGGACCTCTCTGCTCTGCCTGTGTGCTAGGCCTAAATATATGCCAATGGACTGTTGCAGTGGTGGCTGACGTGAAGCCTCATTCTCTGCTATGACATGCAGACTGATTCTCTGCTGACATGAAGCCAGATCGTCTGTTACGGGACCTCTCTGCTCTGCCTGTGTGCTAGGCCTAAATATATGCCAATGGACTGTTGCAGTGGTGGCTGACGTGAAGCCTCATTCTCTGCTATGACATGCAGACTGATTCTCTGCTGACATGAAGCCAGATTCTCTGTTACGGGACCTCTCTCCTCTGCCTGTGTGTGTGCTGGGCCTAAATATATGCCAATGGACTGTTGCAGTGGTGGCTGACGTGAAGCCTCATTCTCTGCTATGACATGCAGACTAATTCTCTGCTGACATGAAGCCAGATTCTCTGTTACGGGACCTCCCTCCTCTGCCTGGGTGCTGGGCCTAAATATATGCCAATGGACTGTTGCAGTGGTGGCTGACGTGAAGCCTCATTCTCTGCTATGACATGCAGACTAATTCTCTGCTGACATGAAGCCAGATTGTCTGTTACGGGACCTCTCTCCTCTGCCTGTGTGCTAGGCCTAAATATATGCCAATGGACTGTTGCAGTGGTGGCTGACGTGAAGCCTCATTCTCTGCTATGACATGCAGACTGATTCTCTGCTGACATGAAGCCAGATCGTCTGTTACGGGACCTCTCTGCTCTGCCTGTGTGCTAGGCCTAAATATATGCCAATGGACTGTTGCAGTGGTGGGTGACGTGAAGCCTCATTCTCTGCTATGACATGCAGACTGATTCTCTGCTGTCATGAAGCCAGATTGTCTGTTACGGGACCTCTCTGCTCTGCCTGTGTGCTAGGCCTAAATATATGCCAATGGACTGTTGCAGTGGTGGGTGACGTGAAGCCTCATTCTCTGCTATGACATGCAGACTGATTCTCTGCTGACATGAAGCCAGATTCTCTGTTACGGGACCTCTCTCCTCTGCCTGTGTGTGTGCTGGGCCTAAATATATGCCAATGGACTGTTGCAGTGGTGGCTGACGTGAAGCCTCATTCTCTGCTATGACATGCAGACTAATTCTCTGCTGACATGAAGACAGATTCTCTGTTACGGGACCTCCCTCCTCTGCCTGGGTGCTGGGCCTAAATATATGCCAATGGACTGTTGCAGTGGTGGCTGACGTGAAGCCTCATTCTCTGCTATGACATGCAGACTAATTCTCTGCTGACATGAAGCCAGATTGTCTGTTACGGGACCTCTCTCCTCTGCCTGTGTGCTAGGCCTAAATATATGCCAATGGACTGTTGCAGTGGTGGCTGACGTGAAGCCTCATTCTCTGCTATGACATGCAGACTGATTCTCTGCTGTCATGAAGCCAGATTGTCTGTTACGGGACCTCTCTGCTCTGCCTGTGTGCTAGGCCTAAATATATGCCAATGGACTGTTGCAGTGGTGGGTGACGTGAAGCCTCATTCTCTGCTATGACATGCAGACTGATTCTCTGCTGACATGAAGCCAGATTGTCTGTTACGGGACCTCTCTCCTCTGCCTGTGTGTGTGCTGGGCCTAAATATATGCCAATGGACTGTTGCAGTGGTGGCTGACGTGAAGCCTCATTCTCTGCTATGACATGCAGACTGATTCTCTGCTGACATGAAGCCAGATTCTCTGTTACGGGACCTCTCTCCTCTGCCTGTGTGTGTGCTGGGCCTAAATATATGCCAATGGACTGTTGCAGTGGTGGCTGACGTGAAGCCTCATTCTCTGCTATGACATGCAGACTGATTCTCTGCTGACATGAAGCCAGATTGTCTGTTACGGGACCTCTCTCCTCTGCCTGGGTGCTGGGCCTAAATTTATGACAATGGACTGTTGCAGTGGTGGCTGACGTGAAGCCTGATTCTCTGCTATGACATGCAGACTGATTCTCTGCTGACATGAAGCCAGATCCTCTGTTACGGGACCTCTCTCCTCTGCCTGTGTGTGTGCTGGGCCTAAATATATGCCAATGGACTGTTGCAGTGGTGGCTGACGTGAAGCCTCATTCTCTGCTATGACATGCAGACTGATTCTCTGCTGACATGAAGCCAGATTCTCTGTTACGGGACCTCTCTCCTCTGCCTGTGTGTGTGCTGGGCCTAAATATATGCCAATGGACTGTTGCAGTGGTGGCTGACGTGAAGCCTCATTCTCTGCTATGACATGCAGACTAATTCTCTGCTGACATGAAGACAGATTCTCTGTTAC
This sequence comes from Bufo gargarizans, assembly GCF_014858855.1. Taxonomy (NCBI): domain Eukaryota; kingdom Metazoa; phylum Chordata; class Amphibia; order Anura; family Bufonidae; genus Bufo; species Bufo gargarizans. The sequence goes on from NC_058088.1 coordinate 107,446,676, forward strand.
GGGACCTCCCTCCTCTGCCTGGGTGCTGGGCCTAAATATATGCCAATGGACTGTTGCAGTGGTGGCTGACGTGAAGCCTCATTCTCTGCTATGACATGCAGACTAATTCTCTGCTGACATGAAGACAGATTCTCTGTTACGGGACCTCTCTCCTCTGCCTGGGTGCCGGGGCCTAAATATCTGAGAATGGACTGTTCCAGTGGTGGTTTCAAAGGAAAGGACCGGCACTTCGCTGATGTAGATCACAATGTAGATTTATTCAGTCACATATTCAAAATGGCATAGTGACGCGTTTCAGCACAGATGTGCTTTCATCAGACTGCATAAAACATCTTACACTCCAGCTATTTATACATAAATGAAACACAAAGGAACTGACATCATCAAAGAAGCTCCGCCTCCCTCATTAAATAAAATTCGCATATCAAATAATCGCAATGAAAAATTCGCATTGAAAAATTCGCAATTGAAAATTCGCAACTGAAAATTCGCAATTGAAAATTGAAAATTCGCAATTGAAAATTCGCAACTAAAAATTCGCAACTGAAAATTCGCAATTGAAAATTCGCAAAAAACATATCCACTCTATACTGGCGAAGATTTTCAGTCACATAGTCCATTCTTGCAGTGATTAATCACGCTGAAGAAAAAAAGAAATATATTTATCAGATTGCATAAGGCCGAATGCCTTATAGGAAGCAGGACACATTGTACTCACGAGTGAGGCCCCTGGGCTCCATTGTCTGAAGACGATGGATCCAGTAAGCCTCCCTTTTCAATAACAATTTATTTCTGTCACCCCCTCGACGGGGTAATGATACACCTTCAATAATCTGATACCTCAACTGCGAGATGTTGTGTTTTTTATCATAAAAATGAAGGGGTATTGGGAGTAATAAATTCTGTTTACGGATAGTAGATTTGTGTTTACTTAGTCTGTCCTTCATTCTCATTGAGGTTTCCCCCACATATAGTAATCCACATGGACATTTAAGAATGTAAACCACAAATCTACTATCACAAGTGAACGTGCCCCTTATTGGAATATTTTCACCTGAGTGAGGGTGGGAGAAACATGAACCCTTTATAACGCTGGAACAATTGACACAGTTTAAACAAGGAAAAGTGCCCCGTCTAGGTGTAGATAAAGTACTCTGTCCTCTTTCTATTTTATTACTTCCCACATCCGCCCGGACTATTTTATCCCTAATATTTTCTGCCCGTTTATAGCATATCATGGGTGGCCTCTGGAACTCTCCTATCCGTGGATAGGACTTAGATAATATGTGCCAATGTTGATTAACAATAGTCCTAAGGCGCTGGGACCAGGGATGGTATTTAATCACTAAGGGGATCCTTGTTTCTTTCTTAGTTCTATCTGGTGGTGTAATCTCAGCTTTATTACGCTGTATTTTCAATAGATCAGGGGGGTAGCCTCGCTCTCTAAATTTATTGGTCATATCGTCTAATCTTGTTTGACACATATCCCTATCACTAACGATCCGTCTAACCCTCTGGTATTGCCGCCCTGCTTCTTACTAGAATTGTTCCAGTGGTGGGTGACGGGAAGCCAGATTCTCTGCTATGGAACCTCTCTCCAATTGATTTTGGTTAATTTTTATTTATTTAATTTTTATTTTAATTCATTTCCCTATCCACATTTGTTTGCAGGGGATTTACCTACATGTTGCTGCCTTTTGCAGCCCTCTAGCTCTTTCCTGGGCTGTTTTACAGCCTTTTTAGTGCCGAAAAGTTCGGGTCCCCATTGACTTCAATGGGGTTCGGGTTCGGGACGAAGTTCGGATCGGGTTCGGATCCCGAACCCGAACATTTCCGGGATGTTCGGCCGAACTTCTCGAACCCGAACATCCAGGTGTTCGCTCAACTCTAGTTATCCTGTGACGTTTGTTTATAAATTGACCTGATTCTACTATACTCCCTCGAACAGGATTATGTTCATTCTGTGACTTTATAATGCATATGCTAAAATGTATTTTTTTATGAAAATATGACAGTTATCCTTTAATATAAAACAATGTTACATAAATGCATGTCTCTCGTGCAATAATGCTCAGTTTTGCTCAACTTCTACTCGTTCAGAGCAGTGTTTCCAAACCAAGTCCTCCAAGAATCTCAATAGGCCATGTTTTTGGAGCAGGTTCACACACTGCGTACTTCCACAACAAAATACAGTGGAATGTTAACAAGTGGGCATAATTATAGGCATGCAGCAAATCTGCAGCATGCCCTATCTTTTGTGGGAATGCCGTGGATTTTCCCGAGAGATTTAATTCATTGCAGTGCAAAAACATGTTAATTTCATTGTGGATGTTGATGCAATATTTAAAGGAAACCTGACACTATGAAAATGTTATCCAATCTGCAGGCAGCATGTTATAGGGCAGGATTGGCTGAGCAGATTGGTATACAGTTTTGTGGGAAATTATTCAGTATAATTTAGTGACTTATTGATCAAAATCACTGCTCTCTTTGGGCTTGGGAGTCCAGTGGGCAGTCCTATTACTGATAGGAACGCCCACTGGACCCCTAAGCCCAAAGAATGCAGGGATGTCAATCAATAAGTTACAAGTTAGCTTTTGCTTTAAAACTATATATCAAACTGCTCAGCATCTCCTGCTCTATGACATGCAGCTGGCCGATTGACCTGCATGTACAATGTGATGGGTTCAGTTTAAGACTGGTTCTATGGTTCAAATCTGAAGATTTGCTTAAAGAAGCACTCCCACAAAAATGTTTATTCTCTGACCTGTGGTACCGGTCTCCTGTGGTACAGAAGTGTGATGTCTATCCTAGAGTTGTTGTGATACCAAATTTTTGATTCGGTTTCGATACCATGAAAAAGTATTGCGATACTCGATACCATTCGATACCACGCGAAAAAAAATAAACCAAAAAAGCCACGTGCATTCCACATGTTTAAAAATGGCGAATTGCGCAGTTTTTATTAATTTTTTTCTGTTCCGGCGTTCACCACCTAGATTTTTTTTATATTTTAATAGTTTGGACTTTTCTGACGTGGCGATATGTAATATGTTTATTATTTATATATTTTATATATGTGAAATTGGGAAAAGGGGGTCATTTATACTTCATATTTTGGTGGGGTTTTTTTTTACACTTTTTATTTAATAACTATTTCCCCCCTTAGGCTACTTTCACACTAGCGTTCGGGTGTCCGTTTGAAGGCTCTCACAAGTGGCCCCGAACGCATCCGTCCAGCCCTAATGCATTCTGAGTGGATGCGGATCCGCTCAGAATGCATCAGTCTGGCGGCGTTTGGCCTCCGCTCCGCTCAGCAGGCGGACACCTGAACGCTCCTTGCAGCGTTCGGGTGTCCGCCTGGCCGTGCGGAGGCGTGGGGATCCGTCCAGACTTACAATGTTTACAATGGAAGTCAATGGGGACGGATCCGTTTGAAGGTGACACAATATGGCTCAATCTTCAAACGGATCCGTCCCCCATTGACTTTCAATGTAAAAGTCTGGACGGATCCGCCTGAAGCTACTTTCACACTTAGAATTTTTGTTAACAATATAATGCAGACGGATCCATTCTGAACGGAGCCACCGTCTGCATTATATGAGCGGATCCGCCTCAGACACAAGTGTGAAAGTAGTCTTAGTTTGAAGGAGCTCACGAGCGGAGCAGAACGCCTCCGTCCAGCCCTGATGCAGTCTGAATGGATGCGGATCCGCTCAGACTGCATCAGTCTGGCGGCGTTCAGCCTCCGCTCCGCTCGCCTCCGCACGGCCAGGCGGACAGCTGAACGCTGCTTGCAGCGTTCAGCTGTCCACCTGGCCGTGCGGATCCGTCCAGACTTATAATGGAAGTCAATGGGAACGGATCCGCTTGAAGATGACACCATATGGCTCAATCTTCAAGCGGATCCGTCCCCCATTGACTTTACATTGAAAGTCTGAACGGATCCGCTCAAGCTACTTTCAGACTTAGAAATTTTTCTAAGTTATTAATGCAGACGGATCCGTACTGAACGGAGCCTCCGTCTGCATTAATATGATCGGATCCGTTCAAACGCAAGTGTGAAAGTAGCCTTAGATGGTACTTTGGGGGTCACTTACTATTAATGTGAGGCACATGGGGTCCATGCCAAAGACTCCAAAAGCATGCGCCCAGCCTGACATTAAAAATAAGTGACCCCCATCATGTTTAAAACATGGGTAGTGGCAAGATTGGGGTTAATGAGTCACATTAACCCCAAATCTTGCTGGCTGTCTTCCTTAAAGATATGGTTTTTGCCTGCCTTTATTTTGAGGCAGGCTAATCATCACTCTTGCACTGGGTCTGGCTGTGGGCTAGGCCAGGTACCTGCTATGCTGGGCTGGCTGCTTTTCAGTCTCACTGACTCTGGGGCTCGGGCTGACGGCGCAGCACACAAGACAAACGTGAGTGACTCAGGAGTCAGGACGGAGGAGGAGGCTGCTCTGCTGCCGCTGGTGCCGTTCGCTGAGCTCAGCGCTCACTCGTCTCAGTCAGACGGCGCAGCACACAAGACAAGTGTGGGTGACTCAGGAGTCAGGACGGAGGAGGCTGCTCCGCTGCCGCTGGTGCCGTTCGCTGAACTCAGCGCTCACTCGTCTCAGAGTCAGACGGCGCAGCAGTTTATTACCTCCCCCGTCCCTCCTCCTCCTTTAATTAAGGAAGCTGGACCCCCACTGATCAGCCGTTTGAATAGGCCATGGCGTTGTCTTCATTGCACGTGGTATCCCTTGTTGCGGTGATCAGTGGCGGATTATAATAGGGGCGTTTGGGTTGGCAGCACCGGGCCCAGGGTGAGTGAAGGGCCCATCACCAATTCTCCATCCCTAACGCCCCATTTGTGCCACAAAATTCAACAACACAGCCCACATGAAGTAATATGTCTGCGCTCTGCAGTTGGCAATACGCTGATGCGCTGCCTGCTGCAGTAACAGCAGGGCCCTGTCCCCGTCAGTGGTGGAAGCCAGGAGTAAGGAAGAGTGAGAACATGAACAAGAGTGAGAAGAGTGTGGTCTCGAAGCGGGGCACATGATTCATTGCACCTCCTCCAGCACAGAAGGCGAAGCTGATTATCCTCGCCAGCCGCCGACATGCCCACCCCATCTGTGACCTCACTAATGCCCGCCCCTCCTTCTCAGCGCCAGCCAGCTTCATCAGACCGTGGTCTGGGTCTGTGTGCAGTGCGGGAGCGGCATCAGCAGCCAGCAACCTCCATCTTGCCAGCAGCCAGGATGAGCACTGCGGCCAAAGCTCCTCACAGATGCCCAGGCCAGCACACCATGTTTTTGAACATCAAAATGGGGAATTATTAATCCCTGAATGATACAGGGATTAATAATCCACCATTTTGATGTTCAAACCCTCGCTGGGCTGGGTATGTGTGAGGAGAAGTTTCAAAACTGGTTCTACGGAAAATTGACTTAGTTGTCACTAGCAACCAATTAGATTCCACCATTCATTTTTCAGATCTCCTTTGGGAAATGAAAGGTGGAATTCAATTGTTTTCCATTATCTCCAGTTTTAATAAATCTTCCCCTCTAATAAATGTTTATTTATTTAATATATTATTTGAATGACCATTTAAAAACGTGAATAAAGGGTTGAACTTTGGAAAGAATTTAATGTTGTATATTTCTTCTTAAATATTTACTATAAATAGAATTAACTATGGGGCAGAACACAGAATGGGGGTCGGATCGGGTCATTGATAAATAGAGGAAAAGAGCCCAAGTTAGGGAAACAGCCCCAGGCCTATGATGCACTTAATCCGCCCCCTGGCGGTGATGCAGTGTAACTACAACTGCTCGTCCCATTCAAGTGACAATTACACCGTCTGCTGATACAAGCTAGACGGTGTGCGGATGCAATGCTAAAACAGCTGATGGGCGGGGGTCCTGGGAGTTGGACCCCCACCGATCTGATACTGTCTTACTATTACACAGTATTAGCATACCTTTCTCCCCTCCATCTGTTGTGGCGTTTCTATAGAAAAACGTCCCGACCTCAGTGCACTTTAGATCTGATTACCATATCTACTAATAGCTGTTTTTCTCTGAACTGGTGCAACAGATAGGAGAAGGGAGAAAGGTATCCATCGATTTTACTGAGGAAGCTCTACCAGGCATGGTTCCTGGTTTGATACTAATTATCCTAGTGACATTCCTTTTAGCATTTCTTTCCTTTTTCCTAGAATCAAATGCTCCCGGGTGGTATTATACACATTGCCACCATCTCTAACATTTTGGACAATTGTTTGGGATGGATTACATTTAGGTATTCCTACATCAGTCCAATAAAGTGAATCAAACAGTCTGAAAAGATGTACAGTATAACACATAAAGACAACCAATTGTGGAGCAATGATGCGATGGGTATCTTACAGCGCCCTGACATTCTTGTTCTGCAGTGTCTAATGAGAATCAAACAGGGATTTATCTAGAGAAGGTTTTATGATCTGTAATGTGCCGATGACACAACCTTGCTAATTTTGGTCTCTCCTCAAGAAGTGGGATTACATTATAGCAGTTTACTCATCTTCCAATTAATGAACACATAGTCTGATTAATAAATGAACAGGACCCATAGCAGGGAAATGGAGCATGCCAGAAACAAATGCCTGGGTCTCACCACCGATTCTGAGCCAAAAGGGCAGAAGTGCCTCAGTTAATTGAACTTCTCATCTGATCAATTACTGCCAGGCTTTGAAGATACATGGGTAATTTAGTTTACTTAAGAAATTTTAGCAATCGTCTCTTAGAGGCGTGCCAGAATTCATTTCATTTGACTAATACAAAAAATACTGTTTAATTTCAGAGGCAAATGAAGACTCCAAAGTTATGATAAAAAAACATACTGCATAATAATATTACTATAAAACCACTAAATTTGTCAGATACACATGAAAAATCTGCACACAAATCACACATGATACAGAATTAAGACAACTTTAAGGGGTTGTACAGGATGGTCTGTCTTAAGGATACTCCATCAATATTAGACCGGCGGGCATCTATCCCCCCACTCTGAACAATCAGCTGTTACCATGTAACAAAAGCAAAAAAAGGAAGAGACTGCTGTGGTACTCAGCAGAAGTGGCCAAAATCATTAAAAACAAAAAGATAGCATTTAGGAATAAAAATAAAAAAAATGAGGATGACAGGCAAATTTATAAGATTAGGCAGAGAGAGGCCAAACAAGTTATAAGAGCTTCTAAAGCACAGGCAGAAGAGAAATTAGCTCAGTCAGTGAAAAAAGGCGATAAGTAGTGGATGCATGGAATAGCCTTCCTGCAGAAGTGGTAGCTGCAAATACAGTGGAGGAGTTTAAGCATGCATGGGATAGGCATAAGGCCATCCTTCATATAAGATAGGGCCAAGGGCTATTCATAGTATTCAGTATATTGGGTAGACTAGATGGGCCAAATGGTTCTTATCTGCCGACACATTCTATGTTTCTATATAGCTCTGGTGCTGGGACTACACAGCTCTCTCCATTGTGTAGTGGATGGAGCTGGTAACTGCAGCGCTGATTCCTCTGAATGGGAGCAACACTGCAGTTACCAGCCCCATCCACTACACAACGGACTGAGCTGTGTACTGTAGTTCTGGAGCAGACTCCCAGTGCTGAGTGTGAGACGTCGGGCCCCTGCCAATCTGATATTGCTGGTAGTAGATTAATGGGTTTTTCAGGAGTTCATCAATATCTGGATGGTGGGGGTCCACCCATCAATGAGCTGTTTGAAGAGGCTGTGGATCTAAGCAACATACATTGTATAGTGGCTGTGCTTAGTAATGCAGCCCACCTGAATGGTTCTGAGCTGTAAATATGCCATGTGACTAATGAACGTGACGCCATTGTCCTAGGAAGAGGCCGTGACGCTCACTGGAGCACTGCAGTCTCATCAAACAGCTGACTGGAAGGGGTGCCGGAAGTTGGAGACACTCCAATCAGATGATGGATATACTATCATTATCAAACTCACAGAAACCTCTTTAATAAAGAATAACTAACACAACATTTTGTTATTTTGTGTTAATAACGTAATAAACTTCTGACATTACTCCATTGATTTAACCCACTGTGTCGGTAATATGTGCCAACAGTCCGCTCTATGCACTACTATTTGCAACCAATACTGAGGCACGATGATAGGGTTCTGTAGATAGCAGCTAGGTATTGGGGTATGTTCACACATTTCATTGAAAGTCAATGGAGGATGGATCCGTTTTCAATTGCACCATATTGTGTCAGCGAAAACTGATCCGTCCACATTGACTTACATTGTAAGTCAGGACGGATCCATTTGGCTTTGCATCCTCAGGTGGACACCAAAACGCTGCAAGCTGCATTTTGGTGTCCGTCTCAAAAGCGGAACGTAGACCATAGCAGCCAAACTGATGCATTCTGAGCGGATCCTTATCCATTCAGAATGCATTGGGGCTGAACTGATTCGTTTTGGGCCGCTTGTGAGAGCCCTGAAACGGATCTCAAAGCGGACCCAGAAACGCCAGTGTGAAAGTAGCCTTTAACCTGTTGCAGTTTCCTCTTCTTGTTGTGGACTTCACGTCCAAGTGGAAAAAACATAGCCGTGTAAACAATGGGTTTCACACAGATTTCATGTGGATTTCAGCACAGAATACAATTAATTGCTTACCTACTTGGACATGGCTGATGAAGGGTTAAACGCTGTTGATGCACTTTCATTTTGGAGCCACCACCAGCAGTAACCGTCTATGATATGGGGGGTCACTTGTGCGGACCGCCTGTCGGAAGTGCTGTGCCTCTGCACTTTCACTGTATTATATTACTCGCACTATACCCCTATGAAGAGTACTATTAAGGTAATTGTATCACTGACAACCAAGTCCTTAAATGGTCTTGGATTTTTGTAATCGAGGGATGATCTGAATCTGAAACCCTCCGATAACACAATGAACATTGCTGAATGGTGAAAGGAAAGTTACAGATACGTGTAAAAATTACTTTTACATGAATCACTGGTCATATAATTACTACATAATAATAATGGCAGGGATAGCACGTGAATTGATTACCTTCTTCCACAGTGGAGTCTAACTGAGTTACTTTGATGACAAGCAAGTCCACCCTCTCCTGCAGTGAATTCATCCTCATGTAGAAGCTGTTTGCTTCATTAAACAGCTCTCCAAAGATGTCCTCTGCATGTCGGCCTACATCATGGGCAATGCAAATACATAAATTACTCATTCAATTACCAGAAGTGACAACGGTGCAGCAAACTATGAAATTGAATTACAACAATTAATGAATTAATTGAACAATTAATAAATTCATCATAAATAATCATAGTTAATCTCTACTGGGCTCATTTTTCAACTATGAATCACACATCGGAAATATAACGGCAGCAGTTCTAATACTCATCCAAAGTACAGTATGTGGGCATCTATGAGTTAGCAGCAGTTTGGAATATAATTCTGAAAATATAATTGTCAATACATTTTTTAAACGTGTGGGAAAAGTGATTTCATGAACTTTTGTAAAATACTGTAACTTATTAGGGAATTTTGCAAACATTTATTAAAAAGCAGACTCTAAAATGTTCCCTTTAGCAACTCTCTGAGCGTTACCAAAGAAATCCCATACTGTACGCTGAATACAGATAACTGTAAGATGCAGAGGCAGACGTCTCAGCCTGCATCTTCCCTCCTTGCCTGCTGCCTCCCTACATCTAACATATACACAGTCGAGTCACATTAATATGACCACCATCTAATATCCAGAGTAACACAGACAGCAGCTAGACCGGCTGGGAGTGACTAGGTAAGTTCCTGGTAGGTTGTCACAGGAATCTAGAGCCATGCTGACTGCACTGCATATCATGGCTGCTGGAGGGTGCGTGGCAGAGGATCTACGGAGTGAACACGATGATCAAGGTGGTCCCACAGATGCTCCACTGGGTTCAGGTAGGGGAATTAAGGGGCTAGGGTAGTACTTGGATGTCTTGGTACTTCTCTTCCAAACAATGTAGGACATTTCTCGCCATGTGACATGTTGCATTGTCTTGCAGGAAGACAATCAGCATGTATGGGTGTACGTGATCTGCAAGGATGAATCAGTTGAGAATACCTTCCACATGGATGAGTGGACCCAGAGAATGCCATGAAAATATTCCCCATACCATAATGCTGCCACCAGCAACTTGTGTTCTTCCAGCAATGGTTGCAGGGTGTTTGTTTTCTGATGTTTTTCACCTGACATGCCAACGTCTATCCGTTTGATGTAGCAGAAAACTCATCAGAGAAGTTAACCCTTTGCCAATCAGCGGAGGTCCAATTACAAAACCAATAAAATGTAAGCCTTTGATGATTATGCAACTTCGTTAGCAGAGATGCAGTGATAATCCATTTGCTTTGGAGCCCCATACACAGTAAGGTTTCCTGAACTGTTGTTTTAGACACATGTCTGGCAGCCCCCTGGTTCATTTTGGCAGTGAGATGCTCCCCTGTAGTGTGTCAGTCCATCCTTGTGCACCTTCATAGCCAACGTTCACCTCTCTCATCAATGGGACGTGGTGCACCCTAGTTTCCACATCTTTTTTTTTTGCCATGGTGTCATTTGTTCCCTCTTTATACACCTCTAAAAATACTGCCACCCTTGACCCAAAAGCCAATAATAATCCCTTTTTGCAACTCTGATAAATCGCCCTTTTTACTAGGGAACGACCGATATAGATTTTTTTAGAGCCGATACTGATACCGATAATCTGTGAACTTTCAGGCCGATAGCCGATAATTTATACCGATATTCTGTGAATTTAAATTTTTGAAAAAAAAACTCCTACACAAATCTGCTGAAAATGTAGTATTTTTTTTTTTTTTGTAAATCTTTCTTTTTTTTTTTTTTTCTATTAGCCCCCTTAGGTACTAGAACCCTTGTCCTATTCACCCTGATAGAGCTCTATCAGGGTAAATAGTACCTCACACTGTCCCTGCTGCTCTGTGCTTTGTGCACACAGCAGCATGGAGCTTACCATGGCAGCCAGGGCTTCAGTAGCATCCTGGCTGCCATGGTAACCGATCGGAGCCCCAGGCTTACACTGCTGGGGCTCTGATCAGAACTGCCACTGCACCACCAATAAAATTACTTGGGTTGGGGAGGGGGACCCTGTGGCCACTGTCACGAATGATTAATACTGGGGGCTTGGGTGGGGGGGGGGGGGCGCACTGCGCCACCAATGTCTTTAATACTGGGGTGGGGGGGGGCACTGCACCACCGATGTCTAATACTGGGGTTGGGGGTGCACTGCGCCACCAATGTCTAATACTGGGGTGGGGGGGCGCAGTATCTGAGGGGTTAACTGTCGCAGATCGCAGCTACCGCTCAGAGCCTCATAGAGGTGGGGAGCCGGCTATGTGATTCTGCAGCCAGCTCCCTCCTCCTGTATATGAATTAATGAGAGAGTTATCTTCATTGGTGGCGCAGTGGCCACAGCCCCTCACGTCCTCTTGTCCTCACTCCTCTCATTGGTGGCAGCGGCAGCAGCAGCACAGGGGGAGGGAGACACTGCTTCCTTCTCCCCTGAGCGCTGTCAGCAGAGCGATCCATGTTCCCAATACGTTATCGGTATTTATCGGAAAAATAGATGCCGATACCAATAACGTTCAAAAACCTGAATATCGGCCGATAATATCAGTAAAACCGATAATCGGTTGATCCCTACTTTTTACCCATGACAGCAACAAAGGATGTGTGTGCAGACAGCCTATCCACACCTTATATATCCACCAAGCCAGCTCTACACACGTGACTTTCTTCATGAGCTGCCGATGTTGAAAGTAGGAAGTGGTCTTAATAATGGGACTCGACTGTGTATATCTTGCTTTGAACTGAAAACCTATACAGCCTACATGTGTCCCTGTGTGTAACACTTACTTTTAGTGCCAATGGGTACCTCTACCTTCCTGATGCTCACTAACTAACTAGTTGCTGGGACACAGTCAGTGGCGCACATGTAGAAGGTATAGTTTTTAAGAACAAAGCAAGATATGCATTCATATGTTAGATTAGGGGGGCAGCAGGCACGGAGAGGAGAGGTAGCCTCTGCATGGGCATGAGCGGGGAAAAGTCGCAAACTTGCAACGCAAAGCACATTTGCGTATAAATCTGTGCCAGAAACATGCCTAATTTAGGTGTATTTCTAATAGATGACCCCCAAAAAGCCACAAATTAAGTCTAAAATATAAAATGTGCTGTAATTTGCAACTTTTTTTACTCCATAGGAAAAAATAAGTCCAGAATCAACTGTCTGGAGAAATGGAGGCTTAGAGGCCTTGAAAAGATTCTCCACCCAGTGGAACATGGAGGACCTTGACACGACCAGGGAAGACCACTGAATGTCCTTCTGTACAGAATACTCTTAAACAAGACTGAACTTCAGAAGTACCTTGCTCTGATGACCTAAGTGCTGGAAGTTCACTAACTGGTTTGGTAGAAGTTATTACCAACAGGAAGGAAACCTTCCAAGAGAAAATCAAGAGAGGATTCCTGAAGATTCTCAAAGGGAGACTTAGGGTGCATTTACACCAACAGATTATCTGACAGATTTTCTGAACTATAATTTGTCAGATGGCTATTTGCAAACACTGATTTTTTTGTTATACACACCAGCTATTGGTCTGATTGGACAGAAATTGGTCAGACAATCTATTGGTGCAATACAGCCCTCATACAACCTTAATAGGATCAACAGAAGATCCCAGGAGGAGATAGGATGGAGTACTTTGGGCATGAGTTTAGAGACTGCATTATAAAATATCTTCAATAGATGATCTTGAGAATATTTTATGCCAAGGGAGGCAGAGTGGCAATCCAGAATTGCAGGATAGATGAACTAAGACACCTGTCAAACCCTTGTTCGCTCCAGGAGTGAAATCACTCATAGAGGACTAGATGTCATCCCTCTGTTTTCATATCATCTTATGAATAGAGTTGAGCGAACACCTGGATGTTCGGGTTCGAGAAGTTCGGCCGAACATCCCGGAAATGTTCGGGTTCGGGATCCGAACCCGATCCGAACTTCGTCCCGAACCCGAACCCCATTGAAGTCAATGGGGACCCGAACTTTTCGGCACTAAAAAGGCTGTAAAACAGCCCAGGAAAGAGCTAGAGGGCTGCAAAAGGCAGCAACATGTAGGTAAATCCCCTGCAAACAAATGTGGATAGGGAAATGAATAAAATAAAAATTAAATAAATAAAAATTAACCAAAATCAATTGGAGAGAGGTTCCATAGCAGAGAATCTGGCTTCCCGTCACCCACCACTGGAACAGTCCATTCTCAGATATTTAGGCCCCGGCACCCAGGCAGAGGAGAGAGGTCCCGTAACAGAGAATCTGTCTTCATGTCAGCAGAGAATTAGTCTGCATGTCATAGCAGAGAATGAGGCTTCACGTCAGCCACCACTGCAACAGTCCATTGGCATATATTTAGGCCCAGCACCCAGGCAGAGGAGGGAGGTCCCGTAACAGAGAATCTGTCTTCATGTCAGCAGAGAATTAGTCTGCATGTCATAGCAGAGAATGAGGCTTCACGTCAGCCACCACTGCAACAGTCCATTGGCATATATTTAGGCCCAGCACACACACAGGCAGAGGAGAGAGGTCCCGTAACAGAGAATCTGGCTTCATGTCAGCAGAGAATCAGTCTGCATGTCATAGCAGAGAATGAGGCTTCACGTCAGCCACCACTGCAACAGTCCATTGGCATATATTTAGGCACAGCACACACACAGGCAGAGGAGAGAGGTCCCGTAACAGAGAATCTGGCTTCATGTCAGCAGAGAATCAGTCTGCATGTCATAGCAGAGAATGAGGCTTCACGTCAGCCACCACTGCAACAGTCCATTGGCATATATTTAGGCCCAGCACACACACAGGCAGAGGAGAGAGGTCCCGTAACAGAGAATCTGTCTTCATGTCAGCAGAGAATCAGTCTGCATGTCATAGCAGAGAATGAGGCTTCACGTCAGCCACCACTGCAACAGTCCATTGGCATATATTTAGGCCCAGCACCCAGGCAGAGGAGGGAGGTCCCGTAACAGAGAATCTGTCTTCATGTCAGCAGAGAATTAGTCTGCATGTCATAGCAGAGAATGAGGCTTCACGTCAGCCACCACTGCAACAGTCCATTGGCATATATTTAGGCCCAGCACCCAGGCAGAGGAGGGAGGTCCCGTAACAGAGAATCTGTCTTCATGTCAGCAGAGAATTAGTCTGCATGTCATAGCAGAGAATGAGGCTTCACGTCAGCCACCACTGCAACAGTCCATTGGCATATATTTAGGCCCAGCACACACACAGGCAGAGGAGAGAGGTCCCGTAACAGAGAATCTGGCTTCATGTCAGCAGAGAATCAGTCTGCATGTCATAGCAGAGAATGAGGCTTCACGTCAGCCACCACTGCAACAGTCCATTGGCATATATTTAGGCCCAGCACACACACAGGCAGAGGAGAGAGGTCCCGTAACAGAGGATCTGGCTTCATGTCAGCAGAGAATCAGTCTGCATGTCATAGCAGAGAATCAGGCTTCACGTCAGCCACCACTGCAACAGTCCATTGTCATAAATTTAGGCCCAGCACCCAGGCAGAGGAGAGAGGTCCCGTAACAGACAATCTGGCTTCATGTCAGCAGAGAATTAGTCTGCATGTCATAGCAGAGAATGAGGCTTCACGTCAGCCACCACTGCAACAGTCCATTGGCATATATTTAGGCCTAGCACACAGGCAGAGGAGAGAGGTCCCGTAACAGACAATCTGGCTTCATGTCAGCAGAGAATCAGTCTGCATGTCATAGCAGAGAATGAGGCTTCACGTCACCCACCACTGCAACAGTCCATTGGCATATATTTAGGCCTAGCACACAGGCAGAGCAGAGAGGTCCCGTAACAGACGATCTGGCTTCATGTCAGCAGAGAATCAGTCTGCATGTCATAGCAGAGAATGAGGCTTCACGTCACCCACCACTGCAACAGTCCATTGGCATATATTTAGGCCTAGCACACAGGCAGAGCAGAGAGGTCCCGTAACAGACAATCTGGCTTCATGTCAGCAGAGAATCAGTCTGCATGTCATAGCAGAGAATCAGGCTTCACGTCAGCCACCACTGCAACAGTCCATTGTCATAAATTTAGGCCCAGCACCCAGGCAGAGGAGAGAGGTCCCGTAACAGACAATCTGGCTTCATGTCAGCAGAGAATTAGTCTGCATGTCATAGCAGAGAATCAGGCTTCATGTCAGCCACCACTGCAACAGTCCATTGGCATATATTTAGGCCTAGCACACAGGCAGAGGAGAGGTTCATTCAACTTTGGGTAGCCTCGCAATATAATGGTAAAATGAAAATAAAAATAGGATTGAATGAGGAAGTGCCCTGGAGTCCAATAATATATGGTTATGGGGAGGTAGTTAATGTCTAATCTGGACAAGGGACGGACAGGTCCTGTGGGATCCATGCCTGGTTCATTTTTATGAACGTCAGCTTGTCCACATTGGCTGTAGACAGGCGGCTGCGTTTGTCTGTAATGACGCCCCCTGCCGTGCTGAATACACGTTCAGACAAAACGCTGGCTGCCGGGCAGGCCAGCACCTCCAAGGCATAAAAGGCTAGCTCTGGCCACGTGGACAATTTAGAGACCCAGAAGTTGAATGGGGCCGAACCATCAGTCAGTACGTGGATTGGTGTGCACACGTACTGTTCCACCATGTTAGTGAAATGTTGCCTCCTGCTAACACGTTGCGTATCAGGTGGTGGTGCAGTTAGCTGTGGCGTGTTGACAAAAGTTTTCCACATCTCTGCCATGCTAACCCTGCCCTCAGAGGAGCTGGCCGTGACACAGCTGCCTTGGCGACCTCTTGCTCCTCCTCTGCCTTGGCCTTGGGCTTCCACTTGTTCCCCTGTGACATTTGGGAATGCTCTCAGTAGCGCGTCTACCAACGTGCGCTTGTACTCGCGCATCTTCCTATCACGCTCCAGTGCAGGAAGTAAGGTGGGCACATTGTCTTTGTAGCGTGGATCCAGCAGGGTGGCAACCCAGTAGTCCGCACAGGTTAAAATGTGGGCAACTCTGCTGTCGTTGCGCAGGCACTGCAGCATGTAGTCGCTCATGTGTGCCAGGCTGCCCAGGGGTAAGGACAAGCTGTCCTCTGTGGGAGGCGTATCGTCATCGTCCTGCCTTTCCCCCCAGCCACGCACCAGTGATGGACCCGAGCTGCGTTGGGTGCCACCCCGCTGTGACCATGCTTCATCCTCATCCTCCTCCACCTCCTCCTCATCCTCGTCCTCCTCGTCCTCCAGTAGTGGGCCCTGGCTGGCCACATTTGTACCTGGCCTCTGCTGTTGCCAAAAACCTCCCTCTGAGTCACTTCGAAGAGACTGGCCTGAAAGTGCTAAAAATGACCCCTCTTCCTCCTCCTCCTCCTCCTCCTCCTCCTGGGCCACCTCCTCTTCCATCATCGCCCTAAGTGTTTTCTCAAGGAGACATAGAAGTGGTATTGTAACGCTGATAACGGTGTCATCGCCACTGGCCATGTTGGTGGAGTACTCGAAACAGCGCAACAGGGCACACAGGTCTCGCATGGAGGCCCAGTCATTGGTGGTGAAGTGGTGCTGTTCTGTAGTGCGACTGACCCGTGCGTGCTGCAGCTGAAACTCCACTATGGCCTGCTGCTGCTCGCACAGTCTGTCCAGCATGTGCAAGGTGGAGTTCCACCTGGTGGGCACGTCGCATATGAGGCGGTGAGCGGGAAGGCCGAAGTTACGCTGTAGCGCAGACAGGCGAGCAGCAGCAGGATGTGAACGCCGGAAGCGCGAACAGACGGCCCGCACTTTATGCAGCAGCTCTGACATGTCGGGGTAGTTGTGAATGAACTTCTGCACCACCAAATTCAGCACATGCGCCAAGCAAGGGATGTGCGTCAAATTGGCTAGTCCCAGAGCTGCAACGAGATTTCGCCCATTATCACACACCACCAGGCCGGGCTTGAGGCTCACCGGCAGCAACCACTCGTCGGTCTGTTGTTCAATACCCCGCCACAACTCCTGTGCGGTGTGGGGCCTGTCCCCCAAACATATGAGTTTCAGAATGGCCTGCTGACGTTTACCCCGGGCTGTGCTGAAGTTGGTGGTGAAGGTGTGTGGCTGACTGGATGAGCAGGTGGAAGAAGAGGAGGAGGAAGCCGAGAAGGAGGAGGTGGCAACAGGAGGCAAAGAATGTTGCCCTGCGATCCTTGGCGGCGGAAGGACGTGCGCCAAACAGCTCTCCGCCTGGGGCCCAGCTGCCACTACATTTACCCAGTGTGCAGTTAGGGAGATATAGCGTCCCTGGCCGTGCTTACTGGTCCACGTATCTGTGGTTAGGTGGACCTTGCTACAGATGGCGTTGCGCAGTGCACACTTGATTTTATCGGATACTTGGTTGTGCAGGGAAGGCACGGCTCTCTTGGAGAAGTAGTGCCGGCTGGGAACAACATACTGTGGGACAGCAAGCGACATGAGCTGTTTGAAGCTGTCTGTGTCCACCAGCCTAAATGACAGCATTTCATAGGCCAGTAGTTTAGAAATGCTGGCATTCAGGGCCAGGGATCGAGGGTGGCTAGGTGGGAATTTACGCTTTCTATCAAATGTTTGTGAGATGGAGAGCTGAACGCTGGCGTGTGACATGGTTGAGACGCTTGGTGACGGAGGTGGTGGTGGTGGTGTTGGTGGTACATCCCCTGTTTGCTGGGCGGCAGGTGCCAACGTTCCTCCAGAGGCGGAGGAAGAGGCCGAGGCGGCAGCAGCAGAATAGGCCGAGGCGGCAGCAGCAGAAGAGGTAGCAGGGGGAGCCTGAGTGACTTCCTTGGTTTTAAGGTGTTTACTCCACTGCAGTTCATGCTTTGCATGCAGGTGCCTGGTCATGCAGGTTGTGCTCAGGTTCAGAACGTTAATGCCTCGCTTCAGGCTCTGATGGCACAGCGTGCAAACCACTCGGGTCTTGTCGTCAGCACATTGTTTGAAGAAGTGCCATGCCAGGGAACTCCTTGAAGCTGCCTTTGGGGTGCTCGGTCCCAGATGGCGGCGGTCAGTAGCAGGCGGAGTCTCTTGGCGGCGGGTGTTCTGCTTTTGCCCACTGCTCCCTCTTTTGCTACGCTGTTGGCTCGGTCTCACCAGTGCCTCTTCCTCCGAACTGTGAAAGTCAGTGGCACGACCTTCATTCCATGTGGGGTCTAGGACCTCATCGTCCCCTGCATCGTCTTCCACCCAGTCTTGATCCCTGACCTCCTGTTCAGTCTGCACACTGCAGAAAGACGCAGCAGTTGGCACCTGTGTTTCGTCATCATCAGAGACATGCTGAGGTGGTATTCCCATGTCCTCATCATCAGGAAACATAAGTGGTTGTGCGTCAGTGCATTCTATGTCTTTCACCGCTGGGGAAGGGCTAGGTGGATGCCCTTGGGAAACCCTGCCAGCGGAGTCTTCAAACAGCATAAGAGACTGCTGCATAACTTGAGGCTGAGACAGTTTCCCTGGTATGCATGGGGGTGATGTGACAGACTGATGGGGTTGGTTTTCAGGCGCCATCTGTGCGCTTTCTGCAGAAGACTGGGTGGGAGATAATGTGAACGTGCTGGATCCACTGTCGGCCACCCAATTGACTAATGCCTGTACCTGCTCAGGCCTTACCATCCTTAGAACGGCATTGGGCCCCACCATATATCGCTGTAAATTCTGGCGGCTACTGGGACCTGAGGTAGTTGGTACACTAGGACGTGTGGATGTGGCAGAACGGCCACGTCCTCTCCCAGCACCAGAGGGTCCACTAACACCACCACGACCATGTCCACGTCCGCGTCCCTTACTAGATGTTTTTCTCATTGTTATGGTTCACCACAACAACAAATATATTATTTGGCCCAATGTATTGTATTCAAATTCAGCGGGATATAAATTTGAGGCCTAGTATTTAGGCGCTGGGTGACCGGTATGGATTTAGTGACAGAATTAGACTTGGAAATGCACAGAAGCGTGTGTGTGTGAAGTTATTCTGAATGACCCAATGTGCACCTTGAATATTATATACCCTTTTAGGGATAGATTTCAAATAGCTCTGATATAGCAGAAACCACTAAATTATGAAATTGCTAAATTGGGAATTGTATTTCAACCCAGAACAAAAAATGTGCTTTGACGGACACTAAATAACTTTCCCAGCCACAACAGGACAGCGTTAACGAGAGATTTAGCAGGATATAAATTTGAGGCCTAGTATTTAGGCGCTGGGTGACAGGTATGGGTTTAGTGACAGAATTAGACTTGGAAATGCACAGTAGCGTGTGTGTGTGAAGTTATTCTGAATGACCCAATGTGCACCTTGAATATTATATACCCTTTTAGGGATAGATTTCAAATAGCTCTGATATAGCAGAAACCACTAAATTATGAAATTGCTAAATTGGGAATTGTATTTCAACCCAGAACAAAAAATGTGCTTTGACGGACACTAAATAACTTTCCCAGCCACAACAGGACAGCGTTAACGAGAGATTTAGCAGGATATAAATTTGAGGCCTAGTATTTAGGCGCTGGGTGACAGGTATGGGTTTAGTGACAGAATTAGACTTAGAAATACACAGTAGCGGGTGTGTGTGAAGTTATTCTGAATGACCCAATGTGCACCTTGAATATTATATACCCTTTTAGGGATAGATTTCAAATAGCTCTGATATAGCAGAAACCACTAAATTATGAAATTGCTAAATTGGGAATTGTATTTCAACCCAGAACAAAAAATGTGCTTTGACGGACACTAAATAACTTTCCCAGCCACAACAGGACAGCGTTAACGAGAGATTTAGCAGGATATAAATTTGAGGCCTAGTATTTAGGCGCTGGGTGACAGGTATGGGTTTAGTGACAGAATTAGACTTAGAAATACACAGTAGCGGGTGTGTGTGAAGTTATTCTGAATGACCCAATGTGCACCTTGAATATTATATACCCTTTTAGGGATAGATTTCAAATAGCTCTGATATAGCAGAAACCACTAAATTATGAAATTGCTAAATTGGGAATTGTATTTCAACCCAGAACAAAAAATGTGCTTTGACGGACACTAAATAACTTTCCCAGCCACAACAGGACAGCGTTAACGAGAGATTTAGCAGGATATAAATTTGAGGCCTAGTATTTAGGCGCTGGGTGACAGGTATGGGTTTAGTGACAGAATTAGACTTAGAAATACACAGTAGCGGGTGTGTGTGAAGTTATTCTGAATGACCCAATGTGCACCTTGAATATTATATACCCTTTTAGGGATAGATTTCAAATAGCTCTGATATAGCAGAAACCACTAAATTATGAAATTGCTAAATTGGGAATTGTATTTCAACCCAGAACAAGAAATGTGCTTGAACGGACACTAAATAACTCGCCCAGCTACAGCACTAAGGACAGATTTAGCTGGATATAAATTTGAGGCCTAGTATTTAGGCGCTGGGTGACAGGTATGGGTTTAGTGACAGAATTAGACTTGGAAATACACAGTAGCGGGTGTGTGTGAAGTTATTCTGAATGACCCAATGTGCACCTTGAATATTATATACCCTTTTAGGGATAGATTTCAAATAGCTCTGATATAGCAGAAACCACTAAAGTATGAAATTGCTAAATTGGGAATTGTATTTCAACCCAGAACAAGAAATGTGCTTGAACGGACACTAAATAACTCGCCCAGCTACAGCACTAAGGACAGATTTAGCTGGATATAAATTTGAGGCCTAGTATTTAGGCGCTGGGTGACAGGTATGGGTTTAGTGACAGAATTAGACTTGGAAATACACAGTAGCGGGTGTGTGTGAAGTTATTCTGAATGACCCAATGTGCACCTTGAATATTATATACCCTTTTAGGGATAGATTTCAAATAGCTCTGATATAGCAGAAACCACTAAATTATGAAATTGCTAAATTGGGAATTGTATTTCAACCCAGAACAAGAAATGTGCTTGAACGGACACTAAATAACTCGCCCAGCTACAGCACTAACGACAGATTTAGCTGGATATGAATTTGAGGCCTAGTATTTAGGCGCTGGGTGACAGGTATGGGTTTAGTGACAGAATTAGACTTGGAAATGCACAGTAGCGGGTGTGTGAAGTTATTCTGAATGACCCTATGTGCACCTTGAATATTATATACCCTTTTAGGGATAGATTTCAAATAGCTCTGATACAGCAGAAACCACTAAATTTTTAAATTGCTAAATTGGGAATTGTATTTCAACCCAGAACAAAAAATGTGCTTTGACGGACACTAAATAACTTTCCCAGCCACAACAGGACAGCGGTAACGAGAGATTTAGCGGGATATAAATTTGAGGCCTAGTATTTAGGCGCTGGGTGACCGGTATGGATTTAGTGACAGAATTAGACTGGGATATGGCCAAAAAATAACCACACTATTGCTGGTTAAATGCACTTGGTGATGGGCGCAGCTTGCCCCTGATGTAGTATATGGCCAAAAAATGAACAGACTATTGCTGGTTAAATGCACTTGGTGTCACAGCTTGACCAACCACACTACTGAGGGTTAAATGCACTTGGTGACGGGCGCAGCTTGCCCCTGATGTAGTATATGGCCAAAAAATGAACAGACTATTGCTGGTTAAATGCACTTGGTGACGGGCGCAGCTTGCCCCTGATTTAGTATATGGCCAAAAAATGAACAGACTATTGCTGGTTAAATGCACTTGGTGTGATAGCTTGACCAACCACACTACTGAGGGTTAAATGCACTTGGTGACGGGCGCAGCTTGCCCCTGATGTAGTATATGGCCAAAAAATAAACAGACTATTGCTGGTTAAATGCACTTGGTGTGACAGCTTCACCCTGATGTAGGCTTTAGCCAAAAAACAAACGCACCATTGAGGGTTAAATGCACTTGGTGACAGGCGCAGCTTGCCCCTGATGTAGTATATGGCCAAAAAATAAACAGACTATTGCTGGTTAAATGCACTTGGTGTGACAGCTTCACCCTGATGTAGGCTTTAGCCAAAAAACAACCACACCATTGAGGGTTAAATGCACTTGGTCGCAGCTTGTGCTGGCGCACCACAAGACACAAAATGGCCGCCGATCACCCCAGAAAAATGTGACTGACAAACGGTCTGGGCAGCCTAAAAACAGTGAGCAATTGAGGATCAGCAGCTCAATGATCCACAGCTGCAGATCGATCAGTTAATCAAGTCCTTTGGAGGAGTTAATCTGCCTAATCTCGCCCTACTGTCGCAGCCGCAACCTCTCCCTACGCTAATCAGAGCAGAGTGACGGGCGGCGCTATGTGACTCCAGCTTAAATAGAGGCTGGGTCACATGGTGCTCTGGCCAATCACAGCCATGCCAATAGTAGGCATGGCTGTGATGGCCTCTTGGGGCAAGTAGTATGACGCTTGTTGATTGGCTGCTTTGCAGCCTTTCAAAAAGCGCCAAGAAAGCGTCACAAAAGCGCGAAGAAAGCGACGAACACCGAACCCGAACCCGGACTTTTACGAAAATGTCCGGGTTCGGGTCCGTGTCACGGACACCCCAAAATTCGGTACGAACCCGAACTATACAGTTCGAGTTCGCTCATCCCTACTTATGAAGACTGGCTTCACTCTGGAATAGACCTTGCTGGTAGAAGATCTCCTGGAATTATTTAGGGTCTGCATTAGGGTTTCAGAAAGTCCTTGATATCTCAAGAGCTCTCTGTCAACCTCCACGCAGCTAACTTCAAGCTGTGCAGGTTGTGTCATTTCTGGCTGCCTTGAAACATCTGACTGTGCCTGAGTAGAGTATCAAAAACTGACCTTGGCTCAATGGCATTAGTTGAGAAAAACAAGCTCTTTTGGGCCAGTAAGGGATTATGGCAATGCGAGAAGACCATCCTGAAGGGCTTTAGTATCACTCTCTGAATCATTGCTACTGGAGGAAATATATATGACAGTGGAAAATTCCATGGGATTAACACTGTGTCCAGAACCAGTAGACTGTCTTCATTGGACAGGGAGCAGAAGACCACAAGCTTTGCATTTCCCCATAAGATCCACCACTGAAACGTCCAACTTCCAAACTGATCTGATGGAACACTTCTGGATACTGTTAAGCCTCTGCTTAAACTGTCAGCCAGAACATTTAGGTTCCCTGGAATATACTCTGCAATAAGGATATTCGGATAATTCTCTGCCAAACAAAAGATTATCTCTGCCTTGTTCAGTAGGCAGTAGGGGAATAATCTTGTACCTCCCTGTCTGTTGATGTAGGAGGCAGCTGTGGTATTGCAAACTAAAGAAAAAGTTTATTTCAGCCTCCACATAAAACAATGGAATGACTAAGAGTGTTATATATAGTGATGAGCGAATCGACTTCGGATGAAACATCCGAAGTCTATTCGCATAAAACATGGAACCGAACCTGAGTTCGGTAAAAGGGTTTTAACAGTAGAAATTAATTTCTGAAGTTATTACCCGAAGTCTCGCGAGACTTTCCAAAGTAATAACTTCAGCTCATCTGAGCGAGCGCTCTGTACAGTATTCTAACGAAGTTTTATGCGAATTGACATCCAAAACGCATCACAGGAGGTGCGTTTTTCTGTGCACTATGTGTTTGGCATACCTGGATTTTATGACTATTTTTCAATAAAGGATTCCATTGTTTTATCCGGAGGCTGGAATAAACTTTTTCTTCAGTTTGCATTTGTTGGAGTGCCACGTTTTTCCGTGCATGGACCTCTGCATTGGAGCTGGTCGTGATTATCTTTTGCTTGCAGCTGTGGTCTTGTTACTGACTGCTTTTAACTCCCATAGATCGGTGGGCATCAGACTCTCCTGGGAGGAACATTTCACAGCGGGACTGTCCAGATGAGATCCTCAGCCTCAGTGGAAGACATTTGTAGTTATGTAATTCTGGGTTATCGGTGGAAAAGATCTCTAACTGGGGCAATTCTCCCACCAAGATACTGTAGGGACTGGAGAGTATGACAAGAAAGGTGACAGGCCCTGTTTATTCCATCAGGTATTCCCATAGGTCCATAAACTCCCACTGGAAGGCTCTCAGGTGGAAGTATGTGCAGGTGGAGATTCAAGCAAATTTTGAGTTTGTTGTTCTACAACCTACAGTAGTTTTTTGTAGTTCTCCAGGCCAGGAGATCTTTCACTATGGAACATATAGCAGTTGTCCTCTTTTCCGGTTCCTTAATGGGCTTCTGTCACCCCACTAAACAGATTTTTTTTTTTTTGTTGTGTACTTAAAATCCCTATCCTGCGATATTGCTATTAATAATTTTCGTTCAGTAGATTTTGCAAAAAATGTACTTTTATGATATGCTAATTACCTTTCTACCAGCAAGGCTGGTAGCAGCCGCAGAAAACCACCCCCTCCTCTTGTTGATTGACAGGGCCAGCTGCAATCTCCTCCTCCGGCCGACCCTGTCAGCATTTCAAAAATCGCGCGCCTGTGTTGATTCGGCGCAGGCGCTCTGAGATAAGGAGGCTCGCCTCCTCAGCACTCCCTCAGTGTGCCTGCGCCGATGACGTCTTCTCTTTCGGTGACGTCATCGGCGCAGGCGCACTAAGGGAGTGCTGAGGAGGCGAGCCCCCATTGACTTTCAATGTAAAGTCTGGATGGATCCGTCTGAATACAAATTGTACTTAGACTTTTTAAGTGAAATATAATGCAAACGGTCTGAACGGATACCATCGTTTGCATTATAGGAGCGGATCCGTCTGTACAAATACCAGACGGATCCGCTCCGAACGCAAGTGTGAAAGTAGCCTTAGTGACCAAGTATTTTTTGGCATTTTTTCATCACATTTTGAGAGCTATAACTTTATAATTTTTCCATGAACTTGGCTGTATGAGGGCTTGTTTTTCACAAGACAAGTTGTATTTTTAATGCCATCATTTTCGAGTATATTGTGAAAAACTTTTTTTTGGAGGGGGGAGCTGGAAGCAACACTAATATCACAGTTTTGGGGCCTTGTTTTTAGGGTGTTGTTTTTATTCTGCTGACCAGTACAATTACAGTGATATATAGTTTATTTATGTATTACTACAGTTACACAATAAAAGCACGTCACAAAAAAAAAATTGACATAGGTGTGTGAGGGCTTGTTTTATGAGTTATCATTATTACCATTTTGAAGCACTGGTGGGTCTAACAGAAAAACTGTAATTCTGACATTGTTTTTTATTCTAATTTTTACACTGTGGGTTAATTGGGTAATTTTACTGTTTGGGTCATTCCAGATGTGACACTATCACTGATGTGTAGATTTATGTTGTTGTTTTTTTTTTACATAATAAATCTGTAAAGGCAATTTTTGTGTTTCTTTAACATTCAATCAAACATTTTTCACATTTTCTTTTTCGGTCCCAAAAGTGGACTTATCTTGAACTTATTACACCAATAGCTGAAAGAAACTACTTGCAGTAGAGGGGTTAGTTTTACACTGACAGGAAGCCTATCTGACTGGGCCTAACAGGCTTCCGTAGTTGGCAAGACCAAAAGGCTATTGTAAGGCCTTTGGCTGCCATAACAACCCCTTGACAACCTGCAATTGTGTTGTGGGGGTTGGGGGTGGAAAGGCTGACAAGAGAACCCCCTTCCTTTGTCAAACACCTTAGATGCCCTGGTAGCTGTTGACCATGGCATCCAATGGGGAAGATCAGAGGTTCCTCTGCTCTCCACCATTACAGCAGGTTGCAATTGTATATTATAAACCATGACCCAATCAGCAGGACAAGTATGGTGGTCCTAATGTGGCAATCACAGCTTTTGAAGAAGTTCATTTGAGTTGTTCACACTGGAATTTAAGAACTTTTCTTATCTGTGAACCCACCAAAATCCCTTTTTCTTTTAGAAGTGTAGAACAAAACCTGATGTGCTTTCCCTTATGTACTCCCATATGGTTATATTTGATAAATTATTT
The DNA here is from genome assembly GCF_014858855.1 of Bufo gargarizans. NCBI lineage: Eukaryota > Metazoa > Chordata > Amphibia > Anura > Bufonidae > Bufo > Bufo gargarizans. Next base: position 107,472,674 of record NC_058088.1, read on the forward strand.
TTAAACTGTGTACCTAAAAAAAGAATAATAATATGTAAAAAGCAAAGATTTTTTTTTAAATATATTTACAAACCCTTATGTAATAGGACAATTCTAATTCCAGATTCTATTTTCACACCCAACATTACTTTAAAAATGACAGGATATACATCATGCAAGAACTGAAATTTCCCTGTAGGGTCTATGGCCAATCCGCCCCTGGCGATCAGACTTATTATTATTAACTTCGGGTTTCAAACATGGATTCTCTAGCTGTGAGCTCCCCTTAAAGAAAATACCAGAACACATTACGATATGGGTATTATTTTCATGTACACATTAACAACCAGAATTGTAAGGCTATTTGATAGATAAGCATGGGATTTATCTAATCAGTTTAATATTAAAGGGGTTGTGTCACTTCAGAAAATCACATTTATTATGTAGATAAAGTTAATACAAGGCAAGTACTAATGTATTGTGATTGTCTGTATTTCCTTCTTTGCTGGCTTGATTTATTTTTCCATCACATTATACACTTCTGGTTTGTATGGTTATGACCACCCTGAAATCACGCAGCTGTGGTCATGCTTGCACACTATAATAGACATAGAATGTGTCGGCAGATAAGAACCATTTGGCCCATCTAGTCTGCCCAATATACTGAATACTATGGATAGCCCCTGGCCCTATCTTATATGAAGGATGGCCTTATGCCTATCCCATGCATGCTTAAACTCCTTCACTGTATTTGCAGCTACCACTTCTGCAGGAAGGCTATTCCATGCATCCACTACTCTCTCAGTAAAGTAATACTTCCTGATATTACTTTTAAACCTTTGCCCCGCTAATTTAAAACTATGATAGAAACATGTCCCGTAATGAGAGAGGCTGGGACTTTTTCGTATAGCATGAAAGCACGGCCACTGCTGCTGGATTACATGGTGGTGGTAACCATGGAAACAAGTGCACATGTAACAGGTGAGCCAGTGCCATAGGTACAAATCTGCTGACAGATGCCCACGGAATAACAGATCTGCACTTACTTAAGCTTCCCAGTTGCTTGATGATGGCGGCCAGGGTACTGTTGGTGACACACTCCAACTCACTGGTGACTCCATCTGGCACTATCCCACGACATAAATGCCGCGGTTCTATATTTCTCTTAACCAATGGCATTTTTTGCTGTTGGGTTCAGATGAACAGAACATCAAAGGGGAACTGAAAAGACAATAAAAGAGACCTAATGTTTCCACCATCTGTAATAGCAAATCCATAAATAACAGTAGAAATTAACACAGAAGATTTGTTAATCAGCTAACCTTTATAATGCATATGTCATTAACCCCCTGCTGTCTAGTAAAAATCCAGTTAATATAACATCACTTAAAGTGGCATTTCGATTGTTAGAAGTTATCCCCTATCATATCGGTGGGGGTCCTACCACTGGGACCCCCACCGATCACGAGAACAGGGGCCTTGTATCCCCTGCAGCCCCCCTGAAATGAACAGTGCAGCCAGTCGGGCATGCGTGTGGCTGCCCCATTAATTTCTATGGAATTCTGGAGATAATCCAGCAATGTACTTCGCTATCTCCGGTATTCCCATAGAAATGAATAGAGTGGCCACACTCATGTGTGACCAGCCGCTCCAGGGGATACGGGACCCCCGTTCTTGTGATCGGTGGGGGTACCAGCAGGATTCCCAGTGATCTAACAGTTATCCCCTATCCTGTGAATATATATACATAGATATATATGTGGATATACCAGGCTGGGTCTAGTGTATTCTCTTAGCTCCCCTTGTAGTCAAACAGCATAGCATCTTCTGTGCCATTTTGGATATTAGTAGTACCGATCTGTAGCTGCAATATGCTGTTCTTACATAGGGCAGCTATGAAAAGGTTAGTCCAGATTTAGAAACAGCGCCACACCTGCCCACAGGTTGTGTGTGGTATTGCCGTTCAGACCCACTGAAATTAATGGAATTGGGTTGCAATATCACACAACTCATTTAGGCAGGCGTGAAGCTGTTTCTGGAAGAAGGTAGCCATGTTTTTTCTAATTCTGGACAACCTTAAGCTGACAGATCCTTGCCTGGTGTCACAGCTTGCAAGATAGGCCTCTGATATGATGTAATGAGCCATGAACTGTGTTAATTGGACATGACAATGACATGACAGGCTTTCAGCTTCAAAGAAGGTTTCAATCCAGTGAGAGAAAACGGAGATCTTGAAAATGTTGAGGAAATAATACACCGAGTACATAGAATATTATGCAAAAACGGAGCCTAGACTGGATTTTTACAGTAGGATCTTTGGTCCTGCACAACGGACCTGTACTCAGTAAATTATACACTGTAACCAAATCAGGCACCTTGTGACGCGGGCTGGTCACGCTGAAGAGATGGCGGTAAAGTGAGTGCAATAATGGACTTCATGCTGAAGAGATGGCGGTAAAGTGAGTGCTATGGCTATAATGGACTTCATGCTTAGTTAAAGGGAACCTGTCACCATGAATATGCAAAATTATCTGCAGGCAGCATAGAACAGAAGGAGCTGAGCAGACTGATGTATAGTTTTATGGGAAAGGATTCAGTAAAATTTACATTTTATACATTTAAATTCCTTCTCATTCTGGTCTTTGAAGTCCAGGAGGCGGTCCTATCAGTGATTGACAGCCTTCCCTCTATGACTGCGTATACAGATAGCTGTCAATCACTGATAGGACCGCCTCCTGGACTTCAAAGCCCCGAATGAGCACAGATATGAACGGATTATTTACAAGTTTTACTGAATCTTTTCCCATAAAACTATATATCAATCTGCTCAGCTCCTCCTGCTCTATAACATGCTGCCGTCAGCTCAGACACCATGTTCAACGTGCCAGTTTCCCTTTAACTTCACGTATTGCAGGGTGCAATCTTCTAGGACATCAGGGGTGACAATAAGAGAGATGTGAGAGGTGACTGTCGCTGTTACCGTTTACCTAAGGTAATTTACATTTAGCAAAAGTCTACAGATAATGTGGACCAGGCAGTAATCCATAGTAAATGAATACATAATTGAAGCGGATCTGACACCATAACATGCTGCCTTGTTGACGGGCTACATATTAGCGTGGGTTCATGCTAGCGTTAGGGATTACATTATGGCTTTCCGTTATAACATGGTTATAACGGAAAATAACGGAATACCCAGACAGAATGCAAAACGGAACCCTTTAAAAGGCACGTTCCGTTTGCTTTCCGTCCTAATAGAAGTCTATCGGAAAGCATAACGGATCCGTCTGGGTCCCTTTATGCAAGACGGAAAACAAAGTCCTGTCGACAGGACTTTGTTTTCCGTCTTGCATAACGGGAACCAGACGGATCCGTTTTGATTCCCATAGACTTTTATTAGGTCGGAAAGCAAACGGAATGCCTTTTAAAGGCTTCTGTTTTGCATCCCGTCATAATATAGGCAGAAGAACTGATCCGTCCTTCTGTCTTATGGATTCCGTTATTTTCCGTTATAACCATGTTATAATGGAAAGCCATAACGGAGTACCTAACGCTAATGTGAACCGACCCTTACAATGACAGGTCTCCTGTACTGTTAGCCCAAATGGCAAAAAATAAAAAGTATTTTACTATTTGACTTATAGTGCCCAACAAAAAATACACTGGATTTATAATTGCATGTATACATGTCAACTATAGGCACTGGTGCCATTGTGTATTTATGCACCACTCTGTCAGTCCTGTTGCTATTTGCATTGTGGCATCTCTGAACAGTGGGTGATCTGGGCGCCACCGTGCAGGCAAAAAACAGCGAAGTGTATGCAGTGGAAAACTAGCGCTACACCAGCCCTTCATTCTCAGAATCAGGAACGGAGGTCCCAGAGGCTGGACCTCCACCCATCATAAAGTGATGGCAAATCCTAGTGATATGCCACCCCTTTATAAGATGCAAGTCCAACACTTACTGATTCCTGGTCCCAGGGTGAAACATAGAAAATGGAAGGAGATGCCCGCTCAGCCAATCACAGACCAGGCGGGTCACTGCTGTGACTCGTGATTGGCTGATCTCCTGCTTTTTCCTGTGTCTCAAGCCAGGGCCTAGAAGTGGAGACCCAGGAGGACCCTGTAAGCAGAGTGACGCCATTGATGGGGAATCAGTGAGGTGAGTAATGCTTATTTTATTGTTTTATGCCATTCTACCTTTTATCTGCTTTGTCTTTTGGGTGTTTCTCTGGTCCATACATGGTTTACTGGCCCCTCATGAAATCTGTCCACTGCAGGGAGAGACATAGGGGTAGATTTATCAAAACTGGTATAAAGTAGAACTGGCTTAGTTGCCCATAGCAACCAATCATATTTTATCTTTCATTTTTTGGAGCTCCTATGGAAAATGTAAGGTGGAATCTGATTGGTTGCTATGGGCAACTCAGCCAGTTTTTCTTTACACCAGTTTTGATACATCTTCCCCATAATGCCTGTTCTTCCTAAGGTGAAAGGAACCCACTTTGACCCCCTCTATCATTTGTTACATGGTTAGCACTCCTTTTTTCAGAGATTTCTGAGTTGTGTTATCTAATCTAAGCAAACACCTTCAATTGCTTTTCAATGGCTTTTGTCTCAAGATAATGAAATGAGTTAACAGCGGGAGTGCTAACCATGGCACATCTGTATACTCCCATAGGGTCTCTTACAGATACTGAGTCCAATCAGCCAATTACAGAATACAGGGGTGGGCAAGGCAATAGCTTTAAATTATACTCAAACTGCTCCTCCTGCGCAGCTCAGTGTGATAACTGTAAATATTAAAGCTAATTACTATTCAAACTACACCTACTATTGAAAAATGGTGAATACGGTGAAAGCCCATGGTAGTACACCCGGCATGGCAGCAATCCTCCACCAACAACTGTACACACATTCTGCACACCTGCATACACTCCATAAACATGCACCCATGTATTACACACACTGCACACACTCCGGACACTGAACACCTTTTCACACACACAACACACCTGCAAACTGTAGATACTGCACACCTGTAGCCACACAATACACACCTCCACACACATACAATACACCTGCAAACTGTAGATACTGCACACCTGTAGCCACACAATGCGCACACCTTCACACACATACAATACACCTGCAAACTGTAGATACTGCACACCTGTAGCCACACAATGCGCACACCTTCACACACATACAATACACCTGCAAACTGTAGACACTGCACACCTGTAGCCACACAATGCACACACCATACACACATTGCATACCTCCACACACATACAATACACCTGCAAACTGTAGATACTGCACACCTGTAGCCACACAATGCGCATACCATACACATACAATACACCTGCAAACTGTAGACACTGCACACCTGTAGCCACACAATGCACACACCATACACACATTGCATACCTTCACACACATACAACACACCTGCAAACTGTAGACACTGCACACCTGTAGCCACATAATGCACACCCTCACACACATACAATACACCTGCAAACTGTAGATACTGCACACCTGTAGCCACATAATGCACACCTTCACACACATACAATACACCTGCAAACTGTAGTCACTCTGTCCACACAATGCACACACTTCATACACACACTCTGCGCACAGACATACTTGCTCTGAATATATGCATAGACATTACACTTACTTGTATATTGACAAAACGTACCTGAATACACCTGACACACACTCTGCACACACTCAGGACATTCTCGCATTCAGCATGAATACTGTAGTGTACGGGAGAGTAATACCCCGTCACTACAGAAGGGTCACTTGGGTACTGTCGTTCCCCCTGTATTTAAGGGGAGGTTGGTATAAAACATCTTGTACTGTAATGCTATGTACTTCCTGTTACTGTGAAATGTGCATGTGCAGGCCGGCTAGGGTGTCATTCCAGCTCTGAGTCACTAGAGGGAGCTAGGGAACCCTAGTTTATATAAGGCCCAGTCAGGAAGTAGTAGTAAGGCAGACAGTGGGAGCAGAGGTCAGAGATGATCCTGTGTCTGAGTCAAGGCCAGGCTATGGGCCTGTGAGAGTAGGGCAGGCCTGAAGCCTGCCGACTAGGAGAGGGTAGTAAGCCCTGTAACCGGGTTCTGGATCCAAGGAAAAGGTTCCCCTCCTGAGTCATCATCCGTTTAGCTGAAACATCATAAGCAAGTAACCAGCCGGGACACAGAATACTACAGAGGCCGATCAGATAAAGCAAGAGGTACTCAAGATAACAGAGGAGGTACTAGATAAGGACAGCTTCAAGGATACGCCAGATAGAGGGCATTGGACCTTGGAGGATAAGTCACATGTTTCAGGACCAGTCAGGAATAGTGTGCAAGCCGCCTGTACTGCATCTCCTGTAATTAACACTCTGTAAAGAACATTGCTAAGACCGGCCATTCTGTACTTCTAAGAACCAGCTGTATTCAAATAGTAACCAACTGTCTTTCATGGAACGGCGCTTCCAACTGCGTCCATGTATTATAATCACTGATATTCAGTAAAGTTCCAGTTTTTGGTTGGCTATCCCGTGGTTGCTTCCGTTATTCTACATTACTATACACGGCGTGTCACCGTTAAACTGACACTGGCGTCACGAACATTGAACACCTGCCTGTTCCAGTATTTGCCCCAATTGAAGACGACAGTGGATCCCAGGTTAGTGAGTCAATCTGCACTACAAAGCCCAGCATACACTACTGACCCCCTGGGACACTGCATCGCTCTTTTTGGCGTCACGAACAGGATACGCATACTTCTGAAGTGCAGAGAAGTGTGAACTGTGTGCTTTAACTATTCCACCACCGTATTGCAAAGACTGTAACCTTTATTCCCAAAACTGTGGATTACAATTGTGCCTGGGAGGAATTGGAGGCGCTGTACTGTGTCGCGCTACCCCCAGAGAGAGAATCGTATTTGTGGACTGTGATTTATTGGACTTTCATCAACCTGCTTGCTGTCATTGAATTGTAGCATCAGGACATCTAAAATGGCCGCCGACGCCATGAGGCTTTTTACTGCGCCATCACGATGTACAGAGGCGCGAATATTTGGCGCCAAAACCCTCCAAGAAGGAGGAGGAGATTGTCTTGGAGCGCCACCCACTTTGAGGAGTGATGATGCGGCTGACTTCCCTGGAGAGTTACGCCTGGGAGGCGGGCCTCAGATGGAGGTAGACCGGCCCAGTGTGTGGGAGGAGTCAGTGTCGACTCTGCACCCAGTGAGAGAAGAGATGGCGTGCGCCGAGGAGCTGGAAGTAGAGACCACGTGTGAGTGGGGCGCCACTCCACCGGACTATCCCGAGTTGGGGCCATGGGACCCTCTAGCCTGGACGGCCACCCCCTGGGGACAGGCCATGGACTTGAGTATAACCCGTCCTCAGTCCCCACCGATCCGTCGCCGGCACGCGCAATGGCCGACTATCATGGCCGAATTGAAAGCCGCGGTGGCTAAGAAGAACACCAGCCGGAAAAAGAGGTTCGAGGAAATGGCCAAGTTCATCCAAGGGGACTCCTTTCTGGGTAAGCCCCAGCTAGAAAGGCGCCGCGGGATCGTGGTGTCCTTTGATAAAGAAAAAGGATACGGGTTCATCCAGGAGTTGGGAACTGGCCGGGACTTTTATGTGAACCGGCGGTCGGTGAAGCGGCACTACCTCCCGGAGCATCTCCATAATTTGACCATGGGAGAGATAGTGGAGTATACCCCCACCGAAAGCTTACGGGGCCCCTATGCTACCGCAGTCACTCGCCCGAAGGCGCCGGCTGAGACCTGGGACCCATCAAAAGAGGAGATAGATCTGAGGGAGACAGAGGAAGTGAAAGTTGAATCGGCCCGAACCACCCACCTGCATAGCCAGGTTTACCTAAGTCCCGATGTCTTTTGGGAGCCCATCGTTTTGCAGGGGCTGGAGGAACGATATCCCCCTCCTGATGCGGTGAGGCGAGAAGAGGAGAAAGAGCGGCAGGACAGTTGCCAGCGGGCGGAAGAATGTGCAGAGGCCCGACGACAAGCAGCGGCAGCCACCGTTACCCCAGAGGCCACTGTCACCGGACCTCCGGTAGCCCCGATGACCTGCACCAAGGCTGACATAGAGGCTCTACGTAAAAGAGTTTATTGGGTAGAGGACCTCGGGTACGCAGGATGCGTGCAATGTATCCCGTTTCCCAGGACGGATGCCGAGATGGAGGCAATGAAGGACAAGCCTCCCCCTTTAAAGATCGTAAGAGGAGATGGTTTCCAGATATGGCCGGCTAGGCCTGAACAGTTGCTGCAAGTTCCGTTCATCGACTCTTCATCAGAGGAGGAGTATGACACTCGGCTGTGAGTAAGCCTTTCTTCATGTCCGTCTCCCTAATGGCCGTTTTGTCCCTCCGGTTGGCAGAGCTGGTCAAGCTAGCTGCCAGTTATACACGGCCGGTGGCATTCTAACTGAATGATGGTGCCACTGCATACCACAGCTTCCAGCTGCCCCTGTTGCGTTTGGGACATCCGGTCTGCTGCTAAAATCCCAATTGTGCCTTTAGTTTTGCACCATTTTACCCCTTTTTACCCCCATTTCAGGTTTGAAAGACATTGTTATGTCAGCACTATTTTAAAGGGTAAACAGGACTTGCCAGGATAACATGGCCCTGGTATTGTCAGAGTCCTGTATTGTCATTTTATATATGTGCTGCTGACTGTATTTAGTAACCGGTTTTTTATTCACGTCTATGTGCCCAGAGATGGACTTCCTATGTGCAAGCCTCTGAGAGGTTAATTTTATTATGGACTTATTTATTGTCATGGACTATCCTGGTTTTTAACATTCGCTGTGCCAGGTCAGCGCCCCCGTTCCACTCACTATCCTGAGAAGAAGAGAACGACGCCCCTTGTCACCGCACTTCACCTTTGCCAATTGGGTCTGATAAGAGTGTAATTGACATATATGTATGCATGCATGTGTCTTTCTCTATTTCAGGTCATGATTCCAGTTGGGCGGGCCCTGATGGAGTACGAGGTCGTACTCAGCTTAAAGCAGCGGGGTATGTAGTGTACGGGAGAGTAATACCCTGTCACTACAGAAGGGTCACTTGGGTACTGTCGTTCCCCCTGTATTTAAGGGGAGGTTGGTATAAAACATCTTGTACTGTAATGCTATGTACTTCCTGTTACTGTGAAATGTGCATGTGCAGGCCGGCTAGGGTGTCATTCCAGCTCTGAGTCACTAGAGGGAGCTAGGGAACCCTAGTTTATATAAGGCCCAGTCAGGAAGTAGTAGTAAGGCAGACAGTGGGAGCAGAGGTCAGAGATGATCCTGTGTCTGAGTCAAGGCCAGGCTATGGGCCTGTGAGAGTAGGGCAGGCCTGAAGCCTGCCGACTAGGAGAGGGTAGTAAGCCCTGTAACCGGGTTCCGGATCCAAGGAAAAGGTTCCCCTCCTGAGTCATCATCCGTTTAGCTGAAACATCATAAGCAAGTAACCAGCCGGGACACAGAATACTACAGAGGCCGATCAGATAAAGCAAGAGGTACTCAAGATAACAGAGGAGGTACTAGATAAGGACAGCTTCAAGGATACGCCAGATAGAGGGCATTGGACCTTGGAGGATAAGTCACATGTTTCAGGACCAGTCAGGAATAGTATGCAAGCCGCCTGTACTGCATCTCCTGTAATTAACACTCTGTAAAGAACATTGCTAAGACCGGCCATTCTGTACTTCTAAGAACCAGCTGTATTCAAATAGTAACCAACTGTCTTTCATGGAACGGCGCTTCCAACTGCGTCCATGTATTATAATCACTGATATTCAGTAAAGTTCCAGTTTTTGGTTGGCTATCCCGTGGTTGCTTCCGTTATTCTACATTACTATACACGGCGTGTCACCGTTAAACTGACACTGGCGTCACGAACATTGAACACCTGCCTGTTCCAGTATTTGCCCCAATTGAAGACGACAGTGGATCCCAGGTTAGTGAGTCAATCTGCACTACAAAGCCCAGCATACACTACTGACCCCCTGGGACACTGCAATACACTCACTGCACATAACACATGCACATACTATCTATAACAATGCCCTACACAACGGACGCATTCACAGTGAAGCAAGGTAAACAGTCCTCAGCTCCATCAGTGCAATGGTCCTCAATGGGACTCATCTCCCAGTAATTTAATATACTTTGCAGGGATTGATGGGTTTAATATGTCCAGCTTTGGGACCCTAAACCCTGGCTGCATAAGGTCATGTTGTGGCCCCAAACCAAGTGACAGGTTTGTCCCATTTCTCCCTCAGATATTAGAAACTATCACCTAACTAGACTACCAAATAAATTAACCTCTTCCTATTCTAGATCACAACCATGGATTTCAGCTGTTAACCCTTGTACCATTCCATAACCCTTGTACCATATAACCACTCATCTAACCAAACTTTAGTTTGTCAAGATTGAACAAAATCTTAGCTCTTTGGCCACTTACAGTTTGCAGTGTAAAGAGCGATCAATAGCCATTACACCGCAAACCAGTAACTGGTTCTCAGAATCCCCTGTGGTCGGGAGTTTAAAAACAGTGCAATTATGAATATGACTTTTTATAACTATTAATTTTAATTTTTCTCATTTTTAACACCTTCAGTCCCAGCGCTGTACATGTACAGCAGAAGTGAGTGGTTTAAAGAGAGCACCCCCCGCACTCACAAGTCGGCGCCATCTTTAAACCCCTCCCTGCTGCCATACATGTTTAGCCACTGTGTGTTTGCTGTTTTAAACAGCACACACCCGGGGCTAATGTTTGCAATTGGAGAATACCAATCGCACTAATTTAATCCCCTCAGATGCTGTCATCTGAGAGAACTTAAACCAGAAGCACATGCTTCCTAACCCGAGCTGCCTTCCCTGTCTGAGATTGGGGAAGGCGATCCATGTTAGTAATTGGCCTGAGCCTAGGGTGACTTTAAAAAGTTTAATTTTTATTTATTTTTTACAAATATTATATATATACAGTACAGACCAAAAGTTTGGACACACCTTTTCATTCAAAGAGTTTTCTTTATTTTCATGACTATGAAAATTGTAGATTCACACTGAAGGCATCAAAACTATGAATTGACACATGTGGAATTATATACATAACAAAAAAGTGTGAAACAACTGAAAATATGTCATATTCTAGGTTCTTCAAAGTAGCCACCTTTTGCTTTGATTACTGCTTTGCACACTCTTGGCATTCTCTTGATGAGCTTCAAGAGGTAGTCACCTGAAATGGTTTTCACGTCACAGGTGTGCCCTGTCAGGTTTAATAAGTGGGATTTCTTGCCTTATAAATGGGATTGGGACCATCAGTTGCGTTGTGGAGAAGTCAGGTGGATACACAGCTGATAGTCCTACTGAATAGACTGTTAGAATTTGTATTATGGCAAGAAAAAAGCAGCTAAGTAAAGAAAAACGAGTGGCGATCATTACTTTAAGAAATGAAGGTCAGTCAGTCCGAAAAATTGGGAAAATCAAGCGCTACAAAGAAACTGGCTCACATGCAGACCGCCCCAGGAAAGGAAGACCAAGATTCACTTCTGCTGCGGAAGATAAGTTCATCCGAGTCACCAGCCTCAGAAATCGCAGGTTAACAGCAGCTCAGATTAGAGACCAGGTCAATGCCACACAGAGTTCTAGCAGCAGACACATCTCTAGAACAACTGTTAAGAGGAGACTGTGTGAATCAGGCCTTCATGGTAGAATATCTGCTAGGAAACCACTGCTAAGGACAGGCAACAAGCAGAAGAGACTTGTTTGGGCTAAAGAACACAAGGAATGGACATTAGACCAGTGGAAATCTGTGCTTTGGTCTGATGAGTCCAAATTTGAGATCTTTGGTTCCCACCACCGTGTCTTTGTGCGACTCAGAAAAGGTGAACGGATGGACTCTACATGCCTGGTTCCCACCGTGAAGCATGGAGGAGGAGGTGTGATGGTGCTTTGCTGGTGACACTGTTGGGGATTTATTCAAAATTGAAGGCATACTGAACCAGCATGGCTACCACAGCATCTTGCAGCGGCATGCTATTCCATCCGGTTTGCGTTTAGTTGGACCATCATTTATTTTTCAACAGGACAATGACCCCAAACACACCTCCAGGCTGTGTAAGGGCTATTTGACCATGGAGGAGAGTGATGGGGTGCTGTGCCAGATGACCTGGCCTCCACAGTCACCGGACCTGAACCCAATCGAGATGGTTTGGGGTGAGCTGGTGTCACGACCCTTGGCCATGGTCGTGACTCCTTGGGAGCCGCATGCTGTTGCCCGCGGTTTGCCGTTGTCAACCGCAGCTGGGAGCACTTAGTTGTTTGCCTCAGGTGCGGTTGCCGCGGACAATAGGCATGCGTGCGGTTGCCCTTGGCAATGTGTTTTATGTGCACTCCCTTTGTCGTTTTGTGGTGCACGAGGTTATGTGTTGTATGCACGTAGACACCTCCCTTCACCTGTGGTTGTCCGCGGCAACGTCTGTTGTTGTATGCATGTGGTGGCAGGGTTTCGGCCTGCGGGCTGTTCCCCAGTACATGGTGGCCACGCATGCCGTTGCTGGCGGTAACAGGTGAGTGGGTTGGTGTGAGTTATGTATTATGTGCACTTCCCCTTAGGCCTCCTGCACACGACCGTTGTGTGCACCCGTGGCCGTTGTGCCGTTTTCCGTTTTTTTTGCGGACCCATTGACTTTCAATGGGTCCGTGGAAAAATCGGAAACTGCACCGTTTGGCAGCCGCATCCGTGAGCCGTGTTTCCTGGCCGTGAAAAAAATATGACCTGTCCTATTTTTTTCACGGCCAACGGTTCACGGGCCCATTCAAGTCAATGGGTCCGTGAAAATCACGGATGCACACAAGCTTGTCATCCGTGTCCGTGATCCGTGTCCGTGATCCGTGTCCGTTTTTTCCTATCATTTCAATGGCAAACTTGACTTAGATTTTTTTTTCATTTTTCATGTCCGTGGATCCTCCAAAAATCACGGAAGACCCACGGAAGAAAAAACGGGCACGGATCACGGACCTACGGACCCCGTTTTTGCGGACCGTGTAAAAAAACGTTCGTGTGCAGGAGGCCTAATATGTGTGTTTTCCCTTCTGTGTGCTGGAAGGGTTAACTTCCTTCCCAGTGTGTGTGATGTCACTGGGTGTGGTTGACTGGTGGGTGTGGCCTTTTGGCCTATATAGCCTGAGTCTCTTGCAGGCTTCAGTAGGTTGCTCTCAGCCATGCTGGCTGGAGCAGCCTCCTGTCTCCTCCATCTGCCTGGTGAGGACCATCCTTCTGGTCATAAAACCTCTGTTGGGAATTTCTATGTTTCACGGTGTATTTAGGTGTGTGTGGGGTTTTATATTAGTGCAGCTTGTGGTCTTGGGTTCCTGTGGGATGTCTGGTGTGTGCTGTGTTCGTTGGTGTCTGAACCGCAGCACCTGCACATGGGATCCAGGGTTTGTTGTCTGTGGCAGGTGAGTGATGTGTTGGTCCCATTTGCCTATCACTGCCATAAGTCTGTTATTGTATTCCCCTGTGTTGCTTGGCCGTTGAGACTCCTGCTCCCCCGTGCCTAGGAGGAGCAGGTCGTCTTACTCTGTCCCCTAGTACAGGGCCGACTTGAGGGCTCGTAGGGACTTTAAGGTTCCGGCGTATGAGTCCTCCTACCACCAAGGTCGGCTCATACAGATAGGAGACAGGGTCAGCGTTAGGGACGCAATAGGAGGTGACCTGCTCCCTAACTCTGTGGTCCCGGCCAAGGGGTAACCCTACCATCTCCTGGCACCGCACGGCTGGGGGTTTCCCCCACCGCCAGCCGTGACAGCTGGACCGCAGAGTGAAGGCAAAATGGCCAACAAGTGATAAGCATCTCTGGGAACTCCTTCAAGACTGTTGGAAGACCATTTCAGGTGACTACCTCTTGAAGCTCATCAAGAGAATGCCAAGAGTGTGCAAAGCAGTAATCAAAGCAAAAGGTGGGTACTTTGAAGAACCTAGAATATGACATATTTTCAGTTGTTTCACACTTTTTTGTTATGTATATTACTCCACATGTGTTAATTCATAGTTTTGATGCCTTCAGTGTGAATCTACAATTTTCATAGTCATGAAAATAAAGAAAACTCTTTGAATGAGAAGGTGTGCCCAAACTTTTGGTCTGTACTGTGTATGTATATATATATATATATATATATATATATATATATATATATATTAAAATCCCCCCCCCCCCCTTTCCATAGAATAAAAAATAAACTATTAAAATATAAAAATATTTATTCCTACGTCAAAGCTGTAATGGGAAAAAATTGCTGAATCACAGCTTTTTCGTTGCTTCACCTCCTAAAAAATTGAACAAAAAGCCATACGCACCCCATATTGAGCCATCACACAACTCTGTAGACGTAAACCTAAAAACGTTATGAGGAGCTAGAATATGGTGATGTAAAGAAATAATTATTAAAATACCAGAAAAATTATACAAATGTGGTATTTCTGTAATTGAATTGACCTGGAGAATGAAGGTAATAGGTCAGTTTTACCGCACAGGGAACACGTAAAAAAACAAAACCCATTAAACTGGCAGAGTTGCATTTTTTTTTTTCAATTCCACCACATTTTTATTTTATTTCCAGCTTCCCACTACATCATATACAAAAGTAAGTGCCATTAAAAAAGTATAACTTGTCCTGCAAATACAAGCCCTTCAGGTGAATGAATAATAAAAAGGTTATGGTTCTGAGAAGGGAGTAAAAAACTAAAATGCAAAAAAAAAAACTAAAAAAAAATCCGGGATTGAAGGGGTTAATAGTAGGCCAGATGCCTGTGACCACCACTAGTCTATGCTTTATTATTTATTAAACTAGACTTGACCAAAGCTTCAGAAAATGTATCCTGCTACAAATGAGTGGTAATTTTCAGTATGCAATAAGGGGATGCTGAAAAGGTATTCGTTTTGAGAAAGCTTGGATACATAATAATAAAACCTTATCCGAATGTTAAATTCAACCCTGACAGATATGCAGAACATGGTTTATATAATTGCTATTGCTACTTTCTGTTAAAGAAAATTATCTACAAAAACTCAGAAGCAAGAATCGAAGTGTCCACCAGGTGGCGCTATGGCAACAGAAATCAATGAATCAATGACACTACGCTCACATTACTTTTGGGCCATGCATTTGGTGTATATGTTTGTTTTCCATCTTAGGCTACTTTCACATTAGCGTTTTTTGCAGATCTGTCATGGACCTGCAAAAACCGCTTCCGTTACAATAATACAACCGCATGCATCCGCCATGAACGGATCTGGTTGTATTATGTCTTCTATAGCCATGACGGATCCGTCTTGAACACCATTGAAAGTCAATGGGGAACAGATCCATTTTATATTGTGTCAGAGAAAACTGATCCGTCCGCATTAACTTACATTGTGTGTCAGGACGGATCCGTTTAGCTCAGTTTCATCAAGTGGACAGCAAAATGCTGCAGGCAACGTTTTGGTGTCTGTCTCCAGAGCGGAATGGAGACTGATCGGAAGCAAACTGATGCATTCTGAGCGGATCCTTTTCCATTCAGAATGCATTAGGGCAAAACTGATCAGTTTTGGACCGCTTGTGAGAGCCCTGATCGGATCTCAGAAACGGAAAGCCAAAACGCTAGTGTGAAAGTAGCCTTATACTGCAATGTTAAGAGGTTTATGACTTATCATTTCCCTTTTCCAGGTAACACTGTTAAAAAAATCCAATTATATGAATACAGTTGTACTGCAGTCAGGGTTGTGGTCAATATAGTAGCTGCAGGAAAATGCTCCCAGACCAGCATGGCACAGTTTTAGGCTAGGTCTACACGATGACATTTGTCAGGCGACATTTTGTTGCACCAATTTTTATAATGGCAGTCTATGGTGTCGCACTGCAACATGCAA
Source organism: Bufo gargarizans (assembly GCF_014858855.1). Taxonomy (NCBI): domain Eukaryota; kingdom Metazoa; phylum Chordata; class Amphibia; order Anura; family Bufonidae; genus Bufo; species Bufo gargarizans. The sequence continues at coordinate 107,488,598 of NC_058088.1, forward strand.
CATGCTGCGACAAATGTCGTCGTGTAGACGTAACCTTAGAAAAACTCAGCGTGGCCATGAAAATGGTGCGGTATTTAATGTAAATAGGCTCTGGCTCTTGCAGTAGTTAAGTGCAATTTGTACTAACAAAAATGGGGGGAAACAGCAATGTGTGCAATTGATGGCACTGCATTTCAGCCAGCCTATTTATTGGAATTGCGTCTTTTTAAAAGATTTGTCTCCGTACAGTATTAGTTAGGGTCCATTCACATGTCCGCAATTTCGTTCCGCATTTTGCGGAACGGAATTGCGGTTCCATTCATTTCTATGGGGCAGAACGATGTGCTGCCCAGATCCAGAATTGCGGATTCGCACTTCTGGGTCCGCAATTCTGATCCCCAAAAAATAGAACATGTCCTATTCTTGTCCGCAATTGGGGACAAGAATAGGCATTTTCTATTAAGTGCTGGCGATGTGCGGTCCGCAAAATGCGGAACGCACATCGCCGATGTCCGTGTTTTGCGGATCCGCAAAACACATGGATGTGTGAATGGACCCTTAGACTGTATGGGCTTTGATGAGCTGAAGTAGTTATTCATAAAGTCGAGCAGGATTTAGTTGAATAACTTCAGTAGTTGAGTGGAAAACCACTTGAAAACAAACGGTGCTTCGGTTCCTATTGGCATCTAATTTCTAGAATCTGAATTAAGGAAGTTGATTTTGAAGATTTTTAAATCATTTTTATAGGGGTATTTAAATAGTATTCCCCTAATAGAGGTATCAGAGAATTGTGACAACCTGGATATCTAGCACTTAGAATTGTGCCATTTTCAAAGCCCTTCATTACTAATTGGGGTCTCTAGGCGGAGGCTACATGGAGACTTTCCGGTTTGAGTGATCACTGCAGTTCACAAGAGCTCAGCGAGTTGTTCTGGACGGCTGCTGTAGTTCCATTTGCTCCTGTTTTTAATACCATTTAGTGTCTGTCGTGTGAGTGATCCGACTCCTGCTATTTTTGTTTTTCTGCTCCTAGAATGGAGCAGAACAATGGAAATACAATTACCGATGTGAACATGACCTATTACATACTGAACATGCTGTGAGCGGACCCTGTTTATTTAGACGTATATTCAAGCTGATGTATGCATTATTTAATATGGTTTATTACGTTTCCATTGTGTATATGCTATGATGGAAGACCTACACTCACCTAAAGAATGATTAGGAACACCTGTTCAATTTCTCATTAATGCGATTATCTAGTCAACAAATCACATGGCAGTTGATTCAATGCATGTAGGGTTGTGGTCCTGGTCAAGACAATCTCCTGAACTCCAAACTGAATGTCAGAATGGGAAAGAAAGGTGATTTAAGCAATTTTGAGCGTGGCATGGTTGTTGGTGCCAGACGGGCCGGTCTGAGTATTTCACAATCTGCTCAGTTACTGGGATTTTCACGCACAACCATTTCTAGGGTTTACAAAGAATGGTGTGAAAAGGGAAAAACATCCAGTATGCGGCAGTCCTGTGGGCGAAAATGCCTTGTTAATGCTAGAGGTCAGAGGAGAATGGGCCGACTGATTCAAGCTGATAGAAGAGCAACGTTGACTGAAATAACCACTCGTTACAACCAAGGTATGCAGCAAAGCATTTGTGAAGCCACAACCTTGAGGCGGATGGGCTACAACAGCAGAAGACCCCACCGGGCACCACTCATCTCCACTACAAATAGGAAAAAGAGGCTACAATTTGCACGAGCTCACCAAAATTGGACTGTTGAAGACTGGAAAAATGTTGCCTGGTCTGAAGAGTCTCAATTTCTGTTGAGACATTCAAATGGTAGAGTCCGAATTTGGCTTAAACAGAATGAGAACATGTATCCATCATGCCTTGTTACCACTGTGCAGGCTGGTGGTGGTGTAATGGTGTGGGGGATGTTTTCTGGGCAAAATTTAGGCCCCTTAGTGCCAATTGGCCATCATTAAAATGCCACGGGCTACCTGAGCATTGTTTCTGACCATGTCCATCCCTTCATGACCACCATGTACCCATCATCTGATGGCTACTTCCAGCAGGATAATGCACCATGTCACAAAGCTCGAATCATTTCAAATTGGTTTCTTGAACATGACAATAAGTTCACTGTACTAAAATGGCCCCCACAGTCACCAGATCTCAACCCAATAGAGCATCTTTGGGATGTGGTGGAACGGGAGCTTCGTGCCCTGGATGTGCATCCCTCAAATCTCTATCAACTGCAAGATGCTATCCTATCAATATGGGCCAACATTTCTAAAGAATGCTATCAACACCTTGTTGAATCAATGCCACGTAGAATTAAGGCAGTTCTGAAGGCAAAAGGTGGTCCAACACCATATTAGTATGGTGTTCCTAATAATTCTTTAGGTGAGTGTATACCTCTTGGTAAAAAACAAAAAATGGTGACAGACCCTATCTGACCACTTACAGCAACCAAATATAGGAAAGGTGGCCACAGATGTGGAGTCTATGGGAATTATGCAGACACAGGAGTCAGTGACTCCCATAAATTACAAAAGACAGAGCCATACAGATGCATCTTTACTCTTCCTGGCAGCCATCGGGGGATCACAAATTTCCATTTTTAAGGGATCCAGACATAAGAAACTACTATACACAGTTTGTTTAAATAGGGACAAACATGGGTGCAACTACTTTAGAAATGTGGGGCCATATAGTAAACCTTCAAAAGAATCCCACATTTTTATTTTGGGCTATTTAAATTTTGTTACAGGACTTTTCTCCTCAGTGTAGGTCCCTATATATAGGTAAATATGGTAAAGATAGATAGATGGATATTAGACAGATAGATAATAGATAATAATAGATAGATAAATATTAGACAGATAGATAATAGATAGATATAGATAAATATTAGACAGATAGATAATAGATAATAATAGATAGATAGATAATAAAGGATAGATAGATAGATAGATAGATAGATAACAAGAGAAAAATTCCAGTGCCGTGGATTTTTTAAAATCTTTTTGGAAGTTGGATCGCCTCCACAGCCACTGACACCCTTTTACAAAGTTTTCTGCTGTGCTGCTCACAACCTTTGGACTTTATCTTAGATAGATAGATAGCGGACACATAGGTAGGCTCAAATAATGCTGGAACCGGGTGCAACGTACTTGGGGTGGTAACATCCACAAAGAAATCATGCAGCTGAGTGGTATGTGATATATGAAGGAGTATGATGAGCGGATTTCTGCCCCTCATGCAGTCTACGTTCCATCGTCTTAACTACAAGGATCAGTGATGAATATCCAGAGCTCCCATCCTATCAGCACAATGTAATCAGTGCAATAGTAGCAGATGGGCCCAGTGTCTGTCCGAGCTGCATAAACGGTAAGCTCTGCATCCACACGAGTGAGACGTGTGAATTCATGATCTGTGAAATCAGTCAGCTTTCGAAATATTTCAATTGGAGTACATTGCACTGAAAACGTGTCTTCTCACTTTATAAACACGCATCAGACCACACTGCATAACTGCCAAAATAGGACTTCCCATTCCTACACACTGTACCATCCAGCCAGCAGCTCGGGGGCCACATACACATGATTACTGCCAGGCTCAGTCATCTAATCATCTGTTCCCAACCCAGGAATGCACACAGATTGCATGGAGAATGGAAGAATGGCTGGCTGTAAAGGTCACACCGAGGGTTAATGACGTAAAAGATGTCTACCAATAAAATCACTTTGTCCGCCCCATGCTACATGATTAACGCTAATATATATTCCATATTTTGATAGTTTCCTTCTCAGGGTCAGATTCGTAGGGAGGCAATTAACCTAGCCCCAGATTTGTTTTTTGGATTCTGGTAAGGATCCCATTAAACTACGGGGAGAATATCCATGCTTTATGTTGATGTTGCCCTTGAACTGGACTCCAGTGCTTATGCAGTGACCCGGATACCACTGCTAATAGTAGATCTCTCTGATAACAGTAGAATTTACTGCTAATAATTGAGTTTTTCACATATTTTCTAATATGTGCGTATGCAGTACCCCAGAAGAGGGTTACTGCAAAGGGTTAATTGATGTAATGTTATATTGCTAAGTTAAAGGGGTTTTCCAAGATTTAAATATTGATGACCTAGCCTCTGAATAGGTCATCATCATCTGATCAGTGGGGGTCGGACCCCCACCGATCAGCTGATGGAGAAGGCAGCAGCGCTCACAGTAGCAACTCTGCCTTCTCACAGCTATTTCTAGGCCTTGTGATGACACGCTCATCAGGCGCAGCTCAATAGAAGTGAATGGAGATGAGCGCAATACCAAGTACAACCGTTATATACAACGTATGGCACTGTGCTAGGTGAGCATGGAGAAGGCAGTGGCGCTCACAGGAGTGCCAGTGCCTTCTCAAACAGCTAATCGGCGGGGGTCCTAGGTGTCAGACCCCCACGGATCAAATATTAATGACCTATCCTGAGGATAGATAGCCAGGAGATGGACCTGGGTCTGCCCCCTGATTAGTTATTCAGTAATTTTACCTAACGAACAATAAAGACTTACATTTGTAAGCTCCTCAGCAATAGGCCCAGAAGGTTAAGCAACGGGAGGGTGTGAGGAAAACAGGCGATGGAGGTACTGCTCCTGTTTTGGCTACTGGACTTCACAACTCCTTGCCTTGGGTCTCCAGTCATACCAGAGAGACAGATTAAAGGTCTTTTTAAGGTCTACACCCTGCAATGGGCATTGTAGAAAGATATGTTGTAGACTATTGCATCCCCAGGCTGGAGTAGAGTGAGGTGCATCTGGATGAGGTACATGGAGCTAATGATTCAGCCTTGAATTTACTGAGACTGTTAAAGACTGTGCCTACATTTAAAACTAAAGGTTTGTTAGCAGTAGAAGCCAGTTCTATGTTAAACTGCACTGGTTTCTCCATCTTCTTCATCATGAGCACCCCACCTTCCATCAGACAGGAATTTTAGCAGAATGTGTCTAAGGAGGTATAAGTACACCCCCTTTTCACTGTCCCCGGGGGACCGCTGAAGTGGAACCGTCCCCACCACGAGTAGTTCCACCATCTGTGACAAATACTACTCCTGCACCTCTCCACAACCCCTTTCTGTGCCAGAACCGTTGCTCTCATAGTTGTCAACAGTCCTGAGGAAGGATTAGTCAGATTGCAAAGGAGGTCATGAGGGCATTTCAAGGAGGTCGTGAGGGCAGGTCTTAAATGTCCCATATGATGGCAACTAAACAAGTAAAAGTCAACCGTGCTAAACTCTGAGCCACTGAACGGCAAACCTGAAATAGGTAGACTAACATTAATATCACATATAGCCACACAAATGTTCGACACATCTACTGTATGTACTGAATACATCTCTTGACCGCGAAAAATAGTGGGTCTCATTTTTAAAAACTGTCCTTAGCCGACGGTAACTAATCAAAATTCTGCTTCTATTTCGTAAGCTGCTCTACTAAAATGAAATCTGCACTGTGATTGGTTGCCATGGGGAAGACAGACATTGTTTGGTATGTACTAGTTATTCCTGACATACCAAAGATCAGATGTCAACAAAGGAGAGAAATCACTTTATGTTTGAAGAATCCCTCAGCGATAATGTATTTTATATCTTGGGTCCTCTTATATCTTGTGATCAATCATTGTTTTATGTCAAGCGATAGACAAGATCAATAGCTATTCATAGTGGAGTAGTGTAATTCTTACTGACAATGAATAAAAAATGTCATAAGCAAAAGAGGTTTCAGATCTATTCTTCCATTTTTTTTTATTTAGTTTATATTCTGGCTTTCATTTCTGGTTACATTTACCCAGGATGACGCCGTGTATTTTATATGAGAAAACTGCTTCCAGTAAACTAAATAATTTTCTACATATACATTATCCAAAAAAAAGTTAAACAAATGCAGTACAAGTCCAAGGAAATGATGCAAATGGCCTGACTTCCCACGGGAGTTAGGTTTAAACTTCTGGGAAAGGGCTCTTGGCATGCTCAGCGGAGCTCCCGTACCTCCTGACATAGGCAAACTGGCCTCACATCCCACCAGGAAGTTTCCTTTTGGGCTTATGACCAGAGGACCGCCTGAGCCCTCCTTATGGCCTCCGGTCAGGTACATAACAATCTGCAGCTCCCAGCGTTAACCCATTCAGGACCCTGAGATTTTACATTTTTTTTGCGTTTTCGTTTTTCACTCCCTGCCTTCCCATAGTCCTAACTTTTTATTTTTCCATTCACATAGCCTAATGAGGGCTTATTTTTTGCGGGAAAAGTTGTACTTTCTAATGGCATCATTTACAGTTGCATACCATGTAGCAGGAAGCGGAAAAAAATTCCAAATGGGGTAGAATTGGGAAAAAAAGCAATTCTGATGAAGGATTTTTTTTCACACTGTACACTATGCGGTAAAATTGACCTGTTATCTTCATCCTCCAGGTCAGTACAGTTACAACAATACCACACTTGTATAACTTGTATTTTTATTTTGTGGAAAGGGGCATGATTTGAACTTTTTTTTATATATATATATATTTGTAACAAAAAAAAATTACTTTTTTTTCACTTTTTTAAGTCACCGTGGGTGACAATAACTTGCAATCATTAGATTGCCCATTGTGTTCATTGATGGCTATATAGCCATCATTGAAGACTTCATTACAATATAACAATACAATGCTGCCACCTAGTGACCTGTATTGGTATATTCCTCAAATAAAAGGCTCTGAAGCCTGCTTGAAGAACAAAATACCATAATGCAACACAATATACCACCCCAGCAGAACCAAATACCACAGTGCAACAGAATATACCACCCCAGCAGAACCAAATACCACAGTGCAGCACAATATACCAGCCCAGCAGATCTAAATACCACAGTGCAGCGCATTATACTGTCTGGGAGTTGAGCATATGCCATCAATATTTAAATCCCGGAACTTTAAACTCTTAGATCAGAGGTCCCTCCAATCCTGGCAGCTCTAAGAACTGGAGCTGTTAGTAACAGCTCGCTCTTAGAAGAGAGGAAGCCGTAAACCCCCTCTACTGCAGTGATGCCAGCAGACATTGCAGCTGACTGAGGACATGCACCACCTGCCGTCAAAAGACAGTGGGAGAGTCATTAAAGGGAACCTGTCACCGGGATTTTGTATATAGAGCTGAGGACATGGGTTGCTAGATGGCCACATTTTTTACACAATAAAAGCACACAGAGCTATGGGGACTGGGTATTGCGGATGTGCTAGTGGCCATCTAGCAACCCATGTCCTCAGCTCTATACACAAAATCCAGGTGACAGGTTCCCTTTAAGGGAGAACATTTTATTTATTTATTTTGTCCCCCCAGAACTTTCACTGATATATTTAAATTTGTAAATAATATTGGAGTGAAATACCTCTGTTAGGCCCTGGTTGCCATAGCAACCCATCAGTATATTGCGGGGGAAGCTGCACAATGCAGGAAGGATTTCAGCAGCGAATAAAGGGATGACATTGCGAACTCACAGAATGGTGAAGCAAATTTGATAGTTTTGCTTTCTTCTGCTTGTAATTAGTGGTTGCCACATTTGGATTTTACAGAAGAGGACAACTTAAAGAAAGTTTTAAATTATAATGTTGATGGACGGTTCTTAATTTTGCTGAACCTTCATACAAGCCGCTATGCCTAGCACTGCAGCTCCACTCCATTGGCTTGAAAAGAGCTGAGCTGCAGCACCAGGCCCAGCCACACATACAGCAGTCAATGTTTTAGTCCTAGTATATCCGCTAATGGGCCACCATTATTATTATTATTTCTATATTATATAAATACAAACCTGCTTTATTCTATAAACCTAGAAGTAACGCAACCATAATGTGAACAGGTACCTATAAAAGCAGTATGTCCATTAGCAGAGCTTCTTTCTTTTTTTCTTTTTCAATGTTTTATTTGCATGACACTTAGTTTTTATCATATATTGAACCATGTATATTTATGAAAATTTTGTATGAATATTTTTAATGCAACACTTTGAAAATCTCTGAATGTCAAATGTTAAAGTTGAAAGAGTCTGGTGGTCCAGGTGATGATTATCAACAAAAGGTGTGGTAAAAGGGTGGAACCCCAACTTTCTGATGTGCTCGCCCGCTCCCTACCTCTCGTATTGCTGAAGGGGGAGGGAACTTAGCACTAATTAGATACACCTATGTTCCTACTTATACCTGGGAATACCAGACGTACACCACTGTTACGAATAAGAATCTTTTGAAACGCGTCAACAGCCTACACCAGAGAGAATTTGAGTCCTGTATTGTCTGTGAAATACTTGCTAAATAAAGACGGAGAACTTGACACTTCAAAATAAGTGAGTGCTGGAGTCTAAATCTCGTCACGCTTTGATCCACTTATTACTGTCTGAGAGGAGTGTATATGATGCCCCTTATTAAACTACAGATTTGGACACATCACTACACATGTGCAGCGTCCCAATCAGGACATGTGGGAACTGCAAATGTATTGCTCCATTGTCATTACTGAATTGTATGTTATTTTGCATTACATTACCTGTTGTATCCCTGTTCATAGGCTGGTCAAGTGTGCTTTATACATCCCACCACTAGATGGGGATAGCACTACTCTGGGATATCCAGCCCAGCTCAGGTCTGTGGTCAGTCTGTTGTGGTCTCTTATCTGTGGTCAGTCTGTTGTTAGTTTGAGAGAGTGTAGATCAAGCAAGCACAAGTCTGCTCAGGTAAAAGTCAAGTCCAAGAAGGGACAAAGAAAGGAAAGACTTAAAACCAAAGGATAATAACCACTACCCAGGCATCAAAGACCTTTGGGAACCCAGGTGACGGATTCTATAGCCATCAGCAACCTCACCAAATTTACACAGGTTAAAAAGGGACCTGAAGCAAAGTCACCTACCAGTATGTACTACAGAATCACAGCCTGAGTCAAAACCTAGCAAAACCTATTAACAGTGGATCAACAGAATTCCTCTAAATATCAAAAGGCTGTATTCTGTCTGGATGTATATGCCGCTACTAAAACCAGCTACAGTAAAAGTTGTGAGTTGTATTTTACCACTGTCTACCTCATTCTTCAATATTACCACTACAACTGGTTGTACCACCATAAACGGTACTGGCATCACGACAAATACCACCAAGGGACCCAGCCGCCACAAGCACCCTAAACACTGCTGTCATCAAGAGCACCTCAACCTCCATCTTGGCTGATGCTTCCCTACCACAGAGCGTGCCCCGGAGGATTTCGTGCTGTCTTCCTCATCACTGTGCTGCTGGCCCAGGGAGACTTTCTGCTAACCGTGAGTGAACTGTGTTATTACTGGCCCCTCATCGGCCCACCGTGCACCTCACAAGTAGCCTCTGCGGTTCTGGCACGCCATATCTTAAGTTTTGGCGTCATGAACAGGATATTAACTCCTGCGCCTTATTTGAAAGACTGTCGCATGAGAATAAGCCCCTTTGCTTCATTGAGAGACTTTTACTTATTGCCCACTGTATTGGGCCACAGAACAGTTTAAACTGTTTGGAAGTTGCATGGAAGTGTTATATTAGTCTTCAGCATAAAAATCACAGTCTCAAAAGTGAGAAAATCTGATATTTGTGTGTTACTAAAACGGCTTGCTGTCATTGAATGGACTGTTTCTATGCACTTAAGATGGCCGCTGGAGGCCTTGTTTGAAAGATACTGCGCCATCACTGTGGAAAAGTTAGTGACACCCCCTGAAGAGCAGGAAAGTCCAGTGCTGCCCATTTATGCAAAATTGTCCAGCCAAGCCCCTCCTACCTTTGCTGTATCAATTCTGGGAGGCGGATCCTATATGCAAACGCAGCGCCGCCTCCTCTGTTTGCAGCCACATCAAAGTGAGACGCCGCGCACGGGAGGAGAGCGTGACGTGCGCATAGCCAAAAATCGCAAGATTTCACATGCGAGTTAACAGAGAGGAGAGGATCGCATTGCTTGCCGTCCCCCAAGTAGTAATCGCGACCTATGAGTACTCGATCTGCCCCGACTAATCATAAGGAGCATCGATAGCCAGAAGCGGTCAGAGATTTAAACATGCGCTACTCAGGCACTGAATTCAGCCGGCACCAAGTTTCTTAAAGGGCCATACACCCGCAAGATAGCGGTCGCCCATAGCAACAGTTAACTTACCTAACCATAATTCACCTGCTGTTACCATGTCTGTGTATCTGTCACAGATATCTTACAATATGGTGTTACATAGACTGTGATGACTTGTTTCAGCCACTAGAGGCCACTGTGGCTCTGAGAATGAGGAAGCTGAACTGTTTCTGAGCTACACAAGAGGTAGGAGGAGCCAGGTTCCTGGAGTTTGAGTCCTGGCTAGAGGTGGGAGTGCCCTGAGAGCTGTGAGAGGATGGCTGCCATGTTAGGAGCCAAGTAAATGCTAGTGATGGGACATGGAGCCTGACTGATGGAGTCCTGAGGAGCTGGCTGTGCTGGAGACAGGCCAAGATAGACTCTGAACTGAAGTGCTGCAGCTGTGACCCAGAGAAAGAGACTGCACAGTGTGTTACAGAGAAGTGGGACCATGTGTAGAGACCAGACGGATCCCTCCTGCCAGAGGTGGAGAGCTGCATCTGTTGTGACCAGAGAGAGAAAGACAGACAAGCAAGCAACCGGACCTGGATCCAGACTGCATCTTATTGGATCCAAGAGAATCTGCAGAACTGTGAGTGGCACCGGTGCTTATCTGTGATAGGTTATAGAGTCAGGGACTTAGTCAGTGCGCTGTAGAAGAGTCCCCTGGGTAGCAGGGCTAGATAGGTAATTGGTAGTGAGAGTAGCCTGCAAGCTGACGGTTTGCTGTTTAGCTTATTCTGTGTCTATACAAAATCTCATTACCACTGGTGTTGTGTTATGTTCACCTGTTCATACCATTCCTGTCATTGACCCATTGTGCCGCTGGTGCGGTGGTACTGTATTGTTACTCAGGTTTTCCGGCAGTTTCATTTTGCTCCTTAATAAAGCCGGCTTTTGCTTCAGTCTCCTTGTCCGCTGTACTGTACTTGAATCCTGCTTTGCGGTCTCTCCCTCCTCTGACCGCTACATCTGTGCAGGATGATAACGTGCAGCCTGACCTCCGCGGACCCCCTGCGGCAGCCGCAGCTGGTCCCAGCGCAATACCAACTGCTGCAGCACTGGAGAAGTTCACACTTTAAGGGATTTTAAAGAGAAAATTCTTGTTGTGTTCAGATTGTACCCTGTATCCCCAGAACAACAGATGGAGATCCTCCTTGCGCAATTGGAAGGAGCTGCTCTCAGAGAAGTCAAATCCTGGCCAAGCTCAGGAAGGAGGACACTGGAGCAGATATTTGAACGTCTCTACACCACCTTTGAACCCAGAACCGTGTCAGAGGTCAAGATGAGGTTCTTCATTAAGAAACAACAATCGGGTAAGTCACTCAGAGACTTTGCATTATCTTTTGCAGGAAGCCCTTAGAGCTGTTGTCCAAGTAGACCCCCGTGAGGCAGAGAATCAGGACAAAACCCTGAAAGAGCAATTTATTGAAGGCGTCAATACAGACAATTTAAAGAGCCAGCTAATAATGTTAGCCGCCCAGCACCCAAGTGCTGCTTTCTTAGACTTTAAAGAATTAGCTATCAGTATACTGGGAAAAAATCCACCGAACGAACCTGTTAGATCCGCTGTAGTGCCAGTAGCACAGCTGGTCACCTCTTTAAAACCTTTACCCGTCGTCACTCAGGCAACCCAAGCTCCAATTCCCGACGCAGTTGCTGCCCTTACTGAGCAAGTCCAATTCCTGACTAGAAGAAGTCTGTAGAAAGTTCACCAAAAGTTGGAACAGTTGGAAAAACCATTATTGCTGGAGGATGAGAGACCTGTGTCCAGAAGACTCTTCTCTCCTGACTATAAAGAGACTTATTCCAGAAATTCGGGGGGACGCCCTCCTGACCGCACTAGTACCCCTAAGTGGCCTATCTGCACATACTGTCACAAGCCAGGTCATACTGAAGCAACCTGCTGGAAGTTAAACGGACGACCCCCGAGGCCAAGGACCACCCCTCGGGAGGTAAATCAATAGGTCCAGAAGATCCCTATTGGATGCCAAGATACGTAGGATCCCATCCAGAAGTGACACTCTAAATGGAGTTCCTTTTGTTGCCCTAGTTGACACTGGATCCCAAGTCACTACCATCCAACAAGCACCATTTGAAAACTACTGGGACCAAAATCAGCTTACCCAGCCCCCAGAATCCTGGCTGAGTCTCATAGCCAGTAACGGCAAACCCGTACCAATACATGTTTATTGGGAACCTACCATTCAAGTAGGAGGAACTACACTATCTCGACAAGGCATTATTGTAGTGCAAGTCAAAGAAAATAACAATAACCCTCCAATAGTCCTAGGAATGAATGAATGCCCTCAGGAACGGTTATGTTGAGATGCTGGAAGCCTTGCACTGGTCAGTGCCTACTGCCTTTCCTGCTTCTAAGAAGGTGATCCAACAAACTATCCGTGTACTAAATGCGCAACAGAGATTCGCCAATGAAAAATGAGAATTCTGCTGTGTCCGCATCTGAGGTAATCAACCTGTGATTCTCAAACCCAATACCGAAACCCTCTTGTTGTGCCGAGCTATAGTCGGAATTCAGGGTCAAGACTACCAAGCCCTGGTAGAGACGGTTGTTTTGGAAGACCATCCTCTAGTTAGAGCTGCAAGAAGCCTAGTAACCGTCTCTGAAGGTAAAGTGCCTAATCGACTCCTAAACTTGAGTAATAACAGTGTAACACTAACAAAATACCGTCCCATTGCACAGCTAATTCAAGTTACATTTCAAGATGTCATCAGTGTGGCTACCGCTACCACGGAGCAACTTACCAAGAAACAGTATCCACAGGACCAAAATGTAAGCACCCCCTGGTGGAAGGAACTTCATGTGGGAGATGCTTCAACGCCAGAGAACCAAGTTGAGGGAGTACTGAAAATCGTGAAGGAGCATCACCGTGCCTTCAGTAAGTATTCTACAGACTACAGAGAAGTACATATCATAAAGCACTCCATCCCTACAGGTTCACACCCACTGATCAAGGAAAGGTATCGGCCTATACCACCAACTATGTATCAATCCGTAAAGAAAATGATCCAGGAGATGAAGGACTCCAATATCATCAAAAACAGCCATAGCCCATGCACTGCACCGCTAGTCCTTGTCCGTAAAAAGGACAGTAACATCAGATTCTGTGTGGATTACAGAAAAATTAATCAAATCACTCACAAAGATGCTTACCCTTTACCACGCATAGACAGATTTAGGATCTTCAGCCTTCTTCTCTACTGTTGATTTAACCAGTGGATGCTGGCAAGTACCAATGGCACCTGAAGATCGTGAGAAGACTGCCTTTACCACCCCTATGGGCCTATTTGAGTTCAACTGCATGCCTTTTGGACTTTGCAATGCGCCCGGAACTTTTCAAAGATTAATGGAGCGTTGTCTGGGCCACAACAATTTTGAAACTGTCCTGTTATACTTAGACGATGCCATCATCTACTCCAAATCTTATGAAGATCACTTGAAACATCTGGCTGAAGTTTTCCAAGTCCTCATTAAACATGGACTCAAAGTCAAACCATCTAAGTGTTATCTACTGAAGCCAGAAGTCAAATACTTTGGGCATATTGTCAGCTCTGAAGGTGTTAAACTGGATCCAGAAAAGATAGCCGCAGTCCAAGATTGGCCTACTCCTACTACGGTGAAAGAAGTGAGAAGTTTTCTCAGTTTCACAGGATACTACAGACGCTTTATTCTTCATTTTGCCAAAATTGCTGAGCCAATATTAGAACTTCTGAGAGGACATCCTAAAAGGTATCAGAAATCTCCAATACCCGTTGAATGGAACACCGAAAGAGAAATTGCCTTCCAGCTCCTGAAGAAGAAGTTGACAGAACCACCTATCTTAGGCTATCCGGATTATCAAGAGCCATTTTATCTTTACACAGATGCCAGTAAGAAAGGCCTGGGAGCTGTTTTGTCACAAATACAAGAAGGTAAAGAAAGAGTCATTTCCTACGCTAGTAGATCTCTTAGAGGTACTGAAAGAAACATCCAAAACTATAGTTCCTTTAAATTGGAATTCCTCTGACTCGTGTGGGCTGTTACAGAGAAATTTAAAGATTACCTTGCCGCAACACCCTTCATGGCCTTCACAGATAACCCGCTAGCGCATGTTCACACCGCCAAGTTGGGACCATTAGAACAAAGATGGGCCTCACGCCTTGCTAACTACAATTTCACAGTAAAATGCAGAACAGGAAAAGCAAATGAAAATGCGGATGCATTATCCCATATGCCGACCCAAGAAGACCCTACTACACAAGTAGATGTTTGGGAAGAGGTAGAGATGCCATCCTTCTACAAAAATTTTGCCCACCAAGACATTATCACCATCACAGAGAAAAAGGTCCTTAACCTTCAACAACAAGTGGATCCAAAATCTCAAGTGGACAAAGAAAGATGGATCAAGCTGCAAAATGAAAGCAGAGTGTTGGGTGAACTGCAAGATTTCTTCACCAGCGGAAGAACACCAGAAAGAATCCGCAGGAGGAATGCTGATCCAGAATTGTCAAAATTTTGGAGACACAGAAAACACCTCTTTCCACAGAAGGGCCTACTATTAAGAAGGACTTTAGATCCAATTACCTGGGATCGTCTGTACCAAATCTTAATACCACGCCGAGATGCAAGAATAATTCTTGAAATGTACCATGATCAATCAGGACACTTTGGCGTGCAGAAAGTAGAAGCCACCATCCATAGATCCTACTGGATCAGGATGAGAGGAGACATTGAAAAGTGGTGTCGAGAGTGTTCCACCTGTGTTGTTGGAAGAAATGAAAAACATGACCAAAAAGCAACCTTACATCCCATTGTAAGCCGAACACCGCTAGAAATAGTTGCAATTGACCATGTAAAGCTGGAACCAAGTCGCTCAGGTTACACATACGTTATGACAATTATTGATCATTACACTAAATTTGTTGTAGCCAAACCTGTCAAGGACTTGACCGCTAAAACAACTGCAGATGCTTTCTGGAAACATTTCTTGTTGCCATATGAATGCCCAGAAAAAAATCCTTACAGATCAGGGATTTGCCTTTGAGTCACAACTCTTCAAAGAACTGTGTACCTTTAATAATTGCCAGAAAATTAGGACCACAGCCTACCATCCCCAAGGGAATGGGCTTTGCGAAAAAATGAACCAAACTTTAATTGAGATGTTAAGAGCGGTACCACCTGCTACAAGAAATGATTGGCCTACTCTATTGCCTCAATTGATGTACACCTACAATAACACTATTCATTGTTCTACTGGGTATACACCCTACTACCTTATGTTTGGCCGACAAGGTACATTACCTGCTGATCATACTTTGGGCGTACAAGTGCCTGATGCAATCAACCCTCTACCAAAAACTGATTGGGTGAGTGAGCACCAAAGACTTTTAATTGATGCACAATAAATTGTTCAACAACGCATGGAACATGCTCATGAAAAACATAAAGATTATAACCAAACTGCCAAAGCAGAACCTCTCAAAATTAGTGACCGTGTGTGGTTAAAAAACAACCATCGTACCAGCAAATTAGATAGCAAATGGGAGAGAGAACTTTACACCATTACCGCTATTCTCAATCCAGAGACTGATACTTATGAGATAACCCAAGAGGACAAATCATGTGTAGTGCATCAAAATCGCCTTAAATTGTGTCTCAAGGAAGATACTCAAAAAGAAACTCTTCAAGAAGCTGTTCAATAGGAAACTCAATCCTTGGAACCAGAGCCTATAAAATCATCTGATTCAGAAGAATCAATACAGTCTTTTGGAAAAAAACTTTATTAGACTCTGATCCTTTACAATGGTTCTTTACCCCATGGCTCAATATCTTACTGCCTGCCAAGACCAACACAACCGCACTTCAACCGGAAGAGCTATCTCAAGAAGTAACTACTACAGCTCAGGAAACACCAAGTTCCCTTGAAACAAGGCCTATAGAGTCTCAGCCGCTTCGTAGATCCGATAGGATTACAAGAGGACAACCACCTGTCGGTTATAGAGATTCCCTGCCTCTGCAGTCGAGAAGACAACTTCCAGCCCTGCCACTTCATCGTTGAGCATATACTTACATCGTCTGGAGTTCCAGAATTTAAGAAAGAGACTGATCTACGTTTGTTATGTTCTATTTCCTTAAAGGACTTTTTAAGGGACTACTTACTTTGCACCTGTTTTGCAACATTCAAGCCTGCACCTGGAGATAGACTTTCACGCACCTGAGCCTCCGTGATATTCTATTTGGACATTTTCCTGTGCCCAGGGAACAGACTCATACCCTGTGAGCCTCCTGAGATGTTATTTTTTTTTTTTTTAATCATTAAGGACTATCCTGGTTTTTCCATTTCATCGTCAGTTTTCCGAGGAAAAATTACAACCCCATTTGTCACCTTTTGTCACATTTCGGTGTTGCCTGAGATATGTTTGCCTAACCCATTTTACTTTCAGATACAATGAGTACAAGAATGAGGTTATGGTGTTATTTTCTATGCATGCATGCTTTCCCTTCTCTTATCTCTTACAGGAAGATACAACATCGAGTCAAGAATGTGTCAAGGTCGACTCACGCTTTACCATGAGGGTATGCATCGTCCCACTCCGGACATGTGGGAACTGCAAATGTATTGCTCCATTGTCATTACTGAATTGCATGTTATTTTGCATTATATTACCTGTTGTATCCCTGTTCATAGGCTGGTCAAGTGTGCTTTATACTAGGGATCGACCGATTATCGGATTTACCGATATTATTGGCCGATATTCAGGATTTTGAACACTATCGGTATCGGCATTTATTTTGCCGATATTCCGATAGTGTATGGGGAACACAGATCGCGCTGCTGTCAGCGCTCTCCGTGTTCCCTCAGCAGCAGCACAGGGGAGAAGGAGCAGTGTCTCCTCCCCCCCTGTGCTGCTGCTGCTGCCGCCAATGAAAGTACAGGGGACAGGAGGAGGGGAGGAGCTATGGCCACTGCTCCACCAATGAAGATTAATCTATCATTCATTCATATACAGGAGGCGGGAGCTGCAGAATCACATAGCCGGCTCCCGGCCTCTATGAGCTGTAGCTGCGATCTGCGGTAGTTAACTCCTCAGGTGCCGCGGATCGCAGCTACAGCTCATAGAGGTCGGGAGCCGGCTATGTGATCCTGCAGCCAGCTCCCGTCTCCTGTATATGAATAAATTAGAGATTAAGCTTCATTGGTAGCGCAGTGCGCCCCCCCAAGCCCCCCAGTATCAGACATTGGTGGCGCAGTGCGCCCCCCCTCCCCCCCAGTATTAAGCAGTGGTGCGCGCCCCCCCACAGGATCCCCTCTCCCCTGCTCCTCCAATCGGAGCCCCAGCAGTGTAATGCTGGGGTTCCGATCGGTTACCATGGCAGCCAAGACGCTATTGAAGCCCTAGCTGCCATGATAAGCTCCATGCTGCTGTGTGCACAAAGCACACAGCAGCAGGGACAGTGTGAGCTCCTATTCACCCTGATAGAGCTCTATAAGGGTGAATAGGACAAGGGTTCTAGTCCCTAAGGGGGCTAAAAGTTAGTTAAAAAAAAGTTACAAAAAAAAAAATACACATTAACAATAAACATTAATTTTCAGCAGATTTGTGGGAATTTTTATTTTTTTTTTCAAAAATGAAAATTCCCAGAATATCGGTATAAATTATCGGCTATCGGCCTGAAAGTTCACAAATTATCGGTATCGGCCCTAAAAAATCAATATCGGTCGATCCCTACTTTATACATCCCACCACTAGATGGGGATAGCACTACTCTGGGATATCCAGCCCAGCTCAGATCTTATCTGTGGTCAGTCTGTTGTTAGTTTGAGAGAGTGTAGATCAAGCACAAGTCTGCTCAGGTAAAAGTCAAGTCCAAGAAGGGACAAAGAAAGGAAAGACTTAAAACCAAAGGATAATAACCATTACCCAGGCATCAAAGACCTTTTGGGAACCCAGGTGAAGGATTCTTTAGCCACCGGCAACCTCACCAAATTACACAGGTTAAAAAGGGACCTGAAGCAAAGTCACCTACCAGTATGTACTACAGAATCACAGCCTGAGTCAAAACCTAGCAAAACCTATTAACAGTGGATCAACAGAATTCCTCTAAATATCAAAAGACTGTATTCTGTCTGGATGTATATGCCGCTATTAAAACCAGCTACAGTAAAAGTTGTGAGTTGTATTTTACCACTGTCTACCTCATTCTTCAATATTACCACTACAACTGGTTGTACCACCATAAAGGGTACTGGCATCACGACAAATACCACCAAGGGACCCAGCCGCCACAAGCACCCTAAACACAGCTGTCATCAAGGGCACCTCAACCTCCATCTAGGCTGGTGCTTTCCTACCACAGAGTGTGCCCCGGAGGATTTTGTGCTGTCTTCCTCATCACTGTGCTGCTGGCCCAGGGAGGCTTTCTGCTAACCGTGAGTAAACCGATGAACTGTATTATTACTAGCCCCTCATCGGCCCACTGGCACGTCACACATGCAAATACTTTGTGGTGAGTGTCCATTTTTCCCTCATTAAGAAATTAGTCTTAAAGGGTTTGTATCATCTTGGACCTTGGAGGCATAACGCTAGGTTATGCCCTCAATGTCTGATAGGTGCGAGTCCCATTTCTCGAACCCGTACCTATCCTTAGAACGTAGCTTGCTAATTGCATGAGGTCACTCCATTCACTTCTATGGGGCTTACGAAAATAGCCAATCCAGCGCTCGGCTATTTTCGGCAGTCCCATGGAAATGAATTGAGAGTTGCTGTGCATGAGTGGTGTACCCTCCTGCACTTTGCAGACTCCATTCCTAGGATAGGTGCAGGTCCTGACAGTGGCTTAGCAATATGCCAATTTATGAAATGGGATTACCCCTTTAAGGTGGTCATACATATATTCCTTCAGACTCCACAAACATGCATGCGTGACTTTGCCAAATGTGCATGTATTTTTTTTATGGGAAGAGGGAAGACTTCTCTGGCACAGCTTCTCTTTTTCCAACAGCTACCAAGTTTGGATACCCTTATATACATTAAATGGTTCGCTGGTCCTGACAAAATCTGCGGGTTTGGCCAACGTTTATCTAATGTTCATGGGCACTCTTATTGCTGGGTATAATGAGATTACTAATTCAGGGGCCAATGCTTATACACTCCTCAACACTGAATTTTAACACCAAGAAGGAAGAAGTGGCTGGAATTATGGAAATTACAAGATCTGTAGACATGTTAATGATATGCAAATGCAACCCTTAGTACCACGTTTAGTCCACGCAGGCTGCTCACAGTACCCCCTAGGACACTTTGGAGAAATGGCTGCTAGTGTAACTGAAATGAGGGGTCCAGCTCCTGAACATTATGCCACGCCCACACCATAATTATGGGAGTAGGACTGGTGTGACTTTCCCTTATGAAAGCCTCTTCATAGCGAGGCCCATGTGGTCTCAAGTCCAGTCTCCAGCTATCTTTGCGGATAGGATAGCCTCCACTGCCTTCTTGCTGTGCGCTATGATAGCCTTTGAGCATGGTGGTGTAAGGTCAATGGAACACCTGTAGCTGGACGTCTGGCTTGTAGCCGACTGTTTGTGTAGACAATGCCACCTAAGGCTTGGGATGTGCCGTCCAATTTTACTTACAGTACAGAATGGATCACTACACTCTATTATTCTAATCAATCTGTCCATGCAGAAGTTCGCCTCTGAGCACCCTATTGCTGTCATTCTATTTCATTGTCGTTCTCCCAACCCCTGGGACACACAATGTTGAACAGTGCTAACATTTCAAGCTTAGGGTACTTTCACACTTGCAGGCAGAGTGATCCGGCAAGCAGTTCCGTTGACGGAATTGCCTGCTGGATCTGTCAAAACGTATGCCAACTGATGGCTGATCAGGATCCTCATCCGTCTTACAAATTGAAATGCCGAATCCGTCTTTCCAGTGTCACCTGGAAAAACCAATCCGGCATTTATTTTTTTCAAAAAATTTTCGGTCTGCACATCCAGATCCGCACTAATACATTCCTATGGAAAAAAAATGCTGGATCCGGCATTCAAGCAAGTGTTCCATTTTTTGGGCTGGAGATAAAACCGTAGCATGCTGCAGTATTATCTCTGTCCTGATCAGTCAAAAAGACTGAACTGAAGACATCCTGAACGGATTGCTCTCCATTCAGAATGCATGGGGATAAAACTGATCAGTTATTTTCCGGTATAGAGCCCCTAGGACGGAACTCTATGCCGGAAAAGAAAAACACAAGTGTGAAAGTACCATTAGACAAGTAGCAATCATTTTTGAGGTTCCATGTGGCTAGAAAAAAAAATTCCTTTCAATCTAGCTTTTATGTCCCTCCCACGTGCCACAGATTGAAGTTGGGAGCTTAAAAATGTGATTACAGTATCTGCAGATGTTAGCAACACCTGCAACTTTTTTCAATTTGCATAACCTTAAGACTTGTCCTTCATGGTGTTGCAATTTCAGAGTTAAAGCATGTATATTCAGCCACACTTTTAGACGGACTGGCCATCCAATTATCTAATATCTGCACCTAGCAACTACTGTAGGAACTGCAAAAAGTTAATGAGAATGGAATTGCACATCTGTGGTTATTTGAGAAGATTGCAAAGTGAACTTAGAGTGAGACCCAGAGAGGACTACTACTGCTATCATTATTGCTGCTACATATACACAACTATTAGGAGAATTCTGCTCTGTAACATACTTCTGAATTGTGCCTCCTGCTGCTCTATGAACTTGCCACCCCCATTATCTATTCAGTACAGTGAGATTTTAATTTATTGCAGCTAAACTGGACCTGGTCATTGCCTCCACCACTCACGGCCCTCGCTTAACCTCCTATCTTGCACCCTGCCAAACACCTCACCATCAAGGGCACAACAACTACCACCAGGCAGGAGCCCTAGAATGTCAGGGAGTGCCCTGAGAGAAGAAAGGGTGCACCATCCATTCACTTGCACAGACCTAGGAGGTGATAGGAGGAGGACTTGCCACTGTCAACTGTGACCATTACTACCACTCTCAGGACCACAACCACCACTCCCATCCTCTCTCTCCTGTGGCTGTAATTATTCAGACTTTACACTGCTAAAGAGTATCTAGTGACTGAGGTAAGCAGAGATGAAGAGCATCTGTACTAACTTCTGGGTGTCAGGGAGAAGGAAAGCAAGCCACGCGGCCTTGGCCATCATATTTAGCAAGACTATAACAGAGAACTGAATATATGTCCTGGGGGAAGAAAAGCCCAGCTACCTATATAACATTTACAGTGTGGTTTGGTCCCCAATGAATGTCACTAAAATTGTATGAATGAAGGAAATATCCATTGCATTCCTAATGCTGATAGTATGAGCTGTGAGCGTCTGGAAACGGGTTTTGGATTTGTAATGAAGTAGAGGTACTCAAGTGTGGAACCGCTTATCTCACATGTGTTGCTTCTGGTACAACGTGAAATATATTTAATGGCTTTTCAAACTTAATCTCCAGAAAATCTGATTCAAAGAGCACATTTTACAGAATACACCCTTCTTACAAAGAACAGATTGGCTGGGTACACGGTATCAATTTAATTTCAGTGCCAGTATTCCAACCTAATTAAGGCCTTCTTGAAATTGTGATATTAAACTTGATAGCAATAATAATGTATTGAAGAAACGAGGGACAGCTAACACTGAGAACAGCAAGTATGCTGTATAATAGGAGGCATGCATCTACATCGTCTTTCTGTTGATTAGTCCCATTTAAGTGAATGGGATTGAGCTACAATACCAAGCCCAACCATTATAGGGCAGCATTGCTCAAACCAAGTGGTGCATTCCCTTATCTGATCACTGAGTGGGTGACAGGAGTCAGACCCTCACCGATTTGATCATAATGATGTATTCTAAAGATAGGTCATTAATATTTAAAGGAGTTGCACAGCCTTTACAATGTGAGGGCATATCCTTAGAAGAGAAAAGGCCAGACTAGAGCTGCAAGCCTGGGGTGAGGCCTGCATGACTGGGTTTGGAGAGATTGGCAGCCAGAGAGACGAGAGACCAAGGGTTAAAGAGGAGGCTAGGAATGTTTTGGCTTAGGGACGGAGGAGGTAGGTTTAATAGGGTGGGCAAAGTCGCGGGCTGGTGGCCATTTTGGATAACTGCCACATGGATTGGAGCCCCCGCCTACCCACCTTTTTTGTTTTCCCTGGATTGGTGGGAGTAAGTGGAGAGATGGCCGGCCAGTTGTTCTTTTGTCATGGTAGCCATGGCAGTGGGGGGTCCTTGGAGCTGGTGGTAATTCTGTCTCTGTGATTGTGGGGAGGGAGTCAAAAGGCTCTGGCCTCCCCAGGTATAGGAATCAGACGTGTGATCTGGCGGAGATCTGCCCATAGGTTGGATAGTTCTGCCTCTGAGCTGTCATTTTTCGGCTATAGGTAATTTAGCAGGGGAGGCAGACCACCTTCAGCTTTCTGAGGATCTATGGACCCTCCCCTGGTTTAATGGGTGCATTCAGGGAATGTTATTAGGTTGTTTGCTTGTTTGGGGATTTTTGGAAGTGACTTCATTGTTGTAGACAATATGTTATATGCTATATATATTTGTAACATATCTTTAGACAGCCCTTGGTAGGCAGGGTGTATGGTGGTTCTTACCTCACTATGGCGCAGTGCCTCCACCCAAAACTTGCTTGGAGCTCTATAAGATAGAGCTCAGCACACACTCACCCCATAAAAGAGTTAACTGATCAACAGATTTATTTAGGAAAAGGTGAACAATGGTGAAGAACATAAAGATAATGCAATAAAAGGAACAAAGCACAGACTGCAATTCTGTCTAAGGAAAACCCCTGGAGAAGAGCGTGGGCTATCTGTGACAGTAAGTAATGATGGTAGTCACACATACTCTCCTTTGGAAGATAAAGACATTATACTCTTCCCAGCTATCTACTCCTAATACTCAGCTTGATATAACATACTGTCTAGCAATAAACCCAATCCGAACATTGGGGCCCGCTTGCAGAAAACACTGGCGTGCTAATGTTGGTGTACTTATGATTGTCCTGCCCGGGAAGCAGATGGGGGAGGCAGCAGTCAAAGCTTGGATGCCGGTGGAGTCGTGGGCAAAATGCTCCTGGGACGCAGGCTTGGCTGTAGGGGTAATGCAGCAGCTGAGCTTTCTCTTCTCACACTGGAAACACAGGAGCTGTCAGGAATTTGCTGTTATTTATGTTGTATTTTAAAGAATGGCTGCTGTGGCCAATTAAATCCACTTAATGGTCATTTTTAGGGAGTAAGAAAAATATTAGGGGGGTGAAAACATGGAGAATGAGTTAACAATACCGTGAGCCAAGGCTATCACTAGGATCGTAGGGGGTCTGGACAACCTGCACTCCCACCAATCAGCTGTTTGGTTTTGTAGCCCCTAATAGAGAGCATTGTTGAATTAGCGAGCTTCCTCCACTACAGGGTTGACGGCGCTGTGTAGTTCATGCAACAGAGCCAAAACCAAAAAGCTGATCAGCAGTGATGTGGGGTGATCAGCCTCTGATGGCCTACCCAAGGACAGTCGATCACTAAGTAAAGGCTGGACAGCCCCTTTAATTTCCAGACAACCCCTGCTAAAATCTGTTGGATACTATCTGTTGCATATAGCACTTCTCCTGACAATATGGATTTCTGAGCCACAGTGGGAAAGGTGACTTGATAAATACTGTCCAGCTCTAACGGTGTAGATATTCAGGGTTTTATAAGCACATAAATCAGAGAACTGGATTTCTAAAGTGCAATGCCCACTGCAGCAGACTGTTCTTCATATGATCAGAGCAACATATCCAAAGGACTAGGTCTCCTTGGTGACCAAAATTCTGCAGCTGAAACCTACTAAAAATACTTGTTATACAAGATCCCCAAGAAGCTGCTTGGCAGAACTGTTTTAGCTCTATACGCTTAGCATCACTTTGATAAAGTTTTGTGTATTTCTAAAAAAGTCATTACTTCACCAACAATCCAATGTGTTATCATAAAATAAGGGTTAAGCCTATTTAACATACCCAATGCTTTGTTTTCTCTGAAGAGGAGTCAGGCGGCAGTCTATGTCTCTGTCCGTATGACAGCATGCATGCTTGGCTAATCCTAGCATGCATGTACAGTGGCATGCAAAGGTTTGGTCACCCCTAGTCCAAATTACTGTTAATGTGAACAGTTAAGCAAGTTGAAAATGAAATGATGTCCAAAAGGCATAAAGTTAAAGATGACACATCCCTTTGTATATTAAGCATAAATAATTTAATAATTTTTTATTTTCATCTTTTACATTTTCAAAATAGCAAAAAAGGAAAAGAGCCCGAAGCAAATGTTTGGGCAACCTGCATGCTTAGTCCTTAGTAGCCCCCCTTTTGGCAAGTATCACAGCTTGAAAACGCTTTCTGTAGCCAGCCAAGAGTCTTTCAATTCTTGTTTGAGGGATTTTCATCCATTCTTCTTTGCAAAAGTCTTCCAGTTCCATGAGAATCCTGGGAAGTCTTGCATTCGCTGCTCTTTTAAGGTATACCCACAGATTTTCAATGATGCTCAGATCAGGGGACTGTGGTAAAACCTTCAGCTTGCACCTTTTTTATGTAGTGCATTGTGAATTTTGAGGTATGTTTAGGATCATTATCCATTTGTAGAAGCCGTCCTCTTTTTAACTTCAGTTTTTTTTTACAGTTGCTGTTTGCTTTCAGAATTTGCTGTAATTTCATTGAATCGATTCTTCCCTCTACCCGTGAAATATTCCCTTTGCCATAGGCTGTAACACAACCCAAAAGCATGAGTGATCCCCACCCGTGCTCAATGGTTGGAGAGGTGTTATTTTCATGAAATACTGTGGCCTTTTTTCTCCAAACATACATGACAGGACATGTTTCCAAAATTCATCAGGCTTGCTTACATGTTCTTTTGCAAACTTCTGACGCTGAATTTTGTGGTGAGGACGCAGGAGAGGTTTTCTTCTGATGACTCTTCCATGAAGGCCATATTTGTGCAGGTGTCGCTGAAAACTAGAACAATATACCACAACTACAAAGTCTGCTTAATCTTCCTGAAGGTCTTTTGCAGTCAAGCGAGAGTTGTGATTGCCTTTCTAGCAATCCTACGAGCAGCTGTCTCTGAAATTTTTCTTGGTCTTCCATACCTTCTCTTGACCTGCCATTTCTTAATTACATTTCAAACTAAGGAAATGGCAACCTGAACACGCTTTGCTATCTTCCTCTAGCATTCTCCTGTGTTCTGCGCCTCAAACTTTTTCATTTTTATTTTTCAGAGTGTTAAGCAGCTGCTTAGAAGAACTCATGGCTGCTGTTTTACGGACAAGGTTAGAGGAGTCTGGGTATTTATAAAGCTTTGAAATTTGTATCACCTGGCCTTTCCTAACGATGATTGTGAACAAGCCCTAACCCTAACAGGCTACTTAAGCCCTGAAACCTCAATCAAAGTTATATGAGCACTCAAATCTCCTTGGGTTCCCATAATTTTGCAATGTACTCCTTTCCTTTTTTCACTCTAACGATGACTGTGAACAAGCCTTAAATAGGCTATTTAAAGTCTGAGACCTCAGTCAAAGTTATCTGAGCACTCAAATCTCCTTGTATTCCCATACTTTTGCAAGATGTTCCTTTCCTTTTTTCACTCTAAAATTATACAAAACCAAAGCAATACACTGATTAGGGTTTTCTTGATACCAAAATTTTGACTTAATTTTGATACCATAAAAAAGTATTGCGATATTCGATACCACGTAAAAAAAATAAACCACCCAAAAACCTGCGTGCTTTCCACATTTTATGGAACTTCCGGCCCATAATAGAACAGTACTATCCTATTTTTTGGGGGGACAAGGTGACTAAAAAATGATGAATTAGGCGGTTTAGATTTTTTTTTCTGTTATAGCGTTCACCGCATAGGAAATTTTTAAAATGTTTCAATAAATCGCATTTTTTCGGGCTTCGCGATATGTAATATGTTTATTTTTATTATTTATAAAAAGTATATGTAAAATTTGGAAAGGGGGCGATTTAAACTTTTATTATTATTTTTTTTAGAAACTTTTTTTTTTTCCTATTAGCCTCCTTAGAGGTTTAGAATAGTGTTGGGCGAGCATGCTCTGCTGAAAACTAATTTTACTCAAACATCGTGATGCTCGGCACATCTCCGTGTTCGGCCGAACACCACGTGTGCTCAAGCGCGATGCTCGAGTCTCCTCACCCCTACAGTGTACTGCCATTCACTGTAATTCCGTAGCCATGCTGGCTACTGGCATTACAGTGATTGGCTGGCCAAAACGCGTCATCGGGTGCTATATAGCTATTGTTCGGCTCAGTCTTAGTCAGGGAGTGCTGTGCTGAAGAAGGGACAGATAGTGTAGGGAGTGAAATAGTGATATTTAATTGAAAAAACTTGTTAGAGACCCAAAAGTCCTTTTAAGGACTATTGTTGTATCTGGCAGCAATATAATTATTAGCGCAACCTGCGATAAATTGCGTAGAATTGTTAGAGAGACTCAAAAGTCCTTTGAAGGACTATTGTATCTGGCAGTAATATATATTTTTAGCGCAACCTGCGCTAAATAGCTTGCCATTGTTTGGCCGCGGCAGACAGCAACATTATCTGCGCTAAATCTCCCGTGTAATGTGTGCGCAGCCTAAAAATATCTGTGACATCCAGTGTACTTTTTCCGTAGATGGTGTCCGGTGCGCTACATCTCCTGTATAACGCTTGCGTATCTGAAATATAAGGTGCGGAGCAAAAGAAACACACTCATCCACAATACCTAGCTTCATGTCCCAGTTTTCAGGGCGGCACAGGACACCACTCTCGAAGTCAGACCAGTGCGACCAGGTGATCGGTTGGTTTGCAGCAGATAATGTCTCCAGTCGGTTAAGCACCACTCTTTCTTTCACAAAGTCCAGTCTCAATAGCCAAGAGCCTGTTCAACAGAATCCTCACCCTGATACTCCTTCCTCCCACTATGGAGAGTCTTGGCAAACAAGTGATCCCACACTTAGATATTCCAAGAAGCTCTTTTCATTGCTATTGCTTGATTTGGGCCTCTCGACAAGCCCGCTTGAAGAGAGACATGAGGAGATATTGTGCCCTGATTCCCAAACACTTAAGCATCCACAGTCACAAGAAGATGACGGTGGGGAACGGCAATTAGTGTTTCACAAGGTGGATGATGATGATGAGACACAGTTGCCAATAAGTAAACCGCAATTAGTGTCTCAAGAGGTTTATGATGAGGATGAGACACAGTTGTCAATAACTGAGTGTAACGGATCTCCTAGCACCCCGACTGGGTACCTCCGCGATAGATGCTCCTAGTGCTTTCCGAGGACTCCAAGCACTCCACTTGACACCGTACGCCCTGCAGACCCCACGAACCGCCACAGCTTGGTTGGGGTCTCACCGTCCTCCACCCACGCTGGACCTACGACAAGGCTCCAGGCTCCAGTGGGTGAACCTCTCCTACAGCCAGAGAGCAGGAACAGCTCTTACAAGAGCTAGTAGTTATGCCAGGGGAGTATAGCAAATCTTCAGCGTATAGCAATCCCCCAGTTTGATCAGTTATCCAAACACCAGTCTCAGCATGATGAAGGATAAAACAGGAACACTTTATTGAGGGCTACCCGCCCGTATTTATGCAGGTCCCCATCTGGTGGCCACGCCCTTAGGGGACCAGAATGGAGACTGCGACACAGTACAGATATGCAGAAATTCAGGATACACAGACACAACACATCCCCACAATGCATCATGGTTTCCTCCTCTCTGCCTGGCGACACCCGAGGAGCAATCCAATTATGTCTCAGGACAAAGGGAAAACACCAATACACATGTGGGAACAACAGGACAGGAATCACCACCCAAATACACAATGGCACACCCCCACAGCAAACACAGACATTTAACATATCCCCAGATAGCTCAAGTCTGAGTGCATATCATTAGGTGAATGGCACTCAGAATACACGAATACAATAATATTAGCTATCTGGGTGCCCTCACATAACATACAATTTAACTGAACGCATAATAACATAAAACACAATTCCAAAGACAGATTTAAGCTGTGCGGCCGGCCTGTTTTCTTTAAAGTTAGTATGGGCCATAATCCTGAGGCAAGAGGCTAGCAACCATCCCCCTCCAAAACACTGTGGCGAGGTTGGTTTCGTCACACTGAGGTTGCTGTTAGATCAACAAGTCAGAAGGGTAACCAGAGTGAGAAAGTGGAAGAGGAGGTGGTGGACAATGAAGTCACTAACCCAACCTGGGAAAGTGGCAAGCCGAGCGAGGACAGCAATACAGAGGGGGAGGGATCTGCAGCACAGCAACAGGATGGAAGAGGCAGTGGGGTGGCAAAAGGTAGAAGGCCACACCAAACAGGCCCGCAACTGTCCCCGGAGCACCCCCTTGCGGCAATCTCTCTGGCCAAGGGGTATGTGTTTCTCAGTCTGGTATATGGTTCGATGTCCCTTTTCTCGTCCTCTTCCTCCATTATATTAACATACTTATTAGGCTCCCCTCGCTCCTAATGTTTTAGAGGGTCAGCTCAGTATCAGGCCCTCACCTATAATGTTTTAGATGGTCACCAGCAGGCCCTCGCCCATAATGTTTTTGAGGGTCACCAGCAGGCCCTCACCCATAATGCTTTAGAGGGTCACCAGCAGGCCCTCGCCAATAATGTTTTTGAGGGTCACCAGCAGGCCCTCGCCTATAATGTTTTTGAGGGTAACCAGCAGGCCCTCACCCATAAGGTTTTAGAGGGTCACCAGCAGGCCTTCGCCCATAAGGTTTTAGATGGTCACCAGCAGGCCCTCACCCATAATGCTTTAGAGGGTCACCAGCAGGCCCTCACCCATAATGCTTTAGAGGGTCACCAGCAGGCCCTCGCCTATAATGTTTTTGAGGGTCACCAGCAGGCCCTTACCCATAATGTTTTAGAGGGTCACCAACAGGCCCTCGCCCATAATGTTTTTGAGGGTCACCAGCAGGTCCTCGCCCATAAGGTTTTAGATGGTCACCAGCAGGCCCTCGTTCATAATGTTTTTGAGGGTCACCAGTAGGCCCTTGTTCTTAATGTTTTAGAGGCTCACCAGCAGGCCCCTGTTCTTAATGTTTTAGAGGCTCACCAGCAGGCCCTCACCCATAATGTTTTTGAGCGTCACCAGCAGGCCCTCACCCATAATGTTTTAGAGGGTCACCAACAGGCCCTCGCCCATAATGTTTCTCAGGGTCACCAGCAGGCCCTTGCCCATAATGTTTTTGAGTGTCACCAGCAGGCCCTCACCCATAAGGTTTTAGATGGTCACCAGCAGGCCCTCGCCCATAATGTTTTTGAGGGTCACCAGCAGGCCCTCGCCCATAATGTTTTTGAGGGTCACCGGCAGGCCCTCACCCATAATGTTTTTAAGGGTCACTGGCAGGCCCTCGCCCATAATGTTTTTGAGGGTCACCAGCAGGCCCTCACCCATAATGTTTTTGATGGTCACCAGCAGGCCCTTGTTCTTAATGTTTTAGAGGGTCATCAGCAGGCCCTTGCTCCTAATGTTTTTGAGGGTCACCAGCAGCAGACCCTAACCCCTAATGTTTTAGATGGTCACATCAGCAGCAGAACCTCGTCCCTAATGTTTTAGAAGGTCAAATCAGCAGGCCCTTAGTCCAATAGTTTTTGAGGGTCACCAGCAGGCCATCAATCATGTGGTATGTATGATGCCCTCCTTTATGTGTAATAAAGGGTGTACTGTAGTGCTGGTTCCTTGTAATTTTTGGCACCCCTTTCACTTAGTGCATAGGCTTTATGAGTGTAGGACTACTGCACTACCTGAACTATTGTACCACAATGAGGGCCTCCTTCGTGTGATATACAGGTTGTATCGGAGTGCCTCTCCCTTGTAAATTTTGGCAGCACTTGCACTTTATATATAAGTAAATATACAGGAAAGAATGTTTCCTAACCATTTTTACTCTAAAATCGATTTTATCTTTGGTTTTGTGTGTATTATTGTCAGTCTGTAAAAGTGGCGTACTACTCTGACAACATCGTTCCCAGCAGCGATCTGGGAGTCCAAGATGCATCCAGACATCCTCCCCATGCTGTTCCCGAACCATTTCAGTGGAGTTTCCATCAATTTCTGACCTTTTCCTGTGAACCAGAGACCCTTCCCTCTTCAGAGCAGGGGGTGCCTGGTTTAATGCTCCTGTTCTCCCATTGACTTCTATTGTGCTCGGGTGCTCAGCCGAGGTGTTCTAATCGATCACCCAAGCACTTTGTTGCTCAACCAAAACTAGTTTAGAACCCTATTAGGGTGAATATGACTTTACACTCTCCCTGCTGCCCTGTGCTCTGTAAACACGGCAGCAGGGAGCTCACCATGGCAGCCAAGGCTTCAGTAGCATCCTGGCTGTCATGGTAACTGATCAGAGCCCTGCGATTTCACTGCTGGGGCTCCGATCAGAACAGCCACTGCACCAATGAAGAGGAGGGGGCCCTGTGGCCACTGCCACCAATGACTGGGGTGTTGGGGGGCGCACTGAGCCACCAATGGTTCTAATTTATAATACTGGGGTTGGGGGGAGGCGCACTGCAACACCAATGAATATAAATAACACATTAATTCAAATGTAGGCAGCTGGTGCCGGTGGCGGTATCACATACCCGGCAACTGGCCTCTATGACGTTGCGATCCCAGTCAATTAACCAGTTAAAGTTAATTGCCTCGCTTCGGTGGATCGCACTGCCCTGTTATTAAGGCCAGGTGCCTGGTATGTGATGCCTATACTTGAAATATTGTGTTAATCACATTATTTGGTGGCACAGTGACCACAGTCCCTCCCCCTCTTCTCAGTACAATGATCTCATTGGTGGCAACTGCCACTGTGCTGCTGAGGACAACATGGTGCATGCTGAGCGCAGCGCGTGCCATGTTCTCTAACTGATACTAGCCTGCGCAGTAGAGCAGCCTAGTATCGTTAAATAGTAAACCCCGGTATCGGACCGATCCCGATCTAAAAGTATCGATTGGGTATTAATACTTCGATACCCAGTGCAACTCTAACACTGATTTTGCTTAAAATGTTGAAAAGTGTGTTTCATCTTTAACTGTATGCCTTTTGGAGATCATTTCATCTTCAGCTTGCTTAACTGTTCACAGTAAGGGTCCATTCACACGTCCGCAACTGTTTTGCGGTCCGCAAATTGCAGATCCGCCAAACACGGACACTGGCCATGTGTGTTCCTTATTTTGCGGACCGCACATGCCCGGCATTATGATAGAAATGCCTTTTCTTGTCTGTGGAAAAGAATAGGACAAAACGGAAGTGAATTGAAAATGAATTGGTCTGCACCCGTTCTGCAAAATTGTGGAATGGATGCGGACCCATTTTGCGGCTCTGTGAATGGACCCTAAGTTTGACCTAGGTGTGGCCAAAGTTTTGCATGCCACTGTATATTGAGTAATGCAGGACTCATGCAGCATGACATTTTTGACTGCATGTGTGGAGTATAGTTCTATGTTTGACACTAAATAATAATATGTCATTTTCATAAATTGGGCTATTCCCTCCATAGTTTATCATAAGTGTGCATAATTGTGCAAATAATTTACATAAAACAATTTGCAATTGTATGCAGGCCCATACTTAATCCTTACAGTCAGTGAATTCCTAGGGAACTAGATCTCA
The DNA here is from genome assembly GCF_014858855.1 of Bufo gargarizans. Taxonomy (NCBI): domain Eukaryota; kingdom Metazoa; phylum Chordata; class Amphibia; order Anura; family Bufonidae; genus Bufo; species Bufo gargarizans. The sequence continues at coordinate 107,520,417 of NC_058088.1, forward strand.
CACTCTTTGGCCTCTTTCACACGAACGTAAGGGCTCCGTGCCCGTGCTGCGGACCGCATACGGTGGTTGTGCAATACACAGGTCATCAACCGTGTGCATTCCGCATCACGGATGCAGGGCCGGCGCCACCAGTAAGGCGACTTAGACAGTCGCCTAGGGCGCCATTTAGCAGGGGGCGCCCATTGCGGTGTAAAAAAAAATAATTGGTTATATAAGTTCGGTCGGCCGGTCGGCGGCGCCCCTCATGCTGCGCCTCCTGAGCAGCTGAGCGTTTGCCGCTCTAAAGAATCTCCGGCCGCCGGCTCAGTGCTGCGCAGCCTGCCTGCGCCTGCTGTGTCTGCTCTGTGCTGTAGCGTGGCCGAGCTCTGTTAGGTCCGCGGTACAGGAGCTTTTGTTTCCTGTAACCGGCCGGACTGACAGGAAGCTCTCACTTAGTGTGCACTTCTTTTCAGTCCAGCCGGGTACAGGAAACAAATGCTCCTGTACCGCGGATCGAACAGAGCTTGGCCATATTACACTAGAGGTGACAAGGGAGGGGGAGGGGGGAGGAAATGAGAGTGACAAGAGAAGGGGGGTGACAAGGGAGGGTGGAGAGAGTGACAAGGGAGAGGGGGGGGAGAGAGTGACAAGGGAGGGAGGGGAAGAGAGTGACAAGGGAGGGAGGGGAAGAGAGTGACAAGGGAGGGAGGGGAAGAGAGTGACAAGGGAGGGGGGAGAAGAGAGTGACAAGGGAGGGGGGGAGAAGAGTGCAAGGGAGGGGGGGGGGAGAGAAGAGTGACAAGGGAGGGAGGGGGGGAGAAGAGAGTGACGGGAGGGAGGGGGAGCGGAGTGACGGGAGGGAGGGGGGAGAAGAGAGTGACAAGGGCGGGGGGGGAGAGAGGGTGACAAGGGAGGGGGGGGGGAGAGGCGGGACAAGGGAGGGCGGGGGGAGAGCGAGACAAGGGGGGGGGGAGAAGAGAGTGACAAGGGAGGGGAGTGGGGGAGAAGAGCGTGACAAGGGAGGGGGGGGGAGAAGAAAGTGACGGGAGGGGGTGGGAGAGAAAGTGACAAGGGAGGGGAGGGGGGAAGAGAGTGACAGGGAGGGAGGGGGAGAGAGAGTGAAGGGAGGGAGGGGGGAGAGGAGGGAAGAGAGTGACGGGGGGGGGGAGAGAGAGTGACAGGGAGGGAGGGGGGAGAAGGAGGTGCCAAGGGAGGGAGGGGGGGAAGAGAGTGACAAGGGAAGGGAGGGGAGGGGGGAGAAGAGAGTGACAAGGGAGGGAGGGGGGAGACGAGGAAGAAGAGTGACACAGGGAAGGGGGGAGGGGGGAGAAGAGAGTGACACGGGAGGGAGGGGGGAGAAGAGGGAAGGGAGAGGGGGAGAAGAGAGTGACAAGGGAGGGAGGGTGGAGAAGAGAGTGACAAGGGAGGGGAGGGGGAGAAGAGAGTGGCAAGGGAGGGAGGGGAGAAGAGAGTGGCAAGGGAGGGAGGGGGAGAAGAGAGTGACCAGGGAGGGAGGGGGGAGAAGAGAGTGACAAGGGAGGGAGGGGGGAGAAGAGAGTGACAAGGGAGGGGAGTGGGAAAAGAGAGTGACAAGGGAGGGGAGGGGGAGAAGAGAGTGACAAGGAGGGGGGAGAAGAGAGTGACAAGGAGGGAGGGGGGAGAAGAGAGTGACAAGGGAGGGGAGGGGGGAGAAGAGAGTGACAAGGGAGGGGAGGGGAGAAGAGAGTGACAAGGGAGGGGAGTGGGAGAAGAGAGTGATAAGGGAGGGAGGGGGAGAAGAGAGTGACAAGGGAGGGAGGGGGGAGAAGAGAGTGACAAGGGAGTCCCCAGAGCCAGACCAAGAGCCAGACTGCAGCCAGAGACCAGATCATCTTATTGTCCTGGTGGTAAGTAGACAATGCAATATGTTTATTATTTAATTGTTTAATTATTATTACTACATTGGAAACTAATTTACCTCACATTTAGGGTCCATTCACACATCCGTGTGTGTTTTGCGGATCCACAAAACAGAGACAGCGGCAATGTGCGTTCCGCATTTTGTGGACTGCACATTGCCGGCACTAAGAGAATATGCCTATTCCTGTCCACTATTGCGGACAATAATAGGACATGTTCTATTTTTTTCAGGATCGGAATTGCGGATCCGAACATATGTGATGTCATGATATGGGCAGATCATCTGATAAGGGGGGGGGGGCAATTTTTATCTTGCCTAGGGCGGCAAAAATCCTTGCACCGGCCCTGCACGGATGCAGACCCATTCACTTGAATGGGTCCGCAAATCCGGAGATTCGGTGCGGAACAGAACGGAAGCAAGAAACGGAACCCTGCGGAAGCTCTATGGAATGCTTCTGTGGTGTTCCGTTCCGCAAAAAGATAGAACTTGTTCTATCTTTTTGCGGAACGGACGGATTGCGGACCCCATTTAAGTGAATGGGTCTGCGTTCCGCATGCGGCTTTCCCACGGTCGGTGCCCGTGCATTGCGGACCGCATGGAACCCTTACATTCATGGGCAAGAGGCCTTTCCCTGAGGTTTCTTAGAAAATAATATCATTTCAAAATTACAGAAACCTGTGACTCATAGACCTCCCTCTGAACTGATTAGCACAGGACTGTACATGAGATTAAAAGGTCAACCTTGTGTGTGCAACTTGGGAATGGGGTTAGGTGAATATTTTGAGGGGGGATTGTACATAGTGTTAAGAACTATTAAATTTTATGGCGGTTTTAGAAACACAAGGGGAAACTATTTATGTTAGGGACACTATGGAGACCTCTGATTTGGCACAATTATTTTGTGGGGCACCATATAGGTACTATTAATGTTAGGGCATTATGGGAATATGATGAGGGCACTCTGGTTGGTAGCATTATCTTGGGGAAACTATGACAGCACTTACTGTTGGGGGCACACTTCTAGGCACTATGATAGCACCCTGGTACAGTTATAGTTTAACAATATGGGGATATTATTATTGATCTGCTGAGCACAATTATTGTGGCTGGCACATTGTGTCACTATCTGCTTGACAGGGTTATTGTTGGAGGCACTAATACTACTGGGGCACCATTATTTTTGGGATTAATACAGTGGGATGCGAAAGTTTGGGCAACCTTGTTAATCGTCATGATTTTCCTGTATAAATCGTTGGTTGCTACGATAAAAAATGTCGGTTAAATATATCATATAGGAGACACACACAGTGATATTTGAGAAGTGAAATGAAGTTTATTGGATTTACAGAAAGTGTCCTATAATTGTTTAAACAAAATTAGGCAGGTGCATAAATTTGGGCACAACAAAAAAGAAATAAAATCAATATTTAGTAGATCCTCCTTTTGCAGAAATTACAGCCTCTAAACGCTTCCTGTAGGTTCCAATGAGAGTCTGGATTCTGGTTGAAGGTATTTTGGACCATTCCTCTTTACAAAACATCTTTAGTTCATTCAGGTTTGATGGCTTCCGAGCATGGACAGCTCTCTTTAAGTCACACCACAGATTTTCAATTATATTCAGGTCTGGGGACTGAGAGGGCCATTGCAGAACGTTGTACTTGTTCCTCTGCATAAATGCCTTAGTGGATTTTGAGCAGTGTTTAGGGTCGTTGTCTTGTTGAAAGATCCAGCCCCGGCGCAGCTTCTGCTTTGTCACTGATTCCTGGACATTAGTCTCCAGAATCTGCTGATACTGAGTGGAATCCATGCGTCCCTTAACTTTGACAAGATTCCCAGTCCTTGCACTGGCCACACAGCCTCACAGCATGATGGAACCACCACCATATTTTACTGTAGGTAGCAGGTGTTTTTCTTGGAATGCTGTGTTCTTTTTCCTCCATGCATAACGCCCCTTGTTATGGCCAAATAACTCAATTTTAGTTTCATCAGTCCACAGCACTTTATTCCAAAATGAAGCTGGCTTGTCCAAATTTGCTTTAGCTCACCTCAAGCGGCACTTTTTGTGCTGTGGGTAGAGAAAAGGCTTCATCTGCATCACTCTCGCATACAGCATCTCCTTGTGTAAAGTGCGCCGAATGGTTGAACGATGCACAGTGACTCCATCTGCAGCAAGATGATGTTGTAGGTCTTTGGTGCTGGTCTGTGGGTTGACCCTGACTGTTCTCACCATTCGTCGCTTCTCTCTATCCGAGATTTTTCTTGGTCTGCCACTTCGAGCCTTAACTTGAACTGAGCCTGTGGTCTTCCATTTCCTCAATATGTTCCTAACTGTGGAAACAGACAGCTGAAATCTCTGAGAGAGCTTTCTGTATCCTTCCCCTAAACCATGATGGTGAACAATCTTTGTCTTCAGGTCATTTGAGAGTTGTTTTGAGACCCCAATGTTGCTACTCTTCAGAGAAAATTAAAAGATGAGGGAAACTTACAATTGATCCCCTAAATACTCTTTCTCATAATTTGATTCACCTGTGTATGTAGGTCAGGGGTCACTGAGCTTACCAAGCCAATTTGAGTTCCAATAATTAGTTCTAAAGGTTTTGGAATCAATAAAATGACAACAGTGCCCAAATGTATGCACCTGCCTAATTTTGTTTAAACAATTATAGCACACTTTCTGTAAATCCAATAAACTTCATTTCACTTCTCAAATATCACTGTGTGTGTCTCCTATATGATAGATTTAACTGACATTTTTTATCGTAACAACCAACGATTTATACAGGAAAATCATGACGATTAACAAGGTTGCCCAAACTTTCGCATCCGACTGTATGTGTGTGATACTCATATTTTTGGGGCATTATCTGTATGGCAATATTATTTTGGGGGTGACTATGGTGATGTCACTATGATCTCTGGAGTACTGTACTTTTGGGCACTGGGCAGCAAATGGGGCTAATGCCCTAGGCTGAAAATCATCAGTCCTGGCAATGGCAATACCAGGGTAGATAGGGGTGAAACAAAGGAGCTACCTCTCTTTGTTTACCCTCCTAAAATGCTGTTAGTATTAGGGTATGATATGTAGTTAGTGTATGTAGTAGAGGATGGTCACAGTCATGCCCCTTTCACCTGCATTTCACTTAATTAACTATCAAAAGTACCTTATAGATCATCCTCACTGTGTTATCATACAGTCTTGTCCCGCTTTTCTGCCATGTATATGCATGAAAAAAATCGCCTTATAAAGTACTCTTCTCCAGCTCCACAAGTCACGATAGAAGTGACTTCTATCGTGACTTGTGGAGCTGGAGAAGAGTACTTTATATGGCGATTTTTTTCATGCATATACATGGCAGAAAAGCGGGACAAGACTGTATGATAACACAATGAGGATGATCTATAACAGGCATGTCCAAACTGCGGCCCTCCAGCTGTTGCAAAACTACAACTCCCAGCATGCTATAATAGCTGTAAGCTATCCAGGCATGCTGGGAGTTGTAGTTTTGCAACAGCTGGAGGGCCGCAGTTTGGACATGCCTGATCTATAAGGTACTTTTGATAGCTTATTAAGTGAAATGCAGGTGAAAGGTTTGCTTTAAAGTTCCCAGCACAGTTCAGCTTAGCCACATTTCTGAGTCTCATCGGGAGGCAATATTTGCATAGTGCAGTGTGTGCACATGAATAAGCAGCCACATGAAGCGAAATAGATGGCAGATATAAATAGATAAAACACTGTCTTTAACACCGGCTGATGTAAAGATCCCACATCACTGCAAATGTATGACCTACTAAAACCAATAGTAGAGCTTAATGGGAGTCTGTCACGTAGATTTCATTAATATAGCTAACAGCAGTGGCCATCAGAACGATGTGAAACCATTACGACCATAACTTTATGTCATCTGGGTGTTTATTCCATGTCCAAGAAAAGCACTTTCATTCCTGTGAAAAAGGGCTCCCAAGTGCCCAGCTGGGCAGTGTCACGGATGTTCCTGCGACAGGAGATCGATGAGACTGGCAACACGTGGTTTGATCCGACACGTTTTCTGTTTGGATCAAATCACATCTGTGTTGTTTCTGGTGCTTGCTACATCTTCTTTCCCGAGGTGTGGCTATTATGGTCATTTAACTTTCTCTATTTATTGTTGTTTCTCCCACTATGCTATGCGGTTTATAGCTTCAGTTTGAGTTGTGGATAGCTGGTGTGTGGATCTCGGCTGAGTTCCTGGTGCTGCCATAGCCACTTGAAGTTAAGTGTTTTCTTTCCCTTTTGTATTTTGTTTGGGTTATTTTGTGTATTGCATTTCCCTGTCATTTGTATTAAGGCCTGAGGGAGACTCCTGTTCATCCTTCCTTTTGGAGGAACAGGTTGTCTCAGTCCTGACATTAGTACCAGGGTCCTATCGGTTGAGTTAGGACAATAGGTATTCCTGTGTATGAACTCCCCTACCTCTGGGGTCTGTTCATACTAGTAGTTAGTCAGGACTTTGATTAGGAGTTTATTAGGAGGTGTCCATCTCCTTTCCTTAGTTTCCGACCCTTATTCCCTCATCCCCTTCCCTCCTATGTTCAGTGTGGTGTTTCCCTCGCACACCCAAACGTGAGAGGCAGGCTGTCCTTTTCAAAATGCCCAAGCCCATCGCCCTTTCCTGCTGCCTGCTCCTCCCTTAATCTCCCAAGGCTTCCTCCCCTGCATTGGGAGAGGGGAGGAAAAAACCACAGGAAAGGGCGATGGGCTTGGGCATTTTCAAAAGCAAATGTTTCTTGTAACTAGATTCTGTATTAATTAGGAACTTTTCCCTATTAATCCTTGATGAACATTTCTATTTCAGTTATATTCGTGGTTGGTTCTGCATAAACCATATAAACTACTCACAAACAGTTAGGGATATTTGGCTTATGGGTGAAATTTCAGGATAAACCTAAAATACACTCTATCCTTTACAGGTGAACATAATATGACCTTTTCTAAACTTTCGAATGCACATGTCCAACTGTTCAATGTTTCAGTACTTTTTGCACAACTTGCTGTTCTGTAACAAGGAGCTTAACGGCAAAATTCACAACAGGTGTGTTTGACCGATGAATCGCCCAATAAAAGTCCTGGTTCAGTTAGAATTGGTATTTAAATAGCCCTCCTCGTCATGCTGTTTACATTTTTAAACCTTGAGACCAAGAAGACACCTAACAATTGATCAACAGTACCTCGCCATTGTGGGACGTCAAGCAGGATGTTCTCAGACGGAAATGGCTACTGAGCTTAGAGTGTCACAGAGTGTCATCAGCAGTTTGCAACAGAGATACAGAGAGACTGGAAGTCACAGAAAGGCATAGGAGTGAACGCTCTCTGGCCACATCCCACACTGATGACCACTTTATTGTGAACAATGCCTTGTGGAACAGAATCATGAATGCCACACAACTCATTTAAGGGAGGTGAGAGGCACCCAAGTGTCACATCAGACCATTTGAAACCACTTACATCAGCGTTGTGTGCGTGCTAGATGACCGGCAAGGGTACCTGACCACACCACCAGGCACAGGCATCAATGTCTTTCATGGGCCTGGAAGCATCTACGCTGGACAAGGGACCAGTGGTCCTCAGTGCTGGTAATTGATGAAAGTTAATTCACGCTGAGCAGAAATTATGGCGGCCAACAATGTTGGAAACGTCAAAGATAGCGCTATGCATCAGCCACTGTTGTCACCAGACAAGCCTCTGGTGGTGGTGGGGTTAAAGTGTGGGCAGGTGTGTCTATTTAATACAGCACTGCCCTACACTTTGTGAATGGTATAGTAACAAGCCCATACTACTTGAATACCATAATGCTTAAGGCCACGTGCCAAGTTTTTGAGTCATTGACTTTTTTTATGGGGTATACCCACCACTGTTGTTGGCTTTTGTTTCAATAAATTGTTTGAGATGAGGAAATCACCATTACATGCTTCTACTTAAATGCCCTTTTTACGTTTTCCAGTAATTTCACCCTGAAAGACAAATATCAATAACAACAAGTTTTCAGTGGTATTTAAAGTCTATGTAAACCTTTTGGGGGCATTTTTTATTATTATTATTATTATTATTATTGCATTATACTTATTTTGAGCTAAAAACATTTTTTCATTTGGTCTTTATTAACAATATGGAATACTTTTTTCTCTACTAGCTGCCTGTGGATT